>NC_081413.1:584683994-586136494 GCF_030272615.1 Cryptomeria japonica | reverse complement strand
TATGATGTCCCTTTTATCTTGATATTGAAGTATTAAGATCCTAAAGTCCCTTGGGGGTTTAGTGTGTCTTGTCTCTTTTATGTCTTGATGAAAGTTTTCAATGCAAACCTTTGTACTTTACCATGAGTATGATAAATTGCATACTCCTGGTAAAGTATGGGCTAAATTTAATGTCCTAAATTGTACTCACCTACAGTTTTGTCATCGCTTAGGCCTCACTTTGGCATTCGTCCTCTAAGGCTCAACTAAAGCTCTGATTCTACTCACACCAAGTATCAAACTTGAATTTTAATTATCTGCACTTTCTTCCCCTTAATCTTAAAGCCTCGATGCCCAAGACCATGGCATCCATGGTCCTTTAAAAAGGGTCCATTTTGGGGCCTCATAATGGTCAACCAATTTGGGCAAGGACCTAGATATCATGTTGGCCCATGTTAGAAATTTAATTTGTTTTTCAACCAACAAGTATAAAAGGAGGTCTAGCCTTCTCATTTTAAACCAAATTCAAAAATTCAAGATCTCAATTACACTATAGCAAATTCAAGTGAGCAAATAATCAGTCTTTATCAAGCTTTGGAGCAGAGGTGAAGTCAAGATTCAAGATTGTAGATGACATTCATGTTATATGTTTTATGAAGACTATCTACATGAAACCCTAATTCCTTGATGGAGATTGACGAATAAATGATGAACAATTAGTACCAAACTGGTACTGAGAGGGGGGGGTGAATCAGTACAGGCAAAAACACTTTTCCTTAAACTGGTTTGACTGAAGACTTTGCACTAGACTGGCAAGCAATAACACTAGTCTAAACCAGATTGTTGCCGATTAAACATAGTAAGAATGTTAAAGACATAAACCGGTAACTCTTAACTTTCCACACAATCTAACATCTTATTTCCACTTTACCCATATGCATACGCTAGTGATACATCAACAGAAATGTAAAGACTTATTGGTTCAACATGCTTTACCGCTTGACAGAAAATAAAAAAGCATCACACATAACACACATATTTTTTCACGTGGAAACCCAACTGGGAAAAACCACGGTGGGGATGAATACCCACAAGTTGTTCTTTGAACCCTTTTGAAGTCCGCTCTGTTAGGAGCCTAGTCCGATTAGAGACTTTTACAATAGGTTCTGTTAGGAACCGATCCTGCTAGGGATCACCCTGTTAAGGTATGACTAAAATACCCGGTTAAGGGTTAAACCCTGTTAAAGGTTATCTTGTTAGAGGATTCCAAGAACTCAACGATTTTGAGTCACCCTGTTAAAGGATTTACAGCAAGTCGGTTAAAGCTACCTTGTTAAGGGATTTTCCAACTGTTGAAGTGGTTAGAGGTCAACGGGTATTACAATGATCTGGTAACAACACTTCAATGCCAATGCAGATCCGCTTTAGTTCCTTCCTTCTGCAATCACACTCTGCAGGTATCTATTCTCTTATCTAGTCTAGCAAGAATCACGTATCTCTGCACTTAGATACACACACAACATTTGCCAACAACTTCAACATGAAAGACAACATCGACCTTATAGGAAATAGATAGGTCGGTAGCATAAACCCTAAACCCTAAACATTTAGGTTAAGTGATTCAGTCAGTTCAATCCTAACTGTTGAACATATTGCATTGACTACAATAGTCTTGAACAGATCTCAAGACGTTCTCCAATGTTCGTTCTTCACCACATCTTGGAGGTTGATAACCCATCACGTGTTCTCCATCGTTTACAGAGACTTCACACATTCCCGAGGTAGATAGGATCAATCTCCTTCATGCAAGATCCTTCACGCGCACAAGGTTGACGTGGCAACACAATCTGTTCTTCATTACAATGCTAACTCATCACACGATGTCATCGGTTGAATCAAATAGGCTTGGAACGCTTCAACCAAAAATCCTGAAGCTAAGACTACCAACTGGTAGTCATACCATATGAAACCTTGATACAAAACATTCCATATACCGGTTCACATTCGAACATATCGGTTCACTTGGACAAACATACCGCTTCACTTTTCACATATACCAGTTCACAACATCATATCGGTTCTCTTGCTAGTTTGCTTACTTCAATATACCGGTTCACTCTTCAACATATTGACATCAATGACAGCATACAATATCATCATGTCATCATACTCTGCACATATGCCAATAGAGACAAACAAAACTTCATTAAAGGTATATCATTAGTGTTTCAGACATTTTCAGCCTTTCCCTCAAAATGAAAGAATTTTTACTGCAGTACTTCCTTTACATTTCAATTCTATATCATGGTTAATTACAAAATTAAATGTTTCACCTAAGGAAACCCATATCCCAATAATAATCCCCTTTTTATTGTGTGCAATAGAAGGTACAAAGCTGCATTTCAGATGATTGATAGGATTTGCAAAGATGAACAAGTTCCCCTTTGGATAGTGAAAAGTTAGGAGGAACAAAACAACCACCACCATGGTCTTGACAATTTAGCCTGAATTTTGGGGAGCAGATCCAAACGTTCATTTTTTGCTCAGATCTAGGTTTGTGGCTCTATATGCCAAATGTAGCTCATTGTTTATGCATAATCTTCTCAATAATTCACTATTTTACCCTAGTCTTTTACAATTCAATTTAAGGGAAAGAAGAACCCCATTTAGGAGGCCTGGAATCTAATCAAAATCTTGGTCTATTAAGCTTAGATCTATCAAATTCCTATCTCTCCCTAATATAATGGCAATTAAGAAATATTATTGGTTTTACTATATTCTATGGTGAAACCCTAAATTTTTCACCCATTACACTTATATATCAAGTGCCCCTCCTTATGACAATGCATAGCGTAGATAAAATCTACACTTTTATGAGTTTATGTTCAAGACATTGATAGAAACAATGCTTCATTTTTAACTTTCAAATGATTCTTCATCCTTTGTTTTTCAACTTTGCGGACCCTCTTTGGGCATTTTCCTCTTGTTAGTAGGTTCTTTTGTACTTAAGTTTAAAGTTTATGTTGATGTGACCCATGTGTCAAATACATGAAAACTCTACCAAGCTCGGAGATTCAAGTTTATAGCATAATGCACTAAGGTACTAAGGGGAAATTTCACATGCCACCGTGAAAAAGTGACTAGTTTTTTTGTTTTATTATGTGCTTACACTACAACAAGCCACATGTCACTCTTGCACAATTTCCTCTAAATGGAAGCCTTCACATTCCCCTCAAGAAGTGCCAATGCACCACATGCTAGTTCCATGCATTTCCGCATAAATTAAGAGTCGAGAAGAGCTTTTGAGCAGAATTTTCTTGACAACGTGCCACTTGTCACAATGACACACATTTTGGAAGTTGTTTATGCATCTCATAGTTTTAAGTTTATCTATCCATCCAAGGATGTTCTAGAGAATTTCTTAGGAGATCCAAAGTCGTGCAAAGATGATGAAATGAGTAGAAGTGAGGAAAATTCAAAATCCATTTCTTTGGTGTTTTCTATGTTTTAGTAATTTTCATTTGTTAAGGCCTTTAGAGCATAAACAAGGAATTACTTTTAAGGGTTTGAAATTATATCTCTTGGAGATCTTCCAACGATGTAAGTGATTTTAGATTTTGAGCACTGAGTAGAAAGTTATCACCCCGCTAAGTCGGGACCAACTAGTGGAGCTTCTTGGAGAAGAGATATGAGGGACACTTGGCGATGTAGAACTCTTTTAAAAGTGAGGGAGTTTTTTTTGTTTTTCAAAGGTACGCTATTGGTTGTCGTGGGTGAGACTAACAAGAAAAAGTTACTCATGGAAGCAGACAAGGGTCAAGCATGTGTCATCGCAACGCTCTTTCTATGAAAAAGAGAAACTCTAAGCATTTTAAGGTTTTTCCATAATTGTAAGTTGTAACCATTTTTTTGTGTCAATGCCACACCTACGAGATATTAATCATGATTCACTTAGACAATTGCAACGCCCTTATCATGCAAAGGAAAGAATGACTTTCACTGCATTGAAATCAGTGTTATGTTGAGTGGAGCGTAAACTACATTTAGTTGTCTTTCATTTTAAAAAAGAGAGGGCAGGTTCACATTTTCACTAGTTTCAAGAGTATACTATAGCATGTTATTAGTAGACATAGTGGTAAAAGCATTTTTTTATTCTAACAATCCTTACTAGATGCCCCTAGCACGTAGGATCTGAATATTTTAGACTATGCTAAAATACCCTTTGTAATTTTTTCCCCCTGACAATGAAGAGGATGGTGTGCTCTGTGTTTAACTTTTTAGAGTTATTTGTTTCTTGCTATTTATAGTCTTGCTTTTCTAATTTCTAACCTAGTGGTTATATATTGGGAATTCGAATCACGCATATGCTCTTTTGAGATTTCTATAAATTTTTTATGGGTTTGAATTACATTATACATTTTTAAATGCAAACCTCATCAAGTTTTTGGGGCATCGCCTTAGGATAGGTTTGCAACTTTATTTCTTTCAACATACTTCTATCCCTTTCCATTCCCCCTCTAAAATTCTCAGAGCCAACTTCTAAAATCTTGGAGGTTGTTTCACAAACCGTGGATAGGTCTCACATTTGTGAAACTTCCTAACTGTCCTCTTTAAGTGTAAGCTTTAGAAATCAACAAAAAGTTACACCAATCAATAACAAAATATGCATCGTTGAATATAGCACCAAATCTAATATTTACTTGTTCTTTAACCAAAGTTCTCTTTACACATGCACCTAGACTCCATCATGTTCCGTTTTCCATGCCCAACTTAAATGAACTTTAAATATGAGGTGAATCCCTCTTTGCATGCATTCTACTCAACCAATAAAACATGCAATCATTCTTGAATTGAATCGTACAATTTTTTGATCAAATGAGATGTTGACCCATTGTAATATCTTTTTCTTGCAAGAGCTTTTTTTTTTAAAAAAATAATGTTGCACATACTTTGAGAAATGAGATCTATCATCACTCATGTAAAAATGATACTCCTTGATTATCTTCCTATCCTCATCTATGCTATTAGGGGCATGCCCATATATAATGTGAGCACAAATAACAATTTGAATAGAATTGTAATATTGATATTGAACTTCATTTTGTGGTTACAATGTGTGTTAGAGTAATCTTTTATTAGTTAATAATTATTTATTTAATTATTAGTCTATTATACTCTATGCTTAAGCTAAACTTAGGAATCTTATAATTCTTTAGGTTTTTCACCTTTAGGGTTTCGAGTATCCTCTTATAAGGATTCTCTCTCTTTGTATTTTAATAACAATTGTAATTATTGAATTGCATTCTTGTTGCATAATCAATATGACTCCTCTTTTCTGGATCTCTAAATTCTAGCCTCCATAGCTTTTTTACTTCTATCCTTTTGTGACAAGTTTGCATGCAGGTGATCTTTGGGAGTTGTAGAGTTGATTTTTCCTCAACTCCAATATGGCAACAAAGCTCTAGATCTGCATGCCCCTGTTCTCTCCTTCTGTGACAGGTTTGCATGCAAGTGATCTTTGGGAGATGTAGAATTGATTTTTCCTCAACTCCAATATGGTATCAGAGATCTAGATCTGCATGCCCATATTCTCTTCATGAGAGATTTTGGGCCTTGTTCTTCAGATTTGTGTATTCGGGGGTTTGTGCAGTTGCTTTTTTCCATTTCTAGGGGTACCTGATCTTTGGTACATTTTGGTACCAAAAAACCTCACGATTGGATTCAGGAGGCCGTTTCCATGAATTTTGATATAAAATTCGATATATTTTGGTGTTAGGTGTTCGGGAGGCTAAATTTTTTTAAGCCCAGGTCGTGCGCCCTCGGGCACGTAGTTCAAAAAAGATAATTTGGGTGCGGTTTAACGGCTTGTCTAGTCTGATGGGTTAATGCAGACCGTCAATGATCTGTTAACCGTCAGGGCTGCATTGGCAGTTACTGCAGGTCTCCTAGGCGGTCACCACTCAGGAGTTGTCGCCACCGCCCAGGACCTATCATCGCTGCCACTATTGTCGTTGTTGCCTAGAGCCTGTTGCCACTACCGCCACTGCCACCCAAAAACCCACCTATCATTGCCGACCAAAAACCCTCCAATGCCACCTGACCGCCACCCAAACACCACCTCCCTACCACCAGCAAGGGGGGCTTTTTTTCTTGAAGGTGTTTTTTGGCAGGCTATTGGTTTTTTTGCCGTAATTTGGGCAAATGGAGTCATTTTTTGCAAAACCTCATATCATCAGAAAGCTCTTTTTGAGCTCTATCTAGATCTGGAGGTTTGAATATTTTTTTTTCTTTTTTGATAGTTTTTTTTGCTATCAAAGCCAAAGGTTCTTTTTTGCACTCTGGGAGACATAACTTGAGCATCCGACCTCTGTTTTTTGAAAAATTTATATCGTTGGAAAGCTTGTTCTATGTTCTTTCCATTCATATAAGTTTTCTTTCCAGATTTTTCTCTAGGCATATTTTATTCATTTTTTGTTTTTCAGCACTCTGGTGAATATCTTGGATGTTTCAGGTCCTGGAATCTCTTTCTTTGAGTAGGATGTCTTGTCTTTGGTTGTTCTTTTTGTTTCTAGACTTTTTTCTCTTCTAATCATTGTAGCATTTTACTTGTGCAAATGCACTGAGATAAAGTGCCACTATGCATTATATACTTGGGATCTTGCACATCTTGTGCCTTATTGTACATGCACTACTTATAAAGTGCCATGGGGGGGGGGGTTGATGTTTGCCTTTTGTTTGCCATCTACCTTTGTCATGTGAGTGTTCCTTCCAAGGCATTAGCCTCATGATGTATGTCAAGTGAGTGTTCCTTCCATGACACTATGTACTTTCTCTACACCTTCGATGTTCCTGGTTCTTCGTCATTCAGTTCTTGTTGGTCGTTCTTTTCAGTGTACCTATCCCTCTCCCTTTTCAACATTATGGGGAGGTTTGTCATGTTGTTCTAATGCTTCCTTGGTTCGATTGATTAGCTCTTCTTTGGTGTTTCATGCCATCTGTATCTTCGAGTTCCTATGTTTGCCTTTGTTTGCCATCTGATTCGAGTAGTGTCATTTGAGGGCACTCATGCAGATCACAGTATAAAATTTAGAGATAGAGGATACGGTTTATGAGGATAAATGTTAGTCGGATATGAATTAAATAATGCTATTTTCCAACTTTCCACACATAGTTACCTCATAAGTTGTAGTGTGTATTGGAGAGAAGGGTTAGAACTTAATTAATTAATTGTCATTAATTAACTAAAAGGGGATTTAGAAGAATTAATTAATTTGAAAACTTTTAGAAGAATAAGGAACAATCAATTTATTGATTAAATTAATTATATGGACTATAGTGACAAAATTAATTTAATTTAATTTAATTAATTTTAAGAAGAAAAAGGGATAACATAATTAAATCAATTAATTATGTAGAAAGGATAAAATTAATTAAATCTTTAATTTAATTAATTTTGGACGTCTACAATAATAATAATAATAATAATAATAATAATAATAATAATAATAATAATAATAATAATAATAATAATAATAATAATAATAATAATAATAATGAGAGAAAATGACAATCATAAGCATTATAATAATATATTGGATCAATTCACTTTTGTTCATATGACTTGAACAAATTCTGAAAAATAGTGCATTTGAAACAATTAGGTTTTTCAAAAAACCCTTTTTGACAAATTAATATCTCCATGGTAAATTGGATGAAAAATAATCATTTATGTGTGTGCAATAAATGAATTTTGAATAAATAAATTCAAAAAATTCATTTACAAAAGATTGGGTGAAAGAGACGTAATTAGGGTTTTCAAAGTTCTAATTACATTTGGAAAAACCAAAAATTGGTGTAATTCAGGTTTATAAACGTGAATTACACATTAAAAATATCATGGCAGAGAGGTGTTGGTTGGGTTCATAGACCAGAACTGCCGAACACCAAAAAGGAAGATCAAAAGAAATGGTGGACTATGAGTTTAGAAACCCATTATACACCATAACATATAAGAACATGGTGTCGAGCGGGGTCGCAGAACCGCCATACACCGTTTCTGGTGTATGGTGGGCCTACAGCCCTGCCAAACACCATTAACAATCACTACAAAAACTATGGATAAACCATGTGTTGGAAAGGGTCGCAGACCCGCCAACACCACATCGTGGTGTATGGCGAACCTACGACCTCGCCAACACCTCAATAAAATGCAAGGGACAATGTGTGGTTAGGATCGCCGATCCGCCACACACCAAATTATGGTGTGTGACAGGCTGATGGCCCTGTCCACACCATAATATAGTCAATAACATTCGGTATAACACGAAAGAAAGGTGAGGTTGTGGTGAGGTTGTAAACCTGCCACAGACCACTCATTGGTGCATGTTGGGCCTACGGCCCCGCCATGACACCAAAAAGGAAGATCAAAAGGAAATAATCAAAATCATTTAGGATCATATTATCCAAACAAAAAATCTGGTAATAAAAACCAATGAAATACATACAACAATAAAAAATAAGGAAGCACAAAAAGGGTTTCTAAAACCCTAGCAAGAGGGAAAAATAGATACATACCTGGAATGTAAGATCAAATTCTTCTCTTTCTAGCCACAGAATAAACTTGGGAAACATTAAAATGAGGGTAAAAAGAGATAAATAAGTCTTAAAAACCGAGGTAAAAGACTCCTAAGCCAATTCTTCCAATGAGCCACCAATAACTCGAAGTGCAATAAATGAGTGTAATTCTAGTTTATAGACCTGATTTGCACCTATGAGGTGTAAATTGGGTCTATAAACCTGGTTTACATGTAAAATGCCTAACTTAGTGTGAATCGGGTTTGTAAACCCGATTTACACCTTGACTTCACATAAAAGTGAAAAGTGTAAAACATGGGAAAAATGCACTTATTACGATAAAAATATCTCGTCAAGCGAACCATAGAGCAGGGAAAACCACAAATGAGACAAAATTTATGGGGTACCCTCATTTTTTTTGCTAACGCTGAAAATGAGGATAACAAGGACATACACTTTGCTCAATGTTTCTCATTATGCACAGACCATAACATATTTTGATACTCAAGTTACTTTTCAAACTAAGCTTTTTGCTTTGTAGTTGGGTATTTTTTTTTTCCTGACTCATAGTAAGCGAACCTTACTAGGATAGTAGTCATGATTCTCTCTCTCTTTCCTTTTTCTTATGATGTCCCTTTTATCTTGATATTGAAGTATTAAGATCCTAAAGTCCCTTGGGGGTTTAGTGTGTCTTATCTCTTTTATGTCTTGATGAAAGTTTTCAATGCAAACCTTTGTACTTTACCATGAGTATGCTTAGTCTCATACTCTTGCTAAAGTATGGGCTAAATTTAATGTCCTGAATTGTCATCGCCTACAATTTTGTCCTCACTTAGGCCTCACTTTGGCATTCGTCCTCTAAGGCTCAATTGAAGCTCTGATTCTGCTCACACCAAGTATCAAAGTCAAATTTTCATTATCTGCACTTTCCTCCCCTTAATCTTGAAGCCCGGATGCCCAGGACCATGGCACCCATGGTCCTTTAAAAAGGGTCCATTTTGGGGCCTCATAATGGTCACCCAATTTGGGCAAGGACCTAGATCTCATGTTGGCCTGTGTTAGAAATTTAATTTATTTTTCAACCAACAAGTATAAAAGGAGATCTAGCCTTCTCATTTTAAACCTAATTCAAAAATTCAAGATCTCAATTACACTCTAGCAAATTCAAGTGAGCAAATAATTTGTCTTTATCACGCTTTGGAGCAGAGGTGAAGTCAAGATTCAAGTATTGTAGATGACATTCATGTTATATGTTTTATGAAGACTATCTACATGAAACCCTAATTCCTTGGTGGAGACAAACAAAACTTCATTAAAGGTATATCATTAATGTTTCAGACATTTTTAGCCTTTCCCTCAAAATGAAAGAATTTTTACTGCAGTACTTCATTTACATTTCAATTCTATTTCATGGTTAATTCCAAAATTAACGTTTGACTTAAGGCAAACCCATATTCCCAATAATAATCCCCTTTTTACTATGTGCAAGAGTAGGTACAGAGCTGCATTTCAGATGATTGACAAGATTTGCAAAGACGAACAAGTTCCCCTTTGGATAGTGAAAAGTTAAGAGGAACGAAACAACCACCACCACGGTCTTGACAATTTAGGCTGAATTTTAAGGAGCAGATCCAAACCTTTATTTTTTGCTCAGATCCTAGTTTGTGGCTCTGTATGACAACTGTAGCTCATTGTTTATGCATAATCTTCTCAATAATTTACTATTTTACCCTAATCTTTTACAATCCAAAAAATACAATTCAATTTAAGGGAAAGAAGAACCCCATTTAGGAGGCCTGGAATCTAATCAAAATCTTGGTCTATTAAGCTTAGATCTATCAAATTCCTATCTCTCCCTAATGTAATGGCAATTATGAAAA
This sequence comes from Cryptomeria japonica, assembly GCF_030272615.1. Taxonomy (NCBI): domain Eukaryota; kingdom Viridiplantae; phylum Streptophyta; class Pinopsida; order Cupressales; family Cupressaceae; genus Cryptomeria; species Cryptomeria japonica. Next base: position 586,126,061 of record NC_081413.1, on the reverse strand, counting down.
ATTAGTGGTTTTATTGTATTCTATGGTGAAACCCTAAATTTTTCACCCGTTACACTTATATATCAAGTGCCCCTCCTTATGACAATGCATAGTGTAGATAAAATCTACACTTTTACGGGTTTATGTTCAAGACATTGATAGAAACAATGCTTCATTTTTAACTTTCAAATGATTCTTCATCCTTTGTTTTTCAACTTTGCAGGCCCTTTTTGGGCATTTTCCTCTTGTCAAGAGGTTCTTTTTTACTTAATATTAAAGTTTATGTGGATGTGAGCCATGTGTCAAATACATGAAAACTCTACCAAGCTCGAAGATTCAAGCTTATAGCATAATGCACTAAGGTACCAAGGGGAAATTTCGCACGCCACCGTGAAAAAGTGACTAGTGTTTCTGTTTTATTATGTGCTTACACTACAACAAGCCACATGTCACTCTTGCACAATTTCCTCTAAAGGAAGCCTTCACATTCCCCTCAAGAAGTGCCAATGCACCACATGCTAGTTCCATGCATTTCCACATAAATTAAGAGTCGAGAAGAGCTTTTGAGCGGAATTTTCTTGACAACGTGCCACTTGTCACAATGACACACATTTTGGAAGTCGTTTATGCATCTCATAGTTTTAAGTTTCTCTATCCATCTGAGGATGTTCTAGATAATTTCGTAGGAGATCCAAAGTCGTGCAAAGATGATGAAATGAGTAGAAATGAGGAAAATTCAAAATCCATTTCTTTGGTGTTTTCTATGTTTTAGTAATTTTCATTTTTTAAGGCCTTCAGAGCAAAAACAAGGAATCACTTTTAAGGGTTTGAAATTAGATCTCTTGGATATCTTCCAAAAATGTAAGTGATTTTAGATTTTGAGCACCGAGTAGAAAGTTATTACCCTGCTAAGTCGGGACCAACTAGTGGGGCTGCTTTGAGAAGAGATGTGAGGGACCCTTGGCGATGTAGAACTCTTTTAGAAGTGAGGGAGTTTTTTTTTGTTTTTGAAAGGTACGCTATTGGTTTTCATGGGTGAGAGTAACAAGAAAAAGTTACTCATGGAAGTAGACAAGGGTCAGGCATGTGTCGTCGCAACGCTCTTTCTAAGAAAAAGAGAAACTCTAAGCATTTTAAGGTTTTTCCATAACTGTAAGTTGTAACTATTTTTTCGTGTCAATGCCACACCTACGAGATATTAATAATGATTCACTTAGACAATTGCAACGCCCTTATCATGTAGAGGAAAGAATGACTTTCATTGCAATGAAATCAGTGTTATGTTGAGGGGAGCATAGACTACAGTTAGTTGTCTTTCATTTGAAAAAAGAGAGGGCAGGTTCACATTTCACTAGTTTCAAGTGTAGACTATAGCCTGTTATTAGTAGACATAGTGGTAAAAGCATTTTTTTATTCTAACAATCCTTACTAGATGCCCCTCGCAAGTAGGATCTGAATATTTTAGACTATGCTAAAATAGCCTTTGTAATTTTTTCCCCCTGGCAATGAAGAGGATGTGGTGTTCTCTGTTTAAGTTTTTAGAGTTATTTGTTTCTTGCCATTTATAGTCTTACTTTTCTAATTTCTAGTATAGTGATTATATATTGGGAATTCGAATCACCCATGTGCTCTTTTTAAATTTCTATAAATTTTTTTATGGGTTTGAATTACATTATACATTTTTAAATGCAAACCTCATCAAGTTTTTGGTGCATTGCCTTAGGATAGGTTTGCAACTTTATTTCTTTCAACATACTTCTATCCCTTTCCATTCCCCCTCTAAAATTCAAAGAGCCAACTTCTACAATATTGGAGGTTGTTTCACAAACTGTAGTTAGGTCCCACATTTGTGAAACTTCCTAACTGTCCTCTTTAAGTGTAAGCTTTAGAAACCAACAAAAAGTTACACCAATCAATAAAATAATATGCATCATTGAATATAGGACCAAATCTAATATTTACTTGTTCTTTAACCAAAGTTGTCTTTACACATGCATCTAGACTCCATCATGTTCCCTTTTCCATGCCCAACTTAGATGAACTTTAAATATGAGGTGCGTCCCTCTTTGCATGCATTCTACTCAACCAATAAAACATACAATCATTCTTGAATTGAATCATACAATTTTTTGACCAAATGAGATGTTGACCCATGATTTTACAATCATTCTTGAATACTATCCTCATCCGTACTATTAGGGGCATGCCCATATATAATGTGAGCAGAAATAACAATTTGAATAGAATTGTAATATTGATTTTGAACTTCATTTTGTGGTTACAATGTGTGTTAGAGTAATCTTTTATTAGCTAATAATTATTTATTTAATTATTAGTCTATTAGACTCTATATGCTTAAGCTAAACTTAGGAATCTTATACTTCTTTAGGGTTTTCACCTTTAGGGTTTCGAGTATTATCTTATAAGGATTCTCTCTTTGTTTTTTCATAACAACTGTAATTATTGAATTGCATCCTTGTTGCACAATCAATATGACCCCTCTTTTCTGGATCTTTGAACTCTGGCCTCCATAGCTTTTTTGCTTCTCTCCTTCTGTGATAGGTTTGCATGCAGGTGATCTTTGGGAGCTGTAGAGTTGATTTTTCCTCAACTCCAATATGGTATCAGACAGAGATTACTTTAGTGGCGAATATTTGCCAATGGCGGATTTTTCACGTCGGCAACTTGGGAAATGGCAAATATTTTGTACTGACTGGGGGTGGCCATGTCACCAGAACATTATCAATTTTCATCAAATTCGCGGCCTGATAGCCATATGTTTTATGCAATTAAATGTTTCTATGCGATGGTTTCGCCAATACAATATACAATGGACACACGGTAAATTTAATTTTTTTGCCTACACTGTCCGAGCTTGCCTTAATAGATGACCATAAATTCACCTATAGGCATGTTAAGATTTGTTAGCCAGGAGGACCCAATTCGCTCGACATCTTGCCGACGTGTGTCTCCATTCACCCCAACTTTCGCCAACTATATTGTATTCGCCAATTATTTGGACGACCTATAATCACCTCAAAAATTACATGTCGTATTCGGATGACCTATAATCGCCTCAAAAATTACATAAGTCATGTTATAGTTACGCGGGATTCGCCAAATATTTGTATACTAAAATTCCCGTGGAATTCGCCATATAAGGATTGGTATAAATACATGCAAAGATCAAATCTATATCAACACAATCTGGTGGATTCTAGGCTCCGAATTATGATCAATAGTGAAGTTTCAGACCAAGGAAAATCATTGTTGTTGACTGCATTGGCGACTGCTAGTGACCTAAAGGTGAGCGATCATATTTTGGAAGTGTTATAATATTATTCTAAATTTATCTATATTTGTTTGCATTGTTGAGTTCATTTTTATTCAGTGGCGACCCGTCAGTGCCAAGTAGTCAAGACTTAGGGGGGACATTCAAACCCCGGACATCTGTATCGTAGGTTGTAGGGCTAATGAAACATATATTATAGATTATAGTCTATTATTGCTTTTGCAATAAATTGATATTTTTTTGGCAGCTTTTTTTTCGTTGGAGATATCGAATAGGAAGAGGGGTAGGAAACTTGAATGTGGGGAAGGCCATGAGAGGCCAACAAAAAGCAGAACATTGTCTTCGTACTTTGACATTGGAAAAGATTGTGGTGAAAATCAGGAAGGTACATCATCACAAGTACAAGTACAAAATTCGCCACCTACACCACATGTTGAAGATGGCAGCAAACCTGCTATCTCAGATCAGGATGATCTTGAAGAAGATTATCTGGTAGATGCCCAAGTTAGCTAGAATGATATAATTGACTTGGGTGATAATGTCATTGATGATAATGCACGGAAGGGGAAAAGAAAAGCCATATCAAAAAAGGGTGAACCACAATCAAAAAAGGATTGGGAGTGGGATATGTTAGTGAGGAATTTTCAAATTAATTGGGCATCAAAGTATCCATTCATTGAACCAGTAGAGAATCCAATTGAAGGTGAGCCTCCAATAGAATGCAGGTGTAAGATTTGCACTTGGAAACATAACAAGGAAATTAGGGTGCAGCTAAAATTTGACACCATAGAAAAGCATATGGGTAAAGTTTATGAAAAACAAATGATAGACAGGGTTGAAAATCAATGATAAGATGGAAAACAAAGGAGGAATGTAAGCATGTGAGGAATGCTGAAGAGTATTATTTTCATGAGAAAATACAGACGAAGCCTGCTAAAGTTAAAGGTTCTATTGAAGCTACTTTTGGAAAAGCAATGCAAATAGAACAACTGGGAAAAGTTGTTTAGTTAAGTGTTGTTTTTTATATTTTGAACAGAAGGCGTGCTATGACAAAGTTCCCATCAATTAGTGGTTTATTACACTTTTTGAAAGTTCCTAACTATCCTAATAGACACTGGTTAGTAAACGGTGGATGGGAATGGGCAAGTTGTCTTGCTGAGGTTGAAAAAGAAGATGTAAAGGAAAAAATAAGACAGTCAAACTTTATTGCATTTTCTTTAGACGAAGTTACGGCAGTAGACAATATTTCATGGGTATGCATGCATGTTTATACTGTAGAGAATCATACCCGCCAACCTCATCTACTATTTGTTGTTAAAATGAAGGAGAGTGCGACAACGGAAATTTATTTTAACTAGTAAAGAGAAGTTTCATTGAATATGGAGGTATGGATGACATGACGATAGCCAAAAAATTGGTTTGTGTTGGAGCATATGGAGATTGAGTAATGCAAGGTCGCAGGAAAGGTCTTGTACAAAGATTGAAACTTCATTTGCACCGTACATTACTGCAATTCACTGCATGGCTCACATAATGAATCTAGCTTTTGGAATTGTGAGCAAGTTTGCTTCCATTAAAAAAATTGAAATTTTAATCAGAGAGCTCTACTCACACTTCTGTCGAAGTCCCAAGCGATTTATGGAATTTTAACACTTTGCTGATGGAATAACTGATGGGAACAAGCTTCTCAAGGATAATGATACCAAATGGATCTATTTGGATGGTTGAGCGCATCGAGTGTTTTCAGAATATCCATCCTTGATTGGACTATTTCACACAACTCATGATGAATCAAATCAACCGAAATTTCCTTACCCTCTTCGGAGGTTAGGTAATTTAGAGACACTCTTAACTTTAGCAACTCTTCTGCCCATGCTAGAGGAAATAAGGAATATTATGAAGGCTGCCCAAAAAAGAGCTCTGTATATTGGAGAATATGCTACGTTGTGTAAGATGACATGCATGACCCTCGACAATCTCTATCGAAATCAACCAACACTATCTGATGAAAAATTTGTTAAGTGGCGGACACTCACAGATTTGAACAATCTTGATAACTTTTTACAAATCAGTGCAAACGGGGAGGTATGTGCCAATGTACGGGGAGTTGAGATACCAATGCACTTCTATGCCACGGTCGACCCCGAGGAACCAGGAAAGCGCCCCAAGAAGCAACTAGCAAGAGTTACAAGGGAAGATTTTGACAAAATTGTTGAAACTGTAACTACTTTTGTGAAGAAAATTGCGTATGATCTTTCCTCACAAATTAGCAACAGATTCCCTCCTGACAACCTTCTCAAAACCATGTCTATTGTGTTTCCTTATTATTGGAGCCTCAACATTGCATCTGATTTTTGAAGTAAGCTACTAATTTTGCATATCTAGAGAATTGAATGGAGTAACTATAAATGGAATATTAGATGAAACTCATCTTTGAGAGCGATCATCTCATTTTGCATACACTATGAAAGAACAATATGGCAAAATGGAGAACCCTTGCGAAGAGGGATCAGTAACAAGGCTTTGGAAAACTATAGCTAAGAACTTAGCGTTGCATGATTCAATGCTAGAATATTTGAAGCTTGCTGATTTATGTCTTACCATGATATTGGGTTCGGTGGAAGATGAGAGAGTTTTCAGTGCTTTGGGGTTCCTAAAATCAAAGCTAAGAAACAAACTAGACAAAAATTTGAAAAATTGCTTGAGGCTCTATACATCTAGGTATGATGTCCACACTTTTCCTTACGATAGGGCACTACAAATCTGGAGGTCCAAATGTGAAAGAAGAGGTTTGGGCAACACTTCAAACCAAAGTTTAAGTGGGACTATTGACTCATGTACTAAACCTATTGGTAGCATTGAGATGCAGTTCAACGAAGATATGCAGACTCAGAGTGAAGAAACCGTAGACAAGAATCAAGATGTTAGGATTCCCAAAGATACTGAGAGGGGGGTATGAATCAGTATCTTGCCGGTAAATGGATTTTCTGAACTTATTAAACAAAATACATTCCAAAACAATGTAACGATAAACCAAAATTAATGCAATAAATATGAGCAATAAACACAACATAGAATGCACACCATAAAATAATATTTTGGCGAGGAAACCCGGTGTGGGAAAAACCTCAGTGGGATTTGTGACCCACAATATTCGCTCACTGGCCAATAAGTGAATATTACTTACAAAAATGGGGGCCTGCACATGCAGGAAGGCCAAGTGCCTAGAGCTCACTGCTAAAATACTAAAGAAGTCTCACTAACTTACAAAAATGGATTATAGAAATCCAAGATGATGTACTGCTACAAAAAGCATCTGCTATGCCAGATCCAGTACCGATTTAAGCTCTTGCAATAATCATAAACCTTACTTCAAAATCTGCCTGAATATTCACACATAATATCCATCTCCATATTCCTATTACAAATGTTCTACAAGGTCTCATACTTATATATGAGCCTTATTACAATATGCCTTGTTGGATTTCAAAAATATATTACAATTAATTACCTTTTTCAATAAACAAAAATCATGTCAGCTAGGGTGTCGGTAATCAATCTTTTCGGTGTCGGTGAACTGTATGCCAGTGTAGAGTCTATCGGTGCCGATGCCTGCCGGTGACATATGATTGTAAGGTTGCCATCAATGATAATACCTTCAATCACCTACAATTTCTCATTGGAGTGTGCATTTGCCAACAATCTCCCCCTTTGGCATTGATGGCAACACTCATGAGAAAAAGCCAAAAAGTGTATCCAAAAAGTGTTGTCCAAAAAAAATCTTACCAGAACTGTCAAAACTGTTTGCTTCAAAATTGAGTGCTCCCCCTGAACAGATGATCTCTTTTGTCATATCCTTTTTCTCATCTCTACTACTCCCCCTTTGGCATCAATGACAAAGGTTGTCATTCACTGTCAATTGACTGGAGTTCCTATCTGGTTCCTTGTAACTGGTGGGTTACAATCTGATAAATGTCCACCAATGCAAAATTTAGACTGTTGTTGAACCTCTCACTGTCCTTTATTGTTGTTTCAGTCCTCTGGATTGTACCAGTGAGTATGTACATTTGCTCTTCCAGTGTCTTAAGTCCTGGAACAAGAGCCTCAGAAATCTCTTTTCTCAAAGAGATGAGGATATCCAGTTTAGGACCTAGTTTGCACTTTAGTTCCTTTGCCTTAGACTTTAACCTGTCCTTATCTTTTTGAAGTTTTTCAATTTTCTCTTCAAAAACTACAATTTCATGTTCAACTACCGATATTGAATTTGATGATCCTATTAAGTTGTCAGCAATATCATTGATTTCCTTCTGTGCTTTGCTGATCTCTTTGTCTATATCCTATGTCAAAATGTTTGTCTTACATGTATCTCTATACAATTTCTTAAAGTCCCAAATTGTCCTGCCTAGCACCGGTAATAAGGTGTCCATATGTTCCTTATTCTTCTTGATTGTCTCCTCAAAGAATTTTTCCTTCTCTTTATTCATTCTCTCTCTGAAGGTGTCTTCATTTATCTAATCAAGTGTTATTAGGTTGCCAGTTATATACTTAGACAATGTGTCTAATTGGCTCAAAGAATCTTTATTTTCTATGTTACACTTAGGTGCTATCAATTTCAAAATTGGTAGGGTGTCATCAATAGCCTTATATGCTTGTGCATTACACTCTGTTTTCTTGATTGAATCTGATAACACCTCTGTCACATTGGCTGGCCTAAATTAAGTCATGGAGCTTCCAGATGACTATCCAACCACCTTCACAATTTGCAATCCGTCGGTGGTAGTGGTAGCTTTTCTTTCCTCTTTCTCTGGAGGGTCAGTTTGAGTTTGCATTTCAGCTACCAAAGGTTTAGGTATTTCAGTTGTAGTCGGCGACTCTATCTCTGCATGTACCTGTGAAGGAGCCTGTTGCTCTACCTGTTTCACTGTATGTGTCTCTGTCAGTTTCTTTGTTTGTGACTCAGGGTTTTCTATCGGTTTCTATTTGTTTACCTTTGTACTGCCTACTACCGGTGACTCAGTAGGTTTTTCAGTCTTAGTAGTTGTCGGTTGCTCAGTAGATGCATCAGTATGTACACCTGTGGTATCTGCCTTTCCTGTATCCAGGGGATCATTTGATGTTTCAGTTTGTTGCTCTACCCCAATTTCAATATTTCCAACTGCAATATTTCTTTTCGGTGGCTCTGTTGCCACATCTCTCTTGTCAATTGTTTCCTTATCCACCATAATATTGACTTCCTATGTATCAATATTCATCGTGTATAACACCTCATAATCAAGATTTGTGTCCTCATGTGGTGTTTCCATACTCTTTGTTGCTGGTGGTGTGTCAACAGTTTGTATCGATGGAGTATCAGAAGGAGGTGGGGTCAAGTTATCTGTTATCTTTAAGCTTGGAGGTCCACCTACCTTACCTTTCCCCTTATCCTTATCCTTTTGATAGACTCTGATACTCTTTGGTCTTTTAAGCTCTTCTTGTTTTTCTTTCTCAACAAAGAAAATATCCCACTTGTTGTAGTTTCTTCTGATATCTCATTAATTCTTCTTGACATTAATACAACATGTCGGTGACCGGTTGTAAATACTGTCCGGTTGGCCTCACTTATTAGCTCATAAATTTCTTCTGTAGAGTTCACTAGGTGAACTGCAAGTAGTTTTTCTATTTTTATCTTTTTATCTAATTCAACAATAGCTACCCTTCTAGCTTCTAACCTTCTATATAAGTCATTTGGTATATAATCTACAATTTCCATCAAAAATTTCTTGTAGATATCTAACTAAGTGTAAGATAACATTGTTTTCTATGCTCTCTTTTTCTTCATTACTGAAAGTTTTGTACAATTTACTGATGTTTGTCAATTTCCCATCCTCAGTTATTTCATTCAGAAGTTTGTCCAAAGGTGGGACAACCTGTTTTTCTTTCCTTTTCTTTGGAGTCAGTTTCTTAGCTGGAGGCCTAATTGCCTGTTGTTTTTGTCTTGTCCTTCTAGGTGCAGATGAGGGTACTGGTGAGGGTTTTCTTTTCCTTTCTACCCTTTTGAACTCTGCTAGTATATCATTATCCAAGGAGGTATCAACCAGTGAAAGATGTGCTTCCGGTTGTAGTCCTTCCAATTCACTCTCCTTAATACCAATTTTATTTAATACATCTTCTTTTATAGCTTTAGTCTAGCTTGTTCCTTTCCTAACTATCTTCTCAGTTTTCTTAATCCTTTTCTCTGATTGGATTTTGTTTTCAATGGTTTCAGCATTGCCAAATACATTTTCAATTGGTTCTTTAGGGGCTTCTAGGAGGGCTTTTGCATAAGTTTCGATTATGTTTTCGTCTACCTCATATCCCATCTCTATGACCCAAATAGTCCTTGGGACTACTGCCTCCATCCAAATCCCATCTTTCTTGATAACAAAACATATCTCCTTTTGATACTTATCAACTATGGATTGAGATAGTCTTATTCTAGTCTTCATTCTAGTCTTCAATGAATGAAAAATGTTCATTTATATTCTTCTCCCTGTCATCTCCCATGTTGTTCAGTAAGTCTAGAAGTTGTTTTCCTACCGGTATGTCAAAACCAAAATCCTTTCTACCAATACTGGGTACTTCCTTGGTAATGTACAACATTAAACACACAAGCAGGTTGCCAAATCTGAAAGTCCCTTTCTTATCACCTTTGATTCTTTAAGTTGTCTATCAGTTCATCTTTTAGCCACTCACATATGTCAATCTTTGCATTGTTTTTCACCATGTCATATGCACTTTTGATACATAAGCTAGAAATAGAGTTTAATCTGTTGGCATGTGTAGCCTTGTATCCAAGAATCATGCTAACAAATCTAACATTGATGTCCTTTACATCGTTGACTCTCAGGGATCTCTTTGTTGGCATATGCACACTCCAATGAGACATTGTATGTGATTGAAGGTTTTGTCATTGATGGCAACCTTGCAATCTTATGGCACCGACAAAGGCATTATACCGGCATCAACAGATCACACTCTACACCAGCACTTAGGACACGGACACCGACATAGAAGAAAGGAAGTATACCGGCACAGAGGCCGACATGATTTTGTTATATTTTGTTTATTATTGTAAAAATGTGTAAGCGGACTTGGAAAATTGTAAAATGACTCTTATATATAAGAGAGATCATTATAAACATTTGATATAGGAGATGAAAGAAAAAGGGAAAATATTAAGCAGACCTATTGTGCGAAATATAAGTTAAAGGGTATATGTAAAGAACAGAGCAGGAACCGATACTGAATCTAGCATTGAAGATGCTATTGTAAAGCAGTACAAGATATTGGATTTGTATAATCCTTATTGTAAGTCAGTGAGACTTCCTATTGAGCAGTGAGCTCTAGGCAGTTGGCCTTCCTGCATGTGCAGGACCCTATTGTAAGTAATATTCTCTTATTGGCCAGTGAGTGAATATTGTGGGTCACAAATCCCACCGAGGTTTTTCCCACACCAGGTTTCCTCATTAAAATCCTGTGTTATGGTGTTCTTTTCATGTGGATGTTCTTGATTCTGTTTATTGCATTATTTCTTGCATACTGGTACATTGTTATATTATGTTCTTCATGTTTTAAGTTAAGAAATTTCATTCACCGGTCAGATACTGATTCACCCCCCCTCTCAGTATCTGTGGGATCCCTAACAATTGGTATCAGAGCTTGGTCCTCTATTTTCAAAAGCCTAACAACTTGAGGAAGATCTTGACATCGGTAAAGATGGAAAATCTGATGAAGCAACTAGAAGGAGCTCTTACAGACTATGATGCAGAAAATTGAAAAATATCAAACTAGAAGATGATTTAAGGGTAGCTTAGGACATCATTCAGGCACTTCAAGAAAATTTTACTGTTGCAAGAAATAAGAGAAGAGAACTTTGTGAAAAATTGCAAAATGAGAATGATGAAAAATAATCACTTAATGATATGATAAGCAAGTTGAAACAAGAGATCATGACAACGAAGAATGAGATGCAGGATATGACTATGAGATTTTGCAAAGAGATTGAGGATAGGAAGAAAAATGAAGAAGAATTGACCAGAAGACTAAGTGATGCAGCAAATGAGAACACAAGACTTAGCTATGAAAATGACATGTTGAAGACAGATGTAATGTATACTCAGAATGACTCAAATGAACCGATGAGACAAAAAGAAGTCTTAGAAAGAGAATTAGAAACTGCAAATCAACACAAAGAAAAATTCAAGAAAATCTCAAAGGAACTTGGCACCTTGCTGAAGAATCAAAAACCTAAAGGTGACACTTCTGGAATTGGCTTTGAAGTTGGTGAAAGCTCTAGTACTGCAAATACTCAGGATCACAACAAATCGGTAAGACAAACTAATGCTTATAAATTCAATGGAAAATGTTTTAACTGTAATAAGTATGGTCATAGAGAAAATGAATGTAGATCTAGAAATAATCAGAATATCAACACACCCACCGATCAATAGTCTAAATGCAACAAAGTAGGTCACAATTCTGAAAACTGCAGAATGAATGTGAGATGTTATGTTTGTGGAAGATTTGGACATTTATCTAATCAATTCATAACACAAACCGACTTAGGTTATAGAAAAGCTATTTAGAAAATTAATGTAACTTGTTATGCATGTAACAAGATTGGGCATATTGCTAAATTCTGTAGAAGTAAAGGAACACCGGTAGACAACAAAAGTTCTAGCTTGAAAGGTAAAGAAAAAGTTGAAGAGGTTAAGCAAGAATTCTTAAAACAATGGATTAGAAAAGCTGATCTAAATATTGGGAATACTCCTCCACCGGTAGAACCAACCAATGCTTCACCGACAGAACAGAGTGATGCTTCACCGACAGGACAGAGCAGTGCTCCACCGGCAGGAAGTTCTTCATCTAATTGAAGAAAATTTCCTTGAGGGTTTGGCAATCTAATGACACGTGCTATTATTCCCTCGGTTAGAGATAAGAAGTTGGAAATTACTTATTACTGGCAAACAATGTTAAGTGAATACTTAACTGGCATGCAATTAATGTGGTAGATGGCAAATAGACACTATAAAGTTAAGGCTTTGGCTCCATTTCATTTCACCGAGATTTCAAATTTAGGAAGAGCGTGAAGATTCCAAGCTAAGGCATTTCGAGCAAGAATCAAGAACACTCCAAACAATCATCCATCCTAAGGCAGTAAAAGGTATTTAATCATGGCATCCACCTCTACAATTGAATATATAGAAAACCCTACTGTTGTTGAAGTGATAAAAATACCTAGGCCCGTATTTCAGTTAGTTCTCGAGGTAGCAAAGAAAGATGATACCTTAGGTGTTTTTTCTCAAATTCCTAAGGGAGTTGTTTATGTTGAAGACCCCAGAATGTACATCCACTGCAACATTGAGGAACTAGGAGATGAAGAAATTAAAACCATGTTTAAAATTGTGATATGTGATAAAATCGGCAATGTAAAAGATGAACACAAGATCATTGAGACCCTCGGATTTACAGAGATCCTTAGCATTCCTGAATTTCCCAAGGATGTGATTAGGATAGTCTTAAACAGGGTACATGGTGAATTTTTCTGGTTAGTTGCAGTCCACAAAATCACCAAGGAAGCTGTGAAAGTTGTCACAGGGTTACCAACCACCGGTAAAAGACCAGATAAAACCAAGAAGGTATCCAATGACCTAGTTATAAACCTAACTGGTGCAACATTTGGCAAGAGGTCCCTAAGAGTTAATGATGTAACAGATATCAATGTGAGATTCATCAACATGATATTAGGATATAAAGCTACTCATGCAAATAGACTCAATTCAATTTCAAGTTTATGCATTAAGAGTGCTTATGATATGGTCACAGACAATGCAAAAATTGATGTATGTGAGTGGTTAAAAGATGAATTAATTGACAACCTTGGAAAGATCAAGAAGGACAAGAAAGGAACTTTCAGGTTTGGAAATCTGTTAGTATGTTTGATGCTACATATAACAAAACAGGTTCCCGGTATAGGTTACAAAGAACTTGGATATGATATACCGGTAGGCAAACAATTAATAGAACTATTCAATAACATGGGTAAGAACAAAGAAAACAATATTCATGACTTCTTTCAAGCATTAAAGGCCAAAATGAAGAAAAGAATAAGGTTATCACAAAAGATTGTAGACAAATACAAAGATGAAATATGCTTTGTCATCAAGAAAGATGAAATCTAGATGGAAGCAGTCATCCCTAAGACAGTTTGGGTAACCGAGATGGGCTATGAAACAGATGATCACATAGTTGAAACATATGCTAAAGCACTTCTGGAAGCCCCCAGAGAACCTAAGGAAGAAGTATTTGGTAGTGCAAAAACCATTGAAAGCCAAATACAATCAAAGAAAAGAGTGAAAAAGGTTGAGGCAGTTGTAAGGAAAGGTTCCAGACAAGCAAAAGCCATCAAAGAAGATGTACTGAAGAAAACCGGTATAACAGAGGATGAGTTAGCAGCTCCACAACCTGAAACTCACCTATCACCGGTAGGTACTTCTTCAGGGAGTGACATGCCTGCAACTTTCAAAAGAGTTGTAAGAAAAAGAGATCCCTCACCGGCAACCACACCCTCACCCAGGAGGACAAGGCAAAAACAACAAGCAGTGAGATCTCCGGTAAGAAAGGCCACACCAAAGAAGAAACTGACACCCAAGAAGAAGAAGAGGACAAACAAAGACTTGTCCCCTCTTGATATACTACTGAATGAAATCACAGAGGAAGGTAAATTGAAAAATATAGAGAAAATATATGACACTCTAACAACTAATGAAAAATAGCAAGTTGAAAATAGTGTTATATTACATATGGATATGTACAAGAAGTTTTTGATGGAAGTAGTAAATGAAATTCCTGATGAGCTATTTAAAAGACTAGAAGCAAGAAGACAAGCAGTAATAGAACTGGATAAGAAAATAAAGATTGAAAAGTTACTTGTTGTATATCTGGTAAACTCTCCCCAAGAAATTGATGACCTAATTGCTCAAGCCAACCGGACAATATTTTCTACTGCACACCGGCACATTTCCTTAATGGTAGGAAGAGTTAATGAGGTAACAGAGGAGACAGAAAATGGATGGGATATATTCCTAGTTGAAAAAGAAAAACACGAAGAATACAAGAACCCCAAACCCATAAAAGTTTATCAGAAAGATAGAGACAAGGGGAAAGGTAAAGTTGGTGGACCACCTAGTATCAAGGTTAGAGACAACTTACCCCCACCTCCTTTAATTACTCCACCGGTAAAAACAACAACTACTGAAGATCAATCGGCAGCTGAGAGTATGGATGTAGAGGATGATAATCCTAATCCTGAAGTTTTATATACTGTGGATGTTGATACTCAAAAGATCAACATAGTGGTAGACAAAGATAAAACTGATAAGACTGATATGGCTAGTGAGCCTCCGGTAACTGAGGAAACTGATAACTCATAGGAGAAACCGACAGAAGATAAAGAACAAAAGGTAGAGACTCAAACACAGACTGAGACAATGCAACATACAGAGAAACAAACAGAGAAAAAAGCTCTGGAACAGGAACAACAACAACAGGAACAGGTACATAAGGAAACAGTACCATCGGCAACTAGTGAAGTAGAAAAACCATTACTTAAAGAAATGCAGACACAAACAGACCTACCAGAGGTCAATACAAGCTTGGTTACTTCCACTGGTACTCAGATTGTTGATTCATCATCAAGCTACAAATCAACTAATGTGACTAAGGTGCTACTAGATTCTATCAAGAAAATAACCGACTGCAGCGCACAAGCTTACAAAGCAATTGATGATACCATACCAATTCTGAAGGTAATTGCTCCCAACTGTAATATAGACAACAAAGATTCTTTAGGAAAACTTGATACACTGTGTAAATATATCTCAGAAAACATTGAGAAAATAAAAGAAGAGTCATTGAAGGATAAAGTAGAAGTTGAAAAACATAAATTCTTTGATGAGCAAATAAAGAAGTGTAACAGAGATTTTGACACACTTCTACCAGAATTATGTAATTTGTTGAAAGAGTACAAAAATCTATACAAAGATACCTGTAAAACAAACTTTTTGATTGTAGATATAGACAAGAAAATGAGCAAGGTACAGGATGAGATCAATAAACTTGCAGATAGTTTTGTCAACTCACCTGATACACTATCAATTTTTGAGGAGAAGATAACAAATTTTGAGGAAGAATTACTTAAATTGGAAAGAGAGAAATAAAGAATAGTGAATAAGGCAAAACATTTGAGATCAAAACTAAGTCCAAGATTGGACTATCTAGCATCTCTACGGAAGGAAGTATCTGAGGCACTAATACAGGGAAACAAAACACCGGTAGAGCATTTGCAGCATCTCACCGGTATAGTGAAAAGAATAGAGACAACAATAAAGGATAGCAAAAAGTTTATGGACAGTATAAACTTGATTTTGGGAGATCTTTTTCAAATTGTAACTACCCAGTTACACGGTTGAAACTACAAACTCTACTAACATCTTGACAACCTTTGTCATTGATGCCAAAGGGGGAGTAGTGGGATGAGAAAATTCAAATCACAGGAATCATATGCTCAGGGGGAGCACACACATTTTTGGTAACATTTTTGGACTTCACATTTTTGGATCATTTTTGAAATTTCTCATGAGTGTTGCCATCAATGCCAAAGGGGGAGATTGTTGGCATATGCACACTCCAATGAGACATTGTATGTGAGTGAAGGTTTTGTCATTGATGGCAACCTTGCAATCTTATGGCACTGGCAAAGGCATTATACCGGCATCAACAGATCACACTCTACAGCGACACTCAGGACACCGGCACCGACATAGAAGAAAGGAAGTATACCGCACAGAGGCCGACAGGATTTTGTTATATTTTGTTTATTATTGTAGAAATGTGTAAGCCGACTTGGAAAATTGTAAAATGACTCTTATATATAAGAGAGATCATTGTAGACATTTGATATAGGAGATGAAAGAAAAAGGGAAAATATTAGGCAAACCTATTGTGCGAAATATAGGTTAAAGGGTATATGTAAAGAACAGAATAGGAACCGGTACTGAATCTAGCATTGAAGATGCTATTGTAAAGTAGTACAAGATATTGAATTTGTATAATCCTTATTGTAAGTCAGTGAGACTTCCCATTGAGCAGTGAGCTCTAGGCAGTTGGCCTTCCTGCATGTGCAGGCCCCTATTGTAAGTAATATTCTCTTATTGGCTAGTGAGTGAATATTGTGGGTCACAAATCCCACCGAGGTTTTTCCCACGCGGCGTTTCCTCATTAAAATCTTGTGTTATGGTGTGCTTTTCATGTGGATGTTCTTGATTCTGTTTATTGCATTATTTCTTGCACATCAGTACACTGTTATATTATGTTCTGCATGTTTTAAGTTAAGAAATTCCATTCACCGGTCAGATACTGATTCACCCCCCTCTCAGTATCTGTGGGATCCCTAACACTCTTGTCAAAATTTGCACCGGTTAGGATCATCACAGTGTCATTTGGAACCTTTTTGGTCTTATCAGGCCTGCTACTGGTGGAAGGTAAGTCTGTCACTGCCCTAACTGCCTCTTTGGTTATCTTATGGATTGAATCTAACCAAAAGAACTCCCCATGTACTCTGCTTAATAAAATTCTTATAACATCCTTTGGAAAATCAGGGATATTAAGAATGTCCACAAAACCTAGGGTTTCCACTATCTTATGTTCCAGTTTAACATTTCCATTTTCATCACAAATAAAAGTCCTGTACATGTTCTTGATTTAATCATCTCCTATTTCTTCTATGTGACAATGTATGTACATTCTAGGATCCTCAGCATATACTACTCCCTTAGGTATTTTTGAAAATGCTCCTAGGGTATCATCTTTCTTCGCAATTTCAGGAATAATCTTGAATACGGGTCTAGGGCGCTTAATAACTTCAATCATAGTAGGGTTTGCAATGAATTCATGTGCACAGGAGGAAGCCATTGTTATAAAATACCTTAATCTGCCTTTAGGTTGATTTTCTTGGATGATTTGCTTCACTTCTCGTTGTGGATGCCTTTGCTTGGGATTTTCATGCTCTGAGGAAATTTGAATGCTCGGTGAATGAAAAAGAGCCAAAAACACTTGCTTTATAATGTTATTTCCTTCAACTACCACATTTAATGCCTGTTAGTTAAGTGAAACTTAACTCATCTGTCGGTAAAGAAGTAATTCAACTTCTCACCATCAACCGAGGGTAAATTAGCATGTTTTCAATTTGTTGCCATACCCCCAAAAGATTTCTCTTCAGTTAGATGAAGAATCTCCTGTCGGTGGAGTGATACTCTGTTCTACTGGTGAAGAAATAGCTTCACTAACATTCAGATCTGACTTTCTAATCCATTGTTTTGAAAATTCTTGCTTTACTTCATCAATCTTATCTTTACTTTTCAAGTTGGGTCCTTTGTTATTTGTCGATGATGTCTTCTACAAAATTTTGCAATATGTCCAATTTTGTTACAAGCATAACAAGTCACATTGTTTTTCTGAATTGCTTTTCCATATCCTATGTTGGTATGTGTTCTGCATTGATTAGATAAGTGTCCAAATCTTCCACAAACATAACATCTTACATTCATTCTGCAATTTTCAGAGTTATGATGAATTTTGTTGCATTTAGAACATTGACCGGTGGGTACATTAGTGTTCTGATAGCTTCTAGATCTACACTGATTTGCTCTATGACCATACTTGTTATAGTTAAAGCATTTCCCATTGAATTTGTAAGCATTAGGTTGTCTTACCGGTTTACCATGATCATGATTGTTTGTAGTACCAGAGCTTTCACCAACTTCAAAGCCAAGGCCATTTGTATCTCCATTAGGTTTCTGATTCTTCGGCATGTTATCAAGTTCCTCTAAGTTGTTCTTGAATTTCTCTTTGTGTTGATTTGCAGCAGCCAATTCATTTTTTAAGATTCCTTTCTGTCTCATGAGTTTAGTTTTGTCATTTTGTGTATGCATCAAATCTGTCTTCAACATATCATTTTCATGACTAAGTCTTGTGCTTTCATTTCTAGCATTACTTAATCTTCTAACCAAGTCATCTTCATTCTTCTTTCTATCTTCGATATCTTTACAAAACCTCATAGTCATATCTTGCATCTCATTCTTTATTGTACTATTTTCTTGTCTCAATTTGTTCACAAGGTCATTAAGAGTTTCTTTCTCATCATCATCACTCTGCATCTTCTCAGAAAGTTCTCTTCTTTTATTCCTAGCAATAGTGAGATTTTCTTGAAGTCCTTGAATGATTTTTTGTGCAGCCTTCAGATCATCTTCAAGTTCCATGTTCTTCAATTTTTCTGCATCGTAGTCTGAAAGAGCTATTTCCACTTGCTTCTTCAAGTTTTCCATCTCTACCGGTGTCAGAATCTTCCTCAAGTTGTTAGGCTTTTGAAAATAGAGGACCAGGCTCTGATACCAATTGTTAGGATTCCCAAAGATACTGAGAGGGGGGGGGTGAATCAGTATCTTGCTGGTAAATGGATTTTTTGAACTTATTAAACAAAATGCATTCCAAACCAGTGTACCAGTAAACCAAAATTAATGCAGTAAATAGAAGCAATAAACACGACATAGAATGCACACCATAACACAATATTTTGGCGAGGAAACCTGCTGTGGGAAAAACCTCGGTGGGATTTGTGACCCACAATATTCGCTCACTGGCCAATAAGTGAATATTACTTACAAAAATTGGGGCCTGCACATGCAGGAAGGCCAAGTGCCTAGAGCTCACTGCTCAAATACAAAAGAAGTCCCACTGACTTACAAAAATGGACTATAGAAATCCAAGATGATGTACTGCTACAAAAAGCATATGTTATGCCAGATCCAGTATCGGTTTAAGTTCTTGCAATAATCATAAACCTTACTTCAAAATCTACCTGAATATTCACACATAATATCCATCTCCATATTCCTATTACAAATGTTCTATAAGGTCTCATACTTATATATGAGCCTTATTACAATATGCCTTGTCGGCTTTCAAAAAGATATTACAATTAATTACATTTTTCAATAAATAAAAATAATGTCGGCCAGGGTGCCGGTAATCAATCTTTTCAGTGTTGGTGAACTGTATGCCGGTGTAGAGTCTGTCAGTGTTGATGCCTGCCAATGACATATGATTGTAAGGTTGCCATCAATGACAATACCTTCAATCACCTACAATTTCTCATTGGAGTGTGCATTTGCCAACACACGAAAGCTCTGAATTTGATGAGGATGAATGACAACTTTAAGAGATTGGTATTTATTAATCTTATTACTATATCTCATCATTCATATTACAAAAGCATATTACTTTTTGCAATTAGAATTTAATATTGATTTGTAATTGTATTTTTCAACTTTCTATTTCCAGATTTAAAATAGCATAATAAAAAAAAGACCATAATGTGTTTATTGATACAGAGATGTTTATTCTTTATTTATACATGTTTGAGTCTCGAATCTGTGTGATACATTTCAAAACCATATGATACAATTCATTCAATAGTAACACACATGTCGAGAGCTTAGATTTTCATCAATTCTTTCAAAATATAGCCATATGATACAATTCATTCAATAGTAATACACCAATCTGTGTGATTATCCATGCAAATTGCAAAAGTGAATACAAAGTTTCAGAACCCTTTGCAAATGACCCTGAATTCCCTTTTATAGAAACAAGAGAGCAACAACAGCTCCGGTGTGATTCTCCAATGTCCATGCAAAAGTGAATACAAAGTTTCATAACCCTTTGCAAATGACCCTGAATTCCCTTTTATAGAAACAAGGGAGCAACAACAGATTTAGGTCGAATTGCAAGTTTGCAACATGTGAAGACTCAACATCAAAATCACAAACTCAGCACAAATTTATATGGCCATCACAGACCGTATCAGCAATTTAACATCTGCTACATGTCTGATGTCTCTTGTTCAAAAAACAGAGTTCAAAATTAAATATTAATTCGCGCCATGACAAATTAAACATAGATAATAGTAGTGCCTAAAACCTAGTAATCAAAAATAGAGAAATGCATAAATGTTAAAGCAAGGGAGATTTTGAGAATACAAATTTACTGGTTGAAGTTTTGCACTGTGCATCATAGATTCATAGGCTGGATTAGCAAAATAGCAAATAGAATAAACATAAAACCTTGAAATTAAGAGTAAAAGAAGAAAATTGTGCAATACATACTATGACTCTTAAGATTTATGTGCCAGTTTTTCCAAGGTGCTCCACTCTTTGTCTGATGGAAGGTCAATATTCTGTAAACTATGAAAAGTCAACTGTAACTTCGTCAACATTCCATATTTAGAAGATTGACTTGACATCACTGTTTCATCCAATACCGAATTTAGAGTTGTAAATGGTTGGATGAATTCCAGAAAGCTTTGGGGAGTTGTGTCCTTTGGAAGCAAGTCTAAATTAGACTTCATTTTTATCTCCATGCTTTTTTTGTAAGCTTATTCTCCAATGAATTTATTTGATGGGTCAACGGTCTTAGGAAAACCAAGTTTAATCAAATTATTTTTCTTTTCTTGCAGCTTCAATATCTTTTTTCCACAATTTTCCATAACTTCTGATGTTTCCCTTAGCTTCTGGCATTTTTAATGATAGATGATGTCTTAACTATGGCATCAATGAGGCTCTTAATTCCCTTGGATGCTAAGTAGCTGTCACTGGAACTGTAGACTACTTGCAGAATCTTTTTGCCATATCCTTTTTTGAATAAACATGTATGCTCTTCTCAAAGTGCTATTTGATTTTCATATAAATTACTCTCAGACTTTCATTCAATTCAAACCATTCACACAACTTGTCACTCCTCTGCATTATTTGCCGCCAAATGTTTTCTTGTATATAATTCATTTTATTTTTCATATTATCTTTTAATCTATCCTCCAAAATTTTTATTTTATCATTTGCATTATGCAGGTCTTCTTTCATTTGTGCACATTTTTTTCTTTCTTCCTCTACTTCCTCTTGTAAATGTTTTTCTTTTTCGTTCCCATGATCCAATAGGTCCTGTAGTTTTCTCATTTTGGCAGCAATAGACTCATAACTTTTGTATAACTTTTGAAAACTAGCTCTTTCCTCATCAATTTTTTTACTGCTTTTAGCTAGTTTTTCTGTCAGGTCCTTCAATTCTGTATCCATCTTCTCCTGCTCTACAATTTCTACTATAGAGCCCGAATTTTTTATCCTTTTCTGTAAATCATTGCACTTGCTATCTGCTGCTTTCCTCTTTGATTTTTTCGTTTTCCAGGTTTGCTTGTAAGTTTTCTATTTGTTTCTCCAGTTTATTTTTTTCTCTCTCCACCTTTAGTAGTGAAGTGTAGACCACTTCGTTAGTCCTTTTTGTCACACTAATTTTGTCCACTTTATGTGCTTTGGAAAAATCCATTTGGAGGGTGCTAACTTGAAATTCAAAGGGATCTATCTGACTGTGTGGTGGATTTTTATCTTTAGTTGGGGCCAGGGGCATAACAACCATGAACTCCATCATATCTTTATGTGGGTCATATGTTGGAAATACCTTGTTCCTTGCAGGTTGTTCGTTTAAAACTTCATTCAGGGAAACCCTATGAAATGCTTTCTTTTTTTCTTTATTTGCTTTTGTTGTGTGTTCATATTTTTCATAGTAATCACAAAATTGAAAATCTAGGCTTGCTGAAGCAATTGAATGTTTGAAAGGTGACATAGGAATACTAGAGGCTCCAGTTCCACTTATTCTTGTGGTTTTAACTAATGCTTGACTAGGATTACCAACAACAGTTCCTGATCCTATCCCACTCCCACTGACACTTTCATGTGTAGTTTCATATTCTTTTTAGGTGTGTGATCTAAAGTTGCAAATGATTATTTTGCAGTGTCAGTGGCACTTGATATAGGATTTTGAATAGTATTAGTATCTACCACTAGTGGCCTCTTGCGAGAGATATTTTGTTGTAGCCCTTGTCCAACAACAAGACAACTAGTATCAGTAGTACTAGTAGTACCCATGCCAACCCCACCAATCACAACGTCACTTGACTGAACAATAATGGGAATACTATCCCCAGATTCCCCACCTGTGGCAGTGGCACTTGATTCACCACCAATGAGAATACCATGATGTGGTGGTGGTTGTGGATTTGAACCTGAAACAAATGTAGGTGGACCCTAAGGGTAATGAGTAGTACCTATCTGTGATGAATCTGAAGAATCAAGTCTAATGACTGGTTTAACAGGAGCTTTTGATTTTGACCCTAATGGAAGTTGTATCTGAAGTGGATACCAAATGCCCTCTCCTCTGGCACCTAGACCACCACCTTCAAAACCCATTTTTTCACAATGCTTGCCCCTTTGCTATATTTTTCTTTCATGGACTCATTGACTCCACCTAATATTTTCGAGACTGTAGTAGTTGTTGGAGGGGGCTCAACCTCATACTCATCATCATCTTCACTCTTGTCATATGTTGTTATGGGATGCTCCATATTCCACAATTTCCTAAACTCTACATCCTCGTTGATGGTCTCAAATTTTGGACTTGTCTTTGGTTCATTGAGATTCTTCCTCATAGTCAAAAAATCATTTATTTTGGTTTGAGTCCAAAAACTCTCTTTACATTCTTGCAGAATTGATTTGGGAATAGATTTCTTAGATGGATTAGCAAATTTTAGGTAGAAATTGTAGGACCTCATATTTTAGATGCCCTGGCCCCCCTCTACTGTCCTCTGTGTGTGCAATGCCATAATTTGTGATGAAATTTCTTCTGTTGAAATGTTATTGTCAGCTACAATTTTCTCCATCTCTTTTTTAACCTCATCCTAGGAGTCCATGTTTCTAAGCTTTTTTAGCAATGGTTTACTTTCATGTTGACATAACGCTGAAGAGTTCCCATTTTTCTTAAGCCTTGCTTGAACTACACCGATTGGATCATACTGCTAGAGACCCTCATCACCAAAGTTAAAAACTATCAAAAATTCATGTGCCACATTGAATGCTTTTCTCTCAAATGTGAACCCTCCACATGAGAAAGGCAAGGAAGGAAATATGCTCTTCTTTTGCTAACCATGGAAGTTCCTATCTGTGCTCTCCAATTGTCGTACATACTCTAATGCAAATACCCTCTCTGTCACATGTATTGGAAGTCTGTATGATTTTACTGTCGATCTGTAAAACCTTAACACAGTTAATTCTTCCATGAAGAACCAGTCAATCAATTCTATTTGACTTCCGAGTTGAATGCAATCTCTACAAGACACAGGCAACCTAGGCATTGGAGTTCTTGTAATTTCATTATACATTGGTGCCAAAAAGAAGACTACAAAGTGCTTGTAGTTCTTTATGTTATCATGTATCCTTATCTTTGGTGTCCATTCATATATTGGACACTCTGTTCTCTTCCCAGTCTTCTCATCAATCTTATAGCTCACAATTTGAAGCTTGTTGGTCTCGAATATTGTACGATACTTGGATAGAAGGAGATAGCACAAGTAGGATGAGAACCTAAATGTCTTATAGGAACCTTTTTTGATCATTAGTAATTGTTTTTGCATGGATTTAACAATGTGATCAATAAAATTATATCTTATTGGCTGACCTACACAATGGATATTATAAATCATTTCAAGAAGGCTTGCACCCACTTCCCTATCATTTTCCAGTCCCAATCAAAATGATAACAAGGAAATAGTATCCCCAACCCATGGAACAAAAATGTTAGAATCATAAGGAGGCTTATGATTTTGATCCAACACAATACCAGTGCCACTCTTTATTAGAGCTTTGATAAATGAATCTCTACGACTTGGATCAAGTCTCTCATAATTCCCTGCCAGATTTTCAAGCTCAATTTGGACGTTTGAGTTTTGGGCTTCAAATCCTAGGTTCAACAAACGAGCAAATTCTCCCTCGTTTATGGATTAAAAAAATTTCTTTTGTATTTTTATTGACAATTGCTTTTTTATCTTCATCATAATTTTTGGTGCAGACCATGACAAAATTAGGGCAAGGGAATACTTCAGGTAACACCATGCTTCCCAATCCAGCATCCCACGATGCGATTTTATATGTTCTTTGTTGTAACATTGGGTTGAAAAAAGTAAATTTTGCCCTGCATGCATCCGTCATCTTACTAGACAATGCAGATCTAATATCTATGATATGCTTTTCACCATGGATAGCAGGGTCATAAATATCATGGTATTCATCAGTGAAACCTGGTGTTTTAACCAGTTCGGTTAGGTACATTTTGTTTTTCACTTTGCTTCCTATTGAACTACTGCTTCCCGTTTTCCCC
Source organism: Cryptomeria japonica (assembly GCF_030272615.1). Classification (NCBI taxonomy): domain Eukaryota; kingdom Viridiplantae; phylum Streptophyta; class Pinopsida; order Cupressales; family Cupressaceae; genus Cryptomeria; species Cryptomeria japonica. The sequence continues at coordinate 586,101,457 of NC_081413.1, read as the reverse complement.
ATCGTTGTTATTGTTAATAATTCAAAATAATGCTAGATAAAAACCTGAAAATGCTAACCCTCAAATTGGACCACGAGATTAAAAAAAGCAAAAAAGGTGGGATGTTCTAGATTTTACCCAGAATTTCTATTTCATTAGATTGGCGCAGACAGTCTCTGTTGCAACTTGCATTCCTCAATCTAGTAGTTGTTTCTGAATCTCCCTCGATTTACAAGTTTGTCCATGAAATGAAATACGATTATGATTTACGAGTCTCTTATTTTGAAAACTCTAAAAAGTAGAAAAGTAATACCTAAAGGGCAAAATATCTAGAATCATGTTGTAATTTTATTAATTACTATTAATAACTATTCGATGTCGAAGGACAAAAAATTCATTACTTCAGTATAAATTTCAAGGACATTAAGAATCATGTTGTAATTTTATTAATTATTATTAATAACTATTTGGTGTCGAAGGACAAAACATTCATTACTTTAGTATAAATTCTGAGGACATTAAATGTAAAACGTTCAATTCCGGGCGAAGTTCTCACAAATGTGTTCACTTCCCATATTCAGGCCAAAATCCACCCTAAGTCGTTGATCTTTGCTCATCCAACGGACGAGGGACCAGGGTACCTGTTGTCAGATGTCGTGGGTCCCATGACTTCTGTCATTTTTCGGGCACGTCACCATACTCGTGTGACTTTACGAGTCTATTTTTTAAGTGTGTTTAATAATTTTAAACTTTTGCCCGAAAAAGAGTTTTATAGACTTAATTATATTTAATTAAATTTAAAACGTTTGAATTCTGGGCGAAGTTCTCACAAATGTGTTCACTTCCCACATTCGGGCCGAAATCCACCCTAAGCCGTTGATCTTTGCTCATCCAACAGACGATGGTACCCGTTGTCAGTTGTCGTGGGTCCCATGACTTCTGCCAGTTTTTGGGCACGTCACCATACTCGTGTCACTTTTTGGGTCTGTTTTTTAAGTTTGTTTAATCATTTTAAACTTCCGCCCGAAAAAGAGCATTATACTTATAGTTATAGACTTAATTATATTTAATTAAATTTAAAATGTTCAATTCTGGGCGAAGTTCTCACAAATGTGTTCACTTCCCACATTCGGGCCGAAATCCACCCTAAGTCATTGATCTTTGTTCATCCAAAAGATGATGGTACCTATTTTTAGATGTTGTGGGTCCCATGACTTGAGACTTCTGCCATTTTTTTGGCACGTCACCATACTCGTGTCACTTTTCGGGTCTATTTTTTAAGTCTATTTAATCATTTTAAACTTCCGCCTGAAAAAGAGCTTTATAGACTTAATTATATTTAATTAAATTTAAAATGTTCAATTCCGAGCAAAGTTCTCACAAATGTGTTCACTTCCTACATTCGGGCCGAAATCCACCCTAAGTCATTGATCTTTGTTCATCCAACAGACGATGGTACCTGTTTTTCAAATGTAGTGGGTCCCATGACTTCTGCCATTTTTCTGGCACGTCACCATACTCGTGTCACTTTTCGGGTCTGTTGTCTAAGTCTATTTAATCATTTTAAACTTCCGCCCGAAAAAGAGCTTTATAGACTTAATTATATTTAATTAAATTTAAAATGTTCAATTCCAGGCGAAGTTCTCACAAATGTGTTCACTTCCCACATTTGGGCCGAAATCCACCCTAAGTCGTTGATCTTTGCTCATCCAATAGACGGTGATACTTGTTGAGTATTGTCAGATGTCGACGGTCCCATAATAAGAGACATTTAAATTTTAAAGATGTGCAATAGTTTGAGATAACTATTAAATATAATGTTAATATTATTTATAAAAAAATTGAAATTCAAAAATAATATAAAACATGAAACTTAGTTTCTAGAATAAAACAAATAACTAAATAAAAATATAAAATTTTGATATACAATTTGAAAGGTAAAAGTTTAATATAAAAAAGAAAACATTCAATATTAAATGTAAAATATTAATTTAAAGTTTAACAAAATTCTTTAAAAATATGTTTACGATATATAATTTTAAAAAATAAGTTAAAAATATATATAAAAGTTCAACATAAATTTAGTGTATTAATTTAAAAAAATGTGCAGTCCTCAACCTATTAAGGTGAGCAAATTTGGAAAGTACAAATGCCAAGGTGGCGATTAATTGTTGTAGAAGAAGTTGTTTGCGGCAGGTTGCATGAACGGAGGAAGGGGAGGATGGCAGGAAATCTTTTTCTTGATCTCATGGCATTAATGCCTTATCCTACACATTCATTACCCGACCTATACGATGGAGGCATAATTTATTACTTTTTGATCTGTGTGCCAGTTTTCACTTTGAAGCAGAACAAATTTGTAGTTTGTAGCTTTTGTATGACATTTTTTGCAGGAAGTGCTTTTGAAATTGCAGTTGACCATGGAGGCCAATTTCACACTACGAAGACAAGAAGTTGGTGCCCTTAAAGTATCTGATAAACAAATGCAAGGACTGTTCAGGTTTAAGGAGGAGAAGTTGTGGGCGGCAGCTCAACTGATGCTTGCGAAGGAGGTAGCACATATCAGTCACCGATATCGAACTAACATGGAGGTTTACTCTCTAATTCTAGCGTGGGCCTGTGAATTTGAATCGGAGGTGGAAAAGGTAAAACTCACATTGGTCAAATTGATTGATGGGGATTTTTTGATTAACCTGGATTCAATCTTGGAGTGGGTGGTGTCGCGAGTTGGCATTCAAATTAAGGAAGGGGACGACCAGGAGGAATTGCTTCCTTTTATTCGTGGCCCAGAGGATGAAATCAAATACCAGTGTCGTGAACGTGCCCGAGTGGGGTGGGAAGTGATGAAACTCTTTGTGAAATTAACCAGGGTGGATGAAGTCCTGAAGGCTTTGCATGTGGTAGCAAGGATGGAGGTTGGTAGGGAATTGAGAGATAGGCTTGAAGAAGGAATGGCCATACAGTTACTGGCAAGCTTGGAGGACGATCCTAACTTTGGGTGCCTAGACTGCATTCCAAAAATGAAAGCTAAAGCAGCAAAAGGGAAAGCATCAACCTCCGAGGAGGGAAGGGAGGAGGCGACCCAGGGGGATAGTGAGTGAGCGGCCTATTGGCTAGTGTTTTTTAATTTGCTTCCAAATGATTTCATCTATTAGTTTTAGCTCCAAAACTTTTATTACTGCTGGAACATTTGTTATGGATATCCAGCAATTAACTAGTTTTTTTGTCTGCTTGCTATAAGTTGTAGGGTAGGATAATTTACAAGTTTGGACTGTGGGTAGTATGGTTTTCTCTCTGTCTGCGTTTATGCATGGTGAATGACTGCAAATTTTGTATCTTGAAACTTTTGAATTAATAGAATGAAAAAACCTTTACCGATAAAAAAAAGAAAAAAAAGTAAATTTAATATAATTAAATTTAGTTTAATATAAGTAAGCTGGAGTTTTAGTTAAAATATTAACTATATATTTATAAAATTATAATCAACCATAATCAATGTACAAATAATTAATGGAAGAAACTGATTTTTTATATATATATTAAATATAGAGGAAGAAGCATTACATAAAAAAGATCATAGTATTAAATTTATTTCCATTGTTTAACAAATAATTGAAATAATGTAGCTCATATACAAAAAGCATTTGAAAAAAATAATTTAATAAAAATGAAATAGAATTATAGAAAGCATTTTTATATCCATAAGATTGTAAGAGGCAAACTGAAACAAACTGGAATTTGAAAAATTATCATTAATATTTATACTTTGGAAATTTACAATTTTTACATTTGAAGTTTGAGACTTGAGTCCCTCAAAAACTTAAAAGCCAAAATGAGTGAGCCACTGAGCCTGTTAGATTTCGAGGACATAGGAAAAAAAACTACTAGGGGCCCAGGGGGCAGGGCTAGGGTATAGGTAGTGGATGGTTTACAAATCTGCACTAAGAATTCGGCCCTCCTTCCATGTAGAATTCTTCAGACAACATAATCTGAGAGAATTCTTCAAGCCATGTGTAGTTTGGAAAGTCGTCCAGTAGCAACCATTTCCGAAGGAAGTCCCTGCCAATCTGCGCCCATTTCCTGTGACGTGTCAAGTGCTCCACATTCAAGTTCAGGAGAAACGATTGTCTGGCCACTGGCATTGTTTGTTCAGGGAGGAGAAGCTTGGATTATTCACTCGCCCAAGGGATCCCCACCCCTACTTCTGGAAGGACAACAACAGTAATGTTGTCTCCAAGGAAGTCTTCTTTAAAAACCTTCCTCAACAGCATCAACATATACACCTTGTCTCCTCCGAGGTCCAGAAGAGACGCTAAGAAACGGGATGTAATGTCCGTGTTAATACGGTATCTATTTTCATTTCGCCGAAACTCTCTACCTAGTACCATCCACACACCCTCATTGGTGAATGACCCGACCTCCTTGCAGACTGATTGAAGGGTTTGGTCCTTAACGGAGCCCAGAAAGGCCCTCTGGTCCTCTGCAGAAATGCTTCTCAAGTGGATGGGAGTGTCCATCTTGAGAAAATAGATTAAGAAATTAAACAACCTAAGCCTATAAACCTAAACCAGAGGAAGAATTTAAATACCGTGACCTCCAACGATTTATCTACCAAATGGAAAAGGCTAATTGAAGATGGAAGAAGCAGAGATCGTATATAAATAAATCTCTTGATTGTAATAATTACTTCTCTAACCGTATTAATTGCTTTAAAAAATTTTATTTTTTTTGTATCTCTGCAAATCTTTCCCATAAATGCATGAGTGTTCGAAATTGGAAACAACTATAAACCAGTACCAAGTTGGCAAGTACCACATTGGAAGTCATGGGGACAGAGTGGACTGCAGTAAGTGAATAGATAAATATTAAATGACCGAAATTATTGATCATGATTCGTGACATTTGATACGTGTCTATTGAATCCAAGTCCATTCTGGGCACTTTCTGGTGAGCTATGTTCTCTTCAGAAAATTGGGCCAAAATAAAACTTCAGCCATTGATCTACGATCATCGAACGGTTTAAAATCATTGATGGATTTTAGGTATGTGTCATCCTTCATGTGTCAAAGAGGCCACGCTTATTGATACATCGTGTTTGTAAGGAAACTCAGGTGCGGAAACAACTTCCTACACTAATCTCTAGAGGAAAGTATTGTGCAAATTCTTTTAAATCCTTACAATTTTAGATTCGTTAACAACTTTAACAAAGATATTGCAGCCATATACCATGTATACAGAAAATAGAGAATGACACAATGATTTACCCTGGGGAAAACCTTTCAGTAAAAAACCCCAGCACTCCAAAACTTGCACAATGTATTATCTTCAACACAACGGTTACAACACACTTGCAATGCAAGTTCTTTCAGGAGACAATTGACACTTAAAGACAAATCCAGTAGCACGATATCATACCAACTATACACACTTTTCGTATCACAGTCTGTAACCCTAAAAAATGCTTATGCGCTTTCCTTTTTAGGGCAACTTCCAAAGATAGCCATATTAGGGTTTTACCATTCTCCAAGAAAATAGGAACCCTAAAATTTTTTTTGGGGCGATGCCTCGAACCCCACGATTGAGGAAGAGTGTACAGTACTCAACTTTATCAGTTGCCACATGTCTTTCATGTCTTCACCCGTCATTGAAATCTCCTAGAAATAGCTCTTACGTGTCATAGGAATCCGTCATAACCGTTTCAGCCATGATCTCCTTACACACAATTCAAGATGCCGACACATCAAGTGGAGTGACACATCAACATGCCAACTAGACATGTACACTCACACTTAATTACATTATTTGCAAGAAATACATTTTACAAAACAAATGATAAGAATAGGAATTATCCAAGGTTGAGACACCTTATTCCTAACAGTGTTGAGTCCGGACTCAATGTGATGTACTGATGTGATGTGATGTGCCTTGTCTATTAATGGCAATGAATTCATGAAATCGCCAATAAATTATATATTTTTCCATAAATAACAAAATATTCGCCAAAACAAATTCAATAATTTTCAAGCGGTGGATAAAAATCGCCAATACATTTAAATAATTTTTCCTTCAAAGTAAAAATTTTCACCCATACTTATATATTTGTTCCTTTTAACAAAAATTATTCGCTTCCTACAATATATATTTTCCCCATAGAACAAGGTATAATTCGCCAGAAATTTATGGAATTTTTGTATCCTAGAAAAAAATCACCAATACAAAATAATTTTTTGCCCTATTTTGAAAAAAAAATCGCCATCCATATGAAAATTTTCCCCCGAAAATAATGTCTGATTCGCCAGGATTTTACATATTTGCTCGGAGGGTGGTTTCTTAAAGTTATCCCTGTCTAGCATCAAACATTTTAGAGTTAATATCTTCATTTGGTCTTTAGGTGTAATGAAGTAATAGATTGATGAATGCATCCATTGTCTTTCAATGTCCATATTGACCTCTCCTAGATCTATCATGTGCAAACTAGAAATATCGTTTCCATGACTATAAAATAACCCATCAAGAAGCTCATTAAGATTGGATCAAAGGAGTTTGAATTTTTCTTAGCTAACCTTTAAGTAGCTAGTGTGTATCATCATAGACTTTCCTTCCCTCATGTTAGCAATTATCAAAAGGGAAAAGGGGTTGGAAATTGTGTGGCTCATTTTGGGTGACTCTCTATAATTTTACATATCTCCATTAAGCCTCCAATCAACCTATGAGATATCATCAAGAGGATGCAACAATATTTAAGTCCTAGAATATAACTTGTACCACATAGCTCATTCTTGCTCAGTTTCAAGTTTAATTACTATTTTTTTAATGTGCAAGGGATGAAAAATATATAATCGACAATAAGAGTAGCTATATCAAAGAAATAGTCTCCTTTGCCTCATACAATTACATGTAAATGTCCTTGATCCTAAAGATTTAGGTATCCTCATGCCCCAAGATAATTAGGGTTTTTATTATTAACTTGTCATTCCTCTTCATGGGGGTCAATTAAAGTCAAATAATTCTTTGCAACAATGTAGAAACCATCATCAATTGTCTAATCATTTTCATAAATTAAAAATCATCATTCCATACCTAAAAATTGGGTGGATGTTTCTTAAACACGTTGATAGTGTTGTTAGCACAACCAATGGTATTTGAGTCAGGGATAAACCACCTCTCTTGAAAAGTAAATAAGTCACTCAAGGGTTCCTTTGAAGTCAAGTCTTGACCATTTGAATTATACCAGTTAGTATATGAGGGGCATTTGTTGGTAGTAACAAGTATTTACCTAAAAAGAAAATAAATAAGTACTTACCTGAAGTAAAAGTGATGCAAGAGCACCCAGTGTGTAAAATAAATTTTGCATCACCCACAAATATTGTTTAAATTTTCCATAAGGGCTATTTTTGGCAATGTTACTATTTTTAGTAAATTTGCATTTGTGCATGTATGGACCTAAAAACTGACCCCAAGAAGAATAATGGGAAAATATAATTACTGAAGACAAAATCATCTCAATATTATGTATCATTCGGGAGATATTAATATTTCAACATTAAAAAATCATATAAAAAAATTCAACTTTAATTTTGCACCCTTAAATGATCGAATTGGACCTTGATAAAAGTTTGATCAACTTTTGATTTTGGGAAAGCAAGGTGTAGATCTCTTAAAGATCTTCAATTTTAAAAGAAACAAGGCCCAATCAAGTTCCGAAATCAAAAGATATGGCCTCTGAAAGTTGTGCTACCTTATGAGAAAAAAATAATAATTCTCAAAATATTCCAATGAATGCCAAAACCCATTTGGACATATTCTTGGCATATTCCAATATAAGGAAATGAGATACAAAAGTGGTTGGCCTCAAAAGGAGAAGTTACACTTTCCATAACATTCTAGGGTGGTTAAACTTCCCAAAATAAAGAAGACAAACAAGGGTTATAGGGTATAGTTTCAGTCGTACAGATTGTGGCTCTAGCCTACAAATTATTGTAATGAGAATGCCCATGTGGTTGTTGCATGTTTTTCTTTAATTATGTGATTTCATTTCATTGAGATACTAGAAATCAAGTGTTTCCTCTCTCACATTTTATGTTTATTTCTCTATTGTTGTTGTGTGTTTTTGTTTGTAAGGGGAGTACCCTTCATCAAAAAGTTATTCAAATTCGCACAATATCAAGATATGCAAGATTCATTGTATTGAAATTTAATTACAAGAACATATATATGTGTGTGTATTGAAATTTAATTACAAGAACATATATGTGTGTGTGTGAATATAAAATTAAAATTCCTCCTTTTTTATTAACTCTAACTCTATTCTAACATGAATTCAAAAAATATCTAAAGAGAATAGGGTAACAAGAAGTGAAATGAGAATCTACTCTAATGGGCAATAATAGCCATGAATTCACCTCAATACACTAAAATATTATATTAGATATTTCAAACCAACCTTGTATCAACTAAAATTATCACAATTAATACAAACATTGATGCAATCATCCAAGGAAAAAAAATGAAATTTAAAAGATTTTTAGATTCCAGCAATTGGAATGGCATACCTATTGGAAACTTGGAGAATGTTTGGAGAATGTTGTCAGTGATTTGTTGCATTGTCATTGATGTCAAACTTCTTGTTTTGGACGAAGTCTAGTTTGGACACGATCTTATACTGATGCAGGTTTCTTTGACTGGTGTTGTTGAGTTTGATGCAAGTTTCTCTGTTTGGTGTTGTTGTTGAGTTTGATGCATGAATTGGTGTTCAATAGTGTATATATTTAGATGTTTATATAGTGCTTGGTGAATATGTATGAAGTGTCTCCAGAAAGTTACAATTGTGGCAAGTTCAATATGAAGGAAAGAGTATTTAATGTCCAAATAGAAGAATGTTTTATATTTAGGCTCCAAATTGTGAAGAGTATGGTGTGTGGATTTGGATATAATGTTAATGATCTGCGAGTGGTGTACTATCAAGTTTACTAGTCCGATGAGATTTGTTGTCACTTCTTTCTGATAGTAAGAGTGTATGTTAGACTGGTCCAGAATATGCTTGATGGCTTCCAAATATGTGAATTCAAGTATTGCAGTTTTTTGGTTCATGCAGTATTCTAGTTCAATTCTCTGGTGGCATTTATGTTCTGCAAGTGATTTTTGTTGGTCTATGCTTGGTATGTTCAGTTGTGTTATGTTTTCAACATGCTCGATTGGATTATCTTGTTTAAATATCATACTTTTTGCTCCAGAAATGCATTGGAGGTTGAGTTAGAATATTGTTATGGGACTCACCATGGTGTGTGGAGATCCGCGTTAACTAATTTGCATTGGAAGATGTGTGGGCTGACTGGTTGTTGAGTTTTACTATTTATCTACATGTTACATTTGGTGCAAACTTTGAAGGATGTGTTAGCATGAGTGGTTCATTAGATTTGACTTAGATGGATGTGTTGTGTTATATTTGGGTCCCCTCTATCTCCTGGGGTGAACTACATTGAGTGTTTTTAGTCTGGGTGGCCTATTTTATGTAATATTGTATACTTGTTGACCCTCAACTAGGTTTTTGATGATCTAACTTGTATTTAAGGAGTGCAAATGTATAAGTTGAGGTGTAGAGTGTGTGAATTGATGTGAAGTTTAATGTGAATAATTTGCAAGAAGATTTAGCACTACAAATATGCGAAAGTCAGTTTGTGAAGAGCTTTGATGATGATATATTCAACGTGACATTGCTTTAAGATAGAGGTTGATGTCAGATGTGTTTGCCATGATATTGCTCGCTTGACATAGTGGTTCAAGGAAAATTTCATGATCAAGAGATTCTTTTCATTTTAGTTCTCCTATTCTTTCTATTGTTGGAAGACAATGAGTCTCTTAGTAGTTCTTTGTTTTTTTCCTTGAAGCAGTGAGTTTCAAGTCATTGTATCTTGCCCTTAGCCTTGCAAGTCCATCAAGTGTATATTGCTCCTTGGCAGTGAGCCTAAGACATTGTAATCAATTTTATTTATATTGTGAGTGTGATTCTCACTATTGTTTTTTCCTATTGGATTTTCCACGTACATTTGGTGTTCATGTGTTGATGATTGATGTTCTCCACTATTGTTGTAGAATAGTTAACTGTTGCTTAAAGTTTGGTAGATGAGTGTTTGATAGTTAAGTTTTCCAATATCAAGTGTAGAATGCAAATTCACAAAAAAAGAAAAATGAAATGAATGCTTAATGAGTGAATGGAGAGAAACTTTGCCTTAAATACAAATAAATTCACAAAAAAAAGAAAAATGAAATGAATGCTTAATGAGTGAATGGAGAGAAACTTTGCCTTAAATACAAATCCATACTAAGTTTTTGGTCATATAACCCACAAAAACATAATAACTTTTGGGGTCAACAAATGTGGGAAACACATTTTTTCCTTCAGAAAATTTCATGAGCAATCACACATGTTTTCTTCAAATTGGTTACAATTGAATGGGTGATTAAACACATTAACCCTAGATTACTTATAATTGTGCGGGTCGTTGAATGCATTTGCCCTAACTTACCTATGATTGTGTTGGCAATTGCACACATTTTCCTTAATTAACTATAATTGCATCGACAATCACATCACATTTGCCCTAAATTACTTATAATTGCATTTACCATCACTTTATAATTGCATTGACCATCACACCATATTTGCCCTAAATTACATTTACCAACACACCATATTTTCCCTAAATACATATATTGTGTTAGTGGTCACACCATATTTGCTTAAATTAGCGATTATTACCAGGACAATGCCAACAACTTGAAGAAATTTTGATATAAATCACAACGTAATAATGGGTGCAACCACAACATAACTTTAATCTAAAATTAGTACCCAAATTAGAAATTTGTGTAATTATATCTAGGCAATTAAGCCTAAACTGGTATAAACATCATGGTAATCAAGTTCTAATCGATGAAATTACAATATCTATATTGAGGTAAAAGTAAGCTAAATACAAGAAAGCTTGATTAAATTTAGGCAAATAGATCAGTATGTTAAATACTAGAAAATTCTATTAAATTTAGCCCAACGGATCAGTATGTTCGATACTAGAAAACTCTATTAAGTTTAGTCGAACAAATCAGTTGTGAAATATGTACAATTCATAAATTTCAGTATGTTTGCTTCTTTTTGAATGTTTTCCTACCTTGCTACCTTCTTTTTGGCACGAACTTAGTTGCCTTTCACTATTTCACAGTCATAATCACAAATTAAGGTAGAAATCATGTTTTAATAAAGCTACAATAATTTATCATTAGAAGTTACAATAATATTGAAGGTGGATATTCATAAGGGATTGACCAAAATACAAAAGTTCATAGTAAATGTACAAATGATTAGGGGAAGCATACCAATAGTCGTTATAGCTAATTTCGTGCACCCATAGATCCTAAACAGTACATTGGATTTCAACGATTTGTTTTTGGTTGTCTTTGTATGCGACTTAACTGCTTATAGCTATTGTTTTGGCTTCTAGGTAGTAACAACACACGTTGTGGGATTCGTTATGTGCACAAGGGTCAAAAAGTGGTCATTTCAAAGTGTCGCCCAATACCTACTTAAAAATGCCCCAATAACTATGCACTACAGTCACCTCAAAAATGGCCAATACTTATGCACAAATGCCCTAGTAGACATGTTCTATGGGTACTAATAAAGTTGCATCAACTCCAATTGAAGTCCAAAATTCCTAACTACTAGGGTAAAGTGGGCGACCATTGGTACATATGAAATTTATTAATGGACTTTTACTTATCATTTTTTTGGATTTTTTAAAGTTATTAGTTGGGAGGTTGGATAAGCAAGGAGAGTGAATGGTGATGGAAATTTGGGGAAAAGTGTTTGATTCTTACTACTATCTTCATATGTGCTTCCTCTATTGGGAATGTGAAGTCCAACGGTCACATGACCATTCGCCTTCTCCCAACTCTTGGTTTCACAACTAAATGTGATTGTATAAATGCATGTGTGCAATCCATGTATGTGCATTATTTGGATAACAATTAATGAAGAGTTTTCCCTCCATGAGAGTGGACATAGCTTTTATGGTGAACCACTATAAATTCATGTCTTGTGTCTTTGTTGTGTTATTTTCTATCTCTGTTTTGTGTTGATTATATGTTTTTCTCTACTCGTTTAAATTAACAATTGGTATCAGAGTCATAATTGGATTGAGTAGAGATAGAAGAATATGATGAAGCTGATTTACTCATCAAAGAATTTTGTGCAAGTGAAAGTTGGAACAAAACATCATGTAAATTGATGGGATGGCCGGAAAAAGGAGGGGGTTTTCGCTGAAGAGGAGGATGCTAGGTTTGTTTCCTTCTCGACTCTTAATGCAATTGTGGGATGTATCGAAAAGAGAACGAGGCAGGAGATTGAGAAGCGCAAGGCTTCCAATCCTAAGATCACAGAACAATTTGTGGATTTGACAGATATCCCGATTCGAACCTCGTGTCGTGATAGAGGCCAAGGAGAAAATTAATTTGACTAAAGCTGAAAATGACATTGAAGTTGTTTCCGTGTCCAAGTCGGAAAAGGAAAGGGAAACGAGGGACAACGAGGGACAATGAAGAGTCGTCTAGTGACAGTGACATGTCTGATGATGTTGGACTTGGTAAGGTTTCAGATGAGACTGTTCTATTTGAGAATAAAGATGCCCAAAATGGTGGAGCTCTGGAAATAGAGCATGCTGATAAGGAGTATAATTTTCCCAAAAAATTGAAGTCTAAGAATACGATGTCTAAGGACGAGCACACGAAGGGGACTCGTAAGAATCCTTATGCTGATTAAATTCAGTTTGGAGTTTTAAAAGATTGTAAGCGAGATTTCAGGCCCACTACGGATTTGCATCTTGAAAATCGCGTGTCCTGCTAACGGGAGGATGGGTAGAGGTGATGCATGGAAGGAAAGTTTGGGTGGTTCAACTATTGGCTTTGAGGATTGTGGGTGCTTTGTTCCCCGTGCTATGCTAATGGATTTGGAGCTCGACACTATGGATAGTGTGCGAAATCGAAATGGTATGAAGAGTCATTTGGTAGGTACAAAGCATCCCATTATGGGATAGATACGTCAATGTCCTGATGGAGGGGCAAAAGACAAGACAATTCAAGTGCTACAATGGTAGGAGCAAGAGCATGTCACTCCGCTGGACTCCATTGGTAGAGTTGCGGATGGAATAGAGACACCCATTCGACTTGATGTGGGAACCTGCAAGTGTCGAACGGCTTTGTGTTCATTGCCTGTGACGCAACTTGATAGGATTTGGGAACCTTACTTGCAATTTGTGAGTCGGAATGGGGTGCCAGTAGAAAGAGCGTTTGTGAAGGTGCTTTTGGATGTTTGGAGTAGATAAAGCCATCAAGGGATTTACTGGGCAAACCCCTCTTTACGGCCCCAGTTGCCACTTTCTGCTCGAGGAGCTGCTTGCAACCCCTGCCTCGTATGAGGGTGTGAATAGTAATAATAATTGTCTAGGATTGGTAGAAAAATTGATTGCTTATTTGCAGATTGTGGATGTCACGTCCATATTGGACTTGGTCGTATCTGGTTAGGAGGTGAGCTATGGAGCGAAATTTGTTCCCAGCGCAGAATCTGGTTACACTGTAATCATTCAAAAGGCCTAGAAATTTGCACCCAGTGAAGAGCCTGTTCGACAGTCATTTAAATTCGGAGAACCTGTGAAGGTCTTTATTGGAGATAGTGTTTCGTGGGAGATCAACGAAGAAGCTCTGAAAGAGTACTTCATGGCATATGGGGAAATGATGGATGTCGTTGCAAAAGCTCAACACAAGGAGGAAATGGCCATGCTGGCTAGAGAACGTGCTAGGGCTGAGTTCCAGGATTAGGAGAAGAAAGAGCAAGAGTTCCATTTTGATCAAATAAAGAGTGGTTTGAGATTAGATTGTGGGAGGGCCGAGCTAGGCCTATTGATGTTCTTTCAAAGAACTTAAATCTTTCTGATGTCTTTGACTCTGATTTGATTTGGAGAAGGTTTATCCGAAGTGTATGCGAAGCTAAAAATTTGCAGACTGGTTCCAATATGAGATTTAAAGTGGAAGAAGGCATGGCTGTATTAGTTGGCCTTCAAGGGGGAGATTGTTGGGAATGTGAAGTCCAACAGTCACATGACCATTCACCTTCTCCCAACTCTTGGTTTCATACCTGAATGTGATTGTATAAATGCCTATGTGCAGTCCATGTATGTGGTATTATTTGAATAATGATTAATGAAGAGTTTTCCCTGCTTGAGAGTGGACGTAGCCTTTATGATGAACCACTATAAATTCTTGTCTTGTGTCTTTGTTGTGTTATTTTCTTTTTCTGTTTTGTGTTGATTGAATGTTTTTCTTTGCTCGTTTAAATTAACATCATCTTGTACAAGATTTAGAATCTATGATGGGGTTCTTGACTCCTATTGTAGAAGTGTTGGATCTGCTGTTGCTGTTTTCTAGCTGCTTTATAATGTTTCTTTGATTCTTATTCCTATAAAAAATACAATCATAGCAAAGGCATTTCAAATAGACGATGAAAGCTCATGGCTAGACTTCTTTACAAAGGTTCTTCATGCATTGCATAAAAATGTCTATGGTTATGGTCAAATATAGACATTTTCCAATCAGCCAAACATAAAAGTTAGTTCTGATCTGATCATGTCCATTTTCCAACATTGTTAATTACAGTTCATATTACAATATTTTTTGTATACAACAGTTTTACAAAGATATCAGCATCACTGCCCTTTAAGTAACTCATTACAACATGCTAAATAAGCCTTTACAATAAAAGCAAGAAGGTTGGTACTATTGCAGATAGTTTTGTATTAAAACTTCATAGTCTGTCACAGACCATTTATGTTAAGCCTGCATTCAATAGGCATACAACTCATGTAAATGTCTCTGTCAGCATATATTGGGTTTGCAGCTGACAGGAATGAATCAATATGGCCATATTTTTACCTATAACGGCAATTCTATCAATCTTGGTAAGGTCTTTCATTTCCTTGCTCTCATGGGTTCTGCTATAACTATTCATACTCGTGTTCCTCCAGTATTAAATCCAGTGACCATAAATACTCTTCACTCTTCTACACAGGAATTCCAATAACAAGGTTTGAACAACAGCCCTGGTATACATACTTAAAACCCAAATGTACAACCTGACATAGGCAAGCAATATAATAGAATTCATCCAGATTTAAAAAACCATATAGAATGGTAAAATGTAGGAGTGAATAATGATGAAGAGATGCATACCCCATCGTATCTGAGAATTGGATCGAGAATTGCTTCCTGAAGAGCTTTCAATTTCTTTCCTTCGACGTTTGCCATTCTTTTTCCTCCTCCAGTATTTTAGTCTAGAGCTGAACAGGCTTCCTGAAAACAGTTCAATGTCATGATTTCACCAGGGTATCTCAGAACAGGACCTTAACATATACGCCCTTAATATATCTAGGAACTCTTGAATAATAGACAATATCATTTCTTTAGTTAGAGGTATGGACAAGACCTGCCCCTCAGGATAAACGTTTTTTTATTACCTGATTCCTACTTACCAGTGTGAGTCTGCCTCCATTTGCCTTGATATAGTTCATGATGTGTTTATAAGTTGTTTTGCATAATATCACCAATAATCTTCACAAAAACATTGCCCATTTCTGAAATAGTGAAAACGGTTTGCATCTGTCACACCGATTGTGGCACTCATCAGAGTCTAAGGTTCTTGACAACTCTAATAGCAATCCTAGAGCAATTGCCAACTTCTCCCTGTGGTGGTAGAGTAGTAATTCCCACGCCGATTTCTCTTGCAACAATCTTGGAGATAAACTTGGTTACACTGTGGCACTCATCACAGTCTAAGGTTCTTGACAACTATAATAGCAATCCTAGAGCAATTGCCAACTTCTCCCTGTGGTGGTAGAGTAGTAATTCCTTGTTCTTCTCTTCTACGTTGTTAAATATAGGGGTTGTATCTGGAATGTACCTGCTGCCTTCATCTACCAAGACGATTTCTCCAGCTTTGCACAGATCTCCTGTGTTTGTGGGTGTGATGTCTCCCCCACACAAAAGGTATGGACTATTTTATGGACTTCAATCCAACTACATCCAGGTACCTTTTTAATTCCTTTGTCTTTCATCACCTTCCGTACCTTTTCAAGTTTTCCCCACTTGCCCACTTCTGCATAAATGTTTGACAGAAGCACAAAAGGTGCAGAGTTTTTAGGATCCAACTTGAAAAGGTTTGTTGCCAGAAATTCTCCTACCCTTATATCCTTATGTGATTTACAAGTGCCAAGCAAACACATCCACACAACTACACTAGGTTTTATTGGCATTTTAAAGATAAAGTTGAGGGCCTCCTCAATATAGCCAGCTCGACCAAGAAGGTCAATCATGCATGCATAACGATCAATTGTAGGTGCGATGTAATAAGAATCCCTCATATGACTAAAGTATTTACAGCCATCGTCCACTAGACCTCCATGGCTGCAAGCAAATAAAACACAAACAAAGCTTATATGGTTGGGGTTGTTTCCAAACTGCTTCATTAGTTCAAAGAGCCTCAGGACATCCTTGCTATAACCATTCATTGCATGTCTTGGAATCATTGCATTCCAAGAGACCACATTTCGCTGAGGCATTTTCTCAAATAAATTGTGTGCTTTCTCAATGCTTCCACATTTTGCATACATGTCTATTAGGGCAGTCAAAACTATAATATCAGATATAAATCCACTTTCAATTACATTTTGATGGATCTCCATACCCTGTTGCAAAGCTCCCATTTTGGCACATGCTGGGAGAATGCTGGCAAAAGTCATCGAATTTAGTTTTACTCCTGCAGATTCCATTTGCTTGAAAATTTCTAAGGCTTTATCATAAACCCCATTTTGTGCATATCCAGCCATGATTGCAGTCCATGAAATTACATTTCGTTGAGACAATTTGTCAAATAACTGGCGTGCCTTCTGTATGCTTCCACATTTTGCATACATGTCTATCAGGGCAGTCACAACTACACTGTTTGATGAAAAACTAGTTTCAATTAGTTTTTGATGGATGCCTTTACCGTGTTCCAAAACTCCCTTTTGGGCACACACTGTTAGGATGCTAGCAAACGTTACGGAGTTTGGTTTTGTATCTGTCAATTGTATTTGTTCAAAAAAGTCTAATGCTTTGTCAACAAGGCCATTTTGTGCATATGCTGCAATCATCACATTCCATGAGGCCACATCTCGTTGAAGCATTTTTTCAAACAATTCGTGTGCTCTCTGTATGCTTCCACATTTTGCATACATGTCTATCAGTGCAGTCACAACTACCCCATCTGACAATAGTCCACTCTCAGTGATTTTTTGATGCATTTCTGCACCCTGTTCAAAAGCTCCTATTTTTGGACATGCTGGGAGAATGCTTGCAAAGGTTGCCGAGTTTGGCTTTACACCCACATATTGCATTTGCTTGAAAATCTCCGAGGCTTTATTGACAAGGTGATAAGAAATAAGTGAGAGTATTCAATTAAATGAAATATTTATTATTTAACCAATTTTTGTCTTTATATAAATGGAATAATCTTTCAACATTGGATTGTCTCTTCAATTTCTCATGAGGACATGAATGTAGTGGCTGTTCAGCTTCTTTGAAAGCTTATAAATAAGCTCATTTCGAATCCAATAGACAGAGTTACAGGCATACAACTCTTAGGACGAGTTTGTCAAGCTGTGACATACATCTCGTCTTTTGAGTTAGCCGATTCAGCTCTCATGAAGTTCACAGGCATACAGCTCCTTCACGAGTTCGCCTAACTGTATGGACTTGGGCATACAACTTCACCACGAGTTTGCCCAAATTGGATAGATTCAAGGGCATACAGCTCTTTCACGAGTTTGCCCAAAATTGTATAGATTTTACATATATATTGAATGAAATGAAGCTTTCAGATGATTTATTATGTGTTTTTACAATACCACCATTTCTTCTTTTGATATTTAACCCTGAATTAACAAAATAATTCAGATCACAATACCATTTTGTGAATAGCCTACAATCATTCCAGGCCACGAAGCCACATCTTTTTTATGCATTCTGTCAAATAATTTACACGCCTTTTGTGTATTTCCACATTTTGCATACATGTCTATTAGGGTAGATACAGCCACTTCAGTTGGGAACTCACTCTCTATAATTTTTTTATGGATTTCCATTCCCTGTTCCAAAGCTCCTATTTTCGCACATGCAGGGACGATGCTAGCAAAGGTTGCTGAAGTAGCCTTTACACCAACTGATTGCATTTCCTTAAAATACTCCAAAGCCTTAATGAAAAACCCATTTTGTGCATCTCCACCAATGATTGCAGTCCATGAGATCACATTTCGTTGAGGCAATACTCAAACAATTTTTGTGCCTTTTGTATGCTTCCACATTTTGCATACATGTCTATTAGGGCCGTCACAACTACAACATCCCTAGAAAGTCCATTTTCAATTAACCTTTGATGAATTTTCATACCCTGTTCCAAAGCTCCCATTTTGGCACAACCTGCAAGGATGCTGGCAAAAGTCGCTGAGTTTGTTTTTAAATTTTCCAATCCCATTTGTTCAAGAAGTTCCAAGGCTTTATCAACATGTCCTTATTGCGCATATCCTAAAATTACAGCATTCCAGGACGCCACATCTCGTTGAGGCATTCTGTCAAACAATATACGTGCCTTCAATAAGCTTCCACACTTTGCATACATGTCTAATAGTGATGTCACAACTACAACATCTAACTGAAATCCACTTTCAGTTATTTTTTTAATGAATCTCCATGCCCTGTTCCAAATCTCCCTTGTGAGCACACGCTGGGAGGATGCTGGCATAGGTTGCTGTGTTTGGATTTACAACTGACAGCGACATTTGCTTGAGAATCTGCAGGGCTTTATCAAAGAACCCATTTTGGGTATATACAGCAACAATTTCAGTCCGTGTTATCACATTTCTTTGAGGCATGTTTTCAAACACTTGATATGCTTTCTGAATGCTTCCACATTTGGCATGCATGTCTATCAGAGAGTTCATCACAATAATGTCTGTCTGATATCCACATCTAATGATTTTTCCATGGATTTGCAAACCATGTTTTACGGATGCTATGTGGCCACAAATGAGGAGAATAGTGGAGAAGGTGGAGTGATCAGGTTGGACAGTTGTTCGTTGCATTTGGTGAAACAGTGCCAGAGCTTCTTGAGGAAAGCCATGCCTTCGGCAAGCTGCAATAACCACATTCCATGAGAAAACGTCTGGCTGATCCATCTGTGCGAAACTCTACAACCATCCACCAAACTTCCGCATCTGTCATACATGTTGATAAGAGTGTTTTGTGGAAATGTGTTTGTGGCAAGTTTAAGTCACTGGTTATGATGTTAGAGTGAATTTGATTTCCCTTTGAAAGGGTTTTCTTTTTAAGGCAGGTCTGCAATAGACGGGGATGTGCAGATAAGTGTGCAACAGGCTTTTGTGTCGTAAACAGAATGTGTAGCGCGTTCCACAAGCAACCATCTTCACAGAGGATTCTCAGATTGTGATTGAGATTGGATGACATTATAACATCATACCGGATTCAAACACCACCATCTCTTCCTAGTCTTATATCCTTTTGTGTCTATGGGTGGGTGTTGGCTGTAGATCAAAGATGTGAAGGCGCCAATCGAGAACTTCATCTCTGCCTGAAACAACTTTTTTCAATTCGATTTATTTTTCCAACTGATCGAAGATGGGGAGGGTACATTTAGGACCTTGATTCAAATTTAAATTGAAGATTTTTTTGATTTTTGATTATTTTTTTATTTTTTTTTGTTGGTGAAGATTTTGAATTCAGCATCATTTGGCATTTTTCTGTATTGTAGAAGATTTTAACATTTTCTTTCTAGCCTTCAAGAGTCAGGGATACTTATGAGATAACAAAAAAAAAGATTTTAACTTTGCGATTAAATGTTCTTTGGTAATTTTTATTTACTTGCCTATGTATTTATTTTTCTATTGAAGATTTTTGTGGGGGTCATGATTTTGGCTTCATCTCTTTTTGATGTTGGAGCCTTGTACTAAGCAAGACTTGATTCCTGGGCTCATTAAGAACCTTTCAACTTCACACTTCACATGACCAAGGGCCCATTGACTTGCAATATTTTTTTAGTTTATGTTTTTCATTATATTGTTATGTAAATAAGTGTAACGTAGTAGTGAGTATTTGTCTTTGTAATATTATAATAATAGTATTTGTTGGCTAGACAAAAGTTGAGTTATGGTAGACTAATTCAGGGATAGAGTGGATAATAGTTTGAGATGAACAATTTGTTGGAAGATTATAGCTACCCAAACTAAAGTTTGCTTCAAGTTTGATTCATATTAGGTGTTATGCCTTGCACAAATGACAAACTTTTGTCGTGGAAAAGTTGGACCACTTTTGATTTGAGCTCGCGAGAGAGTTCCCACTCTCTTTAGATTTTTTGTTTGTCTATGTGGCATAGGTCTTGGTTCATGAGTTGTTTCAAAGCTCTTGAGTTTGGGTTGATTCATTTGCTTTGAATGTACTTGTTTGATTGGCATGTCTTACTTGGGTCAACATAATGGTTTGTGTGTCCACTTAGTGAAGTTATGACATACTTTTGATTGAGGACTCTTGTTTGGGCATATGCTTCATTGTTCACCTAATTACTTGGTTTAAATGGAAAAGTTTGATGTGGTTTCCTATTTGATCTTTGATTGTATGATCATATTTTGTTACATTATTCTATTGGATGCCTTGATAAGTATTACCACGAAGAGGTGTTATTAAGGGTTAAGTGAGCTCTATTATTTTTGTTGGATAGATTTATCATAAAAATGTCCAACGTTGCTACAATAACCCTTTATCAATCATGAAACCCATTGAACAAGCCTTAAGACACTTTTGATTTTCCTTGAAAACCTATTATACCATTTTAGCACCAAATTTTAAAAAGGAAAAAAGGGGAAAGTATTAAATTTCTCCTTGTATTACTTTTCACTCTAAATTTGACAACCTAATTAATAGAGGGAAAAACTTTGTTTAGCTCTCTAAATCCTCCTACCACTATTTTTAGGACATCTTAAGTGATTACATTGTGTGAAATGGCTAGTTTAATGTTCTTCTATCATAAATGAGGGTCTCACGTGTGATTATATGGCCTGGGCTTTGTAGGATATTAAAAACAATTAAAAAATCATTAAATTTCTCTTATGACTGTCAAACCCTATTTTTAACTAATTTAAATACATTTTTTAAGGGATAAGTATTATAAAGGACAAATAAAAGCATGATGAAATCAACAAGGAGCCCAAAAGATGTACATGTACAAGATTGGTTTGATGGGTAGAAAAATCATTACATATTATCAGTTTATCCTTGGGGACTATGTTTTCCTTATAAAGAGTTGTACAAAAGCTATTTACAATGCATAACTCAAGCTTTTAGACCCCACTTATGTGAAGGAAATGTTAGGGGACATATATTATATTTTTTCATGACTTACCTCTATTTTAATGATGATTTTGTGGTGTGACAAGAGAAAAAAGTTATTGTTTTGATTGCTACAACAATCTAGTCATGATAAATAGCCAAAAAGTATTAGTAAATTCATGTTCTCAGATCTATTTCAAGTTATTTAGAGGTTTTTTAAAGGTCAAAATACACATTTTTAGGATTAGAGCAAAATTCAAAGTTTTTTAATCAATATTTTCAAGTTAAAATGATATTACGATTGACAACTCACCAAACCCTAGGGTCGATTCACTTGAGGGATGTTCTCATCGGGTTTGATTTTTTTTTTATATATATATTATGATTTTTAATAAATTCTAAGCTAATGCATGCTTTCATGATTGCTTGGTTGTTTCCATACGTCCAATCATGGTTGTTAAGATTGACAATCCATCAAGCTCAATATTGCAATATGAGAGCATGCATGAATACCAGGAAATTTCTTTGTAAGAGAAAGGGAATCATATTCATAGCATCCATCAATTTTTCATAATATCTATGAACTAGTTTCACATTTCAAACCCCAATACAAGATTCTCAAAAGGCATGAATAGTCATAATGGACTACCATAGTTATGATAGTCATAAAGTTTCCAATACTTTGATTCAAGATGTCTTTGATCATTACCATGGATATCAAATAGGTGATAGTAGGTTGTTATTACAAATAACTTAATCAAATCACCAAATGAGGGATGAAAATCAATTTGCCTAAGGATTTTAAGAGATGTTGATTGTTACAACAATCGTATTAGACTATTATCATGTCATTTGGAACCTTATTACTTATTAAGTTTCCATGAAGGAAGGTTGAGAGGGTTTATAGAAGATACCTAAAAGAGGTAATGATGGAGATCTTCACACAAGAAGAGTTTTTTTGAGTTTATGGTTGTCATAATCCACATAACAATCCATTGTCATGTTAGGATATGTAATGTCACCAAACTGTAATGGTGGGTGAAAATTGTGTGAATGAGAGATCAAGAGGAAAACTACCCTTTCCCTCCAAGGAGAGATGAGAGTTTCACTACAGTATTCCCTTCAAACACTTTTCACGCAATTACATTGGAAGAGGGGGGGTGGAATTCACTAGATTCAACCTCCAAAGAAGAAAATAGAATTCTGAATGAAATGGGAATGATAAGTTAATCCCCTCTTCCTATTTGAAATGGAAAGGAATTCATTTAATTATGTATAGAGACTAAGTACAAAAGTGACAAAGAACTGATTATAACTTGAGATCGGAGTGTGGGATGAAGTTGTGCACCTGGATTAGGTAGTAATATGTCGAGACGAAGCCGCTCTATAAATTTGAGGAAAAGTTGCCTAGACCGTGGTGGGAATGTACACGGTCCTCCGAAAAATCTACGAAACGAAAAGGGTTTTTTTGCCTCTGCAAATGGAGTCCAAATCCGAAAGTACAGCTGCACACCTGCAACCTACACACAGAAAAGAGAGGAAAATGGGTTGGGATTGGGGGTTTGCCTTCAGGTCAAACCCCAGTTTTGGAATTAACCAAGTAATGAAAGAAAGTACTTGCAAGTAAATGTAAATGAAAGACTGAAATGTAAATCACCTCAAGGGAGGTTGTGATAGAAATGTTGATAGAAATGTTTGTGTGAAATTGAATGTTGGAATCAATCTCCTCTTCAATGGTTGAATCCTTAACTTGAATGCAACACATGGCCTTGAAGGGAGACTTGAGAATGCTCAATGCTGGAAAGGAATGCTTGAATGCTTGATCTCATGTAAACTTCCCACTCATCCAAATTTTCCAACTTATCCAAATGAGAGGGAAAATGCAACTTAAATACATGTCAATTAGGGTTAATGAAACTGATTTTCATCACAGGCCGACATCGAGGAAGTTTTCCCGCTCACTACACAACCTACAATGCAAGCTCAAGAAATGGTCTTGCCCCAAAATAGGGTAGGGACAGGGGCGCCACGCCCCTGTCCTGCCCCTTTCTCCAGGGGTAGAGTGCAGATAGGGTGGTGCGAAGGCCAAGGGAGAATCATATTCTGAGGGTTGAGCAGTCTCCAATCTCTGATCAGGCTAGGAGATTCGATTTCGCATGCGTGAGAACCCTAATGCAGTAAAAAATTGCTAGGGTCGCAATTTTATGACGCTACAGGATAGTCGTTGCAAGGATTTAGCACGTTATCACAAGGATTTAGCCCCTAATTGAGGAATAAACCCAAGGACAATGAACACAAAACATGAGGTACGAGGTAGTTTCGCTTTCCTCAGGGTCAGTATGTTGTATGATAACTCATGTATGTATATGTGCATATAATAATCATCATTCCCTAAAGAAGGACACTACCTTAGAATAAAGGGAAGAGAGGATGTCTTGTGAGTCAACATGAAAGAGACCAAGAAAAGATCTCAGTGCTTTGCATCATCTCCAAGTAGACATTAAGGGAACAATAGAAGAATAGGGCTACACATAGAAGAATGGTCACAAAAGAGCAAGAAAGGAGAGAGAGAGAGAGAGAGAGAGAGAGAGAGAGAGAGAGAGAGAGAGAGAGAGAGAGAGAGAGAGAGAGAGTGCGCACAACATCCACCTCCCAATCTTGTTGATCACTATTTCGAGAAGGCGAGCAACACGCCAGAGGAGAGACATCGAGCACAATAGATGGAGCTATCACAAGATCCAAACAAGGACTATGCTCATGTTGTAAGTCACTTTGTTCGATTCTAGGAGCTAGGATTAGGGTTTGTGAAAATTCAATTGATAAATGCTTGTCCACATCAACATATTCATACTCACTATCAGAAGCATTAGGAGTTGTATTGCCATCATGAATTACATTTTCACCCATTTCTTCATCAAACTTTAGAGAAAGAGGAGCAAGAACACGAATAGGAGTAAAACCATCACATGTTTTGTGCAACTTATGATTTGGAGATGTAGGTTGAGCATCTTGCTTAGGAGAAAAGGGAATCATGTCAACTGTCAGAGTCTAAGGAGATTGAATATTTTGAGGGATAGCTTCACGAGCTCGAACACGGCATCTTCATCGTTGTTCTCTCGCACAACGATTTTGTCAAGTCTTAGTGGGAGGCTGAGAAGGAGGAGGAACACTTGAAAAAGTAGGAATGTTTCTCTCCTTGATAGTTGAAGGTTTAGGTTGAGGTCTTTTAGGTTGAACAAGAGGAGAAGCATGCCTCTTCTCTCGATAAGAGGAAGGAGGTGGAACTGCACTATACAAAGGAGGAATATTAGGTGTAGGAAGGAGACAAGGTCCATCATGCAGAGGAGGTATAGGTCTAACCTTAGGAGGAATATTGTTGTTCTTCTTCGGAGAAGGTATAGTCACATCCGTAGGAATAGGTTGACGATCTTCCTTAGGAGGGAGATTAGTTCTATCTGTTAGGGGAAGAACCTCATCTTGAAGAATAATAGGGATGTCAAGTGTTGGGGATCTATATTGACTTAAGGATAATATCATATCTTTCTTCTATTTTTTATAAGTTTGAAAAAGAGCATCGCTCATTGATGGAAGAGATTGAAATTGTTTAGGCCAAAAGAAATCAATAGGAACACTGGGGCTTCTTTCAGATGGACAAAATAAGCTATGGTTCATGGTTATGATTTCTCCATTGTGAGGAAATTTTAGACACTTGTGGATTGGAGAAACAATAGCCTGCATGGAAGATAGCCAAGGATAGCCCAACTTCACACAAAATTGCTTAGAAGAGGGTATGATAATAAAGTCAACATCCATGGATTTAGTATGAACTTCAATAGGAAGGGTGATAGAGCTAATGGTAGCAAATGATAATCCATCAAATAACTTTACAACCACATTAGAAGCATCATATATTGGTTTATGCAATCGTAAAGTGAAAAGATACTCCTTAGTGATGACATTAACCATGCAAGAGGGATCAATAAGGGCACCACGGCAAGGGATATCCTTAACCTTTGCAACGATGTATAAAGGGCCATCGGGTTCTTTAATGGTCTCACTAGGGTCAAATGTAATACAAGGATCCTTAGGCGTATCTTGTTTTTGTACCATATTTACCAAGTTCAGAGCCATAGAGGTGAATT
Source organism: Cryptomeria japonica (assembly GCF_030272615.1). Lineage (NCBI taxonomy): Eukaryota > Viridiplantae > Streptophyta > Pinopsida > Cupressales > Cupressaceae > Cryptomeria > Cryptomeria japonica. Next base: position 586,075,859 of record NC_081413.1, on the reverse strand, counting down.
CCTCAGAAGAGAAAGAATTAGGCACAATCTCAATAACATTAGAGGTATGAGAAGGCAAGGGATCAATGCAAATCTTAATATTTTGATTAGGAGGAGCTACTGATTTATTCCCTTTATCATTCACACTTGCCACAGATATAGTATTGCTATCAATTAAATCTTTAATCTTAAATTTCAAAGTGAAACATTTCTCAGTATCATGACCAGGCTGACGATGAAATTGACAAAATGAATTGTTATCAAAATAAGGGGATGCAAGTTTAGAAGGATCAACTGGTTTTATAGGAGGAAGATTGATAACATTTCTTTGCAACAACTAAGACATAATACTATGTAAAGATTCATTCAAAAATGTAAATTGTCTTTCTCTTTGGAAAAATTTAGAAATGGAAGGCACACCTATTGTAGCATTCACATTGTTGTTGTTGATTGTGTCATTGAACTTGATGAAGCTTTTTGTTGGTTTGAACTTCGCAAACGGTTGTTGAACACTGTCCCCCTTATCACTCGGAACTATAGGAGTGGATTGCTCCATTTGACTCACAACCAGTTGATAATTGTGGAGTGTTGCACACAACTGCAGAAAGAAAGTAAACTTAGACAAAAGAAGCTTTTCCCTGATATCTTTTTGCAAATTAGAAATGAAAATTCTTTGAATATCATTATCAGGTACATGAAAAGAAATTTGAGCACACAAATGCTTATATCTACCAATGAAATTAGTCACTTTTTCTTTAACACCTTGTTTACAATGCATTAAATCAGTCAAAGTGATTTCAAGACCAATGTTGTTTTGAAATTGTTGGATGAAAGTATTTGCTAGTCGTTGAAAGGAAGTGATAGAATAAGAATGCAAAGAACAATACCATTGTAAAGCCTTATCTCTTAGTGTTCTTGTAAACAATTTTGCAAGCAATCTTTGATCATAAGCAAAATCGGTACACAAGGTTTGAAATGTTTTGGCATGCATAAGAGGATCACCTTTTCCATTATAGAGTTCTAATTGAGGGACCTCAACATGTTTAGGTGGCACAACTTTAACAATATCAAGAGAAAGTGGGCTTGCAACATCAAAGGTGGGCACACTAAACTTGGATTGACTCATAGAAGCAATTTGTTGTTGTAAGGAAGACACGGTTTGAGCAAGATTATTAATTGTCGTTTCAGTAGAAGAATTGATGTTAGACTTAGTTGATTGAGAAGGTGGTGTGATGTTATTGAAGGAAGGCATGGATTGAGAATAAGGTGGTGGGACATTATGATAAGTAGGCATAGGTGATGATTGGGTAGGAAAAGGGACACTTAAAGGAGGAACAAAGTTGTTGAAGGAATTGCCCCCTTGTGTCACATTGATTGGTTGAAGAGTAATAGGAATACTTATGGAAGACATAGGTAAAGATGGAGGATTAAATGAAGAAGAGGGATTGCCCCCATGACTGATGGTTGTAGGAATGACATTTTGAGTTGATGTAGCCATGATGTTGGAGGTAAAAGTAGGAATACTAGTCATAAGAGTAGTCAAAGGAATTGAAGGATTGACTTGTGTTGAAGGTTGTGAATAACCTAGGGTTTTGGCACAACTCTTGATAGGAATGACATTAGACTCAACAATATGTGCAATACCATGCAATATATCAATTTCATTCTTATTACTTTGAATCATGCACTTAAGGCCTTCAATTAATGGAAGAGCTTCACTATTAGGGTATTCTTGGGACATCCATTGTTGAAAGCTATCAAATTGATTGTCCAATGTGGAAAGTTAATCTATAGAGACCCTAGTTAAAGCTTCTTCTTCATCATGGGATTCATCAATGGGGTGAATAGGCACATGATTGGGATGGGAAGAATTAGCATGATCCTCATTAAAGAAGTCACCCAAATTAGGCTCCATTTCCTCAGTAATTAAACCTTGGGAGACCTTAATTTTGATGCTTTGTCTAATGGGGATAATATAGGTAGGACTAATAGTGGTGAAACTCGTACACTAGAGGGAAAATTTGAATTTTGAATTTTGGAACAAAGCTTACAAAGTTGATTAATGCAAAATGTAAGAAAATATTGATTAAACAATTTGAACTTTGTTGGAAGAAGAGGATGACACAATTTCCGAAAATGAAAGGAAAATGGAATTTTGAAATTAGGGCCAAGGGAATACCACTTAATTTTAAAATCAGGGCAGACTATAATTAACCTCTTAATTTTAAAAAATTTCTTGAAATTTGAAATGTTGAATTTTGGAGGGATTTCTAATTCTAGAAAGATTAAAAAAATGACAAAATTAGCCAATCTTTTGGATTTAGGCTATTAAATACAGTCATAACAGTCTCTTGAAACTTCAGGAAAAAAGTCGAGGACCATGGTGGGAATGCACATGGTTTGGCCAACTTTTTTTGAAATTTTCAGGGATGAATATTACGATGATCTCAAAGCTAACCCCCCAAAAAAGATGAATTTTATGATTTCTAGATGGGTGAAATTAAGGTTCAAATGCAAAAATAGGACCCTATTAGGGTTTTGAAGAAAAAGAGGAATTGAATTGCAAATGTAAAAAAGGTCAAACCTAATGGATAGAGACACCTTGGAAAATGTTTAGAAATCTGAATTTGAATGAAATTAATTAAAATTTGCACAAAATCCAATTAAATTTGAAAATTAGGGTTTTATGACCTAAACACTTAATTTTGAAATTTGAATTTTGGGAAAAAGGAGGGAAATTAAAAATTTGAATTGTAGGAATGAAAACAAGTTTGAGAACAATCAGAAATCTGAAAATTAAATGGAAATCCAATTTTTTCACAAATTCAAGATGATTTTGAAAATTAGGGTTTTAACAAGTAACCGCTTAATTTTTTAAATTTGATTTGCAAATTGAAAAAGACAATGAGGAAATTGAGTTTGACAAACAAAACAATTTTCAGATCTAAGATAACCACAAGCAATTTTTACAAATCACAAGTTCAATTTTAATTTTAAAAACTAGGGTTTTTAATGATTTAACCACTAAGTTTGCAAAAATTTGAAACTTGCAAATGAAAAATATGCAATTTTGTTCAAATGAAAGCATGCAAGACGTCGGGTTCACCAAAATGTAATGGTGGGTGAAAAATGTGTGAATAAGAGATCAAGAGGAAAACTACCCTTTCCTTCCAAGGAGAGATGAAAGTTTCACTACAGATTTCCCTTCAAACACTTTTCACACAATTACATTGGAAGAGGGGGGGGGGGAATTCACTAGATTCAACCTCCAAAGAAGAAGATAGAATTCTGAATGAAATGGGAATGATAAGTTAATCCCCTCTTCCTATTTGAAATGGAAAGGAATTGATTGAATTATGTATAGAGACTAAGTGCAAAAGTGACAAAGAATTGATTATAACTTGAGATCAGAGTGTGGGATGAAGTTGTGCACCTGGATCTGATAGTAATATGTCGAGATGAAGCCGCCCTGCGCATTTGAGGAAAAGATGCCCAGACTGTGGTGGGAATGTACACGGTTCTTCGAAAAATCCGCAAAACGAAAAGGGTTTTTTTGCCTTTGCAAATGGAGTCCAAATCCGAAAGTACAACTGCACACCTACAACCTACACACAGAAAAGAGAGGAAAATGACACTAATACATTTGGACTAGATTTTCGACTGAGGTTTCCGACGGAGAAGGTATATTGTGGCCAAATTTGATTTTTTTTGAAAAAATGCCCACATTCGTCATAATTTTGACGGAAATTTCCCATTTGGTTTTGACGAAGAAGGCATTAGCAATGAGAATTTTCTTTTTTTTCAAAAAAGTGCTCGAGTTCATCGTAATTCCAACGACAACGGCCATTACAAAATAAAAAAAGAGGCGGGGAATTCATTTGTGAATTGCAATCCCGCGTAAGCGTCCGTGGCGACTTCAACCCCCAAGAACATCAAACCCGCGTCAAAGGCAATCCCGCTCAGGAGGTAGATTCAAATTGCCCTAGTTTTTAATTTCATGTTGCAAAAAATATACATGTGGTGGTTAATTGTCCTAGTTTAATCTCATAAAACCATAAAGCTGTGATTGAGGAGTGAGTGTTCAATTTTGTAGCAGCAATCCCTTCCACTCGTATATGCGCGTGTTGATTGTTCACATGAGATCACATCTCTTTGTGGTATCGTATCAAACAATTCATGAGCCTTGTCCATGTTTCCACATTTTGCATTCATGTCAAGCAGGGCATTTGCAAGTACAACACCTAACAAAATTCCTCTATCCGTTATGCTTTGATGGATGTCCATACCCTGTTCCAAAGCTCCCATTTTTGCACAGACAGGGAGGATGCTGGCAAAGGTTGTGGAATTTGGCTTTATGCCTTCCAATTTCATTTGCTTGAAAGTTTCTAAAGCCTTTTTGACAAATCCATTTTGTGCATATCCAACAATTGTTGCAGTCCACGAGACAACATTTCTTTCAGGCATTCTATCAAACAGTTCATGTGCCTTGTTTATGCTTCCACATTTTGCATACATGTCTACCAGGGCAGTTACAACTACAACATCTGACAAAATTTCTCTATCCTTTATGCTTCGATGAATGTCCATACCCTGTTCCAAATCTCCCATTTTGGCACTGGCAAGGAGGACAGTAGCAATGATCGTGGAATTTGGCTTTACACCTGCCAATTGCATTTGCTTGAAAGTTTCTAAAGCCTTCTCAACAAATCCATTTTGTGCAGTTGCAACTACATCTGACAAAATTCCTCTATCTTTTATGCTTTGATGGATGTCCATACCTTGTTCCAAAGCTCCCATTTTGGCACAGGTTGGGAGTATGCTGGTAAGTGTAACTAAATAAATGCAATTATCAGCTCCAAAGACATCAAACCACTACTAACAAAACCAAGAGTCTAAAATATGATAGGGAATAGTGTGAGTTGTCCTGAAATAAAATATTTTATTTTCAATTTCAACTAAAACATAATTACTCAGCCATTTAATGTTATTAATAAGTGTTTAATTTATGAAAGAGATAAATGGTTGGCCACAAGTACATGAGTTAGTAAATGCACACAAATAAGTGAATTTGATATTCAAAACTATCTACAATGAATTCAATTCTTGTCCATTAGTCATTTATGTTTGCAATAAGCATCTTTCTTTGTTTTTCTTAATCTTTATTCATAGTTATGTGCATATTTCACATTCTATAATTAGGATATCAATTGCTATGGTTGAACACTAGCATGATGTTTGTGTTGTGGTATATATGTGTGGAAACATAATTATGGGATTGTTATATTATAGAGATCATAAATCTAGATATCGCATATTAGTTCTAGCTCTTCTTGGATTGAGTCTAAAGTTGGCATACAGTCATAAAGCCATTATTAGCAGATCTATCCATTTCTAGTAAAGACAATTGAGAAAGTCATTTTGATATTGAGAGTTTCTTATCTATTTACCTATTGATCATTATTAAGACATAATATTTAGGTCTATTTATCTCTCTTGCAAAACCTCTGTAAGTGTCCTAGATTGTCCCTACTAGTCACTCTTCAATGAAATAGTGGAGTTCTAAATATTTGTTGCACAAGATGGTGTTGAACGTATCAACAAGGCTAGCATGGAAGGCATGTTCAAGCTTCCACTTGTACAACTTACAACAAATGATTTGTTGATAGAAGAAATTCTTGGAATAGGAATACAATCGAAAGACAAGTAAGTACATACAAACCTCCTCAGTTGAAAGTAAAATCTGTGTATAAAAAGAGTACATTGAATCCCAATCCATAAACACAATAGAGATACCGATGGAGACTTAATTGGATGTAGCATGTCGCGCCAAAGTTGTTAGAGTATGCTAAGCTAGTACATAATGTTTCCTAAAGTCACATTAGTATTTTACCCAGATCATTATCTACCAAAACTAACTATAGTAATCCTTTTGAGGATTCATTTCATGGTGCTAGATCTTTATTTAGTTCCACTTCTTGTTGGAGAAAAGAACAGTTATTTCTTGAGGTAGATGAGTATCACATCAACAAAGGACAAGACCCTTTCTAGAATATAACAAATTCTACTCCAACAAAAGATCATGGGGGTTTCACTAGAGATATTGAATAAGAGATAAACTTCTACTGCTGCATTAAAAGCATTGGCATGTTCTTCATTTATTGATGTAAACTCTCTGTGACGCCACCACAACCAACAAAGGTGTAAAAAGTTGTTTGCAATGCATGGATTTTTAGGATTGTCCTTTGAGAAAATAGAATTAAAGTATGGAAGCAAGATCTGCCAGCTCCTGAGGGAATATTGATGAAAAATAACTGTAAAATATTTGGGCGAGCTTATATGCAAAAACTCATGCTTCTTGATGGGTTTATGTACATAAATAAGCACAAATTAAGTGGTAAAGGGGCTTCTAGAAACAAGAGGGATAGAGAGGTAGTGGAAGTGAAAACTTATGGTGTTGTGTCTGCTCCATCTCATAATGGGAATGGCGAAGGTGTTGTAAGAGGAGTTGAGAAGGGTGTTGGAAGAAGTGGGGGTGTTTACATTCCCCCATTTAAGTTGGCTCAAATGATGAAAGATGTGGAAGACAAGAGCAGTGTGGAATACCAGCACATGACATGGGATGCCCTTCGGAAGAGTATCAATGGGTTAGTAAACAAGGTAAATGCATCTAACATCAAGAACACCATTCTAGAGTTGTTTGCAGAGAATCTCATCCGTGGGAGGGGTCTATTTTGTAGGTCTTGTATGAAATCCCAAATGGCATCCCCTGGATTTATAGATGTTTTTGCTGCGTTGGTTGTTGTGGTAAATACAAAATTTCCTAAAGTTGGCAATTTGCTTTTGCGAAGAATTATTTTGCAGCTTAAGAGGGCATACAAACGCAATGACAAGCACATGTTGATAGTAGTAGCCAAATTCACAGCTCATTTAGTGAATCAACAAGTTGCACATGAGATCATTGCCTTGGAACTTCTCACCCTTTTACTAGAGAACCCCATAGATGACAGTGTAGAGGTTGTTGTTGGGTTCGTAAAAGAATGTGGTTCTTTGTTGCAAGACCTTTCACCCAAAGGTCTCTATGGGATTTTTGAAAGATTTGGAGGTATTCTCCATGAGGGGGAAATTGACAAACGAGTACAGTTTTTAATTGAAGGCCTTTTTTCAATTCGCAAAGCTAAGTTCGAGGGTCATCCAGCTGTGCGTCCAAATCAGTTAACACATGAAGTTTTCCTAGAAGATGAACTTGATCAAGAAGCTAGTTTGGATGTTTTCAAGCCAGATTAGGATTTCTTAGAGCATGAGGCAACCTATGAAAAATTGAAGAAAGATATCCTTGGAGATGCTTCTTCAAATGAAGCAGAAGGGGAGAATGATTTTGGTGATGATGATGATGATGATGATGATGATGATGATGATGATGATGATGATGATGATGATGATGATGATGATGATGATGATGATGATGATGATGATGATGATGAAGAGGAAGGTGAGGAGGCATTGAGAATACAGGATGAGACAGAGACAAACTTGGTCAATTTAAGACATTCAATTTATTTGACAATCATGTCAAGTGTTGATTTTGAGGAAGCTGGTCATAAGCTACTAAAGATCAAGCTTGAACCTAGTCAAGAGAGAACATACCTTCGTTATTATGGTCTTCTTGGGCAAAGATTCTGTATGATCAATAAAATTTATGAGGAATTTTTTTTATAAGTGTTTTGTACAACAGTATTCTATGATACACAGACTGGAAACAAATAAATCTTTCTAGTCAGTTATTCAAGGCTCCAGTAGACACCGTTTTCCTGGACTGTGACAAACAAAAGAATCACTCCCAAGTGCTTTGGTTTTATAACAGATGATTATAAGATGCTACAATGTTGTCTTATGTATTTTAATAGCCATGGGTTTTAGAGTTCTGTACTTGATAGGTAATGGATAAACAGTGTTAGGAGGAGAAAATATTGAAGGCCAAGTGCAAATTGTGATAATACTAGATCAATGAATCCTGTTATTTATTGAGTATTTCTTGTTTTCCATGTTGTGTGATGTACCATAAGCAAACTAGAAATCTAAATTCAATAAGATACTCTGTTCAATGATGATAATTTCTATTTTCTTGCTTGTGAAGAAAGACCATGTTAGACAATATCAACGAACAACAAAATAAGGAGACAATTGCTAGATTGTGGTCTAACTTGAAAAGGAAAAGGTGATGGAAAATGTTATTGTCCATGCAAAATTTTTAAGGGGTTAAAGACTAGAAGACTTCTAATCAAAACAATGAAGAAACATTGTAGGATGCATGGTCACATTGAAGGTGGACATGATTATCATCCATTGGTAATTTTTTCATTATATCGTGGTGATAATTTATATACATAATAAATCACGTGACGATGAGATCATGATCACGGTTTATTTATGTTTATAAATTTTATAGAGGTTGAGCACCCTGGAGCACATGGTATGGTTCAACACAACCCTAAGAATATGGTTTTCGAAGTGGACGAACATGGAGGTGTGAATATCGAAGCTGAAGATAATGATCCCATGGAAGATGATGATCATGAGCCAGAAAACAGAATTGAAGATGATGGTACAAATACATTGATCCATGACTCATTTAGTACTCGCACAACTGATCATGATGATGAAGATGACCTTGATGTTGTTCATGATGTCCCTCTACTTGATAAGGCATCTAAGGCCCTTTATGAAGGCTCGCAGGCAACTCTTCTCTTCGCTATATTGTTGTGGGTGAACTTGATGGTTATGAATGGTTTATCCAACATAACAATGCCACGTATGTTAAGGTATGTCATATATGTCATAATAAACTATGAATCATGTTGTACCATTAATATTCTTTATTATAACAAATTATATTTTTCGCTGTAGATTGATAGGTGAGTTTTTGTTACCACCATAAAATATTCTACCTCGCTCATACCGAGAATTATCTGGTGTTATGAAAGATATTAGAATGGAGTATCAAACAATAGATGCTTGTCCCAATGATCATATTATATATCACAAACAACATGAATTTCGAACTGAATGCTCTGAATGTCATATCAGTAGATATTGAACAGATCAAATAACAAAAAGGGTTCCTCACAAGGTTCTTCGCTATATTCCCATTATTCCATGTATGCAATGATTATTCAAGTGCACTAGCTTGGCACAATCTATGGATTACCATGCACGCAATAGAAGTTGAGATGACATTATTCGAATGCCTGCAGATGGTTCAACATTTATGGACATAGAGGAAAAGTGGCCACACTTTAAAGAAGGACCTCATAACCTCAGGCTTTCATTGGCAGCGGACGGTGTCAATCCATTTGGAGAGATGAGATCTGTTTACTCAACGTGGCCTATTTTTGTTATCAACAATAACATTCCTCCATGGATGTCAATAAAGAGGGAGCACATAATATTGGCAATGATTGTTCCAAGTATTTTATCATTTAAATATAGTCGTCTAAATTTAATTATAAATATTGTAGTAAAATGGTCATAATAATTATGTAATGTTTTTGTTCATTCAATTAGGTAAGTACCAAGTTAAAGATATGAATGTATATATCGAGCCTCTTATCGACGATTTGTTGGAGTTATGGAATGGTGTCACTATGTATGATGTCTCTAGACCAATAGGACAAAGACAATTTCAATTCCATGCGATGCTTCTATGGACAATACACGATGCCCTAGGGCTAACACATTTTTGTGGTATGTTATAGTGTTTAAGTTGTGCATGAACATTATAATTCAAAAAATTATCATATTTAATCCAATTATACATTATCTTGTAGGTCTTCAAACAAAGGGAAAATTTGCATGTCCTGTTTGTGGTCCAAAGATGAAATCTCGTCATTCAAAAAGTTTAGGAAATCAGGTGTTTGATGAGTATAGGCACTTTCTCCACAAAAATCATAAGTATCTAAATACTGAAAAATATCTTTTCAATGGGAAAGAAGAGAATACATCAAAGCCACAAAGAATGACACCTCACCTGTGGAAGTTGGAATATAATAGAATTAATTGTCAAGGTAATGCCATTTCATCTATTGGTTTGTTATAAAACATCTTTTCTATTTTGTTTTGTTTACTGATGATGTGATTGATGATCATGAAGGTCGTGAAGGCATAAATGACCACCTTCCTAAGGGAATAAAAAGTTATCCCCGCCAATTTAGTAGGTTTCCCTACTACGAGAAGTTACAAATTGTTCATTTGTTCGATAGTATGCATATTGGAAAGAATATAACATAAACAATATGGAAAATATTGGATGGAAGGCGTGACAAAGAAAAAATTGTCAAAATATGTAGTGACATTCAGAATTCCAATCATGCAATGATAAATGTCATTCAATCAAATAGCCATGGAGACCAGATTAATATAAGTGAGCTTCCTTGGTTATTAACGGACCAACAAAGCAATGCTATAAAAGAAGTCATATGAAAAATTTGATTTCCCACAGGATTTGTTGTGAACATAAACAATCTCATATCAAAGAAAAGTGAATTTGGGCCAGGGATGAAAACGCATGATTGGCACACCTTCATTAAGGTAATTCATGTTCTTGTGTTTTTAGTATGTATTTAAGTACTACGCGTACGTGTACTTTTCATTATGTTACCAAAAAATGAAAAGATAATTTTATAATTGTTGCAGTACGTTCTACCTCTATCTCTCCCAGACGACTTCGACAATAATGTCAAGCAAGTCATATATATCTTGGAAAATACATGAGGTAAGTAGTGATATTTGTTTAGTTTGTTGTATAGATATTATATTTGCGATTTGTTTTACTTGTTATGTAATATATTTTTTTGCATCTTGAATACCTTGTAGGTGGTTGTCTTGAATACCTTGTAGGTGGTTGTCATATAAAGAAATCCATAAAGACGATATAAAATATTGGAAGAGAATAATTCCTCATTTAATGTGTGAAATGCAAAAGTGTCTACCTCCAGCTTTTTTCAATGCACAAAAACACTACCTCATACACCAAGTTGAGGAGATTGAATTGTGTGGACCTATACACACTAGGTCAATGTGGATGGTTGAGAGGCACTTGAAATTTTTGAAGGCTTTGGTTCGATAAAGAGCACATCCTGAGGGTTCTATGGTGGAGGGATATATGGTATACCAGACTATGGTGTACATTTTTGAATATCTTCCTAAGTTTGCAGAAAAGATCCACGTGGATCGCATTTGGGATCCCAACACCATCAACAAATTTGAAGGGGAGTACTTGACGGGGAAAGGTAGATTGAGGAAAGTGAGAGGTAATTATAAGATGTTATTGTATTTAATTAATTCTTAATCTTCAAAATAAATCGATTGTAAGACGTCTATTTATTTTTTGTACAGTTGGTCGAGAGTGGGATGCACTACATTTGTATATTGCAAACAATCTTAATTGGATGACGGTATGGATTGAACGTTGTCAACATTCTGGATGCACATTAACATGGGAAGGTGTGGCTTCATTGGTTAAAGAAGCACATCGTAATGGAGATTCCAATGTTACACAAAGGGAAATTGATTTAGCATATGGTTTAAGAGATAAATAGGTACGTATAAATTTATTAATTACCCATATGTTTATCAACTCACAATGCAATAAATTTTACATGTTTGACATATCGCAGGTCAAACACCACAATGCTATGTGCTGCAATGGTCATAAATTTTGCATAAAAAAGTTGGATGACACGAAGAAAACTTGTGATTCTGGCATCACTGCAGTCTTTGAGGTGACAAATATTTCATCTAGAAATGACATTCATCCTCAACATTCTCAAAATCGATACTATGGCATTTTGGATGATATACTTGAGTGTGACTTTAATTCCTTCAAATTAGTTTTGTTCGTTGTCAAATGGTACAGGCTATGATTGAATAAAAATGATCCTGATAGAACTATTATTGAACATGGTAATGGTTTTATAATTCTAAATACAAGGTCATTTGAACCAGTTGTGGATGAGCCCTATGTTCTTCCAAGCCAATGTGAGCAAGTATTTTACTCAGAGGTTCCACATAAATCGGGTTGGTCATTTGTTGTTAGACATGATCCAAGAGGAAGGCCGATAAAGTATAATGTGATGGAAGAAGAAGATACCGAAGAAGTAGAAGATGAAGTGGATGATGATCATGATCGACAGTTTCTCAATGACAATGAAGAAGAAGAAGAAGAAGAAGAAGAAGAAGAAGAAGAAGAAAATGATGATGATGATGGTGATGGTGATGGTGATGGTGATGGTGATGGTGGTGATGGTGATGGTGATGATGGTGATGATGATGGTGAAGACGTTGATGATGATGATGATGATGATGATGATGATGATGATGATGATGATGATGATGACGACGACAATGACGACGACGACGACAACGACGACGACGACGACGACGACGACGATGATGATGATAATGATGATGATGATGATGATGATGATGATGATGATGGCGATTTTTTATTACCTATGTGATGGATGGTGATTTATGATACATATGTGATGGATTACATGTTTATGATGACACATAATATGTGATGCTAATTGTGATCCTCAATTACATATATGATGACACATCATGTGATGCTTCTGATGCTTATGATACGTATTTATTTATTGTTTATCAACCTACAAATGTAGTAATGCTTATGATGCTCAATTGATGGTGTTGATTTTAGGTATAGTCCCCGTGTGATGATGTCACCCTTGGTGGGAACAGGTCGTTGACTATAGACATTGTCAACCATTTAGTTGAGGATCCTGCATAGTCTACATAAAGTAAAGGTAAGGAATTAAAAAATTTACAATGATTTTGATGACAACATCTTTTTATTATTTAATACTCTTTTTGTCTACAAAGTTCATGTTGTTCATGTTGTGTACTATGTAATTTCGCTAACGTTTTTAATACTTTTTCTTTGTCATAGGCCGACATGGATCCATCACATATCGCAGACAGAGATGTAGCTTGTGACACTTCTGTTGGCATTTTGGATGATTATGTTGTGATTGTCATTGATGGACACACACTTACATTGAGATCATTTTTGTATGTATAAGTTAAAGCTCAACCGCTACATGTTCCAACCGGTATGATGCATTATAGTCTTTAGACTATTGGTGTTTTGCAAAAAGTGTTTACCGATCTGAAGCGGTATGTTAACCCCAAGCGGTTCAAGGATCTCAAGCGGCACGAAGGATCAAAGCGGCATAACACATATTTCCCAGTCTTCATTTTGTCAAACCGGCAACCGGCATTTTGCTTGAACCAGTATTTTGTATGAACTGGTAATACTCTGTGATGAGTTACCAACTGGCATTTGTGATGAGTTACCATCCACCGATTGTTTGATGCTGCCGACACTTTAACAGTTCTTTTTGTGTCATGTTAACAAGTATGTCCAGGTTCATTGAACCTAGGGAATTGGATTGTAAACCTATTGGATTGACATGAAATCAGATTCCTTTATAAGGACATCATGTCTAGGGTTTTCTATTGTTGCAGTTGTTGTTGTTGGTGAAGTTGATATTGTTGCTAGGGTTTAAGGTGGTTGAGGAATCAGAGAGAGTATGAATGTATAGAATATTGAAGTAATGCTTGAATGCATTAAGAACGAGCTATAAAGGATCTAACCAAGCAATCTATGCTATTTGCTAGATCACTCACTTGTTGATTACTCACATCTTCGATAAGTTTGTAGCCCTTAATCGGGTAGGCCCAAAAGCCTTTTGTAAATCCTCTAACAAGGTGGTTCACATCTGTGGATCTAAAATCCTCTAGCAAGGTAGTCTTTAATTGGACTTATCTCCTAACAGAGATTGAGATTCCTAACAGGATCTATTCTGGTAAAGAACATTGTAAGACCTTAACCGGTCTGACCTTAACCTGTCTAGTTCCTATTCTGTAGATAGTTACTTGTGAGTTCCATCTCACCGTGATTTTTCCCATTTGGGTTTCCACGTCAAAATCTCTTGTGTTATGGTGTTTGTGCTTTTGTGGGTGAATGCATTATTTGTTATTTGGTTTGCATGTGTGCTAACCAGTTTGTCTGCTAAACTGTTTTACCAGTTTATTGTTAGTCTTGCAAAGTGTTTAAGTGCAAAGATTTTTGGCATACTAATTCACCCCCCCCTCTTCATATTCATCAATTGGTATCAGAGCCTACCTTTCTATAAGTTTAACCACTTGGAAAGAGATATGGGGGAATACACATTGAGGGAACTTACTCATCGGCTCACTCAGTCTGAGCAAGCCTATGATGACCTTATGGTCAAATACAAGGCATCTCAAGCAAAGAGGAGAGAACATGCTGAAAAGTTGATGGAGCTATTTGAAAATAGTTCCTCTGATGAAGCAAACATAGAAGCCCTGATTCAAGAAGTGGAAATACTGAATGAATCCAATTCCAACCTGAGAAAAGAATTGGAAGGACTGACTATTTGAATGTGTCAAGAGCTTGAGAATCAGAGGAAAGCTGAAGATCTGGTCAAAGACAAAGATCATGAAAACTCCAAGCTAAAGCAAGAGATCAGTGCCCTAACTGCTCAACTCCATGCGAGCAAAGTGGGAAAGGAAGACATGCAAGGAGAACTGAACACTGCCATCTCTGAGAATGAAAACCTGATGGAAACAAATGCTGCTATTTCCAAAGAACTCTCTGAGTTAAAGGAAATACTTTCTAAGTTCAACAAGAGTACCATCAAGCTAGAGCAAAAGCTTGAATCTGCCAAACCTGTCAAGAATACCAATGGACTTGGTTATTCCAGTCATGAGGAAGGTGAGACCTCTGGTACAAATGTAGGAGCATCAAAGAATCAACCAGCATCAAAGGATAAAGGTAAGAAAAAGTTTAAACCTATTTGCTTTAACTGTCTTAAAGAAGGACATACTGCCAATGCGTGTAGGAGTAAGGCTTACATTAATTTTCCCTATTTTCTAAATGATAAGCCTAGATCCTATAAATTCAATGGTAACTATTATGCATGCAACAAGTTTGGGCATAGAGCATCTGAATGCAGGTCTGTTATGAATAACACTGGAAGATATCCTCAGAGGACCCAAGGAGTTGGTCTTGAACCTTTTGTGAACTGGAATCACAACTGGTTTAATGCCTTCAATCATCAGCCAAGAAGGGGTGGCTATCAAGCAGCAACCAGATGGAGAGAAAACTGTTGGATTTGTCATGGTCATGGTCACATTGCTGCAACATGCAGAAGAAAGAATGGAAACATGAACAATGGACCTTGGAGAGCACCTGGATTGGTCTGCTATCACTGCAACAAACCGGGTCACACTGCCAGATTCTGTAGAAGTAGAAAGAGTATATCAGATGATATACCGGTCACTCCGGAAGGAAAGACTGATGTTGACACTATTGAAGCAGATATGAAGAAAGCCTGGAAGAAGAAACTAGTGCTGTTATAAGAGGAACCGGTTTCTGCACCTAGTGTGGAATTCACAGAACCGACAAACTAAGCTTTAGAAAAGCTTAGGGGGAGCAAACGGTGAAATGTTTCAAACCCCTAGTTTACACCAGTAAAAGTCCTTAACCGGTGTATGATACCTGTCAGTCAGTAGAAGACCGAAAATGATAAAAGGCAAATTAGGGCTTTAGCCCTAATAGTGGAGCATTTATTGTGGTAGGTGAGGAATATGTTTAAAAGGACTTTTCAAATCATTTCTCACTATCAGTTTTCAAAGCGAAGAAGGTTTTCAAGTGCAGAGCGAAGAAAAGTGATTTGTGCTGCGATTCAAAGAAATTTTAGAAACCTTGAAGGAGATTCAAATTCAAGTTACAAACGGTTAAGTGAAGAACGCAAAGCGGTGATTCTGCAACTGACGGAGTGTGAGGTGAAGAAGAATCTGAAAGCCCTAAATTCACGATTTTTGAAATGTATTTTTTGAGTTTTCAGTTTCTATCATGGCTTCTGCATCCCATACTAGCTCTAGTACATCTATAGATTCAACAAGCTTTATTCAATGCAAGTCTAGATATAATGCCCTATCACAAGTTCCAGCTGGTGTGATAGTAGAAGAGGGAATCTCAGATTATATAGATTGTAAAATCGAAGACTTAGGGTCTCTAGCAATTCACTCGTAGCTAGGTTTATTTTGTGGACAAGATAAAAAGATCAAACCGGAGTATAGTATTTTGGAGAAGAAGAAGCTCCACAATGTTGTTTATTTTCTAGAGGATTTCATAGATGATCACATTAGGATCATTCTGAGCAGAGTTCATGGTGACAAGATGTACCTGGAAAGAACACATGATATAACACCACAAGCAATTCATGTCGTCATCAGTTTCTGCAATACAGGGGAAGTGCCAGCCCTAAGGACGGTAAGCAAGACGAAAATGTCCAAGCTCACCGGTTCAGTGAGTGACTCATGAGGAATGATTGTTAATTCCATCAAGGATGACCTCGTGAAATATGCATGTATGGTGATTAGATACCGGATGTTCTCAGCTAGCAGAATTAACTTTGTATCTGCTGCAGTGGTAATGCTGCTTATCAGATGATCAAGGAGGATGCATCATTTGACCTATGCAGTGGTATGCAAAGGCAACTCCTATTGAATCTGAAATCAATCAAACAGGATAATGCTTTGAGGTTCAAGTTTGGACAACTATTGGTTGGGTTGTTCTTTTACTTGCAAGGCTACTTTCCAGGAGTAGGTGATGTCTAGTGGTCTGCTGACCAACCGGTAACCAAGCAAATCAAGGAAAGCCTTCAAGCAGTTGGAACCGGTTACCCTGAAGTTCTGAACAAGTACTTTGATGAGTTCAAACGCAAAATGAGTCAGAGGATGAGAATATCAGGTGATATTGTCAAGAAATATGAAGATGATATCTGTTTCACCATTAAAGTGGATCAATGCATTATGGAGGCTGTTGAGCCTAGACAGGAGGAAGTGGAGCCTATGGGCTATGAGGTAATGAATGATATGCTGGAAGGATATGCCTCTACCCTTATTGCTTCATTTCTTGATCCAAAGGCAAAAAGAACCGGCACATACCTAGAAAGGATAACACCGGTTGAGGAACCCTCAGCAAAGAAAGGGAAAGAACCTTCAGTGAAGAAGGCAAAAGCAGTGCCTTCAGCATCGACACCAGCTACTATAATCAGTCCTATAGTGACCAAGCAGTCACCGGCTAAAAAGAAATCAGAAGCGGCACCTGCTAAAGTCTTTGAGAGAAAGAGGAAGACAAGGAATGCCTCACCAGACTCAGAAGAAACCATGTCTGAGGAAAAACCTAAGAAGACACGACAAGCAAAGAAAAAGACAAAGAATGAACCAGCACCATCGGCACTGATAAATATTGACATCTCCTCCTACAAACCTTTGACACATTGTCAAAGAACTATCAAAAACATTAGGAGAGAAGTGCTAAATGATTTGATTGATTGTTTTGATGACTTTAATAATGATAAAAAGGAAGCGGTTGAAAAAGAAATAATTCAGTATTTATGTGTTAATGACCGGTCGCCTTCAAAAATTAAATTTGAGACACCAGATTCTTTGTATAAGTCCTTAGACAATAAATGGTGCATTGCCATAGAGCAGGACTAGGAAATGAGAGAAAAAGTTTTTGCTGAACACTTTCCATGATGTATCAAATTCAGAACTGTTTGAAGTAATGAATAAATACAAAGGCCTCTTCTTCATGAGAAGAAGAAGACTCCTGTTACTTGAATGGAAGGGTAAAGAAATGCTCAAGAATACACACACCCTTTCTCTAGAAGCCCTGAAGATGCATAAAGTGGGTGAAGCCAACAGGAAGGTTGAACAAGAACCGGCAACAACAAAACCAGATGAAGTGTTTGATGATGAAGGAAACCCGGTTGTTGAACCTATTGACACTATTGATGTCGATGCTCTGGATGGAGAAGATGTTGCTCAGGGTACACCATCAGAAGTTACAGGATATGAGAAGTAGGCAGAATAGGAAATAAAGCAAAAGGAAATAGAGGAAAAAAAGGAGGAAGCAAAGAAGCAAGCGGAGGAGAAGAAGAATGAAGAGGAGAAGAAGATGAAGAATGAATAGGAAAATAAGAAGAAAGATGAAGAGGAGAAGAAGAAGAAAGATGAAGAGGAGAAGAAGAAGAAGGATGAAGAGGAGAAGAAGAAGAAAGATGAAGCAGAGAAGAAGAAAGAAAAAGATGAGGAGAAACAGAAACATGAAGAAAAGACAAAAGAAGAAGAGAAGAAAAGAAAAGAAGAGGAAGAAGAGAAAAAGAAACAAGAAGATGCAAGGAAGAAGAAAGAGGAAGAGGATGAGAAGAAGACAAAGGAAGAGGAGAAGTGAAAGTAAGCAGAAAAGAAGAAGGAAGAGGAAGATAAGGCAAAGGAGAAGTGAAAGGAAATAGAGAAAAGGAAGAAGAGGAAGAGAAGGAAGAGGAAAAGAGAAGAGAAGCGGCAAGGAAGAAAACAAAGGAGGACAAGGTAGGAGAAGCGGCAAAGAGCACGCAGATGGAGACACCTAAGGCAACCAGTAGTCAAGCCAAACCGGTTGACCTCACCAGTCCCATTGACCTCTAGTCTACAAGTGAAATGGAGCTACTACAGAGCATCAAGGTTGCTCAAGAATGCCTTGAGGTGTTAAGGAGGAAGAAGGAGGAAGATGTGATCCAAGCGGCGATGGACACTCTTACCAGTTTGTTACTCGATACAAACCTCTCCAGTATCGACTCATCATTGGACCAATTGAAGCTCCTATGCACAGTAGTGGATGATCAAGTGCAGAGCTTAGAAGAGGTAGCAGAGGCAAATGCTAAGAAAGAGCATCAAAAGGCTCTCAATATTGCCCTGGTGAAGAAGCTTAATGAGCTCCGGTTTGAACTGCAAAAAGCACAGAAGGATATTAGGAATGCTCTAGATGAGGGGAATCTTCTACTCAGCAAGATTTGCCAACCCCATTTGTTCTGTGACGATGTGCTTGCATAGAAGCAAAAGCTTCAATCTAATTTGCAGTTGTATATGAGTACCTTCAAGCTGCCATACGACTCTTTCACAACTAATGGGCAAACCGTTCACCGGTTTCACATCCAGTTTGCCAAATTAGAGTTGGAAATAAGCACCCGGTCATGAGATTTGTAGGAGCTACAACTGGTCCTACTCCCACATCTGCAAATACTTCAGAAGTGCTATCTAAATCTAGATGCCTTAACGATGACACAGGAGATGAGCACATTAGACGCCATGGAAGAACAGGTCTCCTAGATGCAGACAGAGAAAGAAGTGGCAACCTCCCTACTTGAGTCCTGACCCTTATCTATGAAACAATTTTTGCAGGACTTCAAATCTGTTTTTGACAAGTTTTATTCCTTATTGTCATAAACTCTTATTCTTTTAATGACACAGGTGTTAATCTGTAATATTTTGTTGTCATTGTTGGCAAAGGGGGAGAAGTATAAATTTTGAATGTTTTGATGTATACTTTCATGTTATTTTTGTAAAGAAGTAGTATACATTGTATTTTCTGCAAAAGGGTTAGTGTATATGCTTAGGGGGAGTAATTTTGATTATGGCATATTTTTGTTGTAAAACACTTAGATGTTAAAATTTCCTAAGTGTTGCCATCAATGCCAAAGGGGGAGATTGTTGGCATTTTTGATGATTATTTTGTGATTGTCATTGATGGACACACACTTACATTGAGATCATTTTTGTATGTATAAGTTAAAGCTCAACCGGTACATGTTCCAACCGGTATGATGCATTATAGTCTTTAGACTATTGGTGTTTTGCAGAAAGTGTTTACCAATCTAAAGCAGTATGTTAACCCCAAGTGGTTCAAGGATCTCAAGCAGCATGAAGGATCAAAGCGACAGAACACATATTTCTTAGTCTTCATTTTGTCAAATCGGCAATCGACATTTTGCTTGAACCGGTATTTTGTATGAATCGGTAATACTCTGTGATGAGTTACCAACCGACATTTTGTGATGAGTTACCATCCACCGATTGTTTGGCGGTGCCGACACTTTAACAGTGCTTTTTGTGTCGTGTTACCAAGTATGTCCAGGTTCATTGAACCTAGGAAATTGGATTGTAAACCTATTGGACCGACATGAAATCAAATTCCTTTATAAGGACATCATGTCTAGGGTTTTATGTTGTTGCAGTTGTTGCTATTGGTGAAGTTGATATTGTTGCTAGGGTTTAAGGTGGTTGAGGAATCAGAGAGAGTATGAATGTATAGAAGACTAAAGTAATGTTGGAATGCATTAAGAATGATCTATCAAGGATCTAACCAAGCAATCTGTGCTATTTGCTAGATCACTCACTTGTTGATTACTCACATCTTTGACAAGTCTGTAGCCCTTAACCGGGTAGGCCCAAAATCCTTTTGTAAATCCTCTAACAATTTGGTTCACATCTGTGGATCTAAAATCCTCTAGCAAGGTAGTCTTTAATCGGACTTATCTCCTAACAGAGATTGAGATTCCTAACAAGATCTGTTTTGGTAAAGAACATTGTAAGACCTTAACCAGTCTGACCTTAGTCGGCCTGGTTCCTATTCTGTAGATAGTTACTTGTGAGTTCCATCTCACCATGGTTTTTCCCATTTGGGTTTCCATGTCAAAATCTCTTGTGTTATGGTGTTTGTGCTTCTGTGGGTGAATGCATTATTTGTTATTTGGTTTGCATGTGTGCTAACCGGTTTGTCTGCTAAACTATTTTACCGATTTATTGTTAGTCTTGCAAAGTGTTTAAGTGCAAATATTTTTGGCATACTAATTCACCCCCCCCTCTTAGTATTCATCAACTTCTACCGAGCAGGTAAACCTCATTGTAATTGTACAAATTAGATAGAAGCAAACTGTTACATTATTATGTTCTTTTTTTTAGTGATTTATACTAATTTTGTAATTGTTAATGATATTCTTGACACAGACGGATGTTTGGGAAAAGGGAAAGGGAGTTGCAGTACTTGAGCACCTTTCTATGGATGTGGAATCATTAGAATTTAGCAATGATGACCCTGAAGATCCCACAGACCTTGTGAAATTCTTTAAAATGCCTCTTATAAAAATTAGAAAAGAGATTGTTGCTTTGGCAGCCGTGCATCCTACCACTAATGAGATTCGACAGAGAGTGGAATTATTGTTTAAGACAGCAGAAAACTTGCAAGTAAGCAGTAATGAAAGCTTTAATTATAACAAAAGTTCAATAATGGTTTATATTTTGTTCTCTTTTATGTCATTAACTAAAATATGTATGTATTGTTTTTATAGCAATTTATCCGCCCTCATGAAAGTCGTTCCCACGATCAGGGTGTTGCAAGATCTTCAGGTGATGACGATTTTCTTGTATTATCACTTGCTTGGCTTATCACTTTGAGTACCCAAAACACATCATACTTGATACTGTCAATTTTCAAAATAAAGGATCATCCTTGTTTACAATTCTTGCACTTTTCATATATTTAATGTTTGATATATTTAATGTATTATTCTTTAGGTGTTGTCAATGTCACTATGCAAATGCCGCCACTGCCTCATCAGAGGTCACCCTCACCTGTATTACCGACTGCAATGTCGGCAACACGTAGCATGCAGACATCCTCTAGTGCACGTCATATTGGCCTTCCCACTGTTGGTAGATCCCTCTTTTGCTCTATCTTCTGTCATGTGTTTATTTCCCTTCAAGCATTCTTCCTTGAATTCTAATGCCATTTCATAGTGGATTCATTTTTTGCAGGAGGAGATGCACATGAGGATGTGCCAGAGGTGACTACTACTGATAACATACCATCATTTCCTGGATCTTCTCATATTGCTAGTACGGGAACGTTGCAGGCCACATTGGTGGTGAGCGACGAAGAAATGCTTCCCTTAAAGATACAAAAGGTTCTAGGTACTTTAAAATTATTATTATATATACTCTAACTATAATTTACTTTATGATCACTCGTTTTGGACTAATGATCCCATGAATTTTCTGTAGGAAATGATATTTTCTATAAACATCTTAGTGACATTGCATTGCAGATATTTGGGCCCACCATACGTAAAAGGTGGTACATCATATGTGAACTAACCCTTATCCACTTTTGATTTCATATCATTGCTAGAATAGTTTTCCTTTGATCCATTTCTTGAAGTGTAATAAATGTAGATTCAGTTCATTTCTGAATCTAATAGGTTTGTTTTTGCTTTAAAAGGTGGAATGACCAAGAAAAAAGGTTAAAAGATGAATTGACAAACCAAATGGTTGAGTGGTTTGGAAATGACACCTTTGACAAAACCAAGCTCCTTGAAAAAGCTGGCACATATCTAAAGTATGTGAGGGACCAATACATGACCCATTTGGAGAGGAACCTAAAGTATGAGCGTCCCCCCATGATTCTAGAGAGGGAGTGGAAGGACTTGATTTTGGATGCCAAGGAGAGAATTGAAAGGAAAAAAGGAAATACACCACTAGACGCCAAAAGAAGGTACGGGATACTATTAAGAATGTAATTATGTACTAATTAATTACTCTTTATATTTATATAATCTAACATATTTCAAACTTTTTATAGAGTGAGTGACACGTCAAAGGCAACCAAGGCAAGACAAGAAAAGAATGGGCAACACAAACTTGGCTTTGGTGGTTACATGAAACTTGTTGTATGAATTGTAAGTATCTCATGTAAACAAAATATTGCATCAAAATATTAATAAATTGCAAACGTTTTTTTTTTATCAAACAATGCAAGCAAAATTCATGATACCAAGCAAAAATGCAAGGCTCTGAATTCAATAGAGCGCCCACAGAAGATGACAAGAGAATTGCCTACTAGCAAGGCTATTCAGTCATGGTTGATCAGCTCCGAGAATCGAGTGGGCATACACAACATTCGAGTGCATTCGTCACACAGGTAAATATGGTAAATGGAAGTTGTTTCAAATTGAATACTTTACCAATAATCTAATTGATGTTGAGTTCCAACATAAAGTGACTATATTTGTTTTAAATAAGCAAGCAATGATAACAATGTGCATGTCATTGGAATGCAACGTGCTAATTGTGAAACACCACCTTCACATGAAGGTCCGGATGTACATCCTAGTAGTGGAGGTATTCATTTGCTATTCAAATTTATTTATTTAGCTATTAATACAAGTATATATATCTTAATTTGTAATTAGAGTAGTAATTAATGTAACCTTTTTTGTTAATATTTTAGAGCATGAAGTCGGTGGTGAGCAAGTGGAGCATGGTCTGGGTACACAACCTCAAGAACATGATGTTCCCCACTCAGGTAAAGAGGACCATTGTTATTTCTTTAAACAAATATAATTGCAATTGGTGTTCAGCATTAATGTAACCTTTAGTATTTCAACTCCAGATGATCTAGAGGGTGTTCAACATGTTGGGGTTGAGGCTACACAAAATGTTGTGGCCCCATCGGGTAAAGAGCACAACAATTATGTTCTCTAAATTAATGAAATACTTGTAACAATAATATATATATATATATATATATTTTTTTTTTTACCCATTTCTTTTTTATTGCAGAGGACCCCCCTTCACTTCAATGTCCTCATCCTCAGTATAGGACTAGGCATACATTTAAATCATGAGCAGTTGGCGGAACATCTGCAAAGGGGGGAAATGATGAAGAAACTGATGTTCCACTTAGTCTTTTCATAGCTTCAAAGAAAAAACAAAGAAAGAAATTATTGTAATCTAACTAATTTGATAATGACTAATTTTTATGTGTTAGTGAATGTAATTATGTGCTAATTAATGGTTATGGATGATATGTGTTAATTAATATTGATGAATGTTGCATGTTAATTAATGTTAATCAATTTTATGTGTTAATGAACGTTATGTGATATTAATGAATGAATGCTATATTTTATTAATGGTAGAAAGAATTAATGAATGAATGTTATAAGATGTTAATGGGGAATTTAGAGTGATGTTAAGGGGGGGGGAGGGGCCAAATGAGCTTCCACCTTCACGTGGTTGGCCCTGTTAAGTAGAGAATATTAAACTATTCTCGAAACCAAGCGAAGCTCAACAAGGTAACATACTTTTCAATATTTCATTATGTTGCACAATTAATCTTATTGAATAATGTATATTGAATCTTAATTGCAGGGTGCAAGTGGAGCCAACACGAACAACAACACCACAAGTTGCTGGGTATATTGAACTCCCATATTGTCTTGTCTATACACGAACAATATGAGTTGCTTCTACTGTTGATATCCAAGGTAGGACTGCAAAAGTTATGAATATGCCTCATCCTTGTAAGTTTTTTTATTACTTGTAAGTAATGAATATGCCTCATCCTTGTAAGTTTTTTTATTACTTGTAAGTCATGAATATTGCTCTTTAGTTGATTAAAATTAAATGAAAATCTTTAATGAATACACAAAACTATATACATATGTAGGCGCACCATGGTTGAGATGGTCCAACTCCCTAGTCTCACTCTACGACTAAGCTCATGCCATATCTAAATCAAAGACATCTCAAATACATGGTTAGTGGAAAGCTGCAAAATGCCATTTTCATACATAAGCAAGACATACACAATTGGGAAAAATCACCAAGAGAATAGTAAAAAGTGTGTTTGAGATTGTATCATGGATGCTTTTAAGGATTGTATCATGAATGCAAAAAATATCTTCATTAATCCTTGACTCATGATTGCTATAATACTTCTTTAGACTTCTCATGTCATTTGTTGCACTTCTTCACTATTTTAGACTGAGTTTCAACTATGAATTTGCCTTGACTTATGACTGTACCTATCTTTGTCCTATCTTTGTAAGCTTCCTCTTTGAATTGTGGTTGTAGCTTTGATAATACCTTTTTAATGTTGCACTATTTGTAAGGAGGACAACTCCTAATGCATGTTGCAAATTGTGTTCTAGTGACTGAGACTAACCTAATGCATCTCAGAATGGAGATATAGCAGACGAGTTCAAGATTGTTGTTGTAGAAATTATTCGATTTCTGTGCTTGAAATTTATGTATATACACTATTTATAGTCTACTCTATATTTCCTACTTAGCTACTCCTATTGCTTTAAAATGAAATGTGAACTGATGAATTGTATTCTATAGATGACTAGTGCCTTTCTTCGTTGTTTGGGCTACAAAGTCTTTATATTTCTTTAGGACTTATTGTGTAAACTTATGAGACAATTTTTAAACCCACCACCTCTCGATGAGTCTGTCAGTTACATTATTACCAAGCGCTGTGGCTTTTCGGCATATAACCGATAACCAACATTTTTTGTTTAACAAACTGGAAGATAAACAAATTGAGTATTACCGTCTCCTCACCGATACCTATCTGGTATCCATTGGTCCCTTTTTATGTCGAAGAAACCCTGGGCTTTGGTGACTTCCTTTAGTTTTCCATCGATATCACTATGCTCCTTCGATGAATGGGTATGTTGTCTCACCGAAGCCCCTTTTATCCTCTCTTTGTCATCTTCCACCAATAAAGTTGTATCGATGAAACCATGTGTATCGAAGACATGCCTTTTAGTCTCCTCGAAACTCATATTCTCATCGAAATCTTTTTGTTGTCCGCCGGGTTTCATGTCGAAGAGACTTTGGACTTCGGTGACTTCTTTTGTCCTCCCATCGAAACTCATATCCTTATCGATATCATTCATCGATGTAGTTTTCTTCTGTTTTATCGATATCACTTTTTCGATGAGAATGCTTCTTTCGGTGAATCTTCTTTATCTTGCATCGATGATATTGTTTCTTCGAAAGCCTTTTCTCATCGATGGGGGCCACCTCTTCTTTCTTCGATACCTTTTGTTGGTGGGACCTGTTGTTCTCAAATTTTGATCCCCTTCTTATCCCCTTTGATGAGAAAGAATAACTCTGTATGTGAATGGAGAAATCAAGGAACAGGAACCTTAGAGCAACATATGACAAGGTTTTAATAACCTTCTACACTTCAAACTTATCCAAAGTTCAGGCGGGTATACCTTATGTGAATACTTTCACACTTTTAAACAAAATCCACAGTAACCATTGTCCAAAAACTAGTGGATCTTATCGCCTTAAACAAAAAACTGAAAAAATATAGGAAAACTTAGGCTCATTTTCAGTGTTGATCCTCAAGAGATTTAGAAAAGAAAACACTAACATATACTAGTGCCTTATCCAGGCTATAGAGTCATCTATTTTAAACAAGAACTTCAAAATTAAACATATCCATACATCTCAATCACTTTGGCTTCTACCAACTCCATACATGCCTGACATGTATAAGAATCCTCCCTTGTTATACTAAACAGTGTTCATCGAATTCAAAGTTCCCAACAAATAACCTACTGATAAAGATATTTCTCACGTATTTAATTCCCCTCCTGAAGAAGAAAGCTAAGAAACATATCTATAAAGATTGCATTACAATCCCTGTTCAATTGAAATAACCCTAAATTACCCAAATGAAACCAGTAAAATATTTGAAATCATACCAAAAGACAAAACAAATTTTAGGCTCACAGTTAATGGTCTGTATATTTAAATTCAATTTGGAAAATCTTACAAAACTTAGATAGTTTTCTGTGAAACACTAGAAAAAACGCAGATAAATTTTTGCAGAGTTTCTTTACAAATTCTTGTGATCATTTTTCCTCTGTCCTGGTATCCATTTATAACATTATGGATGCATACAAGCTTCAGACATCCCTAAGGAATATTAGTTACAACCATAGCTTCTTTCAAGAAGCAGTTACAAGTCTTTTTCTGTCTCAACGACCTTTTTGGTTGGTAACTCTTCTGCAACATCTTCTAACTATCTCGAAGCATCTTCCAACTACTCTGGAGCATCTTCCTCTTGCACCACATACCTTTTGGTCCACTCTTGGAACACATCATCAGTAGGCCATGAGTAGCCAACAATCTTTTTCTCTAACTTAAGTAACCTTCTCCAAGAGTTTCTTATTTTCCTCACCTCTGATTCCAAAAAACCGTAATGTGATTTTATCTTTTCTATCTCCTCAATTGTTTTAACAAACAGAGAGGTGTCATATTTATTAACAATTTCATTTACCCTCAAAGACAAATTAGCTCCCAGCTCATCAAGCCATACTTGTTTGTCCTTCAACTGATTTTGGCTGACAAAACCCCCAGGAAATAATTCAAATTTATGCTCAGTATATTCTTTCCTGTACAAGTTAGCTTTCCTCTCTACATTGGCTCTTCCTTCTGCTAACCTAGTCAAACCTTTTGCCAACTCATGTGTGGATTTGATAGTAACATCAGATCCTGCTTCATCACAGGATGCACACATAAGTTCTAAATCCACTTCTCTTGGCATCCACTTATTCAAAATAGGCTCTAAAATAGCCTTGTCCTCATTTAACTCACACAGAGTGTCTAAAATTCTTTTCATATTAGTGTGCACAGTGGGGGCCTCTACTGTATCAACAAAACTCAAAATGGTGGCCTTTACCTTCTCTTCATACTTACTTGCAAACAAGGCTTGAGCCTATTTCATTTTTTCGAACTCATGTTGAAAAGTCTCAATTGGTTGAAAACCAAAAGGCATAGGAGAAGGGGGGAATTCTATAATAGGATTAGTATGTGGAGGTCTTGCTAGAGAAGAAGAGATCACTAGGGTAGAGGACTCACCTCCTTAGTGTTGTCCTACCAACTGACTCTGAAGTCTAGCAATAATAGTATCCCTATTGGCTACCTCCTTTTTGGCTTCATTATAAGCCTTTAAAATTGTCTCCAACTTGACTTGGAGATCAACTTTTTCCTTTGCTTCTTTCTCTGCTACTGCCACATTAAAATTGGCAGTTTCTAAGACTGTACTAGTAGCTTCTACCACCCCTGTATCCTGGACTCTTTTTACTATCATACCTCCTAGAAGATTAGACCCCGAGGTATCTTTCCTTCTTCTACTTTCATCCTTCTTGAGGGACCACATGACCAGAGAAGCATTATCTTTGCTAAATTTCACTCCCTTCATTGGCTTGGTCTCTTTTCTAACTACTTCAAGAACCAATGTGTCTGCTATATCCCATTTAGGGAGGATTAGAACACCAGCCTTTGACACCATCTATCTTCCAGCTTCAGGAGTGATAGCTTTGAATTCAACCATCATTTCTTGTTTAACCTCTTCTTCCACTGAATTTGTATCTTTGTGAGGATGCTCACTCATTCTCTTTTCACATCTAGCCTTGAATTGTTCAATGTTTTGTTTCCATACAAATTGCATGAAAGCCCTTGTTGTGACAAAATTGCTGTCAGCTAGAAACTCTTCACTAGCTTGTTTGACAATGAGGTCTAATTCCTTTCCCTTTAGCTCACCATCAGTTATATTCATTTCAGCTCTAGGTGGCTCTTCCGGCATTCCCTCTTGGGTCTCATCATAGGTGTATGCAATTTCACCAAGACTCCCTAATTGTAGCAATTATTCAGCCACTGCTTGCTCATCTCCTATGTGAATAGGGGATTGAGATGGATCGTATTGAGGCTCATTAGTTTCAACTTCCTTCCCTACTCTTTGCCTTTTAGGGGAATCTTGAATATCAATGACATCTTCAATGGCCCTTTTTCCTCTTGAAGTGGAAGGCTCACTTGTCACTAGCATCATCACAGTATATTTAGATTTTTTATGCATCATATAATTACCAGGTGGGATAGCCTTAGCAAAGGCAGGCTTAGCTAAGACCAATTTAGCCCTATCAGGATCATTTTGCATTGTAGCCTCCCTTTTTTATTTCAGGGTTTGCATTAGGTCTTCAAAATAAAGAATTAAGAATTTAACCTTCTCTTCAAAAGGGGTAAAACTAGAAAGAGGGTCATAGCTAGAATCAAATTGATGAATAAAATTAAGTCCTCTTTTGTATGCAACCCACTTCTCCTTTCTTAATTCCTGCTCATCTAAGCTGAATTCATTTCTAATTAAATCTTCAGGAAAAATGAAATTAGTGAGGCCTACTTTTACATACTGCCCTCTTTCTGAACATGCCATTGAAGAAATCCTCAAGGTCTGCACACCTTGAAACTGCAGTTGACAACATATATGGCTTAAAGAATTCTTCAAAGTATTTCCAGCCACCTTTGGTAATTACAAAATGATGGGCCATGGTAATAGTTGGGAAAATGGTCCCTTTACCCCTATTGGTCAGCTCGGCCTCTTGTACTCCTCCAATCTGTCTCAACACTTCTATAATCCCTATCTTCAATGGGACCTGATAGGACAGTAGATAGGGGGTTCCTCTGAAGCCATATATTCTGAAAATAGTAGAAACAGGGTACAAATACATGTCTCCCCAGTTGTGAACAGTCTTGATATCTTCTACAAACTCTTTAGGCCTAAGGAATTCCAAAAGAGCCTTAGGAATCCTAGGGTTTTCTGCACATAAAAGAACTCTAATCTTAGATGCAAAGCATCTATCAAACTTCAGAAAACTAGCATCCTCTCTATCCCAAGATAGAACAGTGCTCCAAAGTTGCACAAGCATTTCCTCTTTATCTTTAACCTTGACCAAATCCATATCTTTTGTAAAATAATCAGCACCTTTGAACAAAAACATGTGCATTAACAGGGAGTACCATCCAAATGGCCTATCCACCTTACCATTTTTAATCCCTACAAGCCCTGCATGAATAACATCAGTGAGGTATGGGGCAAAATCAAATGTCATTGCCAGAGAAGGGTTTAAAATTTGGGCAATCATTAGCATATAATGGGTTGGCATATGTTTCTCAGCATCTTCTCCAAAGATCTGACACAGTGTCCAATACATACCCTTAGCTCTTAAAGTAAACAAATTCATGGAATATGGTTCCATTGTACTGGGGCCTACAACTGTTAACCCTCCTATTTTAACAAAGAATTCTCTCAATGGGCCACTCCTAAGATGATCTCTTTATGCATTGTAGACTTGAGCTAATGCTTCAAAATCAATAGGCTCAAGATAATTTGAAGCTTCACTAAGCTTGAAAACATTTCTAAACTCATCATCTTTGATTTCAGCTAGGGCTGATCCCTTTATATTTCTGATACATCTAGCAGTAGGGTCATAATTCTGTGCGATCAGGGTCAACAAATCTACATCCATGAACACACCAGGGACCACAAGCTTCCCCACATCCAGTTCCTAGATGCTATTCAAAGGGGTAGGGGCATGTCTTTGACCAAAACCAACTTTAAAAAGACTTAGACTTGATATCCCTATTTCAAGGTCCCTTAACCAATTTCCTTTGTCATATAGGCCATCCCCAATTTTCAAACGAGGGTTTTTTGGTATTAACTCTTTGGCCCTAACCCCGACATTATTTGGCATGGTTAACTGCTCTAGAAAGTCATCACAGATGTTTCTATCCTAATAGTTCACCTTTCCTGTCAATTCCTATTTGGGTGCCATTTTGAAAGTATGCAACTATGCCAATTATCAATCAAAGTAGTTCTTTAACAGAACAAAACCACAATTCAACAATTTTCAAGCAATGGGTAAGCAAAGAACAAGAAAACCTGATTTTAGCTTGAAGAATTCTACTCTGCACCAACTTTCTCTGCAACAACTTCTTTGAAATGATACCTTCATTCAATTGATGCGAGAGTATATACGGCAATTGGGCTTGTTAACTACGACATTAACACCGCATGCTTCGGCCATCCCTTCAGAATTGAATTCATGAAAGAATTCAAAAATTTGGCTCCAACGGGTCAAAACTATCCTGAGTATTTTTTCTTTTCGCTCTTTTGCTATTTCGCAGAGCATAAAACCCTTGCATGTTCATCTAGCGAAGTCACGCCAACCATCCGATCAGATAGAACTTGCACTGCTTTTACCTTTTGACTTTTCCTCATCTGGCAACGAGCTAAAATTCCTTTCGCTATTTCACGAACGGTAACCATCGTGCACTTTAACCCAGCGAAACCGCGCTAGCCGTCCGATCAGATAGAACTTGATCGATCTTTATCATGTTCTGACCTGACAGTTTACCTCACTAACCACACACCAAGTAGTTAAGGCTAACAGTCTTCACTGTTTCGCGAACGGTAACTGTCCTGCTCCTTCGGGCTGCGAAATAGTGCCCACCGTTGGATCCTCCTCGAGATAGTTGCTCTTTAACGATGTGGGCCCTCTAATTCAGCGCTATCCACCCTGACATTCAATCTCCTAAGAAACCGATGTGGCAACTTCTTACTTGCTGAAAAACTTCTATGGGATCCACTTCTAAACTGCCACCTATGCCTGATAAGTCACCTCTTCATTGGCGGTGTGATTCAATCTGTCTGTTGGGCCCACCACCTGGTCGCCAAGTTTATTCTTTGATTTACTTAACCTCAAGGCCATGTGTGACTTTCTGATTTGCCACCTAAACCACCTGGACCGCTAACTAGACTGCCATGTCATTTCGCTACTTCACGAAGGCTAAATCTCGAGCACCTTTTGGCCGTGAGTCAACACAGACCGTTGATCATTCTCTGAACCAACCAGTCTTTACTCTTTGGAAAACCTGCCTGCTTCTGGGACCTGCCACTTTTCGCTATTTCGCGGAGGGTAAAACTCGATCATCTTCATCCCACGAAACCACGCGATCCGTCCGATCAAAAGAGAAATGATCGGTCTTTAACTTTAGCTTTACTACCGCGTGGACCCACTTTCCTTTTTGCCATTTCGCAATAGGTAACTCATGATCATCTTCATCTCATGAAATAACGCAGGCTGTTAGATCTCAGGGACTTGCACTTCTTTTATTCCTTCTATTGACCACCTCGCCTGGGCCTACCATATTTTCGCTGCTTCGCATTAGGTAAACCACGAGCATCTCCCGGCTACGAATCAACGCGGGCCGTTGGATCAACAAAGAGTTGCATGACACTTACAGGGTCCGATAAACATTAGAAAAAAGGCAAAGTAATAGGCATATAAAATTTAAAATATTTAAGGGACCACCTAGGTAAATAACAATGGGGGGACACTTCTCATGACAAACGGACCCATCACTTAAGTGGTAAAAAGTAATGCAAAATTAGAACCATGTTTTTACTCAGACAGCTTGAAGGTTAAAACTTAAAACCCTTAAACCTTCCCATTGGCTTACAACAAAATAGAGGTAACAAGGCCAATACCAAACTCAAAATTTCAACAAAATTAGCCAATTATGGACCGAGAACATCCATTTTTTAAAATAGTGATAACCTGACCATCTCTTTCGATGAGTCTTTTTGCACCGATAATGTTATATCCTTGAAGACCTTTTCTTGTCGATGAGAACCATCTCCACTTTCCTCGAAATATTTTATCGATGGAGTTACTGTCTTCGATGAGTCCTTTCTGAAGTTGATCGGCGTTTGCTTTCTTCGATGCCCCTTTTATATCGATGAGACATCGTTGGGTCTCATCAATACTATTTGAATCTTAGGTACTTTGATAGAATGCTTTTAGACTTGTTCGATAACTTATGGGTTATTACGGTATCAATGAAAATGATGATTTCTTTGAAAGAGAGATAGCTTCTATGATTTAATTTCTCAAATCAAGATATTTTACTTAATTCAGATTTGATGCTCAACAGAATGACTACACTATCACCAATCTATCTTGAAGATTTGACTACTCTTTAGATTATGATTATGACTGTCATGGTATTTCATGAGATTGCTCTATCCCCGTATGAAACCCTTTGTTCTGACAAATCAATGCTTTGAACTTGACTACAACTTTATAGTGATCACTGTCTTTGTACAGTAAGCTTGCTACTTTCTCAACTTTTGATATATTGGAGGCTCCTAGGATGGTTTCTATCTTATAGTCACAATACCTTGCTATAATTTGTAGCTATTGTATGTTTATTTATTTTCTATGTTTATTTGTTTTCCACTCTTAACTCATAGTTCAACCAAATATGGTTCATCTTGGAATCAATGCACATCGGTTATAATCAGATTATAACCAGTCTCCATGGTTGCAAGACCTGAAGAAGGATTCTTATCATCAATTAGATGCATACTTTTGGGAATATAGAAAGACAAAAAAATATATTGGAACCGTATTTTTTGTTGAGTCATAATATGATGTGTTAATTTAGCTAAATAAGGGAACCAATGTTGTATTAGGTTTAATTCCATGATGACAGTTGAAGCTTGTTAGAGATAGGGGATTTATAGCAGTTGGCTTGTTAGGTTATGTCACAATCCTATGAAGGTCCTTGTAAACCGTTAATGTCCGTAGACATGAGACTGTTATGTAACGAATTGGATCAGCTAAACCTAGAAGTTCTGTAACCAATGAATCAACTAACTCAAGTGTATGTTAATTATCTTATGATGGTCATTTATGACCGTTATTCTTAGTAGACATTAAGTAGTTCGCTAGATAGTTGGTTAGTAAACCAGTGAGTTAGTTGGCTCAAGTGTATGCCAGATGTGGAATATTACATGTGGTATTAGAGCAACCAAGTTCAACATTGAACCTTAGGCTTTCCACCTATAAACAAAACTATATACATATGTAGGCGCACCATGGTTGAGATAATATGCAGGCGCACTATATACAAAACTATATTTGCAAGTAAATATTTTATTCAAATCCACAATATGAAACACAAAGTTTTACTGGAAGAACACAAGTAACCTTATCTCCTTTAGATAATATCACAAGCAACTACCTACAGAAAAATGCAGTAATCCACAACATATACACAAAGGAAAGATGACTGATTATATTATGTATGTTCGCAAAATGGTACAATAGTAAGCCTGAGGCTATATTCTACTTCTTCTCTATTGATCCTTATTGTTACAAAAGTTCCCTCATTTATATGAGGGTATACATTATCACCAAGCATTGTGGCTTTTCAACACATAACTATTAATTACCACTTTTGTTAACAAATTGGAAGATAAACAAGTTCAGCATTCCTATGTGTTGAATGCACTTATCATCTTTATACATTAGAGCGTCATTGTTTAGTGTCCTCATGTCACTTTCTATCTAGAAATGATTGGATAGAATATGGTTAACACAAAGTGACAATTATTTGTCCCGATCCAACTCTGCTACTGCTCAATTATTCTCATCAATGAACTCTTGTTTCCACTGTTTGAACGATACTAACTCACCATTACTGTAAAAAGAGGGCACCCTAGGGGTATTCCCATCATCCAACCTCTGATGCTCTTTCCTTAATTGATTTGCCAATTCATCATGGGACTTCAAGTAAGCCTCGGCTTCAATTTTCTCACTTGGATTAATTAGACTATTGTCATTCATCATGTCTTCCAACCAAGACCTGAGCCTTTCATTCTCTTTCAAAGCTCTGACTGTTCCAATGTATGTTTTCCAATAGATTTCTACAACTTGCATCATACTTCTGAACCTATGTTCAATGATCTCCAGAATCAACTTATCCATCTTTTGTTGTACCTTTTCTACTTGCTCAGATGTCTTTTCGGCCATGTTCCTCCAATACATAGCGTCTGTCAAGGCATCCATGGAATCTCTATCAACATCGTATGTCATCCTTGTTTGACTGGTACCTGTATCAATCTGAAGAAATTTTGCTTGCAGCCTCTGTTTTTCTTCATTGGTTTTCTCATAGAGGCTTTTGTATGTAGAATTTTCTCAGACCAGAAACTCTATCTGATCTTGGTTCAGTTTAGCGACATCCAAATTTAGTTTGGCAGTTGTTCTAGGGTCAGTATTTCCAACCTGCTGCACCATCAAATGTCCAAAAGCTTCTTCTGTATCAACCAATATAGGTCTTTTATCTTTGGGATAGATATCCCACTATAGAAGAGCCTTTTGATCTGGATCATATCCTGATCCTCTAAAGAGTTTATCAATCTCTTTTGGCATCATTTGCCTACTTGGGTCCTGTTTCTTGAGGAATCCATCAAACAACAAGCAGAGTTCATGTCCCATCCAGAGTATAATAGCACACCAGCTTCCTTAAGCAACTGTCTTCCCTTCTCAGGTGTCATTTCTCTCATCACAAGATCCATCTCCTCTTGTAACTTTTGAAGATGTTGCTCTTCTTCACTATTTCTCATGTTATTCCCAATTTGAGATCCCTTATGTTGATAGAGGAATGCGGTGAACTCCTTGGAAGCAATGAAGTCACTATCAGCAAAGAAATCCTCATGCTCCAGGAATATGATGTCAGCCACTTCTCAGACATTTAGTTGTTCTGTTGCCAAGTCTATCTGTGTATCCTCTTCATAACCAGGGAGGTAATCCTCTCAAGGAGTGAATGGAATGATGCCAGATGTGGAAGCAAGAGACATATGATCCAAAGGCTCTGTATTCCTAATAGTATCAATGTAATCCCTAAAGACATTAGGCAGGACTCCCTCAAGTATTTCCAATTCATGCTCCACAAGTTTGTTGGCCAACTCCAAGGGGTCTTCAATCTTTTGTAGCACGTTCTCATCCATTTTCCTTCTAAAAATCTTCCATTTATAAGCCTGCATTGCTTTCTTAAACTTTATTCGCTTCACTCTGGCCTCTTCTCTGCCAATGTTCTTAATGAGGTCATCCGATAGGTAAGATTTATGCTCTCCAGCCTTCATCTTTTGTGATGACCAGGCTATCCTTATGTATCCTTTAGGATCAAAATTGGGCCTTGGATCCCCCATAGCCATGCCATAATAATCCAATTTTGTCTGCAGTAGGCCATAACTCTTTGAACTTTTCGCAATAAAATCTGAAAATACTAACAACCCAGGTACAATTGATTGTTTCCCATGGCTTGTCAGATGTTCTGTACTCACTATTTCCAGACAAGCCACTCTGTTAGGGACTATAAGTGGTAGTAAGTATGGTCTCCCTTTGAACCCGTATAACCTGACTTGTGTGCAGTCTGAAAAACAATACCAATCTCCCCAATTGTGTTCAATTGAGGGATCTTTAGTGAAATCTTTTGGTCTTAGGAATCTTTGAACCTCTGGTGCAAGGGCATGATCGCACGGGCATCCCAACAGTCTATATAATGGCTTGACAAAGAACTCCTCAAAATACCAATATTGATTATTCACATACCTCTGGTCCCATGAAGAAACCCATAGTTGCACTGGTTTTCTCATCCCAGCATTGTCATATGTCCTGACACATAACTCTTCTGGCCATAACCCTTCATCTTGGCCCACATACAATAGCATATGCATAAGTAAGGAATAATGCTTGAAATGAACATTGATGACATCCCCCTTTAACTTTTCTAACCCATGATTCAAAACCTCAACCAAATAAGCAAAAAAGTCAAAGAAGCGGGGGTCCTTAGATTGCAAATTGGCACAAATGACCATGGCTGCAATGTCCATCAAAGGATGGGCTTTTATCCCTAGCACTTGGGCAACACAGTAATAGGTATACTTGAAATATGGATGGAAAGAGTTGACATTATAGGGAGCTTTGTCATCCTGACCTAGTGGCACTAGGGACCCTGCATTCCTAGGTCTATGTATAGGGAGTCTCCACATTTTGTAAATGTGCTCTAGGTTAAAATATTCACTTGTTAACTTCTTGAGGTCAATCAATTCTTCAAATCCCCAATCCAACTTGAACATGGTGTCAATAACCTCCTTTCTGATTGCAAGAATTGGCTCACCCATGTAGTTATATATGGTCCTGGTTTTAGGGTCATAATTGTTTGCCAATGCCTTCATGAGCTCCACATTCACAAATACATTAGCCATAGCTAACCTTCCTAAGTTCAATCACCATAAATTGTTGATAGGTTGAGGGGAAACTCTTCTATTGTACCCATATATGAATAATTCATACCCTCTCAATTCTGTCCATATGTCTCCAAGATCCTCAAACCGGTCCTCCAGGCCTTCCTCGTCAGCTCTAATCTTGTTGGACCTCAAACTGGATGATGGGCACTACTCAATTAGGTCCTAGGCCAAAGAACGCCCTTCCCTTTTTTGTCTTTTAGTTTTTTCTTCTGCAACGATAGGTTCTTTTCCCTTTCCAGTCTTATTAGTTTTAGGTGATGATTCCATTTGAATTTTAAAAAAGAGGTCTGTGTGCAAACAACTTACTTGGAATTACTGAGCTTTATCTGTGAATTCGCCCAATTCCTTCTTTCAGTTCGTTGCCTGTGAATTCCTTAATGTTGTGTGCTTTGATGTTGATCCACTACTTATGGCATATTTAATCAGTTAGTAATGGCCGTTTTGGACAACGGTCACTTGGGCACATGCTCGAATTTAATGACGATGTGACCTTTCGTGGGATTTGTTTCTGATTTTCACAATAATCAATAATCATTTCGATGAGGATATATCTTTCGATCATTTGTTTCTTTAGTCCATCGATATCTTTGTTTCTATCGACAATACTTTTGTTTCGAATATTACTTCGATCAAGTATTTTTTCCCTTCATCGAAATACTGTATTCGGTTAGTATGGTTGTCTCCTCATCGAAACATATCTGATATCCATCGAGTCTTATGTCGAAGAAACCTTGGGCTTCGGTGTGCTTCTCTATTTTTCCATCGAAATACTTCTTTCATTGATATCACTATGCCCCGTCGATGAATGAGTCTATTATCTCACCAATAAAGTCACATTGACAAAACCACGCATATCGAGAACATGCCCTTTAACCTCCTCGAAACCTATATCCTC
The DNA here is from genome assembly GCF_030272615.1 of Cryptomeria japonica. Lineage (NCBI taxonomy): Eukaryota > Viridiplantae > Streptophyta > Pinopsida > Cupressales > Cupressaceae > Cryptomeria > Cryptomeria japonica. The sequence goes on along the minus strand of NC_081413.1, from coordinate 586,038,258 downwards.
ATTGATATCTTTTATCGATATAGCTTCCTTTTTTCTGATCGATATTATTCTTTCGATGAAAACGCTCCTTTCAGTGGGTCCTTTTTATGTTGCACCAATAGTATTATTTCCTCGAGAACTTTTCCCGTTGATGAAGACCCTCTCTGCTTTCTTCGATATCTTTTGTCGACAAAGTTATTATCTTCGGTGAGTCCTTTCTAGAATTCATCGGTGTTTCCTTCCTTTGATGGCTCTTTTATATAGATGAGACATCACTGGGTCTCATCGATCCAAATTCAAAAGGTATAGATGAGACCCAGCGACGTCTCATCGATATAAAAGAGCCATCAAAGGAAGGAAACGCCGACATCGATAACAATTATTTTTTTTGATAAAAATTATCATCGTCGGAATTACGATGACTACCAAGCTTTTGACCGACGATGTAATTGGCAGACATACAACGTCGACAGAGCCCATTGGATTGTCGTATTTCCGACGGGTATAACATCGTCGACCAATCTGACGCCGAGTTTTCGACGGTTGATTTTGTCGGCACTCCAACAAAAATTCATCGCAAATCTGACAAACGACCGTTGGAAATCAGCTCCGAATGTACTAGTGTGGGTTGGGATTGGGAGTTTGCCTTCAGGTCAAACCCCAGTTTTGGAATTAACCAAGTAATGAAAGAAAGTACTTGCAAGTAAATGTAAATGAAAGACTGAAATGTAAATCACCTCAAGGGAGGTTGTGATAGAAATGCTTGTGTGGAATTGAATGTTGGAATCAATCTCCTCTTCAATGGTTGAATCCTTTACTTGAATGGAACACCTAGCCTTGAAGGGAGACTTGAGAATGCTCAATGCGGAAAGGAATGCTTAAATGCTTGAATGCTTTTGAATGCTTGATCTCATGTAAACTTCCCACTCATTCAATTTTTCCAACTTATCCAAATGAGAGGGCAAATGCAACTTAAATACATGTCAATTAGGGTTAAACTGATTTTCATCACAGTCTGACATCGGGGAAGTTTTCCCGCTCACTGCACAACCTACAATGCAAGCTCAGGAAACGGTCTTGCCCCAAAATAGGGCAGGGATAGGAGCGCCACGCCCCTATCCTGGGAGGACAAGGGTGCTACACCCCTGTCCTGCCCCTTTCTCCAGGACAGAGTGCAGACAGGGTGGTGCGGAGGCCAAGGGCGAAGCAGATTTTGAGGGTTGAGCAGTCTCCGGTCTCCGATCAGGCTAGGGGATTCAATTTCGCATGCGTGAGGACCCTAATGCAGTAAAAAATTGCTAGGGTCACAATTTTATGACACTACAAGATAGTCATAACAACTAATAATATAATCAAATCCCATGAATACATGTTAGAATATTGAAGGAATGTGTTGTATTAGGGTAGTAAATGGGTAAGTTCATAGAAATGGTATACAAAAAGGGGTCAAAAGTGGCCACCTTTTTTTCCGAAATAAAAAAACCTAAACTTGGATGAGTAATTTGAGATTTATGCACTCAAAATTTGAAGATGCAAATTTTTTTTTTTGTAGTACTCCAAATCTACCTTCTAAATTACTAGAATTTTTCAAAAATAGTTAAGATTAAGAGGATGAAATATTCTACGCACACAAAAGTGTTCCTTTTTTCAGTAAAATATAACATAGTGTCTAGTGTGTGCCCGTATATTTATTGTGTTGCATTTAATATTTTTAAAAAACTATTGGTAGAAATATAGTTAAGAGTAAATACTAGAAGTTGTACTTTTTTGTTATTTTTTTTTTTATTTTTTCTTATAATTTTTCAAAGTGGATGCATCCTGAACATCACATCATTGAGTGTGTGTCTGTGTCACATAACTTGCACTAAAATAATTGAAAATGTAAAAAAAATTTTTAAAAATCAATGTGTAAATAATGAAGTGTAGAACAGTCTCTCTCTCTCTCTCTCTCTCTCTCTCTCTCTCTCTCTCTCTCTCTCTCTCTCTCTCTCTCTCTCTCTCTCTCTCTCTCGCTCACACACACACACACACACACACACACACACACACACACAGATATATATATATATATATATTTGACATGTAGATCAAATATTCTAAAGAAAATTGAACACATATGTATCTAAGAAATATAGAAACATTAGTTAAAGAAATTAAAAAAATATATGTTAATTTATTTCAAATATTAAAGAAATTATATGGTTTGAAAACTAAGGAAGATGTGTGAAATTTTGGTTGTAATTTTATTAAATTTTGTTATACAATGTGGAAACTTAATGACATGCAAGTTGAGAAATGAGAATGAAGATAAAAATAATGTGAAATGGAGGCAAACCAATAGTTCAAGCCTCTAGGCTTGTTATCAAAACCTATTCCAAAGCAAAAAAGGCGAGAAGTGTTTTGAATAAAAAATGTGCTAACATTTTATGAAACAAAAAACACGCTTGAATTTTATGAAACACAAAACGTGTTTGCATTTTGTGAAATACAAAAAATGCAAGTGCATTTCATGTTCCACAAAATGTGAGCACATTTTGTGGAACATGAAATATGATGTATTTCATGTTCTATAAAACACGATTGTGTTTTGTGGAACATGAAATATGATGTTTTACAAAATAAAAAATTATATCATTTCGTAAAAATAAACACTCTCTCTATTTGTGCGTACATTGCTCCTTTTCTATCTCTTCATTCATTTCTATATTCCCACTTCATCTCTTCCTCTCTCTCTATATCTATCTCCCTCTCTCTTATCTCATTTCCAAACATATCAACCTCATGACTGGCATGTTTGCTGCATGTCTTGCATGTTTTATATGTGACTTATGTGTCTTATGTATCTTTCATGTGTCTTGTGTGTCTTCTATGTGTCTTGTGTGTCTTCTATGTGTCTTGTGTGTATTCTTTGTACCTTGTGTTTTTTCAAGTTATGTTTCTTTTGTGTTTTTCTTATTCTTTTACACGTGTTTGCTTCATGTTCGATAGGTTCCTTAACCTCAACTTATTTGTACTTTACCATGGGTACGTGCATAAGCTAATAACCCCACTAAAGTAGTGTCTAAATATAACATCATAAATTGTATACCCCTATACAATATCATATTGTGTTTAGCACCCATTTTGGAGATTGTACTCGATCTAGTGTAAACAAGCTCAATTTAGGTCTATATTTGTAATATTGGTCTCACCCCCTTGTGGCTATACCTTTGTGTAACCTAATTATGTTGGACAAGGGTGCCCAATGCCCTCATCCTCCCAATTTGGCTTCAAATTCAAATACTCAAATGTTAACTTTAGGCCCTTAATGGCTATATTCCTTATTGTTATCCTTTGCAAGTAATTATTTTTGAAAAGGTGTTAGTTCCACATAAAATCAACTCCCTCTCTCATTTGCAACACCTTCTAGGAATCTCTCTCTCTCTCTCTCTCTCTCTCTCTCTCTCTCTCTCCAATATCAAGTAGTCAAGATCAATCAAGTGAGCGCACAATCAAGAGCTTACAACAATTTGCTATTAAGTATAATTCATTATTTATGATTCATCATTATTATCATGTTGTATTAACCTTTTGCAGGACTTCATAAGAGCAAGTCAACACTACCTTACATGAGATTCAAGCAAGAGTTTCATGCCCTAAGGAAACCATTTTAATTAATATTGTTTATTTGCCTTTGCTCTCCTGAGGGCACACACTCTTCCTCATCCATCATTTTTATTTTGGAGGTGGAAATACCAACATGGGGTTTGACTTAGGAAAGCCCCTATACTACATGATCTTTTCCCTCTTTTCATTTGTGCAAGTTCAAATCCTAAGATTGCGATCAAGACAATGATATCTAGTTTGACAAAGCAAATAGTGATGAACAATTTTAGACTTCAAATGACAAAAAACCGTAGGACATTAGTGTTGGGCACTAATGTTCAAATATGTTTTTCTAACACTTGGAGGACAACAACCCAATATGCTCCTAACCCCATTTATGACATCATCTTGTCATAAAATCACATTCAAGATAGAGGTGCCCAAAACGTGTATCTGACACAATCAACACCAGGTTGTTCTCTATTTTTTTATTTCTAGATTTTTAACTCTCTTGTTCATTTTTGTTCTATACTTTCTATGTTATGTCAATCTTGTTCAATTTAGCCCACTTTTACCAAGTTTGTTGCACCCACACAATCAATCCCAACCACATGCAATTAGTAGACGTATGAGTCTAGGACAAGCCAAGCCCACTCTCGTATCTAATATGATGGGAAAATGATTGTTGTAAGTTAATGCACATGTTAGTCTAGAGCTTCTTTTCCTACACCAAAAAAGAGATTGGTGTCTTTTGCCAAGTCGATGCCTAGTTGTGTGGATTGGTGTCTCCAATAGGTTGGTGCCTACAAATTTAGTAAGTGGGGATTGGTGTCTCTTGTGTGTTGGTGCTTGCAAATATTGTAAGCATTTTATTATTTTTGTAAAGTTGGATTTGGACAATAGATCCAAGCAGTCCTTGTTGAATATAGTGTTATTGATTTCAAGGAGATTAATGATGTCAAGGAGATTGTTTAATTGTTCAATATATTGTTTTCATTCATGTTAGAGAATTTGACCTAACGAAGTATGTCAAAGTCTGTTAATGTTAATAACTTAGATAGCTCTCTTGTAGAATTTTAATGTTATCATTATGTACTAATAGCAGTTATTTTTAAATGTCTAGTATATTTACAAAGGCCTAAAAGTGTTTTGGCTTGAGTTACTATAGTTCATTATTTAGAGACTATATGTGTATCAAGTAGAACCATCAAAATAATTCTTACTATAGTTGAGTATTTTGGCTTGTATTTGGATACTAAGTAAGGCTACACTTAAAGACAAATATTTCCGAGTTTCAAATGTTTTGCTCTAGTATACAAAAAGTCAAAAATGATAGAGTGTTCACTGTGTTAGTTCGTTGACTATGTAGAAGATTTTGTTGGATGTGTTAGAGAAAGGAAACGTGCACCAACAAGAGGAAGCATGTGAAGTTAGTTTGGGACTAGTTGAGTTCATGATGGGAAATGCATAGAATGTTCTTGCTCTTAGTGTAACACATTGGTGTTAGGACCAAGCTAACTACAAGTTTGAATTAAGAAATTTGTCCTTGGCTGACTTGCGGACATTGTAAATGGGTTCTAAGTTGACACGTGTAAATAATTGTCACGACTCTATTTCCTAAATTACAAAATAATTTACATGTATTTCATTTATTAGTTTTTCTTTTAATTCTAAATATATATATAATAAAATATAATTTTTATTTATTTATTTTAAATAAAATATTATTATTATAAATTTCTATATTAATTATATATTTAGAAAAACTTTTAGCTATATATTTGAAAAAAAAAAAATATATAAAAATAAAAATAATTCATATAAATCAAAATGATAACTATAAATGTTAAATAAAGCTTACTTTACATATTTTATTAATATGAAATGAAAAGAAAAGAAAATTTATTATTTAGATAAAATAAAGTTATTATGATGCATTAAATTTCATGCATAAAGCAAATCAATATAGTATTATTTAAAGTTGATGCTTTATTAAGGAAAGCACAAATTAAAAGTAAAATCAAATATTTAATTTACATCTAATAAACTTATAAGGAGAATGTTTAAGTGCTTTTAAAAGCACATATACTATTTTAAAACTAAAGCAAATTAGAAGAATTATCCCATGTGAGCTTTAAAGAGGGGGTTTATTTTAAAGATTGATAGTTTTTAAGAAAGTCAAACAAAACTCTTACTAGCCTACGTAAGAAATTAGGAAAGTCATGCAAGAGTAAATAACTTTTGAATTTGGAATATATTCTGCTACCTGTAAGTTATAAACGGGCAAAGAAAGATATATAATTGATACAAAACAACAGAAAGCCAATAACATAAACGCAATTTAACAAGTTTAATGTGGTTCACCACTAAGTGGCTATGTCCACCAGAAACGCAGGGAGTTCTTTTATTAATCAAACACACAATACAATACAAAATACCATCTTCTCAAGCATGGACTGTATTTATAATCATATAGAGCCTTCAAGCGAAGAGTCTCTAGAAGACGAATGGTCATGACTGTTGGGCTTCACATCCCAACAATCTCCCACTTGAAGCTCAACTGACACAACCATGCCTCAACATTCCCTGCATTTCCAATTCTTCACCTCACAATCAGGCGCATCAAAGACTTCAATTTTGCCAATTTTTGCTCACAAAGACTGCGGATAAGCCTTCTCCATGCCAAATTAGAGTTAAAGACTCTTTTAGACACAAACTCAGACTCTTTCAGACACAAACTCAGACTCTTTCAGACACAAACTCACCCATCTTGAGGAACACCATGGAAGAAAAGTCCTCCATCGCAAACTGCTTCTCCTCGCCTTTAAACATGACTTTAATCATCGAATTATCACCAGAGGTTGAAACGGCCTTGAAAGACCAGAGCTTTGAGTTGCTTTGTGTCGAAAGATAAGAAAAACAATGTCCAATGAACCACTTGGCATCAAACTTAGGATTGGTGAAATTCATGGCCACTTGATTCTTCATAACCTCATCGATTAGCTACTATGTATCAAATAAACATCACATAGGGCGGGGTAGGCATATTACCATGATCGTCTGCAATGATCTTCACACAATCGTGCTGCCACAGTCCAACGCGACTATATGTAGTCCCAACATCGGTTCCCACAGCCTTTGGTCCAAAACACCGTGACATGTCTATGTCTCTGGCGGTCAAACCTGATCTTTCACTATCATATTCTACTTTCGTCCTTTCCTTCACCTTTGTCAGGAATTGATTCAAACCCAAAGAATCTACTACCTTTGCTTCCTTCTTGAAATGGGAACATTTATAATCGTTTTCCCTGCAGCCATCCTCGGACTATAATATGGAAAACCCACTCGATTATAGTCCTAATCTAGACAAATATGGCATCGGTTTGGGGTGAAGGGTCATTGGATTTTGATTCAACGTCTTCCAAGTACAATGTAAAGTCTGAAGGTTGTCTATTGCCATTGCCATAACTTTTTCTTTGTGTCTCTACTCATACTTGAACTCCTCAACTCTTTGAAGACTGGTGATTAATCTTGGTGAGGTAACCTCATTTTCTCTGTTCTGGTTATCATGAGCTTGCACCTTGGCCCGAGACATCATCACCACGACATCCTCATATTCTGGCTCCATACCCTAGTGACACTGGCCATCATCTTGTAATGAGGAATCATCATTAGATCGATAATCGTTCATTGCAACCATGGATAAATAGTGGGGAATTGGAACTTCTCCCACACGAGCATGCCTCTCCTCTGCGCCCTTTTCTACTTCGTGCAGAGTAAGATGCTCCTCTGGCAAAGCCTCCATGCTATAATCTGCTTGCGCAAGGAACTCCTTAACAATCAATATGTGACTCTGACACTCAACTCGAGCATCTGTTTTAAGTCCCGCACCAGCCAATGCAATGTGGTTTTCTAGATTCACAATTTTCTTGAATGTCCTAAAATCTACTAGCGTGGCTGCCAATTTTCTCTCAATACAAGGAACGATATTGGCAACGAGTGTTTTCTCACCACTGCATCCTCCATCTTCGCATATATCTTTCACACTGGACTTGACCTCTTCGACTTCCAAAATTTGAACTCGGCACACGGTGTCCTTATCTTTTGTAGTCATTTCTACTGGCACGTCGATAGAACCTGAAACATTGTCTAAAGTGGTAAAAAATTGTATTGAGGGCAGCCAATTCCTTTTTCAGCTCTTCATTTCTTTTTTTTTTGCAGAAAACTCCCACTCTTTCGTAAATTTCTCTCGTAAATCTGTCATTTCATCTTCCATACGGCATATTCGCTTTGTGAGAATAAAATTTTCCTCCCACAGTTTCTCAATTCGTTCGTATAGGTGATTTTTCGAGCTGTAGGCCTCACCTTCTTCAAGGTCATCTTCATTCGCCAGTTCCGAGACTGCATCCTCCTCACCCCGGGAGACATCTTCCTCATCTTGGAAGGCAAACAACCCAGTCTCTTCTTCAATCAGCAAATACTTCAAACCCTCTTCTTCTTCAGCCGAAGTCTCCTCCTTTTCCCAGCCATCCCACCAATGACGTTTGGTTTCAACCTCCACTTGGACATCACTCTCTACCGAGTCTAGATTGCCAAGAAATTTTCCGATGACTGATTTGGCTTCATCATCTGATTCTGCCTCATCATCTGAAACTTCAGCATGTTTGTCGATAACATAAAAGCACCCAGCTTTGGGATCAAACACAAAGTAAGGGCACCCATATTCAAGATCAACTACCCAATCGGATCCCATCTCTGCTCAACATTTCACCATAGCTCTGATACCAATTGTAAGTTATAAATAAGCAAAGAAAGATATATAATTAATACAAAACAGCAGAAAGCCAATAACATAAACGCAAAACACAAATTTAACGTGGTTCACCACTAAGTGGCTACGTCCACCAGAAACGCTGGGAGTTCTTCTATTAATCAATAACACAATACAATACAAAATACCATCTTCTCAAGCATGGACTGTATTTATAATCATATAGAGCCTTCAAGCAAAGAGTCTCTAAAAGACGAATGATCATAACCATTAGACTTCACGTCCCAACACTACCTTTCATTTTCTAAGACAGCTTCTCTAGTTTTTCATATATCTCCTGTGTTTGTGGGTTAGATATGTCTCGCACACAAAAAATATGTACAGCTTTGTTGACTTCAATCCAACTGCATCCAGGTATCTTTTTAATCCCTCCATCTTCCATTGATTTCCTTATCTTTTGACGGTCTCCCCACCTACCCACTTCTGCATACATGTTTGACAGAAGAACATATGGTGCAGCATTTTTTGGGTTCAACTCGAAAAGAATTATTGCCACAAATTCTCCTAGCATTATATTCTTATGTGACCGACAAGTGTCAAGCAAACACATCCACACAACCGCATCAGGTTGTATTGGCATTTTGATAATGAAGTTAAAGGTTTCCTCAAGATGGCCAGCACGGCCAAGAAGATCAACCATGCATATATGATGATCAATTGTAGGCATGACACAATAAGAGTCGCTCATGGCACTAAAATATTTACAGCCTTCATCCACTAGACCCGCATGGCTGCATGCAAATAAAACACAAACAAGACTTACACGGTCAGGATCAGTTCCAGAGGTTTTCATAGATTCAAAGAGCTCGAGGGCATCCTTGCTATATCCATGCACTGCATATCCTGCAATCATTGCATTCCATGAGACCACATTTCGTTGGGGTATTTTGTTAAACAATTCACGCGCCTTCTGTATGCTTCCACATTTTGCATACATGTCTATCAGGGAATTTGCAACTGTATCGGCTAAAAATCCACTTTCTATAACTTTATGATGGATTTCCATACCCTGTTCCAAAGCTCCAATTTTCGCACATGCTGGGAGGATGCTGGCAAAGGATGCTGCATGTGGCTTTACACCTGCCAATTGCATTTGCTTAAAATTCTGTAGTGCTTTGTCAGCAAACCCATGTTGGGTACATCCAGAAAGGATTGCTGTCCAAGATACCATATTTCGATGAGGCATTTCATTGAATAGCTTTAAGGCTTCATCTAGAACACCATTTTGAGCATATCCTGTAATCATTACATTCCATGAGACTACGTCTGCATTATCCAGTTTGTCAAATAAATCGCATGCCTTCTGCATCGTTTCACATTTTGCATACATGCCTATCAGGGCATTCACAACCACAGTATCAGATAAGAAACCATTTTTAATTATTTTTTGATGAATCTCCATACCCTCTTCCAAAGCTCCAAGTTTGGCACAAGCTGGGAGGATGCTGGCAAATGTTGTTGAGTTTGGCTTTAAATGTACCGATTGCATGCGCTTAAAAATCTCTAAGGCTTTGTCAACATAACCATTTTGTGCATATCCTACGATCATTGTATTCCATGAAACCACATCATGTTCAGGCACTTTGTCTAACAACTTCTGTGCCATCTGCACTCGTCCACATTTTCCATACATGTCTATCAACGCATTCACAGTTACAATATTTGACAAAAACCCGCTTTCTATTATTCCTTGATGGATCTCCATACCCAGATCCAAAGCTCCCATTTTGGCGCATGCTGGGATGATGGTAGCAAAGGTTGCTCTGTTTGGCTTTACACCTACCAATCGCATTTGCTTAAAAAGCTGCGAGGCTTTCTCAACGAGTCCATTTTGCACATATCCAACAATAATTGCAGTCCATGACACCACATTTCGTTGAGGCATTTTGTCAAACAACTCTCGTGCCTTATCTATGGTTCCACATTTTGCATACATGTCTATCAGGGCAGTCATAACAACAACGTTTGATAATAATCTGCTTTCCATTATTTTCTGGTGAATCTCCATACCCTGTTCCAAAGCACCCATTTTAGTAAAAGCTGGGAGCACACTGGCAAGCGTCACTGAGTTCGGATTTACGCCTTCCGATTGCATTTGTCTAAATATCTCAACAGCTTCTTGAACAAGCCCATTTTGTGCATATCCAGCAACAATTGCAGACCAGGAGACCACATCTCGTTGGGCCATTTTGTCAAACAGTTTGCTTGAATCAGCTATGCATCCGCATTTAGCATACATGGCTATCAGAGCATTCATCACAATAATGTTAGATTGAAATCCACATATAATGGCTTTTCCATGTATTTGTGTACTATCTTTCAAAGATGCCGTGCTGGCACATACGGGGAGAATAGTGGAGAAGGTGAAGTGATCGGGTTGGATATCTGTTCGTTGCATTTGGTGAAACAGTGTGAATGCCTCTCGAAAATATCCCTGGCTTTTGTAAGCTGTAATTGTCACATTCCATGAGAAGACGTCTGGCTCAGGCATTCGGTCAAATACTTTGCGAACATCGAGTAAACTTCCGCACTTGTCATACATGTTGATAAGTGTGTTTTGTAGAAATGTGCCTGAAGGCAAATGGGTATCCCCTGTCATTGATGTGAAAGTGGATTTGCTTACCCTCTGAAGGGGTTTTCTTGTAAATGCAAGCATCTAATACATGAACATATACAGAGAGTAGAGTAGGATTCCTTCTAGTAAGCAGAATGTGCAGTAAGTATATCAAACGACTGTGTTACAGAGTGCTCTGAGATTTTAATTGAGATGGGCTGTGGACGTTTTCGTATGATTGACGCCTGCGGAAAGGTGTGTAGCACAGTAAAACACCATCGTTGTCTGATCTGATTTTCACTCCTCTCTCTCTCTTTCTTTTTAAAAAAATATGTACACGCAATAGGGGAGGAGTACCATTAGAAGTTATAGCTAATTTCGTGCACAGTATTTTGACGATTTTTTTGTTATTTCTGTATGAGATTTTATTATTTATATCTATTGTTTTGGCTTTTGGGTAGTAATGATGCACATTGTGGGATCCGTTAAGTACACTTTTTAAAGTTTCGCTCGATACCTGCTTAAAATTGCCCCAATAACCATGCATTTAAAATCGCCAATACTTATGCACAAATACTCTAGTAGTCATGTGCTATGGGTACCAATAAAGATGCACAAATGGGTCAATTATGGTCTAAAAAAGCTAAAAAATGAGAGCCTATTAGTACATGTGAAATTTATTAACTAGTATACCTGTATGCCTTGAAGTGTGGAATCCTGCAAATGAGAAACACATCAAGCACACCAATGAAACATTATGTTAGATGATTGCAATCATAAAAAAAAACAAATGAAAAGGTGGCTCTTAGCTTGGAAGAGCACTTGATCTTGGGATGACTACTCAAAGAACGAAAGATAGTGTATGATCTAAGATCTAAATGAATGCAACTAAGATCTTAGTGATATGTTATGGATATGAAACTAGATATGGTGCAAGATAACAAGATTAGTATGATATTAAGCTAACATGAGTATGATATGAAGATGATATTGATCTAGAATGGAGATTGAACTAACATGATATGTTAAACATGATTGAAATCTATGCTATGATGCTATTTAAATGATCCAAAATGCTTAATCTAACAAAGAGAGGCAAAATGCTTAGTGTTATGTGACTATAATGTAGATGCATGAAGGCTTGGATTTGGATGATGAATAGAAGAAATGATCAAATGGATGGTTAAGATTGAGTAATCTTAACAAGGGTCAGGATTGAAAGTTATTCAATCCTTGTGAGGTTTTCAATCCAATTCTAGGTTGACAAATGTCACCCTAAGGAGGCTTGAGAGGAGATGTAAGAGGCATTAAATGTTTGATAAGACATGGTGGTTACCTTAGGAGGTAAGGTCATGGCTAGGTTAATGGATAACCAATGGATAAAGCTTTTACCCAAATGGTAAACTCTTGTGTAAGGGTTAATAGGATAACTAGGGTCAAAGCAATGAGTGCTTGATGAGACCCCTGGGTTAGATGAGGGTTGAGTTAGAGAGAAAGTCTCTAATCATGTCGTAAGGTTGAGTTACCCATTAATGGTTAGGGAGACTTTGAGGGTTAACTTGTTGGAGACATCAAACCTTCAATGCATTTCAAAGACTTTGAGGCTTTTAAGAGAAGTGACATTCTTTTATTGAATGTGCAAATCATTAAGCATGGATTCGGCTAATTAGGATTATTAGAAGAATCTAGAAGGCTCTAGAAGAGGTTTAGTCATGAATTTATGAGAATGCAAGTGGGGGATATTAGGATTATTAGAAGAATCTAGAAGGCTCTAGAAGAGGTTTAGTCATGAATTTATGAGAATGCAAGTGGGAGATATTAGGATTTTTAATTAAAATAAAATGTTTTATTTCAACTAAAAATAGATGCAACTTGCATTTGTAGGAAAGTGCAAGTGGGGGTGGGGGGGGGGGGTTATAAATAAATTTGTTTTATTTATGTGCAAGGATGTTTTTAATTAAAATGGTGAAAAGGGGATTTAATTAAATAAATAGAATCTATTCAATTAATGGATAGAAAGGGGAATTAATTAAATGTTGTATTTGGTTAATGGTTGGTCTAGAAGAAAAGGGATATATTAAATAAACCTTAGTTTAATTAATAGGTGGATAAATGATAATTAAACAAATAAAATTTAGATAATTAAGTGTGCAAGTTTTAGGCATCTACATTTTACCCCTCTTTGAAGTGACGTGTGACAACATGTTGATTCAAAGAAAATCACTCGATATGTCGTCAAAATTTTTCGATTTTGTTGTTGTTGCTAAAATTTTTGATATGATGCCCTAGATATGGATATAGATATTGATGTGACACTGATATGATAATGATGCCCCCTCAGGAGATGAATTGAGAAAAATTTGCCTCGGCTCAATTTTGTTGATTTTTGACGATTTTTTTTTTTTAAAGATTTTTGGAATTTTAAATTTTTTTGATATTGATCTACTGATAAAAGGTATTTAAAAATGGTGAAAATACGGTGTGAGCATAGAGCAAACATGCCCCACACGTCCATCTAGGCAGCACACTCTGCCTACATCACCATGGGTTATATAAGCCTCCAAGGGTCCCATTCTAGCTCATTCGAGTGCACTTGGCATTTGGAGATTAGAGCTTGGAGAGAAGAGAAGAGAAGAGAAAGCAAGATGGCGCCCCCTTATCAGAGTCACAAATTTGAGTGATTTTGACGTTATGAGAGGCCAACAATGTATGGTCCTCTGGTAAGTGAAATTTCTAACCTTTTTTGTCTGATTTTTTAGCATTTTAGTAGATTTTTCAAGATTGTCGCCTATTTTTCCACCTTTTTTCGTGCCCTAGGTTGTACCGTTTTAGTGCATTTGATTTTTTTCAAAGCGCATACGATTTTTTATGTTGTGCATTTAAAATTTATCATAGCACATAAGATTTTTCTCGTAGTGCATAAGATTTATTGTGTAGTGCATTTGATTTATAAATTAGCGCATTTGATATTTAATTTAGCGCATAGGTTAAATGTTGTAGTGCATATGATATTCTCTATGGCGCATGTGATAGTTGTTTTAGTGCATTTAAAATAGTGAGCAGATTTTGATATGTTTTAAAAAATTTGAACTTGGCAATTTTGATTTTTAGGATGCAGATGATGTCGAATACTTGGTTCAATGGTCAAAAGGTTGTGTTTTCGTTCATTTTTGTCAAGAATGTTAAAGTTTGATTTTGATAGGACTTGGTGTTGTATTTGTTTGTGTGTTTTTGGATATATAGAGTTTATGATCGAAACTCTAGATTTGATAACGTGACTTGCATCACTGATAGGAGAGGTCTTCTTGAGAGTGTATGATCGACACTCCAAGTGGTTGATAAGGTTAATGACTAGGTCACTGAAAGGATAGGTTGAGATGAACCTTTCTACTTTGATAAGAGTTTAAGATCGAAACTCTAAAATGATAGTGTGACTTTCATCACTGATATGGGTCAACTAGATTTTCGTTATGGGACAATTTGATTTTGATATGGGTTCGTTCTTTGTTATGTGTCTCTTGTGTCGATATGGGATAACTTGGTTTTGATATGAGTCATTGATGTCAATATGGGTCGCTTGAGTCAATAGGAGATAACTTTTGTGTTTGATATGGGACAACTGTGATTTGATATAGGTCACTTGTATGTCGATATGAGTCATTGAGTCACTGATATGGGTCAATTGATGTGATAGGATAAGATGAACTGACTGGTATTGGATAGTGTGACTTGTGTCACTGATCAAAGAGGTCGGTTTGATAATTGATAGGTTCATTGACTAGGTCACTGATAGGATAGACTAAGATGAACTCACCTGACTGATGAAGAGTTTATGATTGAAACTCCTGAATGATAGTGTGGCTGATGCTACTAATAGGGGTTTAATGAGATTGTTTAAGATCTCACATTGAGTAGATAGAAGATTGTTTGATGAACACATGTTGATAGGTTCGATTTGATAGATAGAACTGATATAGTGTTTGATATTGTGATGTAGGCTCGATGTGGTGTACTAATGCTTCGAGAGTGATACCCAAAGACATTGGTCATGCAGGGAGCTTTGGCTGATGATGATAGAGTTGTTATTGTTGTGTGTGGCTTGTCACACATCTTGCACATGCCTTCTTATTGGAAGAACAGGGCTCTACTAACTGCATTGGTAGAGAGGTGGCATAGTGATCATAAAACCTTCCATTTTCAGTGTGGAGAGATCACTATGACACCAAAGGATGTCTACAAGATCTTGCAGATTCTGATTACTAGTGAGGTAGTTCATTATGATGTGGAGCAAGGCGGGACTACTACATTGCGAGAGGTGTTTTCTAATCTGCAACTTAGTGGTTACTCAGTGGCATGGCAGGACATGGTAGATCAGTATGCCCCATTGCCATCTATATTAGTAGGTTTGATTGGTGGCTTCCTCTATCCAGATAGGAGGTCTCATCGATTTTCAGCTGGATGGGGCTGGATATTACGATGGATGATTCGACAGAGGACTCAATATGCATGGGGTATTTGTGTTTCGGCCCATTTGTACTACAAGTTGCACAAAGTGGTATATGATAGGGGTGCAAGATTAGTAGCAGGGGTCACACTGTTATAGATTTAGGCATGGGAGCATATAGTAGTGACCCATCCTGTGGTGGAGAGATCATGACTGACAGGATTACCCTATTTATTTATGTATCGACAGGTAGCTTCCCAACCCATGCTTGGGAAGTTGGATTACTGGAGACAGATTATAGATGACATGGATTCAGTGATCTGGAGACCATACACGGACCATGAGGGCTGGGTTGAGGATGTTGCAGAGATCCCAGTGTTATGTCAGAGTAGGCACTTTATAGGGAGGACTCCCTATGTTATTGAGAGATTCATTTAGACACGTGTGTACCAACAGTTTGGTCATACCCAGGGGATGCCTCAAGGTGTGGCCATATATGCCCGGGTGAACAAGGAGACAACAAACTAGGGCCCTACACTAGATTTTGATATAGCATGGGAAAATTTTGAGGCATTGCCACAGGTATGGTGGGATATGCGGATAGGGTTGGAAAATGTAGGTATGACTGAGAAGTATGCACGGTATTTTGCGAGGCATCCCTTCCCATGAGTGACAGGACTTGGGGAGCCAATACCACCCTTGGAGGAGGTAGATGATGAGGATGATGAGGGAGGACCTAGAGGGCAACGAGGTGGTAGGCAAGGGCAGGGGAGAGGGAGAGGTAGGAGAGGTGGTGGTGTGGGAAGAGCTCGAGGTTAGATTGGCCGAGGTGGAGAGGGTGGGGAGGTGATGATGGGGAGGAAAGGGAGGTGATAGAGGAAGAGGTTGTCGAGTTATTGGCAGAGGGGGAGGATGATGAGAGGACATTCATCGTGGAGGGCCTTTGCAGCTAGAGGAGGTGGTAAGGGGGGAGGAGTCTAAGGAGGAGGATGGTTCATCCAAGGAGACTGAGTCAGAAAAGTCGAGGGAGGAGGTGATGGGTGGGATGGGTGGTATGGATGAGGAGAAGGAGGAGGAGGATGTGCAGCCCTTGATCAGGCAGAGGAGGATAGATATGCCTCCACTTGTTTCCCCAACACATGTTATGGTAGCATAGGTTGGTCAGGATCCACAACCTTTATAGTTGTCAGTGGTTCAAATTACCATGCCTCCTCACTAGTAGTAGACACAAATAACTGCTCTTCAATCCATGGTGCAGAGCTTGCAGGCACAGGGATGACTAGCACAGTTACAGGGTGTTCAGGGCTAGCTAGTGCAGGCATAGGCACAAATTGCTTAGTTGCAGGGTCATGTTGTTCAGTTGACCATTGAGTGCGATACAGAGATACAGTGACGAGGCCGCACAAAGCAACTTGCACAAACAGTCCATTAGACTATTGTTTCGGGTTTGATTAGTGATACTATTAGGTATCTTATGCAACAATTAGAGAGGGTCGAGCACTATAGGAGCTTGTATCATCAGGTCATGCCACCAGAGCGATGAGCACCCTCGTTTGTACCTAGCTTGTAGCATGGGGGTTCTCAAAGATGGGAGGGCAGCTAGGGAGCTACGGGGCTTGGGAGAGATCCTAGAGGTAATGGTACAAGTGCAGGTCCCGCAGGTGCAGGTGATCCCAGTGCTCGCCTGACAGATTCAGATGGCAGTCACTCCTAGATTTCTCTTTGATGATATATTTTGCTCATGCAGATGACACAATGTATATTTTGATATTCTTTTGATCATTGGATACGATGAACTTATTGATGTATATCAATCTTTGGATAGTGATGATTCCGAGTTTCTTGTTGATGCACATTTATTGTTTGATATGATATCTAGGGACATTTGGACATTTATTGTTTCAGTTTGATTCATCTTTACATGTATCGGTCCTTTTTCTTTGGATTGTAATGGGTCACACATGCATGATGATATGACACTGACATGCTTATATATGATATGGATGCATTTACTTTTGATTATCTAGATGCTTTGATATGTAGATCTACATGATTTTGCTGCGATGATTGCTTTTTTATGTGATTGTGTGTGATGATGCGATTTTTGATGAGATAATCTATGTGTTTTGAAGGTGATGTATGCCTATATGATGATTACTTTATGACATGCAAATGTAAATGTAGATGTGTACATGTGATGAATAAATGTCCTATTGTTAAATGTAGATGCTATGTTGATATGGTGAATGTTTTAAATGATATGATAAATGCTCTTGATATGGTACTAAATGATGAACGATATGTAAAATGAGACTAATGCAAAGTTAAAATGATATGATAATGAAACTAAATGCAATGATAATGAAATTAATTGCAATGGTATGAAATTAAATGAAACTAAATGATATAAAATGCAACTAAATGTAATTGTAAATGATATGATATGAGATGATAATGTACCTAAGGATATGGAATGCCACTAAAATGATTAATGATATGAAATGTACTTTTAAATGATATGAAAAAATGATAATGATAATGATAATGCAACTTTTTAAGTGATATAAAAAAATGATAATGCATCTGCATGCAAATTTTAAAATGATATGATAATGAGATGTATCTTGAAAATGAGATGTAGAATGATACTAGTGCAACATTTAAATGAGATGAAATGATCAATGATATGCAGCTAAGTGGTAATGACTAATTAATGCAACTACATGAGATCTCATTGTTGATATAGTCATCCTTCTGTCATAATTGAGCCATTGATATGTTGAAAGTTGATACAAGCATTATGGTATAGTTGAACCATAATGACCTGAGTATAACTTACATGGAGTTTGATATTTCAAGATGAAACAAGCAGGTAAGTGCACTAAGATGGTGAACAGAAAAGTGGCCACATGCAAAAAAAATGAAATTTTTCATAACCCGTCTGTGTTCTGAAAATTCAAAAGCGTGATAGGCTTGGTAACACCAAGCCTAGCCAAAAATAATTTAAAACATAAAAAGTTCCTCAAAACCCGTACTGGTTTTGAGGAACATTATGTGTTTTAGAAATTCATGGGTTATGCAGAACTAGAAGTTTTGGCCTTAGTTTTGCATAACCCGTATAGGTTATGTAGAACTACAAACCAAATAGGAAGTGGAGAGAGAGAGAGAGAGAGAGAGAGAGAGAGAGAGAGAGAGAGAGAGAGAGAGAGAGAGGGTAGGAAGAGAGGGATAGAATAGGATAAGGAGAGGGGGAGGGAGAGAGAGTTAGAGATAGAGAGAGAAGGGGATAGGAAGAGAGGGAGAGAGATAGAGAAAGAGAGAGGAGAGAGAGAGAGAGAGAGAGAGAGAGAGAGAGAGAGAGAGAGTAGGATAAGGAGTGGGGGATGGAGGGAGAGGGAGAGAGAGAGAGGGGGAGATTAGGAAAAGGAGAGGGGGAGAGGGAGAGAGAGGGAGATTGGGTAAAGGAGAGGGGGAGGGAGATTGGTAAAATGAGAGAGAGAGAGAGAGAGAGAGAGAGAGAGAGAGAGAGAGAGAGAGAGAGAGAGAGAGAGAGAGAATAGGAGATAGGAAGAGAGGGAGAGAATAGGATAAGGAGAGGGGGAGGGAGAGAGAGATGGAGAGAGAGGATATTGGGAGAGGGAGGGATGACGGAGATAGGGAGAATAGGATAGAGAGAGAGAGGGGGCGAGAGAGGGGGCGAGAGAGAGGATATTGGGAGAGAGGGAGAGGGATGAGAGAGAGAGAGAGAGAGAGAGAGAGAGAGAGAGAGAGAGAGAGAGAGAGAGAGAGAGAGAGAGAGAGAGAGAGAGAGAGAGAGAGAGAGTGAGAATAGGGTCAAGAGAGGGGGAGGGGAGAGAGATAATAGGATAAGATAATGAGATGGGGAGGGAGAGAGAGTTAGAGACAGAGAGAAGGGGATAGGAAGAGAGAGAAAGAGATAGGGAAAGAAAGAGAAGGGAGAGAGAGAGAGAGAGAGAGAGAGAGAGAGAGAGAGAGAGAGAAAGAGAGAGAGAGAGAGAGAGAGAGAGAGAGAGCAGAGAGAGAGAGAGAGAGAGAGAGAGAGAGAGGGGGGGTAAGAGAGAGAATAGGGGATGGGAAGAGAGAGAGAGAGAGAGAGAGAGAGAGAGAGAGAGAGAGAGTAGGAGGAGGAGAGGGTGAGAGACATGAGGTAGAGAGAAAATGAGAAGGAGAAAAGGGTGAGAGACTTGACAGAGAGAGAAGTGTGAGGGGGAGAGAGATGAGATAGAAGTCAAGGAGGATAATTAGGGCTCAGAATGGACAGAGATGGTGACAGGGGAAGGAAGATGGGAGAGAGGAAAATAAGAGACATGCATGTATACAAACATATATACATATATCTATATAAATATATGTATATATAACTATAAATATGCATATATACATACATAAACACATTATATATGTATTTCTATACATATATGTAGTAAATGCTATGTTTACAAGCATACATTATTATGTCTTCATAACCCGTACGGGTTTTGTGAAACACAAAATAATGGTTTTAGTTCTACATAACCCATACGGGTTATGTAGAACTGTGAATAGTAATTTTTGTTTTTCAAAACCCATGCGGGTTATGTAGAATTGTGAATAGTAATTTTTGTTTTCCAAAACCTGTGTGGGTTTTGGCTTGGTAAGAGGGTTGGAAAATGACCCTAAGGCTTGCAAGCCCATTTTCCCCCCATTTTTGTCCCTTTACATGTTTTTCATCTTCCAACATGATTTCTCGACTTCGTCGTCATCAGGTTTACAAATGATCAAGTGGGTATCTCTAAAATTACCACCATAATCTCACGTCTTCTTAGTTTTCTGACCATATAAATTTTTCTATTTTTGGACAACATTAGCATAGTAAACTTTAATTTTCTTTACTTGTGCTTTGACAGTCCTCATAGACATATGTCTACCATTTTTTTAATAACTTTTGATATACTTGACCAAATTCAAAATAAATTAACTATTATTATTCTACACTAGATTGTATACACTTTTATAAAAAGAAGTTTGCATTTTTGATTATTTTTATGCAAGTTATGGCCAGCGCACGAACAGGTGCCAAATTTTCAAGATACAGTCGCTTCAAAAAATCATAAAAAAAAAAAATGGAAAATTATAAAAAAACACACAACTTCTAGATCTAATTCTTACCTATCATCCTACCAAAGGGTTTTACAAAATACTAAATCTAACTATATGTTTTGTGTAGTGCACAAAAATAACTATGTTATGTTTTTATGAAAAAATCAGGAACAATTTTTCATGTGCGAGAGGTCGGACCCTCTTAATCTTATCCAATTTTAAAAAAATTTAGTAGTTTAGAAACTAGATTCAAAGCACTACAATTCTTATTCTTTTCTAAACACCTAGTTTTTAGTGCATGACCTTCAAATATCTCTTTGAAGTTCAGGTTTACCTATTTTTAGGAAAAAAAAGTGGCCACTTATACCCCCCTTTTTGTTCACCATCTTGGTGCACTTACCCAAGCGTCGAGGTATAATTGAACCAAGATGATTTGAGTGTTGCTTGCGTAAAAAAGACGAGTTAATCTTTGCCCTATACAAATCCAAAATGTCCTCAATGATATGTTACCTGATCACGTTGTAAGATAAACTTGCATAGTAAAAGGCTTCGCTCTCAAACAACAGACAAAGAAAATATCACACTCCTTCCTTGCATCTCTAGTTTCAAGACATTTTGAGTTTCTCAGGAGATGGATATCAAAAATAAAAAATAACCATAGGTAAACATGCATGCTACTTTATGTGTTTTGTCAGATAAAACATCTTGCAAGTAAATCTTTGTTTAGCTTGTTCAATTCCTAGTTTTTGAGTTCTACCATTGATTGTCATGATGTTTGTTTTTGTTCAAAATGTCTTCGTTTTGATGGTTATCTGCTTCGTTAACAACTTGAGATGCCCCCAGTTGTAGTCAGGATTTTGCCCCTAGCTATGTACACTTCTTTCGATATGGATATATACATTGATTTCCAAGCCATGGTGAGATATGATGTGGATAGCTATTCGGATAATCAAGGACAATGACTACACTAAGTGTGTCCAAGATTGTGTTGTATTTTATAAAGTTTTGTGATGGCCATAGGCTTAGTTCAGATGGATGCAAAAAGATATGATATGGATACATATAGATGGAAGAGCTGATCTATCACAAATAACATCTATTGATAGGTTTTCACTAGTTGCTTTTATTGCACTTTTTGATTTGTTTTTTATTTTTTTGTATTTTTGTATTTTATTTTTTATTTTTTGTATTTTTCCCTTATCCGTGCATTGGGTAACTCATGTATAGAACTTTTTGAGATACACACTATTGATAGGTTCATCAAACATGTCCCCTTTTGATGTAGATAACTGATATGCCCCGGATCCATAAGCAAATATGATAATAAAAGGACCTAGCCAATTTGGTTCAAATTTGCCCTTATTTTCCCGATCTTGTTGATTGTGAGGATTTTTCTTCAGTATGAAGTCACCAATTTAAAATTCTCTTGGCTTTACCTTGTGATTGTAGCTTTGACACATGCATTTTTGATATGCTTTGATATGATCAGAAGCACGTTGTCGGTGCTCATCTAGCAGCTCTACATCTTGCAGTTTGTTTACTCGATATTCCTCGTTTGGAATGAGTCCCTTCAATGATACTCTAAGTGATGGAATCTCAACCTTAATTGGTAGAATAGACTCTGATCCATACATAAGTGATTATGGTGTAGCTCTTGTAGGTGTGCAGATACTAGTTCTGTAGGCCCATAATGTTGGGTTGAGTTGAACATGCCAATCATGACTAGCTTTGGTCACTGTCTTTTTGAGGATTTTCAAGATGGTTTTGTTTGAGGCCTTTTCTTGGCCATTCCCTTGTGGATAGTATGCTGTGGAGAAACGATGTTGGATATGAAATCGTTCACATAGTTCTTTCACATCTTGATTCTTGAAAGGTCTTCCATTATTTGTGATAATGGAACTAGGAATGCCATATTGACAAATGAGATAGTTCAAGATAAAAGAGGATATTTACTTGTCAGTAATAGTAGTCAATGAGATGACCTCTATCCACTTTGTAAAATAATCAGGGGCCGTGATGATAAACTTATGTCTATTTGACAAGGAGGGATAAATCTTGCCCACTAGGTCGAGTCCCCATTGACAGAATGGACATGATGTAGTGAACGGTTGTAGCTCTTGTGTTGGTGTATATATAAGATTACCATGAATTTGGCATTTTGGACATTTTATGGCAAACTGATATGATTCCTTTTCCATGATCGGCCAATAATATCCCATCCTTAGAAGTTTATTGGCAAAAGTAAGACCACTTGAATTTGTGCCACAAATACCTTCATGAAGTTCATGCAAGGCGGTTTCAGATTCATTACGATCGAGACACCAAAGAAGAATACCATCAAGACCTCGGCGGTAAAGTGTGTCAGCGATTAGGGTATAATGGGCTGATTGATGAATAAAGATGCATTTCTAGTTTCGGGATAGATCTAGTGGAATGATATTGTCTTTTAGGTAGGCATAGATCTTTCCATAGAGTGGTGAGTCAAAAACTAACTATGTGGCATATCACTTGGGATTCAAAATTATCATAGGCAAGGGAAAACAATTGTTCCACAAGGAACTCATAATGATTCTGTTTGTTTGGTATTTCTAGGAGTGAGGCAATGGTAGCCATGACATTGACAGCTTTGTCGCCTGACCTTGGAATCTATTCAAATTTAATGTCCACAAAGTACTTTTTAAAGTCATCCACCATGTGCTTGTAGGGCATCAGCTTGTCATCCTTTGTATGATAACTTCATTGTTAACCTAATTAATGACCAATTGGGAGTCTCCAAAGACTTTCAACTTTGTGATCTTCCACTCAACGACCATTTTTATTCCATTGACTAGAGCTTCATACTCAACAATGTTATTTGTGCAAGGAAACATCAATCTACAATATTTAGGAATAGTGTGTCCTTCTAGAGTGATGAATAGGACATCGAATCCTAATCCATGTTGTATGTATGATCCGTCAAAGTACAAGACCCATGGTTTTGTTGATATTGTGAGAATATCAGTATCTGAAAATTCAACATAGATTGGATGGTTATCTTGTAATGGTGCTTTTGCTAGTTGATCAGCGATAGCTTGACCTTTTATATCCTTCTTGTCTATGTAGTGAATGTCAAACTTACTTAGAATCATCACCCATTTAGCTAACCTTCCTGTAAGAGAAGCTTTGTTGAGTAGATATTTTAATGGATGGATCTTTTCTACTAGTTTGATTATGTGAGCTAGCATATAGTGTTGAAACTTTTAAGAAGAAAAAACCACAACTAAATAAGCCTTTTCAATGAATGTGTAGTTGAGCTCGAAGCCATTTAATGTCCCACTAATGTAGTATATTGCCCTTTCCTTGCCTGCTGAATCTTCTTGTGCTAACAATGCTCCTAGTGATACCTCTATAGTTGATATGTAAAGAATGAGAGGTTTTCCTTGTTGGCATATGTGCAGAGTATGATGACATGATGATATTGTATGTTGTCATTGATGTCAATATGCTGAAGAGTGAATTGATATATTGAAGTAAGAAACTTGCAAGAGAACCGGTATGATGTTGTGAACTAGTATATGTGAAAAAGTGAAGCAGTATGTTTGTCCAAGTGAACCGGTATGTTGGAATGTGAACCAGTATGTTGGAATGTTTTGTATCAAGGTTTCATATAGTATGACTATCAGTTGGTAGTCTTAGCTTCAGGGTTTCCGGTTGAAGTGTTCTATGCCTGTGTGATTCAACCAATGACATCGTATAATGATTTAGCATTGTAATGAAGAACAAATTGTGTTGCCACGTCAGCCTTGTGCACGTGAAGGATCTTGCATGAAGGAGATTGATCCTATCAACCACGGGATTGTGCGAAGTCTCTGTAAACGGTGGAGAATGTGTGATGGGTTATCAACCTCCAAGAAGCGGCGAAGAATGAATGATTGAGAACGTCTTGAGATCTGTTCAAAACTGTTGTGATCAATGCAATATGTTCAATGGTTAGGATTGAACCAGCTGAATTGCTTAACCTAAATGTTTAGGGTTTAGGGTTTATGCTACCAACCTATCTTTACTATAAGGTCGATGTTATTTTTCATGTTGAGGTTGTTGGCAAATGTTGTGTGTGTATCTAAGTGCAGAGATACGTGATTCTTGCCATACCAGATAAGAGAATAGATACCTGTAGAGTGTGATTGCAGAAGGAAAGAACTAAAGCGGATCTGCATTGGCATTGAGTGTTGTTACCAGATCATTGTAATACCTGTTGATCTCTAACCACTTCAACAATTGGAAAATCCCTTAACAGGATAGCTTTAACCAACTTGTTGTAAATCCTTTAACAGGGTGACTCAAAATCATTGAGTTCCTAAAATCCTCTAACAGGGTAACCTTTAACAGGGTTTAACCCTTAACCGGGTATTTAGCCATCCCTTAACCGGGTGATCCCTAGCAGGATCGGTTCCTAACAGAACCTATTGTAATAGTCTTTAACCGAACTAGGCTCCTAATAGAGCGGACCTCAAAAGGGTTCAAAGAACAACTTGTGGGTATTCATCCCCATTGTGGTTTTTCCCAGTTGGGTTTCCACATGAAAAATATGTGTGTCATGTGTAATGCCTTTTCATGTGATGCTTTGTTATTTTCTGTCAAGTGGTAAATCATGTTGAACTAGCAGGTTATTATATTTCTGATTGTTGAGTACTAGTGTATGCGTATAGGTGTGTGTAGGGGAAAAAATGAGACTAGGCTAACATGCCCTAATCCTACCTTTTGACACACATTGTGGAATACGAAAGAGCCTAGAGGTATCACACAATTGGCTACTTCTTTTTGTGGAAGAGAGAGCCACGGGCTACCTATTAGGGTTTCTATTCCTTTGTTGTAATTGAAAGATAAAATGATGCAAGTTCAATTCCTAACCCTAAAGTGCAAGTATGAACTAATAACAAGATTGCAGAATTGAGATTAAACAATGGAAAGATGTAAACACAAGGACAAGGCAAGAATGCAGATGCGTACCCAGAGTTAAAATCTGAGTGAAAATGTTCGGGACGGGGGCGCAAGCGCCACTATCCTGATACTGCTCCTGAAACTACTATTTTGCAACCTGAAAAGCTGTCGAAAATGTTGAAACTTGCTATCTAACAGAGGGACCAGGGTGCCCAACGCCCCTGTCCTAGCAGGGCTAGGGCACCCCACACCCATGTCCTGGTCTTTTGCCCTGAAATTTGGTGTGTAGCTCAGTTTCTGTCTGCTTCTGTCGGATCTGCAACTTGTGGCGTCATCCGAATCCCGAAATCTGCACTTATATCTGAAAAGGTACGGTGGGCGGCTATATAGGGTTTTGCCTTAGTCAAACCCCTGCTTTGGTGATTTCCACCTCCACGAATAGCCAAGTTGTATTGTAAAAGTAGTGTGTGTGTAGACCTTGTGTGTGTGCAAGATCCTAAAATGCAAGTAAGTAAACTAGAGCAACCTAGAAAGTAAACCCTAATTGCTTGTAAATGATAATGTAAATGCTCCAAATCAAGATGCAAAGTGATCTAAAGCATGAATACAAATGATATAATGAGGCTTATGCAAGGACATGAAAACAACATGAAATCATACCTAACCCCAAGGGAGGGGTACAAGCCAATCTTCAGTTGGTGATCTCCTATTGCTCTTCAATGTCTTCAAAGCCCTAAATGGATGAATGAAATTGATGAATGCTTGATGGATGGATGTTGAATGTTGTTGAAGTCTTCAAAGATCTGCTCTTTCGCTGCATCGAAGGCCCTTGAAACCAAAATTCAGATCCTTTCAAATGAAGAAAGAGAGCTCTTATATATGAAACCCTAGGTCTTAATTTCAACTTTTGCCCGACCTAGAGATTGAATCTCCCACCAATTTCTTGGGGTTAAGCTTTATTTTATGATTGGATTTCACTCCTAAAATTTCGGGAAAAATGTCAGGGACCATGTGCACTCCGGGCGCCATGGTCCTGACAACTTTTCACCAAATTTTCAGGGTCGTCGGATATGATAATTTTAGAGAGAATCCCAAAGTTACAGGTGATTTCGAGATGTTTTGACCCCTGAAATCAAGCCCTCAAGTTCAAAATAGGACCTAATTAGGGTTTTTGATTAAATGATGTATTGGAGGAATAAAATGAAAGGGGCACCCTTTAATGAAAGGGCCCAACTGGAAGATGATGAAATAAGACCTTAGACCTAATTAATTTGATTAATTAAGTTCTAAAGGAAAATGCGATGCAAAGTGCAAGATGCACCAAGGCTGGAGCTAAACCAAGTGTGAAATTGTACCACTTTAGCAAGTGCGTACAATTTTTGACGCTACATTTAGCCCCCACTTTAGCGGTCATATGAGTACTACGTGCATATGCAAGCTAAAGTACAGAAAAGTAAACATTATTTGAAAAAGGATATATCCATAAGTCTGTCGAACGAAGCCCCCAGCGGTATCTGCAGTACACAGTTAGGAACCGCACCCTACAAAACACATGTTAGATCACAAAATCACCTAATGCTTACTAAGTAAGGTGATGAAAATTTGAGGGTAGCTATATGCCCCCCCCCTATTTCGGCTTGCTAATTTTAGTGAGTTGAAACAGGGTATCATGTTTACCACTTCGATTTGTTAAAGAATATTGATGACAAATGCTCACAAGAAGATTTGATATGAGATCAAAAACTAATGGAGAATCATTTGGTAAGAAAGAGGACTAAATCTCAATTCCAACACAACAAAGAGTGTGAGGGTTTGAGAGTTCTCTAACACAAGATGAAGGATGTAAATGGAAACAAAATGCAAAGAGAGGAAAAGAAAGGAAAAAAGCACGAAAACACAAATTGGTGATCCATGAGAAAACTAGTGAGAGAGAAAACATGGACTTCTCGCCCCTAGATCTTGTCTAGGTGATCCATGGGGAAAAGGACATGGAAAACTAGCCCCTAGAGTCTGTCTAGGTGATCCATGTAAGGGAGGAGAGTGAGAAAGTCTAGCCTTATGCCGCTTGTTCCACTCAACCTCATGCATGTGTGTGTAAGGGAGGTTAGAAGCACCTCATAGGAGTCTATGCTCGAGTATGCTACAACCTGTATATGTATAGTACAAAAGTGTGACATCTCGCTCTAAGAGTCGGTGCTCTGGTTCCGAGAATAATCACCTTGCATAAAAGAAAAATGGAGAGATCTTGCTCTAAGAGTCTGTGCTCTGGTTCCGAGAATGACCCATTGCTCAAAAAGTGTAATGTTTATGTCATAAGCAAAGTAGAACAAGGATACCTACCTTCATCACAAAAGAAGATACCCCAAAAATTCAACAATATCATAGATCCAAGCAAGAGATTTTTGCACTCTTTAAGCAAGGATAAGATAGTTGAAAAGGGATATCTTGTAGTATGTGTAAAGGAGATCCTTAGAGGAGAAGAGATCTTTGTACAAAAGACACCTATCCCCGAGAGGAATTGTCTTAGACAAATATAACATCTTCTAGAATAAGACAAAGAAGGGAATAAGAATGCAATACTTCCTTCTTTTGCGAGGTGAAAGTGATTCTTAATGAAGGATGACGCTCTTTTTAACCCAATTGGGAGAGTCAATTCATTATGGATGTATTTTACCAAGTGCAAAAGAGGTTGTAGTCAAGGACTTACACCTCTTGTAAGAGAGAATCCTTGAACAAACAACAACAAATGCATACAAGGAATAACATCAAGTAATAAAGTTCACACCATCCACGAAATAGGAAAAAGTGGATCCTTAGATAAAAATAAGGAAAGATCATTGCTTCCCAAGGATAAGGACAATGAGAAGGGCTTACACAATCTTCTAGGGAGAGATTTAGACATAAGCAAAATGTACTACATACTCACATGAGTTCATGCAAGAAAGACATTAGTGTATGTAAAATGCTCCTCACAAGAAGTGGGTAGGATAAAAAAGAGAATACACATCTTCTCCCATATCTAGGAAAAGAGGATTCTAAAGAAAGGATGATCAATATTTCCACACTATTACCCCAAAGGGAAATTTTAACCATAAAAAGAAGAGATGTATGAAATCACTCTTGTCCCCATAGGAACAAGAGATAACATAGAAAATTAGGCTATTATGTTGCTTCAAAAATATGATTGCACTTGAAATTGTACCATCATGAATGACAATGAGCTACCAATGTCACATAATGATGAGCAACATAATAGCCATTAATGTTATTTAAAGACATGATAGATTGAATGAGGTATTTGAATATGACATGCTGAATGCTCAACTATAAGTGAGATAAAAAACATGTATAAAATGATAAAAATTGAAGAAGAAAAGTCACGAGAAATATTAGAAGAGGGATGAGTGTAATTTATTAGAGCCTTATCCCTGGAGGAAAGGACTTTATGATGAATAGGAGATAAAGATTCATAAGTGGATTTAGAAATTTGAGGGGAGTCATAAAGAGATTTGTTCATCGCCAAGATTTCCTTATGAGGGGAATGAGAGTTGATAGAAGTAGAAGATGATTTAGTTGAAGTGAGATCATCATCACTACTAAATATAGCATTCACATTGAGAGATGGTCTTTTAGATGCTTTGGTGGGATTAGAAAGATTATATCCAAGTCCAAATGAATATTCATGCATGTTATGTTCTAAAGGAACTTTAATTCCTTATTCATTTGTGCCACTACCATTTCCACTATAGCCACTCTTAGCCAAAATGTGAAAACCACGACCATGAAGGGATGCTAAATCAGAGAGGGATGGTGATGCCCCATAGGTCTCAGTGCTATTTGTATTAGAGGAAGATGTTGAAGAGTTATTTGAATTGGAGGTAGCCACAAAGTTGTTACTGAATTGCCTAGACAACGTGGGCTTCTCTTTAGTTTCTTCCTTAGATTTTCCCTTCTCAATCTTAGGCACTCTATATTCTCCTACAAAAGTAGGGTTAAAGTCTAAAGATCCCCAATCATCATCCAAGAGAGCCTTTTCGGGAGAAAAGATATCTTTGGGAGAAGATTCTGATTGAATAGAAGGATCAAGAGTACTAGAGGGGACAAAATCCTTAAAGGGAGTAGATGCATTTGAAGTGGTAGAAGGATTGGAAGTAGTTGAACAAGAAGATCCAGTTTGTAATGGTTCTTGAAGATTAGTATCAGCTAGCAAGGTGTATGTTATATTGTCATAAATGAATTTGACTCGCCCATGCAAAGTTGAGGGGAGAGCTTGCATATCATGAAGCCAAGGTCTCCCTAATAGAAGATTGTAAGTCAAATTACCAGAGATGACATGAATAGGTGTAGGTAAAGTAACGAGACCTACTGTAATAGGTAAGATTATGATACCCAAACATTCTTTACCAACATTATCAAAGCCTCGAATAGAAATAGAAGAATGTTTAATGAGAGAATGATCCACATTAAGCTTGTCCAATAAATCAATACTATAAACATTAAGGTCAGATCCATTGTCCACAAGGGTTCATCTTATAGCACTTTCATTGATAATAACTACAATCATAAGAGGATCATATTGATTTTTAATTTCATGAGAAGGTAACTCATCTTGTGTGAACACAATTTGAGCTTTGGGTTTGCTTGTAGAATCAATCAGGGAAGCCATGTTATTATTATTATCATTAGGTGTCACTGCAGGTGGGACATCTAGATTTTTTAAAGCATCTTGTAACATCCCATGATAAGCAGGTGAAGTTTGAATTAAATCCCAAATAGAAGTCTTTGCCGGAGTAGTTTTAAGTTGTTCAATAAGATCATAGTCCTTACTAAGCATTTGTGAAATACGTGGAGCTTGCGGAAGAATTGGTTGAGGATTAGAAAGAGAAACTGGAGTAACAGGAGGAGGATTAGGCTGCCTATTATTTCTAGTATTATAAGTATGGGCAACCACATTATAACTCTCTCTAGTTAATTGCTTGGCATAACTATAAGGACTTATAGGTTTTCTTCCTTGCACAGTGATGATAGGTTTATTCGGAGTAAGAAAGGAATCATGACCATACCCTCCTTGGATAGTAAGGAGAGGTGATTTAGGAACTTGAAAGGTGGGAGAAGGATAAGCACCTTGGACTTCAAAGAGAGGCTTATTATGCTCATTCAGGTTTATCATGTTAACTAATTTAAAAGTTTTGTTCTTGTCTAAAGATTTCGATAAAGCCACAAAGTCATCAAGAGCATCATCGAACAAAGCATGATCATATCGATTAAAAGGTTTATCTTTTGATTCAAAAGGAGACATCTCTTCATAGAGGGGATCATTGAAAAAAACCATGTTACTAGATTTAGTGGAAGAGTTGATAGGAATGGACTCTTGAGAGGAATCATTCGACCTATCTTTCTCATCACAACGAAATGACATAGTGACAATGTTTATGAGTTTTTGGTAAAATGAAGGTTTGGTATCTTTAGGGTTCAAAAACTCATCTAAAGCTTCATCTAATTCATCTTGGCTATACTCATGATCAACATAATTGCATACATCATCATAAATATGATCATCTTGCAAATAAAAATCTGACATTTTGAAATAAAAATTGCATAAAACTTAAACACACAATGCAAAGAAACAAAACACACTCTTTCTTTTCCTTTTTTTTTTTTCCTTTTCTTTAATGAAAATGAAACTTAAATGAAACACACTAAATCTAGATCTAGATCTAACAAATGCAATGCAAGAGAAAGCAATAATAAGTTCACGTCGGGTTCACCAAAATCTGTAGGGGAAAAAGCGAGACTAGGCTAACATGCCCTAATCCTACCTTTTGACACACATTGTGGAATACGAAAAAGCCTAGAGGTATCACACAATTGGCTACTTCTTTTTGTGGAAGAGAGAGCCACGGGCTACCTATTAAGGTTTCTATTCCTTTGTTGTAATTGAAAGATAAAATGATGCAAGTTCAATTCCTAACCCTAAAGTGCAAGCATGAACTAATAACAAGATTGCAGAATTGAGATTAAACAATGGAAAGATGTAAACACAAGGACAAGGCAAGAATGCAGATGTGTACCTGGAGTTAAAATTTGAGTGAAAATGTTCGAGACGGGGGCGCAGGCGCCATTGTCCTGATACTGCTCCTGAAACTGCTGTTTTGCAACCTGAAAAGCTGTCGGAAATGCTGAAACTTGCTGTCTGACAGAGGGACCAGGGCACCTAGCGCCCTTGTCCTGGCAGGACCAGGGCACCCCACGCCCATGTCCTGGTCTTTTGCCTTGAAATTTGGTGTGTAGCTCAGTTTCTGTCTGCTTCTGTCGGATCTGCAACTTGCGACGTCGTCCGAATCCCGAAATCTGCACTTATATCTGAAAAGGTATGGTGGGCGGCTATATAGGGTTTTGCCTTAGTCAAACCCCTGCTTTGGTGATTTCCACCTCCATGAATAGCCAAGTTGTATTGTAAAAGTAGTGTGTGTGTAGACCTTGTGTGTGTGCAAGATCCTAAAATGCAAGTAAGCAAACTAGAGCAACCTAGAAAGTAAACCCTAATTGCTTGTAAATGATAATGTAAATGCTCCAAATCAAGATGCAAAGTGATCTAAAGCATGAATACAAATGATA
Organism: Cryptomeria japonica; assembly: GCF_030272615.1. Classification (NCBI taxonomy): domain Eukaryota; kingdom Viridiplantae; phylum Streptophyta; class Pinopsida; order Cupressales; family Cupressaceae; genus Cryptomeria; species Cryptomeria japonica. Next base: position 586,006,227 of record NC_081413.1, on the reverse strand, counting down.
TAATGAGGCTTATGCAAGGACATGAAAACAACATGAAATCATACCCAACCCCAAGGGAGGGGTACAAGCCAATCTTCAGTTGGTGATCTCCTATTGCTCTTCAATGTCTTCAAAGCCCTAAATGGATGAATGAAATTGATGAATGCTTGATGGATGGATGTTGAATGTTGTTGAAGTCTTCAAAGATCTACTCTTTCACTGCATCGAAGGCCCTTGAAACAAAAATTCGGATCCTTTCAAATGAAGAAAGAGAGCTCTTATATATGAAACCCTAGGTCTTAATTTCAACTTTTGCCCGACCTAGAGATTGAATCTCCCACCAATTTCTTGGGGTTAAGCTTTATTTTATGATTGGATTGCGCTCCTAAAATTTCGGGAAAAATGTCGGGGACCATGTGCACTCTGGGCGCCATGGTCCCGACAACTTTTCACCAAATTTTTAGGGTCGTCGGATATGATAATTTTAGAGAGAATCCCGAAGTTACAGGTGATTTCGAGATGTTTTGACCCCCGAAATCAAGCCCCCAAGTTCAAAATAGGACCTAATTAGGGTTTTTGATTAAATGATGTATTGGAGGAATAAAATGAAAGGGGCACCCTTTAATGAAAGGGCCCAACTGGAAGATGATGAAATAAGACCTTAGACCTAATTAATTTAATTAATTAAGTTCTAAAGGAAAATGCGATGCAAAGTGCAAGATGCGCCAAGGTGGGAGCTACACCAAGTGTGAAATTGTACCACTTTAGCAAGTGCGTACAATTTTCGATGCTACAAGGTGAAGTGGAAATAAGATGCTAGATTGTGTGGAAAGTTAAATGTTACAGGTTTAGGTCCTTCACCGTCTCACTGTGTTTAACTGGTAGTAATCTAGTTTAGATCGGTGTTAGTGATTGCCAGTCAAGTGCACTATCTGCAGTCAAACCGGTTCAAGAAAAGTGATTTTTGTCTATACTTATTCACCCCCCCCTCTTAGTACCAGTTTGGTACTAACTGTTCATCATTTATTCATCATTTGGTATCAGAGCATCTTCCAGGTCCTCTGTGTTGTAAGCTTAACCGATTGAGGTAAAGATCCTACTCTAATGATGAAGAGGGAAGGTCCAAAGTTCAATAGAGACAACTTTAAAATATGGAAGGACAGAATGAAGATATACATCAGTAGCATGGGTGCTCAATACTGGAGCTATGTTGAGAATGCTTATGTTATCCCTACCAATACTTTCACCGATGATCAAAAGAGAGAGATTCGGGAGAATGGGCATGTCATGGAAGCCCTAATCAGTAGCTTATCTGACATTGAGTTTATTGATGTTTAGGAAAAAGAGAATCCCAAAGAAATATTGGATGCCCTTGAGAATATCTATGGCGGCGATGAGCATGTGAAACAAGCTAAAGAAGAAAGCCTTAGGGGAAAGTTTGAAGACATGTAGATGGTTGAAGGAGAGACCATTCAAAAATATGGAATAAGAATCAAAATGGTTGTAGGAGATATCAAGAGTGCAAGTGGTAAAATAGAAGATTCCACTGTTGTTAGCAAAGTTTTGAGATCCTTATTACCGGTCTATGCAATAAGGGTTGCTGCTATTCAAGAGTTGAGGTCTGTAGACAAGACAAAGGTATCCCTGGACTCCATCATTGCAAAGTTAACAACTTATGAGCTAAATAATTATGATGGCAGTATTCAAAAGACTGAATCAGCTTTTAGAGCATCTGCTGCACCATCTAGAAAAGACAAAGAAGCTAGTACCAGTGGTGAACCAAGACAAAGTAGAGAAATGGATGATGAGGAGATCTTGATGGAATTTGAAGCTCTTCTTGCCAAGAGACTTCCCAATGGAACCAGTAAATACAGAGGTAAGCTTCCTTTGAAATGCTTTTCTTGTAACCGGTTAGGACACATTGCTGTAAACTATCCTAATGGTGACAACAAGGACAAACCAGAGAGGTTCAAGAAGTTCAAAGGAGGAAACTGGAGAAACTATTTTGTAGTAGTTGATGAAGGTGTCACTGATGAGGAATCAGAAGATGAAGAAAATGAAGATATTGTGTTTGTAGCTGTCAAGGAAGATGTGTCAGACAAGAAGGCTCTTGTATCCCACTTTGATAATTCTAATGAGTGGATTATTGATAGTGGCTGTTCTCACCATATGACTGGTGACTGGAGTAAGTTTCTATCTCTGGAAGAGTATGATGGTGGTGTGGTTCATTTTGGTAATGATGCACCATGTATGGTAAAAGGCAGAGGGTCCATCTCTCTGAATGGAAGAAGCAGTGCTGACAATGTGTATTGGGTAGAAGGTCTTAGACACAACTTGTTTAGTGTTGCACAATTGAATGATAATGGACTCATTCTAGAATTCAAAAATGGAGTGAGGAAAATCAAAGGAAAGAATGGTGAACTGATGGCTACCGGTATGCAGACCAAAGGTAACCTATTTCATCTAAATGCTAATGTTAGTACATGTCTAATGGCTAAGTTTGAGGATAGCTAGATATGGCATAGGAGACTCTACCATGTAAACTTTGACAATATTGTGAAGGCCAGTAAGATCAAGGCAATTAGAGGATTGCCTATGCTGAGAAAACTGGAGAATCCTTTGTGCAGAGAGTGTCAACTGGGGAAAATGTCTTCCTCAACCTTCAAAGGTAAACCTTTCACTAGAGACAATTTACTTGATCTTGTGCATACTGATTTGTGTGGTCCTATGAAAACTAGGAGTGTGTAGGGAGATAGGTATTTTACGATTCTTACTAATGATTTCTCAATATTGATGTGGGTCACATTCTTGAAGGACAAATATAAAGCTTTTGGAAAGTTCAAAGCCTTTAGAGCACTGGTTGAAAAACAAAGCGGTAAGAGGATTAAGTGCTTAAGAACTGATTAAGGAGGAGAATTCACTTCCAGTGAAATCAACAAATACTATGAAGAGAATGACATTAAGAGGTAACTGTCTACCCCCTGGACTCCACAGCAGAATGGCCTAGTAGAAAGGAACAACCAGACTGTGGTTGAAGCAACTAGAACTATGTTGATCCAAGGGAAGGTTGCTCACACCTTTTGGAGAGAAGCGGTGAGCACTGTAGTCTACACAATGAACCAGGTACTCATAAAAAAGGGTAAGGATAAAATACCTTATGAGTATTGGACCGGTAAGACATCAGTGGTAAGCTACTTTAGAGTGTTTGGTAGTAAATGTTATATCAAGAGCAGTGAACATCAGAGCAATTTTGATGCTAAATGTGATGAGGGAATATTCCTAGGGTATTCCACAAAGAGTAAAGCTCTCAAAGTTTTCAACAATAGGACTCAGAGAATTGTTGAAAGCATCAATGTTAGAGTTGATGAAACCCCTGAGAAATCTGAGGAAACCGACAGTGAGCAAGTAGGAGATGAACCAGTAGTAACCTTCTGGGAACCGGTTGCAAAATAGCCTAGCACTAGTAACAATGCTCCTACACCGGTAGATGTTGATGCTGATGAAGATGAGGATGAAGAAGAAAAGAAAGAGGAAACAACCAAGATCATTCCTAGGTATGTAAAGCTGAATCATGATCCAAAGCAGATCATAGGAGACAAGGATGCAAGAATTATTACAAGAAGAAAGGTCAGAGAAAACTCTTGCATGATCTCTGAATTTGAGCCTAAAACATTCAGAGAGGCACATAAAGATGAAGACTTGATCAAGGCAATGGAAGAGGAACTTGAACAGATAGAAAAGAATGGTACATGGTCTTTGGTACCCAGACCAAAGCATAAAAATGTCATTGGCACCAAATGGGTTTTGAGAAATAAGCTGAATGAAGATGGCTCAGTGGTTAGAAACAAAGCCAGACTGGTGTGTAAAGGATATGCCCAAGAAGAAGGAGAAGACTATGGAGAAACCTTTGCTCCTATAGCCAGATTGGAAGGAGTTCATATGCTTCTTGCATATGCAACTTTTAAGGGATTCAAATTATATCAAAAGGATGTAAAATTTGCATTCCTAAATGGAGTACTTGAAGAGGAGGTGTATATAGAGCAACCGGATGGGTTTTCCCTATCAAAAGACAGTGACATGGTGTGCAGGCTACATAAAGCCTTGTATGGACTAAAGCAGGCACGTAGAGCATGGTATGAATGCTTGCACTCCCATCTTGTGAAGATTGGATTTGAAAGAACAAGTGAAGATAGCAATATCTACTTGAAATTAGAAGGAGATCAGATTCTGATCTGTGAAGTATTTGTTGATGACATAATCTTTGGTGGAGATGACAAGATGAGTCATGACTTTGCAGATGAAATGAAGAAGGAATTTGAGATGTCACTCATAGGGGAGATTAAGTTCTTCATTGGACTACAGATTCAACAAATGAAAGATGGAATCTTTATCACTCTGTCCAAGTATGTCAAAGAGGTACTGAAGACCTTTGGCATGGAAGACAACAAACCGGTTAGTACACCAATGGTGACCGGTTGTAAATTATCAAAAGAGGAGAACTCGGTATTGGTAAATGAGAAGGAATACCGATCAATGATTGGTAAGTTGCATTATGTAGTACATAGTAGACTAGACATTGCACATGCAGTGGGCATTACTGCACGGTATTAGAAAATCCCAAGAGAATCCCACTTGGTTGCAGTCAAGCGGATTCTTAGATATCTGAAGGGAACTATTGATTATGGATTGTGGTATCCGTACAATAATGATTTCAACTTGAGAGTGTTTACAGATGCTGATTGGGCTGGTAACATGGATGACCGAAAAAGCACAACCGGTGGTGCATTATTTCTCGATAGTAGACTGGTCTCATGGATAAGTAAAAAGAAGAGTTGTATCTCTCAATCTATAGTAGAAGCAGAGTATGTTGCAGCTTTTATGAGCTACACCCACACAATCTAGATGAAGCATGTATTAAATGGCTTCAAAGTTCCTGTCTCTGAACCGGTAAGTATATTTTGTGACAACACAAGTGTGATTAACATCTCCAAGAATCTGGTTTTACATTCTAGAACCAAGCACTTTGACCTTAAGTATTATTTCTTAAGGGAAAAGGTTCAAAACAAAGAAGTTGTACTGGAACATGTTTCTAGTAAGGAGCAGTTAGTAGACATATTCACCAAGCCTCTACTGAAGGCTACCTTTACCTATTTGAGAGGTGAATTAGGGGTGTTGCCCCTTCAAGAGGTCAACTAAAGGTGTGTGCTCCACATCAGTCGGGTCTTCAATTGATATATCTTTTTTCAGGATTGGTGTGTTGAAGGATACTACTCCTCAGGGGGAGCAACATAGTAGAACATAGATATATATGCCTCCACTTTGACATTGTTGTCAAAGGGGGAGAAGATGTGAAGTAGAGAAGATATCTGCAGTATTGGGGGAGAAGATGTGAAGCAGAGAGATATCTTTATATATTGCCATCAATGTCAAAGGGGGAGATTGTTGGCATATGTGTAGAGTATGATGACAGGATGATATTGTATGTTGCCATTGATGTCAATATGTTGAAGAGTGAACCGGTATATTGAAGTAAGTAACTTGCAAGAGAACCAGTATATTTGAAAAAGTGAAGCCGTATGTCTGTCCAAGTGAGCCGGTATGTTGGAATGTGAACCAGTATATGGAATGTTTTGTATCAAGGTTTCATATGGTATGACTACCGGTTGGTAGTCTTAGCTTGAGGGTTTCCAGTTGAAGTGTTCTATGCCTGTGTGATTCAATCGATGACATCGTGTGATGAGTTAGCATTGTAATGAAAAATAGATTGTGTTGCCACGTCAGCCTTGTGCGTGTGAAGGATCTTGCATGAAGGAGATTGATCCTATCAACCTTGGGAATGTGCAAAGTCTCTGTAAATGGTGGAGAACACGTGATGGTTTATTAGCCTCCAAGAAGTGGTGAAGAACAGACGATGGAGAACGTCTTGAGATCTATTCAAAACTATTGTAATCAATGCAATATGTTCAATGATTAGGATTGAACCAGCTGAATTGCTTAACCTAAATTTTTAGGGTTTAGGGTTTATGCTACCGACCTATCTTTACTATAAGGTCGATGTTGTTTTTCATGTTGAGGTTGTTGGAAAATGTTGTGTGTGTATCGAAGTGCAGAGGTACGTGATTCTTGCCAGACTAGATAAGAGAATAGATACCCACAGAGTGCGATTGCAGAAGGAAAGAACTAAAGCAGATCTGCATTGGCATTGAGTGTTGTTACCAGATCACTATAATACCTGTTGATCTTGAACCACTTCAATAGTTAGAAAATCCCTTAACAGGGTAGCTTTAACCAACTTGCTGTAAATCCTTTAACAGGGTGACTCAAAATCATTGAGTTCCTAAAATCCTCTAACAAGGTAACCTTTAACAGGGTTTAACCCTTAATCGGGTATTTAGACATCCCTTAACCAGGTGATCCCTAGTAGGATCGGTTCCTAATAGAACCTATTGTAACAGTCTTTAACTGGACCAGGCTCCTAACAGAGTGGACCTCAAAAGGGTTCAAAGAACAACTTGTGGGTATTCATCCCCACCGTGGTTTTTCCCAGTTGGGTTTCCACGTGAAAAATATGCGTGTCATGTGTAATGCCTTTTCATGTGATGCTTTGTTATTTTCTGTCAAGTGGTAAATCATGTTGAGCTGGTAGGTTATTATATTTCTGATTGTTGAGTACTAGTGTATGCATATAGGTGAAGTGGAAATAAGATGTTAGATTGTGTGGAAAGTTAAGTGTTACCGGTTTAGGTCCTTCTCTGTCTCACTGTGTTTAACCGATAGTAATCTGGTTTAGACCAGTGTTAGTGATTGCCAATCAAGTGCACTGTTTTTAGTCAAACTGGTTCAAGAAAAGTGATTTTTGTTTGTATTGATTCACCCCCCCCCTCTTAGTACTGGTTTGGTACTAGCTGTTCATCATTTCTTCATCATTCCTGCTATTGGTGGTACCAAGATAGGTGGATTCATTAGATATTGCTTGATTTGATGGAATGATTCTACACATCAATCCTCCCATCTAAAAGGAACATTCTTGTGGAGTAGATGAGTGAATGGAAGGAACTTGTCAACTAGTTGAGAAATGAATCTTCTTATGGATTGTAGTTGTCCTTGTAGAGATCTTAATTGATTGATATTTCTAGGAGGTGGCATCTCTATGATTGCTTGTACCTTTATGGGGTCCAACTCGATTCCCTTTTTTGAGACTATGTATCCCAAGAGTTTGCTGGATGTTACATCGAAGACACACTTTTTAGGATGTAGTCATACATTGAATTGCTCTAGCTTCTAAAAGATTTTATCCAAAATCTCCAAATGTTGTTCTCCTATGAATGATTTATCCAATAGGTCATCTACATAGTCCTCCATGAATGTGGGCATTATGTCCTGAAATATTGTGGTCATTGCTCATTGATAGGTCGCTCCTGCATTTGTCAAGTTGAAAGGTTGTGACATTCTAACAATAAGTACCCCATGGACATGTAAATGTTGTTTTATCTTGGTCTTCTGGTGCTATCTTAATTTGAATGTATCCTAAGAAACCGTCAATGAGTGATAACATAGCATGTCCTATTGTTAGATCTACAATTGTGTTGATGCTAGGTAGAGGAAAGTCATCCTTCAGACAAGCTTTGTTGAGAACCCTGAAGTCTGTACAAATTATGATACTTTTATCTGGTTTGGATATAGACACAATGTTAGAGATCTATTCCACATAATATATAGGTTAGATGAATCCTACATCAAGTAACTTCTTCAGTTTTTCTTTAACAAATATGGCGACATGTGGGTTCATTTTCCTCAGTTTCTGTTTGACAGGCTTAGCTCCTGGAGCGATATATAAGTGGTGCATGATTAGGTCTAGATCTACCCCTGGCATATCTGCATAGGATGAAGCAAAATTGATTTTCTTTTCTTTGAAGAATTTGGTGAAATCATGCCTTTCTTGTTTTGTTAATGACTTTGTTAGATGTATGGTTCTTGTTGCTGCTTCAGTGCCGATGATGATTGATTAAGTTGGTTCAATCAAGACTGGTGATCTCCCCTGATAATTCTTAGGAGGAGTATCAAGTCTCTCATCCTTAGGCTCCTCAAGGAGGTTTTCACCATTGGATACATCCTTTTTTTTTAACTTTTTTTATGATCTAATACTGCCATTGAATGGTTTTCACCATTAGATCAATTTTTTAATTTATTCATTTTGCGAATAAGAGACTTGGAACTCTCCTGATTGAGAACTTCATTATGAGATTCACTGGTGGAACATGTTTCTGGGTTTACGGAACAAAGGTATTGGACAATAGTGTCATCATCTGGGAAGATATGTATGTTGAGTTGTTCAGGTTGTTCCCAATCTATGAGTTGAAGATGTATTTATGGTAAGGGATCATCTGGTGGGTTAAGGTCTATAGCAGTGAGGGTCATGATGGATACATTGTCAAAGTTGGCATTAGTGAGGTCAAAGTCTATGATGGTACCCTCTTCATAATCTATTTCGCTTGGAACCCGAACGTCCTCACTAGAATCATTGATATGTTGTGCTCCAACTTCAAATGGTCTAGCTCCTGAACCTTGTCCATCATAGGGTATTAGCATGTAACTTTGTATGATAAGGATCTCTTTTTCATCACAAGATATTTCATCAGAGGAATCCCATTCCCACTCATGTGAGTCAGTCTCAGAGCTAGCCTGCACCTTGTGGATCTGTTCATATAAATTTCGAGTAGCCTCCTCCCTTTTGATAGCAAACTCCTGTTGTTGTTGTTCATCCTCTTCTTCCTTTTGTTTATGGATGGTTTCTTCTACTGCTTGTTTTTGTATCAATTTCTTGTTGGTATTATGGATGAATTGATTATGTGTTGCATTGATGTTTTGTCATTGATGTCAACACTAGTTGTTATGGTTGGTTACCGATAGACAAATTTTGGTTACCAATAGAAGATCTAGTGTTACTGACAAAAGAGACTATCTGTTGGACACTTCCGACATGTTTGGATCAATGAAGTATGTTTTATTTTATGTGTTACATGTTCCTAGAGCATGTTTTGGTCAGTTGGTATTGACTTGGTAATTGGATACCATCATACACTCTTGTAAATCCTTACCGACATCAGTTTAAGGTTTAACCGACAAAGCTTTCACTAAGAAATATTGAAAGGATGAATAAGTGGTGTTGGTGCGGCTTCTAGATGGATTTTAGGATGTTGAATATGTTATTTGATCGTGCTTCAACTACTTGAAGACATTTCTTTGGCATGGTGGACCCAGAATAGGTCTAATGCCTATCTAGGTTATGGACCGGTATCATGATAACGTGTTCTCTACACATTACTGAGATGTTTCAGGATGTTCTATGGATTGGTTATTGCTATTTTGGTCTTAAGCCGACATGGCATATCATTGTAATATGGATTTATGTAATGATCTTATTGTAATATCTTTTAGGTGTCCGACCTAATTGGTTTAGGCCTTAGGGTTGGTATAAAATGATGTAAGATCTCATTGTAGATCATGGAAATGAGGAATAAGTGTTGTGGTCTTGGAATGCAATATCATATGCGAAGGAGATTTGGTTGATCATAGGTGATTGAATTGGAATTAAGGAAGAGGTCAAAGGCCTCTGGTATTGAGCTTAACAAGAACTGTAATCAAGCATGGTAGATACTATCTCTAGCAGTTCATTATTCTAGAGTGTTGTCCATTTTTCTTGAGGTGGTTATAACCTCTTTGTAGTCAGTGAGACTCTTTTTTAATGAGCAGTACGCTCTAGGCAATGTGCCTTCCTGCATGTGCATGCCCCTCATTGTATCACATACTTTCTGCAGAAGTATCATCTAACTGTGGGTAGGCTTTCCACCATGGTTTTTCCCTTTCTAGGTTTTCCATGTACAAATCTGATAGCTTACCCTGTTAGGAGTATCAAGATCTTTAGATCTACCTTGCTAAAGGATTTTTACAACACTTATACAAAATGTTGCACCTAGTTAAATGCTTTACAATTTATAGACTTTGTTAGAGTCTTTTACCCTGTTAAAGGTTTCTATTACAACTCAAATGATTCAATAAAATATTTACAAATATTTGTAACTTTACATCTGAAATGTTATAGTAGATTCTATGTGCTCAATATGAAATTACCTTGCTCATAGCATACCTCGGTAATTGATAAATCAACTCGGTAAACCCTTCTGTTTACTCTGTCCCTTAAACTATTCTCTGAATACTTTCTCGGTGACCTCTGAATATCTTTGTCAGTCATAACAGTCACAACTCAATGTGTCCTCTTATGATTTTCTTTTTAACTCTTCTATCACACATCTCTCTCTCTTTTTGATTCTCAAATCACTCTGTATAAATAGATCTCTGGGATGGTGATCTGTTCATGCTTCGATCTTACAAACAAGATTCATCGAATGAATAAACATAGAAATTATTCATTGGATAAACTTCCTCAAAATCATACAAAATTTTGAAGTGCAATTTCCTATGTGATAACGGTTCCTTGTTCCTTGATTCTTGTAACACGTTTCCACATATGTGTCCAGGTTCATTGAATCTGGTAACACGTTTGTACTTGGTTCAGATTACTCGGTATACCTTCTTTGTTGCTCGGTAGACATAGAACATTACTCGGTAGATAGCTCGGTGTATACTTAACTCTGTGACTCCTTTCTTCTGTAATCGACTGCTTTAGTGCTTACCGACTGAATATTTCAGTAGTATTAACCAACTAGAGTATATAGGATGACTTTGGACATAAAACTAATGACATCTTAGTAAAGAATAACAAGTGGATCTGGCAATGGAAAGGAATGGGTGTTCTATGCTTTAAAGGAAGATGAACTGGAACCGGCTAGCATAAATGAAGAAAAGGCCTTGGTAGCAAAAGTTGAAGATAAGGATGAATGGGTAATTGATAGTGGATGCTCACATCATATGACTTGAGATAAAAGAAAATTTATGTCCCTGCAAGAATACAATGGTGGTCAAGTCAGATTTGGAGATGACAAAGCATGTATAATTAGAGGTAGAGGTATTATTTCTCTGGATGGTAAGCATAATACTGATAATATCTATTATATAGAAGGTTTAAAGCATAATATTTTGAGTGTTAGTCAATTGGTGGACAAGGGTTTCCAACTTCAGTTTAAAGATAGAAAATGTAAAATCATTAACAAGACTAGTTTGGAGATTGCAACTGGTATTCAGACTGGAGGTAATATATATCACTAGAACACTGGTAATAAGAAATGTTTGATTTCTCATATTGAGGAGAGTTGGTTATGGCATAAGAGGGTTTTTCATGTTAATTTTGATTGCATTTTTAAGATCAGTTCAACTAAGGTAGTTAGAGATATACCTAAGATTATGAAGCCTCACAATCCAGTATGTAAGGAATTGCGATTGGGAAAGCAAGTTAGAACTTCTTTTAAGAGCATACATGATAAATCTAATGATGTACTTGATTTGATTCACACTGACTTATGTGGTCCAACAAGGACTAGAAGCTTTCAAGGTGATAGGTATTTCATGTGTATTATTGATGATTATTCTAGGATGATGTGGGTGACTTTTCTAAGGGAGAAGTCTAAAGACTTTGAGAAATTCAATACCTTTAAAGAAAAGGTTGAAACATAAACTTGATTGAAAATCAAATGTCTAAGATAAGATCAATGCGGTGAGTTCACTTTTCATGAATTTAATAGTTACTGTGAGGCAAATGGAATTAGGAGACAGTTATCTGCAACTCAGACTCCTTAGTAGAATGGAGTAGTGGAAAGAAAGAACAAAACCATTTTGGATGCAACAAGATCTATGATGATGGAAGCCAAATTGCCTCACATCTATTGGAGAGAAGCGATGAGTACAACCATTTACACATTCAACAGAGTTCACATCAAAGATGAAACTGGTAAGACCCCTTATGAATTATGGTTTGGACATACACCTACTGTTAAATTTATCAGAATTTTTGGAAATAAATGCTATATCAAAAGAGATGATTCAATTGGAAAATTTGATCCTAGATGTGATGAAGGGATATTTATTAGTTATTCAATTCAAAGCAAAGCATATAGATGTTATAACAAAAGATTGTAGAAAATTGTGGACAGTACTAATGTGAAAGTGGATGAGTAGTACAAAAATCAATCTATATCATATGACATGGAACTGACAGTTGAAATGATCATAATTGAATCAGAAATGCCTCAACCAGTATAGGAAACTGAGACAGTTACACCGGAACAATTAGAAAATTCAACTATGACTGATGATCAGAGCAGTGAACCTAAAGTTGAGAAGACACTTAGGTATGTAAGATTAAATCATTCTGAAGATCAAATCATTGGAGATAGGAACAAGGGAGTTATGACAAGAAGAAGACTAGCAAATGAAGAGGTATGTCTTATTTCTCAAATTGAATCGACATCTGTTATTGAGTCTTGTAAATATAAACATTGGTTAAAAGCTATGGAAGATGAATTAGATCAGATAGAGAAGAATGAAACTTGGACTTTAGTTCCCTGGCCTAAAAAATATGAATGTTATTGGAACTAAATGGGTTTTTAGGAATAAGCTGAATGAGGATAGTCAAGTTGTAAGAAACAAGGCTAGATTGGTTTGTAAAGGATATTCTCAAATGGAAGGAATTGATTATGGTGAGACATTTGCACCTATAGCTAGAATTGAAGCTGTTAGACTATTTCTTTCCTATGCAGCTTATAAGAACTATAAGGTTTATCAAATGGATGCTAAATGTGCATTTTTTAATGGTGAACTTAAAGAAGAAGTATACATTGAGAAACTTGATGGATTTTCACTGACAGATGATAAAGACATGGTTTGCAGATTGAAGAAAGCTTTATACGGATTGAAACAAGCTCCTAGAGCTTGGTATGCAAGGTTGGATAAATATCTTTTGAAGCTTGGTTTTACTAAAGGCAGTGCTGATAGTAATTTATATTAAAACATCACTGATGATGATATTCTAATTATTGAAGTATTTGTTGATGATATCAATTTTGGAGGAGAAGATAAATTGTGTATGGAATTCTCTAATAATATGAAGAATGAATTTTAAATGTCCATGATTGGTGAGATGAAATTTTTCTTAGGTTTGCAGATTACTCAAAATGACAAAGAAATTTTTATATGTCAAACTAAGTATCTGAGGGAATTGTTGAAGAAGTCTGGTATGTATAATTCCAAACTGGCAAGTACTCCTATGGTGACAAGTGAGAAATTATCTATCAAGGATACTTCTACACCGGTAAATCCAACAAAGTATAAGTCTATGATTGGTGGTCTGTTATATTTAACTCAGACTAGACCAAATATTATGAATGCAGTAAGTATTGTTTCAAGACATCAAAGTAATCCTAAAGAAAATCATGAATGTGCAGTAAAGAGCATATTCCAATATTTGCAAGGAACAACAGAATATGGCTTATGGTATTCTAAAAATGATGATTTCATTTTATGTGCATATATTGATTTGGATTGGGCAAGAGATACTGATGATAGGAAGAGCACTTCTGGTGGAGCTTTCTTTTTTGGAAAGAAACTGGTTTCATGGATCAACAAAAAATAGTCATGCATTTATTTATCTACTGCAGAAGCTGAGTATGTTGCAGCAACAACTAATTGCACTCAAGTCTTATGGATGAAGCAAATGTTGAAGGATATCAAGGTAAATTGTAGTGAACTGGTAGTTATCTACTGTGATAGCTCTGCAGCTATTGACATGTCTAAGAATCCATAATTTCACTCTAAGACTAAGCATATATTAATAAAGTATAACTTTCTAAAGGACAAGGTAGAAGCAAAGGAAGTCAAATTGGTTTATGTGAACACTAAAGAACAGATTGCAAATATATTTACTAAACCACTATCTAAGGAATCATTTGAGTATTTGAGAGACAGGTTAGGGGTTTCTGCCCCTCCGATAGAAACTTGATTGATGTAGTTTGTCATCAGTCTGACATGCATTATTAGAGATATTATTCATTCCGACATTGATGAGTGGTGCTACTACTCAGGGGGAGTAGTCAACTTTGAGATTCAGAGGTTATATACTTGCTTTGATATTTTTGTCAGATTTCTGGCATTGATGTCAAAGGGGGAGAGATAGTGATGTGAAAAATAAATTCAGAACTTTACATACATATCATTCACAGGGGGCGAGTTATTGATATTCAGGAGATTGTTGGTTGTCTTCCATAGGGGGAGACTTGTTTGGCATTTTTTTGGTACTTAGATGTTTTTCACATCTAGTGTTTCCATCAATGCCAAAGGGGGAGATTGTTGGCATTATGGATGAATTGATTATGTGTTGCATTGATGTTTTAGCATTGATGTCAACACTAGCTATTATGGTTGGTTACCGAAAGACAAATTTTGGTTACCGGTAGAAGATCTAGTGTTACCGACAAAAGAGACTATCTGTTGATCACTTTTGACATGTTTGGATCAATAGAGTATGTTTGATTTTATGTGTTACATGTTCCTGGAGCATGTTTTGGTCAGTTGGTATTGACTTGGTAATCAAATGCTATCATACACTCTTGTAAACCCTTACAACATTGGTTTAAGGTTTAACCGACATAGCTTTCAATAAGAAATCTTGACAGGATGCATAAGTTATGTTGGTGTAGCTTCTAGATGGATTTCAAGATGCTGAAGATGTTCTTTGATCGTGCTTCAACTGCTTGAAGACATTGCTTTGACGTGGTGGACCTAGAATAGGTTCGATGCCTATCTAGGTTATGGATCGGTATCATGATAATATGTTCTCTACATGTTACCGAGATGTTTTTGGATGTTCTATGGATTGGTTATTGTTGTTTTGGTCTTAAGCCGACATGGCATATCTCCCATGCCTTTGTATTTCAACTTCATATTTTTCTCAAAATCTAGAGATAGAGTTTTGAGTTGATCCTTATTGTTTAATGATGTGGAAGTGAGAGCTTCTCTATTGTGTAGTACAAGAAAATTCAGAACTTCTTTGAGATTATTGCAATATTGAAAAGGGTTTGTGTCTACCGTGATGGAAATTTATTGTCCATCATAATGGAATTTCAGGCACTAATGATATGTAGATGGCACTGCTTGCATTTCTTGGATCCAAGGACAACCCAAAAGTATATTATAAGATAAGTCTATGTCCAAGACTTGACATAGAGTATCTCTTTGAATTGGTCCCACTTGAATAGGTAATACCATGAGCCCTTGTGATGATCTTTATTCATCATCATATGCTTTGATTGTTATCTTTTTCTTAGGATCAATGGCTATTTGTGAGAAACCCAATGCACAAATAAGTTTCAGAGTGCAAATATTTAGACTGACTCCTCCATCTATTAGTAATCATTTCACTCGATGTTTATAAACCAGGAATTCGATATGGAGTGGAGTATTATGTGGATGATTTAGAAAGACTTCATCATTCTCTGAAAAATGATAAATTATGAGGCATGGTTAAATGTCCCACCATGTCTTGGAATCGATCAATATCTAGGTTATTTGGAATAGTAGTGTCAATAAGAGCTCTTTCTAAGATATCCTTGTGGGCGGGTGAGATATTGAGAAGCTCTAATATGAATATGTGAGCCAGTGTCTTCTTCAATTGATCTACTAAGCTGTATTGAGCATCTAAAGGTGTTGTTGTTTTGGAGGCACTCCCTTTCAATACATATCTAGATTTGGCCCATGTAGTTACATTGACCAGAACATGTTCTTGTTTGTCCTTGATCTTAATGACATTGACCTGATAGTCGGATGTCGATATGTGATTGATAACATTATTGTATACATGATTGATACATACCCCTTTTTTGTTTGATGATGATGATGCGCCTTTGTCATAATTTGGAAGTGGATTTTTGTAGGCCTCATGATCATCGTTGGTTTTGTGCCCATCTACTATTATGTCATAGTTATCTAGCAAATCTTGAACTAAATTTTTCAAACTTAGACAATCCTTTGTGTGATGCCCTTTGTTTCTATGATATTCATTGTAGTTCACGTCATTCCACCACAATGGTTTGACTTTAGGTTCAAAATCCCTTATGTTTGGTAATGTAATGAGTTTATTTGCCAATAGTTCTCGAAATGCTGATTCAAGGGTTTTCTCTAAAGGTGCAAACTTCCGTCGATATGGTGTTGGTTTCGGGTTAGTGTTGTTTCCCTGATTGTTTTTCCCTTGGTTGATGTTTCCTTGATTGTTCGTTCCTGGAATGTTGGTTATTTGATTGGTATTTCCTTGAGTGTTGGTTGGTGGAGTAACACTAGATAAGTTTAACACCAGTTAATTTTCTTTAACATTGTCTACTACACCATCATTGACAACATTCTTGTTTATTGTCCAAAATTTGGACTTGTCTAAGTTGTTGTAGTTGTTGTTATAGTTGTTGTTTGATGAACTAGCAGCTCCTTTAGAGAACTTCAAAGTTCCTCTTTTGATTGAGGCTTCTTCTATCTAGATGCCATTTTTGATCAACTTTTTAAAACTAGGTAGTGTAGCGTCCTAAAATTGCGACACTTGCAATTTCGACCGCATTTGGGTCTTCATGATGGCGACGCAACACTAAACCTGAATGGAGACCCTGAAACTTGCTCATGACACCAAAAACTGCATTTTTCCAGCACCCTGGCCTGATCCTCCTTGCACCCTGCTGTCCCGGGAGGTGGGACCAGAGCGCCCAGCACCCTGGTCCCCCAGGACCATGGCGCCCAGCGCCCTGGTCCCTGGCCCTATTTTTGGGCCCGGTCTCCTATGGGGCTTCGGGTCTTTATGTTTGCAATTTGGAAAATAACATTTCCTGGTCGGCCTAAGGTCGGGAAAATCAGTCTTTTAATCCTAATTGGCAAGTATATAAACTAATTTTCCTCTCTCATTTTGGGAGGATGGAAAAAGGTGGAAACAATATTCAAACATTCAAGCATTCAAGCATTCAAGCATTCAAGCATTCCTTCAAGCAATTGATCATTCTAAGTCTCCATTCAAGGCTAAGTGTTGCATTCAAGACAAGGATTCAACCATTGAAGAGGAGATCACTTATTACATGCTACAACATACAACATACAACAAACAACAACATCTATACCTTCGCATATAAGGATACAAACATCCTTACAACAAGGTATTAGTACTTGTTTTACATTACATTTACAACATTTCTCATTTCTTGGTTAATTCCAAAACCGGGGTTTGACCTAAAGGCAAACCCCTAATCCCTAACCCCCCAATCGTCTTCGCTTTTCTGTGTGTAGGTTGCAGGTACGCAGCTGAAATTGAAGATCTGGAATCCTTGTGCAGAGACGAACAGATCCCCCTTCGTTTCGCGGATTTTTCAGAGGACCGTGTGCACGCCGGGCGCCATCGTCCCGTCAACTTTTGCTCAAATTTGCAGGACAGTGTCGTCTCGACATTTTACTGCTAATTCTAGGTCCGCAGCTTCATATCATAACCCTATCTCTGTTTATAAGCGAATCTTTCTCACTTTCTATGTATTCCTAGCTTAATCTTTCTATCTACATTTCTTTACAAAAGAGGGTATCCTTGCTATCACAACCCTTGAAACTCATATAGAATCCAATCTTGCATTGCGTGGGATTGGATCTTGTGGGATTCAACCCCTCTTTTGAATGTAAAGTCTCCCCTAAGTGAAAACCATCAACCCTAGTGACTCTCCCTTCTCTCTCCTCGGAGTTGGGGAGGGGAGAACGACTAGGGTTCAATTTTTATGCTTTACAGGTAGACATTGTAGTTTAAGTTGATAGCTCATTTAATCATTAAGATTGTCTATGAAGATTTTCATTTTCTCCTTTTCAGGTACAGTTCGGGGATATCTAGAGATCAATATTCTCCATATTTGTAAGAAAATCATGAATGATTCACTGTTCTTTTGTTTTGTGTTGCAAAGATCAAGCATAATAACCTCGTGTTGAATGTTATAGGAATATTGGGAAACAAACTTGTTCACCAACTCTTCAAACTATCTAATGGGAGGTATGATTTTTGAAAGCCATTCCATCATTTGTCTCCCTAGGCTCCTTGGAAATAACCTCATCATGTTAGTATCATTGTGGGAAAACTCCAAGCTCATCATGCAAAATTCCCTTACGTGATCGCAAGGATCATTTTTACCATTGTATTTGTCATACTTTAGTATTTCAGAGTTAGATGGGAATGGTGCCATGTTCAGACTTTGATCAAATGGATAAGGACAAATATCCTCTAAGGAATATCCCATGGAAGTTCCTTGTGCATGTCTTCCATTTTCTATTGAAGTGCTTGTAGTTGTTGCGTGAGCATAGCAAGAGGATTATTTCTAGTATTAGTATCCCGATGGTTGATGTCACATTGATCATGTGTATTGTCATGGTCAATGTTAGAGGTGTGTGCTCTTGATTTTGTCTTTTTGATGCTCTCAGTTTGTTTTGGTGGTTTTGTGTCAAAATCCTCAATGTAATTCCCACCAAAATACCCTTGAGAAACTTAAACATCTAACATGCAAATGGAGATAATATTTTTTTTTTTACGTCTAATAACAACTAGTGTAACACATAATATCTCCATCTAACTACATTCATTAACCATTTAACCATTCTGAACATACATCATTACACATTTCATATATTAACGCAAGCGGAAATAACATAACATCATTAACTTTTCCCTAGGGTACTTCAACATCATTACTTGATTAACTACCTTAATGACATCTTACTCACAAGATAAGCATATTCCATCTTGAGTTAATGCATCATATTTAATTTCCTAACCATGAGATATGCAACCTACCAGATTATCTATCCATCTTGATATGCATGCCATTATACCATTCTACTAGCATATTTCTTTCCTACTTTAAAATGCAAGACAATCCCATAATCCTACATTCATTTTATGCACCAAATCCAAATGTGCTTTAACCCAACATTTCCTATCTACATGCTCTTTTCCTTTTCATGATAATGCAATCCTAATGTATAGATATGATCCACCTTTACTAATCCAATTAATCCTTTCTAACATAATCATTTATTACTCTTTGAACATTCTTCTTCTAAGGTTACTTAACATTCTAACTTGCCTTCTAAACATTCCATAAATTAATACAATTAAACGATAATGTAAATTTAATTCTATTTCAACCATAACCATTGAAATTCTAAGATACATAGATCACATCCTTACAATAATACAATTACATCCCCAATGTCTCATTACAATTTATAACATAATCCCAAATCCAACTACTATCCATCTTACAGTTACAAGTACATAGAATACATCATGAGCATAGCTCTTCCTACTACAAGATTCCAACTACTGCATACAAGAATATTACATGTATTTCATCATATTCATTACATAGATCTACTACAAGGTACATCCTTAATCACCATGAAGAAGTATCCACATCCACACATGAAGAATCCAAGAGAACATCCCAATGGCTAAAAAGAACTAGCCACCCGACCATGTGGAACCAAAGGAACCACCCCCCATGCTAGGAGATGACACAAGGTCCCAACACACACTCTAGACCTAAGCTGGCACTCTAACCAAATAGACTATCCACACAAGGACACTCATGCAAGAACCCACATGAAACAACAAGAATGAACTTCCAAAGGCATATAACTCATCAAGACATAAATACATCCAATAAGGCATAATCATAAATCATCAAGGAGAAACATGTAGGAGTGGAGTGTCATCACATGCCATCCTTAGAACATAATAACATAAGGAACTAGCCGGATGAACATGTGGAGCCATCTCAACCTATGAGAGACCAAGGGAGAATAGCTTACCATCTTCATGACCTTCTCATGCTTATCCTAAAACATCCTCCCTAGGACTAAGTCATGAGGCTCAAATCAATTGTTATCTTATTAATGAATCTAGCTACCCATCCCATTAATTATTATTTTTCACTTATTACAAATCATGGTAAACTCCTATAGTGCCCTGGCGGTCTAGACTTCATGCATCCTTACAAGGAACCTCATGAAAGCCTATCTCTCATGACCCCGGTCATCACATGGAAGCCCACTCCCCCTAACATGGCCTAAAAAATAAATGCAACAAGAGGCTCATAATAACAATCAAATCTGGAATCATAATCATCATACAACAATACACATACATGGTCATCCAAAGGTTATAAAGCCAAATAAACATCAAGAGCCTCATAGCATAAAAAATGCATCAATAATATAACCAAATCTTCTCATCAAACAAAATGAATAACAATAGCAAGGCACGTCGCCTTGCTGGACTGAGAACAATAAATAAATCTCTCTCTACCATGGCTTCTCAACATGATAGAGGTATAAATCCATCATAAAGATAACATAGAAGCGAAAACCATGAAAGATTCATCAAATCGATCAAATGTACAATCTGGAAAATCATCAGTGAACATCCGAAAAGCCTTTGGTACAAAATCAGTTTCGAAAAAGTCAACAGATAATAAAAAATTGAGCAAATACTAGGAATTCACAAATTAGCGCATATGACATGCAGTCCAACACATTTGACTAATTGTTCAGTACATATGATAAATCCTTCAGTGCATATGATAAATCCTTCAGAGCATATGAGCCATCTTTCGACACATATGACTAATAATTCAACACATGCAAAAAATAGACTAGCACATATGAATAATTCCATAGCGCATATGACAAAATAATTAGCGCATATGAACAAAAATTTAGCGCATAAAATTATTGTTTTAGCTCATATGACTCAGAGAGCAGAAAAACACGAAAAACAGTAAAATTACGAGTCTAAATTAAAAATCAAGGGAAAATTTCCAAGTCTCGAAACCAACTGAATAAGTGATGCCTAGACAAGACAAAATGAAAGCAACAATTAGAACTCAAATCCATAAACTTATGAAGGAGAAAATGCAAT
Organism: Cryptomeria japonica; assembly: GCF_030272615.1. NCBI lineage: Eukaryota > Viridiplantae > Streptophyta > Pinopsida > Cupressales > Cupressaceae > Cryptomeria > Cryptomeria japonica. Next base: position 585,985,322 of record NC_081413.1, on the reverse strand, counting down.
CTCAAATCTGAAAGTTTTCAACCTTCACACACAGGAAACACATCCAGAAGACTCAATCCAAGCTAAAAACTTTCCACTACTCTTCTGAAAATTTCTAGATTCACCAAGAATGTAAAACCATCCATCAATCACATAGAAAGAACCAAAATCAACACAGGAGAAAATGTGGAAAAATGCACACAGTTGTGCGCCCAGACAAAACTCTCAGCCAGTGGAAATCAAGTATTTTTTCCAACCTATAGTTCAAACTATATATTATATCTTATACACATAAATATTTCCTATGAACTATAGTCCAAAACTATATAATAAATCATTTTCCCAATTAAACCCACAAACAACAATTTCTGTAGACACAAAGAATATAGAGAAATAAAAATCTTTACAAAAGACAAGAGCTCCAACTTGGAATTAGAAGTAACAGAAGAAATTTGACGAAGAGCTCCAAATCCAAAATCCAAACACAAGCTCCAACAAAACAAGTCAAAATCCAAATGTTGAGAAAAATCTCCAAGAATGGTAACCCAACAACAAGCCCAGACTACCCAATTAAAAGAAATCCAAAGAAAAAACCCTAGCCAATAAAAATAAACCAAAATATAATATTTTCTACCAACCCCATGTTAGGTTACTTTTATATTTTCCATTTCAATTTCAACCAATGAGAATGGAGGGTAGGTATAAATAACACAAAATCTTCTTATACAACTAAGTGGGAAGATATTATTATTTTATTCAAATGTGCTCATACACTCCCACTAATAAATAAAGTCCACTATATCAATAAAACATAAGCCATAAATAAATAAATCAATCAAATAGGGAAATTAAAACCAAAAGCTCATAAATAAAATAAAAAGCCAAATACATATTGAATATCAAATGAACTATTAAACCATAGGCAATACATGAATAATTAAATAATTAATTACCAATAAGATTAAACAATAAATACCAAATAAATATTAAAATCACACAAAATAATTAAACATAAAATATCAAATAATTAAATACTCAAGGCCAATAAATTAAATACATTAAAAATGAGCATTATTAATTATAAAATCACACATCAAGGATCACATAATTAATCTAAATATAACCAAATAAATCAACCATCTCTAAACATATTCACAATATTGAAAAGATCAAACTCACTAACTGACGTGGTGAATTACACCAAGACGCTTACAACACACGGTGAACACCTTAGACCTAGAGTATGTGTAGGAAACTCATATCATCTCTGAACCATATAAGCCATTGGAATTAAAGACATGCTCAGACCTGTGAAGCTAGGTGGAGTCTATGTCTAGTACCCACAAGATCCTGCAACCACAAAACAATGATAAAACATATGCATATATCTCATAATAGACAAGTGATAGGGAATTGCAATGACACATCCAGCTCACAATGAGTGATTTGACATCGTCCCTCTCATGAAGACAGTCATACAATAATCAACACATCTCATAAACATCTCATCATATGTAACCATGAAATAGGGTTAGTGTAATCATAATCAACATCAAATCCATGATCAACATAATCTATCAATGATCCATCACATAGTAAGCATATGAAGTCATCACACACATATATCTATCAAATCAAATGATCAATAATGATAGTATCAACATCCATATAGATCATCAAAATAACATATGTCCAATAGCGTCTAACATCAATAGTAAGTAAACAAAACCCATGAGTAATCATCATTTGAATCATCAAATATAGTCTAGACAAGTCTATCAAACATAAAATAATAGTCAACTCTAGTCAGAATAGGTCAAATCAAGGGTGGACACTACACTCAGGGATTTCGATACCTTTTTTGTTAGTGTAGGTTTTTTTATTTTCCTTATGTTAGTGGGTATTTATTTTTCCTACACATATATTATTAAGCTTGCTTAGGTTATTAGGTGTGGTTAATATGAGGACACATGGTGGAATACATTAGCTACATGTGTAACTCTCCACCTCACATGGGTAGTTGAGTTACACACCCTCTTTTGGCTTGTTGTGCCACCTCTCATAACCACTATTTTGTCATTTCCTAAGTGGGTTATGGGGTAGTTGGGTTTCTCACCCTCTTTTGGCCTTATGTGCCACCTCTTATAACTCCTTTTTTGTTTTCATGTAAGGAGGTTATGCCACATGTTTTGACATTTACCAAGTAGGTAAAAACCTCCCACCTTTTATGGGGTAGTAGGTAAAACCTCCCACTTTTTATGGAGGTGGGAGTTAATGCACCTCTTGGTTGTATATGCTATTATTTTTCTATATAATAAGCAATATACTCTCACCTTCACTAGTTAAGTGATAGCTCGGTGAGAGTCTTCTCTAAATTCTCTTCTTTATCTCTATTTTTCTCTCATATCAGATTTATCTTCATTCAGCTATTTTGATCTTCGATCATCCGTTGCTTGGAGTTGCATGCGATCTATGACCGACATCAGATCCTGACTCGATTGTTGCTTCTCATAGAATTTAACATGGTATCAGAGCCGTGTTGTCTGGTATAGCTCATTGCTTTTCTGATTTATTTGAGAGATTTGAGATTGTTAGATAGCTAATATTTTTCTTAAAAACCAAGTATGCTCTTCTCCTGCATTTTCGTGTGATCTGGAGAATCAGAATAGTTTAAAGGAAAATAAGCTTCTAGTTAAATCTGGTTTTATATATGTGTTCTTTGAGATATGGGTGATTGCAGTATTTTTGGTAATATTGGAGGCTTCTTTAGCATTTCCAGAGTGTCCATAAGGCTTGTGAAAATCATAAGTGACTTTTATTTCACCAAATTCAGAGTTTGGAGAACACAGTAAAAAAATCAGAGTGAAATATTTTACTAGAGCTGTTTTCATTTCGGCCCTAGTGTTCTAACCTCCATTCATTTTTAGAAAAAAAAGATTTCTGGGTTTTGTTCCCAGCATCGAAAAACTTCTGGGTTTTGGAGGGCTTTTCTAGAAAATTAATAATTTTTGCAGAAATTGAGTTTCAACAAGGCTTAAGCCGTTTTTCTATCAGGGAAATTCAGCAACCTTTCTTAAAAGTTGCATAACTTTTGCCTCGGGTGTCAGTTTTTTGCAAATGAGTACTTGACGGAAAGCTGGAAATGAGCATTCTTTATAATTGTAGGTCTTATTGAAATATTCTACCCTTCTTTGTTAGATATTTCAGGTTGAATCAGCTGCATATTTTTTTTTCCCTTCTATAAATCATATCTTTCTTCTCACAACTCTATTTTACAAAAATGAATAGTTGTTGGAAAGGTATTAAGATACATTGAGCAGCTATAAAGCTAATTTTTTCAGATTTTGTGTTAAATTTATATGTATTTAAACTTTCTATTTTGGCCATTAAAGCCTTAGAAAGCATTGTAATCTGATAAAAGCCTTGTAAATGCACTAATTATGAAGTGCCAACCTTGTAATATTTGGGGGGGGTGATTTCAAAGACTAGTGGAAAGGGGGGTGTCTCTTGTGTCTTCTTTCTTGCACTCTTCTTGACTCTTTGCAATCTTCTTTTCTGCTATCATGGATGCATCTACAGTTCCACTTTTAACACCATATAATTACTTTGAATGGAAATCTAAGATGATAATATATCTGAAAAGACATGGATATCATCGTGTTACTATGGGACTTGAAACTGAACCTCAAGATGCTGCAGAAAAGATTAAATGGTTTAATAAATGTGATGAAGCTTTTGGTACATTGTGTATGTCAGTCTCTCCTAACCTTCTTTTTCACATTGAATCTGCGACTACACCAAATGCAGTATGGACTACTTTGGGAAACCTCTTTGGTAAGCAGGATGAACTAAGAGGTCATCAATTGGAGAATGAACTCATAGGGTTGAATCCAACCAATTTTGATACTATACAAGACTTCTTCACTAAACTTAAGTCTATAAGATTGCAGTTGGAACAGTGTGGAACTAAGAAAGATGATAAGCAACTGATCTTGAGTATTCTTTCTAAGCTTGGTCCTAACTATTCAGTGTTTGTTTCTACATTCTATGCTACCAAATGTGCCCTAGGTACCACATTCAAAATGTCTTCTTTAGATGATTTTGCTGCAGAACTCACTAGGGAGCAGGACAAATTGGTTCAAATGGGTACAATAAAGCCCTCTAAGTCTCATGCCTTAGTTGTAAATCAAGGCACAAAAGAACATAAAGGGTCTAGTAAGCAAGATAAGAAACAAAAGAACCAAGGAGAGAAGAAGAAAGATCAGAAATCTGCTACTTCAAAAGTAGACAATGAGACCTCTTCATCAAAAGGTGAACAACCTAAGAAGGAGAAGGTCAAGTGTTCTTATTGTAAGAGGCCTGGTCATAATGAACATAAGTGTTTAAAGAAACAAATTGATCACCTTTCAAATCTTCTTGAAAAGAATAATATCAAGGTTCCTATTTCAGTCAAACAGAGTTCATCAGAAGGATCTTCTAAGGACATAGATAAGAGTAAGGGGAAAGGAAAGGGTAAGGCCCTAGTTGCTATTGCTTCACAACCAAATTCTTGGATAATTGACTCAGGGGCTTCACACCACATGGCTTCTTCAGAAGATGATTTCACATCTTTAGAGCCATGTTCTATGCCTTCCATCCTAATGGGTGATGACACTTCTGTTGAAGTGCATGGGAGAGGGTCTATTGATGTGGGTGAAGGAACATTTCAAGATGTCCTTTGTGTTCCATCTTCATCAACTAATCTCCTATCTATTTATCAGATCACTCACAATAGTTCTGGCAAGCGAGTTGAGTTCACACTAGATGCAGTGGTAATCAGCGAAATGCATAATGGGTCTACTGTTGCTGTGGGAAAAACAGATCATCATTCTAGATTATATCGGTTTTCTCACTTTGTTCCTGACTCTCCTTCGACAGTTTTACTCACTCATGCAAATGAGGTGAGTTGTTTGTGGCATCAACGGTTTGGCCACTTGAACTATCGTTACTTGCAACAACTCAGTCAACAAGAAATGGTTTCAGGGTTGCCTTCTATTCGATTTTCTGATGGAGTTTTCCAGGGGTGCATTCTTGGTAAGCATCCAGAGGAGAAGTATGATAAAGGTAAAGCTTGGAGAGCTACACAACTATTGGAGTTGGTACATAGTGACTTGGCAGGACCATTTCCACAACCATCCTTCAGCAAGGCTAGATATGTCTTGACATTTATTGACGACTTTTCCAAATATACATGGGTTTACTTTCTCAAACAAAAGTCTGAAGTCTTTGAAATTTTTCTAGATTTCAAAGCTTTTGTAGAGAAACAATCTGGGAAGTTCATCAAGATTCTGCATACAGATAATGGGGGTGAATATGTTAATAATCAGTTTGAACAGTTTTGTGCTTCAGAAGGTATCAACATGCAGCACACAGTTCCATACAGTCCTCAAAAAAATGGTGTAGCAAAACAAAAGAATAGGTCCTTGAAGGAGATGGCTAATTGTATGATTCACTCCAAGTCTTTGGCACCTCAGTATTGGGCAGAGGCCATCAACTATGCGTGTTACATCCAGAACCGAGTTCCTCATAAAGATGTGAAGGGGGTAACTCCCTTTCAAGCTTGGACTGGTCGAAAACCCATAGTTAAACACTTTAGTGGTTTGGTTCTCTTGCATGGGCCCACATTCTAGCTGAAAAATGCAAGGCTATGGATCCGCAGAGTAAGCCTTGCATATTTGTTGGATATCCAGATGATGTCAAAGGGTATAGGCTTCTCCATCCCACTACTCATGAGTTGTTCATTGAGAGGAGTGTTTGTTTTGAGGAGAGTTCTTCTAGTTCTTCTCATACCACTTCTCCATCCACTATCACATTGGAGAAATTGCATTATGATGACAGTTCTTCAAAGGATCTTAATCCTCCTAATCTTGATGAGGAGTCTTCTTCCTCTACTTCAGATGGTGACAGTGATGATGAGGATTCACATTCCTCTCATAGTCATCATTCAGAGGTTGATGATTCTCCCCCAGACTCTCCAACCTTAGTGCCTCTTTGGGCTCGACAAACATTTGAGTCTGCAGGAGATTGGCTTGGTGATCCATTAGATACTAGAAGAACAAGGTCACAATTTCAGCAAGCTCCACATCTCTTCATTGCTTCAGCTTTTGATCCACAGTCCTTTCGAGAAGCTTCAGGTGTTCCTGAGTGGGATGCTGCAATGCAAGAAGAGTTCAATTCCTTGGAAAGGAATCACACATGGGATTTAGTTCCTCTTCCTAAGGGAAGGAAACTTGTTCGATGCAAGTGGATCTATCGAACAAAATTTGCAATGGATGGGTCGGTTGATAAGTATAAGGCTCACTTGGTAGCAAAAGGTTTTTCCCAAGTTCCAGGGGTTGATTACTCTGAGACTTTTGCTCCAGTTGCTAAGATGAATTCCATCCTACTTGTTCTTCCTATAGCTGTAGCCCATCGTTGGGAAGTTCATCAGATGGATGTGAAGAGTGCATTTCTTCATGGTGACCTTCAGGAGGAAATCTACATGGAGCAACCACAGGGGTTTGTTCAGGATCCTTCACTTGTGTGTCAACTTCGAAAGTCTCTCTATGGCCTCAAACAGGCTCCTCGAGCTTGGTATGCCAAGATGGACTCATTCCTTCTGACAGTTGGTTTCACTCGGTGCCATTCTGATCCGAACGTATACATTCTGCAACAGGATGAAACTCTCACATTTCTGGTTCTCTATGTTGATGACTTGTTACTCACAGGGAGTCACTCATCCACCATCAAAGCAGTGAAAATTGCTCTACATGATAGATTTTTGATGTCAGACTTGGGTCTTCTACATTACTTCTTGGGAATTGAGATCACTCAATCATCTTCAGGAATCCTCCTTGGACAACCCAGGTATGCACTTGATATGCTCTCCAGATTTCACATGGCTAATTGTAAGCCTACACCTACTCCATTTTTGTCAGGAGTCAAACTTGAGGCTAAGTGCTCTTCACCCTTGGTTGATGGCACTTTATATCGACAGCTTGTTGGAAGCCTCATTTATTTGACTCATACGAGACCCGACATTTCTTATGCTGTGGGCATGGTCTCTAGATTCATGCAGGAGCCACATGAGTTGCATTGGAAAGCAGCTAAGCGGATCCTCCACTACATTCAGGGTACTCACAATTATGGAATTCAGTACGTAGCAGGTGTGGATATTGACTTGGTAGGATATACGGATTCAAATTGGGCAGGTGATTCTCAGGATCGCAAGTCTACTTCTGGGTATTGCTTCTCACTTGGTTCTGGTCCAATTTGTTGGTTGAGCAAGAAGCAGTCTGCAATTGCTCTTTCATCGACAGAGGCCGAGTATCGAGGGGCAGTCAATGCCACCACTGAGGCTATTTGGCTTCAAAATATTCTTACTGAGTTTGGTATTCTAGTTAGAAAGCCTACCATCATCTTTTGTGATAATCAGAGTGCTATACAGATCTCAAGAAATCCAGTTCATCATCAGAGGACGAAACACATTGAGATACATATGCACTATATTCGGGAGCTCATTCAAGAAGGCATCATTGATCTTAAGTATTGTTCTACATCGGAGCAAATTGCGGACATCTTCACCAAACCTTTCATCGAAAGCAAGTTCCTTCATTTGCGATCTTTGCTTGGGATGCAAAAGGTGTCTACTTCAGGAGGGGCTTCTTAGTCCTTCATTCTTTCTCTCTCTATTTAGGGGGGTCTATTCCTCTTATGGGGGGGCTTCTTCTTTTGGGGGGGATATTTATGTACATGGGTACCTAGCATGGCCTCATTTGTCAGGACCCATCTTTTCACCCACCTAAGCTACGCTTAAGGGGGGGTGTTAGTGTAGGTTTTTTTATTTTCCTTATGTTAGGGGGTATTTATTTTTCCTACACATATATTATTAAGCTTGCTTAGGTTATTAGGTGTGGTTAATATGAGGACACATGGTAGAATACATTAGCTACATATGTAACTCTCCACCTCACATGGGTAGTTGAGTTACACACCCTCTTTTGGCTTGTTGTGCCACCTCTCATAACCACTATTTTGTCATTTCCTAAGTGGGTTATGGGGTAGTTGGGTTTCTCACCCTCTTTTGGCCTTATGTGCCACCTCTTATAACTCCTTTTTTGTTTTCATGTAAGGAGGTTATGCCACATGTTTTGACATTTACCAAGTAGGTAAAAACCTCCCACCTTTTATGGGGTAGTAGGTAAAACCTCCCACTTTTTATGGAGGTGGGAGTTAATGCACCTCTTGGTTGTATATGCTATTATTTTTCTATATAATAAGCAATATACTCTCACCTTCACTAGTTAAGTGATAGCTCGGTGAGAGTCTTCTCTAAATTCTCTTCTTTATCTCTATTTTTCTCTCATATCAGATTTATCTTCATTCAGCTATTTTGATCTTCGATCATCCGTTGCTTGGAGTTGCATGCGATCTATGACCGACATCAGATCCTGGCTCGATTCTTGCTTCTCACAGAATTTAACATTTTCTAGATAGTAGGAGGAATTATTTCTGTTTGTCGGTTTCAATGAGGTTTTCTAAGATTTTGTGTAGGCCAAGGGTCTTGTTGTGCCTCCTCAATAACTTTATTTGTTATTTCTTCTTCATGCATATCTAGGTAGTTTTTCCAAGTGTTGACTTCTTGGGGTCTCATGCTTGATTCAGGCTCGTCGTCCCACTCAATTTTTTTTATGGGATCATGTAGAAACTGACATGACTTAAGTTGATTCAATAAGTGATTTTCTCTTCAGGTAAGTAAGCCAAATTGATCCTTCCACTAAAGTTGATATCTTGTGATAGTGTTGACCTTTGCATGAAGGAATGTGCTTTCAAGGATTCTTCAACAAAATCAGTATTTTTACCATATAGATAATCGTGGAAATGATGTAAAAATGTCCTATGTTTTAGAAAGAGTTTGCGGTTGATATAGAGGAACTTGTTTCTCTTCAAGACCTTCTTTTGACTAGGTTGTCTCCTTTTTAGACCAGTTTTCAGAAAAGGATGCTTCTTCTTGATGTGTTGAAAAATTGTCATGGTATTGATCAAAGTTTCGGTTGTGAGATTGATTGGATGAATACTTCGTTTTGATTTCTAAGTCTACTTAGTCGAATAGAAGGTTTGATTGTTGGCAATATAACAAGGATATTGAGAAGGTTGTTGGTGGTTATGGACATAACTGATTAAAGATGTTTTACTGTCTTGATATTGTTATTTTGTCATTGATGTCAAGAAATTGATTTTCTAATTCAGTATGATGTTGCCATATCTTAAGAAATATGATATGAAGATTATAAAGAAGTCGGTAAAGACACAGGAAAGAATATGATGAATAAAGGGATAAGTTATTCAATGGGAAACTCTACCGAGTTAGACAATGATGAGATCTTGATGTTTTAGATTGTTTTAACATCATACATATGTTGTAAAATGTAAAGGTTAATACTACACTATGTTATCAGGCAAAGAACCTAGTCGGTAAACCCTAAGGAACCTAGTTGGTAAACCCTAAGGTTATCAGAGTCGGTTAATGAAGATAGAATGTCTACCGAGTAAAGTTTAGTATTCACCGAGATATAACAGAATGCATTAAATGTTTACATGTGATATTTAGTGAAAGAAGCTGATGAGCTGGAGCGGATCAATGATTGGCAAGCCGTGGAAGAAGTTTGTTAACAAATCTAAGGCAATGGAAAGTTGGCAAGAAGATCTATAGCTCAGATTGAACCACGTTACCCTAACACAAGTTCCAAGATGATTGTGCAAGTTCTGAGGTAGGGTAAAACAATTTTCAGATTGTAAGATACAATGAACTTGGACAAGATTGAAGATCTGATGGCTATGATTGATCATGGGAAATGTGATCAAGGAGATTAAGCGATTAGATGATTCACTAATACATTTAGCCTAAAATTACAACGGAGGTTTCCGACGGAGAAGGTATATTGTGATAAAACTTGTTTTTTTTTTGAAAAAATGCCCAATTTCGTTAGAATTCCGACAATAATGCAATGACATTTAGGGTTTTTTAGAAAAAGTTCCTGTGTTCGTCGAAATTCCGACAACAGTGTGCATTACTTAAAAAAAAAAGAAAAGACCAAGTCATTTCATAAATCCCGCCTCTCATTCGTCCCGCCTCTGTAGCAAACCTGTGGGTTTAATCATGGCGGGGAAGATCAATATTGGTGTGACAAGCTTGCCGCCTGATGACAAACCCACCAACATTCCAAATCTATTGCAAGCATTAGATAACAACATGGCACCTTCCGTAATTAAGAGCCTTATTGAGGAGATCAACGAGAGGGAAGAAGAGCACAAGATCACTAGTATAATAGTAGACACAATTACATGTTTCGGGTTAAAGGCAGTAGCCGATTTCTATAAGATTCCTCTCTTTTCTTTCCATGCATCGCTCGTCACCAACTGTGCCATCCGCTACTTCATTTTGAGGCTCGTCTCTCTTGGGACCCTTGCTTAGGATGGTAAGATAGAGTCACGCTTCTTCGTAATTTTTTTCTTTTCCTTCTTGCATTTTGGTTAGACTGGTTGTTTTTGGTGTTATTGAAGTAGCTCCCAAAGAAGAGAAGAAAGTAAGGTATATTCCCTCCATGCCTCTGGAATCGAATAAGGATGGAATAATAGAGAAGGGGGAGATTGTTAGAGCTGTTGACAGGTTGCTGGTGGGAGAAGATGGCACAGAGATAAGGAAGCACGTCACCAAATTGATGAGAAGTAGTAGAGATGTGGTGAAGGAAGGAGGATCCTCATTCAACAACTATAGTAAGTTTCTTCACCAGATGAAGAAATAGCTTCTTGACTGAAATATTAGGCCATCACTTCTTTAGTTTATTAGATTTTTTGTGGTTTGGAGGAGAAACTGGGAGGATATGTGGTGATTCAGATTCATTTGGTTTATTGATTCTATAATGGTGAAATTTCTATAAATGATTTCTTTTTCATTTGCTTTTTTCATCCTTTTAAGGGAATGTCTTAATGTGTATATATATAAATCGCATAATTTTGTATGAGATTGGGCTCATCATATTTGTCTTGTTTTAACCTTTTATATTTATCTTTAGTCATGGTTAGAAGGTGGCTTGGTTAAGACATAAAATTAACATCGAATATCCACCAAGAAACCCAACCTTCTAGCTTCTCATCGTGAACTACCTCTTTCACCTCCTTGATGAAGGCATTTGCCAGCTACACAATGCTTTTTTATGAGAATAAGAATGAAAGTTATAAGAAATTCTTCATACACTATACCTCCATGTAAATGTTTACCTTGGAAACATTAAAGATTAGTGACCTATCATATGGCCTTTACAACACCATCCATTACAACAATCACTTGGTTTAAGTTTTTACATCATCGTCCATCCTTTGAAACTTAGCAGGAGTAAAAGAAAGGCCATGGACACTTATGACAGCCACATGAATGTGAAAAGATAATTAACCGAAACCTACCTTGGGATCTCCTTGGCCAATCTGAGGGAATACAATATGAATGAAATCCAAACTATAGATTCTCCCAATGCTTTTTGACATTCAAAATGACCTCCAAAATGTATTGTTCATAGGTATAGTTGGCAGTCACTCGTACATCGTGTAAGCTATCTAGAAAATTTCAAATGGAGCATGTAATATTTTGAACTTTCTAATTTACAAATTTATGTGTGCTAATTGCATTTATTTAAATTCGAGAATCCACTTCACATCTATATTAGAAAGATTCTTCTCTTTGCAGAGATTCAAACTATTCAAGAAGGCTTAAAACTTAGCCTCATATTCTAGACCAATAGATTAAAAAAAATTGAAATAGCTCACAAAATCTCTTCATTATAAAAAATCTTAGGTTTATACCTAGCCACCCCATCAAAGTTTAGTTTTAAAGCCAATAAAGGGAGGATTCCATTTTATCATTTCTTTTTTATATCTTTTGGAGATTTAAGGGCCACTAACATAGTATGTCAAAGTGGATCTAAAAATGTATCATTTTTTTGTTAGTTTATCGTCCCACTAAGGGAAGTTTAAGAATCATATTATCTGATTTTTATTTTCCAGTAGCATTTTGTAAATATCAATTATTATTATTTTTAGATTGAATAAAACAATTAAATATTACAAAATTGAAGCTACAGAAATAACTAATAAACATAACTGAATCACTAGTAGTCCAATAACTCGGAAAAAAAACAAATGATAATGATTCTGTTCAATCAAAGATTCTTTTCTTTAATACCTGCTCAATCAAAGATTATTTTCCCTTGACTCAACCTAAATTCCACACACAATTATAGGAGGTCTCATTATCCATGTCACTTCCCATAAGGAGTTTCCCACTTGAAGCATATCATATCATTTTAATGCGCCTCCCCACTCGAAGCATATCATTTTAATGTCCCTCCCCATGATAATTATAATTTTTATCTATGGAATTGGCTTCTTCTTCATTCATTCTCTAAGAATTCTAACCCTTTATCTCCTCCCTTCAAACTTCTCCAAAAATAGCAAGAATTAGAAAAATTATCCAATAATCTTTAATATAGATAACATGTTAAAAAAATTAACTGTCACCAGAGTTAAGATCCCAGAAATATTTTATTCTTTTTGTGTTGAGTGGAACATAACATGCGTCACCTTAGTATCATTAATTTTTTTGCTTCCAGACAAACTAAAAGTGATAAGATTGTTTTGGTGTAAGCCATTAAGAAAAGTGGTCATTGATTTGATGGCTGATCAACTTCCCTCCAGGTGTGGGAGACTCTACCGGTAGCTTACACATCAATATGATAATCATATCTTCATATGCCATGGCCGCAGCAGGGAACGGGGGCCGACATTGATCAATCAGTCGTTGGTAATGGGAGACATTATTTTAAATGGTACGAAAAATTTCCAACTATGGCTAGATAGATCATGCTTTGGTTTTTAGGAAGCCATTGGAGTGAAGTTGATTGCGTCTTCTGGTGTTAGATAATTTGTATTTTCCTCATTGTAGGGAAGATAGGTTGTGTACTTCATATTTTAATGCTTATCTTGAAGGAGATCGGATGTGTGGTGGACATTTGTTTCAAACTATTATTGTCCTACATGACCTATATAATCAAGGGGTTCTATTTATAATCTCATTCATTCATATTGTAAACTTGAATTCATTGATAGGAATATAGTTTGTTCGTGTCATATTGATCTTCTCATTTTGTTGTGCTTTCCATTAGACCTCTAGATCTTGGGTGGCCATCTCCATAGTCAAATCTTAAAATATTTACCTTTCTAGATTCAATAAAAGAAATGGTTTTATCAAGAATATCATATGGAATAGCTTCTAAATATTTGCATTTGATAACAATATTGTTAGACCATTTTTCTTTATAGGAAAATAATCTAAACTAGACTTTTTTTTTCAAGCTAAGACAAAACAAAGTAAGGTAGTACAATAATCACTTTGTAAAAATAATTAGCTAACACATCTTCTTTTGGGAATTTTTGTATTTAGTTCTTCCTTTGCAAATCAACATACCTTATTTTGGTTTCCCAAATATTTACTAAATAACTTTGAAGATAAATTGGGAAGAGAATCCATCATATAGAAATTCCTTTTCAACAGCCTTAGAGGACATTGTTTTGTCTATCATTTATTATAATAGCTAATACCCAATTTTTTTATAAGATAACAAGCAAAACCTCCTCTTCACAAACTATGTTTTCCTTAATAATCCAATAATGAAAAAAGTAACCCACATAAAAATTACCTACTCCCTACCATGAAGGCAAAAGAACATCCAATTTAAAGATTGATGTACCAAAAGGAAAGAAATATCACCTCAATATCTGTCTTGAACTTATACATTGAATCTATACACACGAGAATCCCCTTAATAACTCTCTCACAACTTTCAATGCTAGAAGAATGAGTGTTTTCACAAGACTTTCATGCTATGATATTTATATCAAAATTCACTTGCATAGTTTTAGAGTCAAGCTGACCCATTCTCATGAGTAGTTTACATGAACCCCTCATAAGAATGGATCACTTAGTACTCATTTCATCAAAGTGATGCTCATAGCGGTGAAGCATTAGGGATTCCTAGGAGGTCACCCATAGTAATACTACTCTAAATGAAGCACGTTTAACCATGTAGATTGTCCCAAGATCAAACCCATTCAACTTGCCACCCCATTTGCAAAACCTTCATCAAGTGGTGTGCCTTATAAACCATTCATTATAGAGAAACTTTAGCTTATCCATTGACAAGTGGGAGGTGTTGATGTGTTTTTTATGCACATGCGAACGTAGAATAAAATACCCAAAAGTATCTTATCCTCTCTTGAACAAAGTTACTCAAATGCTAGAGATTTGCTTAAGGATCACTTGAGACAACTCGAAGGTTCTGGTATGTCGGGTCATGACGTGTGGATAAACATGGTTGATGTGATTGCTGGTATCACAAGGGAACTTATGTTGAATTGTCGAATGCTTGAATAGTTGGAACTTGATCATCTGATATTTCAATCTTGCGATGCTTTTTGTCCTAAACTAACTTGAATTGAAAAAAAGGGCAAAAGGTGAAGTGTTAATAAAATCTATTCTAAGGCCTAGACTGTAAGAAGATGGATCCTAGTTTATCCCTCTAACCCTGATTAATTTATTTAGAGTGTTTAGTTCCATTTTATTCCTTTCTTTTACAATTAAATATTATTGAAAAATTGTATTATTGTTCCAAATTTTGTGGATATTTAGGAGACACAAATAAAACATAAATGAAATCATTCCATATTTTTGTAGGAGATATTGGAATGAGACTAATAGGAAGAGTAGTAAACATGAGTCACAATGAGCACTTTAGAATAAATCTAAACATCATAAGGAAGAGTAGCTTGGAAAAATAGAAGCGTAATTTATTTTCCAATATGCAAGATTATTACTTGGGAAAGAATCTTGAGGAAGGATTCATTAATGAAATGGTCATTAACAAGATGGAGAGAATAATAATTAGGAAGAGATAGATTTCACATGCTACTAGGTGACTAGATTGGAGGGAAACTAGAGGCAAATAATTTAGCTTGGCCATGACACAAAGTCTTAGAATAGATGCCAACCTTGGTGAATGGAATGAAAATCCCAAACAATTAATGAGTGGTGAGACAAGTAGAGGCATGCATCTATAAATTTTGTTTTGAATATATATAAAATAAAGAAAAAATGGGACTAAAACCAAGGGAAATTCACATGGAAAGGATATGATGAAAATCAAAATAAATAGTTTGAAGATAATATTAGTTACCTAAAGGATATTCCACTTGATTATTTGGTATATCATAACTATTTTGACAAATTTTGAAACCATTAGAGGTACCTTTTACTTCTGTAGATGAGGCATTCATTCATGTTGAAGTTGTGATAGCTTATTTGCCTCTTTATAGACAACAAATTATCCATACGAATTATCATATATACTTGTAACCTCCATCCCAAACCACCTATTTCACTCTTCTTCCTTTGTGTACCTCTTTTATTTTTCCATTACCTCTTCGCTTACCTAAATTCAATCCAAAACATAGCGTATATAGCATCAAAAAAATTTCATATTTGATTAATATTATCCACAACATATCGAAAAGACAAATACCACACTTACTGTGTCATCAACCAAAAATAATTTACTTACATATTCAAAGAGTTCAATAATGGAGAAACATCCATGTGGTGCTCTACACATGTCCTTGAAGGTTCAAGAAATACTTATCCTCTATTGGTCCAAACTTTAAATCACTTTCCATGCATGAAAATAATTGCAACCATACACAATTTACCACCCAATGGATTCTCTCAAACTAGTTTACTATCTTAACATAGGGTCAAGGAAAAGCGGGCCAAAATAGGAATCCAAGTGTCTTAAAAGCCTTCAAGACCATAGTGGTGAGGATTGAATTTCTTTCTTAAGTGGTATCTTTCTATAGATTAATTAGTTGGGGATTGTATTAGGACCTTTTCCTAATTAAAAAAAATATATAAAGATTACATCCCTAAATATTACATTCATAATAGAATAAATTTCTGCAATATTGACACTATATTCATAATAGATTTATAGTGATGAATAAAGAAATATTTAAGATTATGAAAAAATTGATGTTTTCTTTCTCCCAACCGTCATTGGATATTGGGTGATCTTTGAGGCATTAAGTCAAATAGGTCATGTACCTTATCTAAGCTTACATATTTTGCATGCATGTGTACCTGGGCAGTTGCACTACAACATCTATACTCACTAATCACATTTGGTTGGAAGTTTCTAAATCCATTTCAAACACATCTTGTGCATATCCTGCAATCTATGCTAACGATGACTGTCTTTAATGGCTTCATTGTGTGCATAATTGATTGGCTCTTCACTCCTAAGACCTTCAAAAGTCTTTACTGGCTTCATTGAGTCCTTTTGTCTTCCAAATTCACCTACACCAACTTGAATTCTCCTTCAATGCTTGATTACCTATTCACTTGGAATTGAATTGATTTTATAACTAAGAGATCACTTGATTTTATATGTCTTGAAAGCATTTTATCCCTATGGCTTTAAATTAAAGTACTTTCTGTTCTATCTGGTATTGGTGGAGCAGATCCTTTTATGATATGTAAGTTGAGAATATTTTATGAAAGGTCCCTAAATGAATACACTTTAAACTAATTTTAATATACCTTGAAGTGTGCAATATGGAAGGTTTGTATTCTTAATCTCCTGCCCATTTCTTAATTTAAAAGATGATATCTTTATTAAATATCTTTATTAACTTGATTTCTCCTTCAATTCTTGATGAATGCTTGATTGCACGTTCACTTGGAATTGAATTGATTTTATAATTAAGAGATCACTTGAATTGTAGGTAAACCCCTTCAAATGACAGGGTAGGCTTCCTTTTATACCTAATATATGTCTTGAAAGCATTTTATTGTGATGGCTTTAAATTAAAGTACTTTCTCTTCTATCTGGTATTGGTGGAGCAGAGGTTGCATTGCATCGTCCTAGGATACATATTTCCGCAGATACAACACAAGTTAAATGTATCCCAAGTCGATGCAAAGCAACCTCTGCTCTAGAGATCACCAAAAAATAGAGAAAGAACTTTAATTTAATGCCATCAGGATAAAAGTCTTTAATCAAGACAAATAAAATTTGAGTTTGATTGTCATCATTTACTTTGCCAAATTCTTCACACGTAACTCCTGAATCAATTTCCTACTCACAAGAATTTTATTATGTCTCAAATATAGCGAAACAAAAGGCTTCAAATAGTAAACTTGAACATGCAACTAAATCCATTGACTAACCAGAAGAACAAAATTAAGAAATGGTTTGATCATCTGAGAGATGTTGTAGACTTGCAACTCACCAGCTAAGTTTTTGCGGGTAAGAATTTTTTTTGTTTTGGTTATGGTTGTGGTGTTTATAGGGAGACATTTACAAATTTATATCTATTTCACTATTTAATGGTTTATGGGTTTGTAATGGTAATTTAATGTTCTTTCATATTTTTGTATATATTCTTTATAATAGCCTATCATATTGATTTGTTCTATTATGCACAATGGTGTGGGTCAGACGGCTTTGTTGTCGGTGCATGAAAGCATTGAACGAGTTCTACTTTTAAAAATTACATGAAACATTTTTAATTTATTTGATTCAGTGTTATTTGCAAAAAATGATTATCAATGATGTTTCCTTTCTCCAAGAATTGTCTATGACCTTTCTGTCAAATAATATGTAACATCGAATGACTAAATCTTTTCATTACAAATGCTTATTTTATTTAATTATTATCTCAACGTGAATTAAAATTTATATCTGTACGGAAGCAGAACATACAAGTCCAAGAGTCAAGTGCAAGCAAATTTCCTAAAAGAAAGCAAGTAGGCATTATCTTGAATGACATGTAAACAAGCTCATCAGCTGCCTAGAAGAGAGCAATTGGAGAATGGAAGAGGAAAGTGTTTAAGGGTGATAAATAGATAGATAGTATGCAATACAAACAAACAATGTCTGGAATGTCTGATGTGACATCTCTAATTTACGTCCAGAGGGTCTAACTGGTTTTGGAGTTCCTGCGAAACCTATTGGGCCACGCTTGGAGGAAATCAATGTGTTCATGCAAGGAGCACCTTTTTTCTATTATGAGAATGATACTTTTGCACCTAGGGATATTTGGAAGTCAATATCCAAAAATTTCTATAGTGTGGAACAAGAGTTGGCGGACTCGAAGTATAATTGTCAGCTTTCAGAAGACCAAAAGGTTATGTACACAATCTCCCAATAGAAGAGCGATTTCAAGAATTACCTCTCCCCCCCATGACTATTCAGGAAGCACTTCCTCAAATAGAGGACTATTGGCCTCCATGGGATCAAAGAAAAAAATTAAAGCATAGACTCTAGACGATGTGGTGGTGTCCTTCGTGAAGAACTCTACACTATAATTGAAAATTCACGAGGGAAACTGCAAGATAGTGAAGAGAAATACAATCTTGAAAAGTGGGAAGAATGGATCTTGGTTTGGGTGGGGCCAAGTCAGGTGGCTCCTCTAGAGGTTGACGAGATAGAAATCATATTAGGATTTGAAAAAGATCACACTCGTGGAACTTCGTGTGCGAGTGATCGATTGCGGTGTTTGGGTAATGCATTCCAAATAGATACAGTCTTGATGGCATGCAACTGTATCTATTTGGAATGCATTACCCAAACACCGCAATCAATCACTCACACACAAAGTTCCATGAGTGTGATCTTTTTCAAATCCTAATATGATTTCTATCTCGTCAACCTCTAGAGGAGCCACCTGACTTGGCCCCACCCAAACCAAGATCCATTCTTCCCACTTTTCAAGA
Source organism: Cryptomeria japonica (assembly GCF_030272615.1). NCBI lineage: Eukaryota > Viridiplantae > Streptophyta > Pinopsida > Cupressales > Cupressaceae > Cryptomeria > Cryptomeria japonica. Next base: position 585,966,448 of record NC_081413.1, on the reverse strand, counting down.
TTGTATTTCTCTTCACTATCTTGCAGTTTCCCTCGTGAATTTTCAATTATAGTGTAGAGTTCTTCACGGAGGACACCACCACATCGTCTAGAGTCTATGCTTTAATTTTTTTGTTTGATCCCATGGAGGCCAATAGTCCTTTGTTTGAGGAAGTTCTTCCTGAATAGTCATTGGGGGGAGAGGTAATTCTTGTGGTCGCTCTTTGGGAGATTGTGTACATAACCTCTTGGTCTTCTGAAAGCTGACAATTATACTTTGAATCCCCCAACTCTTGTTCCACACTATAGAAATTTTTGGATATTGACTTCCAAATATCCCTAGGTGCAAAAGTATCATTCTCATAATAGAAAAAAGGTGCTCCTTGCACGAACACATTGATTTCCTCCAAGTGTGGCCCAATAGGTTTTGCAGGAACTCCAAAACTAGTTAGACCCTCCGGACATAAATTAGAGACGTCACATCAGACACTCCAAACATTGTTTGTTTGTATTGCATACTATCTATCTATTTATCACCCTTAAACACTTTCCTCTACCATTCTCCAATTGCTCTCTTCTAGGCAGCAGATGAGCTTGTTTCCATGTCATTCAAGATAATGTTTGCTTGCTTTCTTTTAGGAAATTTGCATGCAAGAGACTCTTCAACTTGTATTTTCTGCTTATGTACAGATATAAATTTTAATTCACGTTGAGATAATACTTAAATTAAATAAGCAATTGTAAAGAAAAAATTTAGTCATTTGATGTTACATATTATCTGACAGAAAGGTCGTAGACAATTCTTGGAGAAAGGAAACATCATTGATAATCATTTTTTGCAAATAACACTGAATCAAATAAATTTAAAATGTTTCATGTAATTTTTAAAAGTAGAACTCGTTCAATGCTTTCATGCACCGATGGCAAAGCCATTCGACCCACATCATCTCCCATCATCGGAATTCCAATTCCCACTACTAAAACACCCGACAAGGATGCTTTGCATCCCACGACACTCCTCTGTCAGAATTTTATACTTTGGTGTCGGAATTCCGATGACAGCCCAAGATGGCGACGGTATTCATTCGCGGAATGAGCATGCATGGTGGTCATCAGAAAGGTTGTGGTAATGTCAAAATTGCGACGACCACGAGGATAGTCAGAACTTCTGACGCAAAGTTTTTGATGGCCATTTTTGTCGATAGTGCGACGAAATGTGGTCGGAAATCCGACGATTGGCCATCGAAATCTTGACCCAAATGTACTAGTGATTGTTTATAAATAAGGAACTATTGATAAACAGTGAATGCGGGCAAGTGTATGCACAGGGATGCTACATAGTGATCACCGAGCACAGAAGCTTGAATACCTGTTGGAATAACAGAGTATTGATGCCCAACAGATAGACAAGAATAGTTCTATGTCTAGATTGTGTTGAACAAATAAGAATCTACTTTAGCATTTTAGATGTAAAGTTGCAAATAGATTGTATTACTGTTAGCTTGTGAAAGTAACAGGAAATATCTTAACCAAGTGGACTTAATAGTCTTATAAGTAAATCCTCTAACAAGGTGACATTCTAAATGAGTTTTTGAAATCCTTTGACTAGGTCACTTCTAACAAAGTGAAGATCCTAACAAATCTGAGGGAAATCCCTTAACCGGGTCAAATCTAGTAATGTGTTTTGTAATCTTTAACAAGATTGGCTTTTAACCGAGCATACTCTAGAAGAGTATATTTCTTAGTGGGTCCGAAATCCCACAGTGGTTTTTCCCTATTTGGGTTTCCACGTTAAATCTGGTGTTATGAGGTTTATATTGTTCATATGCTTTTGAGTTTGCATGTTTGATAGTTTTTATTCTATGACTGATATATGTTACCGAGGTTGAATCTGATGTTTTCATTAATGATTAAGTTTGTATGATTCACCCCCCCCCTCTCATCTTGTTGGCTATTAGATCTGTACTTATATTAAGTATCAGAACTATCATTGATATGCCCTTATTGATATGACTAAGCACGCCAAATGATATGATAAAGCTTCTTGATATTGGAAACTAGACAGATTTGACTAACTTTAACTTGGTATTTTGATGTTTGATATGGGTTGATTCGAAACTTGTGATCACTAGTTGATACCTCTTCGATTTGGAAGATGAAAATTGTTAGGGTTTCAAGCAGATCCGAAGAAAATATGAACTAACAATTATATGCAGATTTAAATACAAAAGATAAAGAAATAAAATAGGACACAGATAACACAGAGATTTAACATGGTTCACACAGAATGGGTTACGTCCACCATACACAGTCGTCCAATCTTTCTTATTATCCAGCAAAAATAGTACATCAACCTTACAATGCCTTAAGCATCCCATCCGCTTATAACATGCATTTTTAGGGCAACAAACAAAGTCGGCCTTTTTAGGGTTTTATTACAATGTTAGTTTTCATCAACAAAAAAATGGCAAAAAAATTATCAATCAAGAAGACCAACAGAATGGCCGCAAAATAAATAGTTTTGCCATCAGATGCTTCACATTCACCACAAACCATTCTGCATTCTACAGTGTTGTTACACAAGTGCCCACGCTGCACCTCCAATGTATGTTCTCCAAACTTTGACGAACTAAATAACTAAAATGTGATTTATTTACCATATTTCCTCCCGCACAACCCCTAACTCTGTCAATCTTTTAATTCTTATGTGTTCTTTCTAGATTTCCAAATGCCATACAAGTTACAGACACAACAAAAATTCAAAACACAATTTCACTTCTCACAATTCTCTTAAAATAGCATTCTCTAGCTCCTCACACATCATTGATATTAAACAAAATCAATACATATTGATAGTATTTACCATATTGATTACATTTCCACTTAAGTGGCTTTTCATCTCTTTATTAATTCTATTGCAGATTACAGATGCAGACCTCCCACCATCCAAACTTTACCCATCATGCAATTGAAATTGCCATATTGTACACTGCTCTGATATGGCACTATGACCTCCCGCAATGTCTACCCCCTCCAAATAGGTAATTCATACTCACAATTTAACATCTTAAGCTTGTTTTCTTTCCAAACAAGCATGTCCCTAAACAACTATACTATCTGCTTGCTAATTGCATTCCATCAGATTACTAACTACTGCTTTTAGTTTCCAAATTACTGTTTCATTCAGACCATCAAAACATACATTGTACTTTGCCCTTTTACATTTAGCTTTTAGTATGAGGTTTTGTTTGCCAGCAAAGTGTCACCCACCCAGAACATACATTTTACTTTGCCCTTTTACGTGCTAAGTGTACAGTACTTTGCTGATCAGTCGCCACATTTCAACAATCTCCCACTTGGAGACTGATCAGGCTCCACAACGAACAATCTCCCACTTGGAGACTGATACTACATGACACCACTGTACATGCAACATCCGCTAGATAAAACACTAGGACTTGACTGGTATAAATTCCACAATTATCAATCAAGAAGACCAACAGAAACTGATGAAGAAATCAGCTTCTCCTGTGGAACTGCCTTTGTGAACATATCGGCAGGATTCTCACTTGTGTGAATCTTCTCAAGCCGTAACTGACCCTCCTCCAAAATAGTCCAGATGAAGTGGTACCTTAGTTGAATGTACTTTGTCCTTGAATGAAAAATAGAGTTCTTTGCAAGATGAATGGCACTCTGGCTATCAGTATACAATGGGCTATCCTATTGTGTCTGACCCAATTCCTTCAGAAAACATTGCAACCAAATCATCTCTTTGCTGGCTTCTGTAGCAGCAACATACTTAGCTTCAGTGGTTGAAAGTGCAACAACCTTTTGTAGCCTAGAAATCCAACTGACTGCAGTTCCCCCTATAGTAAAAACATACCCTGTAGTACTCCTTCGTGAATCAATATCACCCACCAGATCAGAGTCAACAAATCCACTTAGAGTAGCATTAGATCCTTTGAAACATAATGCCTTCGTAGTAGTTCCTTTCAAATACCGAAGAATCCATTTCACAACATTCCAATGTTCCATACCCGGATTACTCATAAACCTGCTCACAACTCCCACTGCATGTGCAATATCTAGCCTTGTGCATACCATTGCATATATCAGATTGCCAACAACTGATGAATATGGGATGTTAGACATTTTATCAACCTCTTCCTGTGCCTTTGGGCACATCTCCTTAGTCAATTTGAAATGACTAGCCAAAGGTGTACTAACTGCTTTTGCATCCTGCATATTAAATCTTTTCAACAGCTTCTTTATATACTCACTTTGGGACAAATTCAAGGTTCTATTTTTCCTGTCCCGTGTAATCCTCATACCAAGAATTTGCTTAGCTGCACCCAAATCCTTCATAGCAAATGACCTGGCTAATTTCTGTTTAAGATCATTTATATGTTGCATGTTAGACCCAGCAACAAGCATGTCATCAACATAAAGCAACAGGATAATATAACTGTCAGTATCAAATCTCTTAAAATATATGCAATGGTCAGAATGACATCTATGATAACCGTGTTCAGCCATGAAACTATCAAATTTTAAATACCATTGTCGGGGTGCTTGCTTTAGGCCATACAGACTTTTCTTCAACCTGCACACCAAGTTCTCCTTACCTTTGACCTCATATCCCTGTGATTGCAACATGTAAATTTCCTCCTCCAAATCTCCATGGAGAAAAGTTGTTTTGACATCTAATTGTTCAAGATGTAAATCATCTGCAACCACAAGACTAAGTACAGTTCTAATTGAGGTCATTTTTACAACTGGAGAAAATATTTCATCATAATCTATACCCTTTTTCAGTGCAAAACCTTTTACCACAAGTCTAGCCTTATATCTTTTCTGACCTCCTTCCTCCTCCTTCAGCCGATAAACCCATTTGTTAGGCAAGGCTCTTTTTTCTGTAGGTAAAGGGACTAAGTCCCAAGTCTTATTTTTCATCAAGGAGTCCATCTCCTCTTTCATGCCTAGCTGCCACTGTTGTTTGGCATCCACCTGCATTGCTTCTTCATATTCTTCTGGTTCACCAGAATCCGTTAATAAAATAGAATATAAAGAAGGAGAAAATCTTTCAGGGGGTCTACTTGTCCTCGTAGAATGTCTAACACTTGTAGGAGTTTGTGGGACAATCTGTTGTTGCTGAGCATCAAGTACCTGTGGCATTTCATTTTTAGGAATCTCATCCAACACCACATATTCTTGTTTGTCCTATTCATGCTTCTTTTCCTGCATCTGTTCTTTATACATAACCTTCTCATTGAATATAACATCTCTACTTCTAATTATTTTCTTATTTTCAAAATCCCATAACTGATAGCCATATTCATCTATCCTATATCCAATGAAGGTACATTTCTAAGATTTAGCATCAAGCTTGGTTCTATTTTCTTTATCAACATGGACAAAAGCTTCACAACCAAAAGTTTTTAGAAAAGAATAATTTACCTTTTTACCAGTCCATGCCTCCTCTGGAATACCACCATCCAAAGGGGTGGAAGGTCCTCTATTTATCAAATAGATAGTAGTATGTACAGCATTTCCCAAAAATGTAAGGGCAATCCAGCATGCAATCTCATGCTCCTCGCACGTTCCATGATGGTCCTATTCATTCTCTTTGACACACCATTTTCCTGTGGAGTTCCTGGAACTATCTTCTTCTTTTGAATCCCATTTAAGGAACAGTAATATTCAAATGCTTTGTTGCAATACTCACCTCCATTATCCGATCTGAGACACTTCAACTTTTTTCCTGTCTCATTCTCAACCAAAGCTTTCCATTTCTTAAAAGTTTCAAAAACATCTAATTTTTGTTTTAGGAAATATACCCATGTTTTTCTGGTTGAGTCATCAATAAAAATAACATAATAACAAGAGCCACCAAGAGATGATACCTGAGTCCGTCCCCATACATCTGAATGTACAAGCTCTAACTTCTCACTCTTCTTCTCTTTCCCAACCTTGAAAAATCTGACTCTTTTTTGTTTACCATAAACACAGTTTTCACAGAACTCTAAATCAATCTTCTTTAGTCCTGGCAATAGATTTTTGGAGTGAAGGATTTTCATCTCTTTCTCACTCATGTGCCCAAGCCTATGGTGCCACATTATCGAATCTGTTCTTGCAACATTTATTGTTGTTGTCCCTGTAGTAACTTTATCTGTAGCAGCTAAGGTAGAGTAAGTGTTACCAGTACACAGATATAATGTGCCTACCTTCGCACCTTTAGCTACTACTAATGATCCTTTAGTGACCTTCCACATACTTTCTGAGAAGGTAACTATGCAACCTTCACTACCTAGTTGCCCTGCAGAAATTAAATTTCTTCTTAAATTAGGAACATGTCTTACCTCCTGCAGAAACCAATCATTACCATCCTGCAACTTGATCTTTATCTTTCCTTTTCCAATAATTTGACAAGGCTCATCATCACCCAAATATACCTGTCCAAAATCACCTTGAACATAATCTAGAAAATATTTTCTATGGGGTGTAGCATGAAATGAAGCCCCAGAATCTATTACTCAGGAATCATTAACATTATCCAAACATAAGATTAAAGCATCTTGTAAAGTATTACTTGCAATATTAGCTTCCTTACTGTCATTTTCATTTTTGTCTTCTTCTTTGTTTTTCCGAGACCAACAGTCTTTCTTTAGATGACCAGGCTTTCCACAGTACCAGCAATCTTTCTTTCCTCTAGATTGAGAGCGTCCTTTCTTTGACTTCCCTCGTGACTTCTCATTCCCAGGGCCTTTTTCTCTTTCCTTTGATCTTCCTCTGTTCTCCACATTCAAAACACTACCCGATGATGTTGAAGTCTCACCTGTGCTTTTCCTTCACATTTCCTCGCTTAGGATAACACCAACAATATCATCAAATACCAAAGTATTTTTACCAGAGACAGAGTTACTTACAGCCATAACCAAGCTATTCCAGCTTTTTGGCAAAGAACATAAAATCAAGAGAGCCCTAACCTCTTCTGCAAAGGTAATTTTTACCGAAGACAATTGACTGGTAATTGTATTAAATTCATTTAAGTGCTCTGCTACAGATCCTCCCTCACTCATTTTCAAATTAAACAAACGCTTCATAAGAAATACCTTATTCGAAGCTGAGGGTTTCTCATATAGCTTAGCCAATGTTGCCATCAAATCTACAGCCATTTTTGCTTCTGTTATATTGAATGCTACAGATGACGCAAGGCACAATCGAATGGATCCCAGTGCCTTTCTATCTAAAATGTCCCACTCTTCATCTGATATTGTGGTCGGTTTTTTTGCCTTTCCTTCCAGTGGCCACCACAAATCCTTTTGATACAGGTAATCCTCCATCTGCATTTTCCATAATTCATAATTCTGGCCGTTAAACTTTTCGACCTTGAATTTGGAATCCTCCATTGCTCCCACTCAAATCTGAAAGTCCTGCCAATTTACAGAAAACCTTGCTCTGATACCAATTGTTAGGGTTTCAAGCAGATCCGAAGCAAATATGAACTAACAATTATATGTAGATTTAAATACAAAAGATAAAGAAATAAAACAAGACACAGATAACACAGAGATTTAACGTGGTTCACCCAGAATGGGTTACGTCCACCATACACAGCCGTCCAATCTTTCTTATTATCCAGCAAAAATAGTACATCAACCTTACAATGCCTTAAGCATCCCATCCGCTTATAACATGCATTTTTAGGGCAACAAACAAAGTCGGCCTTTTTAGGGTTTTATTACAATGTCAGTTTTCATCAACAAAAAAATGGCAAAATTTTTTTTCTTGGGGGCTGCCGCCCCCGAACCCCTGCCTGGAGCCCGACCCGGCCCCGGACCTCGGTGAGGATACGTGCTGAGTGTACAGTACTTTGCTGATCAGTTGCCACATTTCAACAATCTCCCACTTGGAGACTGATCAGGCTCCACACCGAACAAAAATATATCTATGATAGTTGAAAGTGAAAGTCCTCCTAAAAGGGTATTTAGATCTGTTTTTGGAATCCGAGAATCTTAGCTAGATAAGCCTCTATTTTTAAATACGCTAATCAAATGCGCTACATGATTGTTTAGAAGTACCACAAGATTATTCAAATGTGCCACATAATATTTCCTATGCGCCATTGTTTGGGTTTAATGTGCTACAAAATATTTCCTATGCACCATAGGTTTACTCAAATGCACCACCGGATGCTTCCTATGCGCCACTATTTTGGTTGAATGTTCTAAAAGATGATTTATATGCACCACAAGCTTACTCAAATGCGCTACTCTCTATGTTTCCTGATTCGACTCAAATTTTGAACTAATTTTTTGGATGTTCAATTTTTTTTGCAAGGTGTTTTAAGAATTCTAGCAAGAATACTCAACAAGCATGAAGATGGTCATTCTAATTCTAAACATTGAGTGTATGTTTGTTTGAGGATGCATTCAAATCTCCAATGTTTTCATTGGTTTAGACACAAGACAAACACACCAAGTAGACTCTTTAATCAAGGGACATCAATAATACCATAGCCCACATTTGGGTACTCCTTCAACTCAAACAACCGTGTCACCCCTACAGGGTGCCCATTTTTTTGCCTTTGTCTGAAAATTAAATCAAAGAGGATTTCTCCTCAATTGAATCATTATCCTGAGAGATATATGGTGAGTGTCTTGCAGGCGGATTATTCCCCACCCTTGCACTATGATATTATTAATGTCTGGATACTGACTCGGCAAGGCTTCTATTTCTAAAGTTCATAATCAGGCTTTTGTTTGGTCTTCAGTGATAAAATCCCTCATGGGGCTTCCTCACCTTTAGAAAAAAGGCTTTATGAATCTCAAGGATACTAGGGGAAGACTAAATGCTGAGAAAAACCATTGGAGGGGATTTTCATTAGCCTCCACATTTGATTATAGTGGGTTGGAATACTTGGCTAAAAGTCATTCCCTACTTACGTCATTCCCTTCTCACCGCATCCCTTAAGGCAACTCGGGAAGGCACACCCTCTAAAGGTTTTAATTGCTTGAAATAAAATAAATCACGAAGGAGTGATTCTAGCTTTTTGGTCACCCAATTAAGGGGAGAGCATATACCTTTCACTCAAAATAAAGAAAACAATGATTGATTTTAAACCTTCATAGCAATTTTTTTCTAAGTCCTAATTGGAGATGTTACTCCAATCAAACATGGTTTTCTTTTTACCCACAAAGCAATGATTTTCTAAACTAGGAAAATGAAATCCTGGTCAACAAAAATGGAAAATTCTTTGCAAAACGTGACAAGTGGATTGTTCTTTTTACTTGAAACAAAAAGTATGGATTGTTCTTTTTAGACTTTGCAAGAAAATGAGATTTGTCTTTGTTCTTTTTAAACCCAAAAAGAGGTTATCTTCCTAACTTGCAAAAATGAAAGATTTTGATTTGTTGTTCATTTTAACCTTGCACGTGTGGCTTCTTTTAAGCCTAAAAATACTAGTGAAGTTCTTTTTAAATCCAAAAGGAAAGTGTGAGGTTATTTTTACTTGCTAAAAAGAAATGAATTATTTTTAATCCAACTTTGAAAAAGTTTAGTTTAACAAATAAAAACTACTCATTTAGGACCTACAAAAACCATTGTTAGAATCCCGCAACAAGCCAAATTAGTGAAAACCAATAATCCAAGTGGGCTAGACAAGCCTAATTTTATGACCTTGTTACAAGTTACAACTCTATTGTATATGCGCCACAACAGATAGAAAATATGCCAGAAGAATTTACAAACGTACCCAAAGAAATAACATATGTGCTACAAAACTAGGTATATGAGCTAGAAGAAAGAGCCCATGTGCTAAAAAATAAGTGCGGAAGAACATGTTGCATATGCGCTATAGAAAAGAACAAATGCGCTAGAAGAAAGTGTATATGCGCTAAACTGAGGTAATGCATGTTCAAAAATTTATGTGGATCATCATGCATAAAAAAAGTTCGAAATGTCTAAAAATGGGGTTGAGCCCCACGGTGGGAACCAAAAATGTATGCCTTGAAATGTGGAATCCTACAAATGAGAAAGAAATCAAGCACACCAATGAAACATTATAAAAACAAACAAATGAAAACAAAAAAAATGAGCACATCCCATTGTCCTCTATCTCCAAGGATCCCTTAGATTCAAGTTGGCTCTCAGCTTGGAAGAGCACTTGATCTTGGGATGACTACTCAAAGAATGAGAGATAGTGTATGATATAAGATCTAAATGATTGCAACTAAGATCTTACAAATATGCTATGGATATGAAACGAGATATGGTGCAAGATAACAAGATTAGTATGATATTAAGCTAGCATGAGTATGATATTGATCTAGAATGAAGATTGAACTAACATGACATGTTAAATATGATAAAAATATATGCTATGATGCTATTTAAATGATCTAAAATGCTTAATCTGACAAAGAGAGGCAAAATGCTTAGTGTTATGTGACTATAATGTAGATGCATGAAGGCTTGGATTTGGATAATAAAGAAAGTGAGTCCTATTTATAGAAGAAATGACCAAATGGATGGTTAAGATTGAGTAATATTAACAAGGGTCGGGATTGAAAGTTATTAAATCCTTGTGAGGTTTTCAATCCAATCCTAGGTTGACAAATGTCACCCTAAGGAGGCTTGAGAGGAGATGTAAGATACATTAAATGCTTGAGAAGACATGGTGGTTACCTTAGGAGGTAAGTTCATGGCTAGGTTAATGGATAACCAATGGATAAAGCTTTTACCCAAAGGGTAAACTCTTGTGCAAGGGTTTATAGGATAACTAGGGCCAAAACAATGAGTTCTTGATGAGACCCCTGGGTTAGATTAGGGTTGAGTTAGAGAGAAAGTCTCTGATCATATGGTAAGGTTGAGTTAACCATTAATGGTTAGGGAGGCTTTGAGGTTTAACTTGTTGGAGACATCAAGCCTTCAATGCATTTCAAAGACTTTGAGGCTTTCATGAGAAGTGACCTTCTCTTAATGAATGTGCAAATGATTAAGGGTGGATTAGGCTAATTAGGATTATTAGAATAATCTAGAAGGCTCTAGAAGAGGTTTAGTCATGAATTTAGGAGAATGCAAGTGGGAGAAATTATGATTTTAAATTAAAATAAAATATTTTATTTCAACTAAAAATGGATGCAACTTGTATTTGTAGGAAAGTGCAAGTGGGGGGGGGGGGGGGGAGTTATAAATAAATTTAATTTATTTATGTGCAAGGATGATTTTAATTAAATGTAAATTTAATTAAAATGGTGAAAAGGGGATTTAATTAAATAAATAAAATTTATTCAATTAATGGATAGAAAGGGGAATTAATCAAATGTTGTATTTGATTAATGTTTGGTCTAGAAGAAAAATGATATGTTAAATAAACCTTAGATTAATTAATAGGTGGATAAATGATAATTAAATAAATAAAATTTGTTTAATTAAGCGTGCAAGTTTTAGGCATCTACAATACCTATAGTATAAAAACATATGTAAATATGCCAAGAGATATCTTATAATAGAAGAGAATCATGTGTAAAATAAATGTTCTTCTAAACAACTAAACTCCAAGAATAAAAATCCATTAAAGTCTTGCATGCAAATGGAGACAAGTGGCGAAAAATAACACCTCCACAAAAGTTGAAACATGGCACATTTCATGCATTTACCCGTTATTTGTATGTCAAATTGTTTCAAAAATGGTTTTTTGTTTGCGGACATTTTGATGTCATTGTAGATGCCTCTTGACATAATGAGCTTTTAGTTATTTGTTTCTTGGTTTTTTTAAAGTTAGTCTTTGTGGGGTTGGGTGTGCAAGGAGTGAATGGTTATTGGAACATGAACGGTAATTGGTGCTCTTCCCCTATAAGAAAATATGTATGTTGAAATATAAAAGATGTTAGATTTAGTGTTTAAATTTTAAATGCAATAAATTATTTTCATATTTGTGGATCTAATTTTGTTGTGGAATTGATTTAGTGTAATATGCTCTCTTGTTTTGTAATCCTTCTTATTTGTCTTATTTGTTTGAGTGTTAAGGATTGGCGGTGTTTACAAATGCGAATGTGAGATTGTTGGATTGCATGAGTCGTGTTCTCTTAGACCAACCATCTTGAGAGAACTAGCTTTATAGCCATGGAAGTGATTAAGTAGAATTTTTTTTAATCATATAAATGCTTTAGAATGTTCATATAGAACCATTCTTTTTAGGTGTTCCAATTGAAGTGCTCTTGGTATGCTTTGTTAATGGTTGATCAAATAGTATCTAAATTGTTGAGTTTTCTGTAGTTCAGAAGGTGTGGAATGTGGAAGTTGCTTAAGTGCAACTCGAGTTGAATGTTTATCATTGAGAGAATTCTTTCTATTCTATAAATAGAAAGTTTCTTAGAGTTGTGAGGTTAACATCAAGAGCGATTTTATGTGTGAGTTACCCCATGTCCCCATGTGCCTGCTTATGAACACTGTTTGCTTAAATTTAAGCAAATAGAGTGTTCCCATGTATATTTTTTATCAGGGAAAAAGGATAAATTAGAATCTTATACTATTTTAATGGACTGACAACTTCTTAAATATTGAAAATAAGCTTTGAAAAAACGGGGGGCTAGAAATAAGCAAAAACTACTTATTAGAAAATATAACACGTGGCTTCACCATATTTTTTTCCTTCCTTTTTATTTGCCTACAATTTTGCCTACAAATTTTACTTGCAAGAAATATTATTACTAATTTCATTTAAACATATCAATTAAGAGGATTCCTTAAAAATAAGTAGCATTTTTACTATCCATGGGGCCACCAGCTCCATAAATTGCCACTCAAAAATTGAGCAGCCTGTTGGAATCAAGGAACACTGAGAGGGGGGGGGGGTGAATCAATGTTATACCAGTAAATAAATTTTCAAAATTATTCTCAGACCACCAAAAGAAAATGCAAGAAAGTAAAATGCAGGAACACAAGATAATCAACCATAAAATCATAACACTAAGATTTTTACGTGGAAACTCAGAGAGGGAAAAACCATGGTGGGATTGGACCCCACAATATTCATATACTGTGATCAGGAGTACATAAATATTACAAAAGGAGAATGCACTTGCATTTAGGCACACTGTCTAGAACCAAAGGTTTAATTGCAATATGGAAGTCTCACTGACTTACATATCATTTACAATAATAACTACAATGTTTGAATTCCAAAATAGCATCAAACAATGCCTGGATGAGTTCCAATTAAGTGCAAAAAGTCTGGTTGTAACCACTCTACAACTCTTCCTTGTTCTTCTTCTCATTTAGCTACCGGATCAGGAATGTGCATGTGAAACTATGCCAAATAGGTTTCTCGATCACTACTCACTAATATCACTCCTCGAAAAGATCTCCTACACCAATCATATATATTTGCAATCACAAAATAAAATATTCATCAAGTTGACTATCCATAATATGCAATGTGATGTGTAACCAAATGTCGGCTTGGACCAGATTTCTAAAACATATGAGGATCAACCAAATGATGACTAAATGATTTCTACATGTAGGCCCTATCATCCCATGCACAAATCTGATCACCACAATCACCACAAATATTCTGGACCAAAAGTGCTCTACTACCCTGAGATACCAGTGACAAATTACCGGATCACTTCCTCTACTAGTTACCAAAATCCATAACTACGAGATAGAATTTCTAAGGAGAGTTTCCATCACTGAAAACCCTAATTCATTATCCATGCAATGGTATCCACCAGATGAGTTTCAATTTCCAACAATCTCCCCCTTTAGCATTGATGGCAACACTCATGAAAAATGTCTGTGTTGAGTCAACCTTTATACCGGATCAAAATTTCAAGGCTCCCCCTTAGACCAAAAACTCAAAAACTTGTATCAACCAAAAAATTGTTGTAGTGTCATAAAATTGTGTGTCCTGCAATTTTAATCACATTTGAAGTCCTCACCTTGGCGACAACATCCTCCTTCTTAGCCAAGACCTCTTTTTGGATTTTCACCCCTTGATCCCTTCCTGTTTGAGCCCTGAGATAGCCTCAAGACCTTGTCCAGGCCCTAAGATAGGGCAAGATAGGGGCGTGGTGCCCCTATCTCCCTTGGACAGGGCCGTGGTGCCCTTGTCCCACCCTCTTAGGGTGGCCCCAAGATAGGTCCCCCCAGCCCTATCTACACTTTGGGATCCCAAATCTCCTCGATGTCGGCCTTTAGTGAGATGAATTAATCTTTTGAGGCATGTATAAAAGGGAGTTGGTTTTCTCATTTGTGGGGAGGCAAAATTTAAACGAAGTGGATCATAAGAAAGCATAGGCGAAGATATACATCATCAATCATTCAAGCATTCAAGTCTTCTTCATTCATCCATTGGAGCAATATTACAATATTTATTTGCAAGCATGTATGTGTGCTAGGGTTTTGATATGTTACATGCCATTTCATGCAACACTTGTGATTACATTCAAGAAGAAAAGAAATCATCATCAACAAGTTACAGATCTACAAGGTATACATTTCCATTGCTTACATTCAAGCATTTGCAATTACTTCCTTTCAAGGTTGATTTGTCAATCGGGGTTTGACTGAGGTAAACCCCTATCCACAACTCCTTTTCCTCTCTTTTCTCTATGTAGGTTGCAGGTGCGCAGCTGTAATTGCAGGTTTGGGCTTCATTTGCAAAGATGGAAGAACCCTTTTCATTTTGCGGATTTTGTGGAGGACCATGTACATTGTTGCCACGGTCATGACAAGTTTTCTCCAAATTTGTAGGGAAGATCTATATCAATCTAATTAGCTCAGATCTGAAGTTACAACGCGATCCTGAACTAGTAGCTCCTCATTTTATTCAATATCTCTCTTTGTTTTGCACAGTTACAAAGTCAACTTTATCATTTACAAAAGAGGGCAAAAACACACTTCAACCCTTGCAATCCACATCCTTGCTTATCTTGGATTTGGATCTAGTGGATTCAACCCCTCTTTTGAATGTAAAGTTCCTCCAAGTGAAAATCATCCTAGTGACTTCCTTTCTCTCTCCTAGGTGGGGAGTCACTAGGGTCCAATTTTCCACTTTACACTTGTATCATTCTCTATACATTTTTCACTACACTCTCCCCCTTTGACATCAATGCCAAAGATGGGGTGCTGCTCAAAAACTTATATACAAGGGTATATACTAGATATTATACATAGTTGAAGATATCTGCAAAAATGGTCTTCAAAAATCCTAAGTGGATATCCCATCCATTCTTCAAGTTGTCCAAAACAGTAATAAAATCACTGAAAAAATAAGCATATATTTGCACATCTTTCAATTATGTCACAATTGGTTGTTCCATTGTCTTCATTAAATCAACTTTGTTTCTCAACATGGTGTCCATCCGGGGAGGAATTGTTGGCAATTGACACTCATCTGACTTAGTTGTGTTGTCATTGCTAGCAACACACACCATCTTGGGTTGGTCACTTAACTGGTACTCATCGATATTCATTGTTTGGCAATTGACATAAGGAACCGACACCGGCAGGAAAGGGAAATCGACAATCTAGGAACTGGTATATGAGGCCGACACAAGAGATTGATCCAATAGGTCTACATGGTAATTATCAAAGGGATCAGTTTTGAAATTTAATGAATTTATTTTTGCTTAGGCCGACATGTAAATAAATTGTAATATCTTTGTAAGATGACATAAGACATTTATATTTGTGTTTGGGAAGGGTATGTAAGTAAGTTCGATTAGGTTATTTTTGAAATGGATTAGGATGCATAAGAAGGTAATGGGATATAATAATGTAATGTTGATCAACAAAATGCGAATGTAATATTTTGTAGTCAGTCTTGGATTTTGGTTTAGAGGTTTGGGAAGCGAAGCAAGATACCGGTAAGGAAGGACACAATGTAAACCAGTACAGACTTCGCTTTAACCGAAACTCATCCAACATAGCAGATGAACTCTTAGAGTTTATAATTTTGTTTGTAACTCCATATGTGGTGTTTGTAGTCAATGAGGCTCCTCTTATGATGAGCAGTACACTCTAGGTTGTTGGTCTTCTTGCATGTGTAGACCCCTATTGTAATATTTATTCATCTAGCCAATGGATAGATATTGTGGATCTCCAATCCCACCGTGGTTTTTTCTCTTTGAGGTTTTCCACATATAAATCTTTGTGTTATGGTGTATGCTCTTGTGGTTGCTTCATTTCTATTTGTTCTTATATTATTTCATGTTTACCAGTTACTGAATTGCATTGTTAATAAGGTTAAAATTAATTATATCGGTAGAATACTGATTCACCCCCCCTCTCAATGTTCTTGGATTTCAACAATTGGTATAAGAGCCTGGTACCTTGGAGTAAGTCTAACAGGTTGAGGAAGATCTTGAATCCAGAATCCATGGAGATGAGTCTACAAAAACAACTTGAAGTAGCACTTGAGGACTATGATGTTGAAAGGATGAAGAACTTGAAGTTACAAGATGAATTGAACTTTGCAAAGGAATTCATTCTTACCCTATAGGAGAGGCTATCATTTGTTCAAGCTAAAAGGAAGGAACTTTTGCAAAATCTGGATGATGAAGAGAAGGATGCCCTTAAGGAACAATGTCAGAAATTGAGTCAAGAGAATGGTGTGATGAAGATTGAAATGCAAGCCATGACTATGAGAATGTCCAAGGAGATTGAAGATCGGAAGAATAATGAAGAAAATCTTAGCAGATCTCTAAAAGATAGATCTGAGGAATTCATTAGGTTGGTGCATGAGAATGATGTGTTGGGGACTAATTTGGTACAATCACAGAACAATGAACAAGAGATTGAAAGAATGATGTCAATCATAAGAAGTGATCTGGATGTTGCAAATGAATACAAAGAAAAGTTCAGGGTCAGTTTTGCAAGGCTTGATGAATTATTGAAGGATCAAAGAGACACTAGAGACACTAGAGGTCTTGGATTTGAGCATGGAGAAACCTTCAGTACTACAAATCAGGGAAATCCACTAGACAACTGGAATCAGAAATCACCGGTAAGGCAATCCAATGAACATAAATTAAATGGTAGATGCTTTGTTTGTAATAGTTTGGTCATAGAGAAAGTCAATGCAGAAATAGAGAAAACCAAAATAACAATGCAGTTCCCGGTCAATGTTCAAAATGTAATAAGTATGGTCATAGGATAGAAGATTGCAAAATAAATGTCAGATATCATGCATGTGGAAAGTTTGGGCATATGACTAATCAATGTAGGTTGAAGAATGGTCAAGGACTCAACAAGGCAATTCAAAAGAATAATGTCACTTGCTATGCATGCAACAAAATAGGACATATTGCCAAATATTGCAGAAGCAAGAACAATCTGGTAGGAAATGATGAGAAAGGAAAACAAAAGGTTGAAGGCATCCAGAAAGAGCATGAGAAGAAATGGGTTAGGAAATTTGAAGATCAACCAACATATACAATCAACTCGGTTACTCAACTAACATAGAAGAATGTTCCTGCATCGACAAGAAACTTATCTGATAACTAAGGAATTAGCCTTAGGGGGAGGTAAATTATTGAAAGATATTGAATTACCCTTGGTAGAGGTCTGAAATACTTCTTCAGATCTTGATAAAGACAGTCTGGAGATTCACCGACGCTGAGATAATGGATTTTGAATCCGATATGATATGCCCTCATGCATTAATGTCAATGAGAAATTTTCACAGAATAAAAGGGAAATATTGGTTCATTTTTCAATCACACTACATTCAGAGTGAGTTCACGGCAATTTAAGGTGATCAAAATCATTTCAAGCAAGTTCTAGTGCATTCTCTAGCGGATTTTCAAGAGATTTCATCGATAAAGGTTGTGAGGTATTTTATCATTTTTTAGAGCTATCCTTATTTGCAATGGCTTCTAGATCATCTTCCACTCCAGCAGGTGTGGCTAACCCTATTTTTGTCGACATCAAGGACCATCCATGCCCTATTTTCAAGAAATGCCCTCAAATTGCGAAGGTCAATGATTCGGTTGGCGCATTTTTTAGGGTTCATGAAGGAGTTTTGTATGTCAAAGATGTCCATGCATACATTCATTGTATTTTGGAGGATTTGGGTTTTGCTGAGATCAAGAACATGTATATTGGCACTTTGGTGAACCAGGATGGGTCGATGAAACCAAAACTTCAAATTTTGAAGGATCGGGGTTTTATCGACATTTTGGAGATGCCAGAATTTGAGGACAAATTGATCCGGTATGCACTGAGTCGAGTCCATGGTGAATCCATATGGTTAGACCGGCCCCACAATATCACCAAGGAGGATATTCGTGCGATCACCAGTTTACCATAGACCAGTCCAACCCCTAGAAGGAAGAAGATATCTAACAATGAGGTGGAAAAGTTGACTGGTGCAACATCTGACAACTAGTTGATTAGAATCAGTACTATCAGAGACAAAGCAGATCAATTTGCAAGCATGATCATCGGTTACAAGGTAACCCAATCAAATCGGTTTAAATTTGTTTCCAGTTCATGCATTTTATATGCTCACAAAATGATTAAGGTGAATGAAAAGCTAGATCTATGTCAATGGATTTGTGATGAGTTGATAATAAACTTAGGGAAGATTAAGGGTGATAAGAAGGGTACTTTCCGGTATGGAAAACTTGTTGTCTATTTATTGCTTTTCTTTTTTAATGAGTTACCCGAAACCAGTATGACTCAATGGGCATTTGATATATCGGTAGCAAAATAAATCAAAGAGGCTATAAGGAATATGGGACAAGAAAAGGATAGGGACTCCATTCTTTGGGGTTATTTCAAATCATTCCAGAAGGCAATGAAGAAGAGAGAAAGAGTTCCAAAACATATTGTAGATAAGTACTCAATTGAAATCTGTTTTATGGTGAAAAAGGATGAAACACTAATGGAGGCAGTACAACCTAGGAAGATCTGGATAACTGAAATGGGCTATGAGGTAGATGCTGAGATCTTGGACTTGTATGCCAAGACTCTTATTGATGTCTTGATAGATAAAACAGAGAAAACCTTTGGGATTGCTAAGCAAAAATCAATTGAAGTTGAAATTGGATTCAATAAGAAGAAAAGGGAAGGAAAGATCAAGGGTTGGGGAATCTATGCAAAAGATGTCCACTGAGATAAAGAAGATTATTGGACTAGTTGAAGGGTCATCTCTGGCAGCAGTGCAGGCTCCACCAACAACAACAACCGACAAGGGTGTAGTAAAGAGGAAGAAACCTGAGACTTATATTTCCCCTATTACATCAGGTTCTGACACTGATGTTGTGCCCTCATAGATTCCTAAAAATTTTATCAGGATACCAAGGAGGAAGGACAAGGAAGTAAAGAAGAAGAAGAAAATGAAGGTTACCTCTCTGGCAATACCAAAGAAAATATCGAAGGTGAGGAAGCCCACAAAGAAGAGGAAACCGGTTAAGGAGTCTACTTCTACTCCCTATAAGAAGAAGAAATCAGATGTAGATATTTCTCTCGAATCTAGTAAGAGTATTGAAGTCATTCCTCCTCTTTCAGTTGCCTAGTTGATTGATCAAATCGCTAAAGATGAAATTTTGAGTAATATACAACATTATTATGTACATATGGATGATAAGGAGCAAATGAAGATGGATGAATCAATTTTGTTATATTTAGATATATATAAGAAGGCACTTTTAGAGATTGAAAAATAGATATCGCCAGATTTGTATAGTAAACTAGATGCTAGAAGGTTATTTGTGGTTGAAGAGGACAAACATATAAAGGTACAGGAATTGCTAACTGTGTGTGGTTTTATAACCGATGAAGAGATGCAATAGTGTTTAGAGTTTAGAGTTTCCTCAACAAAACTAGCATACCTTTGGGTAGTTTAAGGTTGGTTCTACTTTCTTGTAATGTATTTCTTATTGTATGTTGTTTTTAAAGAAAAAAACCTATGAAAAAAGATTGGTTTTCGTGCACGTATTTCTTGGAAATTTATTTGGTGTTTTGTGCTTATGCATTGTATGTGTTTTGGGAGTAATCAAGACCTCCTACTCTTGGGAGAGAGGATGGTCTTGTTGGTGGTAGAAGTGACAACCCTTGAGTGAGAGGCTCTCGTTATGAGAGTGATCACAAGGGATTTTATGTGACCCTTGCTCCATGGCTTGTTTATGCATTGGGGGTCATAAGGAGGGAAATAAGGCATGAATGCCTTGGGGGGCATAAGGAATGTGGGGTTGTTACACTTGATGTAATTGGTTTGCCATGAGGTGGCTATATGTGTTTTACCATACTTGCAGTCTCCTCAGGGTACTTGGTCCACTACCACTCTTGAAAAGACATCACAAATGTGTGGTGCAGTGTAGCCTGGGTTGGGATTGTGTTTGAGCTTGTGTTTTCCCTTGTCTTTTTTGTTTGCATGTGTGTAATCCTATCTAGGGCTTGGTTCTCTGAGCTCGGGGGTGGCTACCAGTTATCCTAGGTTGGGAGGTGAGCACTCCATGGTCACAACCTTTGATTTATTTGCAGGTTGTTAGAAGAAAATTATCAGGTCATGAAGATATGGTTGGAAATATTTGTTGTAGAAAGATGTTGTAAATGTAATTAATATTCTTTGAAAGTCCTCATTTATTTGAAAAGAGAGACCTATTTGTAAAATGACAATAAAGATTTGGGGATATGATTTAAAGATATGTAATATTTATTTATGTTATATTGCAGAAAGAAATGATTAATTTCTGGTTTCTAGTTCCTAAAGTATTGATATAAATAACTGTTGTGTATAGGATGCTTCGAAAAGAAAGAAATGTATTCATTCCTTTTATGCATTTAAGCAAAACATTAGAAAAGAAATGGAATGGAATTTGCATGCATATAGTAGGCTGGTAATAAAACACCTTAGATCTATTCATGAGAATGCAAAACTTAGTATTTAAATCTGTTATTTAAATTAATTGCAGAAAATAAAATCAAAGATTTTATAGCCATCTCTAAGGTTTCTAGATTAGTAAATTATAGCTATATTTAGTTGCTGTTAAATTTATTAAAATTTGTCATTTAAATAGTTGTTGTAGAATTTGCAAAGTTTGTCAAGTATTTATTGCAGAAAATGAAAATCATAATCTATTATAGTTTTTTTATTTAAATAAAATCTAGATTTATTTAGCTGCTGGTAAAATTATTAAATTTAGTCGTTTATATAGCTGAAGTTGGAATATAACACCTATAGTAAACAGTTTAAATGAAATAATAAAATTACTATATTCTTGTTGTAAGTTAATTAGAAATTTATTAATCCATCTATTTGATTTTTGCATTTAGAAAACTTATACATATCTAAAATAAAAATACTATGGTTTATCCACTATACCATCTCTTTTACATAAAATATATTTATATATAAATATATAATTATATACATGCAAATTTCATATATATATATATATATATATATATATATATATAAATAATAAATTTATATAAATACCTGCAAAAGCAAATATATATATACCTACATGCATATAAAAATGTATATATATATATATAATTATATTAAAAAAAATATATCATAAAAAAAAATTTAAAAGCAAAAAAATGAGGGGGCAAGTCGGGCCGAAACCCACTATGCTTTTCACATAGTGGGCGGCGCCCAAGGCACCGCCATTGTGCTTTCACACAGTGGGCGACACCCAAGGCACCGCCACTGTGCTTTCACACAGTGGGTGGCGCCCCTGGGCACTGCCACTATGTGAACACACAGTGAGTGGCACCTCGGCACCGCCACTGTGTGGTCACACAGTGGGCGGCGCTGGCCGGGGATGGACCGCCGCTCCCCCCCCTCCATCAAGCAATGTCTTCGCCGTCAGCCATGGCCGCCGTCCGGGGTTCCCAGTTCGGTCATGCTCAAAATTTTAAATCAAGAAAAAAAAAAGTATAAAACCCTAGCCTGGGTAGGGCTAGGGTAATAATATAAAATGGTAAAATTATAAAATAAGGGTATTATATAATGCAAAATCCCTAGCTAGGGTTTGCATGGCCTATTTTTATAAAGTTGGGAAATTTTTAAAGTAATTTAAATATATACATATTTATATATGTATTTATATATAAATATAAATATTTACATACACATATATGAAATATAAATAGAAAGTTGGGGAAATTAAAGAATAAAGCATATCTTTATATTTTTAATATTTATTTAGTGTTGTATATACTTAATTGCGCCTTAGTTAATTTAATTTCAGCACTTTTTAAGTAGGGATTAAAATGGATTAATTTAAGCACATTTTAATTGGGGATTAAAATGGATGCTAGAAGAATAATTTTAATTAGCTTTCTAAAATCAATTAATAGCTATCCATGATTAATTTTGCCCGCGCCAATTAACTATCTGAATTATTTGATTTATTAAATTCGAGTAGACAATAAAACAATTCACTTAGAATTTCCGCATTTAATTTTATTTATTTTTGAATATTTGAGCTAGTAGATAAAGTTAATCTAAGCATAGTTAAAACAAAACATGTTGTAGTATTTTATACTTGTCGATTTAATGTTTAAAAAGTTATGTTTTAAATTTTTTTTTATCCCAATCTTGCCCTAAATTTTGGGCATGACAGTTATTTGCAGTTGAAGAGGATAGACATATAAAGGTACATGAATTGCTAACTATGTGTGGTTCTATAATTGATGAAGAGATGCAATAGTGTTTAGAGTTTGCTAATAAATCAATTTTCTGAAGCAAACACCAACATGTGAGTCTCATGGTAGGTAGAGTGAATGAGATAGTTAAGGAGACTCATGAGGCTTGGGTAAAATTCTTTGTAGATTAACCAGGATTCTTTACATCACCGGAAGTCTCTCAAATGTCTAACACTCCAGATATCCTGTAGATAATAAGGGGAAAGGTATATTGGGAATGGATACACTAGTTTTGGATAAAAAACTAACTGAGGATATTCCTTCAGTAAAACCACTTGTACCTAATATAGAGATACCGGTAGATAACATTGATATTGTATAGGTTAAGCAGGATACACCGGAACAAATCATTCTAGATATAGAGGTCATTGATGTGGAAACATAAAATAAGTAGGTTGATGATATTGAACCTCTGACACCAAATGTACATATTGAAGAGGTTAAGGTTGAAAAGATTACTTCACCAAGTGGCGAAGCCACCAGTGCAAGTCTTGAGGCTGAATCTTCCTAGAAGATTTTGGATAGTAATTCATTGTTGGCACTTGACTCATCCAGTCAAGTTGATTTTGCATAGAAGAATATTGAGTAGCTAAGCAGTTTTGAGTTGATGTATGTTGCAGCTCAGAAGTTAAGGAAGGAAGGGACTGAAGGTAAGCAGGTTATTGAACAGACCATTCCAGTTTTGTAGTAGCTTGCACCAGAATATAAGGTAGATCAGATTGGTAGTCCATTTAGTAAACTGAAAGTTTTGACTGAGCATATTTGCAAAGACTTTAAAACTCTTCAATAGGTATCAAACCGACAGTTGATTGAGTGGTATAATGTAGCCTGGAAAGTCACTTGTGACAACATGATTTTATCTAACAAGGCCAAGCTAATATATGAGATATCAAAGATTGATGTGGCTCTAAATGAGTATAACAATATATATAGGTCATGTACTAACATTGACAAACTAATAGTGGACCTTGAGGTGAAATTGAAGGCGGCAAAGGATCGGTTAGATATTTTGGCTAACAGTTTTGATGGTACTCAGACACTGACCAATACCATTGATGGTTAGATTTTGATTACTGAGTCTGAGATTTTGAGATCAGAGAAGGACATGGATAGGCTAATCTGGAGTGCAAGAGAATTAAGAGGTTTGGTGAGTCCGCAGTTGAACACTCTGTTACTTCACAAGAGGGAAAGCATAGAGTTAATGAATAAACCTACTCCGACAAACCTATCAGAAGAAGAGCTTTATGCATATAGTCTTAATAGTTTTGTATCCATTTTGAGCACATTGAAGATAGGTTGGGATGCATATTTAAGATTTTTGAAGAATGCTTACTTGGATATTTTCAAGTATATCTAGATTTGGTAATCATATTTTGGTTTGTACAAAATTTCATTTCTTTCATTCATTTTCCCCGACTTTGGCATTGTTGTCAAAGGGGGAGAGGTTGATGTGAAACATGTCTAGGGACATGAGAAGTAATGTATAGCTTAGGGGGAGTAGTCTACCAATAGTTTTTGAGATCAGTTTTGGACTTTTTGGCAGGGAGCCGAAACAACACTTCAGTGATTTATTTTTCACATGAGTGTTGCCATCAATGCAAAAGGGGGAGATTGTTGGCAATTGACACTTATCCAGCTTAGTTGTGTTGTCATTGCTAGCAACACACACCATTTTGGGTTGGTCACTTAGCCAATACTCATCGGTATTCATTATTTGGCAATTGGCATTCAATCATCTAGCACTTAAGGAACTGACACCGATAGGAAAGGGAAACTGACAATCTAGGAATAGGTATATGAGGCCAACACAGGAGATTGATCTGACACATCTACATGGCAACAATCAAAGGCATTGATCTTGAAGTTTAATGAATTTTTTTTTTTCTTAGGCCGAAATGTAAATAAATTGTAATATCTTTGTAAGTCGACATAAAGGATTTATGTTTGTGTTTGGGAAGGGTATTTAAGTTAGTTCGGTTAGGTTATTTTGGAAATGGATAAGGATGCATAAGAAGGTAATGGGATATAGTAATATAATGTTGATCGACATAATGCGAATATAATATTTTGTAGTCGGTCTTGGATTTTGGTTTAGAGGTTTGGGAAGTGAAGCAAGATACCGATAAGGAAGGACACAATGTAAACTGGTATAGATTGTGCTTTAACCGGAACTCATCCAACATAGAAGATGCACTCTTAGAGTTGAGAATTTTGTTTGTAACTCCATATGTGGTGTTTGTAGTTAGTGAGGCTCCTTTTGTGATAAGTAGTGTGCTCTCGGTTGTTGGCCTTCCTGCATGTGCAATCCTCTATTCATCTGGCCAGTGGATAGATATTGTGGGTCTCCAATCCCACCGTGGTTTTTCTTCTTTGAGTTTTTCCACGTATAAATCTTTGTGTTATGGTGTATGTTGTTATGGTTGCTTCATTTATATTTGTTGTTATATTCTTTCATGTTTACTAGTTACCAAATTCCATTATTAATAAGGTTAAAATTGATTATATCGACAAATCATTGATTCACCCCCCCTCTTAATGTTCTTGGATTCCAACAACAATAACATTTGGGAGCTCACCAACCTGCCTCAGTATTCTATCCTTTTCTAATTTTAGGCTTGAGATTTGATCAATTGGAGCCATCACTTGACCTTCTATGCTGTTGGTAAAAGCTGCATTGGAGTCAAATGACTGAGATATACTATCAAGCTTGCCCTAGCAAACACTAATTTGCTTGTCTATATCTCAAGTGAATTTGGGCAGTATAAGACATGACTTGTATATCTTTCCTCCTTCACTCAATGCCTCAGAGATTGTTTGCAGTCCTTTGTACAATCATCTTTTAGAATGTCTGCATACGCAACTCCTTGAATCTGTCTAATACTTTCTTGGTGGTTGCCTTTTCCAATGAATCAAAATTAGTACTGATATTGTTGATCAACTATAACATTCTATCGGAGGGGTTATAATTTGGATCTAATTGTAGTTCCGATAACACCTTTTGTAAAACATCTGCAGTCATCTCAATCAACTTTTTGTCCTCAGTCTCAGATTTAACCAAGTCTTGACTAGCTTGAGCTTGGACCACTGCAGCAACCATCAACCTTTCAGTTGAAGAGATCTATCAAAATTAATGGATATTTGTGGACGGATCCTTTTTCCTTTGTCCTTTGTCCTTTGGTTTGTCAATTGCCATGATTACCAAGACAACATCAATTTTTTGCTTTCCCTTATTGACCTCTTTGCCCTTATCTTGTACCTTGTCCTTATCTGATTCCTCTTTACCTGCATCCTTTTCTAGTTCCCACTCAGTATGAAATTCTTCTTTATCCTTTTCTTTTTCTTCAACCTGTGCATTGGTGTCACCACTTGGTGCAGTATAATCTTTTGGTGTCTCCTTAGCCTCTTCAAATTTCCCTTCCACCATCTCTAGGTGGTCAACTAGGGTATTTTTCCTGTCCTCTGCATCAAGGGGTGTATTGGCCTGATCTTCCAGATGAGAAGTATCTTTCTTATGTGAGTCATCATCATACTTGGAGTTGATTTGTAACTGATTGTTCATTAGAAATTTTTTCCATATTTCTTCAGTTTCTTTTCTAACTTCCTCAACCCTGCCAACCATAAGACGATTTACTTTGTTTTTTCTTTGGAATTATTTCTTGTTGGATAGCTCCATGAGTCTATCAACTTCTTCTTGAGAGATGCAATAATTGATATTGATCAATTCATGTTCTTTCATTTCCTTATCTAATCGTCTTGCAGTTAGCCTTCTAGCATCAAGAATGTTATATAAATCTTTTTGAATGCTACATTCTAACTCAATTAAAGATTTGCTGAAGTTATGTTAATGCAACTCAATAGCTTCCTCAATTTCCCTCTGATCATTCTCATCAAAATTATCATAGTATGCACTAATATTATTGAGATTTCTATCATTAACTATTTTATCAGTTAATTATTTTGTAGTCAATGGGGGAATGATGGCGTATTTATCTTCCATCTTGCCAGATTCAAGACTTTAATCAAGCTCTGTCCTTGGATTTCTTCCACTTTAAGGTCTTTCGGTTAGAGAGGGTTCTGATTTTGTTTTCTTGCTTTGCTAGGCACCACCAGATTATGGTTTCTTAATCACTTAGACAAATTATCCTTTCTTCTTTTATTTCTCTGCTTCCTCATCTGACTCTGTCTCAAATGTAACAGGAGATACAATGACATAAGTTATTTTTGGTTTCTGCTTCCGCTTCAATACTCCTTTGCCAGATGAGCTTTGAGCTATTGATGATTTCATTGGAGTAGGGGAAGACTTAGTCTTCTTAGGCTTTGATTTGGAGGGAACCGGTTTAGTCTTAGGCTTCTTTGATTCCATCTATGCTTCCATTTGAGCTTTCTTCTCCTTATCTTTCTTGATAGCTTCTCTGGGAAAGCCCATCTACTTAGTCACTTCCTCTGCCATTTTTGTTACTTTTCTTTTCCTTTTGGGCTGAGTGAACTTCTTATGCAATTCCATATCTTTTTGCTTGACTGTACCAAATTTTGCTTCTTGAGGGTCAATCGGTTTTATCAAGAGATGTTGAGCATAACTTTCAAGAGTTCAAGCATCAACCTCATAACCCATTGGTATTATCCATACCATTCTTGGTTCTACAACATCCATATGGCATTGGTCTTTCTCCACCATGAAATATATAGTATCTGCATATTTGTCCACTACTTCCTTAGGGATCCTTTCCCTATTCTTCATTCTGCCTTGGAAGGTTTTGAAGAAAATCCATAGGGAAGCTATCTGATTCTCGTTATTTCCCAATCTTTGCAAACCTTGTTTGATCTAAGTGGCTACCAGTAAGTCATATGCCCATTGGACCATGCCTGTCTTGAAGATTTCATTCATGAAGTATAGTGCTAGACAGGCAATCAATGAACCAAATTTGAAAACATGCTTCTTGTCTGTTTTTATTTTCTTCAAATTTCTCAGGAGCCCTTCAAGAAGAACTATGCACAAGTCATACTATATATCATCTTTCACCATCTAATAACATGCATATATTGCAGTATTGGAGACCGAATTCAATCTGCTAGACTAATAAACTTTGTATCCAATAATCATCGATGCAAATTTAACATCATGCTCTAGGTGTAAAGCGGAAAAATCGAACCCTAGTCGTTCTCCCCTCCCCAACTCCAAGGAGAGAGAAGGGGGAGTCACTAGGGTTGACAGTTTTCACTTAGGAGAGACTTTACATTCACACGAAATTGTTCGGATGATGGAATAATAGCAAAGTCCACATCAAGGGATTTGTTATGGACCTCAATAGGTAATGTAATAGAACCAATTGCAGGAGAAGAAAATGCATCAAATAGTTTCACAACCACATTTGTTTCATCATAGATCACTTGATTCAATTGCAAAGTAAAAAGAAATTCTTTAGTAATGATATTAACCATACAAGAAGGATCAATAAGCACTCCACGGCAAGGTGTATTCTTGAATTTTGCAACTATATATAAAGGACCATCAGGTGCCCTGATAGTTTCACTGGAATCAAATGTGATGGAAAGTTCTTTAGGGATTTTCTGCTGCTCTACAAAGTTAATCACATTCGGAGTCATGGACACAAGATCATCAGGTGAGATAGAGGAATCAGTAGTATCAATCGCATTAGAGGTATGAGAAGGTAATGGATCAGTAAAAATCTGAAGATTTTGGTTAGGAGGAGCTACAGATGTATTGCCTTTATCATTCACTCTAGAAACAGAAATAGTATTATTATCAATCAAATCTTGAATTTTACCCTTTAAAGAAAACATTTTTCAGTATCATGCCCAGGATGACGATGAAATTGACAAAAAGATTTGTTATCAAAATAAGGTGAATTAATCTTTGCAGGATCTATTTGCCTTATAGGAGGAAGAGTAAGAACATTTTGTTCCAATAACTTATTCATAATACTATGCAATGATTCATTCAAAGGAGTAAACTTTCTTTCTTTCTTGAAAAACTTAGAAATAGGAGGCACACCTGATGCCGCATTCACATTGTTGTTGATGATGTTTTCATTGAATTTAATTGACTCTCTATTCGGTTTAAACTTCCCAAATGGTTGTTGACTACTATCACCCTTATCACTCGGAGCCATAGGATTTGCTTGTTCCATTTGACTCACAGTCAGTTGATAATTGTGAAGAGTCACACACAACTGTTGGAAAGAAGTAAACTCAGAAAACAGGAGTTTTTCTCTAACATCTTTTTGTAAATTAGAAATAAAGATTCTTTGAATATCATTGTCAGGTACTGGAAAAGAAATTTGAGCATACAAATGCTTATATCTACCAATGAAATCAGTCACTTTTTCTTTAACACCTTGTTTACAATGCATTAAATCAATCAAAGTAACTTTAGGACTTATATTGTTTTGAAATTGTTGAATGAAAGCATTTGCAAGTTGTTCGAAAGAAGTAATAGAATAAGAAGGCAACGAGCAATACCATTGTAGGGCTTTATCTCTTAATGTTCTAGTAAACAGTTTTGCAAGCAACCTTTGGTCATAAGCAAAATCAGTGCATATTGTTTGAAAGGTCTTAACATGTGTTAGAGGATCACCCTTACCATTATAAAGCTCCAAATGCGGAATTTCAACATGTTTAGGGGGGATATCTCGAACAATGTCAAGAGAAAGTGGGCTCGCAACATCAAATGTGGGCACACTAAACTTAGATTGATTCATAGAGGCAATTTGTTGCTATAAAGAAGAGATAGTCTGTGCAAGATTGTTAATGGTCGCTTCAGTCGAAGAGTTCATATTGGACGTGTTAGATTGTGATGGAGGTGTTATGTTATTGAAAGAAGGTAGAGAGTAAGGTCATGGGACGCTATGATAGTTAGTCATAGGAGATGATTGGAAAGGAGGAACACTACAAGGAGGAATGGAATGGTTAAATGAATTGCCCCCTTGCGTCATGTTCATTTGTGGAGATATAATAGGAACACTCATTGAAGGAATGAATATAGAAGTTGGATTGAATGAAGGAAGAGTGTTGATTGAAGAAGAGGGATTGCCCCCATGACTGGTGATCATAGGTGGAATGTCTTGTATTGAAGTAGTCATTATGTTTGATGTAAAAGTAGGTATACTAGCAATAGAAGTTGTCAAAGGAATAGAATGATTAACTTGAGTAGGAGGTTGTGTATAACCTAAAGTTTCGGCACAACTCTTCATAGGCATCACATTTGAATCCACAATGTGTGCAATACCATGCAAAATATCAATTCCATTCTTATCACTTTGAACCATACATTTTAGACCCTCAATTAAGGAAAGAGCTTGACTATCGGGGTATTCTTGAGACATCCATTGTCGAAAATCATCAAATTGGTTATCCAATTTTGAAAGCTGTTCTACAGAAACCTCATGGAGAGCTTCTTCATCATTAAGAGGATTAGAGGAATTACCCATGTCCTCGTTAAAAAGGCCATTCAAATTAGGTTCCATCTCCTCGGTAATTACACCTTGGAAAGACTTAATTCTAAGGCTTCGTCTAACGAGAATAGTGTAAGTAGGGCTTATTGTTGTAAAACTCATGCACTAAAGAAAGAGAGAAGATTTTGAATTTTAGAGGTAGCAAATTTCAATAAAATCAGCCAATCTCCTAGATTTAAGCTGTTAAATACAATCAGGACAATCTCCCGAAATTTCAGAAAAAATGTCTGGGACCGTGGCGAACGGAGTGCACACGGTCCTCGCAACTTTTTTCAAAATTTTTAGGGATGAAAGTTATGATGATTTTAAAGCTAATCTGAAAAAATTGAGTGATTTTACTATCTGTAGATAGGCCAAATTAAAGTTGCAATCTCAAAATTGAACCCTACCAAGATTGTTGAAAAATGCAAAATTTGAATTTTGGAAAAGAGAGGGAAACTAAAATTTTTAATTTTATGATTTTAGAGGGAATGCTGAAAGCAATGCAAGTTTCAAAATTTAAAAGTTGACTCGATTTCATGCAAAATTCGAATTTGAAAGTGGAAATCAAGGTTGTTGCAATTAAACACTTAATTTCAAAAGTCACAAACTACAAAAATTTGAATAAAGCACTAAAATTTCGAATGAATGCTAACACATTTTTCGGATTTAGGACTGTAAGAAACACAATTTTGATATGAATTTTAATTTCAACAATTTTTGAATGATTAGAAGCCTCAATCCAAGCAATCGCTAGACAAACTTTGACTTTAATTTTGAAGGTGTTAAAATTGATAAAATCAGCCAAAATTCTGGATTTTAGCAGAAAAATACAGTAAGATCTAGCTCCTGAAATTTCAGAAAAAATATCGGGGATGATGGCACTCGGGGTGCACACGGTCCTCGCAACTTTTTTCCAAATTTTCAGGGATGAAAGATATTGTGATTTTATTGCGGAATCCAAAGTTACAGCTGATTTGGAAGTGTTTTGATCAGTGAAATTATCAGTCAAAGGTTGAATCAAGAAGGTTTTAAAAATTAGGGTTTTGACACTTAACCACTTAATTTTCAGAATTAAAGCACAAATATGAATTGACAATTTGCAATAGAAGGGTAGATCTAAAACAAGCATTAACAATTAAACATTTCACAAGCTCAATTACTAAAAAGAAAATTTTAGGGTTTTTATGCAATCAACCTCTAAAATTTGCAAAAGATCAAACATGGAAATGTAATTAAGGAAACAAAATTTTCAGATCTAACCATGAATAATCAGAATGAGGATGTTCACGTCGGGTTCACCAAAATGTAAAGCGGAAAAATTGAACCCTAGTCGTTCTCCCCTCCCCAACTCCAAGGAGAGAGAAGGGGGAGTCACTAGGGTTGACGGTTTTCACTTAGGAGAGACTTTACATTCAAAAAAGGGGTTGAAACCCACAAGATCCAATCCCACGCAATGCAAGATTGGATTCTAAATGAGTTTCAAGGCGTTAAGACATCAAGGATACCCTCTTTTGTAAAGAATGTAGATAGAAAGATTAAATTAGGAATACATGTAAAGTAGGAAAGATTCGCTTATAAACAGAGATAGGGATATGGGATGAAGCTACGGACCTGGAATTAGCAGTAAAATGTCGAGACGGTGCTGTTCTGCAAATTTGAGTGAAAGTTGATGGGACGATGGCGCCCGGTGTGCACACGGTCCTCCGAAAAATCCGCGAAACGAAGGGGGATCTGTTCGTCTCTGCACAAGGATTCCAGATCTTCAATTACAGTCGCGTACCTGCAACCTACACACAGAAAAGAGAGGACGATTGGGGGTTTAGGGATGAGGGGTTTGCCTTTAGGTCAAACCCCGGTTTTGGAATTAACCAAGAAATGAGAATGTTGTAAATGTAAATGTTTGTAATGTAAACAAGTACTGATACCTTGTTGTAAGAATGTTTGTATTCTTACATGAAAAGGTGTAATGTATGTAGTATGTTGTATGTTGTATGTGATCTCCTCTTCAATGGTTGAATCCTTGTCTTGAATGCAACACTTAGCCTTGAATGGAGACTTAGAATGATCAATTGCTTGAAGGAATGCTTGATTGCTTGAATGCTTGAATGCTTGAATGTTTGAATATCGTTTTTGCCCTTTTTCCCATCTACCAAAATGGGAGAGGAAATGTAGTTTATATACTTGTCAATTAGGGCTGATAGACTGATTTTCCCGACCTTAGGCCGACCAGGAAATATTATTTTCCAATTTGCAAACATAAAGACCCGAGACCCAAAAGAGATCGGGCCCAAAAATAGGGCTAGGGACCAGGGCGCTGGGCGCCATGGTCCCACCTCCAGGGACATCAGGGTGCAAGGAGGATCAGGCCAGGGTGCTGAAAAATGCAGTTTTTGATGTCATGAACAAGTTTCGGGGTCTCCATTCAGGTTCCGTGTTGCACCGCCATCGTGAAGACCCAAATGCAGTCAAAATTGCAAGTGTCGCAATTTTAGGACGCTACACTAGGATATCATTGTAGTGTCATAAAATTGTGACCCCCCCAATTTTAACCACATTTGGGGTTCTCACCTTGGCGACAACATCACCTTCCTTAACCAAGACCTATTTCTGCATTTCTAACCCTTCTCCTTTTCTCCTTTATGTCTTGTGGCTTCTCTGTATCTTGTCTGGGGCCCAAAATAGGACAAGACAAGGGTGTTGCACCCTTGTCCCCCCTAGGACTATAATTGCAGGTTTGGGCTTCATTTGCAGAGATAGAAGAACCCTTTTCGTTTCATGGATTTTGTAGTGGACCATGTACATTCCTGCCACAGTCCTGACAATTTTTCTCTAGATTTGCAAGTAAAATCCACGTCAATTTAATTAGCTCATATCCGAAGTTACAGTGCGATCTTGAACTGGTAGCACCTCATTTCACTCATTTCCTCTCTCTTTTCCACATAGTCAACAAGTCAACTTTCTCATTCACAAAAGAGGGTAAATCACACATCAACCACTTACAATCTACTTAGTATTAAGATCCTCGTCTCTCTTGGATTTGGATCTAGTGGATTCAACCCCTCTTTTGAATGTAAAGTTCTTCCCAAGTGAAAATCATCCTAGTGGCTTCCTTTCTATCTCCTAGGTGGGGAGTCACTAGGATCCAATTTTCCACTTTACATTTTGGTGAACCCAATGTATTACACATTAATTCTGATTTTTCATTCTTAGATCTGATTTATTGCAGTTTTAATTTCAAATTTTCATTTTCAAGTTTGATCTATTTGCAAATTTTAGAGGTTAATTGCATAAAAAACTCTAATTTTTCATTTTGTGAAAATTAACTTGTGAAGTGTAAAATTTGCATTGCTTGTTTCAGATTTGATTTCTATTTCAAAATTGCAATTCAAATTTGTCTCTCTATTCTGAAAATTTAGTGGTTAAATCATAAAAGCCGAATTTTAAAGATCTTTTCATTTTTGACCTTTGACTGCAATTTTGATCGTTCTAGACATCTCCAAACTGGTTGTTTTTTGGATTTTGCATTAAAAGCATAATCTCTATCATCCTTGAAAAATTTCAAAAAAAGTTGGTCTGACCGTGTGTGTTCCCGCCACGGTCCTCGACTTTTTTCCCAAAATTTCGGGAGACGGAATTAACTGTTTTTTTCTGCTCAGATCCAAAAAATCAATGTACTTTATCAATTTTAACACTCTCTAAAGTCAAACACAATTTTAAATTTCATCAAATTCACATCTTAAAATTAATTTTCATAAAAAGGTCCTAATTTTAGATCCGATTTTCTAGCAAATTCTTATTTCACTTAAGAGACTTTTAATGGCAATGAATAAATTGGATTTACTTGCTCTTTCACATGTGGTTACATTAATATTTGCATATATTTATCATGTGTTGGATAAGAGTTTCTTCCATTTCCTCTTGCTTCTCTTTCTTCATAGCACTTGGTCATATTTGTTGTTAGGATTTCCAAATTATTTCTTTTTCAATTAGATCTAAAAGATTTCATGTATCATTTATGTTGCATTATGGTGATGTTGTTAACAAAATGCATTTCCTATGTTAATCATCTTAAAGCTTTGGTCAATCCTAAACCTCGAGATCCTAATATTTGTACCTCTCCTAGGGCATCTTACGTGAAAGAAATGAGATCTAATACTTTACCCAATGATCTTTCTACAAGAAAGAAAGCATTGGAAAGTAATATGGATCCATCTTCTTCTTCTACACATAGCCTTGAGCAAGAGGGGAAATATGAAAACATCAACATTCTTACATCTTTAGATCCTCCTTATTCTCCTAGGACCTATCTTCAACATCAAAGTCTATGTAGAGAGGAAGATTTCATGCATTTTATTCATGACCTTTCTCCTCACATAGAAATCACTACAAATGAGCTTTTAGATGATGAAGATGTTCTTCCCCAATCTTCCAAAAAGGTTAAGCTTGATAAAGGCAAAGAGATTCTCATTCCACATGATACTCCTCCTTCATCTACAAATCCTTTTTACCTCCTTACACATCAGATTTCAAAGAAATTCATGATCTTGTTCCTCCATCTAGTCAATTGCAACACTCTTATAGTTGTGGCTTTCATATAATTACAAAACAAGGTTTTAAAGGACAAGGAATTGGGAAATTTGAGCTTGGAATTCATGTCCCTATAAACCCTCCTACACAAACAACTACAAGAGGCCTAGGAAGTGGTACCCCTGTTTCTATGGATGAATTCCTTAGACTTCAAAACTTTCAAGATTACCTTCAAAAACAAAAAATCAAGAGAGCCCACATGAATTATTCTTCTTAAAAGTGTACTTTTTTATCATTTCATCAAACTCATGACCATAATGCTGATGATTGTCTTGATTTTCAAAAATCTATTCAAGATGGCATAGATAGTGGCAAAATTAGAATTGTGGGTAATGAAACTCCTTCTAACAAACCTTCTTCTTCATGGGAAGATGATATTTACCATCTTGACAGATTAGCTGCAAGAATCTATTAGAGATTGAAATATGACAAGAACATTTCCTTTCCTCCTCAAAACAAAGACACAAATCTTAAGCAAGTGAAAGGTATTGAATATTGCATTTTTCATGATTTATATTCACATTCTATTGGAAAATGTTATGCATTTAAGAAATTTGTTCAACTACAATATGATCTTGCACATATTTGTCTTACAAAAGATCTAGTTGTCTTTCTTTGTAAAAACATTGTGCCTTAGCACTTTCTTTCCCTTCATGTTTCTCTTCACCCTATGGCATAATTAGCCCATTTAATGGGGGCTCTTTATCATTAGTGGTGGTAGTATTTTACTTTAACATACTTTGGGTCAGAAACATGAAGTCCATTTTTCTTCTTATTTCTATTCATTTACCTCTATCTTTGGGCATTGTTCATTATTAGATCTCTTTCTTGCATAGGGCTATTCCTATGTGAGCATATAGTTGTTCTTTGGTTTTTCTCTTTTCTTGGAGAGGGGCATTTATAATGAGTACTGCACTTCTTCTCTTTCCTTCATTCTCTTAGGAAATCTTACCTCTTCTATGGTTTCTATTATTCACAAGTATGATATGCCTCTTAGTAGGGAATGATCTCTTGAGAAGTATGTATCCCTTCCTTGAAAGGGTTTGTTCCACTAGGAAGGCATATCTCTTGAAACTAATCACCATCAAAACATGTGTAATATTTCTCTTTGTTCTCCTCACTTGGGGGGCAAGGATTTTCTCTCCTTTGCCTTCCTTTCTATCTCATTTATTATTATTTCCTTTAGGGGCTGCATTTTTCATATGTGATTATCATTTCTTACAATGGTGTGCTGTTATGATTAATCCCCGTTGGGGAATATATGATGCTTTTTCTCTCTTAATTTTGAAGATTACCACTTCTTGAGAAGTTCAATCTACATTTACTAATGTCTTTTATTGCATGTGTTCATGTAAGTTCATTGCACATTTGCTTATGTTTAATCTCTCTCTAGTAGGTTGTGTAAGCTCTTCTCATTGTCCCATTATCTTGGGGGGAAATGATCCTTCTCTCCTTATTTCTTTAGGGATCCACTTTTACCTATTAAGTGGATGGTGTGAGTTCTATTACTTGATGTCATTCCTTGTGTAGAATTGTTGGTTATTGACTTAAGGATTCTCTCTTATACAAGAAGTGTTGATCCTTGACTACAACCTCTTTTTTTCCTCTTGGTAATGTACATCTATGATAAATCCAACCATTCCTCTAGGGGATAAAAGTGAGTCATCCCTCACCAAGAATCCCTTTTCACCTAGAAATAGGAGGAAGGATTGCATTCTTGTTCTTTCCTTTTCTTATTCTAGAAGATGTTATATTTGTCTAAGACAACTTCTCTTGGGGGTAGATGTCTTTTTGAACAAAGATCTCTTCTCCTCCATGGATCACCTTTGCACTTACAACAAGAAATCTCTTTTCAAATATCTTATCCTTTCTTGGAGAGTATTCCCTCTCTTGCTTGGATTTATGACATTGTTTCATAGTTGACATCTTCTTTGTGACGAAGGTAGGTATCTTTGTTCTACTTTCCTTAAGATATCAACATTGGACTATGTTGACATCTTAGGGGGGGCACACACACTGCTCCTTTGTACTATACTTCTCTCATGCATTGAACATTGGGATATTATTGGAACCAGAGGGGACCTCTTAGAGAAAGATATCATCACTTTTTGTATAGTGGGACATTCTTGGAACTAGAGGGAAACCTCTTAGAGAAAGATTTCGTCACTTTTTGTACAGTGGGTCATTCTTGGAACCAAAGCATGGTCTCTTAGAGCAAAATGTCTTTACTTCTTCTTGTCTTGTACAATGAGACATGCTTGGAACTAGAGGGAAACCTCTTAGAGAAAGATGTCATCACTTTTCTCTTGTACAGTGGGTCATTCTCGGAACCAGAGCACGGTCTCTTAGAGCAAGATGACACCACTTTTCTCTTGTGCGGGGTGATTATTCTCAGAACCAGAGCATGGTCTCATAGAGAGAGATATCACACCTTTCTTGACATTTTTACTATACATTCTATACAAGTTGTAGCATACTTGGGCATTGAATCTTATGAGGTGCTTCAAACCTCACTTGCATACACACGCATGAGGTTGAGTGGAACTAACGAAGTTCTCACTCTCTTTATTTACATGGATCATCTAGGGAAGCTCTAAGGGCTATATTTTCCACATCCTTCTCTCCATCGATCACCTAGGTAGACTCTAGGAGCGAGATGTCCATGGTTTCTTTCTTCTTCGCTTTTCTTCTCATGGATCACCAAAGTGTGTATTCATGTTCTGTCTCTTCTTCCTCTCATGAACTCATAGTTTTACTATTGATAGTTCATGGATGATGTCATATTTTCTCTTTTATGTGATCACTCATGTTTATGTGATGGCATTGGTTTTTGTATGTCTTGATTAGTTGTTGAGACATCTGAGCTCAGGATCTCTTCAGCTAGTTAGTTTGTCATCTTGTGTCTTGTTCTTGTCATGTGTCTT
Organism: Cryptomeria japonica; assembly: GCF_030272615.1. Lineage (NCBI taxonomy): Eukaryota > Viridiplantae > Streptophyta > Pinopsida > Cupressales > Cupressaceae > Cryptomeria > Cryptomeria japonica. The sequence continues at coordinate 585,928,834 of NC_081413.1, read as the reverse complement.
TTTACTCTTTGTCTTTGTATTGTGTGTCTTGTGACTTTTTGTTTTGTGTGCTCTTACACATGTTGGCATGAGTTAATACCCTAATATTGGGGGCTTTTTGTTCCTCAATATTAGTGATGTCTTATACTCCTTGTGGTAGTGTTCTGCATCTCCCATCTTCATCTCTCTTTTCTTCTACTTTACCGGCAGTAGTGGCTTAAGCCATACTCCCTCTAAAGTGGGGGCTAAATGTAGTGTCATACAATTGCGACCCCTATAATTTTAACCACATTTGGGTTCCTCACCTTGGTGACAAAATCTCCTTCCTTAACTGGGACCTATTTCTACATTTCTAACCCTTCTCCTTTTCTCCTTTATATCTTGTGGCTGCTTTGTATCCTGTCTGGGGCCCAAAATAGGGAAGGACAAGGGCATGATGCCCTTGTCCCTCCTAGGAAAAGGGCATGGTGCCCCTGTCCCCCTAGGACAGTGGCATGGTGCCCCTGTCCCCACCTCCTAGGGTGGTCCTATTTGCGGGTTGCCCGATCTTCTATGCACTTCTTGTCTTCGGGGTTTGTTATTCTACTTTGTTGGACTTCGATGGTTGAAAGTTAATCCTTAAGGCATGTATAAAAGGGAATTCAATATCCTCATTCAAGGGGGACAAAGGATAGAGGATAGACAAATGGATAATGCATAGATAGATAGAGAGCATAAGGAGAAGATACAAGATTTCAAGGTCATCATCAAGCATTCAAGTCTTCTTCATTCATCCATGGGAGTAACATTACAACATTCGTTTCCAAGCATGTATATGTGTTAGGGTTTTTTCATGTTACATTCCATTTCATACAACATTTTTTATTACATTCAAGAAGAAAAGCAATCATCATCAACAAGTTGTAGATCTACAAGGCATACATCTCCATTGTTTACATTCAAGCATTTGCAATTACTTTCTTTCTAGGTTGATTCCTCAATTGGGGTTTGACTAAGGCAAACCCTTATCCACAACCCCCCTTTCTTCTCTTTTCTATGTGTAGGTTGTAGGTGTGCAACTATAATTGCAGGTTTGGGCTTCATTTGCAGAGACGGAAGAACCCTTTTTCATTTCACGGATTTTGCGGTGAACCATGTGCATTCCCGCCATGGTCCCAATGAATTTTCTCCAAATTTGCAAGGCAAATCCACGTCAGTTTAATTAGCTCAGATCCAAAGTTACAGTGCGATCCCAAACTGGTAGCACCTCATTTCACTCATTTCCTCTCTCTTTTCCACCTAGTCAATAAGTCAAATTTCTCATTTACAAAAGAGGGTAAATCACACATCAACCACTTACAATCCACTTAGCATTAAGATCCTTGTCTCTCTTGGATTTGGATCTAGTGGATTCAACCCCTCTTTTGAATGTAAAGTTCTTCCCAAGTGAAAATCATCCTAGTGGCTTCCTTTCTCTCTCCTAGGTGGGGAGTCACTAGGATCCAATTTTCCACTTTACAATCATCAATCGTCATTGACCTCTTGTCAAATTGAGAACTGATTAGTTTTGTGACAGTTGGGTTTGTTACCTTCCTCAAATTAGGTTTTCCACTGGTTTGGTGCAGACATGTGACTCCATGTATGACCTGCTTGGTTATCTTATAGGGTGTCTCTAGCCATATGAATTCATCGTGGACATCGCTCAAAATGTACCTTACTCATTCATCTTCATCGAATATCAAAAAATGAACAAACTGTGTGAAACCCTTCTTTTGTAACTATGCATATTCCAGCTTGTTATTGCCAACTTCATCCTGTAATGTTACCAAAATGTATTAGTGGGTGAAAAATGTGTGAATGAGAGATCAAGAGGAAAACTTGTTAGGATAACTGGTGAACAACTAAGAGGGTGGGGGGGGGGGGTGAATCAGTTGTTAACAGATTATAACTTTTAATCCACTTAATAACCTTAAAATAGATCAAGTACCGGTAAAGCACATACAAATGTCGGTAGGAATAGATACCATTAAACAATACAACTTAACAATTAAAAAAATAATCAATGCAAAGAAACCATACCACATAACACCATGATTTGTATGTTGAAAATGCGGAAAGGGAAAAACCACGATGGAAGCCTACCCATAGTTAGATGATACTTCTGCAGAAAGTATTTGATACAATGAGGGGCCTGCACATGTAGGAAGGCACACTACCTAGAGCGTACCACTCATTATAAAAGAGTCTCACTGACTACAAAGAGGCTACAACCATCTCAAGATAAATGGACAACAATCCTAGATATAGAACTACCAGAAATAGCATCTATCATGCCTGATTACAATCTCAGTTAAGCTCAATACTGGAGGCCTTTGACCTCTTCCTTAATCCCAATTTGATCACCTATGATAGACCAAATCTCCTTCGCATATGGTATTGCATTTGAAGAACACAAACACTTATTCCATTTCCATGCCATGATCTATAATGAGATCTTACATCATTTTATACAAACCCTAAGGCCTAAACCAATTAGGTCGACCACCTAAAAGATATTACAATAAGATCATTACATAAATCCATATTACAATGATATGCCACGTCGGCTTAAGACCAAAATAACAATAACCAATCCATAGATCAACCTGAACCATCCCAATAACGTGCAAAGTACATGTTATCATGATACTGGTCCATAACCTAGATAGGTACTGGACCTATTCTGGGTCTGACATGCCAAAGCAATATCTTCGAGAAGTTTAAGCATGATCAAAGAACATCTTCAACATCCTAAAATCCTTCTAGAAGATACACCAACACCAATTATGCATCTTGGCAAGATTCCTCAGTGAGAGCTCTGTCAGTAAAGCCTTAAGGTAGTGTCAGTAAGGGTTTACCAAAGTGTATGATAGCATCTGATTACCAAGTCAATACCAACTGACCAAGACATGCTCCAAAAGCACATACCACATGTAACCAATCACATTCCATAAATCCAAACATGCCGAAAGTCTCCAACAGATAGTCTCTTATGTTGGTAACACTAGATCTTCTACCGGTAACCAACCATAACAAGTAGTGTTGACATCAATGACAAAACATCAATGTAACACATAATCAATTCATCCATAATGCCAACAATATCCCCCTTTGGCATTGATGGCAACACTAGATGTGAAAAACATCTAAGTACAAAGAAATGCCAAAAAAGTCTCCCCCTGTGGAAGACAACCAATAATCTCCTAAATATCAATAACTCTCCCCCTATGAATGATATCTCTGTAAAGTTCTTAATTTATTTTTTCACATCACTATCTCTCCCCCTTTGACATCAATGCCAAAAATCTGACAAAAATATCAAAGCAAGAATATAAACCTCTGAATCTCAAAGCTGACTACTTCCCCTGAGTAGTAGCACCACTCATTAGTGTCAGAATGAATAATATCTCTGATAATGCATGCCGCATTGATGACAAACTGCATCAATCAAGTCTCTATCGGAGGGGCAGAAAACCCTAACCTGTCTCTCAAATACTCAAATGATTCCTTAGACAATGGTTTAGTGAATATAAATGCAATTTGTTCTTTAGTGTTCACATAAACCAATTTGACTTCCTTTGCTTCTACCTTGTCCTTCAGAAAGTTATACTTTATTGATATATGCTTAGTCTTGGAGTGAAATACTGGATTCTTATACATGTCAATAGCTATAGAGTTATCATAGTAGATAACTACCGGTTCACTAAAATTTACCCTGATACCCTTCAACATTTTCTTCATCCACAAGAATTGAGTGCAATTAGTTGCTGCTACAACATACTCAGCTTCTGCAGTAGATAAAGAAATGCATGACTATTTTTTGGTGATCCATGAAAGCAGTTTCTTTCCAAGAAAGAAAGCTCCACCAGAAGTGTTATTCTTGTCATCAGTATCTCCTGCCCAATCTGAGTCAGTGTATGAACATAAAGTGAAATCATCATTTTTATTATACCATAAACCATATTCTGTTGTTCCTTGCAAATACCGAAATATCCTCTTTACTGCACATTCATGATTTTCTTAAGGATTACTTTGATATCTTGAAACAATACTTACTGCATTCATAATATCCAGTCCAGTCTAAGTTAGATATAATAAACCACCAATCATAGACTTATGCCTTGTCGGATTTACCGATGTAGAAGTATCCTTGATAGATAAGTTCTCACTTGTCACCATAGGAGTACTTACCGGTTTGGAATTATCCATACCAAACTTCTTCAACAGTTCCCTCAGATACTTAGTTTGATAGATAAAAATGCCTTTGTCAATTTGAGTAATCTGCAAACCTAAGAAAAATCTCATCTCACCAATCATGGACATTTCAAATCCATTCTTCATATTGTTAGCAAATTCCATGCATAATTTATCTTCTCCTCCAAAAATGATATCATGAACAAATACTTCAATAATCAGAATATCATTATTAGTGATCTTATAATATAAATTACTATTAGCACTGCCATTAGTAAAACCAAGCTTCAAAAGATATTTATCCAACCTTGAATACCAAGCTCTAGGAGCATGTTTCAATCCATATAAAGCTTTCTTCAATCTATAAATCATATCTTTATCATCTGTCAGTGAAAATTGATCAGGTTGCTCAATGTAAACTTCTTCCTCAAGTTCACCATTCAAAAATGCACATTTAACATCCATTTGATAAACCTTATAGTTCTTATAAGCTGCATAGGCAAGAAATAGTCTAACGACTTCAATTCTAGCTAAAGGTGCAAATGTCTCACCATAATCAATTCCTTCCATTTGACAATATCTTTTACAAACCAATCTAGCCCTGTTTCTTACAACTTGACCATCCTCATTAAGCTTATTCCTAAAAACCCATTTAGTTCCAATAACATTCTTGTTTTTAGGTTGGGGAACTAAAGACCAAGTCTCATTTTTCTCTATCTGATCTAATTCATCTTCCATAGACTTTAACCAATGTTTATCCTTACAAGATTCAATAACAATTGCCGGTCCAATTTGAGAAATAAGACATACCTCTTCATTTGCTAGTTTTCTTCTTGTCATAGCTCCCTTGTTCCTATCTCCAATAATTTGATCTTTGGAATGATTTAATCTTACATACCTTGGTGTCTTTTGAACTTCAGGTTTACTACTCTAATCATCAGTCACAGTTGAATTTTTTGATTGTGCCAGTGTAACTGTATCAAATTCTTGTACCTGTTGAGGCATTTTCAGTTTAGTTATGATCATTTCCATTGTCGGTTCCCTATCATATGATATAAAATGATTTATGTACTGCTCATCCACTTTCACATTAGCACTTTCCATAATTTTTTGCAACCTTTTGTTATAACATCTATATGCTTTTCTTTGAATTGAATAACCAAAAAATATCCCTTCATCACATCTAGGATCAAACTTTCCAATTGAATCATCTCTTTTGATATAGAATTTACTTCCAAAAAATCTAAAATATTTGACAATAGGTGTATGTCCAAACCATAATTCATAAGGGGTCTTACCGGTTTCACCTTTGATGTGAACTTTGTTGAATGTGTAGACTGCTATATGCATTTCTTCTCTCCAGTAGATATGAGACAATTTGGCTTCCATCATCATAGATCTTGCTACATCCAAAATAGTTCTATTCTTTCTTTCCACTACTCCATCCCGCTGAGGAGTCCAAGGTGTAGATAATTGTCTCCTGATTCCATTTGTCTCACAATAATTGTCAAATTTAGGAGAAGTTAACTCACCGCCTTGATCTGATCTTAGACATTTGATTTTCAATCAAGTTTCTGTTTCAACCTTTTCTTTAAAGATCTTGAATTTCTCAAAGGCTTCAAACTTCTCCCTTAGAAAATTCACCCACACCATTCTAGAATAGTCATCAATAATCAACATGAAATACCTATCACCTTGAAATCTTCTAGTCCTTATTGGACCACATAAGTCAGTGTGAATCAAATCAAGTACATCATTAGATTTATCATGTATTCTCTTAAAAGAACTTCTAACTTTCTTTCCCAATTGCAATTCCTTACATACCGGATTATGAGGCTTCATAATCTTAAGCATATCTCTAACTACCTTAGTTGAACTGATCTTAACAATACAATCAAAATTAACACGACACAACCTCTTATGCCATAACCAACTCTCATCAATATGAGCAATCAAACATGTCTTATTACCAGTGTTCAAGTGAAAGATATTACCTCCAGTCTGAATATTGGTTGCAATCTCTAGACCAGTCTTGTTAATGATTTTGCATTTTCTATCTTTAAACTGAAGTTGGAAACCCTTTTCCACCAATTGACCAACACTCAAAAGATTATGCTTTAAACCTTCTATATAATAAACATTATCAATATTATGCTTACCATCCAGAGAAATAATACCTCTACCTCTGATCATACATGCTTTGTCATCTCCAAATCTGACTTGACCACCATTGTATTCTTGCAGGGACAAAAATTTCCCTTTATCTCCAGTCATATGATGTGAGCATCCACTATCAATTACCCATTCATCCTTATCTTCAACTTTTGCTGCCAGGGCATTTTCTTCATTTTTGATAGCTGGTTCCGGTTCATCTTCCTTTAAAGCATATAACACCCATTCATTTCCATTCCCAGATCCATTAGCAGAGTCTTCTATCGGTTCATCTCCAGAGTCATCAGTTACTCCTTCCTCATCCTCTATGTAGTATTGTTTACTTTTCTTGAATCTATATCTATTCTTGGTTAGACTTAAATGATTTCTTAACTCTTTCATCACATCTTGCATTCCTTTCAAGACATCTAGATGCAAAATGACCAATCTTATTGCATGCAAAACATTTAAAAGGTGATTTTCCTTCATACTTACTTCCTGTCAAACCTTTAGGTACTCTTCTACTAAATAATGCTTCAAGTTGCTCAAATTATTCATATTCTTTCCTCATGCCTTCCAATTATTTTGCATATAAAACTTTATAATCACTTTTTTTGGTAGATGATGATGATGATACATGAAAAGAAGGTTCAGACTTTATAGCTCTAGAAGATCCAAATTCTTCAAGCTCAAAAGAAGATAATTTTCCAATCAGAATGTCTCTGTTAACTAAAGAGTTAGCCATTGTTCTCAACTCATTAATTGCAGTTGCCTTCATCTTGTAAGTTGGTGGAAGGGCTCTCAAAACTTTGGAAACTATTTCATCTTCACTCATAAATCCTCCACAACATTGAATTCCCATAATTTACTCTTTCCATAAACACAACAATTCTTTCATTATCTTCCATCTTTAGGTTTTCATATCTTACCTGATAACCATCAAGTTTAGCAATTTTGACAGTAGGATCACCTTCATTCAAAGTTTTCAATTTATCCCACATAACCTTAGCCAATGATTTATCAATTAATCCCATGATTTGGTGATCAGTAAGTGCACACAAGAGGGCTTCTCTAGCTCTGCAATCATTCTCAATATTCTTATCCAAGTCTGCAAGAGCAGGATTGCCTGATACCAGATCATAAGGTGTATATCCTTGCCAAGACATCTAAGATGAGTCTCCATTTGAATTTTCCATATCCCATAATTTGTTCCATCAAGCTTAGGGATTTCTCTTCTGAAAATAGTTGCCGGTGGATTAGAAGTGTTAGCTGCCATAGGATCTACCTCAAGCGATTAAGCTTCTACAAAAGAGGACCAAGGCTCTGATACCAATTGTTAGGATAACCGGTGAACAACTGAGAGGGGGGGGGGGTGAATCACTTGTTAACATATTATAACTTTTAATTTACTTAATAACCTTTAAATAGATCAAGTACTAGTAAAGCACATATAGATGTCGACATGAACAAATATCGGTAAAAAATACAACTTAACAATTAAACAGATAATCAATGCAAAGCAACCTTACCACATAACACCATGATTTGTACATGGAAAAACCAGAAAGGGAAAAACCACGATGGGAAGCCTACCCACAGTTAGATGATACTTCTGTAGAAAGTATGTGATACAATGAGGGGCCTGCACATGCAGGAAGGCACATTGCGTAGAGCGTATTGCTCATTACAAAAGAGTCTCACTGACTACAGAAAGGCTAAAATCATCTCAAGACAAATAGACAACAGTCCAGAATAAAGAACTACCAAGAATAACATCTACCATGTCTGATTACAGTCCCGGTTAAGCTCAATATTAGAGGCCTTTGAACTCTTCCTTAATCCCAATTCGATCACCTATGATTGACCAAATCTCCTTTTCATATGATATTGCATTCCAAGAACACAAACACTTATTCCATTTCCATGTCATGATCTACAATGAGATCTTACATCATTTTATACAAACCCTAAGGCCTAAACCAATTATGTTGACCACCTAAAAGATATTACAATAAGATCATTACATAAATCCATATTAAAATGATATGCCATGTCGGCTTAAGACCAAAACAACAATAAACAATCCATAGATCAACCCAACACATCTTGGTAACATGTAGAGTACACGTTATCAAGATACCGGTCCATAACCTAGATATGTACTAGACCTATTCTGGGTCCACCACGCCAAAGCAATGTCTTTGAGCAATTGAAGCACGATCAAAGAACATCTTCAACATCCTGAAATCCATCTAGAAGTTGTACCAACACCAATTATGCATCCTGACAAGATTCCTCGGTGAGAGCTCTGTCGGTAAAGCCTTAAGCTAGTGTTGGTAAGGGTTTACCAGAGTGTATGATAGCATCTGATTACCAAGTCAATACCAACTGACCAAGACATGCTCTAGAAGCACGTACCACATGTAACCAATCACATTCCATAGATCCAAACATGTCAGAAGTGTCCAACAGATAGTCTCTTCTGCCGGTAACACCAGATCTTCTACCGGTAACCAAAACCTGTCTACCAGTAACCAACCATAACAACTAGTGTCGACATAAATGACAAAACATCAATGCAACACATAATCAATTCATCCATAATTCCAACAAAACTACCCCTTTCCCTCCAAGTAGAGATGAGAGTTTCACTACGGATTTCCCTTCAAACACTTTTCAACTAATTACATTGGAAGAGGAGAGAAAAATTCACTATATTTGATCTCCAAAGAAGAAGATATAATTCTAAATGAAATGGGAATGATAAGCTAATCCCCTCTTTCTATTTGAAATGGAAAGGAATTGATTGAATTATGTAGTGCAAAAGTGACAAAGAATTGATTATAACTTGAGATCAGGGTATGGGATGAAGCTGTGCACCTGGATCTAGCTGTAATATGTTGAGATGAAGACGCATTGCTAATTTGAGGAAACATTGCCCGGACTATGGTAGGAATGTGCACGGTCCTTCGAAAAATCTACGAAATGAAAAAGGTTTTTCCGCCTCTGCAAATGGAGCCCGAATATGAAAATACAGCTGCACACCTACAACCTACACACAAAAAAGAGAGGAAAATGGGTTGGGATTGGGAGTTTGCCTTCAGGTCAAACCCCTATTTTGGAATTAACCAAGTAATAAAATAAAGTACTTGCGAGTAGATGTAAATGAAAGATTGAAATGTAAATCACTTCAAGGGAGGTTGTGATAGAAATGTTGATAGAAATGCTTGTGTGGAATTGAATGTTGGAATCAATCTCCTCTTCAATGGTTGAATCCTTTACTTGAATGAAATACCTAGCCTTGAAAGGAGACTTGAGAATTCTCAATGCTGAAAAGGAACGCTTGAATGCTCTTCAATGCTTGATCGATGCTTTGTTCTTGTCTACCAAAGCATTCTTGTTCATATTCTTGTTTCTGCAATACTTTGCAATGTGATCGATTTTGTTGCATGCACAATAAACAATATTTCTCTGCATATGTCTTAAATTCATCTGATTTGGTCTCATCTTGCATTAGTTAGAGATATGTCCAAATATCCCACAAGAATAACATCTCTTGTTCTGAAAATTCTTCATTACTTCTCTACACATGTTTGACTTGTGACCAAAATTATTGCATATGAAACACTGACTGGTAAAGGTAGGAACATTGTTTGCACTATTCATTCCATTATTCACCCCACTTCTACATTGATTTTCCATATGAGCAAATTTGTTGCAAGTAAAACATCTACAATTGAATTTATAGGCATTAGGCTATCTTACTAGAGTATTTTTGCTCTTCTGATGATTAAGCTTTACATTACTCTATCCAGAACCAGAGGATTCTCCTTTTGCATATCCAAGTCCTCCCGTGTCTTTTCCATGTCTTTGACTATCCAACATTTCATCCAGCCTTGCTGAGTTAGCATTAAATTTGTCTTTGTATTAATTTGTAGTAGCAAGTTCATCTCTTAGGGTAGCAATCTATCTTTCAAGTTCTTGACCATTATTTCTTGATTGTGTCAACTCAAGCTTCAACTCCTCATTCTCATAAGTAAGCCTGAAGCATTCATTTGATCTGTCTTTCAATGATTGAGTCAAAATTTCTCCATTCTTCTTTCAGTCTTCAATCTCCTTAGTCAGCTTCATCACAATGGATTGGATCTCATTATTTAATACAACATTCTCTCTAGCAAGATTTTCACATTCCTCAGTTTTGCTTCGGTCTTCAATGATTTGCTCCTGTTTCTCCTTCAGCTTGTCCATCAACTCTTTTCTCTTATCTCTTGAAGTGTTGACTTGATCTTTCAAATCATTAATGAAGTCTTCAACTGCAATCAAGTTTCTCGCTAAGGAACTTATTTCCTTTCATGTTGCATCAAGATCCTCAAGTGCCACACAAAATTGTCTTTGCAAACCGGATTCCATTGATTCAATCTCCTGGATCTTCCTCGAGCGGTTAGAATTCTTTAGAGGAAATAGGCTCTGATACCAATTGTTGGAATTAAGGAACATTGAGAGGGGAGGTGAATCAATGTTCTACCAGTAAATACATTTTCAAACTTATTCTCAGACCACTGGAAGAAAATGCAAGAAAATAAAATGCATGAACACAAGATAATCAATCACAAAATCATAACACCAATATTTTTACGTGGAACCATGAAAAGGGAAAAACCATGGTGGAATTGGAACCCACAACATTCATATACTATGATCAAGAGTACATAAATATTACAAAAGGGGAATGCACTTGCATTCAAGAACACTGCCTAGAACCAAATATTCAATTACAATATGGAAGTCTCATTGAATTACATATCATTTACAATGATAACCATAATTTTTTAACTCCAAAATAGTATCAAACAATTCCTGGATGAGTTCTGGTTAAGTGAAAAAATTCTGATTGTAACCACTTTACAACTCTACCCTGTTCTTCTTCTTAGTCAGCTACCAGATCAGGAATACACACGTGAAACAACACCAAATAGGTTTCTCGATCACTACTCGCTAATATCACTCCTCAAAAATATCTCCTACATTAGTCATATATATCCACAATCACAAAATAAAACATTCATCAAGTCAGCCATCCATAATATGCAATGTGACATGTAACCAGATGTCGTCTTAGACCAAATCTCTAAAACATATACAGATCAACCAAATGATGTCTAAATGATTTCTATATGTTGACCCTATCATCCCATGCATGAATCTGACTAACGCAATCACCACAAAGATTTCAGACCAAAAGTGCTCTGCTACCCTGAGATATCGGTGACAAATTACCGGATCACTTCCTCTAGTGGTTACCAAAATCCATAACTACCAGATAGAATTTCCAAGGAGAGTTTCCATCAATGAAAACCCTAATCTATTATCCATGCAATGGTATACACCAAATGAGTGTCAATTGCCAACACAACCACTAGTAGCCAAAATAAGCCAAGCAACCCCATGGGGACTTGCCCTTAGTCTAAATTGTGTGGGACAAGTTTCTGTTCTCTTACATAATGTAAGGGAAGTTCCTTTCCTAAGTCATGTAAGGAATGTTTCTCTTGGATCATGTCATGGGAGGAAAGTTTCTCTTCTCTTGCATAACTGATTTTCATCAAGAAAGCTATATATGTAAGATCGTTCTAGCAACTAGGTTAGTAATTCTTGAAGGAGAGTTTGCTCTTGAGCCTGGATAGAAGATTCAACATTTACAAGTTTTTCCCCATGTTGGGGTTTCCTAGGTAAATCTGTGTTGTTCTATCATTTGGTTTTTGTTTTGTTTTGTGTGAATTTGCTTCCGCTATTCCTTATTGTTAATTAACCCAATGTATTAATTCTTAAACATCAAATAGGCAAGAATTGTTTTGGTTCTATTATGTGAAATTTATTGAGCAATTAATCTGTGGCTAGGTTATAGAAATTAACAAGAATGTGAGAGGACCATAAATGAATGTGATTGAACACCTTTAAATATATGGACATGAGAATGAAATGTGCAAGGTATGTTAAGTGGACTAATAACAATTAATGAAATGGGTGGGAATCAACCAAATTTGAATTTAAATTTTAAAATTTTAGGGTCATATGCATGAGTGCAAATCAATCGCATGCTTGAAATATTGACTCAATATAAAAATGAGCTAGAAACAAGGTGGAAATAGAATCTAGGAATATTGATGGAGTCATGGCTAGAGGTCTAGTTAAGGATTATCCACCATGCAACCAAATGCACAAACACATGGTGGAACTAATTAACACAATATTAGATTACATTATAATCTTTATTAATTCATAGTCATGAAGTTATGTGACAATCTATTACGAAGGATTACAACATGAATCTAGCCTTTGATGATATATAGTCACAATAGGTGTATGAATTATAACCATCCCATATGCATTTAAATTTATATTAAAATGTATTTAATCAAAATGAACAAATTTGTTATGTAGAATCATGTCTCATGCAATAGAGACATCTCTCCATGAATTTAATCTATTTAAATATCTTTCAATCTATTTATTTGATACATAGAGCAAATTTATTCAAGCTCTCAGATTACAACAATTGGTATTAGAGTATGTTGTACCATTGATTGTAGATATAATTGATAAATTTTAAAAGATAGAGCATGTTGCACAATTGATTGTAGAGATCATTGTTTAATATTAAATTTCAACAAATTGCAACATTATATGTGATGCTCTGCAAAATGGACAAGGTTAGCAAATGACAAACAACACAAGACACAAGAAATCGTTAGTGTTAGTTAACCCAAAAGCTAATCTAAACAGGCATATCAAAAGGGATACTAAGAACATGAAAGAATATTTAACTAAAGAAGCAAATATGACGAGGCATCTCCAAATACCTCCTAACATGCTCTTGGATCCTTCTCCTTTGTTCCTCTCCTCTCCAAGTTCCAAAATAGTGTAGCTCTCAACAACTTTTTGCACTATGGATGCTTATGGAGGATTGAGATTTGAGTATTTTGCTCCAAATGTAAAATGAAAAGCTAAAATACTAGATGCTATTAAAAATGATTGATTTTAACCAAAATAACAAGATATTAGATTGCTATGCTAAATGCTCTCTAAAATTCCTATAGGTTAAATGCATACAAGTTTTCAGGATCTGGATTATGAAGAAATGAACTCTATTTATAGGAAAAATGGAGCAATGGATGGTTGAGATTGAACAATCTCAACAAGGGTCAGGATTGAATGATTTCAAATCCATGTGAGGGCTTTCAACCCAACCCCAGGATGACAAGTGTCAATGTGAGATAGGTTGAGAGGAGAGGGAATAAGCATTAAATGCTTGACATGACCTTGGGAGTTAAGGTCAAGGTTAGTTGAATGAATAAACTCTTTATTCAAAGAATAAAGCTTTTATCCAATGGATAAAATCTTGTGCAAATGCAAAAGGGATAAACATGGTCAAAGCAATAAATGCTTGGGGAGACAAGTTGAAATAACCATAAATGGTTATGTAAGAGCCATTAATGGTCATGTAAGAGCCATTAGTGGTTTTGGAAGACTTTGGAGGTTAAATTGTTGAACACACAAAGCATTAAATGTTTTTCAAAGACTTTGAAGTCTTTGAGAAGTGACTTCATGTTGCTTAGGAATGTGACAATAATTAGGGGATGGATTAGGCTAATTAGGAAGGGGTTAGAAGAATCTAGAAGAGGGTTTAGGAATGCAATTGGATTTGTTGGGTGAGGGAAAATAAGATTTTATTAAAATAAAAATTCATTTTATTTCAATAAATGTGTGCAAGCTGCATTTTTAGGAGAATGCAAGTGGGGGGGGCATAATGATTTAAATAAATGTTTAATTTAATTTATTTAAAAGAGGAATAGGGGGATTTAATTAAATAAATAGATTTTATTTATTTAATTGATTTGTGAACTTGGTTTTTAATGAATTAATTAAAATAAACTAAATAATTTATTTAATGAATAGGAGAATGTTTTGAAGATGAATTAATTAAATATTAAATAATTAACTCATGGCTAGTGGATTTTTAATCAAATAAATAGCAAATATTCATTTAATTAAGCTGGACAGATTTGTGTGACTACAATATGTAGAAACCATTGTTGAAGATTAAAAGAAAAATTGAACCATTCATCAAAAAGATCATTACAAAGTTCAAAAGTTCATTTTGATAGAAGAGATCATTGTAAATGGCATATAATTTATTGAACGCCATTTCTATTAAGTTGATTGGTGATAACCATTACAAAGAATGACACCAACAAATAAAAAATATTTTTATTTTGTTAGCCTTACCTCTATTATCGATGGAACTAGAAAAAGACAGCTCAGGAAATCATTCCCTACATTAGCTTTTATAAACTTGTCTATTGGTGGTATGTTGACAAAAAATGTGTGGAACGCAACTACACCAAAGGAAGCTTAGGACACAATCACAATAATCTTTGAGAAAATGAATGTTGCAAGTAAACACATGCTTCAAACTCAACCATATAATCTAAAAATGGGTGAATTGGTAATTGACCATCTAACAAAAAGAAAGGGTATTTTAAATAATCTTATTAATATCAGTGAGAACATAGCTGATAAAGACCTTATCTCCATAACTCTTAATATTTAAATCCAAGATCATTTGATAATTTCAAAACTACTCTTAAATTGAGTGGAAAATTGACAACCTTGAAATTCAATGATCTAGAGGGTCTACTGTTATGACAAATGAAGAAATATTTAATAAATATAATTAAGTTGAATTAGTAAAAGTTGGATTAATTAGGGCATTATCTAATTATTTAATTAATTAGGTCCTTTAATTACTTTATTCACTTAAGCTAAACTTAGGTGTTTTTTAATCTTTTATTAGATTAGGCTAATAATAGATTTAGTTCACTTAGTGGAGCTAATCTTTAGTTATTTGAGCTAATTTTAGATTAGATTTCTCTTACTTTCTATAAAGCATGTCATTCATTCATTGTAATCTATCTAATTCATTTAAAGGTTAATCTTAATATCAAATTCCTCATTAGATCAATTCTCTCTCAAGGTTTCATAACATTAATCTTGGCTTCTTCTCTTTAGATGCGATAGGTGTTTTTCTTGTAGGTGATTCATGGGCTCTTGGGGTTGAAAAATTAATTCCAGATCTGCTAAGTTCATGTCTAATTACTAAGAGACACAACCTTGAGGAGAAAAAATGGCTCATCTTGAAAGAAAATTAAAATTAAATGAGCTTTGTTCTTTGCCCTAATAAACTATCTAGGTTTCCCTTAGTTTGCCAAGATTTATCATATTTTGTAAAAAAAAAAAATAAGCAAAAAATATTACAAAAAAAAAACAAAAACCAAGATTCAACCATAACTTTTTTTTTGCAATTCATTTTAGAAAAAAGGTCTCTCAATTATGTTCCTTTCCCTAAAAGACTATTTGGATATTTGTCAAATTTTGTAGAAAGTGAGCAAATGTTGTAGAAATTAAATTGCAAGGGTTATGTTTGAAGGATGTTAGATGGCTAAATTTAGTCTATTATTCTTTTTGCCATAATTTTTGCATACAATACATCAAAATTGAGAAAACAAGATATCATTAGAAAGGTAATTCTAAGCACTTTCTAGTGGTGGTTTCAAAGAAAGAAAAACTTGTGTGAAGAAATGCCCCATAAAATGTAATTTAGTGGGTGGTATGCCCCCTCGAGAGATCGGCCGAAATTTTTTCGAAAAATCGAGCAATCTCTCGAAAAAGAATGAAAATTGGCAGGGTGTGAGAAGAGAAGAAGTTAGCAATGCGAGTGAAAAATAGAAGAAATCGGGGGTAAAGTGGAGAAATGGGAGGCTTGGGAAGTTTATGGGGAGCACGACGGCGAGCGGGGGAAAATTACGGTGATTACGAAGGGTTTAAATGGGGAAAAAGGGGTGAAAACAGGATCATTTGTGACCGCGACCAATGTGAAACTATAGCTCTGATAGTGACTTTTGAGAGGAGCGAGTAGCAATCAGGATGCCGGTACCAGTAGCAGAGCACCGTCTCGAACGAGTTCGTCGGTTCCAGCGGCCAGACGACTACAGACCAGTGGTACACAAATTTGAAATTTTAATTTTTATGCATTTTTGAGACATTTTTTGTTGAGTCCAAGTTGAGTCGGAACAATAGCGCTGAAACTATGTTTTGGTGCTATTACCCAAATAACTAGCGCTACTATGCCGCAATGGCGCTATTGAGGTGCTGTTTGAGCGCTTTTGCAATTTTTAGTGCTATTGTAGGCTAGTTTAGGTGCATTTGATGGATGAGCGCTATTGAGTGCCTAATTGAGCGCTATTGTTATGAATCAGCGCTATTGTGCTATTGTTCTAGCGCTTTTGTAGGCTAGTTTAGGCACGTTTGATGGAGGAGCACTATTGAGTGCCTAATTGAGCGCTATTGTTATGAATCAATGCTATTGTGCTATTGTTCTAGCGCTTTTGTAATTTGAGCGCTTTTGGATAGCTGATTGAGCACTTTTGTTAGGAGTTCAATGCTATTGTAGGTAAGTAGCACGTTTGTAGACAAAATAGCACTTTTGTGTTAGGATAAAATAGATGCCCTAGTTTGCATGAATAAAATCTCCCGATGCTAATGATGGATGGATGACGATGTGAAGTGGAAGTTATTTTGAACCATAGCAGCCTAATGAGACTTAGATCATTTTTAGGATAAATGTCTATTGAAGTCTAGGTTGCCATGATTGCTTACTTATTGAGACCCGAAGATACTTGATCAAAGTATCTATTGATAGTCTAGGTTTAAACTTAAGAAAGTTTGAAACAAAACAATTGATGATGATTGATGGATGCCCATGTGCAGAGGACCTAGGCATGTTGCAGTTACATGAGAGACATCCAGCGACACAGGGGTTGCGGGATCGGTTGACAGAGGCGAAGATAGATTGTATTACCACGACTGGATTATATGATGTGATGCACATGCCTATGATTTAGATGAATCACGGATTGATTACGACATTAGCAGAGCAGTGGCATAGCGAGACATGTACCTTTCATCTGGAATAGGGGGATATGACAGTGACCCTAAAGGATGTGTGGTGCATCCTACGTATTTCGATTCGGGGGGAGCTGGTCACGTATGAAAGATCATGGGGGACTCTAGCAGTTCAGAGGTTCTTCGATGAGGATGTGTTTATTGATGATGGCTCCATTGCATGGGAGGAGATAGCTGCATTATACGATCCTTTACCAGCAGTTCTATCAGGCATTGTGGGAGGACTTCTGTGTCTAGACAAGCGATCACATGGTCTGGCCGTGGGGTGGGGGCAGGTGATCGAGATGATGATTACCGAGGGGACGCGATTTGCTTGGGGGCCATGTGTGTGGGCGCACCTTTACCAGGAGTTGCATGAGGTGGTTTATCGTGGGAGGGGTTCCTTAGCAGTGGGAGTGACGCTGCTTCATATTTGGGCATGGGAACACCTACCAGTGACTTGACCAGTGAGTCTTAGGTTTCGCGTAGTGGATCAGTCGTATATGTTTATGTATAGCGGTATGATGAGTTAGCCCCACCTGCGGAAGTTAGAGTGGTGGTGATGGGCATTAGATGATCTAGATGCAGTTATATGGAGACTATACCAGGAGTTTGAGCCCTGGGATGATGATGCGGAGGCACTGCCCTATGTGTTCATGACCCGATTTCTCATTGGGAGGACCTCATACCATGTAGAGAGATAGGTGTCGGGGAGAGTGATGAGGCAGTTTGGACGGCAGCAGGGACTGCCTAGTGGATCAGGGCAGTATGCTCAGGTGATTCGGGAGAGATATACATGGGGGCCAGTGCTGCCTTATGACCAGGCACTGGTGGAGTTTCGGATGCTATAGGTGAGGCCTTGGGACATGCGACTGAGGGTCATGGATGTAGGGGTATCAGATGAGTACACGCAGTACCGGGCAACGCATCTGATTCTACGGATATCCGATCCAGCAGAGTTGGTGCCTGATTTTGAGGATGAGAGGGGACGAAGATGAAGGAGGGCAGGTGGAGGAGGGAGAGGAGATGGTGGAGACGGAGGAGGAGGTGGTGGGTTGGGGATTTGGATTCAACGGAGAGGGAGAGGTGGACTGCCACTATGGATATCACAGGGACCATTGATACAGGGCGGAGTTAGACTGGGTGTTAGAGGTATGGAGAGAGAGATCCCGATGGACAGGGGGGAGAGAGCTACTGGAGAGGGTGATACAGGTGAGGCTGCTATGGATACCGGGGAGGGAGCCACTGGAGATCTTAGGGATCATATGATAGCACATTTGCAGACCCAGGTAGAGGATTTGGAGGCGGAGGTGGCGGCTGGAGATGTGCAGCTATTTGCATGGGAGTCATAGCTGGCTGTAGTGCTGCAGGAGAGGGATAGTGTAGTGGAGAGATTAACAGAGCTGCAGGAGAGAGTTCGGGTTGGAGTAGGAGCATAGGGGCCTACGGGGGAGGTGATGAGGGAGATGCGGTGAGCACAAGCTGAGATAGACTACTGGCAGTGGTTATATGAGCAGGTGGTGCCAGCTAGTCAACGAGCACTTATCTATTCACAGATGCGGCAGGCCAGATCAGAGCGATCATAGAGGGTGCAGAGCAGTGGGGGTGTGATGGGTCCTCTACGGAGGGAGAGATCAGGGGATGCAGGAGTGAGTGGGGGTTTGACGGGGCCTCCACGGAGAGATAGATTAGATGGTGCAGGGACCAGTGGGGGAGCAGGTGGCGATGGTGGTACAACATCTAGTCAGAGTGGCATCTGAGAGAGCATTTTTGCATATATGTATTGTATCATTGTTTATTTTTGGATTGTATCTTGGATGGCTCTTGGTAGCCGATTTTGTAGACTTCATTGTACTCTGATATATGAGATGATATATATGAGGAGATCCCATATTTTGATGATATGCATTTGATATGTATGGATTTTTATGTAGGATGATAAGTTTATGAGTTTATTTCTTAGATGGATATGTGTACATGTACGCATTGATGAGATGTTTCTTATATGCATGTTTTTATGATGATTTATGATGTTGGATACTGACATATGAATGTAGGTTTATATATGTATGATTTGTTTGATGCATTGTTTATATGTATGTAGTTTCATGATAAGGATGTATGCATAATGATGATTTATGAACAGGATTTTGGTGTTTCCTATTTTGATACAATGATGAGATAATGATATGCAATGATGTTAATGCAATGTTTGAATGAATGATGTTTATGTATGGATATGTATCTAGATGTTTTTAGATGAATGTAATATGGATAAACAAAATGTAAAGTATAAATGTTTATATGATAATGTCTAAATGAATGCATATGTATAATGGATATATAAAATGATATGAACCAATGTTTGGAAACAAATGGTTTTATGATTCTAAATGCCTTAATATGATTAAGTAAAAATGATAATGTGATGATACTACAACTCATGGTTTAATAACTGCACCTTAATGCAATTAAAAAAAAGGATAATGAATGCAATGTAAATGAATCCTAAAATGAGCATAAATAAGATACTGAATAATGGATGAATGAATGCACCTTTTAACTAATGAATAGATAAATGAATGTATGCAATGATAAATGATAAAGGATAATGAACTGATAATGGATAATTGATACTAAATGAATGTATAGTAAATGGCTTAATATAATCAAGGACAATTTGATCTCATGAATGAATCTAATTATTTATGATTATGTAATGATGCAAATGATTAATGAAGACTAATGTCAAAATGAACTATATGCAATGTTAAGTTAAAAATGACATGAATGTACTTAATGCAAAAATGCAACTAAATGTAATGATGATATGACCATGAGGAATGCAAGGTTTTTGAGACTTTGCATTATGCATTGATGATGTATCAGAGTACTTGGTCGTGATTGTATCCAAAACTAGCTTAATGGTTACATAACTATCCATATTAACCTTGCTCATATTTGCATATAAATCATACATATGAATGAGTGAATGGATGGGTGATATGCAACAGAATGCAATATATAAATAGATGAGATGAAATGACAATCCATAGTGCTCTATTTTCATCATTGAGCTTTAAAATGTTGGAAGAGAATACAAGCATCTTGACATAATGATTCAAGATGACCTGAGTATTTCTTACATGGATTTTATATAGCAAGTTAATACAAAGGACTTGATATAAGGGTCAAGTCGACCAGAGTATTGCTTGCGGAATAGACAAGGATCATTTCCATTCATGCATGACTTGGATCGTTCTCCTTGATGTTGAACTGATCATATCCTGAGACAAGTGCATGCCGTAATAAGAGGTAAAACCTTTATCCAAATTGGATGAGGAGGAACCAAAGAAGGAGCATTGTTCGTGCAAACAAATAGTATATACATAAAGAATAAAGAATATAAATCCTTTTCTAATGGTTCATGCTCATATGGTTGAGGTATACGCTATAGTCAGCAAGCCGGAATGATCTATGACTGTGTTTTTGTCTATGATCATGTAGCTTAGTGAACTTCCCACGTAGACACCATTAGTACATGCCCCAGTAATTCATCAGAAATAATGCACAGACAATACACAAAGAATGTTGAAAGATCTTGATACATATAAACAAATGAATTACTCACAAATCAACCAAGTATTTGATAGCTTAACATAATTTTCTTGTCAAATAAAATGTCATTTTTGTCTTTGTTTTGGTAACGAAGGATGCATCCTTTTTGAAGACAATTTGATTGTTGATGTCGATTGTTTTGGTCAGTTTTGATAAGTGATCATTTGTGCGAGTATTTTGTTCAATGTTTGCTTGGTATCTGCATGGATGAGTATGTACAAGGTGTTGCCATGTTTTTGTGTGATTTTCGATGTTTTCCGTTGTTTTTGGATTTTGTATTGTTTTGAATGTTTTTGGATTTTTGTGAGACATTTTTGAATGTTTTTGGATTTTGTAAGACATTTTTTGAATGTTTTTGGATTTTGTGAGATAGTTTTGAATGTTTTACCCAATGAATCACCAGTAATGTAGAATCCACTTCCATCAACTAGATTTAAGGGCATTGCCCCCAAGTTAGACATGACTATGAAAAAGCGGGATGCAAGACGCATGAAGTACTTTCTTTGATTACAAATCATATAACAATCCATGGTTTGCATGGATGGATGTGTGTACGTATGAGTGTGATCGCAACAAGCCTAAAAGATAATGGAGCCATAGTCTTTACGAGTGGCGGCTGTTTGCTAGGTTTTCACCATCGCACTTACTTAAGGTGCCACCGGAGTGTTTGTTCACCGTTTGGATGCATGATTTTTCTTTATTCTTTTGACGTTTTTGTATTTTCTTTAGGACATTTATTTGAATGTTTTTGGATTGTTTTTCTGGTATGCAAGGGAGCTTGATGCTCTGTATAGCTTAGGTATAAAACCATTTGAGGTGCATGTTGTTGATTGGATCTGTGAGCGGTTCTCCTTCTGAAGTAGCCAACTGATATGCCCCAGACCCAAATATAGTAGTGATAACATATGGACCTAGCCAATTTGATTCAAACTTTCCTTGATGTTCTCTGTTTGGTTGGTTACGAGGATTTTCTCGGAGAACAAGATCACCTACCTCAAATGTACGAGGTCTAACTCGGTGATTGTAGCTTCTGCTCATGCGCTGCTGATAAGCTTTGAGATGGTTGTATGCAGCTTGTCGCTTCTCATTAAGTAACTCTAAGTCCTGAAGATGGGATACTCTATAGGCTTCATCATCAATGAGATTGTGTAAGGAAACCCATAGAGATGGTATCTCGACCTCAATAGGTAAGATATCTTCTGCACCATAGACCAATGAATAAGGAGTTGCACCTGTAGGGGTTCGAATGCTAGTTTGATATGCCCATAGTGCTGGATTCAGTTGAACGTGCCAATCATGGCTGGCATCATTGACTATCTTCTTTATGATCCTCAATATTTTTTTATTCGATGCTTCGGCCTGACCATTTCCTTGTGGGTAATAGGGAGTGGAAAAGCGGTGTTGGATGTGAAATTTCTCACAGAGTTCACAGACATCCTAATTTTTGAAAGGAAGACTGTTATCTATGATGATGGACATGGGTACACCATACTGGCAGATGATGTAATTGAGGATGAATGAGGCGATCTGCTTGTTGGTGACTTGGGTAAGTGGAACAGCTTCGATCCACTTTGCGAAATATTCGGTGGTGGTAATAATAAATTTGTGGCCGTTGGATGAAGATGGATGAATCTTACCCACAAGGTCAAGACCCCATTGATAAAAAGGCCATGGTGTCGTGATTGGTTGCAATTCCTGTGCCAGTGCATGTATCAGGTCTCCATGAACTTGACATTTCTTGCATTTTCTAACAAAGTAGTAGGAATCTTTTTCCATAGATGGCCAATAGTATCCATTGCACAGGAATTTCTTGGCTAGTGACGGACCACTTGAGTGAGTCCCACAAATTCCTTCATGTACTTCTTCCAAAGCCTTTGTTATCTCATCTTGTTCTAGACATCGAAGGAGAGTACCATCAAGACTGTGTTGGTATAGGGTTTCAGCAATAATGGTATATCAAGCAGTTTGGCGAATGAAGGTTTTACGTTGGTTATTCGATTGGTTGGGAGGAAGGGTGTGATCGTGAAGATAGGTGTAGAATTCACCGTACCATGGGGATTTAGAACCAACAAGGCAACATATCATTTCGGATTCGGGGATATCATAAGCGGGGATCCAAAGCTGTTCTACCAAGAACTTGTAGCGTGTTGAATTCTATGGAAGATCTAGGAGAGATGCGATGGTAGCCATGGCGTCAACAGCTCGATTCTGATCTCTTGGTATCTGCTCAAAGGTAATTGTAGTAAACGATGCCTTTAGATTGTCCACCATTTGCTTATATGGCATGAGTTTATCATCCTTGGTCTGATATTCATCTATTTCTTGTCGAATGACCAGTTGGGAGTCGCCATATACTTGTAGTTCTTGTAATTTCCATTGTACAACTAGCCTGAGTTCTGTGATCAAGGCCTCATACTCTGCT
This sequence comes from Cryptomeria japonica, assembly GCF_030272615.1. Classification (NCBI taxonomy): domain Eukaryota; kingdom Viridiplantae; phylum Streptophyta; class Pinopsida; order Cupressales; family Cupressaceae; genus Cryptomeria; species Cryptomeria japonica. Next base: position 585,905,454 of record NC_081413.1, on the reverse strand, counting down.
ATGTTGTTGGTGCATGGAAATGTGAGCCTGTAAGACTTCAGGATGCTATCACCTTGAGGTGTGATAAACAGAATGCCTACCCCCGAGCCATGCCTAGTATACGAACCATCAAAGTATAGTTTCCATGGTTGTGCTGTTGTGATCATGAATATCTCCTCATCTATAAAATTGGAAATGAGAGGATGATCTCCTATGAGGGGTGCATTGGCCAACTGATCTGCAATAACTTGACCTTTGATAGCCTTACGGTCCACATACTCGATGTCAAATTCACTTAGAATCATCACCCATTTGGCCAAGCGGCCTGTCAATGCTGCTTTGTTGAGTAAGTATTTGAGTGGATCAATCTTTGCAATTAGTTGTACTTTATGTGTTAACAGATAGTGCCTCAGTTTAGTGGTTGCTAAGATTACTGCTAGGCAAGCTCGCTCAATAGGTGTGTAATTGAGTTCATAGCCAACCAGTGTTCGAGAAATGTAGTAAACAAAACACCCTTTCCCTTCTGCATTATGTTGTGCCAGTAGTACACCCAATGATGTACTTGTTGTTGAGATATAGAGTAATAATGGCCTACTTGGAACTAGTGGGATCAACAATGGTGTATTCATGAGATACTCTTTAAGCATCTGGAATGCTTGCTGGCATATGGCATCCCATTGAAAGCGGATGTTCTTGTGCAGCAGGTGTGTGAATGGGTGACACTTATTAGCCAATTGTGCAATGAATCTTCAGATGGATTGAAGCCGCCCTTGTAATGTCCTTAGCTGACTGATATTCTTTGGTGGTGGCATGTCCATGATTTCTTTTACCTTTGCTGGGTTGACCTCAATACCTTTGCTTGAGACAATGTATCCTAGAAGCTTCCTGGAGGTTACTCCAAAGACACATTTCTTTGGGTTGAGTTGAACATGGTATTGTTCCAGTCTATCAAAGATTTTATCTAATATGTTGAGATGTCCTTCTCTGGTGAGTAATTTTGATAGTAAGTCATCAACATAATCTTCCATCATAGTATGCATCATGTCATGGAAGATGGTGGTCATTGCTCATTGATAGGTCACTCCTGCATTCTTGAGACCGAAAGGCATTACATTCCAACAATATGTGCCCCATGGACATGTGAAGGTTGTCTTATGTTGATCTTTTGGTGTGATCTTTATCTGATTGTATCCTGAAAAGCCATCCATGAGTGAAAGCATGACATGTCCCACTGTCAAATCCACTATGATGTCGATATTTGGTAGGGGGAAGTCATCCTTAGGGCAGGCCTTATTTAGATCTCTGAAGACAGTACAAATGTGGATGCCCCCTTTTGGTTTGCCGATAGGCACAATGTTGGAGATCCATTCTTCATAATCAATTGGTCTAATGAAACCAACATCTAGGAGTTTCTTGAGTTTTGTTTTGACTAGCACTGCAATTTGAGGATGCATCTTACGAAGCTTCTGCTTGACAGGTTTGGCTCCTTCTGCTATGGTGAGGTGATGCATGACTAAATCAGGATCAAGCCCAAGCATGTCTGCATATGACCATGCAAAGTTGATTTGACACTTTTGAAAGAACTCTATAAATTTAGGTTGTTCTTCTGGAGTGAGAAGAGATGCCAGATGTATGAGATGAGGATTTTTAGGAGTCCCCACATTATATTCTTTGGTTTCCTCAATGAGAATCGTTGATCGTTCCTGTTGTGTACTAGCAGGGAGAATGTCAAACCCTTCATCCTCAGGTGCCTCAGAGAGGTTTTCACCGTTGGATACGCTCTTTCTTTTACTTTTGTTGGATCAAACAGTGCCACGGTGTGGTTTTCATTGAAAGATCCATGTTTTATAATTATATTTTTGCAGCTGAAAGGTTTGGCATCTGCCCCGAAGTATCCTATGCTATTTAGTTCTATGGTGAATCCTGCTTTGTGATCCCCGCTTGGTAGGTTATCCCTTAATTCCAAAAAGTCAATGATGGCCTCATCGTTTTGGAAGAAGTCAAGACATGGGGGATTTGGTTGGTTCCATTCAATGAGTTCAGGGTGAATAATGGGCATTACTTCATCGATTAGGTTAAGTGTGTTAGATGTATCAGAGAGGGTTAAGATGTGGTGAAGGTCGTTGATGGTACTCTCCTTGTCAGAATCAAGCGTAGGATGAGACGTAGGGTCTGTGGAAGATGTTTCCAGCTCAGGAACCCAAGAAGTCTTTATATGTGCTTCTCTATAAACAGGGATGTCTTTGCGTGGTGGAGGTAGTGATGTGTCTTCCTCATTTGAAGTATTAAGCTAGACAGAATCAAATTCCCACTCATGTGAGTCAGTCTCTGAGTCACTTTCCAACATCCGATTACTATACCATATTAGGATGTCCTTTGAGTTAAATACTGCAGGTGTGATTGGGTGATGTACCTTTGTAGTGATCGGTGCTACAGGAAGGTTGATGGGGATTAAGGAATCCAATATGGGGAATATCGGTAGTGTTGACTCAGTTGCTTCTGCTGGTACTACTGGTGCCATAGATGCTGCTGTGGGTTTTGATACAGTTGCTGCTGCTAATGGTACTATTGATGTGATGGCTGCTGTGGATGGGATTACTGGTTTGATTAGCATTGTAGATGGTGGTGTTGGGATTTTGAGCCTCAGTGGGGCAGTTGTGATGGTGTTTGATGCTGCTTTGATAATGAAAGGTGTCCTTTTTGCAGTAGGCTAACATAATGGTTTGCTGGGTTTTCCTTTGAATTTGAGTTTAGGAAAGATCTCTTTTTCAAAGCCTAGGCCTGTATTACCTTTGGGCCTTAATTCCAGCAGTAGAGGTTCATGTCGTCCTTGTTTACAATATTCCAAAGCACTCTGACCATCATACCCCATTCTTTGCATAATGAGGAGACCTTTGCCATACTGATCTGTAGGAAGCTTAACTTGTGGTATATCAGTGCTGATGGGATCTTTATAGATCCATTCCACTAAGTCCTCATCTTGGGTTTCTTCTTCTTGACTCTTTCCAAGGATGAAAGGCGTCAAAGCACATGCTGGTGTGATTAGTGTTTGCTGGAGTAACTGCTATGGTTTACCATGTGTTCTAGGAGAAGTGGGCATTTGTCCCACACAAAAGAGTTGACTCAAGTTGTATTCCCCAGGACCTTCCTCTGCTATTTTCATTTTAAGCTTTTCTTGCTTTGGTATAGCAGTGTTCAAACTGGCAAGGGAGGTGGAACTTATATAGGAGGTGGAGGAAATGACTTCTCTATTATTAGGAACAGTAATCTCTGGTTGATGGCTAATATTATGGCAATACACAAAAGGATTTGCATCGCCCAGGATTGTGATCTCTACACCGTTATGTGGGAACTTGATACATTGATGGTAGGTAGATGGAACGACTTGCATGACATGTATCCAAGGTCTTCCTAACAATAGATTGTATGGCAGAGGAAGGTCCAGAACCTGACAGATGATGTGTTTTACCACAGGGCCCACTCGGATTGGTAGTACCACCGCTCCTTTGGATGAATGCTCCACATTGTCATAGGCCTTGATTGTGATCTTCTTGCAAGTATCCACTGATTCTATGGCATATCCCAATGCTATGACCAACTGTAGGGTACAAATATTTAGGCCTGCTCCATTATCGATCAAGACTTGCTTGATCCTATGCTGGTTGATAAAGCCTTCAATGTGTAGCAAAGCGTTATGAGGTTGCTGGAAGGAAGAGTTGTCACTTTCGAAAAAAGTGAGACAAGGTGATGACTTTAGACTTCCAACCATGGCTTGAAATTGGTCTGTATTCAGGTTTGCAGGGACTGACACCTCTTGGAGTGCTTGATCCAAGATTGTTTTATGAGATGGCGATAGGTGCAATAGCTCTAAAATGGATATAAGTGCAGACGTTTTGTCTAATTGTTCCACAAGATTGTACTGCTTTGGGATGGAAGTGGTGCCTTGTGGAGCTGCCTTTATGGTAACCTTTCCACGACGTGTAACAACATTGCAATTGGAGTTGGGATTTTTGATGGTTATAGTTGCAATTTGTTCACTGGCATCATACAGGTGATTTACAGTGTAATTATATGTAGCCTGTGTATAATCCGTGGTATTAGTGCCTTGCTTGGAAGTGGAAGGACCCCTTTGATCTTGTGATGGAAGTGGATTTTTGAACATCAGATGATCATTGTTTGTTGTTTTTGGGTCATGTCCTTCGACTTCAATTTCACCTCGGTCAATAAGATCTTGAATAAGATCTTTCAATCAGTGACAATTACTTGTCTTGTGTCCTCTCCCTTGGTGGAAATCATAATGTTCAGTATCTCGCCACCATGCGGGTTTGACCTGAGGCTCATAGTTTGATGTTTTAGGTAAAGTGACCAAATTTTGAGAAATGAGTTGTCGCAATACTATTTAAATGGGTTCCCCTAAGGGAGTGTCTGTTCATTTTTGTTTTTTCTAACGAGGTCTAGGTTCATCGTGAGATGTGATTCAACCTTGATTGGAAGGAACATTTGTGTTATTTTGAGGTGGAGGATTCTGTCCTGCAAACCGAACCACAGGTTGTGCACTTTTTATAGTCCTGGCATCCACAACCCCATCATTGATGATATTCTTATTTTTGTTCGAGAAGCTTGGTTTATCACTATTGAAGCATGGGCAAGGACTATCCTTTGGTTCATTATAGATTTTGATAAGTCCTTTCTTGATGAGGGCCCGTTCACATTTCAAACCCTTGGTGATCATATCATTAAAAGAGTCTGTGTCTTTGACATCCAAGTGAAATTCCATTTCTTCATTTAAGTTGGAAATGAATATTTCCACTAGTTCTCATTTAGGTAACTGAAGAGAACGTCTGCTAGACATTTGACGCCATCGTTACTGGAATATTGAGAATAGTTCACCTGGTTTTTGTTTAGTGTTGCATAGATCAGCCATGGTGATGTCACATTCAATGTTATCAGAGTAATGAGCTAGGAACTTCTAGATGAGTTCCTCAAATGTTCTAGTGCCACCTGGTAGTCGGGAAAACCATGATGTGGTTGTTCCGCCCAAGCTTTGGGGAAAAAGGTGCATTAGGTATGTGTCTTCATATGCCACTTTGAGGCAAGCGGAATGAAATTCTCTGACATGATCACGAGGATCTCCCTTTCCTCTATATTTTTTGAATTTGGGTGTTTCAAATCCTCGTGGAAAGGGTGGCATATAAAGATTCCTATCAAAAGGATAGGGACAGATGTCATTGAGTGAGAATTGGTTAGTTTTGACACTACTATGAAGTTGTTGGGTGAGATTCTTGACTTGTTGCCGCAACATCTGTATTTCATTTGGAGGAGGAGGTGGTGGGTTACCTTGAGGAATGTTATATCTGATGGGATCTCTACCTCTTTCCTCTTCATGGCAACTTTATCATTCTGATGCTTGTCTTAATTGGGCAAGATCAAAGTCAGAGGGGAGTTTTGCTCCTTCTTGAGCGAGCTTTAAAAAGTGAGCATCCACATTGCTCCTGAGTATTTCATCAAAAAGTCTGCTAAAGAGAGGGTTATGCTGGGCCCTTTCTATTGTTGCAGGAGTGGGAGTACTTGGGTTTTCGTCATTTGCATTTCCTCCAAGTGCTTCTTGAAATTCATTGAGATTTTCCTCTTCTTCTTCTTCAATGTCTGCTTCTCGTTGCCTTGAGTGTGATCAGGTGTGAGCCATTTTGTTTATAAGTTTTTGTTGAAGTTGAGCGAAAATGATGATGAGTTTTTGATGAAATGAGAGATTGATGGTTGGTGAATTGTGTTGCATGTGGATCTCTAGCACTTTTAAGGTAGATGTAACTGAAATTCCTTCTTTGAATTGCTTGTTTGTTTTTGATAAGGTTGGATGTGATAAGGTGTAGAGAAATCTGAGATGTGTTACAAATTTAACTACCTAGTAATGAGAGGATTCACTCATGAACTAGTTTTAACCTGTGTAGATGTGTCTCTTAGGATGAGCTTATCCTAGATGTAGAAACAATCTAAAAAGTGATGTGATGCATTTGATTCAAACAATATCTAAAAAGAGAACTTGGGACAAGAACCTCTTAATGTTTTGAGAGTTGGAACGGATTGATGATGAAGTGATGATGTATGAGTGAGATAATGGATGAAAATGTTTTTAACTTCAATAAAAGCCTTGTGTCACAAATGGGACAAACTCTACCTCTTCCCTTTCGGGTGTTGGTGGTATTTCTCAAGCTACGTTGTATGTGATACAGACATTTGGGAAATGGTTGGGATTAATCTTACCTCCTTGGTTTTTGTGATAACTCAGAGCTCTATATTGCATAAAAGCTTTGTGGTTCAAAGACTCTGAATCAAATTCATTTGTTTTGCCTTGAAGGTAGAGACGCATGTGACGTAGAAAAACTCTATGGGAGACAAAGATTTGTCTATTTAGATAGAGGAATTTCCTCCTTTTGATCAAAGCCTTTGAGCTCAATGGTCTTCTTTTCAAGTTGATATTCTGATGGTGTTTCTTCTTTCGCAAGATGTGAAGAATGGTCATAAAGTTTGATTCTTTGTTGTTTGCACTTTTGTTTTTGATATTTTTGGTTGCTTTGAAAGATGTTTGGTTGGATGAATACTTTGTTTTTGGAATTGATTTTTCTTTTGATGTTTCTTTGACAAGAAAACAAAGCAAGCACACAAACACAAGAATGTTGCCTCAAAGGCACAAATGAGTATGGGTCTAGATCAACCCAATCCTTGGACTTTTATATGACCCTTCCTTTAGATGTATTTTTAAGGTGTATTTCCAAAGCTTGAAGTTGGCTCAATTTTCACTTGGTCTTGGCTAAAACGAAAACACTTCAAACACTTTTTATCCCTAAGGTCAAATGGCCAGTTATGATAAATTTAGCCCACATCTTGATATTTCTTCGACTTTGGTACTACATACCTTATGAATCCCGTCGTGGCAGGTAAGGATGTGATATACTAAGTCTTGCACGAGCATAACAAATAGATGATCCCTATGATGGGGGAGTCACCACTTTTATCAAGCCACAAGTGACTTTTCAAATAGCTATGTTTCTACTCAAGGAAATATGTATGGTGAGTATCTTGGGAGCAAAACCATCTATGCTCTTGCACTAAATTATATCGCAAATATCCTCAATCAATAGAATGGGTGGGCTACTACTTAAAGGTGTTTAGTCATGTTCGATGTTTTTGGACATAAGTTCATTCTGCAGTGACTCACTTAAGAGCCTTGTAACCAATGGTGGGGCCCATTTGTCCTTTCGGCCAGTTACACTATAGGAACAGCTATACCCAAGGCTACAGCTTTTGCTCTCACCTGATTTTTATAGCGGCTCGAAGGATTTACCGCGTGAGGTTGTTCCCAAGAGTGATGTGTCTCTTGGCAGGCCTCTCTTAAAAAGATAAAAATTTTGAGTGTTACTAACACTTTTCTCTTGCACCTAAGACCACGAAAGCCAAGGGAGAGGATAGTGTGTGTTAGAAGTAGGACCACTCGACCAACTTTTTTTTTGCACAAGTGTGCCAAGCATGAAAACACTTGTTCTTTTTATCTTGCCATTGCAATGTGATCTAACTATTTGGAGATGTTGCTCCAACATTCATGGTGTTCTTTTTAACTTCAAATGCAAAGGTTTGAGTAAACTAGAATTTTGAAAATCCTGGTCAATTGAAATTGAAGCACGTATGCATGAAGAAAAATCGCTTTGCAAAAAGTTTTAAACAAGTTGATTATGTATTTTATGTGCACCAAAAATTGAAGTGTGGATTGTAAATTTTTTAGTTTGATGCAAGAAAATTGAAGTGTTGATTTTAAGCACCAAATAAAGTGTGTTTCCTAACTTGCAAGAAAACAAATTTTGTTTTGTTCAGTTTTAATGCACCAAAAACAAGTGATCCTAACTGGAAAGCAAGGGAAAGTTTGTTTGTTCAATTCTTAAAACACCAAAATAAAGTTTTTTGATTTTAAAGAGGTGAGTTTTTAAACCTGCACAAACAATAACCAGTTAGTAAAATCCATATTTAAGGGGGGCTTCCACAAGCCTAGAAATTTTCACTTTTTCAGTTACAAGGTCTTTTTTACAACATTTTGTTACAATAGCGCTAATCTGTGTTTGAACAGATGCACTATTTAACACAAACATGCTAAAAGAAAAAAAAAAGACAGAGAAGGCAAAAGCACTCAAACAGGATCAATAGTGCCAAAACAGGGTCAAAAGTGCTCAAACAATGTCAATAGCGCTAAACTTGATACAATAGCGCTATTGTAAGAACAATAGCACTACAACAAAAAGTTTCAATAGCGCTATAACATGATCAATAGCGCTAAAGTGCAACCTGTGTGACAATTTCAACATTCAAACATGTTATTGGTAAAAAATAAATGATTTTTTGGGTGTTTGGATTCACGTAGGGTTCACCAAATGATGCTCTGCAAAATGGACAAGGTTAGCAAATGACAAACAACACAAGACATAAGAAATCGTTAGTGTTAGTTAACCAAAAGCTAATATAAACATGCATATCAAAAGAGATACTAAGAACATGAAAGAATATTTAACTAAAGAAGCAAATATGACGAGACATCTCCAAATACCTCCTAACATGCTCTTGGCTCCTTCTCCTTTGTTCCTCTCCTCTCCAAGTTCCAAAATAGTGTAGCTCTCAACAGCTTTTTGCACTATGGATGCTTATGGAGGATTGAGATTTGAGTATTTTGCTCCAAATGTAAAATGAAAAGCTAAAATACTAGATGCTATTAAAAATGAATGATTTTAACCAAAATAACAAGATATTAGATTGCTATGCTAAATGCTCTCTAAAATTCCTATAGGTTAAATGCATAAAAGTTTTTAGGATCTGGATTATGAAGAAATGAGCTCTATTTATAGGAAAAATGGAGTAATGGATGGTTGAGATTGAGCAATCTCAACAAGGGTCAGGATTGAATGATTTCAAATCCATGTGAGGGCTTTCAACCCAATCCCAGGATGAAAAGTGTCAATGTGAGATAGGTTGAGAGGAGAGGGAATAAACATTAAATGCTTGACATGACCCTGGGAGTTAAGGTCAAGGTTAGTTGAATGAATAAACTCTTTATTCAAAGAATAAAGCTTTTATCCAATGGATAAACTCTTGTGCAAATGCAAAAGGGATAAACATGGTCAAAGCAATAAATGCTTGGGGAGACAAGTTGAAATAACCATAAATGGTTATGTAAGAGCCATTAATGGTCATGTAAGAGCCACTAGTGGTCTTGGAAGACTTTGGAGGTTAAATTGTTGAACACACAAAGCATTAAATGTTTTTCAAAGACTTTGAAGTCTTTGAGAAGTGACTCCATGTTGCTTAAGAATGTGACAATAATTAGGGGATGGATTAGGCTAATTAGGAAGGGGTTAGAAGAATCTAGAAGGGGGTTTAGGAATGCAATTGGATTTGTTGGGTGAGGGAAAATAAGATTTTATTAAAATAAAAATTTATTTTATTTCAATAAATGTGTGCAAGTTGCATTTTTAGGAGAATGCAAGTTGGGGGGGGATAATGATTTAAATAAATGTTTAATTTAATTTATTTAAAAAAGGAATAGGGGGATTTAATTAAATAAATAGATTTTATTTATTTAATTGATTTGTGAACTTGGTTTTTAATGAATTAATTAAAATAAATTGAATAATTTATTTAATTAATAGGAGAATGTTTTGAAGATGAATTAATTAAATATTAAATAATTAACTCATGGCTAGTGGATTTTTAATCAAATAAATAGCAAATATTCATTTAATTAAGCTGGACAAATTTGTGTGACTACAATATGTAGAAACCATTGTTGAAGATTAAAAGAAAAATTGAACCATTCATCAAAAAGATCATTACAAAGTTCAAAAGGTCATTTTGATAGAAGAGATCATTGTAAATGGCATATAATTTATTGAACGCCATTTCTATTAAGTTGATTGGTGATAACCATTACAAAGAATGACACCAACAAATAAAAAATATTTTTATTTTGTTAGCCTTACCTCTATTATCGATGGAACTAGAAAAAGACAACTCAGGAAATCATTCCCAACATTAGCTTTTATAAACTTGTCTATTGGTGGTATGTTGACAAAAAATGTGTGGAACACAACTACACCAAAGGAAGCTTAGGACACAATCACAATAATCTTTGAGAAAATGAATGTTGCAAGTAAACACATGCTTCAAACTCAACCATATAATCTAAAAATGGATGAATTGGTAATTGACCATCTAACAAAAAGAAAAGGTATTTTAATTAATCTTATTAATATCAGTGAGAACATAGCTAATAAAGACCTTATCTCCACAACTCTTAATATTTAAATCCAAGATCATTTGATAATTTCAAAACTACTCTTAAATTGAGTGGAAAATTGACAACCTTGAAATTCAATGATCTAGAGGGTCTACTGTTATGACAAATGAAGAAATATTTAATAAATATAATCAAGTTGAATTAGTAAAAGTTGGATTAATTAGGACATTATCTAATTATTTAATTAATTAGGTCCTTTAATTACTTTATTCACTTAAGCTAAACTTAGGTGTTTTTTAATGTTTTATTAGATTAGGCTAATAATAGATTTAGTTCACTTAGTTGAGCTAATCTTTAGTTATTTGAGCTAATTTTAGATTAGGTTTCTCTTACTTTCTATAAAGCAAGTCATTCATTCATTGTAATCTATCTAATTCATTTAAAGGTTAATCTTAATATCAGATTCCTCATTAGATCAATTCTCTCTCAAGGTTTCATAACATTAATCATGGCTTCTTCTCTTTAGATGCGATAGGTGTTTTTCTTGTAGGTGATTCATGGGCTTGTGGGGTTGAAAAATTAATTCCAGATCTGCTAAATTCATGTCCAATTACTAAGAGACACAACCTTGAGGAGAAAAAATGGCTCACCTTGAAAGGAAAATAAAATTAAATGAGCTTTGTTCTTTGCCCTAATAAACTATCTAGGTTTCCCTTAGTTTGCCAAGATTTATCATATTTTGCAAAAAAAAAAAAAAAAGCAAAAAAAAAGAAGCTGAAAATATTACAAAAAAAAAACAAAAACCAAGATTCAACCATAACTTTTTGTTTGCAATTCTTTTTAGAAAAAGGTCTCTCGATTGTGTTCCTTTCCCTAAAAGACTATCTGGATATTTGTCAAATTTTTCAGAAAGTGAGCAAATGTTGTAGAAATCAAATTGCAAGGGTTATATTTGAAAGATGTTAGATGGCTAAATTTAGTCTATTATTCTTTTTGCCATAATTTTTGCATACAATACATCAAAATTGAGAAAACAAGATATCATTAGAAAGGTAATTCTAAGCAATTTCTAGTGGTGGTTGTCTCATAATCAAATTTAGCTCCATTTCTACTACACTTGGTTAAAGTTAGATCTTTAGTTCCATATTTCAAGCTCATAATTTTCACCAGTTTCTTTGATTTTTGTGATTCTCGTGGCATTGAAAAGGTGATCTAGAGCTCTTCAAATCTATATATACACTTTTTTTCTAGAGTTTACCCCAAGTACATTTTATTCATATTTTTTTGTGTTTTTGCTATCTAGTCAATTAATTAGACGTTTTGGCACCTAGAATTGATTTGTTTACTTTACATGTACTAAGGTTTTTAGTGTTTGATTATTTCATTTGAGGAGGTATAATGGGTTTTTCTATTCATCCTTCTATTATCAACTTGACAAAGGGCAATTATGAGTCTTGGTGAAAGGGCATATTGACACATCTTAGGTGGTTTGATTTTTTTCCTTATCTATATGGAATCATCTCTCAACTAGCCTTAGAGAGAGGTAAGAATTCTTAGAGGATCTTTAATGAACATGTTGTAGGAGTGAACGGTTCTAGCTTGATGATGACGCTATGTATGCTTTAAATTAGACATTGATTGTACCCATACACTCTGGACTCACATTTGGGAGATCTATGGAGACCCTCATATTTCTCCATTTCCAAATGATCATGTAGTAGATTATCTTATTCTCCTTGCACATGTAGATTGTATACCCTATGACCATGGTACTTTTGAGATGCTTGAGTATATCACAAGTCTTTCATGTCTCGATGGATCAAAGACTTTGTCTCTCAAATTTCACTCCTCATATTGTGACACCATCTCCATATCAATCTACATTGTATGACATTTTTATGACCTTGGCATTGGCTCATGCATGGCCCCCATTGATTTAGTTCAATAGGTTGATAATTCCCTTCTGATTTCAGCTTTGTGGGATGACTTCTTATCAAACATTGTAGGGTTTCTTGATACATAACACACTCTAGACATCGGGGACATGATTGAGGATATTCCATTCCTCTTTGATGGCAACTTGAGCTTTCCTATCATCTTATCTTCGGTGCCTTCAAAGGTTGTTCATCAAGTATCTTCATAGTTGTTTAGATTTGCTTCAATTGGTTTATCATCTTTTGATTTAGACATGTGGATAGATGAGTAGTCTTCCATGGTACATATCATGAGACTATTCTTTTCATCTTATTTCATGGAGTTGCTTCTACATTGGCCATTGGATTTGTTTCCTCCAAGGGAAAGAATGTGGTTTTCCACTCTTGGATATTCATAAGCATTCATCCTCAAGCCTTCATCTTTGGTATTAGAGCTTCTCTCTCATGGGGGGATACATTGTCTTTTCCTTTCTCTCTTATGAAGGTGGGGGGTGGGTGGGAAGGAGGGAGCACTCTTGAATGTACTTTTATGACTGATCCAATACTTGGGAGGACATTTAGGGACCTTCATTATTGGTCACATATATTATTTTTTATTTCTTTTTTCTCTTTTGGAGAGGAGTTCACTCTTGTTGGTTTTTTCTCCCTTTCTTCATTTGTGAGAGTTTCATTGGTTTGTACATGGGTACCTAATCAGGCCTTGTTGTTGGAACCCATTCATGCTTGAATTTTGTATTCTTCATTAGATTTTTACCTTATCCCTAAGTTAATCTCAAGGGGGCATTGGAGTAATTAGGACATTATCCAAGATAATTTAATTAATTAGGTCCTTTAATTACTTTATTCACTCAAGCTAAACTTAGGTTGTTTTTTTTATCTTTTATTAGATTAGTCTAATAATAGATTAAGTTTGAACTTAGTTGAGCTAATATTTAGTTATTTAAGGTAATTTTATTTTCCTAAATTGAGATTAGATTTCTCTTACTTTCTGTAAAAAAAGTCATTCATTCATTGTAATATATCTAATTCATTTGCAGGTTAATCTTAATATTAGATGAACCTATTTGGATTAATTCTCTCTTAAGGTTGTGTAGCAATAATCATGGCTTCTTCTCTTTAGATGTGATAGGTGGTTTTCTTGCAAGTGGTTCATGGTCTTGTGGAGTTGAACAAATAAATCCAACAACAAATTCTTTTTTTCTCTATGTATAAGGGAAAGAAGCCTCAACAATAAAGACATTTTGTTAGGATAATGACGAGCAAAGGAAAGTAAGGGTTTTCTATTAATGCAATCATCTAGGTCATTTTAAAGAGAAATTATTTGAAAAGAGGAAAGATATGAATAAAATTAAGTTAATATTTATGATGGTTGATGTAGGTATTAAAGATGATGAAATTCATGGACTATTCATAGTAGATGTCTCTAAATATATTCAAAATGATGATATTTGGATTATTGATTTAGAAGCTACTTGCCACATGACTAGTAATATCAACAAATTGAGAAATGTAGAAAAGTAATGAATAGACACTATTGCATTGGTAGATGATTCACAATTAAATACATTGAAGGAGTTGACAAGGCTCCTCTAGGTGTTCCAACCTAAGGTAAAGCAAGTATTGATAAATTTATATTTGTTTCAAAATTAAATGAAAATCATATCTCTATTAGTCAAATAATTGCCAAAAATATGAAAGTTATTTTTGAGAAAAGAATTAATGAGGTGTTTGATAAGGAGGGAAAATTAATACGTGATGGATATATGAAAGGATGCCTATTTTATTTCAAATAAAAACTCCTCGCAATCCTTAGTCAAGTGTTCCTTCAAGAAATTATATATGTCATGAAAGGTTTGGTCATATTTACCTTGAATCACTAAAGGAATTTTTTATTATCAAAATATAGTACATGGTCTTTCATCCATCACTACAATGAATTTTTTTTTGAAGATTGTGTCATGGAGAAACAACATAAATAAAAAATTGATTTTGAAAAATCCTAGAGAGCCTCCAAGAAGTTGGATTTGGTTCATTCTAATCTTTTTAAACCTATGAAGATAATTTCTATAGGAAAATATTGATATTTCATGACTTTCATTGATAAATTCACTTGAAAGATTTGGGTTCATTTTTTGAAGAACAAATTTGAAGAATATTTTGTTTTGAAAGAATTAGTACATCAAGTTAAGAATGAAAGTGAAAAACCAATTAAATTCTAAGATTGAATAACAAGGAAGAGTATACTTCAGATCAATTTATCAATTTGTGTAAATAAAAAATAATTCAGATGTGATTCTTAGCTTCAAATAATCCATAACAAAATAGGGTAATTGAAATAGTGGATAGAACACTTCAAGATAAAGTTAAATCTATGCTCAAGGCTTATAATAATGATGAAAAATTATGGGGAGAAGCAATTCATATAATAGCTTATTTGATCAATAAAATTTGACTAATAGCCAGGAAGGAATCTCTCAAGAAGAAGACTGTAGCAAGGAAAACAACAATTCTAAAGATAATTGAGTATTTTTGGGAGCATTTCCTATACATATTCCAAAAGAGAAGATGGACAAAATTGATGATAAAAGTAAAAAATACATCCTTATTGGCTACATGATGACTCTCGTAAAGCTAATTGTTTGTATGATCCTAAGGTGAAAAAACTTCACATCTCTAGAGATGTCAAGTTTGAAGAAGAATGTCACCTTCCAAATATTCACCATGTTGATTTTTTATAAGAGAAAGATGATAATGGTGCATAATCATACTCACCCAAAAATGTTGAACTAGAATTAGAAAGTCCTATTAAATCTGCAAAAGAAAGAGGAGAAATTGATTAACCAAATTCAAGAACAATGTCCTCCCCACAATATAATGTTCCTCTAAGGAGATTAGACCAAGTTAGAAGAACACCTATTATCTTGAAAGACTATGAGGTCAATCATGCATTAATGTCAAGTGTTATAAGTTCTCACGAACTAAGCACTTTTAATAAATAACTGGAGGAGAAAAAAATGAATTTTTTTCTATGAATCAAGAGACATTTTCAACTCATCAAAACAAAACATGGGATTTTTTTCCTATACCTATTGGAAGGAAAGCGATTGATTATAAATGGGTATTCAAAATCAAGTTTAAATTTGATGGTTCAATTGACACACACAAAACAAGATTGGTAGCTAAAGACTATAAACAAATTGAAGGTGTTTATTATGAGCAAATTTTTCTATAATTGTAAAGATTATCATAATTAAAATGTTGATAGCACTTGCTTCCCACCACAATTGGGAAATTTACCAAATGGATACCAAAAGTGCATTCCTAAGTGGGGAATTGACAAAGGAGGTATATGTCACACAACCTCCTAGTTTTATTGACAAAAGGAAAGAAACACATGGTGTGCCACTTAAAAAATGCATTATATGGCTTGAAACAAACCCCATGATGTTGGTACTAAAAAAAAGATAAGTAATTTCTTCAAAGGGGATTTCAAAAATCTGATGTTGATCCAAATTTATACATAAAGAATTATGATAGTAAGGTATTATTTATTGTGTTATATGTTCATGATTTTCTCATTATTGGGAATAATCAATCACTAATATGAGACGTGAAAGAAAATGTGAGGATGAATTTTGAAATGTTGGATCTTGGGTTACTTCATTACTTTCTTGGAACCGAAGTATGACAAACACCTAGAAAAATATTTCTTTCAAATCAATTACAAGAAAAAAATTATTTCACAATTCAAAATATAAGAATATAAAGCTTCATCAACACCAATGGAGATTAGAATTAAGCTAGTTGAATACCCAAATGGTAAATCAATTAACAAAACCATATATAGGAGTTTGATAGTAAATTTGATTTACTTAACTAATACTCACTTAGACATGTCTTATGTAGTTGAAATATTTTCTTGATTCACATCTCATCCAAAACATTGTCATTGGGTAGTTGCAAAGTGAAATTTGAGATATCTTCAAGAAACAAATATGATTTGGATTCGAGTATTTGAAAAACAAAGATTTCAAATGTGTTGTTATTTTAGATTTAAATTGGGTAAGTTGTATAGACTCTAGACAATCAACCTTTGATTATTGCTTAAACCTTGGATATGCTATTATCTCATAGATTTGTAAGAAGAAACTTAATGTTTCTTTTTGAGATATCTTCAAGAAACAAATATGATTTGGATTGGAGTATTTGAAAAAAAAATATTTCAAATGTGTTATTATTTTAGATTTAAATTGGGTAAGTTGTATAGACTCTAGACAATAAACCTTTGATTATTTCTTAAACATTGGATATGCTATTATCTCATAGATTTGTAAGAAGAAACTTAATGTTTCTGGAGGTACAGCTATCTTTTGGAATCAAAATACTATTAAAGGTAAGGAAATTGCTTCAGGGGTTAATAGGACCTCAGTTTTGCTTGAGCACATTAAGGATAACTTTGTTTGGGTTATCACTAATATCTATGCACCTAATTCTAAAGTTGGAAGAATTAAATTTTGGAGGAACCTGGCTGAAGATAGACAAAGTTTTCTTGATAAAAGCTGGATGGTTATGGGAGATTTCAATACCCCTTTAAAAGAGGATGAAAATATGGGAGGCCTTCCTTTGCAGCTGGAGGGAATACAAGATCTTGTGGAATTTATTCATGATCAAGCTTTGATGGATGTGGATCTCCAAGGGATTAATTACACTTGGACCAATAGAAGAACTGGCTCTGATCTCATTCAAGTTAGGTTGGATAGATCCCCGATTTCTCCCAATTGGATTTCTAAGTATAATTGTTCTTTGGCGTCTATCATTAAGATTGGTTCTGATCATTTTCCTATATCTTTCACTGCCAATTCAACTTCTGCAAAGTGAAATTTTCCTTTTAGATTTGAAAATGCTTGGTTGCCCCACCCTTCATTGGATATCTTTGTTGCTGAATGGTGGAATTTGAAGGCTGAGGGTACTGCCTTATTTAGAGTGGGCAAAAAGCATAATATTATCAAAGCAAAAGTTAAAATCTGGAACAAAGAGACTTTTGGAGATATCTCTAAAATGAAAGCTCATATTAAGATAGATATTAAAGAAGTTCAAGATAAAATTCAAGTGGAAGGGCTTTCTGAGGATTTGAGAAATGTTGAAAATGGGTTGCTTTCCAAATACCATGAATTTATCTCTAATGAAGAAAATTTTTGGAGACAAAGATCAAGAGCATTGTATTTGAAGGAAGGTGATAAAAACACCTGGTTTTTTCACTTGACTGCTCTTAAGAATAGGGCGGCCAACAGGATTTCTAGTTTATCCTGCAATAGGGGGATTTTGTTGGATGAAAATGAAATAGGAAAGGAAGCTATGGATTTATTTAGTAATCTTTTGGGAGGTGTGGACGTTCTGGATATCAGAAATTAAGACCTTCTAGCTCAAGCTATCCCTCCCATTTTAAATGAGCATGACAACAAAAATCTTTTGCAGATCCCTTCGAATCAGGAGATCAAAAAGGTCGTGTTTTCCTTTCTTGGAGACAAGTCTCCTGGTCCGGATGGATTCCTTATGTTCTTCTTCCAAAATTTTTGCCATATTGTGGAGATTGATATTTGTAATGGAGTTAAAGAATTCTTTGGTTCTAGGCGGCTTCTAGAAGAACTTAATGCTACCTTTATCATTCTTATTCCTAAGATCTCTGGAGCTGATTCTATCAATAAGTTCAAACCTATCAGTCTTTTTAATTATGTTTACAAGATAATATCTAAGGTTCTTACTTCTAGAATGCTGGATATCCTCCCCTGCATTATTTCGGCTCAGTAGAATGGTTTTGTCCCTAGCAGACAGATTTTGGATTCCATCATTTTTGTGCATGAGAATATTCATTCTTTAACTGTTGCTAAAAAATAGGGCTTTTTTCTTAAGTTGGACACGTCCAAGGCCTATGACAGAGTGAATTGGCAATTCCTTTTCAGAATTATGAAAGCTTTTGGGTTTGGGGAAAAGGTGATTCAGCTTTGTTCTCAGTCGACTGGCACTTCCACTTCTACAATTATTATTAATGGATCCCCTTCCAGTTTCTTCAAAAGTTCTAGAGGCCTAAGATAGGGGGATCCTATCTCTCTTATTTTGTTTACTATTATGGCTGAAAGTTTGGGTAGATTTATTATGAGAAGTGTGGAAGAAGGGAAACTCAAAGGCCTTAAACCTTCCTCGTCCAACTTAACCTGTACTCATGAACAATTTGTTGATGATTCTATTACTATGGGAGAAGCTACCATAAGAGAAGTAAGAAACATGAAGAGTGTTATGGATTCTTATGAAGCTACTTCTGGTCAGAAAATAAATTGGGATAAGAGTTCTTTGTTCTCCATCAATACCCCTATGGATAGACAAAGAAGGATCAAAAGAATCCTTGGATGTAAAATTGTTGAGTTCCCTTCTACTTATTTGGGTCTCCCTCTGTGCTTAAAGCCTTCAGAAAATTTCTGGATGAAGCTGGTTGATAGATTCAATTCCAAACTGTTTGGATGCAAAGGAGCCTCCTTAGCCAAGCGGGTAAGGTGATGTTGCCTAAGGCCACCCTTCAAAATTTTCCTATATATGCCCTTAGTTTGTTTAAAATCCCTAGGAAGTTTGCTGAGGCCATTGAAGAATTCAAAAAAAATTCTTATGGTTGGGAGTGGAAGATAAAAATAGAATCCCCCTTATTTCCTGGAATAATATTTGCACTCCTAAGGCTTTTGGGGGTTTGGGAATAAGGAACATTATAACTATGAATAATGCCTTGTTAGCTAAACAAACTTGGAGAATGAAAGGGGAGGAAAGGGAATGGAATTCAATTTGGAAAAAGAAATATCTTCACATGCAACCATCTGAGGAAGAATTTATGGATAATTCTTTTCTTGTGGAAGGTTTTGCAATTTGGAATGTAGTTCAAATGGCTAAATCTTGGGCTGCAGCTGCAAGAAAGTGGAAATTGGGGAATGGGAGAATTATTAGATTTTCAGAGGACAAATGGCTAATGGATAAACCGCTGGAGGAAAACACCATTCTTAAGGAATGGAAAGACTAGTTTAAAAGCAGGTATGGAGACTTTGTTAGAGAGTACTGGAGAAATGGGAAGTGGATTGAGTTCAGCCAACATTGTCTGACATTAAAATTTTTGGAGATTTTTCTTTCTTCCAAAATCTTTATGGAGCATTCTAAGGATTGTTTGATTTGGATGGAAACTTCTAATGGGAAATATTCTGTGTCTTCAACGGTGTCTATCCATTACAAAGTTTTGGAAGAGATCCCTTTGTGGGTGAAAGTGTGGATAAAGAAGTTGACGCCCAAAATTAATATCTTCTTTTGGATTTTTATCCAAAATAAGGTGCTAACTCTTGATAATCTCCATAACCGTGGATTTGTTTTTCCTAATAGGTGTTCTCTTTGCTACAAGGAGGAGGAGTCTGCTTGCCATATCCTCTACTAGTGCAATTTCAGTTAGGAAATTTGGAATATTATTTTTAGTAAGTGGAAGTTGAGCTAGGTTTTCCTGAACTCTCTGGAAGAGTTCTGGTAGCAATGGTATTGCCCTAGTTCCAATTCTAAGAACATTGAGCTTTGGAAACTTACTCTCCATATTGTCACATAGAACATTTGGAAGGAGCATAATAACAAGATTTTTAGGGAAAAAAGTGTGAACCCTGAAGTGGTGGTGGATAAAATCTATAGAGGGATCTATGAATGCTTATATGGAATTGATAATGGTTTAGCTACTAAAGAAGACTTTAATGAAAGATGGAACCTCTCCAATAGTAGAAATAGCAAGGATAAAGGTAGGGATGGTCTAGTCTAGTGCTTTCCTTCCTAGGGATGGATAAAGGCCAAATTTGATGGGGCCTCTAAGGGAAATCCTAGGAATGCTGGTTACGGGGCATTGTCAGGAATTTTGCTGGAAGTTGCCTTATGGCTGATGCTGGCCCTTTGGGTAACCAAACTAGTCATTATGTTGAAGCCTCAGCTGCCCTAAATACATTGATTATAGCTAAAAATATCAATCATGATAAGCTATGGTTGGAGGGAGACTCTCTTAACATTATTAAATGCCTTAAGGGAGAAGTTGAGCCTTCGTGGACTATAGAAAATATTATTTTTAAAGCCAGAGAAATTTTTTTTAGCTTTAAATCAATTATTATTGAGAATGCTTTTAGGAAAAAAAATGTCGTAGCGAATGACCTTGCTAACCTTGGCATTATTTCCGAAGTTCAAAGCATATGGAATGGGGAAGATAATACTGATTTTAATATTAAAGACCTCATTAGAAAGGACAGATTTATGGGGAAAGAAGGATCACACATTAATCATGGAAGTATTAATGATTAATCATCAAATTTTTAGAAAGGTAATGATAGCTTGTCAGAAGGGTAGAGTCCTAAACAAGAATATTAAAATTTCGTACGCTTTGTGGGTGTGCATTTTCAAAAATCCGAGTGTCATTTGGAAGAAAGCTCTGAAGTTGTAGAAGTAGATAAATTGTAAAACGAATTCTAAAATGGGGGGTGATCTTAGAAGAGAGGAACCTGATAATATTTCCAGATGGTGGGAGATGCCTAAGGTATGGACAAAGTTGGAGAAGGGCTTCATGATGCATTTCATGGAAAAATTGGTAGACTATGATAAAAGCAGAGTTAACCTGGCGGTTACCAGAGTTACTGAAAATTGGAAAAATGGCTCCTTCAAAATTCATGGTGTTAGATTCAAGCTGGACGAAGACCTCATTTCCATGGTCACAGGTATGCCCCATTCTGGTCTTAATTTCTTTAGGGACCTAAAAGTGTCTAATAATGCAGTGAAGCTCTTTCCGCGTAAAGAGAAGGAGAGAGCGAAGTTAGGAAAAGCTTCGGGGGGTATTATGATGCATCTAACATCAAAAAAATTTGGGGTTGTGTGCTTAATGTAATTATGGAGTATATTACTATGGAGGGTCGTTTCACTAGGGTCCACACCTACCATTTTGTGCTTCTAAATCACTTTAGACATGAGAAGAGGATTTCTCCACCCTATTACCTTTTCAGGTCTCTGTCGTGGTCTTTGAACAAGCATAGTAAGAACCCCTCTTCTCTTGTGCTTCATTATGGTCTTATTTTGCTCATTTATGAGAATTGTAAGATTTTGGCTATTTAGGAAAACAAAAGGTTGTCAGTGTCGCCGGGGAAAGGAAAGAGGAAAATTGAGGAATGTGGGAATAGTAAGGATGAGTTGATACGGAGTAAAAAGGTTAAAAAAGCCACTGTGGAGAAAATTCAAGAGGACATGGATAAACAAAAGGATATGGAGGTTGATTTTGAGGACATGGGAAAAGAAGGAAGTGAGATGGAGACCGATGAGTTTGAGGGAGAGGAGAGCTAGAAAGAAGAGGAAGTGGCGGAAGAGGAAGGAGGAGCAGAGGATGTTTTTGATCAAAACAACCCTACCCACAATGTGAGTATTGGTAATGTTAACAGCCAGCCTATGGAGGAGAAGGACAATCAAATTAATAAGGAGGAAAGGGAAATGAAAACTGAGCAAAACAAGGATAAGGAGGAAACGAGTAGGGAATAGGATAAAGATGGAGATGGTATTATTCAGGATAAACTCAAGAACCAATTTCAGGCTCGTATGGGTTTTGATAGGTGGGTATATGAAAGAATCAATAAATTGGAAAAAATTGATAAGCAACAGGAAGAGAAGGGAAAGAAAGATGAAAGTAACTAGGAGCTATGGAAAATGGTTATGGAGGAAAAAGTGGAGAAGCTAGAAGCTCAGATTAGTAAGCTAGAGGAAGGAAAGATAACCATGAAGAACTTCTTGATTATGATTCCGGATATCCTTAACTTTGTGACCAGGAATATGGAGGAAATTGCCAAGTACCTTGATGGCTCCAACACTTCCAAACCTATTGTGTACCTAGATGTTGATGAGGATTCTATTGAGGCAGGGAACATGAAGAGTGCTCCTGGTGGTGTGGCCAAAAAGACTAGGGTGAGTATGAAAAAAACTGCATTGGCCTCTTCCAAGGAAATGCCAATGCTCAGGGATAATATTAAAGATATGCAAGGGATTAGTGGAAAATTGGCTAATGCCCTTAAAAACATTAAGTAATTTGTCTTTTTTCTATTTTGGATGGATGTTGTTGGTTTTGTTGGGCTTTTATGTTGGCTTTTGCCCAAAACTGTGTTGTTTTTTTTGCAAAATGTCTTTTCTTGTTTCTTAATGCTCTTATCTTTTAAGGATCTCTTGTAAAGGGTTTTGGGGTCCCTTCAAAACCCATTTTTCCTGTAATCATAAACTTAATGATTCTTTTTCATAAATTTAAGTAGAGTACAAGACAATGGTTGCAACAACTTATGAATCAATATGGGTTAAAAAAATTCTTGAGAATCTTTGATACCTCTAATTTGATCTAACAACTAGATATTGTTGGCAACTGACACTCATTTGATTGGTTTCATATGTTGTTATTGATGGCAACATGTTCTAGCTTCATTATTTGGTTTGGTACTTCACCAACAAACACTTCATCAGCATTGGTAGATATCTTCACTGGTAGGAAGGATTCTATGAATACTGGCATAGGAGGCCAACATGATTTACAAACAGGGTACTGGTATAGGAAGATGACATCATTGGGAGATTCGACAATCGAAAATTAATTTTTTTATTTATGTATATATGTAGTGAGCTGACATGTATAATCATTTTTGTATTATCTATGTAAGCTGACATGAATCATGAAGGATTGTAAGGGTATATAGGTCAGTTTATTAGATCATTTTTTATATAGGAGTATGTGGTGTTGTTAATAATGCAAAGATAATGTGTATGAGGTCATATATGTATGAGATCAATATTATGTAATGATCTGTAGATGATTTTGGATGCAGAGGTTATTCTGGTAAGGGTTTAAGGTTACAGAACCAGAACAGTCAGAGCTTGAACCAGAACTCAATTAGGCATAGCAAATGCATTAAATGAGTTCAGTTTTATGTTTTCTTATTCAAAGTGACTGTAGTCAGTGACACTCCTTTGTGTTGAGGAGTGTGCTCTAGGTGGTAAGCCTTCCTATATGTGCAGGCCCCCATATTATGTAATATCTTTTTATATGGCCAGTGGATTGATATTATGGGTCACAAATCCCACTGTGGTTTTTTCATCTTTGAGGTTTTCCACATATAAATTCTCTACGTTATGGTGTTCATTTGTGTGATTGGTTTATTGATTGCTTTACTTCTTTCAATTACATATGTACCAGTTGCTGAATGCATGTTATAATAAGTTTAAAATTGAACATTCTGGTAGAACACTGATTCACCCACCCCCCCTCAATGTTCTTGGATTCCAACAATTGGTATCATAGCCTCGTGCCTCGGAGGAAGTCTAACAACTTGAGGGAGATTATGAATCCAAAATACATGGAAATGAGTATGGAGAAGAAACTTGAGGTAGCACTTGAAGATTATGATGTTGAAAAGATGATAAACTTGAAGTTACAAGATGAATTGAATTCTTCCAAGGAATTCATTCTTATCCTACAGGAGATGCTATCATCTATTCAAGCTAGGAGGAAGGAACTTCTACAAAATCAAGATAATGAAGAGAAAGATGCCCTTAATGAACAATGTCAAAAGATGAGTCAAGAGAATATGGTCATGAGGAATGAAATGCAAGCTCTAACTATGTGGATGTCAAAGGAGATTGAAGATCAGAAGATGAATGAAGAAAACCTTGGGAGATCTCTGAAAGACAAATCTGAAGAATGCATCTGGTTGGCTCATGAAAATGATATGTTGAGAACAAAATTAGTACAATCCCAAAGAAATGAACAAGAACTTGAAAGACAGATGATAATCCAAAGAGATGATCTGACTATTACAAGTGAGTACAAGGACAAATTCAAGGTTAGTTCAGCACAACTTGATGAATTATTGAAAAGCCAAAGACAAAATGAAGGTTCCAATGGACTTGGATTTGAACATGGTCAAAGCTCTGGTACTACAAGTGAAGATCAAAACCAGAAGACATTGGTAAGGTAGCTTAATGCTTACAAATTCAATGGTAGATGTTTTGTTTGTAATAAATTTGGTCATATGGCTAGGCAATGTAGAAATATAGAAAATAAGAAGTATAATGCTACTCCTGGTTAATGTTCTAAATGGTCATAAGACAAAAGATTGCAGAATGAATGTAAAATGTCATGCATGTGGAAAATTTGGACATATGGCTAATCAGTGCAGTTCAAGCAATTATACAGGTTATAGCAAAGCAATTCAAAAGAATAATGTTGCATGTTGTGCACACAACAAGATTGGACACATAGATAAGTTTTGTAGAAGCAAAAATCCATCAGTTAGCAATGATGGATCAAATGATAAAGGGAAAGAAAAGATCAATGAAATATGACAAGATCATACCAAGAAATGGGTCAGGAATTCAGATGATCAATTAGTAGATGGAATTGCTCTGGTTAGTCAACCGAAATAGGAGATTGCTCTTGCACTAGTAGGAAGCTCATCCAATAACTGAGGCAGATGCCTTAGGGGTAGACAAATTTCATGAAAATATTGCATAAGCCCCAGGAAGGAGATCTAGAAGATGTTCCAGATGTTGGAAAAGGTTTATCCGGTATGGAGATGTTAGACTGAGATTCGGTATGTTCCACCAAAAGACATTCATATCAATGACAAATTAGGGTTTCTCAAAGGTTAAAATGTTGAATCCACTTCATTTTGATCACCTTGCATTTAGACTAATTAAGAGCAATGCAGAGCGAGTCTAAGGTGATTCAATGCGATTGGAAGTCTTCATCAACGATTCCACCAGCACTCAGAAGAATTCTCTAGGGTTATTCACTGACAAGCATTTCTTAGGTATTTATCACAATCATCTTTCATCATGGAAGTTGGATCATTCTCTGCACCTACTTTCATTACAAATTCAACTATTGTCAAGGTTAAGGATCGTCGCAGGCTAATTTTCAAGCAATGCCCGCATATTGCCACCTTGGATGATTCGGTTGGCACATTTTTTGCATGTTCCAGAAGGAGTTGTTTATGTGGAAGACGTCAAAGCATATATTCAGTGCCACATTGAGGATCTAGGTACCAGTGACATCAAGAATATGTATATGAATGATTTGATGGGTGACTCTGGAAAGATTGTTAGAATCAATGACAGTCCCAAAGACACTAAGAGGGGGGGTGAATCAGTGTCTAACCAGTTAACAAAATATTTATACTTATTAAAAACTTTGCATCCCAAAATAGTGTACTAGTAAATAAGAATTAATGCAGCAAATAAGAATAACAGAGACAACATAGAGAACACACCATAACACAAGATATTTAACGAGGAAACCCGGTGTGGGAAAAACCTCGGTGGGATTTGTGACCCACAATATTCACTCACTGGCTAATGAATAAATATTACTTACATGAGGGGCTTGCACATGCAGGAAGGCTAGCAGCCTAGAGCTCACTGCTCAACTACAAAATAGAAGTCTCGCTGACTTAAAAAATGGATGATTAAATCCACTACAATGTACTGCTCAAATTAGCATCAACTATGTCAGGTTCAGTACCAATTTAAGCTCATTCTATAACCAAAACCTTGTTGTCCTTATACAAAATTATTCTATCAATTTCGCATCATATCATTCCTCTTTCATACATATATCATCCTACTAAAATGATCTACAAGACTTCATACATATATGAGTCGTTTACAATATATAAGTCGGCTTACAAAAAGATAATTATATTACAATAAAAGATATTTCCATGTCGGCTTGAGTGTCGATACACTGTTGCTGATGTAATGTGAATGCCAGTGTAAGTGTCTACCGGTGCTTGTCGGTGTATGTAGAATTCATAATGTCGGTGAATGCCAGTTGGTTGCCTATCAATTTTTCAATCAAATTGCCATCAATGACAACACAACCATTCATAAACCATTCTCATAAGAGTGTAGAATGCCAACAAAGATCAAGCCTGAGTATAAGCACATTGAGGATCTAGGGTTTACTGGCATTCTTGATATCCCTGAATTCAAAGATGAGATCATCTGATATGTACTGAGCAAAGTTCATGGAGAGTTCATTTGGCTGGATAGGTCATATAAGATCATGAAGGAGGCCATTAGGGCCATCACCAGTTTGCTGCAGATTGGTCAGCGTCCGGACATGATCAAGTAAACAAAATCACCCGTGTAACTTCAGACTGGCAATCGATGAGGGTCAACATCATCACTGATCAAGACATCAAATTTGACAGAATGATCATTGGGTATAAGGTAATAAACCATCAGAGGAAAAGAGAGAGGAATCCGGCAGAGAATCGGTAGCCAGCACATCATTATTGTCAATTGAAACCTCCCAGGTACAATAGAAGAGCATAACTAAGATGAGTTCAACTGAGCTCATGATGATGGCTTCTCAAAAGATGATGAAGGAAGGATCAGTTGATAATGGAATAATTGATCAGTCAATCCCAATTTTGCATAGACTTGTCCTGGAGTGCCATTTTGACAAAGGAGCAAGCCCATCCGACAAGCTCAAAATCAATCACTGCAGCAAATATCAAACCGACAGGCATTGGAAAGATTCACTCAAGCTAAGAAAGATACTTTTGATCAGTGAATTGAATCAGAGAAGAAAGAGATTACTAACAAATTGAAGCTAATTTATAATGCTTTAAGACAATGCACAAATATATACAGAGTATGCTATAACACTGGATTACTTACTACAAATATAGATAAAGGCAATAGAGACTCTCAGGATAAAATTGTAGGTATAGTCAATTCTTTTGATAGTTCCAATTCTTTGACTACATCTATTGATCAGAAAATTTTGGTATTAGAAGCTCAAATTTAAGCTCTTGAAAAGGATAGAGACAAAATCATAAGGAGAGCTAAAGGGCTCAGAGGATTGGTGAGTCCCCGGTTGGACTCCTTGAGTGTACATAAAAAGGAATGCATTGATATGGTTAGTAAGCCCACACCGGTAGAGGTTAATGAGAAAGAGTCCCATGCTCATATGATTAATGGACTTGTATCAGTATTCGATACATTCAAATCCAGATGGGACACTTATCCAGAGCTTTTGGAGAAAGCCTATCTAGAAATTTTCAAGTATATTTAGCTCCGATAAGGTGTTTTGGGACACATTCTTTGTACATAATTTCATTTTTCGTACTGGTTTTTGGTTTTTTTTTGGCATTGATGTTGAAGGTGGAGGTATAGGTGAAAAAATATCATCAACGTCAGGAGATATGGAGTATTTGCACAGATCTTGATGACAGATGAATATTCAGCTCGGGGGAGCAGTCTCAGGATGAAACCGACAGATGGAAACCATTATCATTTTTCACATGAGTGTTGCCATCAATACCAAAGGGGGATATTTTTGGCAATTGACACTCATTTGATTGGTTTCATATTTTTTTACTAATGACAACATGTTCTAGCTTCATTCTTCAGTTTGGTACTTCACCGGCAGACACTTCACCGACACCGACATGTATCTTCACCGGTAGGAAGGATTCTATGAATACTGGCATAGGAGGCCGACATGATTTACAAAAAGGGTACCGATATAGGAGGTTGATATCATTGGGAGATATGGAAATCAACAATTCATTTAATTTATATATATATATATGTAATGATCCGACATTTATAATCATTTTTGTATTATCTATGTAAGCTGACATGAGTCATGAAGGATTGTAAGGGTATATAGGTTAGTTGATTAGATCATTTTTGATATAGGAGTATGTGGCAGTGTTAGTAATGCAAAGATCATGTGTATGAGGCCATTTATGTATGAGATCATTATTGTGTAATCATTTGTAGATGATTTTGGATGCGAAGGTTATTCTGGTAAGGGTTTAAGGTTATAGCTCTCGAACAATCAGAGCTTGAACTGGAACTTAATCAATCATAGAAGATGCATTAAATGAGTTCAGTTTTATGTTTTCTTATTCAAAGTGACTGTAGTCAGTGATACTCCTTTGTGTTGTGTAGTATGCTCTAGGCGGTAAGCATTCCTGCATGTGTAGACCCCCATATTATGTAATATCTTTTCATATGGCTAGTGGATTGATATTGTGGGTCACAAATCCCACCATGGTTTTTTGTCTTTGTGGTTTTCCATGTATAAATTCTCTATGTTATGGTGTTCATTTGTGTGATTGGTTTATTGATTGCTTTACTTCTTTCAATTATATATGTACCGGTTGGTGAATGCATGTTATAATAAGGTTAAAATTGATCATTCTGGCAGAACACTGACTCACCCCCCCTCTTAGTGTTCTTGGATTCCAACAATTGGTATCAGAGCCTTGTGCCTTGGAGGAAGTCTAACAGCTTGAGGGAGATCCTGAATCTGGAATACATGGAAATAAGTATGGAGAAGCAACTTGAGGTAGCACTTGAAGATTGTGATGCTAAAAGGATGAAGAACTTGAAGCTACAAGATGATTTGAATTCTGCCAAGGAATTCATTCTTATCCTATAGGAGAGGTTGTCATCTATTCAAGCTAGGAGGAAGGAACTTCTACAAAATCAGGATAATGAAGAGAAAGATGCCCTTAATGAAAAATGTCAAAAGCTGAGTCAAGAGAATATGGTCATGAGCAATGAAATGCAAGCTCTAACTATGAGGATGTCAAAGGAGATTGAAGCCTGGAAGATGAATGAAGAAAACCTTGGGAGATCTCTGAAAGACAAATCTGAATAATGCATCTAGTTGGCTCATGAAAATGATATGCTGAGAACAAAATTAGTACAATCCCAAAGAAATGAACAAGAACTTGAAAGACAAATGATAATCCTAAGAGATGATCTGACTTTTACAAGTGAGTACAAGAACAAATTCAAGGTTAGTTCAACACAACTTGATGAATTATTGAAAATCAAAAGACAAAATGGAGATTCTAGTGGACTTGGATTTGAACAAGGTTAAAGCTTTGGTACTGGAAATGAAGATCATAACTAGAAGACACCGGTATGGCAGCTTAATGCTTACAAATTCAATGGTAGATGTGTTGTTTGTAATAAATTTGGTCATATGGATAGGCAATGTAGAAATAGAGAAAATAAGAATTATAATTCTACTCCTGGCCAATATTCTAAATAGGATAAGTATGGTCATAAGACAAAAGATTTCAGAATGAATGTAAAATATCATGCATGTGGAAAATTTAGACATATGGCTAATCAGTGCAGGTCAAGCAATTATACCGGTTATAGCAAAGAAATTCAAAAGAACAATGTTACATGTTGTGCATGCAACAAGATTGACACATAGATAAGTTTTGTAGAAGCAAAAATCCACCAGTTAACAATGATGGATCAAATGATAAAGGAAAAGAAAAGATCAATGAAATATAGCAAGATCATACCAAGAAATGGGTCAGGAATTCAGATGATCAATCAATAGATGGAATTGCTCTGATTAGTCAACCGATAGAGGATATTGCTTCTGCACTGGTAGGAAGCTCATCCAATAACTGAGGCAGATGCCTTAGGGGTAGACAAATTTCATGAAAATATTGCATAAGCCCCAGGAAGAAGATCTGGAAGATGTTCCAGACATTGGAAAAGGTTTATCTGATATGGAGATGTGTTGGCATTTTTGATGTTCATGTTGTGATTGTCATTGATGGACACACACTTGCATTAAGATCCTCTTTATATGTGTGAGTTAGAGCACAACCGGTATTTGTTCCAACCAGTATGTTGTATTATAGTCTTTAGACTATTGATGTTTTGCAGAATGTGTTTACCGGTCTAAAACGGCATGTCGACCCCAAGCGGTTTGTGGATACCAAGCAGTACGAGGGATTAAAGTGACATAACACATTTTTACTAGTCTTCATTTTGACAAACCAGCAATCGGTATTTTGTATGAACCGGTAATACTCTGTGATGAGTTACCAACCGGCATTTTGTGATGAGTTACCATCCACCGATCATTTGATGGTGCCAACTCTCTGGTGGTGCTTTTTGTGTCATGTTACCAGATATGTCTAGATGCATTGAACCTAGGAAATTGTATTGTAATCCTATTAGACCGACATGAAATCAGATTCCTTTATAAGGACATCATGTCTAGGGTTCTAAGGTTGTTGTTGTTGAGGTTGATGTTGTTGCTAGGGTTCAAGGTAGCTGAGGAGTTAGAGAGAGTATGAATGTGTAGAAGACTGAAGTAATGTTGTAATGCATTAAGATCGAGCTATCAAGGATCTAACCAAGCAATCTGTGCTATTTGCTAGATCACTCACTTGTTGATTACTCACATCTTCAACAAGTCTGTAGCCCTTAACCGGGTAGGCCCAAAATCCTCTTGTAAATCCTCTAACAAGGTGGTTCACATCTGTGGATCTAAAATCCTCTAGCAAGGTAGTCTTTAATCAGACTTATCTCCTAACAGAGATTGAGATTCCTAACAAGATCTGTTCTGGTAAAGAATGTTGTAAGACCTTAACCAGTCTGGTTTCTATTCTGCCGATAGTTACTTGTGAGTTCCATCTCACCATGGTTTTTCCCATTTGGGTTTCCACGTCAAAATCTCTTGTGTTATGGTGTTTGTGCTTCTGTGGGTGAATGCATTATTAGCTATTTGGTTTGCATGTTTGTTAACCAGTTTGTCTGCTAAATTATTTTACCGGTTTACTGTGAGTCTTGCAAAGTGTTTAAGTGCAAAGATATTTGGCATACTAATTCACCCCCCTCTTAGTATTCATCAATTGGTATCAGAGCCAATCTTTCTATAAGTTTAACCACTTGGAAAGAGTTATGGGGGAATACACCTTGAGGGAACTTACTCAAAGAATCACTCAGTCTGAGCAAGCCTATGATGATCTTATGGTCAAATACAAGGCATCTCAAGCAAAAAGGAAAGAACATGCAAAAAAGTTGATGGAGCTATCTGAAAATAGTTCTGTAGATGAAGCAGACATGGAAGCCCTAATTGCAGAAGTAAATAAGTTGAATGAATCAAACTCCAACCTGAGAAAGGAGCTCGAAGGACTAACTATCCAGATGTGTCAAGAGCTTGAGAACTTGAGGAAAGCTGAAGATTTGGTGAAAGAAAGAGATCATGAGATCTCCAAGCTGAAACAAGAGATTAGTGCCCTAACTGCTCAACTCCATGCTAGCAAAGTGGAAAAGGATGACATGCAAGGTGAACTGAATAGTGCCATCTCTGAGAATGAAAACCTGATGGAAGCAAATGCTGCTATTTCCAAAGAACTCTCTAAGTCAAAGGAAATACTTGCTAAGTTCAACAAGAGTATTGTCAAGCTTGAGCAAAAGCTTGAATCTGCCAAACCGGTCAAGAATACCAATGGACTTGGTTATTCCGGTAATGAGGAAGGTGAGACCTCTGGTACAAATGCTGGAGCATCAAAGAAACAACTGACATCAAAGGATAAAGCTAAGAAAAGGTTTAAACCTATTTGCTTTAACTGTCTTAAAGAAGGACATACTACAAATGTGTGTAGGAGTAAGACTTACAACAATTTTCCTTATTTCCTAAATGATAAGCCTAGATCCTATAGATTCAATGGTAACTGTTATGCATGCAACAAGTATGGGCATAGAGCATTGAATGCAAGTCTATCATGAATGACACTGGAAGATATCCTCAGAGGACCCAAGGAGCTAGTCCTGAACCTTTTGTGAATCGAAATCACAACAGGTTTAATGTCTTCAATCATAAGCCAAGAATCGGTGGCTATCAAGCGGCAATCGAATGGAGAGAAAATTGTATGATTTGTCATGGTCATGGTCACACTACTGCAATATGTAGAAGGAAGAATGGAAACATGAACAATGGACCTTGGAGAGCACTTGGATTGGTCTGCTATCACTGTAACAAACCGGGTCACATTACCAGATTCTATAGATCAAGAAAGGACATATCTGATGATATATCAGTCACTCCAGAAGGAGAGATTGATGTTGACACTATTCAAGCAGATATGAACAAAACCTGGAAGAAGAAACCAGCGGTGTTACAAGAGGAACCGGTTTCTGCACCTAGTGTGGAAATCACGGAACTAGCAAACTAAGTTTCAGAAAAGCTTAGGGGGAGCAAACAACAAAATGTTTCGAACCCCCAGTTTACACCGGTAAAAGACCTTCACCGGTATGTGATACCTGTCGCTTGGCAAAAGATCGAAAACGGTAAAAAGGCAAATTAGGGTTTACGCCCTAATAGAGGAGCATTAATGGAGGTAGGTGAGAGAGATGTTTAAAGGCATTTTTCAAATCATTTCTCACTATCTGTTTTCAAGCGAAGAAATTTTTTTCAAAGAGCAGAGCGACGAAAAGGCGATTTGAGCTGAGATCTTAAGAAATTAATAAACCGCGAAGGAGATTCAAACTCAAACTACAAACGGTCAAGTGGAGAACACAAAGCGGTGATTCAACAATCGACGGAGTGTGGAGTGAAGGAGAATCAGAAAGCCCTAAATTCACGTGTTTTAAAAAGGTATTTCTCAAAGTTCTTAAAATTTCTATCATGGCTTCCACATCTCATACTAGTTCTAGTGCATCCATTGAGTCTAAAAGTTTTATTCAACGAAAGTCCAAGTATAATGCTCTATCACAAATTCTAGCTGGTGTGATAGTAGAAGAGGGAACTTTTGACTACATAGACTACAAGATTGAAGACCTAGGGTCTCTAGCTATCCACTCCCAGTTAGATTTGTTTTGTGGCAAGGATAAGAAAATCAAACTGGAGTATAAAATCTTGGAGAAGAAGAAACTCCACAATGCTGTCTACTTCCTAGAAGATTTTACAAAGGATCACATAAGGATCATTTTGAGCAGAGTCCACAGTGACAATATGTACTTGGAGAGGACACATGATATCACGCCGCAGGTAGTTCATGCAGTCACAGATTTCTACAATATAGGGAATGTGCCAGCCCTAAGGACGGTTAGCAAAACTGAAATGTCCAAGCTCACCGGTTCAGTGGGTGACTCATGTGGCATGACAGTCAATTCAATCAAGGATGATCTGGTAAAGTATGCATGTATGGTGATTGGTTACCAGACATTCTTAGCCAGCAGAATTAACTCTGTATCTACTACAGTGGTAGATGCCACTTACCGAATGATAAAGGAGGATGCATCATTTGACCTATGCACCGGTATGCAGAGGCAACTCCTATTGAACCTGAAATCAATCAAACAAGATAATGCACTGAGGTTCAAGTTTGGAAAGCTATTGGTTGGGTTGTTCTTTTACATTCAAGGATACTTCTTGGGAGTGGGAGACATTCTGCGGTCTGCGGACCAACTGGTTACCAAATAGATAAAGGAAAGTTTGCAAGCAGTGGGAACCGGTTATCCTGAAGTTCTGAACAAGTATTTTGATGAGTTCAGACGAAAAATGAGCCAAAGAATGAGAATATCAGGTGACATCATCAAGAAATATGAAGACGATATCTATTTGACCATCAAGGTGGATCAATGCATAATGGAGGCTGTTGAGCCCAGATAGGAAGAAGTTGAGCCAATGGGCTATGAGGTGATGTACGATATACTGGAAGGGTATGCCTCTACCCTTATTGCCTCACCTCTTGATCCTAAGGCAAAGAGGATTGGAACCTATCTGGAAGGAATTACACCGATCAAGGAACCCTTTGTGAAGAAAGGAAAAGAACCTGCAGTAAAGAAGGAAAAGGCAGTGC
The DNA here is from genome assembly GCF_030272615.1 of Cryptomeria japonica. Lineage (NCBI taxonomy): Eukaryota > Viridiplantae > Streptophyta > Pinopsida > Cupressales > Cupressaceae > Cryptomeria > Cryptomeria japonica. The sequence goes on along the minus strand of NC_081413.1, from coordinate 585,871,555 downwards.
CTGCAACATCAACACCAGTTACTACTGCAACTCCAAAAGTGACCAAGCAGTCACCAGCCAAAAAGAAACCGGAAGCAGCACCGGCTAAAGTCTTCAAGAGGAAAAGGAAGACAAAAAGCAACTCTCTGGACTTAGAAGAAACTGTGTCTGAGGAGCAGCCCAAGAAGGCAAGACAGACAAGAAAGAAGACAAAGAATGAACCGACATCATCTGCACTGGTAAATATAGATATCTCCTCCTATAAACCTTTGACACATTATCAAAGAACAATAAAGAATATTAGGAGAAAATTACTACATGATTTAGTAGATTACTATCATGATTTTAGTGATGAGGAGAAAGAAGAGGTACTACAAGAGATTATCAATTATTTATGTAAAAATGACCGGTCGCCATTAGAGATTAAATCTCAAACACCGAATTCTTTGTATAAGTCATTAGATAATAGATGGCGCATTGCCATAGAAAAGGAACAGGAAATTAAGGAGAAAGTTTTTGCTCAGTACTTTCCCGACCTGTCAAACTCTAAATTATTTGATGTTATTGACCAAAATAAAGGACTCTTCTTCACTAGAAGAAGAATACTCTGGCTGTTAGAAGGAAGAGTTGATGATGTCAAAAAGGACACTCATTAGTATATGGTAACCGTTGTCCAGACTCACAAAGCGTGTCTAGCCAACCGACAAGCTGAGAAAGAACCGGTTATATCCAAACTGGATGAAGCATTTGATGATGAAGGAAATTTGGTTGTTGAATCGGTCGACACTATTGATGTTGATGCCCTGGATAGAGAAAATGTTACCCAAGAGATACCATATGAGGCAAAAGGATAGGAGCATTAGGTTGAATAGGAGAAGAAAGCTGAGGACAGACAAGAAGTAGCAAAGGAAGAGGCTGAGCAGAGGAAGAAGGATGAAGAAGAGAAGAAGAAAAAGGAAGAAGAAAAAGGAAGAAGAAGAGAAGCAGAAAAAGGAAGAAGAAGAGAAGTGGAAAAAGGAAGAAGAAGAAAAGAAGAAAAAATATGAAGAGGAGAAGAAGAAAAGAAGAAAAAGGATGAAGAGGAGAAAAAGAAGAAAGATGAAGAGGAGAAGAAGAAGAAGGAAGCAGAGAGGAAAAAGAAGGAAGAAGATGATAAGGAATAGGAGAAGAAAAAGGCAGCAGAAAAGAAAAAGGCTGAGGAGGACAAGGAAGCAGAGAAAAGGAGAGAAGCAGAGAAGAAGAAACTGGAAGAGGACAAGGCAGGAGAAGCAGTGAAGAGCACCCAGATGGAGATTCCGAAGGCAACAGGGAGTCAAGCTAAACCAGCTGATCTCACCCGTCTGCAAGTGAAACGGAGCTAATGCAGAGCATCAAGGTAGCTCAAGAGCACCTTGAAATCATTCGACAAAAGAAGGAACATGATGTAATCCAAGCAGCTGTGGATACGCTTACCGGTTTGATACCCGGTACAAATCTTCCAAACACCAATTCATCACTAGCTAGACTTAAGCTCCTATGCATAGTAGTACATGATCAGGTGCAGAGCCTTGAAGAGGCAGCAGAGGCTAATGTCAAGAGGGAGCATCAAAAAGCTCTTAATATAGCTCTGGTGAAGAAGTTGAATGAGCTCCGAATTGAACTGAAGAAAGAACAAAAGGATATAAGGGATGCTCTAGATGAGGGGAATTTGCTACTTAGCAAAATCTGTCAACCCCATCTGTTCTATGATGATGTGCTAGCTTAGAAAAAAAAGCTTCAAACAGACTTATGGTCCTACATGAGCACATTCAAGATGCCTTATGATTCCTTTGCAACTTATGGGCAAACCATTCATCGGTTTCACATCCAGTCAACCAAAATGGAGCAAGAGATCAACACATTGTCTAGGGATTTGCAGGAGCTACAACTGGTTCTACTCCCACATCTACAAATTCTTCAAAAGTGTTATCTGAACTTGGATGCCTTGATAGTTACACAGGAGATGAGCATAGTTGATGCCATGGAAGAACAGGTCTCCCAGATGCAAACAGAGATAGAAGTAGCCACCTCCCTACTTGAGTCTTGGTCTCTATTGATGAAACAATTCTTGCAGGACTATAAATCTGTTTTTGACAAGTATTATTCCTTGTTGTCATAAACTTTTATTATTTTAATATCAAATGGAAACAGGGTTGTTCAGCGGTACTTTGTCATTGTTGGAAAAGGGGGAGAAGTACTCTATCTATTTTGGAGAAGTATAGGGGAGAAGTATCTGGATTTAAAATTTTGCTATATGCTTTGATATATGCTCTGACATCTCAATGTTTATGCTCTATATGCAAAATTGTTATACATCATATTGTTAAAGGGATAGTGTATATGCTTAGGGGGAGCAATTTTGCTAATGGCATGTTTTTGTTGTAAAACACTTAGTTGTCAAAATTTTATTTTCCTAAGTGTTGCCATCAATGCCAAAGGGGGAGATTGTTGGCATTTTTGATGTTCATGTTGTGATTGTCATTGATGGACACACACTTGCATTAAGATCCTCTTTATATGTGTGAGTTAGATGACAATAGGTATTTGTTCCAACTGGTATGTTGTATTATAGTCTTTAGACTATTGATGTTTTGCAGAATGTGTTTATCGGTCTGAAGCGGCATGTCGACCCCAAGCAGTTCATGGATACCAAGTGGTACGAGGGATTAAAGTGGCATAACACATTTTTACCAGTCTTCATTTTGACAAACCGACAACCGATATTTTGTATGAACCGGTAATACTCTGTGATGAGTTACCAACCGACATTTTGTGATGAGTTACCATCCACTGATTGTTTGATGGTGTCGACTCTCTGGCGGTGCTTTTTGTGTCGTGTTACCATATATGTCTAGATGCATTGAACCTAGGAAATTGTATTGTAATCCTATTGGACCGACATGAAATCAAATTCCTTTATAAGGACATCATGTCTAGGGTTCTAAGGTTGTTGTTGTTGAGGTTGATGTTGTTGCTAGGGTTCAAGGTAGCTGAGGAGTTAGAGAGAGTATGAATGTGTAGAAGACTGAAGTAATGTTGTAATGCATTAAGATTGAGCTATCAAGGATCTAACCAAGAAATCTGTGCTATTTGCTAGATCACTCACTTGTTGATTACTCACATCTTCGACAAGTCTGTAGCCCTTAACTGGGTAGGCCCAAAAGCCTCTTGTAAATCCTCTAACAAGGTGGTTCACATCTGTGGATCTAAAATCCTCTAGTAAGGTAGTCTTTAATTGGACTTATCTCCTAATAGAGATTGAGATTCCTAATAGGATCTGTTCTGGTAAAGAATGTTGTAAGACCTTAACCGGTCTGGTTTCTATTCTGCAGATAGTTACTTGTGAGTTCCATCTCACCATGGTTTTTCCCATTTGGGTTTCCACGTCAAAATCTCTTGTGTTATGGTGTTTGTGCTTCTGTGGGTGAATGCATTATTAGCTATTTGGTTTGCATGTTTGTTAACCGGTTTGTTTGCTAAATTGTTTTACCGGTTTACTGTGAGTCTTGCAAAGTGTTTAAGTGCAAAGATATTTGGCATACTAATTCACCCCCCCCTCTTAGTATTCATCAAGATGTTCAACCGAGATCTAGTATGTTCCACCAGAAGACATGTATATCAATGATAGATTAGTGTTTCTCAAAGGTTAAAAGGTTGAATCCAATTCATTTTGATCACCTTGCATTTAGAAGGATTAAGAGAGATACAGAGTGAGTCTAAGGCAATTCAATGCGATCAGAAATCTTCATCAGCGATTCCACCAGCACTCAAAAGAATTCTCTAGGGTTATTTACCGACAACCATTTCTTAGGTATTTATCACAATCATATTTCATCATGGAAGCTAGATTATCCTCTGCACCTACTTTCATTGCAAATCCAACTGTTGTTGAGGTTAAGGATTGTCTCAGGATAATTTTTGAGCAATACCCATATTTTGCTACCTTGGATGATTCGGTTGGCGTATTTTTGCATGTTCTAGAAGGAGTTGTTTATGTGGAAGACATCGGAGCATATATTCACTGCCACATTGAGGATCTCGGTACCAGTGATATCAAGAATATGTATATGAATGAGTTGATGGGTGACTTAGAAAAGATCAATCCTGAGTACAAGCACATTCAGGATCTAGGGTTTACTGGCATTCTTGATATCCCTAAATTCGAAGATGAGATCATTCGATATGTACTAAGCAGAGTTCATGGAGAGATCATTTGGTGGGATAGGCCATATAAGATCACTAAGGAATCCATTAGAGCCATCGCTAGTTTCCTCCAGATTGGTCAGCATCCAGACAAAAAGATTTCAAATGTTCAAGTAAAAAAACTCACCGGCGTAACTTCAGACCAATGATCGATGAGGGTCAACATTATTAGTAATCGAGACATCATATTTGGCAGCATGATCATTGGGTATAAGGTAATAAACCATCAGAGGAAAAGAGAGAGGAATTCGGTAGGGAACCGATAGCCAACACATCATTGTTGTCAATTGACACCTCCTAGGTAGAGTAGAAGAGCATAACTAAGATGAGTTCTACTAATCTCATGATGATGGCTGCTCAAAAGATGATGAATGAAGGATCAGTGGGATAAAGGAATAATTGATCAGTCAATCCCAATTTTGCACAGACTTGTCTCGGAGTGCCAATTTGACAAAGGAGCAAACCCATTCGGCAAGCTCAAAATAATTATTGAGCACATTTCTAAGGATTTTCAATCACAACAACAAATATCTAACCGACAGGGATTGGAAAGATTCACTCAAGCTAAGAGAGATACTTTTCATCAGTTGATTGAATTAGAGAAGAAAGAGATTACTGACAAATTGAAGTTAATTGATAATGCTTTAAGACAATGCACAAATATATATAGAGTATATTATAACATCAGATTACCAACTGCAGATATAGATAAAGGCATTAGAGACTTAGGATAAAATTGTAGGTATAGTCAGTTCTTTTGATGGTTCTAATTCTTTGACTACATCTATTAATGGGCAGATTTTGGTATTAGAAGCTCAAATTTAAGCTCTTGAAAGGGATAGAGACAAAATCATAAGGAGAGATAAAGGGCTCAGAGGATTGGTGAGTCCTCGGTTGGACTCCTTGAGTGTACATAAAACGAAATGCATTGATATGGTTAGTAAGCCCACACCGATAGAGGTTAACGAGAAAGAGTCCCATGCTCATATGCTTAATGGACTTGTATCAGTATCCGACACATTCAAATTTGGATGGGAAACTTATCTAGAGCTTTTGGAGAAAGCCTATCCAGAAATTTTCAAGTATATTAAGCTCTGGTAAGGTGTTTTGGGACACATTCTTTGTACAAAATTTCATTTTTCATCCTAGTTTTTGGTGTTTCTTTTTGGTATTGATGTCAAAGGGGGAGGTATAAGTGAAAAATATATCCTCGATATCAAGAGATATGGAGTATTTGTACAGATCATGATTACAGATGAATATTCAGCTCAAGGAGAGTGGTCTCAAGGTGAAACCGACAAATGGAAACCATTATCATTTTTCACATGAGTGTTGCCATCAATGCCAAAGTGGGAGATTGTTGGCAATTGAAACTCATTTATCTGGTTTCAGATGTTGTCATTGATGGCAACATGTTCTGACTTCATTCTTTGGTTTGGTACTTCACTAGCAGACACTTCACTAGCACCGACAGGGATCTTCACCGATAGGAAGGATTCTATGAATACTGATATAGGAGGTGTCTCACAATGAAATGGTTAGTGCATGATTAGTATTCAATAAACACAAAAACCATTTAAATGAGATATCAAGAAAGATTTGAACAAGAACATCATGAAAACAAAATAAAATATAAATATACTCATGAAGCTCCCATTGTAAGTAGCTCTCCCTTGTCCTCCTTGCCTCCACAAACTTTGCTAGCTCCAAAGTTTGACAAATGGAGATTTGGAGAGAGATGAGTGAATGTGGATTACTCTCCTTGTGCTCAACAAGGTAAGTGGATTGATGGATTATTGGATTATTGGATTTGAGAGAGGATATAGAAGAGGATGAGAGGAGAATTGAGTAGCATGAGGATGCATGAGAAGTGGATCCATTTGTGAGGATAATAAGCTCCAATTTATGGATTGGAGGAGGCCAATGGAGGGCCAAGATTGATTTTATTATGAAGGGTTGAGATTGATTTTGGATAGAAGGCATGGATCAAGGGTGCCTTGGGAAAATAAACAGGAATATAAAATTCCTTTAGAAAAAGGGGGGAGAAATTTGAATTTCAAACTTGAGGAATTAAAAATTCCAAAATAAGGATGCATTGAGAGATTCAAAGAAATTTGAATTTCTTTGAGAGATTCAAAGTTGATGTGACATGAGTGGGAATTAAAAATAGGAGAATAATGATAAGCATGATTATGAGAGATTCTAGAAGGATTAATTAGGTTGAGTGGGATTAGGAAAAGTGATTTGTAGGAATCACATGATTAGGTTAATTAATTAGAATTAATTAACTGAGTGGGTTTAGAGGAAATAATTGTTGAGAGGACTTTAGAAGAATAGGGGAATAATTAATTTATTTGATAAATTAATTATTGGACTATAGTGACAGGATTAATTAAATTAGATTTAATTGATTCTAAGAGGAATAAGGATAACAAAATTAAGTTAATTAATTATGTTGATAGGCTTAAATTAATTAAATATTAATTTTAGGTGTCTACAATAGGCCATCATGATTTACAAACAGGGTACCGATATAGGAGGCCGACATCATCGGGAGATCCGACAATCGGTGATTCATTTTGTTATTTATGTATATATGTAATTAACCGACATGTATAATCATTTTTGTATTATCTATGTAAGCCGACATTAGTCATGAAGGATTGTAAGGGTATATAGGTCAGTTGATTAGATCATTTTTGATATAGGAGTATGTGGTGTTGTTAGTAATGTGAAGATCATGTGTATGAGGTCATTTACGTATGAGATCAATATTGTGTAATGATTTTGGATGTGAAGGTTATTCTGGTAAGGATTTAAGATTAGAGAATCAGAACAATCAGAGCTTGAACCGGAACTCAATTAGACATAACAGATGCATAAAATGAGTCCATTTTTATGTTTTCTTATTCAAACTGACTGTATTTAGTCTTTTCATATGGCCAGTGGATTGATATTGTGGGTCACAAATCCCACCGTGGTTTTTTGTCTTCGATTTTTTCCACGTATAAATTATTTGTGTTATGGTGTTCATTTGTGTGATTGGTTTATTGATTGCTTTACTTCTTTCAATTATATCTGTACTAGTTTACCGGTTGGTGAGTGCATGTTATAATAAGGTTAAAATTAAACATTCTGACAGAACACTGATTCACCCCCCCCCCCCTCTCATCATTCTTGGATTCCAACAGATACAATGTGATAATCAAAGTGTGTTGAAAATGTCTAAGAATCTAGTGTTCCATGTTCACAAAAAGAATATTGAAGTACACCATCACTTTATTCACAAGCATGTTCTCAATAAGGAAATTAAACTAGTCTACACACCAACCATGAGAAACATGTAAAATATTTTTTTGATGAATAGTTGTCTACATTAATATTAATTAAAATTAAATAATTATACACATATTCACAAAAAATGTGGGTGGATATAAAATCACACCCCAATATTCCACATGGGGCTAGAGCTTGAAAAAAATAAAAATAAATAAATAGTCACTAGGCGGCAGCTCACCGGTAGTAAAAGGGAGAGGTGAAGGTTCTTGATCATCTGGCTCACCTTGTGCATCAACAAGGTCTAGAGTGTCCATAAGAGGGTTGATAGATATTTTAGGAGAGTTTATAAAAGCTCAATAGAAAATTTTTGTACATGGATTAACACTTTTCTTCTCTTTTATTTTCATTCAATATATACTACACATATATAGGATTCCCATATCTTATTTTATAGGAAACTATATAAAAAATTTCCTATATATATATTTCTCCTGGTTGTTTTAACAACTCAACACATTCATACCATTATTGTTATAACCTATTTAACAAACTATTAACAAACCTAACAAATAGTTATTGTATGCATCCTATAAATGATAGTGATACAATATTCTTAACACCCCCCACCCCCTCTCCCATGTTGCATCATTCTCCAAATATGGATAAGTATACCAACAATAATTGATGACCATATTGCATCATTTGTCATGTGTCACTTCCCCTCCACATGTGCAACCTTGCACATTCTTCCAATCACACTTCAGTAAAGACAAATGTCACTTTTCAATTTGACCTTGCATGGGGCCACCTCCCTTTTGTTAATAAAATATTATCCACCTCTTAAATGATTGGAAAAAAGTCAAATCTTGCCTCTTCTAGGAAGCCAAGTCACTTTTTTCCTTAGCCTATTCTTATCCTTTAACCTCCAATCCCAACAAATTCTTTTGCATACACTTGTCATTTTTTCTCTTGATGGAGAAAATCCTTGTCCTTCATATGACACTTGTCACATGATTGCATCTTTGATCCATGAACTATCCTCATTTGAACTTAGCCATTCATTTTAACTTCTTACCCACAACCCTTGATTTTGCCTCTCAAAACTTCTATTTATAAAAATATTTCCTAATCAGTTATCATTACGTGTTGTTAGTGTTGTCATTTTACTTTCCAATGTATCTATTGCAATTAGACTATGTTGAGATTATTCTAGAGAAATCCACATTCAAATCTAGAGCATATCAATAAAATAGGGTGTTTTTATTTATCTCAATCATGGAGATGAAGATGTTTTGAGGTATATTGGTTTTATGTTTATTACATTTCCTTTAGTTATTAATTTGCTTCAATAACATTTAATTGTCTTCACCCTTTACTTGACCCCAAATCCTCAATCTGAAATGTGTGTCCAGTGATATGGCAGGCCTTCGATTCTTGATATTTTTGTTTATGTTTTCATTCCCCTCCTAACTTCCCAACATGTGTTGTATTGTTTCATTAGTTTATTTTTGGTACCATGATCAAAGTTTAAACTTAAATTTGCAAGTGTGTTTGGTGATTGACATATTTTTGTGGAGGGTATATAAGAGAAAAAAATATATTTAGAATTATCTATACATAACCGAATCCATTTCAAATTCTTTCTTAAGCACTTGTATTCGAGCATAAGGATCTTGGGATGAAACTCCTCGTGATTTTCAAGGATGATCTCATATAGAATTCATATTTTAACTTCACTGGACGTAGACTCCAATCACATTGTATTGATCCAATTTGCCATTGTTATTGGTATAAACTAATTTTGTAGTTACTAGTAGAACCATTGAATATAATACAACCATTATTGTAATGAGAAAAAAATCAAGATCTAAGCTTGTCATTTTTTGTTCATTATATAATGATGAGTTTTCTATTTATGCTTGTCATTTGAAATGTAATAATATTCTCATGTAAAAATAATAATTTCAATTTGAGTTGTCCAAGATATGATTGAATACAAGGATTTGATAATGTTTTTAAAATAATGTGTGTGGAAATTTAGGAATCAAATTTGCATTACTATTTTGGCTTGGGATATTATATTATATTTATATCATTTTAGTCAATTATCGCCATCTTAGAATTGTCTACACAACCAAATCCATTTCAAATTCTATTTTAAGCACTTGTATTCAAGCACATTTGAGTGCATATGAATCTTGGGATGAAAATCCTAGTGACTTCAAAGGATGATCTCATATAGAATTTATTAGAACTCGTATTTGAACTTCATTAGACGTAAACTCTAGCCACATCGTATTGATCCAATTTGAGATTGTTGTTGGTATGTGAAATATCCTAGACCAATTTATCAATTTGTCAATTACAAAATGTAATGCAACACACATCCGTTAGGGTTAGCACTTAAACCAAAATGATGCGGAATACAACTCTAACCAAGAATGTACACCAGGATCCCGAGTTGGGCAAAGCGTGAGCATATGGTCAGAGGGTGTTAAAGCATTCTGAAAGTAACTCTAACCAAGAATGTGCCCAAAATGGACTAGCATATGGTCAGAGGATCTTAGTGCATGCTGAAAGCAACTCTAACCAAGAATGTACCCAAGATGGACTAACATATGGTCAGAGGGTCTTTACAATTACAACTGCTGGAAGGAAAACTCGACACCAAGCATGTGCTTTCAAACCTAGGGTGGGAATGGAGCTACCATATGGCAGAGATGCTAAGAACTTAGAAATGGAATTAAATGTACATGACAAGCATGAAATGAAAATGTGAAGAAATGCTGCCAGTACTACTGTTCAGCTTACAATATGATAGTGAATGCTTGCCAATATCATAAGATTAAGACAATACAATGCTGCAACAATATAGAAGACTTTCCCGGGCTTAACAAGAATGATAAGTCCAAGAAATTCTACTCAAGGATCAATCTTAATATTCTGATTCACGATAGACCTACACTTGAAATGCTTAATCAGCAACACATGGAATCACTAAAATGCTCATTACTCTCTTGATACTAGTCCAAATGACCCAAAACCAAAAGCAATGGCTTCCTATGAAGGAGGCGACCAAACCAATACCAAGAAATCAAACATTAACCCAACAGATTATTTAACACGAACCCCAAGGCAATTCCCAACAATGATGCCAGGCAAGAATGGCGATTCTTCTCTATAAAATAAAACACTTCATAATAGAATCTGCAAATTTGCACAAAGGAGTGCCCAGCCAAAACAAGAGGATATATGCAATACCCAGAATGAATATGTTTTTATTTTGAAATATATGAGTGAAACTACAAATCTGCCCTGCTAACCGCGACTCCCGAAATGAAATGAAATGCAAATAACTGAACTTCCAGCACAACTCAAGCTACAATGCAATCCTCACTACAAATTCTCACAACTACACTAAATCACCACTAGTTGCTATCTTTCAAGCAAGAAGCAATGCCAAGGCTAGGAGGCATTCATTCCTTGAAGCAACCCCAATACCATTCTGACAGAGTAACATTATAATAGACATAACATCCCAAATGAAGGGAAGAGGCCTCCATTTATAAGCTTAACAAGAAATCTCTAGAGGCTTCTAGAAAGTGCGCCCTAATTTCACATTTGAATTTTCCTCCAAGAGATGGTGCCACTTTTAAAAGCTTAATTAACCTTTATTTTAATTCACTTCTCTTCATAAAGTTGGCACCCCCTTTTCATAAGCAAGATTTTAGACCTTAGGAAATATTAAATCCCTTCCATGATGCATCCACCCTTGAAGACCACCTTTTAAAACAACTTGAAGTGATGAGACTAGGACAAGGGGTCAACTTTAAAATATAACATTAAAACATAACATTATTTAAATGAAATGAACTTATCTCTCTAAAAACATCCCAAGGCCAAAGGAGACGAAGCCAACTGAACCAACTAAAGAAGAGAACCAACTATGCCAAAATAATCAGGACCACTGCTAGAAATAGGATTTACTAAAAATATTAAATTCCAAAAAGTGCTCGGAACGCAAAGCTGGACAAACCACTGCGAAGCCCTCTGAAAACCCAGAAAGAATCCATGATCCAAACTCTAACTCACGAGCAACAACAACATCCAAAATTGGAAACCCTAATTTCCTTTCCAAATAGCCTATGAGTCTCTGGAATAGGCCAATGGACCACTGAATGCACATCACTGAGAAGGGGACATTACAATCCGCCCTTCCCAAAATTGCTTGTCCTCAAGAAATGCCACCACAACTCCAGAAAATTTTAAACTGATACACACCCAAGCAAGTATGAGCACGGGGTCCCATATCCATCTCAAGTAGAACCCACCACATCGACACTGCGCCACCCTGATCACATCAGTGAAAACATCATGCCAAAACTTCACTAACCTCCCTTGTAACTCCAAAATGTTACCATCCATGATACTCAAACTGAAAATCCTTGAAGGACTGAAATCAATATCATGCAGCATCTCGTGGCCATAAGGCTCTAAGTAATCAACATCCAAAGTGCCACTGTCTATCACAAGCTTGGGCAATAGAAAATAAGGTCTACTCAACTCAAGGTCAAACTCCACAACACATCTCCATATGGTATCTAACAAAGCCACAACTATCAATGTGACATCTCCAAATCTTCTTGCAAAGAGGAAAGCATTCATTTGCAAGAGCTCAACAAACTCATACTCATATCTGCACATGAATCTACTATGCCTCAATTGAATTATCCTGATACAACCATGGAGATTTCTGAAAACTCTTACAGTTCCCACTCCAAGAACCTCAAAAAGGTGAACCAAAGAAAGAAAAGGTTCGTTGTCCCAACCATAAGAAGAAGAAAATGCATAAGGATAACCTATAGTTAGAGCTTGAACACTTCCCATACATGGATATTGATTGCCCCAACTCACCATACCTCTCACTTGAGACCACAAAACCATCCTGCTAGGAGACTGTAAAGTCTGAAAAAGAGTATACTAGTAGCCCACCAAGTCTGAAATGATTGTCTTGAGGTCTGATTTTAGGAAAATCAACATCCAAGAAGATGAACAGCTGCTGCAACATAGGAAATAGTCGTCCAAAACAACACATCTACTCATGTCCAAGGCTGGAAAACACCTCCAAGCAACCTCCAATTGAAAACCATTACTTGCATGACCAAAGAAATTGCACCAACTCCCCAGAATGAGAGCAAACCATAAAGTGAAGTGGCTAATCTACAACCGATCAGCAAGCCCAAATTTGAAAATCTGATCCATTCCTTTCAAAAGAAGATGCCCAAGAGTATGCATTTGATCGATGCTCCAATTTTGAAACAATGTCTCAAGGTTGCAAATTGCACCTAGATCCCAGACTCTGCAACGTGATCCACCCTCATCACTGAAGTCAAAAGGAATTCCCACATCAAACTTGAAAAGTCGATTAACAAATGTCCAATCAGCATCTGTATCAAACAATGGACTATCAACCTTCTGATTACTATCAGAGTCATGTTCCACCCAAAGATTCTTTTGCTCCAAAATCACTTTTTTTGATCTTTGGAGACAAAGAGCAAGATCATACTCCTCCTGAATGCAATCAAGCTCCTCCATTACCTGATTGATCTCTTTGGCCATTTCTCTATTCTCTTGATCTCTTAAATGTTTGAAATCAGCAAACTGATCTTCTACCTCCATTACAACCAACTGAGTATTTTCTAACATGTCCTTTGTTGACTTAAGCTCAAGAGTAAGCTCTTCAAGTTTCCTCTCTTTTCCTTGGAAAGCACTAAGGATCTTCTTTGCAGATTCGATGGCATAACCACGATCTGTGATCAATTGTATGCACTCTGATTTCAATGTCTCCAAAGAGTCTTTGATGAGTTGCAGATTGGGGAGAGCAACTTCATCCTTAACTCCCTTTCATCTCTCTTCAATTTGAGCTTTCCAATAGAGTTCTTCTATCAAACTATGTGTATGGTCAAACCTAGATAGAACTCGCACCTCATTCTCAAAGGACCTCATGAATTTATCCTTCCACTCGTGAACATTTAAAGGTGTTGTATAGGTCATTGGCTGTAACTGAAAATCAGAACTTTTTTTCTTGTCTTCGCTGCCCGCAAAGCTTCTCCAAGACTCCTTTTCTTCACCACCCACTAGCAGCAATTGCTCAATATCATGACGAGGATTAGATTCTACTAGATCTTCAAGTTTTTGCTTACCACCAACTTCATGAATAGGTAAATCAGATTTGTATTTCAAAACTTCTTTAAGTTTTCCTTCATCAAGAACTATATGGTCCTCTAACTCTACAACACAATCTGTTTTTTGAGCCTCATCAGGGTCAAAGGGAAATTCATCCCACACAGGTTCCTTGTCATCGCTAGTTGCCATCACACCCGGATCTCAAGTGCTAAAGGGTTGATTACTTTGTTTAGTTAAAAAGTGCTCACCATAGCTCCATGTATCATCCAACTTAGATCTTGATTATTCTCGTGGTTTCCACACATTTTTATTTTCACCAAGTGCAAGGCTAGAACCAAGCGATGTTCCATCTTCCCACTCAAAAAGTGGATTGTCATATGTTTTCACTATACCCATCTCAAACAATGGGTTATCAACAATCTGAAAAGTATTTCCTTTTTCCAACTTAGACCAACAATCCCACTGTCCTAAATCTAAAAATTCCAATTTAGGACATTGCTCACAGACTTTCAGAATTTGATCAAGCTCATTCTTCAAACTATGAGTCTCAACACCATTGTTCTGAAATGCAATTTCTGATTGGTCCTCTAAATCTGCCCCTTGAATGTCGTCATTTTGGCATATTTTAAACTCAGAAAATAGGACAGCCTCTTGGTCATTAGGAACTTCATCATTAGCTGCAATATTTTCAGCTTCATAACATGGATCTCCATCCAACAATATGTTAACCTTTTCTTGTTTAACATCTTCAATTTTCATCTTCTCTTCCTCTAGAAGCACATGAGTGCATTCGACACTGTCACTAGCTCCATAAGAAACATTAAGAGATTCATCATGCACAACCTCAAATGTTGTTTTTTCCTCTTCTTGAATCACAACCTCATCAATGGTAGGTGCATGCATGACATGGGAATCATCATCAACCTTCTCAAGCTCCTCACTTGAAGTTTTTCTTTCCTCCTCTTGAGCAAATAGAGTAAGAGCTATCATATGGTATTGTTTCTTTGCAAACTCAGTCTTGTAGCATAATTTTGGATGGTGGTTCATGAAACAATTCAAAGGTAATTCTTCCTTAATGACTTGAGGAAGTGTATCATATTCCTCAAACATGCCAAGAATTTCTTCTCTAATCTTCTCCTCATATGAACCCATCACTAAACTCTGAATTTCTGCTGAAAGCACAGGATGGCAGGAATAACTGACTTCTCTATCACTCATGGAGAATTTGATCAACTAGGACATCATGTTCATCATAGTGTCGAGCTTTTTCTCAACTCTCTCCACAGTCCCAATGGCAATCTTCTGATCTGATGTTCTCTCTGCCATTGAATCAAACATTGTTTCTCTGTCACTCAAGGAGAACTCTAATTAATCGGAACACATAGGCTGGCAGGAAAACCGGCTCTGATACCACTGAAATATCCCAGACCAATTTTTCAATTTGTCAATTACAAAAGGTAATGCAACACACATCCGTTAGGGTTAGCACTTAAACCAAAACGATGCGGAATACAACTCTAACCAAGAATGTACACCAGGATCCCGGGTTGGGCAAAGCGTGAGCATATGGTCAGAGGGTGTTAAAGCATTCTGAAAGTAACTCTAACCAAGAGTGTGCCCAAAATGGACTAGCATATGGTCAGAGGATCTTAGTCCATGTTGAAAGCAACTCTAACTAAGAATGTGCCCAAGATGGACTAACATATGGTCAGAGGGTCTTTACAATTACAACTGCTGGAAGGAAAACTCGACACCAAGCATGTGCTTTCAAACCCAGGGTGGGAATGGAGCTACCATATGGCGAAGATGCTAAGAACTTAGAAATGGAATTAAATGTACATGAAAAGCGTGAAATGAAAATGTGAAGAAATGTTGCTAGTACTACTGTTCAGCTTACAATATGATAGTGAATGCTTGCCAAGATCATAAGATTAAGACTATACAGTGCTGCAACAATATAGAAGACTCTCCCGGGCTTAACAAGAATGATAAGTCCAAGAAATTCTACTCAAGGATCAATATTAATATTCTGATTTACGACAGACTTGCACTTGAAATGCTTAATCAGCAACACATGGAATCACTAAAATGCTCATTACTCTCTCAATACTAGTCCGGATGACCCAAAACCAAAAGCAATGGCTTCCTATGAAGGAGGCGACCAAACCAATACCAAGAAATCAGACATTAACCCAACAAATTATTTAAGACGAACCCCAAGGCAATTCCCACCAGTGACGCCAGGCAAGAATGACGATTCTTCTCTATAAAATAAAACACTTCATAATAGAATCTGCAAATTTGCACAAAGGAGTGCCCAGCCAAAACAAGAGGAAATATGCAATACCCAGAATGAATATGTTTTTATTTTGAAATATATGAGTGAAACTACAAATCTGCCCTGCTAACCGCGACTCCCGAAATGAAATGAAATGCAAATAACTGAACTTCCAGCACAACTCAAGCTACAATGCAATCCTCACTACAAACTCTCACAACTACACTAAATCATCACTAGTTGCTATCTTTCAAGCAAGAAGCAATGCCAGGGCTAGGAGGCATTCATTCCTCGAAGCAACCCCAATACCATTCTGAGAGAGTAACATTATAATAGACATAACATCCCAAATGAAGGGAAGATGCCTCCATTTATAAGCTTAACAAGAAATCTCTAGAGGCTTCTAGAAAGTGTGCCCTAATTTCACATTTGAATTTTCCTCCAAGAGATGGCGCCACTTTTAAAAGCTTAATTAACCTTTTATTTTAATTCACTTCTCTTCATAAAGTTGGCACCCCCTTTTCATAAGCAAGATTTTAGACCTTAGGAAATATTAAATCCCTTCCATGATGCGTCCACCCTTGAAGACCACCTTTTAAAACAACTTGAAGTGATGACGCTAGGACAAGGGGTCAACTTTAAAATATAACATTAAAACATAACATTATTTAAATGAAATGAACTTATCTCTCCAAAAACATCCCAAGGCCAAAAGTGATGAAGCCAACTGAACCAACTGAAGAAGAGAACCAACTGTGCCAAAATAATCAGGACCACTGCCAGAAATAGGATTTACTAAAAATAGTAAATTCCAAAAAGTGCTCGGAACGCAAAGCTGGACAAACCACTGCGAAGCCCTCTGAAAACCCAGAAAGAATCCGCGATCCAAACTCTAATTCACGAGCAACAACAACCTCCAAAACTGGAAACCCTAATTTCCTTTCCAAATAGCCTACGGGTCTCTAGAATAGGCCAATGGACCACTGAATGCACATCACTGAGAAGGGGACATTACAGTATGAATTAATTTTGTAGTTATGTTTAAAGTAATGTAGAACCATTTGAATATATAAAACAACTATTATTGTAATGAGAAAGAGATCAAGATCTAAAATTGTCATCCATTGTTCATGTTCTATAATAAGAAGTTTGGGAGTTATGTTTGTCATTTGAAATGTAATGATATTCTAATGCAAAAATAGCACTTTTAATTTTAGTTGTCCAAGATATGATTGAATACTAGGATTTGATAGTGTTTTCCAAATAATATGTGTTTGTGGAAGTTGAGAAATCAAAATTGCATTACTCTTTTGGCTTGAGATGTTATATTATATCTATATCATTTTATTCAATGATCATCATTATTTGTGATTTTCTTTTAAGTATTGTAATATTTGTATTATCTTAATCAATTATTATAGTCAACTCGTGATAGGTATTACTTGACATTGTTATACATCTTTATCAATTATTATAATTTGTTTATGATCTATTATTTAATATTGTTATATCTCTATTATCTTGATCAATTTTTGTAATCTATCCATTATCTATTATTTAAATAAGTTGTTTGTATGAACTAATTTTATATGTGCTAGTTTTGCAGGACCATTTGAATATAATACAACCATAATTGTAAAGGGAAAGAGATCAAGATGTAAACTTGTAATTTGCTATTCATTATATAATAAGAAGTTTGGAAGTTGTGTTTGTCATTTGAAATGCAATCATATTCTAATGCAAAAATAATAATTTTAATTTTAGTTGTTCAAGATTCGATTGAATACTAAGATTTGATAGTGTTTTTCAAATAATGTGTGTGTGTGGAAGGTTAGAAATCAAATTTGCATTATTGTATTGGCTTGGGATGCCATATTATATCTATATCATCTTAGTCGATGAACACCTTCTATTTGTGATTTGCTATTTAGTATTCGTGTATTTGTATTTTCTTGGTCAATTATTATAGTTTATAGTATTGCTTGACATTATTATACATCCTAATCAATTATTATAATTTATTTGTGGTCTATAATTTAATATTGTCATATCTATGCTATCTTGACCGATTGCTATAATCTATTCACTATTTATTATTTAACCAATTTGGCATTGTTGTTGGCATGAACTATTTTTTGAGTTATTAGTAATATAGAACTGGATTTGAATGTAATGCAACCTTATTGTAAGAAGAAAGGGATCAAGATCCAAACTTGTCATGATTTGTTGTTCATTATATAATAAGAAGTTTGGGAGTTGTGTTTGTCATTTGAAATTTAATGATATTCTGATACAAAAATAATAATTTTAATTTGAGTTGTCCCTGATATGATTGAATACTAGGATTTGGTAGCGTTTTTCAAATAATATGTATGTGTGGAAGGTTAAGAATCAAATTTACCTTGTTGTTTTGATTTGGAATGTTATATTATATCTATATCATCTTAATCAATCATTATCACCTATTTCTAATTTGGTATTTAATATTATTATATTTATATTATCTTGATCAATTGCTATAATCTATTAATTATCTATTATATTATAGTTTGTGGGTGGTCTGTTATTTTATTGATATTGGCTTTGCTAGATGTTTTTTCCTACGCAACATGCTATATTGTAATGCTCCATTCTATTTGTTCATTATTAATAAAGCTTCTCTTGAAAAAATAAACAAAAAACCATTTAATATAATAATTGACAATTGACCTGCCACAAATTCTAAAGTTCAACTAAAGAATTTCTCTTGCAAGCCAATTCTGATCATACGCGGCTCTTCAGCCTAAGTCCTACATATCATTCTCTGCCCAATGACTTAGAATCTAAGATTTCATTGTAGAGATCACATTTCCAGTGAGAGTAGAGCAAAGATGAGATCAAGTATTATGTTACTTAGTCTACTGGTGCTTGCATTCACTACTCACTCTGCTACTGCTAAAAAACATCCTCTGGATCCTCTCACAGCCTCTGAAATCATCAATGTCCGTCAACTAGTCCTCAAATCTAAGCTAGGCCTCCACAAGAACATAAGCTTCCAATACATGGCCCTGCAAGAACCAGAAAAAAAGGCTGTGTATGAATGGAAACATGGGTTATCTCCTCTACCCCCTAGAAAAGCTACTGTAATTGCAAGAATCCCAGGAGAAACCCACCAGATTCTTGTAGATATCACATCAAAAGAAGTTGTGTATGATAATGTTTATCATGGATTCGGGTACCCCATATTCACAATAGAGGAGCAAGTTAAAGCCGTTGGATTGTCCATGGAGTATCCTCCATTCATAGAATCCATAAAAAACAGGGGCCTTGAGATGAAATCAGTTGTCTGCAACAGTGTTTCTGCTGGATGGTTTGGGGAAAAGAAGCAGGGCAAGAGGATTATGAATATACAGTGTTTGTATACTAATGGAACTGTTAACATAGATGCCAGGCCCATTGAGGGTGTTACAGCACTAGTAGATTTAGATCAAATGAAAATCATTGAGTACATGGATAGGATAAAAGTCCCAATGCCAAAAGCCCAAGGAACATATTATAGGGAATCAACTCAGAAGCCTCCATTTGGGCCCAAAACAAATCCAATCTCAATGGAGCAGCCTGAGGGACCGAGTTTCAAAGTCCATGGCCATATGGTGGAGTGGGCTAATTGGAAGTTTCATGTTGGGTTTGATTTGAGAGCAGGGCCTGTTATTTCTACAGCAGATGTTTATGACCCAGAAAAGGGAAGATTCAGGAGTGTCATGTACAGGGGTTTTGTTTCAGAGCTCTTTGTTCCTTACATGGATCCATCCCAGGAATGGTATTTCAAAACTTATTTTGATGCTGGGGAATATGGTCTGGGGTTATTCTCATTTACATTGCAGCCACTGAATGATTGTCCAAGATATGCATATTACATGGATGCAGTCTATGCAGGAGGTGATGGAAAACCCATTGTGAAAGAGAATGTTTTTTGTGTTTTTGAAAGATATGCTGGGGATATTGCATGGACGCATACAGAAATAGGGAATCCAGACTTAGTGGTAAGTTTGCTATTAATTCATAAATTTTTTTCAATTGTTATTAGTAATGTATTACATGCTTTTTTAATAAATGTTTGTAAACAGAGTTAGTTTAATAGTTTTTGGATTTGATTGTAAGATCAGTTTTTTCTTAGTTTTCATCTTGATGATGGATCATACAGTAAGATCGGAAATGTTGATGATAAAACTGATCACACAGTCAAATCTAGAAACCATCAAACTAATTTATCATGAATTGTGAAGATTTCATACATTTAATATAAATATAGTAAG
The DNA here is from genome assembly GCF_030272615.1 of Cryptomeria japonica. Classification (NCBI taxonomy): domain Eukaryota; kingdom Viridiplantae; phylum Streptophyta; class Pinopsida; order Cupressales; family Cupressaceae; genus Cryptomeria; species Cryptomeria japonica. The sequence goes on along the minus strand of NC_081413.1, from coordinate 585,851,317 downwards.
AATAATCTCTCAATACTTCAAATAATATGTTTATTATCTTATTAGTTATCACTATGAAATACTAAAATATTATTTAGAACAAAGAGCTATTAGGAAAGTATCACGGTTTGAGTTAAAAACTAATTTTTTTTTGAAAATATAAGACAGTTATTAGAAATTAAATGCTTGTAAGAAAGTTATATTGTAACATGTTATGAATATATAAAGTTTTTGAGATATATATCATTAATAATTGATTTATGCAATAAAGCTTAATTTTTCCAATTTAAAATTAGGAGTAGTCATTTTAGAATATAAGAATTAAAATTTTATGATATAATATTGATGTATTTATTGGGTCTTTGGATACATCTAAATAGATTGAAAACAATAATTCTAAGATTCATATTAACTTTAAATTGTTTCAATATTTTTTTGACAAATCATCAATTGTATGTATAGACCCATGTAAACCCATCAAACAATGTAAAGAACCATTCTATAACATAATTCCTAAGAGTCTTTGAAAATAGCTTCGCAATAACATGCATCCTCGTAGATCAAAATTCTACACATGGTGCAATAAATGATCTCAATTTGTATGTGTAACATTGAGAATTAGGGTCAGCACCCTTGTTTTGCTACTTTAATTATCAAAACCATTGAGAACTAGGGTGTCATGAAACTCATAGGTTGTGGATGCATAACAATATCTAAAGTCTTTCTAATTGTAATCTAATGAAGAGCATTAATTTTCAAATTTTGAATTTGGAGTGGCAACCCGCCCATTATGGGTTGGGTATGATGAACTTATAAGGCACTGAGATGTGGGGGGGGGGGGGGGGTGAATTAGTGGTAGTAAAAACAATACAAAATTGAATATCAATTTCACCAATTTAAAACTCAATAGACATGTAGAGATAACAAGTATGCAATCGCCACACAAACCATAAACCACATGACACAAGAGTTTATACGTGGAAAACCCAAATGGGAAAAACCACAGTGGGATTTAGTACCCACAAGATCCACTATCTGCAATATAGAGATCTGACCGGTTAAGGTCTACAACACGCGGTTAGAGGTACACCCTGTTAGAAGTGTCTAAGCTCGGTTAAGAACTATACAATAAGGCCTATGAGGACCAGCCCTGTTAAGAGTTACCCAAGTTACTGGAATTTGCAAACACAAGTTAATGTGTCACCTGGTTAGAGGATTTAATGATCCGAACTATTAGGATCTGACTGCACCCTGTTAGGAGTGACCTTGTAAGAGGATTTTCTTGTTGCAACTGTTAGGAAGACAACAAGTACAAAATGATCTCATTATAGCACCTTCTGTGTCTGATAAGATCTGCTTCAGAAAATTACAACATCACAAAGACTTCATCTCTCAACTTCTCTAATCTTCGCACTATCAGAAATACACAATTCGCTCATCACATATCACACTATCAAGCTCACGTATATATATCTTCTCATACCTCATCACACAATTAAAATTATCATAAGGTCAGCTAGAACCTTATTACAATTCCCTAGGTTCAATGCATCTAGACAATCTTGCATTGTACGCTTTAGTTATGTTGACCTCCAACATAACAAATCCAATTCTGTGTTGTTTTACCGATCTGAGTGATTTTCATCACTACCGGTTAGGTCTCCATCAACTAATTTGTTTTGTCAAACAAATCTCATTCACCTGATCGGTTCAGTGTGTGTAGTCACAAACATATCTTCATCTGACAGTCTTCAATGTTGCTACAAAACCACATCACCTCAATCTTCATGATTTACATGTACCGGTTGTCAAAATGTAACACTGTCTGTTATTTATCGGTTGAAGTCCTAATTAGCGGTTCTGATAAAAAATTGTTTTTGCTTTATCGGTTAAGTCCAGTCGGTTGAACTATAAGACTTAGATGACTTAAAGAAGCATAGTTGCCATCAATGACAACATACAAAATAGTCATCATACATAAATCTAATCACTATGCACAACAGACATATACTGGTTGCAACAAGCAAACACACATTACCGGTTTAATACAAATGATCAAATGCCAACAGGGTATGCCATGAAGTTGCATATGGCCTTGTCATCAGGCTCGAGGGGGTTTAAATAATGATGATACTTATTAGCGAAGTATCGATATCAGGAAAGGCAATTTTTTATTAATCATCCGGATGAATGTCATTGGCGGTGATGAAGGCAATAGCTGGTCTCGGGTAAATCACATTGGGCGGATTGATGGCTCACACGAGCGTAATAGATTTCGTGATGGGGAAATCTATTTAAACACGGCTTGCAATAATCATGGTGATTATTGCATGATTTTATTCTTGAATTTTTTGAGCTTGCTTCTCGACTCTGCTTCTTCTCTTGAACGACTCTGTATTCTCGCTACCCTATTTTTCATTATCACTTCTAAGCTAGAGGAAATGATCATGGGGGGTGACGGATTGAGACTTGAACCTGATAAAACAGATGAATTCAAATCCAAGCCGACAATTTGGTTTGTGTGCATGGAAGGAGGCATCGATAAATTCATGGAGAGCATGAAAGGAAATGACAAGAGACTATCGAAGTAGTTTGTGGCTTCCTAGGAGGACATAAGGGTCACTATGGGTGGAATCTCGTTTGAAGTTAACAAAAATGTGATTGCTCAGCCGACGGGCCTGTCCATGGAGGGTAGAAAATGGAAGAAACAAAGCCGCATATCAGACACCACCAGCCTAAACTGGTTTTTCCATGACGGGGAGAATCTTGTGAAGCGGGCTAGCAGTTTCAATCGTGAAGAGCTTTCGCCGCCTTGGGATGAGGTCTGCTACATCATCATGAAGTATTTCACTCTGGAAGGACGGTATGGGGTTTTCTACTACTATCACCTCCCTTTCCTTAACCATCTTAGGAATAAGGATCTTATTTCCATCCCTTTTTTTCTGCTGCATTCTATGCATTCTAATGTGAGAGATATTGTTGAAGCCAAGAAGAAAGGCAAGGACTTTACTATTCTCCACCAAGGCCTTATCCTCCGCCTTTACAATTTCCACCTGGCCCTCTGTCCTCCCTGCACAATTTCGGTCCAAAATGTGCCTGAAAGCCACTCTCCGACCATAGCTGCTGCCAACCCTGACATAAGCCCTCCTCATTTGCTCAAACCTGGCTCCTCTAATAAGAAAAATAAAAATTGTGCTTGCCACTCGGAGGATTTAAAACCCCCGAAGAAAGTGAGAATCCAGGAAATCGACTCCGATGTGGAGATTACTGATGAAGCTAACACTCTCCATCGCTCTATGAGATTGGCATCCAAACCCCAAGAGAAACCCTTAAAGGAATCCTCCTCATCCCATGATACTGGGAATTCCATCCCCTCTGGTAATGCAGCCCCGTTTCATTCCACCTCGGCCCCTCATTCTGCGAGCTCCACCCATGTGTCTGAGAGCCCTAAAAATTCCATGAGCCCAGATGCTGGTCCCAAATCCCAAGCAAACTCTTTGTCCCCTATGCTCAGGTTTGAAAAGATGGTGGTAGTGGAGGAAGTGAGCAGCATCAAGGAGGAAGCAGAGGGCAAACTAACAGATTTGGAGAAGAAAGTGGACGACATGATCGAGAACTTGCAGGAAATTGCTAGTAGAACAGATGCCATTGAGAATAAGCTGCATGATGTCTCCAGGTTTGCGTTGAATGTAATGCACTGCTCTGCGACCACTCTCTGTCTCTTGCAGGAAAGCACCCTCAAAGGAAAAGGAAAGGAGGATGAGGACTACAAAGACCTCTTCAAATTCCTCACCAAAGAATGGGTAAGGAAGCTCCTCCCCAAGAGGAGCCATGGCAAAAAGAAGAAACTTTGTTTGCTATGGATTGGTTTTTTGGTTTTTTGAATGGCCCTAATGGTCTTACGGCTTATAGTTATGGTTACTGATTAATCCTGGACTTAACTATCTTTTGCCCTGCGTGGCATATTTTAACTAAGACTTTTATATACTCTATTAATATGCGTAGTATGTTTAAAGTTTTTGATAGAGGAAAGTTTAGGAGACTGTGAATTTGTTGTTTCTCTCCTAACAATTGTTTATCTGCTATTATCTTGACTATATCTAGGTCAGCCCCCTAGTTTTGGCTTCTTTAAATATCAAAAACAATATCACAAGTCAATTGCATCTTCCTAAAATCTTTGAATTCATCACTATCTTGCCCATCATGTCTTGCATCAGCATGCTTTTCTACTTAATCTATCTCATACATTAGCGCATCTAGAATAACAATGCTGACGAAATAAATTCAAGTTATGTAGTGAAGTTAAAAACCATTTAGGAATGAGAAGACATTGTAAAGGATCATAGTTCTTTCGTGAACTAAGATCAACAGTGTCAACATTTTAGCCACTTTTTCTTTCATATGTGTTTTGTCATGATTTGAGTCTTTTTTTTCTAATTCGTTTTGTCTTTTAGTCATGACTTTTCACTAAATCAACATCTTACTTTGTATCTAGATTCCACTAGCATATATATCTTAAATACATCTATCTAAAAGACACCAAAATATATAATCTCCTTGACATCTTTTTGATAAATATATTTAAGATACCTATATTAAGTATAAATAAATAAATTACAAATATTATCAAAATAATTTACTAATATTAAATATTATAAAAATAATTCATTAATAATAAATTAATTGAAAATAATAATTTTAAAATTTTATATCATAAAAGTGGTTAAGCTGTCCTAGTAAGTCATAAGAATACATCAAGGTATATTAAATCAAATTTTTTCAAGGTTATCATACAAATATAATATGACAAAATAATGATGACATCGAGAATATTTTATTTTATAATTAAGTATAATAGAGAAAGATAATATTTGAACCTACATTTTTAATAAAATAAATAATATAAAAAATATTAAAGTTTACAATTTTATTCTTTTCAACCATTTAAATTTAAATTTTTATTTTAATTGATAAACTCGTCAATTAGTTTATTAAAAATATTTTAAGACATTCTTAATTAATACGACATGTGACATGTGTTGTCCCTTGGGTTAACCGTCAATTTTAAGTGAAAGATGTTCAAATGTATAAGATGTTGAAATATTGTTCACATGATATGGATGATTACCACCGTCCTAAGGCAAAAATCTAGAACAAAGTAATAGTCAACATTCAATAAAAAAATAATAATATTTTTTATTCAACTTGTTAAAAAATGATAAATAATATATTTACTTGATTATATTATAAATTTAGTGCATTTATAACTATATCATATAAGATTTAGTTTTAGTATCTACAAAATTATTTTAATGTTTAAGATTATTAGATCTTATTAGTACTCTGTCATGCTCTATTTTTTTTTTAATTAATACAAAATGATTTAGTCACAATCAAAATTAGTTCTATAATTTTAATTAGGAATATAGTTTTATGTCAAATTTATATTATTACTTTTATTGAAAATGAGACGGTTTTTTATTAATGTGTTTCTTTTTTCATAATTTATTGTTTTGACATGTATATTGACATTGAAAATAACAATTTCAATGTAGGTACTAGCTACTATATGATCTTCGTGTATATCAAATAATTTTATTTCTTGCAATCATGTGTCCACATTTGTTTTAATAAACTTCTAACTCAATTGTATATATTGGCAAGTGGAAGGGGAAGTCTTCTCCCCTGCCCCAAACCCCCCCCCTCGGGGTTCGGGTGGCTCTTCCCCCTCTTGAGTGGGGTCTTTTTTGTCCTATGGTTGGATAGGATTCCTTTCCTATCTGACTGTGTTTGTTTCTCACCACCTTTGGGTTGTTGTTCTTTTTGCCAACATCATCTCTCTTAATGTTGTTTGTTTTCTGTTGATAGTTTTTGACTATGTTAAGGGTCTGCGCCCTAGTTAATGTTGCTTTACTAATAAAAAACAAACTCCTAAGATAATGATATCTAGTTTAGTTTTAACATTTCCATTGTATCATAGGTACTAATATTCTTGGTGAATTTACAGGTTACAGAAGTAAGACCTGAAGTAACGTTAGTGGTAAGAGTGGTTGCCACAGTGGGAAATTATGATTACATTCTTGATTGGGAATTCAAGAAAAATGGAGTCATTCGTGGCAATGTAAGTCAACACCACTAATTCACCCTTCCCTTTAGGAATAGCTTATCTTTCACATGAGTTTATAATTTTTTGAAAAATAGTATATTCTGGTAACATGATTTTATAGTATTTTATGTTGATTTTTGACTAGGATGTTCAAGTGATAATTTAATTCTTCAAATAATTACAAATGCACTAGAAGTGTGTCCTAGCCTCACCTTAAATAATAATGCATATAATTTTTTTATTTGAATTTTAATACAAAAATAAAATATAGGTGGGACTTTCAGGAATACTTGAGTATAAAGCCACAAGTTATACACACCTTGATCAAATCCAAAAGGCAGATGAAGACATACATGGAAATTTATTAGCAGAGAACACAATTGGTGTATTTCATGACCATTTTCTAACGTTCCATTTGGATATGGATGTGGATGGCATTGAAAATTCATTTGTGAAATCCATGATAAAGAGGAAGGACGTTATAGATGACCAATCTCCAAGAAAGAGTTATTGGACAATTGAAAAGATGGTCGCCAAGACAGAAAATGATGCTAAAGTTCAATTTGATTTGAAAAAACCTATGGACCTCCTAATTGTCAATTCCAACAAAAAAAGTAAAGTTGGTCAAGAAATTGCTTATAGATTGGTTCTTGGATCAACTGCAGCAAGTGTTTTGTCATTACATGACCATCCACAAATTCGAGCATCTTTTACCAACAACCAAGTAAGTAAATTACAAGAGATCATTTCACTCAATTTTTTATGATTATTTTTATACAATATTTATATTTATTTAATATATAACTTTTAAATTATAAAATAAAATATATTTATTCATTTTTAAATGGGTGATCCTATTTGATCTAACTACTATGTATAGATGTGGGTTAGTCGATATAATCAGACAGAGCAATGGGCTGGTGGAGTTTACATGGATCAAAGTCATGGAGATGATACATTAGCTATATGGACAAACAAGTGAGTAGAGAATTAATAATGATATTATTTTTATAATTTTTTATTCTTAGTTCACATTAAAGAAATGTTAAGATAAATTAAAAATTTAGGTTTGATTTTTTGTACCACACTATTATTTATTATTAATATAGAAAGAATGAAAGTCAATTAGTATAGAAAGAATGAAAGTCAATGCTTTTATTGTTTTGTTATTTTGAAATTTCTTAACACATATGTTTATTGATTGATGTGGTTTTATTATTATAGGAATCGAGACATTGAGAACAAGGACATAGTGCTATGGTATACAGTGGGTATCCATCACATTCCATACCAAGAGGATTTTCTAGTGATGCCCACATTATCAGAAGGATTTGAGTTAAAACCAACCAATTTCTTTGAAAGAAACCCAATTTTAAAATTAGAACCTATGAATACATCATCATTTCCCAAATGTATAAAGCATGGTTAAGTGTATGTGGTCCTTTACATATACGAATAATGGACCCAAGAAAAAATAAATTGTTCAATAATTTCTTTAATAAATGAATCACTATATATCAGATTATTTGGTTACTTGAGAAAATATACAATCAACAACTATTGTTTCTAAATTCAAATGTTGAGTGTTCAATGGACTATTCTAGATTATAAAAATAATATCTATTAAAGTATAAAATTATAATAATACAAAAAAAAAAGTGCCTACACAAATCTAGTTAATAGTCAAGGACTATATTATTGTACAAGCCTCAAGCTATGATTGAACATGATAATTACGAATGTCAAGTTGATCAATTGCTGCATGGGAAGAAAATAAATATTTGGAATATTTTTTCTACTAACCATGTGTACCTATTAGAATTCCTCCTAGATTGTCTAAGAAATAGAAGTGAAATTTCCCTTCACAACAATCTTAGTAATGAGACATTGTTGGGGAGAATCAGTAGGAGAAAGTGATGCCATATGTAAGAGAAACATTAAAAAAAGATATTTGTGAAGATAAATACATCATAGATTTTAAAATTACTTTGAATAAAAACTTCATTATAGATACCAATACCATCTAGGGTAAATCAAAAGCTTGCCTAATCAAGTCTTAAGGAGTACTTGAGTCAAGAACCTCTCTTGGAGTTCTAGAGATTAGCCATATATCATAGGATTTCACCATTACATACTCATTTAAGAGACAACACACATGTCTCAAATAAAATATGAACCATGTCAAACTTTGGTTCTAATAAACAAGTTTGTCAATACAAGACTCGTTTGATCAAAGATTCAAGTTTTAGACTTCATATGTTTAATTTAGTTACACTAATGGATAGCAATTAAACTAAATATTCCTTGCACAAGTTATAACAAAGTGTTGACATTACATTGGAGTACTACATATATGTAATAGATTGAACAAGAGAAACTAGAAAAGATCTCCTCACACATGTCTAAGAAAATATTAGCACATATTAATTAATTGGATAAGTAATTATTTCCTATCAATCATTTCTATAATAATATTTCTACTAGCTAAAAAGAAGAAAGAAGCAAGAAGGTGGTGATGCAGGTGGATTGGCAGAGGTGTTGGAGGATGTTAGCAGATGGTGAAGGCAGGAAGAATGGTAGAGGATAGGCTAAGGATAGGAGGTACTAGAGGATCGTGGCAGGTGGTGATACGTGAGGATTGGAAAAGGATAGGAGGTGGTGGTAGGTGAACTAATGCCAACAGAGAATGGAGGTGGTAGAAGACAACGAAGGATGTAAGTGGAGAAACAATCCAAGGAGGTTTTAATACCTAAAGAAAAATGATTGTAACCATAGGGAGGGGTCCCCCAAATGTGACCCCCATTGGTTCAAAGCTCTAGTTAAAAGCGATTACCGACCAATTTTTTTTTCTAATAGCTCATTAACTAAACCATAATTGATTACAACTTAGCTAAGAAACTAATAATTTATAATAAACAATACATACTATATCATAACATGATAAAATGAAACTTTACTCGAAATGTAGCACAAAAATTCAAATAATATGATTAGGATTTTAAAATATATATAAATTATATAAACAACATATACAATAACTAGAAATAAATAAATTGTAATAACTTTGAGAGTGTGTTTCATAAAAAGACCTTTGACCCTCATGGTCAAGGGACTACAAATTCTAGCCTAATCTCACCCACTTTTCTTGGTGTATTCTCTTCTAAGGTTTGGGTATTAGATCTCATCTCTGGCACATAAGCACTCAAGACCCATGTTGCCCATTCTATGGGAAACTAAAGTCATTTAAACATCTCTTCAACATCTATCATTGTTCCCAACACCTTTAGAATTGGATTCACAATTTTTTCCCCTTTCAACCAGAGACTCTCTTGACATATGGCTCCTTTGGGGGTTTTACCTTGCATCCCTTTCAAGTATACTCAAATTTGGCATGTTTTCAAGGTGAATATTTTGTTTTCCTCATTGAAAAAAAGGAATTCTATATTTTTTTCTAACTACTCTATTGATACATTTTTTTCACTTTTTGTTAAAGATGTCATTTGTTCTAATATAACATCATGAATTCAAGTCCAATCTAGCAAAGTGGCCCTAGAAATGGCTCACCTTAAGGAGATACTTGATCATTATGGCAATGCCATGTGTATTGCTACTTGTGTGCCTCTAGACATTTCTTCCTCCCACAATTGTTTTCTGCCTCATAAATAGCATGAAGGCCCTTTTTTTTAATTTCTCAACGATCTTGGTCTCCTAGGCTCCTCATCATCATTTTGGTGATGGAAGCGACTTGTCTAGACTTGGCTTTGCCTCACCTCCACTTGGGGGCACCACTTTTGGGTGTCCTTGAAGAGGATTGGGGCCTTTGACTGGTGGTGCTGATTGGTTGATGCTTAATTTTTCTAAGTGGTTCCTTTGGGTGTCCTTGGTGATTTCTTTGGCATGGAATGGAGATATAAACAAGGAAATTGAAGATGATAAAATGTATGAGGGGTGGTCCATTCCTGATGTCACCTTGGACCCCCCTGATGTATTGGGTAAACCAGATGATTAAGACCCTTCACCTCCCCCTACTAGTGTTTCTCTAGTAGATTGGCACCCCACTATTGAAGAAGAAAGTGAAGAGATCATAAAGGAGAAAATGAATATCTAGTAGATAAAGGATGGTAATGACTCTTGAGACCCAATTTGGTAAGGGTAATTGAATGGAGGTTGAAAATTATTTTGGAGCATTGAACATAGAAGAGTTGTTAGATTAGGTGAGTGAGATAGAATAATACTTTGACTTGGAGGATGTCCATGACCCACAGAGGGCAAAGTTGTTACAAAAAATCTCAAGGGGCATGCTTCTCTTTGGATGAGAGTTATAGAGAGAATAGGTTTCAAATAGAGAGATGGGGATAACTTGGTGGAATTAAATGGTGACTAGGTTGAAAGCAAAACTTATTCTTGGAGATGATAGAGTGGATTTGTTGAAGAAGATTTATAACCTCAAATATAAGGACCTTAGGGTGGACTACAATACGAGTTCTATAAGTTGATTATCAAGTTTAGAATACATGAAATAAATAGGGAGAAGGTAGCCAATTATGTAAATAGATTTAATATGCAAGATGAAATGAGTATGATAAGGGTTACTAAAGTTGAAGAAGTCTACTAATACATTTTAAATACTGAGGAAAAATATATCCAAATGACAAAAAAATAGTATATAAATAGGAAGAGAAGTATGCAAACGAATTGAGGTTTAATATCCAAGAATGACCAAAGTTGAAGAGGCCAACCAATTTTGCTTAAAAGCCAAGGAAAAGATATGAAAATGACAACAAACTAGTTCTAGAGGTAGAGGGAGAGTATCAATAGGAAGAGGGCCAATGGGTAACCACAAAGGGAAGCAAGTCAATAAAGAATAAAGAAGTACTAAATTAGATAATGAGCCTAGCTAGGAAACAAGAGGAAAGGAAAACTAAATGAGAGGATGAGGTAGCAACAATAAAGGATTGTTTGGATAATATTTTTTCAATGTGGAGAAGGTGGTCATAGAACCTTTGTGTGTCAATGTCCTAGCATGTGTTGGGACAAATACATTCATGCCAAAGAGATATGGATATTGGGTGACAACTTGGTACATGTGAAAATTGACTTGAGTTGGACAACTTCTAAGTGGTCCATAGCCTTTACACATACTAGAAGGGAAAGGTAATAATTCTTAATGGGATGACACTTTGAAAGTGACAACAGTGTGAGAGTGGGACTTAAGAGAGCTACTACAACTAAGCAAGATATTGAATGAATTCCTCTATTGTAAAATAAGAAGTAGTGTTGAGAATGAGCCAAAAGGCTTGTTAATCTGTGAATACTTGAATATTTGTAAGGCTTAGGCCAACACTTCACTTGTGTGAAGGTATGTATGAATCTTGTGATACCTTGTACTCTTGTTGTAACTGAGAATTTGGATATGAAATAAAGATTTCTTGTGTTATTGTTGAGAGTTGGGATTTTCTACTTGTCCCGGTAGTCCATTAAGGTCCTTGGAACTAGGACTGCACTAGATGTTGACTTACATTGTTATGAATGACTCCATTCTTCTTGAATTCTCAATAAAAAAATATAATCATATTTTCCCACAATGACAACCATTTATTTAGATCCTACTTCTATTGCCTATAATTCAATGAAGAATATTATTACTTATAATATAATGGAAACATTAAAAGTAAACTAGAAACAGTTGAGTGGGAAGTTTGTTAAATAAATGGGGACATTTTATACAATCGAGTTAGATGTTTATGAAAATAAATGAAGACACATGGTTCTAAGAAATGAAATGATTTAATGTACATCATATAGTAGCTAGTAACTACATTTAAATTGTATATTTTATTATCAATATAAATGTCAAGATAACAAATTATGACTAAGTTTTAAAAGAAACATATTAATATAAAAAAATCTTTTTTTAAATAAAAATAATGTAGATTTGACAAAAAAATGTAGAATTGGTATTGATTTTGACAAATTATTTTTGCGAAAATTAACTAATAATTAAAACATTTCCAAATACTAATAACATTTGATAATCTAAAAAGTTAAAATAGTTTATTAAATGTTAAAACTAAAACAATGTAATATTAGATTTAAATGTGCACAAGCTATATTTTTAAAATGATTTTTTTCTTAATTATAATTATTCATAAACACTATTTGATTAACTCAAAAATTTAGAACAAGCAATGGTCAGGTTTATTTATAGAGTAGGTAATTTAATAGTTAACTAATCAATATTATTTTTTATTTTTATTAGTAAAAAGTATATAACATAGGACGGTGTAATATTCCACATCATATTATATAAATGACATTTGACCTTAGACTATTAGAAGCTTAAGAAAAATTATTATTTTTATAATATAGTCGGTCTTATCTCACACTTTATCAATAAAAATAGCTGCATAATTAAAGGTAGTTGTAATTCACGTGTTAGTTTAGTTTAAAGTGTATTAAAACATTCTAATATACTAATTGACAAGTTTGTGAAAAGAAACTAAAAATTTTAAAATATTTTAAATTTATTAAAAGTATATATCTAAATATTATTAGTTTTCAAAGTAAAAATTTGTAGTTCAAATCACTTTTTTTTCATTAATTTTTAATATAAAATAAAATATTATATGTCATATCTTTTTAATGATAATTTATGAATAATAATGTTTGTTTGGTATTAAAAAGTAGCAAAATAAGTCTTCGGACGTGTAGTGTCGTGGTTAAAACACTTTGTCGGTGAAGCAGCCACCAAGGCTCGAATTCATGTTGAGCCACTATGCTCGTAGGCCTTGTGTCTTCGCTCGGTTGTTGCGCTCGTGGGTTTGAACAAGTGAAGTGTGGGGATGAGGTCCCCTGTTTGTGGCCTCACCGGTTCATAGCTTCGGGTCAAAATCATTTCACGTGGAGTTGGAGAGCGTGTTGTGTCAGCATTGTCGATCATGTTAAAAAGTTTACTGGGCATTATTTAAAAAAAAAAAAAGTAGCAAAATTAAAGATTGTTTGATATTTGATAATTTATCCTTATGACTAGTAATAAATTACTTCCAATAGGATTCTTATTGGGGCCCCACTAATTAATTTATAAGGTAAACTAGATTTATTCTTATGATTTATTCATATCCCTCCTTGGATTCTTAAAGAATGGAAGCAAATAAAACATGGTAAGACTTCTTGTTATTTGTGCATCCTATTTTGTTTGGGAATTTATTTGTCTAATATGTGGAAATGGTTTCTTAACAAAGTTGAAACAAAATTATTCTAATGGGAAAACAAATACTTATCTTTAGCCGGTAAGATCCAAGTGGTCAATCTTATTTTCTTGGCTTCACATGTTTACTACTCATCTTGTTGGATACCCTCAAAAAGATGTTATAATGACCTCATTAAACTTGTTCATCACTTCCTATGGTCCAATTGGAGTGGTAACTTTGGATTCAAATACACTTGATGGCTCAATTGTATCAAATAAAAAAAAGGTGGGTTGTGTTGGACATTGCTGCTGCTAGGATATGTTGTTGTCATTGATGTCAACATATTCCTACTCCGGTGATTGCAGATTGGCTTATTGGGATTATGGTTTGGTGTATGGAGTATCTTTAGTATCATGATATTCCTCTGTATTGATTTTGGTGATCCGGGAAGCTTAATTGATCATATCATATGATTCGGTTTTGCAGTTTGTTTTCTGATTAGTGCTTTGCAGAGTTCAATATGTCTTCCGATATATTCCAGTGTGATCAGATCTTGTGCTGATATTTTGGGATATTGTTTGGGATTGTCCTGTGTATCTTCATTGCAGATGATTTGTGATTTGGTTCTCCACGAGTTATTTTTCTTCATGACAGTTGCTATGTGTTCTTGAGGTTCAGATGTTGACAGATGGAGATTTGATAAGTGGTGTTGGTGATCAACGTGCTTGTTGGTGTTTACTAATTGTGTCTTTTTTTTTTTGGCAATCCAAATTGATCATTGTGCAATTTTTTGATGATTTTGCTGAACTGGTGATGTTCTTCATGTTATCCAGTTCTCCTGGTGGTGTAGCGTGTTGTGATTGATCTTGGTGTGATTTCTGGTGGTGTTGTGTGTTTGGGAATTTGATTTAGGACCATGTTATGTCATGTATATCATTATATTGGTTTGGTGGTTGATATTTGTATTGTGTGATGTAATTTTGTAATTGTGAGTTGAGGGTTTAGCCGACCTTATTGTCAAGGTTGATGGATTGTATAAATAGGTGATATTGTCATGTAATTTAGGTATCGAGGTTGTGTTTGCATTATCAGAGAGTGGTGCATGTGCGAATACGGATTTATATTTCGATGTTGTGATTGAGAAGAGATTGGTGTTGCAGAGCAGACAATTGTACTTAACTAGAACTATCATCAGGCATTTGGAGATGCTATTATTACAGTTCATTCATTCCAGATTGTAGTCTGAATCTTGTTGTAAGTCAGTGACACTTCCCTGAGGATTGTAGCTTTTCAGGTCATTATCTTTTGAGAAGCGATCTCTAGGCAGTGTGCCTAAATGCATGTGCATTCCCCATTGTAATATTTTCACATACTAGTGCAAAGTATCATCTTATTGTGGGTAGGTTCCCACCGTGGTTTTTCCCTTAACCGAGTTTTCCACATCAAAATCTTGGTGTTGTGTGTTGTGCTATCAATTTGCTTATCTTTGTTATTGCTACAGTTTATTAGATCTATTTTTTGTGGTTAAGTTTGTAGATCTGGTGAAAACTGATTCACCCCCTCTCTTAGTTTTCCTCCATTGTTATTGCTAACAATTGATATCAGAGCTAGATCCTCCGGAAGAAGCTTAACCACTTGAGGAGATCTGGGATGGCAACTAGAACTGAAGGTTTTATCTTTAAGAAGGAGAGTTTGAGATTTGATGGAAGTAACCATGCTATATGAAAGAACTAGATGTAAGTGCACTTAGATGTCTTGGAGAAGATTACTGGAAGATTACAAAGATTGCCTATTCTGCTCCTCCGAATGGACCGATTACTATTGATGAGATCAAGGAAACTAAATATAACATTAGAGTGAAGGAAGCATTGCTAAGTGCCCTGAGTGATTTAGAGATGACAAATGTGATGAGACTTCACACTGCACATGAGATCTGAGAGAAGCTTGAAACCATGTATGAAGGAGATAAACAAGTGAAAGTTGCTAAGTTCCAGAGTTTGAAAGGAAAGTATGAGATGCTGAAGATGGGAGAAGATGAGAACATAAATACCTTTATGGCTAAGGTGAATGACCTTGTCCTAGGTATCAGATGTGTCGGTGGAACTCTTGAAGAAGATGAAATTATTGCTAAGGTGTTGATATTGTTGCCTCTTGCTTATAAACATAAGGTAGCTGCTATTGATGAGATCCGAAGTGTGACTATAGTAACAAGAGATATGTTGTTTGGAAATATTGCTACATTTGAGCTGAGAAAATTTGGTGAATCACATGGAATGTCTGAGACATTATTTAAAGCATCTATATCTATAAAATAGAAGTATGATCTTGAAGAGTGCAAAATATCTAGATATGAAAGAGAAAGGAGAGAGATGGAAGAGCAAGAAAGAGAACTAGATGAGCTTGAAGCATTGATTGCCTGAAGATTGCCAAAGGGAGCTAGTAAGTATGATAGAAAACTGCCTTTGAAATGTTTCTCTTGCAATAAGGTAGAACATTTTTCTTCTAGATGCTCGAAGAGAATGGATAAATATAATAGGCATAACAAATTTGATAAGCATGACATAAATGATAGATATGAGAAACATGAGAAGTATGATAAGCCTAACAAGTCTAACCGGAAGTATAGGAATCAAAACAACTATTATTATGTTTTTGATGAAGGTGTTACAAATGAAGAATCAAAAGGAGATGAAGTTGTGTTTCTTTCCATTAAAGAAGATGGACCGGTACCTATTGATTCCACTAGCTGCACTATTGAGGAGAAATCATTAGCTGCTAAGGAAAGAGATGAATGGGTAATTGATAGTGGTTGTTCACATCATATGACCGGTGATAAGAGTAAATTTATAAGTATGGAAAGGTATGATGGTGGAATTGTGAGATTTGGAGATGAAAAGGCTTGTGTGATCCGCGTTAGAGGTTCTATTTCTTTTGATGGTAAGCATAATACTGATGATGTTCTGTATGTTGAAGGTTTAAAGCATAATCTTTTGACTGTTGGACAGATGGTTGACAAAGGTAAAGATTTATAATTTAAGAATGGTAAATGTAAGATCCTAAATGCCTCTGGAATAGAGATTGCATTTGGAACTAAGACTGAAGGTAATATTTTTCATTTGAATGCTGGTGAGAAAAGTTGTTTGATTGCTCAGATTGATGAAAGTTGGTTGTGGCATAGGAGAATGTGTCATGTTAATTTGATTTAATGATTAAGATCAGTTTGTTGAAAACCAACAACATTGAGAGGGGGGGGGGGTGAATTAGTGTTATACTGGAATAGTAGATTTTAGCCTTAACAAAATATTCATGCACCAACCGGTATACTAGTATAAACAAAATTGAAAGAAGTAATGCAACCAATAAGCCAAACACATAAATGAGAACCATAACACACAAATTTATACATGGAAAACCTCAATGAGGAAAAACAATGGTGGGATTTGTGACCCACAATATCAATCCACTAGCCATATGAAGAGATATTACAATATATGATGAGCTTGCACTTGCAAGAAGGCTTACAACCTAGAGCACACTGCTTAATTATAATAGGAGCCTCACTAACTACATAAAATTCTAGACAACAATCCAGAGAAGTGTGAACTGCTAAGATATCATCTTCTATGCCAGAATATAATTTCAGTTTAAGCTCTGTCTGTTCCGATTGAAACCCTAAACCCCTTTACCGGAATAACCCTTACAATAAATTCCTCACATACATAATCTCTCTGAATAATTACATTCACATATTCACCACCATATTCCTATTTTCTTCTTCCTTAACACAAAACGATCTAATCAATCTGCCCTATATACCCTATACAAATTTATGCCTTATGTCGACTTACAAAGATATATACAATATCAGATTACATGTTAGCCATATAACAAAAATGAATAAACATTAAAACAAGTTGCTGATGCCGAATCCAAGATAAGTCAGCCTTCAATACCGATAACCTTTACTATACCATGTCGGCCTGTGTTGCTGGTGACTAAAGAAGTCTTCCTGTCTTGCCGGTGCCAGTGCCAGTGCCAGTGCCAGTGCTAGTGTAGAACCTGTGAAGTGCCTACCGGTACACCATATGAATCTGGAACCCAAAATCATGTTGTCATCAATGAAAACATAGTGAAACCAACCAATAGAGTGTCAATTGCCAACAATCTCCCACTTTGGCATTGATGGCATCACTCATGTGAAAAATGGTCATGGTTTCATCTGCCAGTTTCATCCTGCCTTGCTCCCCCTGAGCTGAATATGCAAACTACTCCATATCTCCAAAATTCCAAAAATTCTGTGACTCCCCCTAATGTATGCAACTCTTTTATCCTTTTTCACATCTATACTACTCCCCTTTTGACATTAATACCCAAAAAAAAATATGTCAAAGAATAAGAACTGTACACTGAATACCTCCAAAAATGTCTTACTAGAGCTTGACCAATTTCAAGATTTTTGGATAAGCTTTCTTCAGTAATTCCACATAAGTATCCCAGCTAGTTTTGAATGTGTCGGAGATAGATACAAGTCCACTCAATAAATATGCAAAAGATTCTTTCTCATTTACCTATGCTGATGTGGGCTTTCCCAGCATATCCATGCATTCCTTCTTATGTACACAGAGTGAATCCAATCTTGGATTCACCAAACCTCTTAGACTTCTAGCTCTCCGAATTATTTTATCTCTTTCCTTTTCAAGAGTAGAAATTTGGTTCTCCAAAGTCAAAATTTATCCATCAATTGATGTTGTCAGTGAAATTAGTCCATCAAAAGAGTTAGCAATATTATCAATTTTCTCCTATACCTCTTTTATCTTTTTATCTACATTTGTTGTAAGTATCTCAGTATTGCAACATACCTTGCATATGTTTGTACATTGTTTCAAAGAATTTTCATTTAGAATTAACTTCTCCTCAATCTTTTTCTTCTCTCTCTCAATGATTTGATCAAAAGAGGCTCTCTTAGCCTGAGTGAATCTTTCAAGTGCTTGTTGGTTAGAGATTTGTTGTAAGAATTGAAAGTCTTTTGATATGTGCTCAGTTATTACCTTAAGCTTTCCGGAAGGGCTCACTTCATTTTCAATCTTACACTCTGGGACCAATCGGTGTAGAACGGTGATGGATTGATCTATAATCCCTTTGTTTATGGTTCCCTCCTTCATCAACTTCTGAGCAGCCATCATCATTAGTTCTGTGGGACTCATCTCTGTGATGGTTTTCTTTTCCACAAGGGAAGTGTCAATTGTCAATAATTATGTGCCAACAACTGGTTCCCTATTGGATTCCCTTGTTTTCTCTAATGATTTATCCTTTATTACCTCCTCACTTGCACTAGTGGCTTCACCACTGGGTGCAGTCTGTGTAACTTATAGTTCCTCTCTAGGAACAGTATCCTCAACCTGTACATTAGTATCTGGAGGACAATTGTCCTCAACCTTAGTATCCTGTACAATGTTCTTAGTATTAACCGATGTTTCAGTATTTGCCTATACATTTGTGTTTGTTAGTGGCTCAATTTCCACTCTCTTGATATTCTTCAAAACTAAGGGTGGAGTACCCATAATCCCTTTTCCTTTCCCTTCAACTAGTGTATCTATAGTATCTGTCTTTGTCTCCAGTGAAGTAAAGAATCCTTTGTGTTCTCCCAAAAATTTAATCCAAGCTTTCTGAGTTTCCTTTATTACTTCATTTATATACATCCCCTTGATCTCTGAAGTTACTAAGTCCTCTATATGACAGTGAATGTATGCCCTAACATCTTCTACATACACCACTCCCTTTGGGATGCGAGAAAATGCTCCAACCGAATCTTCCTTGGTAGCCACATGTGGATACCACTTGAAAATTGGCCTGGGGTGGTCCTTAACCTCCACTACAGTTGGATTTGCAACAAAAATAGGAATAAAAGATGATCTCGCTTCCATGTTTCAAGAAAAATACCTTTTGTTCGCTTTTGGTAAAAACCTTCAACAATTTTTTCTAGACACCGGTATGATCACTCAAGAAGAAATCTGATTGCCTCTGAATAGCCTTTGATCACACTTAGTCACTTTGAATCGCTCTAAAATCGCTCTGAATGCAGGGTGTTTAACAATTAAGTGTATTCGACCTTTTATCTTTCGAAAGAAAAACCCTAATCTTTCATTGACATAAAGGACTACCAGTGAAAGATACCGGATCTTGCTTAGAATATATCCATGCTGGATAATCTTCTCCAATATCTGGAACATCTTCCAGAACCTCTTCCCAGGCCATATGCATCATCTTCATGAATTTTGCCTACCCCTAAGGCATCTGCCTTAGTTATCAAATGAGCTCACTATCGGTGCAGGAGTAGTCTCTTCTGCTGGATAGGTAATCGGGACATTCCCATCTGATGATTTCTCTTTAGTCTTCCCAACCCATCTCTGAGTATGATCATGCTAGATTTCACTAACCTTCTCTTTTCCTTTTTTATTTGATCCTCCATTACTAACCAGTGGGTTTCTGCTTCTACAAAACTTAGCAATATGTCCAATTTCATTGCATGCATAACATGTAACATTGTTATTTTGAATTGCCTTGCTAAAACCAGTGAAATTACTTCACCTACACTAATTAGCCATATGCCCAAATTTTCCACAAGCATAGCATTTTACATTCATTCTGCAATATTTTGTCTTATGACCAATTTTATTGCATTTAGAACATTTACCAGGAGCAGAATCAGGGTTCTGATTTGCTCTATTTCTACATTGCCTAGCTATGTGACCAAATCTATTGCAAACAAAACCTCTACCATTGAATTTATAAGCATTGAATTGCCTTACTGGTGCCTTATGGTTTTGATCTTCATTAGTAGTACCAGAACTCTGTCCTTGCTCAAATCCAAGTCCACTGGAATCTCCAATCTGCCTTTGTCTCTTTAGTAACTCATCAAGTTGTGCTGAGTTGATCTTGAATTTTTATTTGTACTCACTTGCAACAGTTAAATAATCTCTTAGTATTGTCATTTATCTCTCAAGATCTTTCTCATTGCTCTAGGATTGTACAAAATTAGTTCTCAACATATCATTTTCATGAACCAATCTATGACATTCTTCAAACTTGTTCTTTAGGGATACAACAAGATTTTCTTCATTTTTCTTTCTGTCCTCAATCTCCTTAGACATCCTCATAGTTATAGCTTGCATTTCATTCTTCATAACCATGTTATCCTGACTCAATTTCTAACATTGTTCCTTAAGTGCATTTTTCTCTTCATCATCCTGATTTTGCAAAAGTTCCTTCCTCCTAGCTTGAATAGATGATAGCCTCTCTTGTAGGACAAGAATGAATTCCTTAGTAGAATTCAACTCATCTTGTAGCTTTAAGTTCTTCAACCTTTCAACATCATAATCTTCAAGTGCCATCTCAAGCTACTTCTCCAAAGCCACATTCAATGATTCCGGTTTCAGGATCTTCCTCAAGCTGTTAAACTTCCTCTGAGGCACAAGGCTCTGATACCAATTGTTGGAAACCAATAACACTGAGAAGGGGGGGGGGGGGTAAATCAGTGTTATATCGGAATAGTAGATTTTAGCCTTAACAAAACATTCATGCACTAGCCCGATATATCAGTATAAACAAAATTGAAAGAAGTAATGCAACCAATAAGCCAAACACATAAATGAGAACCATAACACACAGATTTATACATGGAAAACCTCAATGAGGAAAAACCATGGTGGGATTTGTGACCCACAATATCAATCCACTGGCCATATGAAGAGATAGTACAATATATGATGGGTTTGCACTTGTAGGAAGGCTTACAGCCTAGAGCACACTGCTCAATCACAATAGAAGCCTCACTGACTACATAAAATTTCAGATAACAATCCGAAGAAGTGTGCACTGCTAAGATAGCATCTTCTATGCTAGAATATAGTTCCGGTTTAAGCTCTGTTTGTTCTAGTTGAAACCCTAAACCCCTTTACCGGAATAATCGTTACAATAAATTCCTCACATACATAATCTCTCTGAATAATTACATTTGCATATCCACCACCATATTCCTATTTTCTTCTTCCTTAACACAAAATGATCTAATTAATCTGTCCTATATACCCTATACAAATTTATGCCTTATGTCCATTTACAAAGATATATACAATATCAGATTACATGTCAGCGATATAACAAAAATGAATAAACATAAAAAATGGTTGCCGATGTTGGATCCAAGATAGGTTGGCCTTCAATACCGATAACCTTTACTATACCATGTCGGCCTGCATTGTCAGTGACCAAAGAAATCTTCTTGTCCTATCAGTGCCGGTGTAGAATATGTTGTCATCAATGAAAACATAGTGAAACCAACCAATATAGTTGTAGCATCGTAAATTGTACGCACTTGCTAGGGTGGTACAATTTCACACCTAGTTTAGCACCCGCCTTGGCCCATTTTGCATTTTGCATTGCATTTCTCCTTTAGCACTTAATTAATCAAATTAATTAGGTCTAAGGTCCTATTTCATCATCTTCCACATTATAAAGTTGGGCCCTTTCATTAAAGTGTGCCCCTTTCATTTTATTCTTCCAATACATCATTTAATCAAAAACCCTAATTAGGTCCTATTTTGAACTTGGGGGCTTGATTTCGGGGGTCAAAACATCTTGAAATCAGCTGTAACTTCGGGATTCTCTCTAAAATCATCATATCCGACGGCCCTGAAAATTTGGTGAAAAGTTGTCGGGACCATGGCGCCCGGAGAGGACCATGGCGCCCGGAGTGCACATGGTCCCGGACATTTTTCCCAAAATTTTAGGAGCACGATCCAATCATAAAATAAAGCTTAACCCCAAGAAATTGGCAGGAGATTCAATCTCTAGGTCGGCCAAAAGTTGAAATTAAGACCTAGGGTTTCATATATAAGAGCTCTCTTTCTTCATTTGAAAGGACCAGATTTTAGGTTTCAAGGACCTTCTAGGCAGCGAAAGAGCAGGTATAGGGTTCCTCCTAGAGAGCTTAAAGTTAAAAAGAAGGAAGAAACTAGAGATCAATCAATCTTACCTAAACCTATGAGCAATAATTTTGTGGCCGCTTCTCAAACTTCTTCTCCTCACACCTCTAATTCTGAAGAATTTGATTCTTTGTCTTATGAAAAACATCCTTCTCTTTCTGAAATGGCTAATCGTTATGGTCGTGGTTTTCATATCTTGGCTAAGAGTGGCTATAGTGGAAATGGTTGTGGTGCAAATGAACAAGGAATTAAAGTTCCTTTAGAACATAACATGCATGAATATTCATTTGGACTTGGATATAATCTTTCTAAGCCCACCAAAGCATCTAAAAGACCATCTCTCAATGTGAATGCTATATTTAGTAGTGATGATGATCTCACTTCAACTAAATCATCTTCTACTTCTATCAACTCTCATTTCCCTCATAAGGAAATCTTGGCGATGAATAAATCTCTTTATGACTCCCCTCAAATTTCTAAATCCAATTATGAATCTTTATCTCCTATTCATCATAAAGTCCTTTCCTCCAGGGATAAGGCTCTAATAAATTACACTCATCCCTCTTCTAAGATTTCTCGTAGCTGTCCTTCTTCAATTTTTATCACTTTATACATGTTTTTGATCTCACTTATAGTTGAGCATTCAACATGTCATATTCAAATACCTCATTCAATCTATTATGTCTTTAAATAACATTAATGACTATTATGTTGCTCATCATTATGTGACATTGGTAGCTCATTTACTGGGGGCTCATTGTCATTCATGATGGTACAATTTCAAGTGCAATCACATTTTTGAAGCAACATAATAGCCTAATTTTTCTATGTTATCTCTTGTTCCTATGGGGTAATAATGTGGAAATATTGATCATCTTTTCTTTATAATCCTCTTTTCTTAGATATGGGAGAAGATGTGTATTCTCTTTCTTACCTTACCCACTTCTTGTGAGGAGCATTTTACATACACTAATGTCTTGCTTGCATGTAGTACATTTTGCTTATGTCTAAATCTCTCCCTAGAAGATTGTGGAAGTCCTTCTCATTGTCCTTATCCTTGGGAGGCAATGATCTTTCCTTATTTTTTTTTCTAAGGATCCATTTTTTCCTATTTCATGGATGGTGTGAACTTTATTACTTGATGTATTCCTTGTATGCATTTGTTGTTGTTTGTTCAAGGATTCTCTCTTACAAGAGGTGTAAGTCCTTGACTACAACCTCTTTTGCCCTTGGTAAAATACATCCATAATGAATTCACTCTCCCAATTGGGTTAAAAAGAGCGTCATCCTTCATTAAGAATCACTTTCACCTCACAAAAGAAGGAAGTATTGCATTCTTATTCTCTTCTAGAAGATGTTATATTTGTCTAAGACAATTCCTCTTGGGGATAGGTGTCTTTTGTACAAAGATCTCTTCTCCTCTAAGGATCTCCTTTACACATACTACAAGATATCCCTTTTCAACTATCTTATCCTTGCTTAAAGAGTGCAAAACTCTCTTGCTTGGATCTATGACATTGTTGCATTTTTGGGGTATCTTCTTTTGTGATAAAGGTAGGTATCCTTGTTCTACTTTTCTTATGACATAAACATTACACTTTTTGAGCAATGGGTCATTCTCGGAACCAGAGCATAGACTCTTAGAGCGAGATGTCTCCATTTTTCTTTTATGTAAGGTGATTATTCTCGGAACTAGAGCACAGACTCTTAGAGCGAGATGTCTCTATTTTTATTTTATGCAAGGTGATTATTCTCGGAACTAGAGCACAGACTCTTAGAGCGAGATGTCACGCTTTTGTACTATACATATACAGGTTGTAGCATACTCGGGCATAGACTCCTATGAGGTGCTTCTAACCTCACTTACACACACATGCATGAGGCTGAGTGGAACTAGCAGCATAAGGCTAGACTTTCTCACTCTCCTCCCTTACATGGATCACCTAGACAGACTCTAGGGGCTAGTTTTCCATGTCCTTTGTCCCATGGATCACCTAGACAACATCTAGGGGCGAGAAGTCCATGTTTTCTCTCTCACTATTCTTCTCATGGATCACCAATGTGTGTATTCATGCTTTTTTCCTTTCTTTTCTTCTCTTTGCATTGTGTTTCCATTTACATCCTTCATCTTGTGTTAGAGAACTCTCAAATCCTTACACTCTTTGTTGTGTTGGAATTGAGATTTAGTCCTCTTTCTTACCAAATGATTCTCCATTAGTTTTTGATCTCATATCAAATCTTCTTGTGAGCATTTGTCATCAATATTCTTTAACAATTCGAAGTGGTAAACATGATACCCTGTTTCAACTCACTAAAATTAGCAAGCCAAAACAGGGGGGGGCATATAGCTACCCTCAAATTTTCATCACCTTCCTTAGTAAGCATTAGGTGATTTTGTGATCTAACATGGGGTTTTGTAGGTTGTGGTTCCTAACTGAGTACTGCAGATACCACTGGGGGCTTCGTTCGACAGACTTATGGATATATCCTTTTTCAAATAATGTTTACTTTTCTATACTTTAGCTTGCATACGCACGTAGTGTTCATATGACCACTAAAGTGGGGGCTAAATGTAGCGTCGTAAATTGTACGCACTTGCTAGGGTGGTACAATTTCACACCTAGTTTAGCACCCGCCTTGGCGCATTTTGCATTTTGCATTGCATTTCCCCTTTAGCACTTAATTAATCAAATTAATTAGGTCTAAGGTCCTATTTCATCATCTTCCACATTATAAAGTTGGGCCCTTTCATTAAAGTGTGCCCCTTTCATTTTATTCTTCCAATACATCATTTAATCAAAAACCCTAATTAGGTCCTATTTTGAACTTCGGGGCTTGATTTCGGGGGTCAAAACATCTCGAAATCAGCTGTAACTTCGGGATTCTCTCTAAAATCATCATATCCGACGGCCTTGAAAATTTGGTGAAAAGTTGTCGGGACCATGGCACCCGAAGAGGACCATGGCGCCTGGAGTGCACATGGTCCCGAACATTTTTCCTGAAATTTTAGGAGCACGATCCAATCATAAAATAAAGCTTAACCCCAAGAAATTGGCAGGAGATTCAATCTCTAGGTTGGCCAAAAGTTGAAATTAAGACCTAGGGTTTCATATATAAGAGCTCTCTTTCTTCATTTGAAAGGACCAGATTTTAGGTTTCAAGGACCTTCTAGGCAGCGAAAGAGCAGATCTTTGAAGACTTCAACAACATTCAACATCCATCCATCAAGCAATCATCAATTTCATTCATCCATTTAGGGCTTTGAAGACATTGAAGAGCAATAGGGGATCACCGACTGAAGATTGGCTTGTACCCCTCCCTTGGGGTTGGGTATGATTTCATGTTGTTTTCATGTCTTTGCATAAGCCTCATTATATCATTTGCATTCATGCTTTAGATCACTTTGCATCTTGATTTGGAGCATTTACATTATCATTTGCAAGCAATTAGGGTTTACTTTCTAGGTTGCTCTAGTTTGCTTACTTTCATTTTAGGATCTTGCACACACACAAGGTCTGCACACACTACTTTTACAATACAACTTGGCTATTCGTGGAGGTGGAAATCACCAAAGTGGGGGTTTGACTAAGGCAAAACCCTATATAGCCGCCCACCACACCTTTTCAGATATAAGTATAGGTTTCGAAATTCAGACGACGCCGCAAGTTGCAGATCCGGAAGAAGCAGACCGAGTCGGAACAACACACCAAGTTTCAGAGAAAAAGACCAGGACAAGGGCGTGGGGCGCCCTGGTCCTGCCAGGACAGGGGCGCTGGGCGCCCTGGTCCTCCTGACAGACAGCAAGTTTCAACATTTTTGATAGCTTTTCAGGTTGCAAAACAGCAGTTTCAGGGGCAAAATCAGGACAGTGGCGCTCGCGCCCCCGTCCCGAACATTTTCACTCAGATTTTAACTCTGGGTACGCATTTGCATTCTTGTCTTGTCCTTGTGTTTACAACTTTCCACTGTTTAAGTTCAATTCTGCAATCTTGTTATTAGTTCGTACTTGCACTTTGGGGTTAGGAATTGAACTTGCATCATTTTATCTTTCAATTACAACAAAGGAATAGAAATCCTAATAGGTAGCCCGTGGCTCTCTCTTCCACAAAAAGAAGTAGCCAATTGTGTGATACCTCTAGGCTCTTTCGTATTCCACAAGTGTGTGGTTGAAAGTGAGATTAGGGCCTGTTTGCTTAGTGTCACTTTTTCCCCCACACAATAGTATCAATTGCCAACATAGTTATATTCAAGCTATTAGAGATCTGCCTAAGATTGTTAAGCCTACTAATATGGTATGTAAAGAATGTCAATTGGGTAAGAAAACACGAATTTCTTTCAAGAGCAAGCACTATACATTTTATGGATTGCTAGATCTTGTGCATACTGACCTATATGGACCTACAAATTTTATAAGTGTGCAGGGAGATAGATATTTTATGTTGCTAATTGATGATTATTCCAAGGTGATGTGGGCTTTCTTCTTGAAGGAAAAATCTTAAGCATTAGACAAATTCAAGATATTGAAAGCAAAGGTTGAGACTTAGTCGGGATTGAAGGTGAAATGTCTAAGATCTGACAAAGGTGGAGAATTTTGATCTAGTGAGTTTGATTCATTCTATGAGAAGCATGGATTAGAAGACAATTATCTACTCCTAGAACCCCTCAGTAGAATGGAGTTTTTGAAAGGAAGAACATTACTATTTTGGATGCTGCAAGGACTATGTTGATTGAAGAGAATGTTTCAAAGATCTATTGGAGAGAAGCTATTAGCACTACTATTTATACATTCAACCAAGTTCATATTAAAGGTGATACTGATAAAACTCCTTATGAGTTATGGTTTGGTCATGTTCCTACAGTGAGATATTTTAGATTCTTTGGTAGCAAATGTTATAGCAAGAGAGATGATGACATAGGAAAGTTTGATGCAAGAAGTGATGAAGGAATTTTCTTGGGATATTCAACAAAGAGAAAAGCCTATTGGTGCTACAATAAGAGACTGAGAAAGATAGCGGAAAGTGCAAATGCGAAGGTGGATGAGAACCTTGGAAAAGAGATCAGAGCTTGTGGATATGATGATGGTCAACATGTTGTTTTGAATCCTATTCAGAATGATAAATCAAAGCAAAATGATCCGGTAAAGACAATTAATCCAGATGTTGTTACTAGTGAAGAGGTGCAGGAACCTGAAAAATCAAAACAATCATAAGACTCCGAGGTATGTAAGATTGAATCATTCAGAAAATTAGATTAATGGAGATAAAAATAAAGGTGTGATAACTAGAAGAGGGCTAGTTGTTGAAGAGGTATGTTTGATTTCTAAAGTTGAACCTAAAGATGTTGTCGAAGCTTGTAAAGATGAAAATTGGATGAGAGCTATGGAAGAAGAATTAGATCAGATTGAAAAGAATAACACATGGGAGCTTGTTCCTAGACCTAAAGATAAGAATGTTATTGGTACTAAATGGTTATTTGTGAGAATTTGTTTAAAATAGCCAAGATCAAGAGCACATTGAATATCACAAGAGAGACAAATAGATTTGATAAGAATAAAATTTATTTTAATAATCAAGAGAAAAATACTGATCAACTGGATCATCAAGAATTGTTACATACAATGTAGATGAGACTGCTTATAAAGGCAAGGCTAAGAGACAAGAGAGCACACAATGATGACATGTGGCTCAATGAGATGCAAGGGTAGGTAGGGGTAGGTAGGAGAAATAGTAAAATATTCCACATGAGGTGGATCACCCATCGAAGGTGGAATTATCACTCCACAATAAGTGGATATGATAAAGTAATAACAATAACACACTATAAAAGGTGGAAATTCTCCTACATACACACTCCCAACGCAACACATCTCCCTAAGTATCTCATATGCAAACTACAATGTAGTGCATGTACCTAAGTAAACTTAAGTAAAGTGTAATTATATCCAACATGAATAAATAATTACACTAATAGTATTCAAGAAAAAATTAAATGAAGTCGGTGAAGTTGTCAGGAATAAAGAAAGATTGGTATCCAAAGGATATTCATAGAAAGAAGGAGTTGATTATGAGGAAACTTTTGCTTCAATTGCCAGACTTGAAGTTGCTAGAATGTTGCTTGCATATGCTGCCTATAAAGATTTCAAGGTATATCAGATGGATGTCAAATATGCCTTTTTGAATGGTGATCTTGAGGAAGAAGTCTACATTGAGCAACCTGATGGATTTTCATTATCAGATGATGGAGACATGGTATGCAAAGTGAAGAAATCTCTTTATGGATTGAAACAAGACCCTAGAGCCTGGCATCCTAGACTAGATAAGTATTTATTAAAATTGGGATTTAATAAAGGTGCTACTGACAATAATCCATACTTTAAGATAGAGAATGATAACATCTTGATTGTTGAAGTATTTGTTGATGACATTATATTTGGTGGAGATGATGACTTGAGCATAAATTTTGCCGGTGATATGCAAAAAGAATTTGAGATGTCTATGATTGGAGAAATGAAATTTTTCTTAGGTTTACAGATTTCATAGATTGGAAAAGGTATATTTATATCACAAACTAGATATGTGAAGGAGTTGCTAAAAAAGTTTGGGTTAGATGACTCCAAACTAGTTGGAACTCCTATGGTAACTAGCGGCAAATTGTCTAAAAATGATGAATCTCCGAAAGCTAATCAGAGTTTGTACAGATCTATGGTTGGTAGATTTCTATATCTTACTCAGACTAGACCAGACATTATGCATGCTATGTGCATGGCTTCTAGATATCAATTTGATCCGAAAGAGAGATGCCACTGTTGTGAAGAGAATATTCAGATACTTGAAGGGAACTGTGGATTATGGCTTGTGGTATCCGAAGAATGATGATTTCATGTTATGTGCTTATACTGATGCTGATTGGGTTGGTGATGTTGATGATTGAAAGAGTACCTCCGGTGGTGCATTCTTTTTAGGTAATAAATTGGTTTCATGGGCTAGTAAGAAACAAGATTCAATGTCCTTATCTACTACTAAAGCTGAGTACATTGTTGTTACTAGTAGCTGCACTCAGGTGGTTTGGATGAAGCAAATGTTGAAGGATATCAAAGTTATCTATGATGAGCCAACTATCATATACTATGATAATTCCAGTGCTATAAATATGTCAAAGAATTCGGTGCAACATTCAAAGACTAAACATGTGTCAATCAAATATCATTACTTGAGAGAAAAAGTCAGTGATGAGGAAGTGAAATTGGATTATGTATCTACAAAGGAACATATTGCTGATATTTTCACTAAGCCTTCTCCCGCAGATAAATTTGTCTACTTGAGAGACAAGCTAGGGGTATCCACCCTTCTTGATGGGAACTAGATGCATTGAGTTGCATCAATCCGGTGGACTTCACAATCTTATTCCTTTTATCCTAATTGATGAGTTGGTGTTGCTCCTCTAGTGGAGTAGTCTGGTTATGTGTTTAAGGGGGAGAGAATCATGATTTGTTTATTTAAGAGAGTGAGTTTGGTTTTCTATTTTAAGATCTTTGGCATTGCTGTCAAAGGGGGAGAGAAGCATGTGAAAAACTATTTTATCTACTTGATCTTAGGGGGAGTCTGTTGGAGATTCTTTCTTATTTCTTTGCATTGATTGTTTTTCACATTCATATGTTGCCATCAGTGCCAAAGGGGGAGATTGTTGGACATTGTTGCTGCTAGGATATGTTGTTGTCATTGATGCCAACATATTCCCGCTCTAGTGATTGCAAATTGGTTTATTGGGATTATGGTTTGGTGTATGGAGTATCTTTAGTATCATGATATTCCTCTATATTGGTCTTGGTGATCCAGGAAGCTTAATTGATGATATCATATGATCCGGTTTTGCAGTTTGTTTTTTGATCAGTGCTTTGCAGAGCTTAGTATTTCCTCTGGTATATTCCGATGTGATTAGATTTTGTGTTGATATTTTGGGATATTGTTTGGGATGGTCTTGTGTATTTTCATTGCAGATGGTTCATGATTTGGTGCTCCGCAGGTTACCTTTCTTTGCTACAATTCTTGTGTGTTCTTGAGGTTTAAACGTTGATAGATGGAGATTTGACAAGTGGTGTTGGTGTAGCCATCTCTCATAATTCTAACATTCTTGTTGGTGTTTCCTAATTGTGTCCTATTTGTTTTGGCAATCCACATTGATCGTTGTACGAGTTTTTGGTGAATTTGTTGAACCAATGATGTTCTTCATGTTATGCGGTTCTCCTGGAGGTGTAGCGTGTTGCAGTTGATCTTGGCATGATTTCCAATGGTGTTGCATGTTTGGGAATTTGATTTAGGAGCATGTTATGTCATGTATATCATTATATTGGTCCAATGGTTGAAATTTGTATTGTGTAATGTAATTTTGTAATTGTGAGTTGAGGGTTTAGCTGACCTTGTTGTCAAGGTTGATGAATTGTATAAATAGGTGATATTGTCATATAATTTAGGTATCGAGGTTGTGTCTGCATTATCAAAGAGTGGTGTATGTGCGAACAAGGATTCATCTTTCAGTGTTGTGATTGAGGAGAGATTGGTGTTGCCGAGAAGACAATTGTACTTAACCAGAACTGTCATCAGGCATTTGGAGATGCTATTATTGCAATTCATTCATTCCAGATTGTAGTCCGAATTTTGTTGCAAGTCAGTGAGACTTCCCTGAGGGTTGTAGCCTTCCGGGTCATTATCTTTTGAGAAGTGAGCTCTACGCAATGTGCCTGAATACATGGGCATTCTCCATTGTAAAATTTTCACATACTACTGCAAAGTATCATCTTATTGTGGGTAGGTTCCCACCGTGGTTTTTCCCTTAATCGGGTTTTCCACGTCAAAATATTGGTGTTCTGTGTTGTGTTATCAATTTTCTTATCTTTGTTATTGCTGCACTTTATTAGATATATGTTTTGTGGTTAAGTTTGTAGATCCAGTGAAAAATGATTCACCACCCCCCCTCCTAGTTTTCCTCCATTGTTACTGGCATCTGCCAAAAATAAATGGCAAATAGTCAAGTGGATGGGCAAAATTGAATTGGATTTTTACTTTCATATCAAAGCCTCCTTTCCTCTATAGTCTATTTGGAAGGACTAGCAGCAAGTTTGCAAATTTTTGAAGTGGAAACATCTTTCATTGCAACATGGCTTCAATTTTAGTGACTCTTCAATCTGGTGGAACAAGCTGATTTAGTACTAAGGACAACCTCTCATTGTTTCCTTTCAAAGTTATGCCTATTACCTTTTTAAGAAAGGTGTTTGTCAATTCAAGGACTTGTGGGACTTTAATAACCTTGATTGGGCTTCATGACATATCATTAAAAGTATCTTTGGTTTAAATAACAGGTTTAAAGGGTTTCTTATTTTTGTTAAATCACTAGTTCTGATTGATCTTACCATGAAAATTTGTACTTAGATGGAATGTAACTTCTCAAGGGATTGGTGGTGGTTGGCTACTCACTAGTTTAGTCATTTTCCTTTAAATAAATTTTACTTAAAGCTCTTGCCTTCCTTGCCACTAAATCCTAGATTGAATAAAAAATGGAACTGCAAATTTCAGGAAAAGACTTGGAAAAAGTTGAGTGCTCAGATCTGGCTTTCTAAAGTAGAGGCTAATGCTCAACTCTTGGATTGAAAATAATTGCATTTTGGGTCAGTGCAAGAAGTTGAGTCCACTTTTTGGCCAAAAAGTGGAAATGTTTTTCCTTGATTTTTAGATTTTGCCACATTTGACCTAAAAATTTGAAGCACTTTGAGATTGAGTCTTGAAAAAAGCAAGTAATACAAAATATAGCACTTAGAGTTTAGTTTCCAAATATGTTATTTATTTTAATACCTAGATAATAGAAATTGACTTTCAAAATGGATTTCTAAAAACCACTTTTTAAAAATGCCTATTTTAGGACCTTACTATGCACGTATACAACCAACACCTTTTGACACAAATAAAGTTTTTTTTCAAATCCTCTTGAGAAATGATTTGTAACACACTAAAGATATATATTATTAAATTTTTATTGGCCCTAATTGTCATTTTAAAAACTCGTCGTGTATGGCTAGCCTAATTTGGCCTAAACTTATCATTTTTTATTTTTTTTAAATTGAAAATAATTCTATGTAGATTGATGACAAATAATTTATTTTTCAAAAAATGTAAAAAACAAAAAAGTTATTAAATAAACAAGAGAAATTGATATTTCAAGTTAATGAACTAGATTTAGTACAAATTAATTGAAAAATAGAAAAAATAAAATAAAATCTTTAAAAAAATTATATATTCAGAATCTACACAGTGTAATTTGAAATGGGTTTTAATTTTGTTGAAAAATTCTATGATAATGAGCATCAAACATATGCCAGGACTCAGTATACCACCATGTCATTGATATAACCTTGTACTTGCAGGTCCAAGGCTAAGGGTTGAGCATTCCATACCTTTCCCGAACCAAAATCGGATGCACATGGCGAACTCTGTTTTCAAAATTTAAGAAATGGGGCCCTGTTTTAATAAATGAGTCCCTGTTTTATAAATGGGTCATGTTTTAATAAATGGGTCCCCGTTTTATAAATGAGGCCTTGTTATGTTTTTGACTTAAATAACAGGTCCCTGTTATATTTTTAAATGGGGCCCCGTTATGGTTTGGGACCCGTTAATAAGGCCCTGTTATTTTTTCACCTCGAGCCCCCAAAGCATAATGAGGCCCCATTCCTAGTAGCACACTTTCTAATGCGCGCACTTCCACCTAAGTGGGACTCAACTTTGTGCACTTACCCTTTTAAATTTCTAGTTGGAGACAATTTGAAACGTTTGATGATTCAACCATATATCTGCCCTTTTTGTCATCATGAGAATGAGAATTTGAAACATTTTTTTTGGGGATTGTATTTGGGCTAAGCCAAAAAGGAAGGTTGTTTTTAATTACATCCTAGCTATTTTTGGTCATGTTTTATGCTGGAAAGAAGCTATGTTGGGACTTAATCTTAAAGAGAATATTGTGGCCGACTCTATGAGGTAATTTTACTTAACAACTAGAAAAGTAGATGCATGGCTATGTTTTCTAACCATAAGTTTCATCAAGAAGGAGACATTCAAAGGTTTTAGTTTGAGGTCATATTTTAGATCATTTTCTTGTGTCTTAATTACAAGAGGGGCCCAAAGAACAATGGGAGATCAACAACCAGCTTGATAGGATTAAGTTCCAATTGTTGCAGCTACATAAAAGTGATGCTTTTTGCTCTAAATAGCTCCAGAAAATGTTAAATTTCAGATTATAATAGTTACTTGTCTTTCTATCTCTCCTTATACTCGGCCTAGAATTTCTTCTATGTAAATTTGGTAATGACTGTATGCTCCATTGGAGCTGCTTTTGTCTAATGTATTCCTACTTGGCCCAAGATAACTTCTATGGATCTTTAGTATGACTATATGCTCCAGTGGAGCTGTTTTTAATCTCATGCGTTTTTAAATTTTTTTGACAGTTGTTTGCCATCCATATTGTATTTTTTCTCCCTTTGCTTTATTCAATAAAAAAAGTGTCAAAAATATACCTATCCCATAGAAACCTTGAAACATTACCATAATGCAAATTAAATTTTCATGCAATGAGGCAAAAATCACTTAGGAATACCAAGGTTCATCTTAAAGGATCATAGTTTTCTCATGGAGTAAGATGTTATTTCTTAGTCATGACTATTCGCTAAATTAAATTCATGTTGTCCTCAATCCTAGTAGCATAGATATCTTAAACATATCTATCTAAAAGATATTATATCAATCTTAAGACATTTATATCAAAATTGTTATTGAAAGTAGATAGATTTTGAAAGATTGATTTTTCCAATAATCTTTTGTGCTTGCATATATAATTAAAATAATTTATTAATATGAAAATTAAAAATATTTTTTAATGATTTTAATTTTCGATGTTTTAATGTCAATTTAAAATTTTAAAAAGAAATTCTAGATAGATTGGAAGTAATTTATTACTAGTCATAAGAATAAATTAACAAATATCAAACAAACTCTAATTTTGTTACTTTTTAATATAAAAAATTAATATCAAACAAACATTATTATTTATAAATTATCATTAAAAAGATATGACATATAATATTTTATTTTATATTAAAAATTAAGTGATATTTGAACTACAAATTTTAACTTTGAAAAATAATAATATTTGAATATATATTTTTAATAAATTAAAAATATTTAAAAATGTTTAGTTTCTTTTCACAATCATATCGATTAGTATATTAGAATGTTTTAATACACTTTCAACTAAACTAACATGTGAATTACAACTACCTTTTAATTATGCAGCTGTTTTTATTGACAAAGTGTGAGATAAAGATCGATTATATTATAAAAATAATATTTTTTCTTAGGCTTCCAATAGTCTAAGATCAAATGTGATTTATATAATATGATGTGGAAAATTACAACCGTCCTAGGTTATAAAGTTTTTAGTAATTAAAATAAAAAATGATATTGATTCTTTAACTATTAAATTACCCAGTCTACAAATAAATGTGACCATTGCTTGTTCTAGATTTTTGAGTTATTTGACTATTAATCAGATAGTGTTTATGAATAATTATATTTTAAAAAAAACATTTTAAAATTGTAGCTTGAGTATGTTTAAATCTTATATTAGAATGTTTTAATACACTTTCAACTAAACTAACATGTGAAAGACAACTGCCTTTAATTATGCAGCTGTTTTTATTAACAAAGTGTGAGATAAAGATCGATTATATTATAAAAATAATAATTTTTCTTAGGCTTCCAATTGTCTAAGGTCAAATGTGATTTATATAATATGATGTGGAAAATTACAACCATCCTAGGTTATAAAGTTTTAAATAATTAAAATAAAAAATGATATTGATTATTTAACTATTAAAATTACCTAGTCTACAAATAAATGTGACCATTGCTTGTTCTAGATTTTTGAGTTATTTGACTATTAGTCAAATAGTGTTTATGAATATATATATATATATATATATATATATATATATATATATATATATATATATATATATATATATATATATATATATATAAATCATTTTAAAATTGTAGCTTGAGTATGTTTAAATCTTATATTACATAGTTTTAGTTTTAACATTTAATAGATTATTTTAACTTTTTAGATTATCAAATGTTATTAGTATTTTAATCAATATCAATTCTACAAATTTATGTCAAAATAATTTGTTATTTTGACATTTATATTGACAATGAAAAATACAATTTAAATTTAGTTACTAGCTACTATATGATGTAAACTAAATCATTTCATTTCTTAGAATCATTTGTCTTCATTTATTTTCATAAACTTCTAACTCGATTGTATTCTCTCCATCTATTTAACAAACTCCCAACTCAACTATTTCTAGTGTACTTCTAATGTTTCCCTTATAATATAAGGAATAATATTCTTCATTGATTTATAGACAATAGAAGTAAGACCTAAAATAAATGGTTGTCATTGTGGGAAAATATGATTACAATTTTTATTGAGTATTCAAGAAGAATGGAGTCATTCATAAAAATGTAAGTCAACATCTAGTGTAGTCCTAGTTCCAAGGGCCTTAATGGACTATTGGGACAAGTAGCAAATCTGAACTCTCAACAATAACAGAAGAAATCTTTATTTCATATTCAAAATCTTTGTTACAAGAAGAGTACAAGGTATTCCAAGACTCATACATACCTTCACACAAGTGAAGTGTTGGCTTAAGCCTTACAAATATTCAAGCATTTATAAATTAACAATCCTTTTTAGTTTCCTTGCATCCAAACTTCTCAATCTCAACACTACTTCCTATTTTGTAAAAGAATTCATTCAATATCTTGCTTAGTTGTAGCAGCTCTCTTAAGTCCCACTCTCACACTGTTGTCACTTTCAAATTGCCATTCCACTAAGAATGATTACCTTCCCCTTCTAGCATGTGGGAAGATTATGGACCACTTAGCAGTTGCCCAACTCAAGTCACTTTTCACATGAACCAAGTTCTCACCCAGTAGCCATATCTCCTTGGCATGAATGTACTTATCCCAACACATGTTAGGACATTGACACACAAAGGTTCTATGACCACCTTCTCAACATTGAAAAAACATTATCCAAAGAATCCTCTATTGTTGCTACCTCTCATTGAATTTTCCTTTCCTCTTGTTTCCTAGCTAGGTTCATTATCCAATTTAGTACTTCTTTCTTCTTTATTGACTTGCTTCCCTTTTTTGGTTACTCATTGGTCCTCTTCCTATTGATACTCTCATAACTCTAGAATTACTTTGTTGTCATTTTCATATCTTTTCGTCAGCTTTCAAGGAAAATTGGTTGGCCTCTTCAACTTTAGTAATTCTTGGATATTAAACCTCAATTCATTTACATACTTCTCTCCTATTTATATAAGTTATTTTGTTGTCATTTGGATATATATTCCTCAATATTTAAAACATGTCAGTAGACTTCTTCAATGTTAGTAACCCTCAACATACTGATTTCATCTCGGATATTAAACCTATTTACATACTTGGCTACCTTCTCCCTATTCATTTCATGTAAAAAATCTGATAATCAACTTATAGAACTCGTATTGTAGTCCATCCTAAGATCCTTATATTTGAGGTCGTAAAGTTTCTTCAACAACTCCACTCTATCATCTCCATAACCAAATTTTGCTTTCGATCTAATCACCATTTAGACCACACCAAATTATCCCATCTCTCTATTTGAAACCCATTCTCACTCTCTCATCCAAAGAGAAGCATGGCCCTTGAGATTTTTGGTACCTACTTTACCCTCTGTGGGTCATGGACATCCTCCAAGTCAAAGTATTATTCTAGCTCACATACCTAGTCTATCAACTCTTCTACGTTTAATGCTCCAAAATAATTTTAGACCTCCATTCAATTACCCTTACCAACCTGGGTCTCAAGAAAAATGTGGATTGATGAACTAACTGATTCTCTTTTATTCTTAAATAGTAATGGTATTGTTGGAACTCATCAGTTGTAGTCATGTATCTGTGTGATCTTAATCACTTGATATAATGTGTTGTGGTCTACTATTTAACATTGCTATATATGTATCATCTGGTCAATTACTGTGGGCTATTTGTGGTCTGGTACTCTATGGTCTTTTGCTTTGCCAGTTGCATGTTGCTTGTTTCCTATGCAACATGTTATATTGTAATGGTAGATTTATTTATTATTAATAAAAAATAATTCATTGTTTAAAAAATTATTGAATATTGATCAGCAAAATATTCAACTCTTGGAAGCTTTCAACTGAGAGAATTTTTCTTGCAGGCCAAATCATCATAGACGGTTCTCCAGCCAAGTCCTATACATCATTCTCTGATCAGTGACTAAACTGCTTGGCCGAGAAACAAAATTCTATTACAGAGAGAGTAGAGCAGAGATGAGATCAGGTATTTTGCTACTCAGTCTACTGGTTCTTGCATTCACTACTCACTCTGCTACTGCTAAAAAACATCCTCTGGATCCTCTCACAGCCTCTGAAATCATCCATGTTCGTAAACTAGTCCTCGAGTCTAAGCTAGGCCTCCACAAGAACATAAGCTTCCAATATATGGCACTGGAAGCACCAGAGAAGGAGGCTGTGTATGAATGGAAACATGGGTCATCTTCCCTACCTCCTAGAAAAGCTACTGTAATTGCAAGAATCCCAGGAGAAACCCACCAGATTCTTGTAGATATCACATCAAAAGAAGTTGTGTATGATGAAGTCTATCATAGATTCGGGTATCCCATATTCACAATAGAGGAGCAAGTTAAAGCCTATGAGTTGCCCATGGAGTATCCTCCATTCATAGAATCCATTAAAAACAGAGGCCTTGACATGAAATCAGTTGTTTGTAATACTTTTTCTGTTGGATGGTTTGGGCAAAAGAAGCAGGGCAAGAGAATCATCAATATTCTGTGTTTTTATACCAATGCAACTGTTAACATATATGCCAGACCCATTGAAGGTGTTACAGTAGTGGTAGATTTAGATCAGATGAAAATCACTGGGTATATAAATAGGATAAAAGTCCCAGTGCCAAAGGCCCAAGGAACAGATTACAGGGAATCAACTCAGAAGCCTCCATTTGGGCCCAAAACAAACCCCATTTCAATAGAGCAGCCTGAGGGGCCGAGCTTCAAAGTCCATGGTCATATGGTAGAGTGGGCCAATTGGAAATTCCATGTTGGGTTTGATGTGAAAGCAGGACCGGTTATTTCTACAGCAGATGTTTATGACCCAGAAAAGGGAAGATTCAGGAGTGTCATGTACAGGGCTTTTATTTCAGAGCTGTTTGTTCCTTACATGGATCCATCTGAGGAATGGTATTACAAAACGTTTTTTGATGCTGGGGAATTTGGTCTGGGGCAAAGCTCAGTTTCTTTGCAACCGCTGCATGATTGCCCAAGAAATGCACATTACATGGATGTAGTCTACGCAGGAGCTGATGGAAAACCTGTTGTGAATGAGAATGTTTTCTGTATTTTTGAAAGATATGCTGGGGATATTTCATGGAGGCATACAGAAACAGGGATTCCAAACCTATTGGTAAGTTTCCTATTAACAATTCTGTTCATTTTTATTAGTAATGTCTTACATGCTTGCCTTAAACAGAGTCGCCAATTTTTTCTCAATCTTTGAAGTAAGATGTTTATGAGCTAATTTTTTATTATTGTGAAATTTTAAAATATTTAGAAATTTGGTGGAATGGATATCTCTCAATCCTTCTCTTAGTCAAAGAGGTTTCAGTCTATAGGCTTGTGCCCCCTTATCGGATGGCTGAAACTACTTTGTGATGACTATCACTGGACTGGTGTGCTTGCAGGCTTCGTGCCCTTATTAGGCTGTAGTGCTCCCAAGTCTGAACCTCCGCTATATATATATATATAGAAGATCAATTTAAAGATAGAAGGTTCTTAGATAGAAGATTAGTAAATAGAAATTATATCTGCAAGAAAGTTATAATGTAAAAGGTCAATGGTATGCAAAGCTATTGAGTTAGGTGTTATCTTCTATTGGAACTATTTGACAAAGATAAAAGATGTTTTTTAGATAACTTAGTAAAGCAGAAATTATGTTTGAAAGAAAGTTACAATGTAGAAGATCAATGGACATGTAAAGTTATTGAGGTATATATTGTTCGTCATTGGATTATTAATAGTTTTTTTGTTTTTTTTGTAATTTAAGATTGTATAGGAGAGGTAGGATTTGAGTTTTATTATACAATATTAGTGTATTTATTAGGTCTCTTGACACACCAAAATAGATTAAAAATGATAATTTTTAGGTCTATATTAACTTTAAATTGCTTGAAGAAAACCTTTGTCAAATAAACAAATATATAGATAGACACATGTGACAATGAAAATGATCATTCTATAACATAATCCTTAAAAGTTTTTGGAAATAGCTTAGACAACAACCTATCCTCATATATCAAAAGTCCACACATGTTGCAATTAATGTTCTCAAATTCATATTAGGATTACTCTCACATCATGCA
The DNA here is from genome assembly GCF_030272615.1 of Cryptomeria japonica. Classification (NCBI taxonomy): domain Eukaryota; kingdom Viridiplantae; phylum Streptophyta; class Pinopsida; order Cupressales; family Cupressaceae; genus Cryptomeria; species Cryptomeria japonica. Next base: position 585,811,504 of record NC_081413.1, on the reverse strand, counting down.
TAGAGAAATAGGGTACCATGAAGCTTATAGGTAGCAAATGATTACCAATCTCATAAGTCAATTGTGTATGTCTAACATGTTTGAATTCATTACTATCTTTCTCATTAGGTCTTGCATCCATTTTCTTCTATATTTGATTTATCTTATAATCAATGCATCTAGAGTAAAGGAAGGGTAACAAGTGAAGGTTAAGGGCCACTATAATGGATGTAGGTATGAGTGTGAGAAGTGTGACGTGTACAAAAGGTAATGGGTTGGGAACGAGGTATAGAGGACATACTATAATGAATAGTATGCATGAGAATAGATATGGGTATAAAACAAGGAGTGGGCATGCTAGAGAGGTGTATGGAGGAAGTTGAAATGACATAAGAAAGAGGAGTGATGGATATAGTAGGTGGAATAGTGATAGACGAAATAGGAATGTAGGTGTAGTATAAGAGGATTATGAGTATTTCAAAAGGGACAAAGTTAGGAGGTAGACCACAAGGAGGAGTAAAGGTGGTGAAAAGATAAACATTGTGTGATGGTACATTAGCATTGGTTGGAATTTTTTTAGTAAAAGGAATAATGATAGAAGAGGGGGAGGTGTTAAATGCTCCAATTGAATAATTAGATTTAGAAACATTATTACGAATAGCTTGCAAGAACTCTAACCCATGTGGCTTATTTATGAACATGTTATAAAACATATCACCTAATTGTGTAGGATTTTTAGAATTAGCCAAACTAGCAAGCTTATTTGTAAATTCTTGTTGTACAACTTGGGTATCAAGATTATAATCTTGATAATCATCCAAATTATATTCAATAAAAGCATTAGAATAGATTTTAGCTTCATGTGATTGGGTAGTAGTGGTAGAGTTTAGATGAGCATTAAGTTTCTCAATGAAAGATTAGGATCATGAGTAGCTCATGACATAGACAAAAAAGGGAAGCTAAAGCTCAATAATTTATTTTCAATATTTAAAAATTAAAAATATATGTATATAATATATGAATTTTGAAAATGACACAATAATGGGATTGCCAAGGGTGGGTAAGGTGGCTAAAATAGATAGCAACCAATGAAGACTAGTTCCATTAAAAGAAAATGTATTTTCTCTAGAAAAATATTGAAAGTCATACAAAGCCTAGCAAAATCTAAACTATGATGTTGTAATAAAAAAATTAAATATTTGAAACCTTAAAATAGTGAAAGTGTAATCTCTTAAAAAAAACCCTAAGGTGGTGTAAGATAACATGGGTTCACCAAAAATGTGAAGGAAAACAACATTTCCTAAAGCTTAATCCAAACTAATCAAGTGAAATTATGTATACAACTTAGTATAAATTAATCTAGATTAATTATTTTGTTGCAAAGTGATAATTGAACAATTAATGCTATTTTAGGAGAGTAAATGTCATAGATAGGAGTTTTAGCTTTAGTACCAACATGAGTGAGTGACTCTAATGTGGCATTAAGATATTCTTCTTTGGCACAAAAATATAGATGATTTGGACATGCCTTTTGCCTCAAATTCTATGCAATATTTGTTGCTATTCTCAAGCCAAATTTTCCTTTGTAGGTGTGGATTTGTCTTGTGGACCACAAACCTAACCTTGTTGATTGCACACTTCTACTCTCTAGTCTATTGGTTTCTTCTTGCTAGTAGTCAACGACTACCAGTTTTTAAAAAAATAAAAAAGAAGATACTAGACTGCTAGCTTGACAAGTTCTTCTAGGTCAACCCCATGGAGAGACTAAGTTTATGGTTGTGCTAAAGATTGGTTTGCAACAAGGAAATGTTCAAATGTCAAACCTGATGATTATAAAGTAAATGTTGTTCCTTTATTGCAATAAGTAAAGGGTTCCTCTAATAGATTTTCCTTGAATGATTTAGGAAATCAAATGACTCTAGGTTATGCCCAAATAACTCTAGGATATGTTTTAATGTGCAAATGAACATCTTTAAATACCACAATATAGAAATAAACACACAAAATGCGTACCAAGTGGGTTTATATTAAGAATAAAATGGGCATTGTAGACAAAATTTGATTTTTATTTTAAAAATCATAAGTTATTTATGTGGATGTGGGATTGATTTTGTGTCTACAAGATTAACTTGGAGCATGAGAAAGAGAGCACTAAGATTACGGTGGGGAACAATTGCGTCAACTGTAAAAATGTATGGAAATATGTATAGAAATAGATACGATATGATCAAATGTGTGATTACGTGTATAGATGGAGATAGGTGAAGGATACAAGAATGACTACAACAATTTTTTTATCAAAATGAACTTAAAACTAAACAAGAAATGACATAAATATGCAAATAAAGAATAGCTAAAAATTATTATTAAATTTCAAAATGTTGTTTAAAACAAAAAATATTAAAAATTATTGCTTGACTTAAAAATTAAAATATTGAAAAAATAATTAAAACTTTAGATAAGGTAATTTAAAAAGAATTAAAAAAATTACACATATTATTAGAATAATTTACTTGTATCAAATATTATTAAAATAATTTATTAATAATAAATTAATTAAAGATAATCAATTTTACTTTTACTTTTAATGTTTTATAATCATGAAAGTGATTAGCATGATTTCATAATGTAAATTAAATATGGAAAAAATGAAAAGACACGTACTTGATGGAATATAATTTATTACAAGTCATAAGAATAAGTCAACAATATTAAATCAATTTAATTTTTAAGGTTATCATATAAAAATAATAAAAAATAGTTATGACATCGAATATTTTACTTTATAATTAAATTTAATAAAACTAAGTAACATTTAAACTTACATTTTTTTAATAATATAATTTATGTCAAAATATTAATGTTTAAGTATATAATATTTTTTCTTTTCGATATATATTTTTAATAGATCCCTCAGTTAGATCTTTAATATATTACTTTGTCTCCACCAACAAAGTGATGGGAGGATGTTCACATGATATTGAAGACTATCACCTTTCTATGACAAAAATTAGAATAAAAAATAGTCGAGGTTTGATAGTCAATATTTTTCTTATGAAGTATACTTATATCTTACATCACATAAGCTTTAACTTTAATATTTAATAAATTATTTTAGTATTTTAGTTTGTTAGTTGTTTTTTATTAATAAAGCAGCGAGAACAAGGGCACTGACCCTTTACATAGCATAACTATTAAAAATCATAGTGCAGAAACAACACTATAACAACAATTAACAACAACTATCAACAAAAAGGAACCAAGTCTTTAGAAATCAGAAACAACAGCATAAAACAAAAACAAACTACAGGGGTGCCTTGCGCACCCTAGTGACATCCATGGCATTGTTCCATTAATTGGATAGGAACTTGTAAAGGTCCCTAACATCCTGGTTGTCCTCCTCCGTGTCCGCAGAACGATCCCTCAATAGAGAGAGGGTGAGCGCCGAGATATGTAACACCTGCACATGGAATTTGTTAAGACCCGCCATTTGGGCTTCCCAAGCCTCCATAGATTGTTCTTGAGCCGGTTGACATCATCCTTAATAGTCTGCAATTCAAGCATAGGGTCGAGGTTCTCAATCCTCTGCGTAATGTCCAACACATCCGTGCTCAACTTTTCCACTTGCTGAAGAGTAGGGACACCCCCTGGGGTTCTCAGCAGCCATGTCATCCATAGTCTCATTGTTATTAGTATTTTGTCATGTTCTTACTTTCAATTAACTAATATATAATAAATCAATTAAAATTAAAATTAATTTTATAAATTTGATATAATTTTTTTTAAAGTTTTATATGAAATCAAGATTATTTTTGTTTGTGAATAAGATATTTTTTTATAAATACATGTTCCTTAAAATCTTGTTCATAATGCTTTTGTTTTGACATGTTTATATTGACAATAAAAATCACAATTTTAATGTAGGTACTAACCACTAAATGATCCTTATGTAAATAAAATCATTTGATTTCTTATGTTCATGTGCTCCCATTTGTTTTAATAAACTTCCAACATGATAGTATATAGTGCTCTCATTTCTTTCAATAAATTTCCAATCCAAATGTCTATAATACTCTTATCATTTTTATTATATCATAAATACTAATATGCTTGGTCAATCTATAGGTGATTGAAGTAAGACCAGAAGTAACATTAGTGGTGAGAATGGTTGCCACAGTGGGAAACTATGATTACATTCTTGACTGGGAATTCAAGAAAAATGGAGCTATTCATGGCAATGTAAGTCACGGGAACTACTCCATCATTATTATTTTAGGAATAACTTATCTTTCATGTGGGTATGCAATTATATGAAAATTAATATTATTATTTGGGTAACCAAATTATGTAGTCTTTTGTGATGATTTTTTATTATGATGTTCAAGTGAGATAGTTTTATTTTTCATATATTACAAATGCAATAGAACTATGTCCTTGCCTCATCTTAAATAATAATGCATATACATTTTTTCCATGTTGAACTTTAACATGAAAATAAAATATAGGTGGGACTCTCAGGAATCCTTGAGTATAAGGCCACAAGCTACACACACCTTGACCAAATTCAAAAAGCAAATGAAGACATCCATGGAAATTTACTAGCAGAGAATACAATTGGCATATTTCATGACCATTTTCTAACGTTCTATTTAGATATGGATGTGGATGGCCTAGAGAATTCATTTGTGAAAGCTATGTTAAAGAGGAAGGATGTTACAGATGGCCAATCTCCAAGAAAAAGTTATTGGACAATTGAAAAGATGGTTGCGAAGACAGAAAATGATGCTAAAATCCAATTTGATTTGAATAAACCTGGAGACCTTCTAATTATCAATCCCAACACAAAAAAGTAAAGTCGGTCAAGAAATTTCCTATAGATTGGTTCCTGGATCAAGTGCAACAAGTCTTTTATCACTAGATGACTATCCACAAATTCGAGCATCTTTTACCAATAACCAGGTAAACTAGATTATGTCAAGAGAACATTCATCCATTTTTATGAGTATTTTTATACAATATTTATATTTAATTTATGATAACATTATTTTTTATTATAAAACAAATTTTGTATTTACATCTATTTGTTTGAATGGGCGATCATATTTGATCTCTAACTACTATCTATAGGTGTGGGTTAGTCAATATAATCACATTGAGCAATGGGTTGGTGGAGTTTATGCGGATCAAAGTCATGGAGATGACACATTAGCTGTGTGGACTAGCAAGTGAGTAATGAATTAATAATAGTGACACGCTTATAATATTTCATTCTTAAAGAATCAAATTAAAGAAACTTTAGGATAAATTATTAAGTTTGTTATTTGGGAGCATACAAATATCAATCTATTAGTATAGAAAGAATTTAATTCAATACTTTTATTGTTTTTTTAGTTTGAAGTTTTTAACACATGAGATTAATGATTGATGTAATTGTTATTTTATAGGAATCGAGATATTGAAAACAAGGACATAGTATTATGGTATACCATGGGTTTCCACCATATTCCATATCAAGAAGATTTTCCAGTGATACCAACTCTGTCAGGAGGCTTTGAGTTAAAACCAACAAATTTCTTTGAAAGAAACCCAATTTTAAAATTAGAACCTATGAATGCATCATCATTGCCCAAATGTACAAAGGCTAGTTAAGTACATGTAGTCCTTTAGATACATGAATACTTGATAAACCAATGGAATAAATATTTCATTTGAATAATTTTATTAATAAACTTGGATCATTATGTATTAGATTATTTGGTTTCTTGAGAAACATATATTTGACAACTAATGTTTATAAATTCTAGTGGAGTGTTCTTGTGACTACTCTAGAGTATAAAATCATAAAAATATAAGTGTGGTTGTACAATTAATAAACATAGACATACAAGAATGTAGTGACTAGTCAAGGACTATGCCCTTCCACAAATCTCAAGATATAGTTGAAATCAATACTTATATGTATATCAATTTAAAATCACTCATGAATGGGTCTTTGAGGGATAATCCTCCTACTTCAACAATGTTGTCTACTGATTGGTTACCATTAGAGCCGGGAGGGATTAATATAAATTTTGACAGAGCATCTCGGGGAAACTTGGACCTGTCAAGTGCAGGTTGAATTGCTAGAGATAGCAACAAGGTGATTCTAGCAAAAGGTGCACTATGTCTACCTCAAGGCACCAATAACGAAGCGAAGATGAAAGATGCTTCATTGACAGTCCATCTTAGAAAAAAAATTCGTGTGATGAATATACATCTAGAGGGTGACTCACAAGTTATAACATAGGCTTTAATTCGAGGTGAATTCTGAATTGGAAGATTGATAGGGAAGTGAAATGGGTAAGGAACATCCTTAGCGAATTTCAAAACTTCAAGATATCCCATACTTTAAGAGACGGGAATCAAGATGTTGATAAATGCACCAACCAAGCATTTGAACTCCAAGTTGGCGAAATCAAATGCAAAATATTTCATCCCAATGGGTAGATGCTAGAATAGTAAGTGGCCAGGTTGGTAGTGGATGAATTAAATGCAAGGGACAAAGGACGACTGTCTTAGGCGTGGGAAGGTACATAAATGTCTTGCTATGGCACAAAAGGGTAGTAGATTCATCTTGGGTGGAAAGATAAAAAGGTGGTGGCGTCACCCACCTAATTGCACATGTAGAGGAGGCGATCGTATCCTCTCATTAATTTGGCGTGCCTCAAACTAGACATTCTGGTGTAGGAGCACCTAGTTGAGTAAAACTCCCATTTTTTGAGTATTGAATGCTTACATGTTTGTAATGTCTTGTGTTAGATTTATAATATTGTTTTAGGTTTTTATGTGTCTTGTTTTGTGGTTTTGATCTCATTTTGGGCTCAAGAGATCAAGGTTTGCCTTTCAGGCTTTGAGTTGACAATTTTTGGCAAAAATGTGCAAAATTGCCAAAAAGGTCTTATAATGCTTTCCAAAGCATTGAAACATGTTTGATAAGTGTTTTTAGGCATATCAAAGTTGTTTAGGCAAGTTGTTAAGGTTAGATTGTCAAAAATGCCTCATGGAGCAATAAATGTTGTCATTTGGCTTGAAAAGTTGCCAAAGTTGTCATTTTTGGGTTTTTCTTGAAAATGTAGTTGTGGAAGCCTCATGTCTATACAGGGCTTGGAAACTAATTAGAAATTCTATAAAAAATCCTCCCTTTTCCTTTAGAAAGGTTGGTGATTGTATGAGCAAGAGCTTTTTAATAAAATCATGAAATTTTGGCTTTTATGACTGGTTTTTCCTTCCTTTGTGAAACAGTCCATATTGTAGCTCCATAGTTCGTACTATACCTTTGGGAAGTGTGCATAACAGTTTTATAATGATCTCTAGTTGATTGTTGTATTGGTTTCTTTTGGAAATTTGATTGTACAAAATTATTTTCAATCTATGTACTCACTGCCTTGTCAAGGGTTTGAAGTTCTAAAATGTCACCACTTGACTAATCCAGGTGTGGGATCCCACAAAATGGAATTAGTCAAGTTTGAATTCATGTATATACTATACATATGCTCTATTTTATGCCAAGAGTGTGGCTGGAAGAAGGACTTGAGTGAATACTAGGCAAGTATTGATTATTTGGCTGGTAACATGATCAAAACTCAAGAGTTGCACCCAAAAGGAATTTGGAGTGAACAAATGCATGATGCAGAGGTCTGGACATGTGGCCAAGTGTGTTGAGCATCATATTAGTTTATTGGAATATCTCGTTCTTATCAAACATTCTCATTTTGTAAACAAAACAGTGAGTTCACTGTTTTTATGAATTGTGTTGTCAATTTGCTTATGGAATGCTTCAAAAGCATCATCCAAGCCTTGTAATTGAGAAGGCATTGTAATAGGAATATTATCCAATATTTGCAAACCTCATTGAGGTGTATTTACAATTCAAAACTCTTCATTATGCAGGTCCAAAGGTGTAATGATTGCTGATTGGTAAAAGGGCAACATTTTGACTGTGACAGTGACACTTTTACTGTTTTTCTCAATGGTTTGCCAAGTGTTTGGCATAATGTTTGTCTAACAAAGGTAGGGTAAGCTATAGTTTTCTATGGAAAAGGTCTCCAAGCAGTGTGGGAGTTTGAATAAAGCTTGGTGAGAGGAGTCCATGGTGGAAGCACCCAAAGCCTCATGAAACCCTACCTTTAAGCCCAATTTTGTGGACAGTCACTAAACTAAGTTGGTGGAAACTAAAACCAGGAAATATCCTTGCTATGACCTATTCCACACCATCCAAAACAAGTTTTTTGGAGGAGAAGCCCATCGTTGGGCAGGGTGAACAAAAATTGGCCAATTAGCCCTCCATGGGCTAGTAGCCCTTGACTGCATAACACACATTTTTTTAGAACCCGATTGCAAGGAGGAGTTTAGGGCTCATAAGACTTTGCGTGGATATGTTAAAATAGTGAATCAAATGAAAAATAGGACCCTGGACAGTGCATAACCTCAGTTGGAGTTTTGACCCTTGGTTGGTGGGTTGAGTAAGCCAAAGGCTATGGGCCTTAAACTAAGTTTGATTGCCAAAACCTTGAGTAAATATTCTTACCCTACATGTCCATGTTGAAGACTCCTAATGCACTTTGAAACAGAGGGTTGAATGGCAAGAGAACATAGATTGAGGACGTGTAGATGGGTGGAGTGAGCAATTTGAGTAGGTTTGAGCATGGGTGTGAGCTATCACCGAAAGGGGGGGTTGTTGGTGAGGACTTGTAGAGAGAGACCTATCTATTGCAACTAATCTTGACATTGGCCAACATAAGGAGCAGACATAAACAATACTTTTGTTTCCTTCTTGTGACTTCTTGACCAAAATTGGCCTTTTGAGCACTTTTCTACCAACCTCCCTATCACATTGCAACTATTACCATTGAGAATATGTGAAGGTGGTGGATTTAACTTCATTCTTATGCCTTAGACAAGATCTAAAAGGCTTCACTAACACAAGTTTCCCATTTCAAACGACAAGTAAGAACAGTGAAGAAGAGAGAAGTGGAATGGAGTCAAACTTCTCTCTCAAATATTCACAGCCTATGATGGCATTATGGGGGCCGATTTCAGATGAGAGATTGTCAAACATCTTCCTATTTAAGGAACACACTTTCCTCACACGGGTGAAAATTGTATTTGTAAATGAATACCTGAAGGGAGAGTTTAAGTACTAGATAAACATTGAAGTTGTGTCCCTATTTTCCATGTGGTGCTTAGAATTGGAGAGCAAGGAGGATGCAGAGTGGCTGATTCAGGGATGTGTCAGAGAGGTGTGGTGTGGAGGATTAGATAGCTTCCTTCGTATGACAAGAGATGGCACAAGCTTTGTATTCCCAAATAGAGTATGGCTGCATGCGAGTGACTTCAACCCTTCGTTACGTCCATACTTTTTCTGGAGTGCCAACTGCAACAAGGAGGCAAGGCGGGCGGTGAGGCAGAGTGGTATTCATGGTGTCAAGGATTTTCTAAGGGAGTGGGAGAGACCGGAAGTGAGGATGGAATTGGCGAAATGGGGTAGTGTGGAAGCCAAGCCTTCTCACTCGGAGAGTTCCACTTCAACCAAACGGAAGTGAGGTAGGCCAAGGAAGGAAAGGACGAGGAAGGCAAAGCGTTCGATGTGGATTAGATTCCCACCTGAGGAGCAGGACAATGATGCAATAGATGAAGAAGCTGAGCAAGAATCGACGGTGATTCCCAGCGGGAAAGGCAAGGAGATCATACCTGCTCCATGATAGGGAGTTGTATATATTTTTTGTGTAATTTTTGAAACTATGAATGTAAATTTGAATATCTTCTATGGGAGGGTTACTCGTTCAAGGAGACAATACAGGGCTAAGGGCTTAGATATGGATGGACATTGTCGATAATGCTACTTTTGACCTATGTTATTTTTTCAAATGAATATCCTATTTACCGATTTAAAAAAAAACTTATACAAATCGAAATGATCAATTATTATAGGCAAACACATAATTTTAGTGGTTTTTTGTACTAACCATGGAGCTATCAGGATTCTTTGCAAATTATCTAAGGAATAAAGTGGCCATACCTTTCATAACAACCTTAATAATTATAATTAATAGAAAAAGCAATGTCATATTTAATAGAAACACTTAAAAATTAAATTAACTATGAAGATAAATACATCATAAATTTTAAAATTACTTTGGACAAAGACTTCATCAAAACTTTTACGACCATTTAGGGAAGAAAAATCTCACTCATTTTAGTCTTAAAAATTAATCAAATCAAGAACCTCCATTTGAGTTTAAGAGATTACCCATTCACTATAAGATACAAATGTTGCACGCTCATTTAAAGGAAAAAACATATGTATTGTATGAAATTCGATCCAAGTTTAACCTTTATTTCATTTGTAACTTCTTTCACAAAAAAAATCAAGTTGTAAAATTCACTTGTTTAATTTAATAGACACCTTGTACATGTCATAACAAAGTGTTCACATTATATTGTACTACTATCATATATGTAATATATTAAATAATAATAAATAGAAAATATCTTTCGTACATGTTTAAGAAAATATTAATGTTACATAAAAATTAATTGGATAAGTATTTATTTCCTATTCACTATTTTGGCAACAACTTTCAAGATTGATGTCATTAACTAAACCATAATTGATTGTAAATTATCTCTAAAACATAGTACACAATAAATAATCCATGTATTATATTATAACATGCTACAAAGGAAACTCTACTCACCATGTGGCTTAGCAATTCAAATAATACATTTAGAGGAATTAAATTGAATTCTAGAAATATTATACATAATGAATAAAGATAAACAAAATTATTGAGTCCATTAGTCTAGATTAACTACATAACCAACAAGGTAGTCAAAGTAGTCACAATTATATGTTGTTCTCTTAGAGGACTACATATTCCAATTTTGTTGTAACACATTGATTAATTAAATTAATAAAACAATGTTGCCCAACCTTTAACCAATTTCTGGTTATCTGTAAAAGTAATACTTGTAATATATGGTACATTTGATTTATTTATATTCTAAATTTTGATCTTTAGTCCTTTATAAGATATTAGCGAACCTAGATAACATATCAATTGGTTATCATTCATAAGACTAATTGTTGGCACCCCATTTTGATGTGTCTCATTTTTAGTTTTTTTATCTTTAAGTGTGCATTTAACCCTATTTTACTCATTGCTGATAACTAATATGAGAAATTTCTAATTTGGATTCTCCATGTGAAGTGTTCTTTAAAAGGGTTAGAAAATATTTAAGAATTTTGCCAAAATGAGTTAAAGCCAAGGATAAATTAGCTTGTGAATTTCATGAGGCCTTCACTTAGTGAGCCCAGGTTATAGCACACACGTTCATGGAATACTAAAGAATCCCCCGATTTTCAAAAAATATTGCCCTAAACTCCTTTTTTGTTACCCCATCCTAATACACAACCTAAATTAAAAACCCCCCTATTTTCACCAAATATTGTATTTTTTCATAGCCCGAAATAAACCCCCCCTATTTTTACCAGATAAGCAATATATTGTTAATTTTTTGGGGGATATTAAACCCCCCAATATGAATGCACATGATATAATACTACCTAGCTAGTGAAGCCTCCGTGGTGGATTTTACCCTTCCAACTAAACTATTGAACACACCATAAGACTAAGAGAGGGGTTGAATCAGTCTTGACCAAATCCTCAAACTTCTTCAATCATAAATGCTTATCAATTATCATTAACCAACTAAACACCAAATAAAGATGAAACAAAAAACACCAAACACATGAACACTTGAATTTTACATGAAAAATCCAATGCGGGAAAACCATGGTGAGAATCACACTCATAATATAAATAAATAAATATAATGTTTTAGGCACAAGGCCAAGGAAGCTCACTACTCCTGATTTGGACTTGCGGGCTAAGGTGCACAACATTAGGGCAAGATACAATGGACTTGCATTACTGAGACGCATGATCCCAGGGAAGGTACATATCTACACAAGCGACCAAAATGACTCACTATCTTATGGCAAGCATAGAGAAAAGATGAATTGAATATGAGTAGGATCTCTTGATCATAAGTACATCAAAAATATATATTCACACTTCTACTTCCACACATAGACTTATACATCATCCTTAATCAATTCACACCACAATTTACACATCTATTTATATCAACTTATTCACCGAAATGCTCAACTAGGTTGACTACAGATAGAGTAAACATAAATTACACAAATTTGGTCGCCATGAGAAAATACGCTAAATGCAGTCCACTTTGAGAGATAAAAGGACCCAAATACATCATAATATGTCTTCCTAAGTCAATTCCAATGAGCTGCACACACCAACACATTTCCCAAACTCGACATCAAACGTAACATGTAGATAAACAATAAGGCATGTTAATCAGTTGGCCCAAAAAAATTATCCAATGCAAATAATTCAATGTGGATCTTCAACGCCATAGTAAGACCCATAATAATATTTTAACTTAACCTCCAATACATAATTGGACCAAAAGAGTATGATCCAAAGAAGATAAACTAGCTGAGCCAGCTAGATACCAACACAACAAATATTGCAAACAATAGATCAACATAACTTTACTTGCAAAGTAAAACAACTCTTTAATTTTGAACTAGAACACAACACAAATAATATGAAAATTTCCTCCAAAATGAAACACTTGAATAAACATTGTGGAGCCATGTAGAGCATTCTCCAGACCAATCCTAAAAGATAGTTTCACTGTCAACAAACTACAACAACTAACTTTAATATTTGAACAACTAAGGACTTGAAAACATGATAGTGCAAAATCCATAAAACATAGACATTAAGTACAAAACCACAAGACATCGTCTTCAAAATAAGAGAAATACAAAGAATTCTCACAAAAATACTTTAAATACTTTTTCTTGCATATTTTAGCTTCCACCATTGTCACCTTTTGAATACACCACATACTTACTTAATATCACCACCAAACATCATAACAACATTTGAACACTCATTTTTGTACCATCCATACCAAGCAATTAAAAAATTGATAACAATGACCATAATTACACTAAAAACACTACCAAACAACTACAACTTCCTCTTTACCTTTGTCATTAATACATGCAAGTGTGACATTAATAACAATACCTTGCAAGTTGTAACCAATCTCTCATAACAATAAATTTGACATCAATGACAACAAAAACTCATGTTTGCAATAATATTCCCCTTTGTTATTGATGACAACACTTGTACCATCAATGAACAATAAACTCTCCAACTATAACTCTCTCCCCCCTTTGACATCAAGGACAAAGGACATAACTCTTCAAAACATGACTTCTTCAAACAACGACTTGGTGAAAATATCTACAATCCAATATTTTGTAGGAACATATTCTAATATGACTTCCTTCTTTGTAGCTTTCTCTCTTAAGAAGTGACACTGAATATAAATGTATGTAGTCCTTGAATACATCACCAGATTATTTGAAATGTTAATTTCACTTGTATTATCACACATAATAGAAATTGCCTCATCATAGAACACCTTGATATCTCTAAGAATTTGCTTCATCAACATAACTTGAGTGCAACAAGATACTACTACAATATATTTTGTTAAATTGTTGTAGATAAAGATACCGAATCTTGCTTCTTTCTTAACCAAGAGATCAATCTATCTCTCATAAAAAATGTACCACCACTTGTACTTCTTCTATCATTAGCACATGTAGACCAATCAACATCTCTGTAAGCTTTCAAAGAGAAATCATCATTCTTCTTATACCACAAACTAAAATTTGGAGTCCTTTTCAAATATCTGAATATCCTTTTCACAGCTTGATCATGAGATTGCTTTGGATTATCTTGATATCTGGAAACCAAACAAACAACATTCTATTGGCATATGCACACTCTAAAGAGACATTGTAGGTGATTGAAGGTTTTGTCATTGATGGCAACCTTACAATCCTATGGCACCGACACTAGCAAGATCAGACTCTACACCGGCACACAGATCACCGACACCGACAGTGAAAGGAAGCATACCGACAGTGAAAGAAAGCATACCGACGCTGAGGCCAACAAGATTTTTTGTTGTAATATATTTTGTTTATTATTTATAAAATCATTGTAAGCCGACTTGGCAAGTTGTAAAATGACTCTTATATAAGAGAGATCATTATAGAACATTTTGTGATAAAGTAAGAGGAATGTAATTAGGCGAAATAAGGCAGACCTATTATGCGAATTATAGGTTAAGGGTTTATGTAAGAAGCAGAGCAGAAGCCGGTACTAGATCTGGCATTATACATGCTATTTTGAAGCAGTACAAGACACTGGATTTATATAATCCATTTTGTAAGTCAGTGAGACTTCCTATTTTGTATTTGAGCAGTGAGCTCTAGGCAGTTGGCCTTCCTGCATGTGCAAGCCCCTCTTGTAGCAGTAATATTCTCCTATTGGCCAGTAAGTGATTATTGTGGGTCACAAATCCCACCGAGGTTTTTCCCACACCGGGTTTCCTTGTTAAATCCTTGTGTTATGGTGTGTTTTTCATGTGGTTGTTTTTATCTCTATTTATTGCATTACTTTCTGCTTACTAGTACACAGTATTAATATGCTCTACATGTTTTAAGTTAAGAAAATTCTATAACCGGTCAGATATTGATTCACCCCCCCCTCTCAGTATTTGTGGGAGTCCTAACAATTGGTATCAGAGCTTGGCCCTCTATTTTCAAAAGCCTAACAGCTTGAGGAAGATCTTGACACCGGTAGAGATGGAAAATCTGATGAAGCAACTTGAAGGAGCTCTCTCAGACTATGATGCAGAAAAATTGAAAAATATCAAACTTGAAGATGATCTAAAGGCTGCTTAGGATATTATTCAAGCACTTCAAGAAAATCTTACTATTTCAAGAAACAAGAGAAGAGAACTTTGTGAAAAGATGCAAAATGAGAATGATGAAAAAGAAACTCTTAACGATATGATAAACAAGCTGAAGCAAGAGAACATGACAACAAAGAATGAGATGCAGGATATGACTATGAGATTCTATAAATAAATTGAAGATAGAAAGAAGAATGAAGAAGATTTGACTAGAAGACTAAGTGATGCTGCAAATGAGAACACAAGACTTAGCTATGAAAATGATTTGTTGAAGACAGACCTGATGCACACACAGAATGACTCAAATGAACTGATGAGGTAGAAAGAAGTCTTAGAAAGAGAACTAGATACTGCAAATCAACATAAAGAGAAATTCAAGAAAAGCTCAGAAGAACTTGGTAACTTGCTGAAGAATCAAAAACCTAAAGGTGACACTTGTGGAATTGGCTTTGAAGTTGGTGAAAGCTCTGGTACTGCAAATACACAGGATCATAGCAAATCGGTAAGACAACCTACTACTTATAAATTCAATGGAAAATGCTTTAACTGTAACAAGTATGGTCATAGAGAAAATGAATGTAGATCTAGAAATTATCAAAATACCAATGCACCCACCGATCAATGTTCAAATTGCAACAAAGTTGGTCATAATTCTGAGAATTGCAGAATGAATGTAAGATGTTATGTTTGTGGAAGATTTGGACACTTATCTAATCAATGCAGAACACAAACCGGCATAGGTTATGGAAAAGCTATTCAGAGAAATAATGTGACTTGTTATGCATGTAACACAATTGGGCATATTGCTAAATTTTGTAGAAGCAAGTCCTCACCAGTAGACAACAAAGGTCCTAGTTTGAAAGGTAAAGAAAAAGTTGAAGAGGTTAAGCAAGAATTTTCAAAACAATGGATCAGGAAATTAGAACTGAATGTGGATAGGAATACTCCTCCACTGGTAGAACCAAGCAACACTCCACTGGTAGAATAGAGTAGCACTCCACTGGCAGAAGTCTCTTCATCAAATTGAAGAAATTTCTTTGAGGGTTTGGCAATCAATGAGACATATGCTATTATTCCCTTGGTTGATGGTAAGAAGTTGAATTTACTTCTATGCCAGTAGATATGTTAAGTGATTACTTAACCGGCAAGCATTAAATGTGGTAGTTGGCGGTTCGACATTATAAATAAGTTATTTTGGCTCCATTTTTCTTCACCGAGCATTCAAACATTCAAAGAGCGCGAAATCTCTAGAGCTAAGGCATTTCAAGCAAAGAGGCAAAGCATTTCAGCAATCAATCCTTCCAAAGACAGAAAAAGGTATTTATAATCATGGCATCCTCCTCTGCACCCGAATTCATAGAAAACCCTACTGTAGTCGAGGTAATCAAATGCCCTAGGCCTGTATTTCAGCTAGTTCCCGAGATAGCTAAAAAGGACAACAATGTAGGTGCTTTTTCCAAAATTCCCAAAGGAGTTGTTTATGCAGAAGACCCCAGAATCTATATCCATTGCCATATAGAAGAATTGGGAGATGAAGAAATCAAGAACATGTACAAATCTGTTATATATGATGATTCTGGTAAAGTAAAACCTGAACACCAAATTATTGAAACCCCAGGATTCACAGAAATTCTCAGCATTCTGAACTTTCCTAAGGAAGTTATTAGGATAGTGTTGAGTGGGGTACATGGTACATTCTTTTGGCTAGATTCAATCCATAAAATTACCAAGGAAGCTGTGAAAGCTGTAATAGGGCTACCCTCCACCGGTAGCAGACCAGACAAAACAAAGAAGGTCTCAAATGACTTGGTAATGAACCTAACTGGTGCAACATCCGATAGAAGGTCTCTAAGGGTTAATGATGTGACCGATATAAATGTGAGATTTGTTAGCATGATTTTAGGATACAAAGAAACTCATGCAAATAGACTTAACTCAGTTTCTAGTTTATGCATAAAAAGTGCACATGATATGGTAAAAGAGAATGTGAAAATTGATGTATGTGAATGGCTAAAGGATGAATTGATTGACAATTTAGGGAAAATCAAGAAGGATAAGAAAGGGACTTTTAGATTTGGTAATCTACTTGTATGCTTAATGCTACATATAAGCAAATAGGTGCTTGGTATAGGTAACAAGAACCTTGGATTTGACATACCGATAGGGAAATAGTTATCAGACTTATTCAACAACATGGGTGAAAACAAGGAAAAGAATATCAATGAGTATTTTCAAGCACTAAAGGGCAGAATGAACAAAAGAATTAGACTATCATAGGAAATTGTTAACAAATATAAGGATGATATATGTTTTGTGATTAAAAAGGATGAGATCTGGATGGAAGCAGTTATCCCAAGAACAATTTGGGTTACTGAGATGGGCTATGAGACTGATGACCACATCATTGAAACATATGCTAAAGCTCTTCTGGAAGCACCCAATGAACCTAAGGAAGAAATATTTGGTAGTGCTGATACCATTGAAAGCCAAATTCAATCTAAGAAGAGAAAATAAGGTAGAAGCAACTATGAGAAGAGGTTCAAGGTAGGCTAAGGCTATAAAAGAAGATGTACTGAAACAAACCGGTATCACTGAAGATGATTTATAGGCACAATAACCAGAAACTCACCTATCACCAGTAGCAACTTCTTCAGAGAGTGGCAAGCCAAATTAATTTAAAAGAGTTGTAAGGAAAAGACAACCTTCACCGGTATCCACACCCTCGCCTAGAAGAGCTAGACAAAAACAACAGGCAGTGAGGTCTCTGGTAAAGAATACAACCCCAAAGAAAAAGCTAACACCTAAGAAGAAAAGGACTCAACAAAACATTGCTCCGATCGACAGACTGTTGGATGAAATCACAGAAGAAGGAAAACTCAAGAACATAGAAAAATTATATGATACACTATCAACAGATGAGAAAGAGAAAGTTGAAAACAATGTTATTTTACACCTGAATATCTATAAGAAGTTTTTGATGCAGGTTTTAGATGAACTACCAGATGAATTATTCAAGAGATTGGAAGCAAGAAGACAATCTGTTGTAGAACTGGACAAGAAAATCAAAATTGAAAAATTACTTGTTGTCTATCCAGTCAACTCTCCAAAAGAAATAGATGATCTAATTGCAAAGGCCAACCGGTCAGTATTCTCCACTGCACACTGGTATATTGCACTAATGGCAGGAAGAGTAAAAGAGGAAACAGAAGAAATAAAAAATGGATGGGATATATTCCTTGTGGAGAAGGAAAAGCAGGAAGAGTACAAGAACCCCAAGCCTATCAAAGTCTATCAAAAGGACCAAGATAAGGGTAAAGGAAAGGTTGGTGGACCTCCTAGTATCAAAATAAAAGATAACCTATCTCCACCACCGGTAACAACAAAAGAAGACCAACCAACAGATGACAGTATGGATGTATCACAAGAGGATACTAATCCTAATCCTAAGGTACTATACACAGTGGATGTTGATACTCAAAAGGTCAACATTGTGATAGACAAGGACACAACTAGTAAAACTAACATGGCTAGTGAAAAACCGGCAGCTGACAACATTGATAACACTGAAGGAAAAGTGGAAGATGATAGCACAGGGAAACAGACAAAGACACAGATAGAGACTGGAACAGATGAACAAACATAGAGACAAGCAGAGCAATAGGCTCTGGAATAGGAACAAGTTCATGTGGAAACAGTGCCACCGGCAACAGGAGAGAAACAAAAACCCCTGCTTAATTAAATGGAAACATAGACTGACCTACCAGAGGTCACTACAAGCATGGTTACTTCCTCCACCGTTGTAATTTAGAATGTTGGTTCCTCCTCAGCAGATTACAAATCAACCAATGTAACTGAAGTTCTTTTAGATTCTTTGAAGAAGATAACTGATTGCAGTTCACAAGCTTATAAAGCTATAGATGACACAATCCCAATTTTGAGGATGATAGCTCCAAAATGCAATGTAGATAATAAGGATTCCTTAAGTCAACTTGACACTTTGTCTAAGTACATTACTGATAACACAGTGATAGTTGAGCAAATAAAGGAAGAGGCATTCAAAGACAGATTGGAAATTGAAAAACAAAAATTAGCTCTTTGAGGATCAAATAAAAAAGTGTACTAGGGAATTTGACACACTTCTACCAGAACTATGTAACATATTGAAGGAATTTAAAACTCTGTACAAAGATACTTGCAAGACAAACTTTTTGATAGTTGACATAGACAAGAAAATGAGCAAGATACAAGAAGAAATCGATAAACTTGCTGACAATTTTGTTAATTCACCTGATACATTATCAGTTTTTGAGCAAAAGATAACAGGTTTTGAGGAAGAGTTACTGAAGCTACAGAGAGAAAAGGAGAGAATAATAAACAAGGCTAAAAATTTGAGACTAAGACTAAGTCTAAGACTAGACTATCTAGCATTCCTGAGAAAGGAAATATATAAGGCATTAGTACAAGGACAGAAAACACCGGCAGAGCATATGCAACAACTCACTAGTACAGTTCAAAGAACAGAGGCAGCAATAAAAGACAAAAAGAAGTTTATGGAAAGCATAAATTTAGTTTTGGCAGATCTTTTTCAAATTGTAACCACCCAGTTACAAGGTTGAGAGAGAAAAACTACAACTCTATTGACACCTTGACAACCTTTGTCATTGATGCCAAAGGGGGAGTAGTAGTATGAGAAAATAATCAACAAAAGAATTATCTACTCAGGGGGAGCTCACATATTTTTGGTAATATTTTTGGGTACACATTTTTGGATTACAAGTTTTGGAATTTTCTCATGAGTGTTGCCATCAATGCCAAAGGGGGAGATTGTTGGCATATGCACACTCCAATGAGACATTGTAGGTGATTGAAGGTTTTGTCATTGATGGCAACCTTACAATCCTATGGCACCGACAAGACATTCCACCGACACTAGCAAGATTAGACTCTACACCGACACACAAATCACCGACACTGGCAGTGAAAGGAAGCATACCGGTAGTGAAAGAAAGCATACCGGCACTGAGGCTGATAGGATTTTTTGTTGTAATATGTTTTGTTTATTATTTATAAAATCATTGTAAGCTGACTTGGCAAGTTGTAAAATAACTCTTATATAAGAGAGATCATTATAGAACATTTTGTGATAAAGTAAGAGGAATGTAATTAGGTGAAATAAGGCAGACCTATTATACGAATTATAGGTTAAGGGTTTATGTAAGAAGCAGAGCCAGTATTGGATCTGGCATTATAGATGCTATTTTGAAGTAGTACAAGACACTAGATTTATAGAATCCATTTTGTAAGTCAGTGAGACTTCCTATTTTGTATTTGAGCAGTGAGCTCTAGGCAGTTGGCCTTCCTGCATGTGCAGGCCCCTCTTGTAGTAGTAATATTCTCTTATTGTTTAGTAAGTGAATATTGTGGGTCACAAATCCCACCAAGATTTTTCCCACACTGAGTTTCCTCGTTAAATCCTTGTGTTATGGTGTGTTTTTCATGTGGTTGTTTTTATCTCTGTTTATTGCATTACTTTCTGCTTACTGGTACACAGTATTAATATGCTCTACATGTTTTAAGTTAAGAAAATTCTATAACCGGTCAGATACTAATTCACCCCCCCCTCTCAGTATCTGTGGGAATCTTAACACATTCATTATATCTATTTTTGAAGTAGTCAAATGAAACAATATACCAATCATAGACCTATAAATCTTCTGATTGACTTTCGAAGATTCATCATCCTTTCTTAAATGACAACCATTTACCATGGGGATTCCAACTAGCTTACTATTCTATATACCAAAATTCTTCAATATATCCTTGATGTACTTGGCCTGAGAAATGAAAATACCATATTTTGACTATGTTACTTGAAGAGCAAGGAAAAACATGACAACTCACTAATCATTGACATCTCAAATTATTTCGATATTTCTTTTGCAAACTTTTTGCAAACATCTCCACCAAAAATGATATCATCAACATATACTATAACCACTATAAAAAAAATTACACTTTCAACTTTGAAATAAATATTACTATCTACGGTACCTTTCTTGAAGTTCTGCCGCAACAAATATTTGTTCAACCTTGCATACCAAGATTTAGGAGCTTGCTTGAGTCCATAAAGTTCCTTATTTAGTTTGCAGACCATATCCAGATCTTTTGACAACTGAAACCCATTTGTTTTTTGAACATAAACTTCTTCTTCAAGTTATTCATTCAATAAAGTTGACTTAGGATCTATCTAATATACCTTAAAGTTATTGTAAGCAAAAAATGCAAGAAATATTCTTATAGCTTACATCCTATCTACCAAAGAAAAATTCTACTCAATGTCTATACCTTCAACTTATGAGTAACCTTTACAAACTAGTCTTTCCTTTTTTCTTGTGACTTCTCCATCTTCATTTATCTTGTTCCAAAACACCCACTTTGTTCCTATCACATTGTTGACAATTATCTAGGTACCAATTCCCATGTTTGATTCTTTTCTATCTGACTCATCTCTTCACCCATTTCCTCCATGCATCCATCATCTTTCCACCTTAGATAGGAAATATATATTTTTTTGTTCATTAGCCTCAACAAGACTTCTAGTCTAAACTCTTTTATCTTTATCTCTAATAATACGATCTTTTGAATGATTCTTCTACAAATAATTTGTAGGTATTTTAGGTGCTTGCTCAAGTTCCTTTTGTTTTGCATCTCATTCTTCTTTATCTTTCAAAATATCATTGCATTATGCACTAAAGGTGTGTCTTTTGTCTCTATCTCAATTTCATGTATAACTTGATTCCAATCTTCACTTACTCTGACATTTGTACATTCCATAATTTTTTTAGCCCCTTGTTGTAGCATCAATATACCTTACTTCTTGTAGAATATCCTAGAAATATTCTTCATCAAATCTTCCATCAAAATTTCCTAAATCTTCCATGCCATAGTTTGTAGAGTATCTTTGTGTGATTCATTCTCACTTGTACCTTGTTAAGAATATATACAATGGTATGCACAACTTCTTTCCAATACACATTAGGTAGGTTAGCATATTTCAACATAGTTCTAGACATTTCAACAATAGTCCTATTCTTTTTTTTAATAACTCCATTTTACTGTGGAGTCCTAGGTGTAGACAATTGCATTCTAATACCACGCTCTTCACAAAATATATTAGATTCATTTGATGTAAATTATCCACCTCTATCAGAACTTAAACATTTGGTCTTAGTTTCTATTTGATTCTCAATCATAAATTTGAACACCTTAAATCTACACAATGCTTCTGATTTCTCCTTTAAGAAAGTAACCCATGTCATTATAGAATAATCATTAATGAGCAACATAAAATACCTTTCACCATTTAGTCCTCTTGTCCTTGTAGGTCCGAATAGGTTTATTTGAATCAACTCCAATATTTTTTTAGTATAATACTCTTTTTTCTTAGATATATTCCTTGTTTGTTTTCCCATCTGACATTCCTTACACATTGTAATGGCAGGTTCGATAATCTTTGCAAATCTCTCACGACTTGAGTTGAAATAATCTTCACCATATTATTAAAGTTAATATGCCCCATCCTTTTGTGACACAACCAACATTTATTTCTCTATGCCAATAGACAACTACTTCCTCTATTTCCTCTTATATAATAGACATTGTCATTTGTTCTTTACTTTTCATAACTAACCTTCTAGAACTCCCTTTTCAGATATCACATCTAGAGCCATGAAATATGAGCTTGTAGCCTTTATTGCACATCTAACTCACACTCAAAATATTATGTCTCAAAACTTTAAAATAATAAACATCATTTGTCTTATTCTTACCATCAATAGATATGGTTCCTTTACCATAGTTAGGTGCACCCTCCTCACCAACAAAATTCACTGATCCACCATCATACTTTTTAGAAGTCCATGAAACTCCTTTTATCACCTAAAATATGATTTGAGCATCCAAAATCAATTATCCATTCTTTAGGTTCCACTTTTGCACGTAGTGTAGTCTTCATCATCATTGATCTTTCACTATCCTTCTCATCATGCAGAGTACCAAACCTTTTAATATCCTTTTCTTTTCTGGATACAAATAATGATTCATCATTTGAGTCATCGCAATTTTATTCTTCAGATGAATAGGTCTCCAGCAAACAAAACCTCTTTCTAGGCTTGTCTCTGTCATATATTCTTTTGTTTCTATCATCTCTTCTATAATTATCCTTTCTCTGGTTATCATCATTAGATCTCTTATAGTTATCTTCCTTTTAAGTGTTAGGCCCAAAAGCTAATGTACTGAGAGGGGAGGGGTGAATCAGTACTCCAAAACTTTTCTTGAACAATATCTTTACTGTTATGCATAAAACGAATAATGCAATAACATAATATAAAGTAAAAACAAATAGATAATAATCATACATGATTCACTCCATAACACATATATTTTGGTTATGTGGAAACTCTTGGTTAGAGAGAAAAACTGTAGTGGGGATGGCACCCACAACTTCACTACTGCAATAATAAAGAGTGCTTGGTTAGAGCTACATGTTTAGCTACTTCTGATAGCTTACCCTGTTAGGAGTAACAAGATCTATTAGATCTACCTTGCTAAAGGATTTTACAACACTTAATCTAAATGCTGCACCTGGTTAGAGGCTTTACAATTTATAGACTTGATTAGAGTCTTTTACCCTGTTAAAGGTTTCTCTTACAACTTCACAATATTATAATAAAATCATTACAAATATCTGCAACTTTACATCTGAAATGTTATAGCAGATTCTATGTGCTCAGAATAATATTACCTTTCTTATAGCATACCTCGGTAACCCATATAGTAACTCGGTAAACCCTTCTGTTTACTCTGTTCTTTGACTGTTCTCTGAAAACCTTCTCGGTGACCTCTGTGTCTCTGTAACAGTCTTCTTACATGCATACACACACCCTTAACTCATGTTGTATAAATAGATCTCTTAAGACGGTGATCCAATTCATTGCTTCGATCTTACAAACACAATTTATTGAATGAATAATCATGCAAAATATTTCATTAGTTAGATGACCTCGAAATCATACACAATCTTCTAGTGCAATTTCCAATGTGATAACGGTTAGATGTGCCTCAATCTTGTAACACATTTTCATATGTATGTCCAGGTTCAATGAATCTGGTAACACGTTTCACTTGGTGTATATCAACTCGGTGTGTCATCTTTGCTGCTCAGTAGACATGAAAAGATACTCAATAGATAGCTCGGTGAATACTACGTTCTGTGACTACTTTCTTCTATAACCGACTAGACTATGCATACCGACTTCTTTGTGTATACCGATTGCATGATTCGGTAGTGTTAACCAACTAGAGTATTAGTATGACTTTGGATATAAAAACTAATGGCAATTTGATAAGTAGTAACAATCTCCCCTTTTGACATTAGTTGAGATGTTTGACAAAACTAAAGTCATAACACAAAAATCTATATACTTTGTAAAATGACTATACTGACAATATATACAATAGTCAATGAAATAATATATCAGATTTACTCCCCTTATCATTATACTGTACATAATTCTGATTTTGAATGCTCGGTTCTGTTCTTGGATACTATGCTCGGTATACTCCCCCTATATACTATACTCTGAATATTATATCAAAACTATATTACTCCCCAAATATATTGTATCACTCCCCCAAGACTATATCATATTACTCCACAAATATAGTATCACTCCCCCTTTTTGACAAACATCAAAAACTTAATTTCCATTCAGGGGCAGTAACTGGTCAAAAATGGATTTGTACTTGTTCTGGGCGTCGGTGAGAGCGACAGAGAGTGCATCCTTTACACTATCCACTAAAGAACTATGTGCTTGAATATCAGCCAATAGTGATATTAAGCCATCAAGAGTGCTTCCCTCTTGTGTAGTAGACAAGTATGTGGCTCGGTTGATCTATTCTTGGACTGATGAAAGATGTGGAAGGAATAATGTCTGGAGTGTCATTATGTCCATCCTGATCTTGTGTTCTTCATTTCTTAAGTCTGATTGTTGAGCCATGAGCTATTGTAACGTTGTATAAAAATTTTGAATTGAATTTGGCTCTGTGGTCAACTTGCTTGAGAGATCGGTGATCTCTTTCTCAATTGTCTCTATTTTATTCTTAATGTCTTTAATGAATAAACAAAATGTGCAGAGTTTTTGAAATAAATAATGAATGTGCTTGAGTTGAGGAGTCAACTCAGCAATAAATTTGACAATTTTGACTTTGCCAATGGCGAGAGCTTTCTGTACCTCTTCTATCATTTTTGCAGTGAGCTCCTTGTCTTTTAGCTTGCTCAAATACTCAGATGCATCAACTCTGGATGTTTCAACTTGATTAAGGAGTTCATCCAGTTGAATATGGATGGTTGCATCGGTTGACACTGTAGCTATAGGTAGCATATCTAATAGCAGTGTCTTCACCTTCTGAAGTACTTTATTCTTCTTTTGTATGGCCATCTATTTTTCTTGTTCAGCCTTTGCTTTGCATAGTTCACCAAAATCAATGAGTGCTTGCCCCTTTAATTTTGATATATCCACATTGGGCAGCACTATTGGTTTAGACAAATCAACTTTGAAACTATGCTTTTTCACTTTCTTCTCTTTACCTTTGGCCGGTTGGACCAAGACAATAGCTTGGGAGGCTTGCTGACCCTCGATAGGTTGCTCAGTAGAGGCAACACTTTGGTCAGTTCCTATAGCCTCTGTGGTGTCTTTTGGTGTCTCGGTACTGGGTGTCTCAGCTGCAACATTTTCAGTGCTTGAAGGTGCTTGTGAGGTCTATTCTAGAGTAGTATCTTCTCCTGTTGTAGACTTGTGACCTTCGGTGCCTTGTGCTGTAACCTGAGGAGCTTCGGTTGAGACATGTTGATTGACTAGGGGATAAGGTTGAACTTGTTCTAAAATGGATTCACTAGATACAAGTTTTGCATATGTAGTGCCTTCTATCATTTCCTGCTCCAGTTCCTCTGTATCCATGACATCTTCATCTTTTTGAATGGTGTCAACAGGGTCTTGTTTGGTAGCATCAGGACCATGCTTGGTGACATCAGGATTGTGCTCGGTGACATCAACAATTTGAACTGTAGCTTGTTCACCGATATCCTTGATTTTGAAGATTTCCTACCACTTTGCTTTTGTCTCATTTTCTACGTCAATATATAGCCCATTCATCAGTTTTAAGGCTCTTTGTTTGACAAGAAATTTAGAATTGTAGGTTGTCAGATGTTCTTTAATTTCTACTACTGACATATCAGGAAAGAGATGGACTAGACTTCTTTCTCTGATTTGTTTCTCTGAGTCCATTACATACTTCCACCTATTATCAATATGCAAGTAAAGTTCATTTGGAAGTGACTTAACTAGTTCCAATGGAGCTAACCGGAACTTTAGAAGTGTGCAGATGATAGCTTCTTCAATTTGTCTCTTCTCATCATTATTTCTAGTTTCATACTTGACATATCTAAATGAACCAAATCCTCCATATTCTTTCAGATTAGCATAGAAGTTTTCAACACTATGTATATTTACCTTCTTGCTCTTGACAATCTCGAATTTGTTTGCATCCTTAGAATATGTATGACTAGACTCTTTTGCGAGAATGAGTCTCCGAGTAGATTTCTTGTATGTCTTTGTTACCTTTGGAATAGTAACATTCTTTTGTCTCTTACTTGGTGATGCTCCAGATGCTCTTGTGTTAGGTCTCTTTGTTGGAGGTGGAGTCGGTAGGGCCTTTGAAGTGTCATGTTTCTTTCTTTTTAACACTTTACCCTTAGGCAATTTGGTGCTCAATGTTATAGCTACCTCTTGAGCTTCTGATTCCTCTTTGGTGATGGCAATAGTGCCTTTGACAGGTGTAGAGGAAGAATCTTCTCTGAATTTCTTAGATAATGCCTTAATCATCTTTGTTGCCTTTCTTGCAGCTTTGGGTACTACAATGCTCATTTTTACCTTTTCCTTTACTTCTTCATAGGTTCCATACCTTAGCTCGGTAGCATGCCTTGGTAATGTAAGAAATGCATTAATTTGCTATTGTGTGATGTCATAGTCAGTCTTGTAACCCATAGGTGGCAAAGATTGAGTCCTTGGTTCCACAACATTCACATAACAGTAATCAGTGTCTACCTCAAAGCATATGTCATTTTTATATTTCTCCACTAGTTGGGGTAGAATTTGGTACCTGTTGTGCATCTTATCCTAAAATTTGTTGAAATAATCATCCATTATATCATTGAAATTATCACCTAGTTTCTTGATTAGGTCATTGATCTGATGGGTGATTGGTCGATGTAGTTCCCAAACAACTTTACCGACTGATGGAAAGAATCTTTCAAAGTAGAAAAACATGCATACAAGAAGTGAACCAAACTTTAGTGTATTTGCCGAGTTGTTCTTCTTCGGCTTCCTTATTGTGTTCAGATTCTCAAATAGGTTCTTCAATAACACTTCACATAAGTCAACTTTCATTCCCTTTTTCATAATTTTATAAGCTAAGTCAATTGCTGCACAGCGTACACTGTTTTCCCTTGTTGATTGGAAGAAATAGTAACCAATTACTCTAATAGCAAACTTAAGTTCTGCATCAGTGACATTGTTTAGTTTCAGTCCTCTGTAATCAGATTCTACTCCGGTTAAACTGATCAATTCCTTCTGTGATATCATCTTCTGGGCTCGGGCATGATCATAAATAGGATAATCGATAATCACATGAATGATTTCCTTGGTAATCTTGAATGGTTGCTCTTCTAGCCAAATGAAATCATCATGAACTCTGCTCAGAACAAACTTGACCCACTGGGGTTTGAACACACGAGGATAGGTTAGGGCTTCAGTTAATCCTTTGACTTTGATGTGTTCATACTTGCTATTCAATTTACCATCAGTACATAGCTCATCATAGGTGTCTCTGATTTCAACATGACCGAGTTCTTCAACATGACATTTGGTGAAGAATCTCACATCCTCGACTAACAAGACTCGATCCGGGATGAGTGAAAAGGTGGTTTTGTCATCCGGTTCGGATGCAACTTTAGGAGTCTAAGAGTATTTCAGTGAGGGATTCTCTACATTCTTAACAATTATGGGATCTTGAATCTTAGGTGCCATTTAAGATTTCAGGTAAAAAGTAGCAAAGAGTCCTTAGGGCTTGACAGTTTTCAAACGACAGACGCTTCACACTCAACAGATAATAACAATTTGATAAGATCAATAAACTATCTTATCAGTGCGATGAGATTGATGTAAATACCTTGGATTTTGCTTTGTAGGAGGTTTGATCACCTTGATTCACTTTGCTCTACTCTCTCAAAAACTTGGTAAGTGTAAATGACCACGAAAATGCTTTTAAGTACATAAAATACCTTATCGGGCTCTGTGCGGGTTAGGTCAAAAACATTAAATGCACTCGGTTCCTCTTTAACCGATTTACTCTCTTTTTGTTTTAACCAAGTAACCAAGCTTCCTTCATTTACTGACTTGACAGGCTTCCTGTATACACTGACTTGACAGGGTTCTTGTAAAGTGCTTCAAAAGACTTTGATAGAATTTCAAACTTAATAATACATCTTAACTATGCAGATTTTGAATTTAGTACATAATAGAATAGGAACTGTTAAGATTTTAACCTTTAGAGAATGCAGTCCCTTCATACCTTTATCGATTAATTTGGAATAGGTGCACCTAACTCAGTAGGTAAGGTGCTTTTTTCATTTGACATTACTTCCTTCTTTTTCCAAATCATCTTTATTTTTTCTTTTATTTCCTCAGTGTCTCCTCTAGGTTGATCTCTGTAATCTCCACCCAAGTGTCCAACTTTATGACAATGAAAACATGCCATACCAGGATTTCTCCATGATCTTTGGTTGTTCATTCCAAACCTTATAAAATAGTTGGCACTTATATGTCCATATCTTCCACAACTTTCACACCATATCCTTGTATTGTAATCCCATGGTACTGCTACATATTGTTGTAGACACCTAAAAATGGTCAACGCTTGCAGAATCATACTTTAACATTTGCGCATTGCCTCATTTTAGGTTTTTGCGTCACATTAACATTTCTCCTATGTCACGCACTTGGTTTTTATCATTTGCGAACATCGAGTCATTCTTCTACATTCTTCATTCATCTCGCCTTCGAATTTGGTCTTATCGACAACAATCTTCAATCATGATTTTGGTCGATCTTTGTCCTTGTTGATCTCATCATTTTGTGATTGATTCATCATTGATCCTTGTCCTTGTCAATCATGTCAATTTCGATCAATTAGTCATTGTTCCTCGTCAATTGGCATATTTATCAATCAAATCATTTAATCAGAATCATGATCGATATCAATTATCTTTCATCAAGACCTAATTGTCATCCTTGCATTTCTAATTCATCTTCCAAGGTTTTGTGATTTAATCATTTAACCTTGTTTGTCATTTTTTCCTCTAGGTTAAATAATTTATTTATTTATCCTAAGTCTTCTTGTCACAATTAAATGTTTATTTAATTGGCTAATTAATTCCTCCTATTTTTGTGAATTAATTAATAAATGAGAAATTATTAATTAATTTACCTAATTTTCTAATTTTCTAATTTCCTAATTTTCATCATTCCTAATTCTTAATTTCCACCTATTTTCTAATTTCCTAATTTTAATTTCCACCTAATTAACTTGTCTTTAGTGCTCCCTATTTTTGTGCTTCATGCGTCATACTCTTGGCATAGCAAGATGTCATAGGGTTCTAGTCCTCTAAGCTTTGCATTGGCAATATGTCATAATTCATGACATAGAAGGTGTCATAACCTTCTTCTTTCCACTCAATTGTGCCATTTTTGAAATTAATTGCTTCTAATATCCATTTCATGCTAATTTGATCTTTTTCTCCAATTTCTCTATAAATTGGATGAATTTCTTCAATCAAATCCCTTGATTCTTGAATCCGAATCCCTGATCAGACTATCGAACTTATGCTTCTAGTACTCTTGAGCTTTTCATCAAAGTCAATCTTGCTTTCAATTGTATGTGCACTTGTAGGTGAGATCCACAAATCCATTGAAGAGGAAAGAAGAGCAATGGAGCCGCATGGAAGGAGCATTCAATTCTGCATTTGGTTTGCATAATCTTTCATTTTGAATGCTTTGTTTTCATATCTCTATTGAGTGTGCTTAGGATTAGATCATTGAAATGTGTGATTGAGCTAATAATGAATAATATGTCCTTTTATATATTGCTTTGATGATTTCCAGATTCCTAGCTACATTAATTGGTGAACCCGATGTGAATGCTTGAATCTAATATTTTTTTGAATGTTTTGTGAAGTTGCAGATTTTTTTGTGGAGAAATTGCAGATTTTTCTTCTAAAAACAAAACAGTCATAATCAATTGATCACGTAAAACATTTTGTATAGAATTTAAATAAACGATTTCTGGGTATATTAGATCACATTTTTACCTTTCCAGATCATTTTACAGTTTGTGATTTGGATAAATATTGAGGAAGTTATGACTTTTTTAATTATGCTGCTGTAAATGGTCAAAATTTTCAAAAAACAAAATCATGCAACCTTCATCTAGATTAATTTAGCTTGGCAAATTAATCATCTATTCATGCAAATTTTATCTAGATTAATCTAGAGTGGTAAATTTGATAAATTTCACATAGATTAATCTAAGAGGACAAAGAATCACAACTTTTATGGATTAATTTTGATGGTGATTCATTTCTCTTGATTCTCTAACATTGTTGGTAGCTTTGTGGCAAAATGCTTGACAAAGAATTATTTCACAAACTACTAATGAATTGTTTGCAGGTTCGCTAGTCAAAGACCAAATAAATCAAACTTCTAACTTGGTGATTTTGCAGGTTGCCTTGTATTTCAACCAAACTTTTGTGTTTGTGATTCATAATTAGGCACCTAGTATTATTGCTAAGTAGGATGGAATGAATGTGTGTTTACTTTGTTTGTCGAGTTTGACATTGGAGTAGGAGAGTATGCTCTCATCCTTCTTAGGGTGATCAGAAATCCAGATCTTCGATACCATTCTCATGTCTTGGATTGTTTGTTACCTTTAGAGGGCCTGCCTTCCCGACCATTTGCTTTCTTTTGCAAGCAAGTGACAATCGTGAGAAGGGAACGACCCAAAGTGAGTATGGCTAGAATTCCTTGGCATTCTAACTCACTATAAAAAAATACCTGATGGGCGAAAGCTTTGAAGGAAGGGTTACGTGGGAATTGTAGTTACTTGGGAAGTGATGACCCTTGGACTCTTTCTCATATCAACATCTAAGTAGGGCCTCTTGGTCTAAATCATGCTTGCGCGACTACATTTGTTTGGTATCTTGATGGGCTTAATGTCTCAATCACACTTGCGTGACATCAAGGAGTAATGCTTAACAGAAATCCTTACTACATACCTTGTTTTTAGAGGCCAAAAACCCTTCTAGTTGCTTGAGAAGGACAAATTCGGATACTTGGAAGAGATACTAAGTTCGCCATGGGGAGATTTCCATGGGGACTGATGCTTGGCTGCCTTGAGAAGTGAGTGCTGTGGAGGGGAGCCCGTGGGGTCAAGCATCTATGTATTCTCCTTGAATCCCATAATGAGTCTACCTCTCAAGTACCTAATGTCTTTGCCTACCATAAGAAATGTGGAAATGAGCATGATTGTCTTGAGTCTAAGTTGCAATATCTTGTATTCTTTGCTTGTCAAAAGTTGAATTGCATCCCATTTCAAAAAGCAAAACAAATTGATCTAACATAAGATTAAGCACAAGAGACATTTATCCAACACAAGTTCAACAAGATTCAAAGATCATCTTCCTAAAACATGGTTATCCAACATTGTTCAAAAACTTGTCTCAACATCCATGTCACTTGCATTTAGGTTCATCCTAGTTTGCATTTTGCAAAGTTCATTATCAAGTACCAAGGTTAGGTTTCACCTAAGTCATACTTCTTTTGCATATCAATAAAAGTCATCCATTTGCATGTGTCCTCTTGCATTAGAGTCATACCATTATCATACATTCATATTTGCATACCTTAAGTCTCTTCATTAAGTTTAGGTCATTATCATATCATATTAGTCATTTGCATATTAGTTGTCCTTTTGCATATAGTCTCAAAAACTAGGTTTTGTCATACTTGAGTAATCCAAATCTTTGATAAACCCTAAGTCATTGTTAAGAAGTCTAGACCTTATCAAACCTTTTTTCCTTTTGTCATCAATGTCATTTCGTCAAACCTAGCTTAGTATCCAAGCATATAGGGGAGACATTGTCAATTTGTCCTATTGTCACTTGGTCCTTTTGTCCTTTGAGGTCTAGATATCATTTCAATTTCCTAAGGGTCTCTCTCTTAGATTTGCATTCCAAAAAGTTTGTCAAAATCTTCAAAAACAACCAAAAACATAGATTTCATGCTCGTCTATTTAGTTTGCATTTAGTTGCATAGCATACATTGTCCTTGAAAAATTCCAAAAATATTGCATTTGCATAGTGACATGTCTATTGAAACAAGGTTCCAAGCACCAATGATGCAACAAAGTTTGACATATCAACCAACAATGCAATCACAATTCTATCCAACCCAACAACAAGGCAATATTGATCAAACTTTTTATGATGAAACAAGTCTCCAAATACAAAAACTAGAGGAGAAACTAGCTCAAGAAAATGAGATTTTGGAACAAAGAGTGAAAAACATTGTGAAGAATAGATCACAAATGTCTAAAGTGTTTCAAAAATTTCCAGGTCAAAATCCAAAGATTGAGCCAATTGATGTAAGATCTCTTCTTGAACGATCAGACATACCAGCTCTTCTCTCCCAAATAGAGATGATGAAACAATTTCAAGAAAAGAGACAACATCAATTTCAACATTATGTGCCTTCACAACAAGAACAAGAAGGTGTTTACTATCAATCTGATTTTCAACCAATACAACCAATGGTTCAACCAATTGTCCAACATATTCAACCAATGCAATCAATGGTCCAATTTCAACAATATGTCCAACCAACTATACAATGTCAACAAATAGTTCAACCAATGGTGGAACATCAACAAGTCCAATCAACATATCAATGTCAACAACACCAATCACAAATTCAAAAGCAAAGGTTGCAGCACACACCAACCCAAGTTTCAAACATGTCGGAACAATTGAACCAAGTCCAATATCAAAACATGACATCAAACCAAATCCTTGCCAAACAAGTTCAAATTCCAGATGCAATCATGTCAAAACCTCGAAAGAAAGGTGGCTTTATTGCAATGCTCTTAAGGAAATTACCAAGTGAGTCAATTGAGGAAGATCAAGTTAATACAATTATGTCTAGCAATGCCTCATCCCCTTGCAAACAAATTGACTCTCTAGTGGCATCTATCCCTACACCTTTAGAAGTTTCACAAGAACCTTCCATATTGTTCTCATCAAACAATACACCCAAGGATGAAATTATTCAAGGGCTATCCATAATTGAATGCCAAGATAATCCAATTCATGATGCACATCCTTGTCATGTTTCAGAAATACAAGACCCAATGCCACCATGCACTTTATTGCCATTACCTATTTTAGAGGACCCCATTCGAAGTCCCTCTTCCTCATGTTCAAGCATTGATTCCTTGCTAGAATCCATCACAAATGTTCAAAGTGCATTTCCTTCATGCCAAACCATTGATCCCTTGTCAGAATCCTCCATGCATATCAAAAGTCCAACCTCATGTCAAGAGGATAAATTAGAGCATGAAGAAATGAGTCCTAAAGAAAATCAAGATCAAGATCCTGAAACCTTATCATCCCATCCAATTGTTGACCAGGACCCCATTTCCCTAGACACTTGCAATGATTCACTTATTCATGTCAATTCTATCCAAGAACACAATGTCCTTTCAAATCCCATTGACATTCCACTTCCTGAGAAAGATCAAGATATCCTTTCCATCTGTTATGATGATCCCATTGAAAGTCAAGAGAAAAACACCTTTAAAGAGGATTCCAATGATCTTCTTCCTTGTCAAGATCAAATTATTCCTTCAGATCCTCCACAAGATCCACTTGTTCCTCCATCTCCTTGTCCTAATGCTCCATATACACTCCAAGATCGCATTTCTTTTGATGATCCCATTATTTCTCCCATTCCATCTCTTGAAGAGCCTATCATTGAACCATGTCCACTACACAATCCTAGTCCCTCTCATGATCCTAATCCCCCTCATGATTCTAACGTGTCAGTGCAAGATGTTCATGAACCCTCGACATGCATAATGGGTTCTTCCATTTTGGTGCAATCCGATCCACTTCAAGATCTCATTATTTCTCTCATACCATATCCACCTCATAATGGACTCGCGTCTTTGTCCCAAAGAAAAGAGTCTCCTACAAGTCAAGATATTCATAAAGGCAAAGGAGTAGACCTCCATGAGCAAGAACCCCTTCATATCAAAGAATATACTAATGGTCATGGCTACAGAGCTCACACTCAAGGCGTTGGTATCCCTTCAAAGTCAAAATCCAAATGTCCACCTTCCCCATCATCCCTTCCATCCATTCTAGGTCCCTATATCCCTCCATCTCCTATGCAACATCAACAAAGGCACACATCCTTGAGTAAATTCCATCCATACAAAAGAAATCCATTTCATTCATATCCATCCATGCATTCCTTTCCTCCTCCAAGCAATTTGGATGCCAAATATAAAAGTCATAAGTCTAAAAATCCACATGTATTCAAGGATCAACATGTCCAATATAATCGACATGTCAAAACAAAGAATAAATTAATCTATAAAGAAAAAGAAATATCCAAAAGGCCACAAAGGCCCACTGAGAAAAATAAGGCAAAGTCAAAATATATATGGGTTCCTAAATCCCTTGTGCAAGCAATGCACTCCAAGGAATCACAAAAGTATAAAAAATCAAAAAACATGTGGATCCCTAAGCAACTCCTTGAAGCACAAAAGCCTAAAGAAACATCCAACTTGGCATCTAAAATTGTTGTTCCTCCATCCAACCCTCTCAAATTTGTTCCTCCATCACCTTCTTCATCCATTTTGGGCCCTTATGTCCCAAAATCCCAAGCTATTCCTCCATCCAAATCTCACAATCTAAGATCCATTTTTCCTCCATCAAATCCACCACCCCTCAAGGTGTGTGCCAATGTCGATCTTGCCTTCATTTCCATCCGCTCAAGCCCAATTCTTCCAATACCCTATCCATTATCCAATGCATATTTTCCATCCTTCCATCCCTTTGGTCCAATCCTTTGCATAAATCCTTGCCTTAGTTTCATCTCATTTTCCATGTCCTTATCCTACCAACGTCTTTGAGCATACTTTTAAGGTCATGGTCCATTTATTTCGAGGCTACTATCCAAAAAAAAAAAAAAAAAGATGCTTGAGTCCTTCTTCCATCCCCTATCATGTGTCCATCTTCTATTGAAAAAGTCAAAAGAAAAAAAAAAGAAAAAAAGAAAAGAAAAAATTAAAGCAAAAATGATTCGTCCATTGGTGAAAACTTGGCAAACAGGTGCCTTGGGCAAGTACCATGATGAAAACCTGGCAAACAGGCATCATGCATAATTTATGGACTTCTTGCACACCACAGTTGGGGGAAGGTTTTATCCTATCATATCCTTTTGTCCTTCATTGTTCCATTATTCTATCGAACCCCTGTCATTACCCTTCATATCCTATTGTCCCTCATGTCCAGTTTCCCTTTCCACCTTTGATCTTGACAAGGCTGAGAATCTTCATGAGCATCATGCATCTTGTTTGTAGCTTTTAGTCCATCATAGCTTTTGGTCTTTATCCATTTGCTTATTACAACCTTTCATCCATATTCCTTGTCTTATTGCAACTTTCTACCACTATCCCTTAGCCTACCCCGACCTTCAGTCCATGTCCCTTATCCATTCTTGGTCTTTCTTATCCTATCCATATCTTATCACTATCCATACATTCATTCCATCCTATTTCATTCCTTGATCTTGATCTGACATAAGGACACAAAATTTAAACATGGTTTCAAAAAAACCTCTTGACATGTCCCTCATGCCATGTTCCTACTTTACATTGTCATATCCAGTCTCTTGTCCCATCACGCAATAGCCCTTGAAAATTGCATCTGTATTGTCTCCATAATAAAAGGCCTTTGTCTTCCCTCTATCCACCAACATTTTAGCAAGCCTATTTATTCACTTGTCATATTCCTTGCCTTGCTAGACATTGGGGGCAAAATCATTAAAAAAAAAAAAAAAAAAAATTTAAAATGTCCTGAAAAAATCTTCAAAAAACATTCAAATAATGTCCTGAAAAAATCTTATAAAAATTGAATAACGTCTTGAAATAATCCAAAAAAGTCAAATAAAGTCCTCAAAAAATGAACACAAAAACATTTCAAAACATCAAAATCCATTTTGCAAAATATCATTTTGCAATAAATATCGTCTTGACGCATAAGCCAAATCACTGAGTATACATCCAACAACAATTATTCACAACGCTGCGCTTTAATGAAATCACGTTTAAACAGATGAACTTTTTCACTCAAACATTCAAACTGATAAAAAATTGTCATATCAATCAACCTCAAAATCATTTGTCCTTGTCTCTACTATCATGGGTCTTATACAGGGTGTGGTATACTCGAAACCAGACTGTGTCCTGTCTTAGACGGGGTACCGCATGTCCTGAAACCAGACAACATGATCGTCTTATCAGCACTTTCAACTTTTGACAATGAAGATCAAGATGTTTGTTTGATTTGTTGGAATTTGTGCATCTTATCTTTTTACTGATTTATTTTTGGCTTCGATCATGTTCCTATGTTGCTCGATGATGTCATTGAGTGATTTAGAGTGACCGGGATGGATCCTGATCCTTTTCTTTTTTGATTGTGATTGTTGTTTGTCTATGATGTGTCTGTCTTTTGCAAAAAGGGTTGCATTTCAGCTCTGGCCTTCAATGCCATGATGCTACACATCCATTTTGCTACATTAAATAAAGGTTCTCACCTACAAAGTGCATTACTGAAAGCAAGTTTTTCTTCGTCTCTAACTATCCTCTGTCTGATTTCTTCTTACTAACATTTCTTCCATCAGTCTTGGCAGTCTATTTGCTCCTATCATTTTCTATCATTTTTATCGATCAATTGGCCTCTTTTCTGCATGTTTCCGGCCAATTCCTCGAGGGGGCATGCATATGTCATTGTTATTGTCTGGGGCATTTTCATTATTGTTCTTCGAAACAATGCTTAAAATCGCATTGTCTCAAAGAGGGGCAAAATGTAGACACCTAAAAATGGTCAACGCTTGCGGAATCATACTTTAACATTTGCGCATTGCCTCATTTTAGGTTTTTGTGTCGCATTAACATTTCTCCTATGTCACGCACTTGGTTTTTATCATTTGTGAACATCGAGTCATTCTTCTACATTCTTCATTCATCTCGCCTTCGAATTTGGTCTTGTCGACAACAATCTTCAATCATGATTTTGGTCGATCTTTGTCCTTGTTGATCTCATCATTTTGTGATCGATTCGTCATTGATCCTTGTCCTTGTCAATCATGTCAATTTTGATCAATTAGTCATTGTTCCTCGTCAATTGACATATTTATCAATCAAATCATTTAATCAGAATCATGATCGATATCAATTATCTTTCATCAAGACCTAATTGTCATCCTTGCATTTCTAATTCATCTTCCAAGGTTTTGTGATTTAATCATTTAACCTTGTTTGTCATTTTTTCCTCTAGGTTAAATAATTTATTTATTTATCCTAAGTCTTCTTGTCACAATTAAATGTTTATTTAATTGGCTAATTAATTCCTCCTATTTTTGTGAATTAATTAATAAATGAGAAATTATTAATTAATTTACCTAATTTTCTAATTTTCTAATTTCCTAATTTTCATCATTCCTAATTCCTAATTTCCACCTATTTTCTAATTTCCTAATTTTAATTTCCACCTAATTAACTTGTCTTTAGTGCTCCCTATTTTTGTGCTTCATGCGTCATACTCTTGGCATAGCAAGATGTCATAGGGTTCTAGTCCTCTAAGCTTTGCATTGGCAATATGTCATAATTCATGACATAGAAGGTGTCATAACCTTCTTCTTTCCACTCAATTGTGCCATTTTTGAAATTAATTGCTTCTAATATCTATTTCATGCTAATTTGATCTTTTTCTCCAATTTCTCTATAAATTGGATGAATTTCTTCAATCAAATCCCTTGATTCTTGAATCCGAATCCCTGATCAGACTATCGAACTTATGCTTCTAGTACTCTTGAGCTTTTCATCAAAGTCAATCTTGCTTTCAATTGTATGTGCACTTGTAGGTGAGATCCACAAATCCATTGAAGAGGAAAGAAGAACAATGGAGCCGCATGGAAGGAGCATTCAATTCTGCATTTGGTTTGCATAATCTTTCATTTTGAATGCTTTGTTTTCATATCTCTATTGAGTGTGCTTAGGATTAGATCATTGCAATGTGTGATTGAGCTAATAATGAATAATATGTCCTTTTATATATTGCTTTGATGATTCCAGATTCCTACATACAATTGTTAGTAAGGATCTCTGTAAGTTCGGTAACCTCTAGTATTTCCTCGGTGTGCAGACCACATGTAGTTCCTTTGCTTAAACCAACACTTCTCAGTACTATGTCCATATCTATTGTAGTCTCTACAAAACCCTTTGAATTTTGCCTTCTGATAATTGTTAATAGACTTTGTCCTACATTGGTTAAATGTGTGACCATATTTATTGCAATTGTAACAATAACCATTGGACTTAGTGACATTCGGTTGCTTACCTTTTCTGATTTGGCATATGTTGATAGTGTGACCTTGATTTCCACAGTAGTTGCAAATAGGCTTCTTTCTTTTGATGTTATTCCTGTTTCCAGCTTGCTTTGATGATTCTCCTCTCTCGGTAGTATGAATTCCTTTCTCGGTAGAGTCTTTTCCTTTGTAACCGAGTCCTGCATCTTTTTTGGGTCTTCTTGTATTCAATTGCTCATCCAACATCTTTGATGCTTCATAACTCTTCTTTAGTGTTTCTTTGGATTTCTTCTCTATTTCAAGTTCAGTGGTCAACCTTAATACTTCAAGTCTCAATGCTTGATTTTCATCATTCTTCAGAATTGCTTCATGATGTGCATAACCTAGTTGATCTGATAGGTTTTGTTGAATTCATGTTAACCTTATGATTTCATCATTCTTATCAGATACTAAAACTTCAAGTTGTTGTTTCTCTCTTTGTAGATCTCTTGCTTTATCCTCAGCTGTCCTCAATGCATCTAGATTTTCAGTCATCTGTGTGCTGAAATGTTCATGTTCTCTTTTCATTGCTTTTAGTTGATTAGCCAGTGCTTTGTTCTTTTCTTTCAATACTCCAATCATTTCTTCAGTTTCTTCAGATATACTATTCTTAGATGATGTCTCAATTTGTTCCACTAACTCTTGAGAATCCTGCAAATCATCAGATAATCTTCTTTTCACTTTCAGAGATTTTTGCATTTGCCTTTGCATGTCTGCAATCACTTGATTAGCATGATCCAACTCTTCTTGTAGATACACAATCCTCCAAGATTGTTTGTAGCCTTCCATTGATAAGATCTTTCTCTTTAGGTAGTTAAACCCTTTTCCAAGATTCGAGCTTTGATACCAATTGTTAGGCCCAATATGGAAAGCCAATGTACTGAGAGGGGAGGGGTGAATCAGTACTCCAAAACGTTTCTTGAACAATATCTTTACTATTATGCATAAACTGAATAGTGCAATAACATAATATAAAGTTAAAACAAATAGATAACAATCATACATGATTCACTCCATAACACATATATTTTGGTTACGCAGAAACTCTTGGTTAGAGAGAAAAACTGTGGTGGGGATGGCACCCACAACTTCACTACTGCAATAATAAAGAGTGCTCGGTTAGAGCTACATGTTTAGCTATTTCTAATAGCTTACCTTGTTAGGAGTAACAAGATCTGTTAGATCTACCTTGCTGCAGGATTTTACAACACTTAATCTAAATGCTGCACCTGGTTAGAGGCTTTACAATTTATAGACTTGATTAGAGTCTTTTACCCTGTTAAAGGTTTCTCTTACAACTTCACAATATTACAATAAAATCATTACAAATATCTGCAACTTTACATCTGAAATGTTATAGAAGATTCTATGTGCTTAGAATAAGATTACCTTGCTTATAGCATACCTTGGTAACCCATATAGTAACTCGGTAAACCCTTTTGTTTACTTTGTTCTTTGACTGTTCTCTGAAAACCTTCTCGGTGACCTCTATGTCTCTATAATAGTCTTCTTACATGCATACCCACACCCTTAACTCATGCTATATAAATAGATCTCTTAAGATGGTGATCCAATTCATTGCTTCAATCTTACAAACATGATTTATTGAATGAATAATCATGCAAAATATTTCATTGGTTAGATGACCTCGAAATCATACACAATCTTCTAGTGCAATTTCCAATGTGATAACGGTTAGATGTGCCTCAATCTTGTAACATGTTTTCATATGCATGTCCAGGTGTAATGAATTTGGTAACATGTTTCACTCAGTGTATATCAACTCGGTGTGTCATCTTTGCTGCTCGGTAGACATGAAAATATATTCGGTAGACAACTCGGTGAATACTGCGTTCTGTGACTGCTTTCTTCTGTAGCCGACTAGACTATGCATACTGACTTCTCTATGTATACCGACTACATGATTCGGTAGTGTTAACCGACTAGAGTATATAGTATGACTTTGGATATAAAAACTAATGGAAATTTGATAAGTAGTAACATTACATGCATCTAGCAACATAATGACCGATTATTCCATAATAAAAATATTTGAAGGGTAACTTACCTTTGTATTTTTTAGATCCTTTATTTAGTCTCCTCACAAAGTGTTCTTCAACATCATGTAGATCATCGCTTGTTTCAAGTAAATTTTCAATCTTCTTGGTAGCTTTGAATGCAACTTACTTCTTGACATTTTACAATTCCTCAAACTCTAATATCTCAAAGGTAGAGAGTGACCCATAGGGCTGATCCAAGGTATATGTATCCATGTTATGGATTTCTTCAATAACATACAACTTAGGTTTATAAGATCTAGGCAGTGTCCTCATTACTTTTCTCACAATTTCATTTTCTTCTAGTTTTTTGCAAATTCCTCTTATTGCACTTACTACCTCATTCACTTGGTGTAGGTCACCTTCAATGTTATCATCTTTAGAAATCCTCAGAGTCTCAAATTTATACTTTAGATTTTGCATCTTGACTTACTTGATCTTCTGATTTCCTTCATAAATGCTTCTCAATTTATCCCAAATTATTTCCTTTGTATATTTGCAACCCATGACCTTCAAGAACTTTGAGTCCCTCCAACTACTAAAAGTCACATTTCTTGCCTTGGCATTATTCTCATGCTCTTTGATCTAATCTAGAATAGAAGGACTACCAACCAGAGTAGTATAACTAGTCTTAATAATATCCCATATTCCAA
The DNA here is from genome assembly GCF_030272615.1 of Cryptomeria japonica. Classification (NCBI taxonomy): domain Eukaryota; kingdom Viridiplantae; phylum Streptophyta; class Pinopsida; order Cupressales; family Cupressaceae; genus Cryptomeria; species Cryptomeria japonica. Next base: position 585,770,041 of record NC_081413.1, on the reverse strand, counting down.
GTGGTAGAGAATTCAAATGATATTCCATCAACGCCTTCCAAAAGGAATAATTTGTGCCATCAAACTTTGGATTTATAACTATATTCTCTTGTGCCACCCTAAACCTTCCTCAAGAAATTAAGCTTTACTTAGAGGAACCTTGCTCTAATACCAACTGTTGAACACACCACAAGATTGAGATGGGGGTGGGTGAATCACTCTTGACCAAAATTTCAAATTTCTTCAATCATAAACACTTATCAATTACCATTAACCAACCAAACACCAATGAAATATGAAACAAGAAACACTAAAGACATGAACATCAAAATTTTACGTGGAAAACCCCATGTGGCAAAAAACATAGTGGGGATAACCCTCACAATATAAATAACTAAATACAATATTTTAGGCACAAGGCCAAGGAAGCTCACTGCTCCTAATTTGGACTTGTAGGCTAAGGCACACAACCCTAGGTCAAGATACAATATATTTTTATTATTTAGACACACAACCCCAAGGAAAAATATTGATCTATACAAGTTGCCTAAAGCACTCACTATCTTTTGATAGACACAAAGAAAAGATAAATTGAATGAGTAGGATCTCTTGATCATAAGCACATAACAAATTGTTATTCACACTTTTTCTTCCACACATTACTTTCTACATCACCCTCAATCAATCCACATCATAATTCACACATCTGCACTTCTATTTATATCAACTTATTCATCGAAACACTCAACTAGGTTTTCCATAGGTAGAGTAAACATAAATTACATAAACTTGGCCACCATGAGCAACTGCGCTAAATGTGGTCCACTCTAGGAGATAATGGAGACCCAAATACATCGCAAACATGTCTTCCTAAGTTGATTCCAATTAACTACACACACCAACACATCCTCCAAAGTCGACATCAAATGTAACATGTAGATAAACAATAAGGCATGTTTATTAGTGAGCCCAAAACCATTATCCAATGCAAATAACTCAATGTGGTCACATAGAATGGTAAGACCCATGATAACATTTTAAGTCAACCTCCAATGCATATCCAAATCAAACAAGTATGATCCGAAGAAGATAAACCAAATACCAACACAATAGATAACATCGAACAATAGATCAACATAACTTTACTTGTAAAGAAAACCAACACTTTAATTCTAAACAAAAACATTGTACAAACAATATGACTGTGTCTTCCAAGCTACAATACTTGAATAAATACTACAAAGCAATGAGGCACATTCTTCGGACTAGTCCTAATAGACAACCCCAGTATTAGCAAACTAGAAAACTCAACTTCAACATCTAAACAACTGAGGACCTAAAAACATAATAGTGCAACATCCATAGAAAAAAGAAATTAAGTCCAGAACCATAAGCCATCATCTTCAAAAGTGGATGAATGTAGATAATTATCTCAAAAATACTGTAAGTACTATTTCCTACATATTTTAGCTTCCACTATTGTCGCCTTCTAAAAACACCACATACTCACTCAATATCTCCACTAGAAATGATAACAAGACCTGAACACTCATTTATGGACCATTCATACCAAGAAATAATTAGATTGAAAACAATGACCTCAATTGCACTAAAAACACAACTGGACAACTACAACTTCTTCTTCACCCTTTCCATTAGTACACACAAGTGTGACAACAATGACAACACCATGCAAGTTGTAACCAATCTACCATGACAACAAGTTTGACATTAATTTGACAACACAAACTCATGTTTGCAACATGAACTAGGTTTGGTTCACTTAGTTTTGCCTAGCTTAGGATCGATTCAGTGTTAGACTCTCATAAAATCATCTCAACAAGAAAAAATGTTCCACATGGTGCCAATTTTTTTTGAATTCCATGGTTTTTCTCACTCCACCTCTCACCTACCCTCCCAAATGACTCAAAGTTCCATTAATAACTCAATTTGGCCTTGCAACTACTCAATTTAATTCAACAACACAAAAAAAATATTTTTTATGCCCAACCATGCCTCATTATTGTCACATTTCCCTTTTTCTAATATACCATTCCCCAAGTCACTTTACAAGGTATTTTTTGGGTAAATTTTTTATTTTTCACACTCAACCCCATGAGCCATTAATGAAGGGAATGTTCTTTTAGGCCCCTAGTTGATCAAATCAAATTTGGAAATGACACATGTTGAAAGAGCATTGATTAAAGTGTTGTCAAGAGTATGGGTGCTCCTTGGAACAACAAAGGTAATAGTTTCCATGTTTCCCTAGAAACATGTACATTTCTCATTTTGGGTGACTTTTGTTTGGTATATAAACATCCTTTTTTATATTGACAAGGATGGGAAAATCAATTGGAGAAGGAGAGATAGAAGAAAAACTTTTAGATATAGGATCCTTAGATTTAAGGAGATTTTTTTTAATTACATTTTGATGAATTAGGTTTGTCCAAAGCTTGCAAAGAAGTCATTGCAATATTTGAAGGGTAATTATTTAAGTGTAGAATTGCCATTAAGTGAGTGTCTCCAATGATATTATGCTTATATTTAGATATAGATGTGATCAATTTGTCAACCTAGAGGCTATAAAAGTTTTTTAAATATTTTACATAGTGTTTATTCATAACAATGAAGGGAATGCTCAAGTTGACCTATGGATTAATATGTAGAATCATTATTTTTTATGTTGTGTCTTTCCATGCATGATTAAAATATGTTTTTTTAATGTATTATGAGATGCATAGTCTTCTATGAAGTCTTCACTAAGGTTCCATATCAAGGTTTTCAATCATTACATGTTTTGAATAAATTCATAACTTTGTGGCCCAAATTAGAATTAGCACCAGTCTCCTAAGCTCCATTTCTCATCAGCTAACACGTTAAACAAAATAATATAATCATTTAATTTTGGTTATGATGTTGATTTCAACATGCCTCCATGTATGAATTTATAACAATAATAGGAGTCATTACCTATATCTAATGCACCCTACATGATAAGTATTTTTTGTTATATAGAGGTGCATACCCTTGTTTTTCAAACTAGCACATAGGTATATTATGAAGTTAGCACTAAGATATACTATGCATTAGGTATAGTGTGCAATAACACAAGTATTTAACAATATTTTTATCATTTAATTTATCACCTTAGGGAAACATCCATTGGTCACACAAAACTAGAAAAGGAGGTCTTACACACCTCAATAATTGGTCCCAAGTTGCCCAACTTCAACATGGGGTTTTTGAGACTATCCAGCTTTAGGGATTTGGGGTCCATAGATAATATCACCAATAATCTAGTGGCATTTCCAAGGATATAAAGAGTAAAATAATATTCAAAGAACTTTGCTAACTTGAGGGAAATTATAATTAGACATTGTTCAAGTAAGATTTGCATACTATCAACTTACACCAACACATTAGCACTTTTTTTGATATAAAGGTTACTTTCTCAAAATTTAAGGAGTGTTGACTTTGTTAAAGGGAGACTTATATTTTATTTACAAAAGCAAGAACGAAAAGATGGAAAAGGATCAAAAGCCAAAAGTCAAGAAATTATTGATATAATTTATCTTATTGTAAGGAGATGAGAGGAACAATGGAAAGCTAAAAATTAAGCTATGCCTCATTTGGATTATTTTAAAAGTACTAAAAATGTAAAATTACTTTAGGTAGGAGAGATGTAACAAGGGATTATTATCAATATATATTAAATAAGACTCAATTGATAATAGGATAACAAATAGTCTATGAAAAATTCATAGGCTTGATTATGGTTGGCCAAGAAATTAAAAAGATGTTGATATAGGAAATAGGGAAATAACCCAAATTTTATTCTATAGAAAATATAGGAATTCAAATTGGCTTGAACCTCAACATCTTGGAAATATAAGAGGAAATCCATGTAATAATTCTCCTACCTCTTCTTGACAAGCCAAGAAAGAAAGAGAATCTTTGTTCCATGATGTTGACCTACCTACCTAGTCAAATAATGATCATATGGAGAGTGTAGGTCCCAAAGACAATTGAGAGGGGGGGGGGAGGGGGGGGTGAATCAGTTGTCAAATAAATTCAAACCAAAATATTATTAACCAACTTAATGCTTAATATCGGTAAGACAATTAAGTATGCTGGTAAACAGTGTTAATAGAAAATTGCTATATCAGTAAGAATTAATACATGAAACATAAGCACAAAGTCATCCACAACACATGACACCAATATTTGTACGTGGAAACCCTGTAAGGGGAAAAACCACGGTGGGAAACCTTACCCACAATCAGATGATACTACTGCAGATAGTAAGTGTACAAAGAGAGGTCTGCACATGCAGAAAGGCCAACAGCCTAGAGCTCACTACTCAATCACAAATGGGAGTCACACTGACTACAGTTGGATGGTTAAATCCAATAAGAATGTACTGCACAAAATAGCATCTTCATATGTTGGATTCAGTACCGGTGTAGTGTTGATATGCTTCTTCAAAAACCTAACTTCACCTTCGAATGATGTCTTCATGTATACTTGATCTTGCATATACCTTCACACAATTCTTTTTCGCATTCCACACTTGATCTTACAAATAAGATCTTACATTTATACCATACCCTAAGACCAATTTTAGTAGGTCGGCTCTACAAGATATTATAATAAAAACATTTTACAAATAATACAATATCTGATGCAATAACCGATTGAACATGTCAGCTTGATGCATTTACAACAATAATAAATCATCTCCATAGCGTGCCATGCTGATTTGAAAAAGATAAGCCTATCGGTGTAACCGTAGATAACCTGGACCTATTTGCCGGTAAAAGCAAATATGCAAATAAGAATATACCAATGATTATTACTTCAAAATAAAGTGTCCACATGATGTCTTTGACATTACCAAGTGTCTTCCATGTCATTGCAGGTACTGGTGAACATTATATCCTGCCGGTTAACCATATACTGGTAACTGTTGCACAGTTTACTATTTGCCGGTGAATGTTGCTGGATCTCCAAGGTAGGTGAATTTAGTAGGTGTTGACATCAATGATAAAACCATACCAAAATACCAACAATCTCCCCCTTTGGCATTGATGGCAACACAAGATGGAAAAACCATCAAAGTGCCAAAACAGAAATGCCAAGTACAAAAATCAACAATCTCCATTTCTCCCCCTGAGAGTAACATGTGTTTATTCAAAGATTTATTTTCAATACCAATCTCTCATACCAATCTCTCCTAAAAAAGATAATGCATTTTTCCATATATCTTTCCCTAATGTTTTTCCATATATCTCTCCCCCTTTGACATCAAATGCCAAAGTCACAAAAGGTCAAGTTTATACAAAATACCAACCAATTCAATATACCAACTACTCCCCCTGAGAAGTAGCTTCCTCATCAAATACCGGAATAAAAGATTTGTCCATTTAATTTTGCTGGTTGATGACAATCATCAACTGTCTAAGTCTCTACCGGTGGAGGTAAGACTCCGAGCTGATCTCTGAGATACTCAAAAGTTTCCTTAGGCAAAGGTTTTGTGAAAATATTTGCAAGCTGTTCTTTAGTATTCACATAAACCAGTTTTATCTCCTTTTCTTCAACTTTTTCCCTTAAAAAATTTAGTTTGATAGAAACATGTTTTGTTTTAGAATGTAATACTGGATTCTTAGATATATCAATTGCTGCAGTGTTATCACAATATATAGTAATAGGTTCCTTGCATTTTATCTTTATGTCTTTTAACATTTGTTTAAGCCAAAGTACCTGTGTACAGTTTGTTGCTGCTGCAACATATTCTGATTCTGCTGTTGATCAAGATGTACAACTCTATTTCTTACTTAACCAAGAAACTAATCTCTTTCCAAGAAAGAATGCTCCTCCAGTGGTGCTTTTTCTATCATCCACATCTCTTGCCCAATTTGCATCTGTGTATGCATATAGATCAAAATTTTCATCTTTAGGATACCATAATCCAAGATTTGTTGTGCCTTGTAAGTACCGGAAAATCCTTTTTACTGCTGATTCATGATTTTCCCTGGGATTACTTTGAAATCTAGAAACTATACATACTGCATTCATAATATCAGGTCTGGTTTGTGTCAAATACAGTAAACCTCCTATCATAGATTTGTATCTAGTTGGATTAACAGGTGTAGATTCATCCCTTTGAGATAAGTTGTCATTTGTAGTCATAGGTGTGCTTACCGGTTTAGATTTTTCCATCCCAAATTTCTTAAGTAGTTCTTTCAAGTACTTCGATTGACTCAAAAATATGCCTTTATCAGTTTGTAAAATCTGCAATCCTAAAAAGAATTTTATTTCTCCAATCATAGACATTTCAAATTCATGCTGCATTTCAAGAGAAAATTCTTTGCATAATCCATCTTCTCCTCGAAAGATTATATCATCAACAAATACTTCCATAATTAAGATGTCATCATTAGTTACTTTGTAATATAAATTGCTATCTGCATTTCCTTTAGTAAAACCAATTTTTAAAAGATACTTATCCAATCTTGCATACCAGGCTCTTGGAGCTTGTTTTAATCCATACAGAGCTTTTCTTAATCTGCAAACCATATCATTGTCATCTGTCAAATAAAATCCATCAGGTTGTTTAATATAGACTTCCTCTTCAAGATCTCCATTCAAAAATGCACATTTAATATCGATTTGATAAACTTTGTAATCCTTGTGAGCTGCAAAGGCCAAGAATAATCTAACTGCCTCAATTTTGGCTACCGGTGCAAAGGTTTCATTGTAATCAACTCCTTCTTTTTGAGAATATCCCTTACACACTAGTCTTGCTTTATTTCTGACAACCTTACCATCTTCATTGAGTTTGTTTCTAAATACCCATTTGGTTCCAATTACATTTTTATTTTTAGGCCGGGGAACTAATGTCCAAGTATTATTTTTCTCATTTTGTCCTAATTCTTCTTCCATAACTTTAATCCAAAATTTATCTTCACATGCCTCATTGATAGATAATGGTTCAATTTGAGAAATAAGACATACCTCTTCATTCACCAATCTTCCTCTTGTCATGACTCCTTTAAATTTGCTTCCAATTATTTGATCTTCAGAATGATTCAGTCTTACATACCGGGGTGTCTTAGTTTGTTGTTGTTCTTCAATTACTGTGGAATCCTCTAATGATACTGGAGTAACTGGATCATCATTCTGTATCGGTGGATTTACTATTGGTTCATTTGTCATAATTTCTGTTACCGGTTCAAAGTCTATATACCTTGAAGTTCCTCTGAATTGTTCATCAATCTTTACATTTGTACTCTCAACAATTTTTTGTAATCTTTTATTAAAACATCTATATGTTTTACTCTTAGATGAATAACCAAGAAATATTCCTTCATCACTTTTAGGATCAAACTTGCCAATATACTCATCTCTTCTAATATAACATTTACTTCCAAAAATTCTGAAATACTTAAGAGTAGGAGTATTACCAAACCATAGTTCATGAGGGGTCTTACCAGTTTCACCTTTGATGTGAACTTTGTTGAATGTATAGATAGCAGTGCTTACTGCCTCTCTCCAGTACACATGTGGTAGATTTGCTTCTGATAACATACTTCTTGCTGCATCCAAAATAGTTCTATTTTTCCTTTCAACAACTCCATTCTGTTGTGGTGTCCGAGGTGCTGATAATTGTCTTTTGATTCCATTTACTTCACATAATGTATTAAAATCTCTAGATGTGAATTCTCCTCCTTGATCTGATCTTAAACATTTAATTTTCTTACCGGTTTCATTTTCAACCATTGCTTTGAATTGTTTGAACTTCCCAAGTGCTTCTGATTTTTTTCTGAGAAAAGTAACCCAGCACATTCTAGAATAATCATCAATAATTAGCATGAAATATCTATCACCTTGTAAACTTTTAGTTCTAGCTAGACCACATAAATTAGTGTGAATTAAATCAAGAGCATTATTGGATTTTTCTGGAATACTTTTGAAACTAGCTCTAACTTGTTTTCCAAATTGACATTCCTTGCAAATTGTGTTCTGAGGTTTCACAATTTTAGGTAGATCTCTAACTACCTTAGAAGTACTAATTTTTACCATGCAATCAAAATTTACATGACATAGTCTTTTATGCCATAGCCAACTTTCATCTATATGTGCAATTAAGCATGCCTTTTCACTATTATTCAAATGAAAGATATTACCTCTAGTCTGATTACCGGTTGCAATTTCCAAACTAGTTCTATTCATGATTTTGCATTTTCCATTTTTAAATTGTAACTGAAAACCATTCTCAACTAATTGACCAATACTTAAAAGGTTATGTTTTAATCCTTCAACATAGTAGACATTGTCAGTGTTATGTTTACCATCAAGAGATATTGAACCCTTACCTTTGATTGAATAGGCTTTGTCATCTCCGAATCTTACTAAACCTCCATTTTATTCTTGAAAGTTCAAGAATTTACCTTTGTCTCTAGTCATGTGATGTGAGCATCCTGAGTCAATAATCCATTCATCCTTTGATTCAACTTTAGCTGCTAGGGCTTGTTCTACCGGTTGAGCAATAGGTACCAGTTGATCTTCTGTTATAGCAACAAAGACTCATCCGTTGTCTGCTAGATCCTCATTAGAATCATCAGTCACACCTTCATCAGCAATGTAACAAGATTTATCTTTGTTTTTCTTAAATCTGTATCTCTGATATTTAGGATTAGGTTTGTATGTCCTTCTAGCTTCTTCTCTTAGTCTAGCATGTCTATCAGGGCATCTTGAAGCCATATGACCAATCTTATTGCAATTGAAACATTTAAAGGGTGCTTTACCTTCATACTTACTTCCAATTGGACCTTTTGGCATTTTTCTTGCAAATAGTGCTTCAAGTTCTTCAAGCTCTTCATTCTACTTCCTAGTTTCTTCAAGTTCTCTTGCATAAAAGGCTCTCCACTCTAATTTGTCAAAAGATGGAGCAGATGATGTTGATGCTTTGAAGGCCAAATCAGTTTTTATAGTAGTAACAGGACCAAATTCTTCAATTTCAAAAGTTGAAAGTTTTCCAATCAATGTATCCCTAGTTACTGATGTATTGGGCATTGTTCTCAACTCATTTATAGCAGTAACCTTCATTTTATATGCCAATGGCAAACCCCTTAAGATTTTTGAAACAATCTCATCTTCACTTAAGGTTCCTCCACAACATTTGATACCCAAAACAATTTCATTTACTCTTTCCATAAAAGCAGAAATCCTTTCATCTTCTTCCATTTTCAGATGTTCATACTTGACTCAGAAGCTTTCAAGTTTTGCAATTTTGACTATGGAATCCCCTTCATTCAGTGTTTCAAAATGATCCTAGATAGCTTTTGCAATGGATCTATCTGATAATCCCATGATTTGTTGATCTGATAATGCACTCAAAAGTGCTTCTCTTGCTTTGCAATCATTTTCTTCATCTTTAGCTAAAGTAATGGGAGCAGTCTGACCAGCTACAACAGTAGTATAACCATTCTTAGTAACTTCCCAGATGTCTTTACCAATGCAATTCAGATGCATCTCCATTCTGATTTTCCATATCCCATAGTTGGTTCCATCAAGTTTAGGACTATCCTTTCTGAAATAATTAGTAGACATTGGATCTCCTCAAGTTGTTAAACTTCTGCAAAAAGAGGTCTAGGCTCTGATACCAATTGTAGGTCTCGGAGACAACTGAGAAAGGGGGGGGGGGGGGGGTGAATCAGTTGTCAAATAAATTCAAACCAAAATCTTATTAATGAACCTAATGCTTAATACCGGTAAAACAGTTAAGTATGCTGGTAAATAGTGTTAACAGAAAATTGCTATACCGGTAAGAATTAATACATGAAACATAAGCACAAAGTCAACCACAATACATGACACCAATATTTGTACGTGGAAACCCTGTAAGGGGAAAAACCACGGTGGGAAACCTTACCCACAATCAGATGATACTACAGCAGATAGTAAGTGTACAAAGAGGGGTATGCACATGCAGAAAGGCCAATAGCCTAGAGCTCACTACTCAATCACAAATGGGAGTCACACTGACTACAGTTGGATGGTTAAATCCAATAAGAATGTACTGCACAAAATAGCATCTTCATATGCTGGATTCAGTACTGGTGTAGTGCTGATATGCTTCTTCAAAAACCTAACTTCACCTTCGAATGATGTCTTCATGTATACTTGATCTCACATATACCTTCACACAATTCTTTTTCGCATTCCACACTTGATCTTACAAATAAGATCTTACATTTATACCATACCCTAAGACCAATTTTAGTAGGTCGGCTCTACAAGATATTATAATAAAAACATTTTACAAATAATACAATATCCAACACAATAACCGATTGAACATGTTGACTTGATGCATTTACAACAATAATAAATCATCTCCATAGCGTGCCATGCTGATTTGGAAAAGATAAGCTTGTCGGTGTAACCGTAGATAACCTGGACCTATTTGCCGGTAAAAGCAAATATGCAAATAAGAATATACCAATGATTATTACTTCAAAATAAAGTGTCCACATGATGTCTTCGACATTACCAAGTGTCTTCCATGTCATTGTAGGTATTGGTGAACATTATATCCTGCCGGTTAGCCATATACTGGTAACTGTTGCATAGTTTACTATTTGCCGATGAATGTTGCTGGATCTCCAAGGTAGGTGAATTTAGTAGGTGTTGACATCAATGACAAAACCATACCAAAATACCAACAGAGAGGGAATTAGAACAATATATAGAATTACTTAACCAAATCATAGAAAGATAGCGTGTGATAGAAGGAAAAAATGCATTACAATGAGCTCAAATCACTTCATACTCAATAAATAAACAAAATACTTAATGCATCTTAGTAATAAAATTTGAATAAGAATATTACACAAAATTTCCATAATCAGTAGGTACATAATGTATATCAAAATAAGGACACAATGCACGGGGTTTCACCATAGGAGAGAGGGTTAAATATTCTCCTTGATGATACAACCATTATGAGTAGAAAGATACAAATAGTTGGAATTATATGGAATTATAGGCTATCCTAATCTTATTCCAAATGTGATGAGGGGAAGTGCCCAAATTTCAAGGTAATAATGCTACCACTTGTGGAACACTTGAGGCTCTTTATTGATGTCACCAATGAATATGTGATTGAAGATGGAAATTTCACGATGAAGCTCTTTGAGCAGTGAATAGGAGAGAGAACCAAATAATTGTATAAAGATATTTCTAAACAAAAAAATAGACTAATGAGATGTGTTCATAAGATTTTTAAGGCTACATTACAAAGAAAGAGTGGATCAAAAGTTACAATCCATGAGCTTACTATTGTAAAGAAAGGGATAAATGTTTTATATTATGGACCATTTAATGGGTAAGTGTACCAAGATGGTGTGCAAAAAGGGGGGTATAAGTGGACACTTTTTTCTTCTTATGAAATCAGGTAAATCTTATCTTGGAGGAGAAAGTTGAGTCATCCACTCAAGATATTAAGATACTCAAAGAAAAAAGATTGTAGTAATTTAAATCTAGTTTCCAAAATAGGAATTTTTTTCAAAATTGGATAAGATTAAGGAGGTCAAATCCTTCACGCACGAAAAAAAAATCCTGATTTTTTCTTAAAAACATAGCATAGTGTCTGACGTGCACATCAAAAAAGTCATAGTTAGATTTAGTATTTTGACAAATAGTTTGGTAGAAAGATAGTTAAGAGTGAACACTAGAAGTTGTGTATTTTTTTGTAATTTTTTGTTGAGTATTTTTTTTTATGATTTTTCAAATCAAGCACATCCTGAAAATCAGATACTTGTTCGTGCGCAAAGCATAACTTGCACCAAAACAATTAAAAATGCAATTTTTAAAATTTATTTTATAAATAATCAAGTTCAATACAATAATATATATATATTTTTTAAATTTGGATAAGTAGATCAAAAGTTATTAAAAAAAAGGTACACACGTCTCTGAGAACTATGGAGACACTGGTAAAAGAAATTCAAGAATAATGTTATTGTTGTTGAAATTTAAAAAAAATTATATGGTTAGAAAGCTCAAAAGATGGGTGAAATTATGGTGGCAATTTTAGAAATACCTAGTTGATGAAGTGTAAACCTGATGATGACAGAGTCAATAAACCAAGTTGATAAAACAAAACACGTCAAATAGAAGGGAAATGGAGAGAAATCAAACTTTCAACCTACAACTTTATCATCCAAGCCTATTCACAAGCCTAAATAAACTAAAGTGCATACATACTATTTTGAATATAAAGCATGTATAGGGTTTTAATAGACAAAACCACGTACGGGTTATGTCCACATAAAGACAACCTAACACAAAAAAAAATTACATATGTATGTTTAAAATGTGTTTGTGTATGCATAAACATACATACATATATATATATATATGTGTGTGTGTGTATATATATATATATATATATATATATATATATATATATATATATATATATATATATGTATGTATGTATGTATGTGTATATGGTGAAAATGGATAACAATAATAACAATATTGAAAGGCTAAATGAATTCAACCACCAAACCCTAGCCTAACAATGAACAAAGATCCACCATAACATATGAAGATTACCTAAGACAATGCAAAATAACTCAAAATCACAAAGATTATACCATCACATGTCCAATAGGGTTTTGATCTCCATTGATCTTGCTTGATATATTTGCTCTCAGATTTTTGTATGCACAAGAGCTCAACAAAGAACGGAATGTGGTTGCAAGTAGGATCGTAGTGTAGCCAAGTACTCCAAAATCAGTCATTAGTCATTAGCCTTTGACAATGAAGAAAGCATCTCCTTAAATAGAAGACACAATAAGAAATGGAGGGTTAAGATTGAGAGGTGTAAAAAGAGAGGTCGGCTAGGATTAGAGGGTAGGTAAAAGAAATACCAAAATAATGAAAGAGGTAGGTAGTGTAGAAAATAAGAGATGAATGACATGTGTCATGTGTAGAAAAAGATAATGAATTAATTAAATAAATAAAGATTTATTTAATTAATAGAAGAAGTAGGACAATTAAATAAATAAAATATTTATTTAATTTAGGAAAGGGATAATTTAAATAAATAAATGTATTTATTTAAATGAGAAATAAGGCTAGAAGAGGATAAATGAATTAATTAAATAAATAAAAATTTATTTAATTAATAGAAGAATTAGGCTTAGATAATTAAATAAATAAAATATTTATTTAATTAGACATGACAATTTTAGGTGTCTACATTTTGCCCCTCTTTGAGACAATGCGGCTTGTCGCGTTGTTTCAAAGAAGATAAGATGAACTGATACAGAGTTGCCCCAGGATGGGAATTATATGCCCCCTCGAGAGATTGGATGAAAATGTCTGAAAAGATTGCAGACAATCTCTCGATAAGAAAGAAAGGCTAGAATGGGTTAAGCGAATAGAGTGACAAAGTCACAGGATGAAGAATACTGACTCGAGAAATGAGGACGAGGGCTAGGGTAGGCTATAAGATAGACCACGGGCAAAAGACATCCTCATTGTCATCCACACCCTTAGAAGATCACAGTGCAGAGCGAGAAAAGAGCAGCAACAATCAGCAGCGATGGCATTCATTCATAGATTCGACCGTGTTCGCCGATTCCAGCGACCAGCCGATGCAGGAGAGCCGGTAAGTACCCGAAAACCTCCTCGTACTTTCACGCATTTTGAGTTTTGTCATAAATGCATGTTTAGTAGCAATAAATGCGCTAGGAATAGGATAGTTTAAATATGCAAAAATGCGCAACCACGTCTGTGTCAGTGCCAGGCGCGTCTGTGTCGGATAGGCGCGTCTGTGTCGGGTCCAGGCGCGTCTGTGCCTGGAGCCGCGTTTGTGCTAAGTGCGGACGCGTTTGTGAAATGTAGAAGCGTCTGTGCTTTGTAGGAGCGTTTATGTCATGTAGGGACGTCTGTGTTCCCTGGTCGCGTTTGTGCATGGCATAGGCACGTTTGGGAGTTAAAAGCGCGTTTGTGTGTTAAAATGCATGGTTTTAGTCTTTTAGGTCAAATTGGCAGTTCTGTGATGAACATACGCTGTCGATTGGATAAGCTGCTGAGAGGATACACTCAAGCAGGTCCTCTAGGAAGATTAGGATAGATCAAGGCACTTTGTGATGAACAGGGAGCACCAAGATAGGAAGCACTTTGTGATGAACAGGGAGTGCGAATGTGAGTGACACTTTGTGATGAACAGGGAATGTCACACACGTAGTACTTTGTGATGAACAGGGAGCACTACTAGGATAAATAGCAACACTTTGTGATGAACAGTGAGTGTCACTAGGATAGATAACCATATGCATTTAGATAGCAAGTAGCATTTTGTGATAAACAGTGAATGCCACAATAACTGACAAGATTGATTGTGTGACTGCAGGAGTACTTGCCGATGTTGGAGTCACGGGAGAGATTCCCATCGACTCAGAGGTTGCGACCAGAGTTGTCGATCCAGGATAGGATTTCCATTGAGGAGATGGGTCTTACACATGTGCTATTTGTGCCTGAGTTTCGGGCAAACATGGGTTTGCTGACTGCGCTTGCTGAGAGATGGCACTCTGAGACGTGCACGTTCCATTTACCGATGGGTGAGATGACAGTCACCCTGGAGGATGTGTACCGGATACTGCATATTCCGATCGATGGAGAGTTGATTCCATATGATCGCGACGGAGACAGAGAGGCTTTGAGATGGGTGTTTCAGGATCCCGGTTTGGAGATGCGAGCAGGTCACGTGGCATGGGATACCATGACATGGATAGGATTAGCACTACCAATAGTGTTGGCACGAGTGATTAGTGAGTTCCTCTGTATCAGTTTTGTACCATTTTATATAATGATGTAGACACCTGCGGGTGATTGTAGCCACATGATTTTGACATCATTGTATCATGACACTTTATATATATATGAGATGATTCATCTTTGCGGAAGCTATATGCATGTGTACCGATGTGATGAGATTTTTCATGATGTATGTTTTATGTGATGCTTATGATATGGATGCAAATATGTATATGATGCAATGCAATATTTTTTTTTGTTCTTTTATGTTTTATATGTGTATGCATGATGCAAATGTGAATGTATGTAATGCAGATGAATATGATAATGCAAATGATTATTTACATAATGAAAATGTGAGATGTGCTAACATGTGTTGTATGTAGGATGTGATGCAATTGTGATATCTATATGTATGTATGAAATGCTTATATGTGGTGATGTAGGTGTAACTATATGAAATGCAAATGTTTTTGGTGTGTCATTATACTCAGTCATGTGATAGCGGGCTACGCGGACTCGAGAAGGAAAATGGAAGTCAATCAAGAAAGGGGGGTGGAAGACAGAAGATATGGACATGAAAAAGCTTCTTGTGCGTTATCATCATTGAGTTTTATTATGGCAGAATAGGTTATGACAATCAAGGCATATGTTCGACCCAGAAAGTCATTGTACCTGTTTGCATGGAGATAAGACAGTCACAAACAAGGAATGCCTCAGTTCATACTAGACTCACAATGTCCTCATATCCTTGGACAAGTCATAGCATTACTAAAAGACAATCCACAGACAGAAAAAGAAAATGGGTGACGATACCCCATCCTCACCTTTCTAGTCAAAGACATCCTGGAGATAGAATCTCTAGTCAGAGACATCCCGGAAAAGCTAAAAGACATGTCACCAAAAAAGATGAAATCAAAAGAAAACCAAGACTCGACACCAACATCCACTGTAGTCCTCAAGTTTAGTGTCTCTTGTCACTTGTATAAGTCTTATTTTATTGTGGTCACAATGTTCACTTTCATAGAAAGGATTAGATAGCACTAAACCATAATGTTGTCTGAGTCTGTTGAAAGATTTGATTTTGTTGAAGCTCATTGTTGCTACTGTGTCTCATTTGAAACTGACTGAATCCATGAAACTGATACCTTATTACGGAGAAGATGGAACTTTATTGCGGATCTGTGATGCAGATGTTGCTTTATTGCGGATTGTGCGCGGATAGACTTGAAGGAAGCTGGAAGAAACTGTACTCCTCGAAACATGTGATGTTCTCAGTTCCACACCCATCACTAGACGTAGGAATTGGCCGTAGTCACAGATAGGATCTGATTTATTGTGGATGGAAAGGGAGTGAAAAGGGAGGGTTATGGATGGCTAACCAATCTTAGGTAGATCAATAACAAGCCATGATGGGAATGGGTAAGTTTATTGTGAGCGAATAAGTTGTGAGTGTGTGCAAAGTGAAAGATGAAAGAGAATCCTGAAGGAGGGAGGAGCAAAGTCTCTACGCATGGCGCTGGTGACCCAGTTTTCACCATGGTACTTGCCCAGGGCGCCACCGAAGTGGTTTTCACCGTTGGATGAAATTATTTCTCTTTACTTTTTCGATTTTTTCAATTTTTTTGTTGTCACAAGGCGCCTGTTTGCCAGGTTTTCACCAAGTAATGATTTTTTTGTTTTATAATTTTTTTGTATTTTTGCGATTTTTTGATTTTTTTGTGTTTTCGAATTAGGATACTCTGAAGAGCTATGTGTAAAACCTGCGAAGGTGCATGCTGTTGATAGGATCCTCCAAAGGTTCACCTTCTGTAGTTGAGAGCTGATATGCCCCAGAGCCATATACTGCTGTAATAATATAAGGACCAAGCCAGTTTGGTTCAAACTTGCCCTTCTTATCTCTGTCTTGCTGATTCTTGGGGTTCTCTTTGAGGACTAAGTCACCTACCTCAAATGTGTGAGGCTTGACCTTGTGATTGTAACTGCGACTCATTCATTGTTGGTAAGCCTTGAGATGATTAAAAGCAGTGTGTCGTCGTTCCTCTAGCAGTTCTAGTTCTTGTAAGCGAGAGACCCTGTAGTCTTCATTGTTGATTATGTTTCTCAAGGAGACCCGTAAAGAAGGTAGCTCGACCTCAATAGGCAAGATGGCTTCAACGCCGTAGACAAGTGAGTAGGGTGTAGCTCCTCTAGGTGTGCGGACACTTGTGCGGTAGGCCCAAAGTGCAGGATTGAGTTGGACATGCCAGTTACGGCCAGCGTCGTTGACTGTCTTTTTAAGGATTTTGAGAATTGTTTTATTAGATGCCTCAGCTTGGCCATTACCTTGGGGGTAATATGGTGTGGAGAAACGGTGAGAGATATGGAAGCGGTCACAGAGTTCACGAACATCCTGATTTTTGAAGGGATGCCCGTTATCAGTAATAATGGAAGTAGGAATCCCGTATCGGCAAATGATGTAGTTCAGGATGAAAGTAGCAATTTGTTTCCCAGTAACTTGTATGAGAGGCACGGCCTCAATCCACTTTGTGAAATACTCTGTAGCTGTGATAATGAATTTATGTCCATTGGAAGAAGGAGGGTGAATCTTGCCTATGAGATCGAGTCCCCATTGACAAAAGGGCCAAGGAGATGCAAGTGGTTGTAGTTCTTGTGCTAGTGCATGTATGAGGTCTCCATGAATTTGACACTGCTTACACTTTTTGACAAACTGATATGCATCTTTTTCCATAGTAGGCCAGTAGTATTCAGTCCTGATGAGTTTCTTGGCCAAGGTCGGACCACTAGTATGCAGACCACATATCCCTTCGTGCACTTCTCGTAATGCAATCTGAGCTTCGTCACTCTCTAAACATCTAAGAAGGGTGCCATCTAGACCTCGTCGGTATAGGATATCAGCTAGGATAACGTATCGATAGGATTGGCGAATGAAAGTGCGGCATTGGTTGTTCGATAGATCGGGAGGTAAGATATTGTCACGAAGGTATGTGAATATGGAACCATATAACTGGGATTCAGGACCAACAACACATATCATTTCCGTAGGAGTGATCTCATATGATGGAATCAGCAGGTTGTCTACCAGGAATTCATAGCAAGTCTCATTTTGCGGTAGATCAATGAGCGAAGCAATTGTAGCCATGGCATCTGCAGCACGATTCTGTTCTCTTGGTATCTGCTCAAACTTTATCTTTACAAAGTGCTGTTTCAGATCATCTACCAGTTGTTTGTAAGGCAGCAACTTTTCATCTTTTGTTTGATAATCATCAGTTACTTGACGGATGACAAGTTGAGAATCCCCAAAAACATGAAGTTCTTGGATCTTCCACTGAACTGCAATTCTTAGCCCAATTGTTAATGCCTCGTATTCCGCTATATTGTTGGTGCAAGGAAATGATAAGCGGTATGACTTTGGTATAGAATCACCCTGGGGAGTTATAAAGAGTATACCTGCTCCTGCTCCGTGCTGTGTGTATGAGCCGTCAAAATATAATTGCCATGGCTTTGCAAGTGATATTGTTAGAATGGACTCATTTGGAAATTCTGACTGTAGAGGAGCATCATCTATCATGGGAGCATCTGCCAATTGATCTACAATTGCTTGTCCTTTTATGGCTTTTCTGTCTACGTATTCAATGTCGAATTCACTCAAGATCATTACCCACTTGGCTAGCCGCCCAGTAAGTGTAGCCTTGTTGAGAAGATATTTTAGTGGATCAATTCTGGCAATCAACTTAGTCTTGTGAGTGAGCATATAATGTCATAATTTCTGTGAAGCAAAGACCACAGTGAGACATGCACGCTCAATTGGTGTGTAGTTCAGCTCATATCCCACCAATGTGCGACTGATATAGTAGACTGCTTTTTCCTTGCCGTCAGGTATTTGTTGTGCTAGGAGTGCCCCCAGTGCTGTTGGAGTAGCTGATATGTAAAGTAGCAATGGTTGATCTGGAATTGGTGGCATCAAAACTGGCGGGTTCAAAAGATAGTCTTTGAGCGCCTGAAAGGCCTGTTGACAGTTCTCATCCCATTTGAACTTGATGTTTTTGTGTAGTAGGTGCTGGAAAGGGTTACACTTATCTGCAAGTTGTGCTATGAATCTTCGTATGGACTGGAGTCTCCCTTGTAAAGACCAAAGTTGACTGATATTCTTGGGTGGCGGCATGTCCAAGATAGCCTTGACCTTTGCTGGATCAGCTTCTATTCCTCTTTTAGACACAATGAATCCTAGGAGCTTCCCGGAGGTTGCTCCAAGGACACATTTCTTTGGGTTTAATCTTACCTTGTACTTTTCCAGCCGATCAAAGACTACTGAAAGTATGTCCAAGTGTGTGTCTCTGTCTATTGATTTAACCAAAAGGTCGTCAACATAATCTTCCACCGTTACATGCATGAGATCATGAAAGATAGTGGTCATCGCTCTTTGATAAGTGGCGCCTGCATTTTTCAGCCCAAAGGGCATAACATTCCAACAGAAGGTTCCCCATGGACAAGTGAATGATGTTTTATGTTGATCTTCAGGTGCAATCCTGATCTGATTATATCCAGAAAATCCGTCCATTAAAGATAACATTTCATGGCCTGCTGTGAGATCAACAATCAAGTCAATGTTTGGTAATGGGAAATCGTCCTTTGGACAAGCCTTGTTGATATCTCTGAAGTCTGTACATATTTAGATGCTGCGATCTGGTTTGCTAACAGGTACTAAGTTGGAAATCCATTCAGGATAATCAATTGGGCGTATGAATCCGACATCCAGTAATTTCTCCAGCTCTGCCTTGACTAATAATGCCACTTGTGGGTGCATTTTCCTCAATTTCTGTTTTACTGGTTTTGCCCCCGGTTTGACTGTTAAATGATGCATTACTAAATCCGGGTCTAGTCCAGGCATATTAGCATAAGACCATGCGAAGTTGACTTGTCATTCCTTAAAGAAGCTTATGAATCTTGCTCTCTCGGCCTCTGTCAATGACTGAGCCAAAAATATGTTGTGTGGAACCTCTGTTGTGCTAATGTTTGTCTTTATAGTCTCCTCTACCAACATGGATGATTTTTCCTCGTATGATGCTAGGAGAATGTCGAGCCTTCCATCTTCGGGTGCCTCAGAGAGGTTTTCACCTTCAGATACGTCCTTTCTTTTTACTTTTTTAGAGTCAGATAGCGCCACAGTGTGGTTTTCGCCATAAGACCCTTGTTTTGTTTTTATTTTCACATTTTTGCGACTAGAAGGCCCGACACCCTCACCAAAGTATGCCATGTTATTAAGCTCTATGGCATATCCTGCTTTGTGGTCTCCAGGAGGAAGATCATCGCGAATGCCAAGATAATCGTCAATAGCTTCGTCATTCTGAAATGTATCAAACTGTGCTGGTCCGTCCTGATCCCAGTCAATGAGTTGGGGATGAACAAGGGGAAGGTCATTAGTGCTTTCAGGATTTGCTGGACGAAGAGTGAAGATGTGGTTATATTCAGGTATGTCAAGGTAATCGTCGAGGTCATCGATGGCACTCTCCTCATCAGTTTCGATCGTGAGTGAGTCCAAATTATCGTCACTAGTAGCACCCTCAAGGACAGGTGTCCTCATCCTATGTGATTTTGACCTAGGACCTTGAAACGAGGCTTGTGCGGGATCCTTATGGGTTGGTTCTTGACCAACTCTGAACTTTTCGTAAAATTCTTCCTCCTCTGTGGGTTCATCTGGCTCTCTGAATGTCTCTTTGAGCTCGTAGTCACTGGAGGATTTGTCTGAACCCCATTCCCACTCATTGGAATCTGTGGAATAATCATCCTCTTGTGGAACTTCAGTGACTTTGACTCGCCATACCTGTTTTGTTCCTTTATTGTGTAGTCTGGGATTTAGAAAACCAAGCCCTTTTGAGCGTTCCCTTCTTGTAGTTAGCTCAGGTTGTAAGGGCTCCATGACACCTTCTTTGCGTAGTCCGAGAGGGATTTTTCCATCATACCCGAATCTTTGCAGAATTTTGAAGCCTTTGCCATAGTTCTCACAGGGTATTATAATCTGGTCATGTGTTTCCTCTTCAACATCCTTATAGAGCATTTTATATAAATTTTCTTCTTGTAATTTGCCCCATTTTTGAAAGATGGTAGGATCCCATTTGAGCATCATGATGGAGATTTGCTTGTTAGGATGTGGCCTCCCATATTCCTTGGGAGAGGTCATGACTTGTCGTAAGAACATTGTTTGATTCAAAGTGTATTCTCCCATGCCTTTGTCTTGAAACTTGGCTCTAAGTTCACCTTGTTTGGATGTCGAGGGCTTTAATGACTCAGGATCAATATATGTTGAAGAAGGAGTAGCCTCTCGATTGTTGGGAATGATAGTCTCAGTATGTGATCTCAAGTTATTGCAATATATGAATGGATTTGGATCACCATTGACCGTTACCTCGACTCCATTATGAGGAAACTTAATGCACTGATGGTATGTTGATGGGACTGCCCTCATTTCATGAATCCACGGTCATCCTAGCAATATGTTATACGTGAGATCTAGATCTAGGACTTGACAAACCACATCCTTTGTGACTGGTCCTATTCTTAGTGGTAAGGTGACTGTACCCTTGGACGAGCGCTCTTCATCATCATAAGCCTTAATGGTGATTTGGTTTGTAGAATTCACAGCCTTGTCAGAATATCCCAATTGTCTGATGGTGCTCAATGTACAAATATTAAGACCTGCTCCTCCATCTATCAAGACTCGCTTTATTCGGTGTTTATGTATGAAGGCTTCAATATGTAGAGGTGCATTATGTGGTTGACTTATGGAGGCGTCATCGGCTTCTGTAAATGTGAGGGAGTGTGGAACGGATAAGTATCCCACCATGGCTTGAAACTGGTCCACGTTCAGATCAGTAGGGATAGCAGTATCTCTCAAGGTTTTATCAAGGATAGCTTTATGTGCAGGAGATATACGTAATAGCTCAAGAATAGATATGAGTGCAGGTGTCTTCCCTAGTTGTTCTACAAGGTCGTACTCAGGCTTGGTTGATGAAAGATTGGTATTCTTAGTAGAGGTACCTGGCAATGTAATCTTACCTCGACGGGTTGTAACATGACATTCAGAGGTAGATGCGAATGAAGATCCCACACCTTTTAGGACAATTTTGGGTCTTTGAGAAGAATTCTCAGGATTTTTATTTTTGATAGTAATGGTAGAAATATGATTGTCCATTGAGATGTGATTGATAGTAGAATCATAATTGTAAGGTGCTCTAGTGTAATTGGCTTGCTCATCTGTGACTTTGCCTTTTCCTTTGTCATGTTTTGGGAATGGTTCCTTAAAGACCTCATGCTCTTGGTTAGATGAATGTCCCTCAATCTCAATATCTCCTCTGTCAATGAGATCTTGTACAATGTTTTTTAGTCGATGGCAATTACTTGTCTTATGACCCTTGCTCTTATGAAATTCGCAATACTCATCATCATTCCACCAATTTGGTTTGACCTTTGGTTCATATGGAGGAAAGTCTAGGACTGTGATCACTTTGTTTGCTACAAGCTTTTTGAATACTGATTCAAGTGGTTCTCCCAATGGAGTGTACTTCCTTCATGGTTTAGAAGTTGTTTGATTGCTCACTTGATTGTTGGTAGAATTTGATCCAGAAAAGACGAACTTTGGTCTCACTGTGTTGGCATCAACAACACCATCATTAACCGTGTTCTTGTTCTTGTTCCAAAATTTTGGTTTGTCCTTTCCTTTGAAGTCCTCTTTGTTTTCTTTGAATAGTTTGATAACTCCTTGTTCAATTAAGACTTTTTCTGTTGCTAGGCCCTTTTCAATGACATCCTTGAATGTAGACAAACAAGCTTTTCTGAGATCATAGCCAATAGCTTTATTAATGTTTTGTGTGAACATCTCCACCATTTGTTTCTGCGGGATTTCACAAGAGCATCTGCTAGCTAGGTTTCTCCATCTCTGTAAAAATGTTGCGAAAGATTCTCCTTCTTTTTGTTTCGTATTGCACAAGGTAGTAACTGAGACATCTGTTTCAATGTTGTAAGAGAAATGCTGAATGAATGCTTCTGCCAAGTCACCCCATGACTTAATACCGGGAGGTAATTGAGAAAACCATTCCATCGCTTGATCTCCTAAGCTCTGTGGGAACAACCTCATTAAGTATGTTTCTTCTACCGCTATCTCAATGCAAGCTGTGAAGAATTGTCTTATGTGTGCCTTGGGGTCTCCTCTCCCTCTATATTTGTCGAATTTTGGTGTCACAAAATGTGGAGGAAATGGCGGCATTGGAATGCTCTTATCGAAGGGATAAGGGCATATATCTCTCATGGTGTATGTAGGTTTTGATGTACCCATGTCCTCCACCTTCTTTTGTAGATCTCTAATTTGCTGCTCCAAATTATTCTTGGGTGGGGATTGATTTCTTGCAGCATACCCCATGTTTGAAACACCCATTTGAGGAGGGACTTGTTGCATATATGGATGATACTGATCATAGACATGTCCATATGGAGGTCTATATTGTTGTGACATATATGGAGCACTTGGCATAACTTCTTGTTGAGGGACCCCATATCTGTTTTGTGTGTATAAACCATATTCAAGAGGTCTTTCATTTTCCATTGTGTTGCCCCCAATTTTGACATGGGGTCTCCTTGTGTCAAAATTTTGAGGATGTCCTTGAGTATCCACTTGTCTTGATGGATCTATACCTTGCGCATGTGTTTGAGCATAGGGCCTCCATGAGGGTCTTTGAGTGTAAGTATCATATGCTTGAGCTTGTGTATGTGGGATTGCTGGTTTTTGAAGCAAAACTGATGGTGACTCTGGCATCATATTATTTGGTCCTCTATTTCCTCCACTATTTGGTCTCCTTTGATCCATGTTAGGTTGAGTTTGTTGTGAGGGTCGACTTTCCATAAGTTGAGATAAGTCAAAATCATGCGGTATTTTAGCTCCACTTTGTGCCATCATGTTTAAAAAGTATTGACGATCTCTCCTCATTATCTCTTCAACCAATCTATTGAATTGAGGATCCATTATAGATTCTTGTATGTCTGCTGATAGTATTGAAGAATTGTCCACGGTGTCATTGTGTGTAGCATTGTGTATAGTATTTGCGCTTTCCACATTTGGATTGTGTCTATAAACATCCATGTCTGGTAATGTAGTGTGCTCAGGATTGTAGAATAGATCATTGTCATACTCATAAGAACTCATGTTTACGGATCTTTGAGCTTCTTTAGCTATTCTCCTAGATTTTCGAAGGCGGGTTTCAACCATGAACTAGGTGTTTAGCAATATGTGAGAGACTAGACGAAAATGACAAGAGTATGGAAGACCAAGAGTTGTATGGAGTGTAAATGAATCTTGAGGTGTACTTGCAATGTCCAAAGTGTAAGACCAAGTATGTAAGTAGTAGAGTAGGTGTGACTTCCAAAGAGAGGATAGTTTCTCTTGATGAGGTAAGCTGACCTTGACTCTAAGTAAGACCAAATGAGACCCAAAGGTAAGAAACCTTGATGAGGGACCACTTAGCAAAGTGTAGTAGTATGTAGTGTGTTGACAAAGTATGATGAGGACAAGCAAGTGACCTTTTGACTCAAGTTTTAGACAAATGTGAATGTAAAATGAGATGTGAAGCAATGATGGACTGTGTAAGACCTTAGAACAGGCTGAATGCTAGATGAAACCTGAAGAGACAACCTAAGAAGCTCAAGTATGCCGAAACTGATTTTCTTTGTTTGCTTGACTATTAAAGTTTTCAAATCCTGACACAGACGCCTCTGTATACTTCACAGACGCGTTTTCCAGACACAGACGCCTCTCTGTTTGACACAGACGCTGATAAAAACACAGACGCTATTCTGTACTTCACAGACGCGCTTATCCGACACAGACATGGTTTTAACAGACACAGATACGTTTCTGTAATCTTAGTGCAATTTTTCCTATCTGTGAAGTTGTTTTGTTGTGACCAAATCTAATTGTTCGACTGTTTTTCATGACAAGAGGACACAGTGTTGATGACTCAATGTTTGCAGACTGTTTAGACTCCAAAAGTGTGTTGTTTGATGTAAAAAATTTTTTTGCATACACTTGAAGACACAAAAGACACAATGTTTTGCTGTTTTGTCTTGAATGTTTGAGTGTTTAGCATAAGACAAGCACAAATCTTAGGGCTGGCCAAGACAATAGTTGTTGATCCCACATAGGGTTTTACCCCCGAGGCTACGCTATTCAGAGTGGATACTTAGATGCTTGACCTCACTGGCTCCACCCTCGGCACTCACTTCTCGGGTCAGCCAAGCATCAGTCCCCATGAAAACTCCCCATGGCGAACTTTGTATCTCTACTAAGAACCGTATGTGTGTGGGCCGCTACCAGAGGTCCAACCTCCTGCCTCAACAACTAGAAGGATTTGGGCATCTAAAACAAAGAGGTGCTAGTAAGGGCATCCGCTCGTGTGGCCATACATGCGGCACTTTCAGCTCTGTAAATACAGAAGGCTCCCAGCCGGTAGGGGTTACGCCCTACAAATGATCAAATAAATTTGATCAAACGGGTTTATGGGGAGACATAGTGTCGGTATGAACTAATCAGCACACGTTATTCATAGTTTTCACCATGAATACATTTGATTATAGTGGTTTGGATGAGGTGGGTTTTCCTCGCTACCACTTGGGTCGTTCTCTTCTCACTAGTAGTCCTAATGACCACACGGGAAGACAGGCCCTCTAAAGAGTAAACAAAAAGAGCCTATTGCTCAAGACACAAAAGACAATGATTCAATTTTAGTGCACCAATTGAAGTGTTTGCTAGGCTATGAAAACAAGGCACACAATAAAAATTACAAAACCCTAGCTAAGGCCCTGCAACAAAATTGTTAGTAGTTTGGGTTGTTTCAAATGATAACCCCTTCTTGCAAGCACACAAGTTAGGTAAATTTTAGAAAACCCAAAAAGACTTTGTGAAAAGGGGCCTTCAACAAAAACGTATTTGCCTCCAAAGCAAGCTGCACAAACTAGGTTAGCTAGATCTGCAAGAGTTAGCCGAAAACAAACTAGATCTGAAACCCTAAGTACAAAATCCGAAAACCCGAATCAAAGAAAAATTGAAAAATTGGAAAACAGAATGCACAAACGCCTTTATACCAGACACAGACGCGTCTGTACGACACAGACGCGGTTCTGTAGTTCACAGACGCGATCAGAGGTCACAGACGCGATTTTCGAGTGTAGACGCGATAAGATCAATCACAGACGCGATTAAAATTCTCAGACGCGATTCCAGAAACCTGCAAAAATAAAAATCTGGCAAAAACACAGGCGCGATTTACGATATCACAGACACTTCTGAAACACAAAAACGCTATCCGAACACTCGCAGACGCGGAAAAAAAACTAAAATGTCATCGAAATTGTCCGATCTACAACTTCAAAAATGCAAAATCTGCAACAAAAATGTTAAATGCAAAGGGACAAGAGTCCCACCGGGCGTGCCAAAATGTATATGGTGAAAATGGATAACAATAATAACAATATTGAAAGGCTAAATGAATTCAACCACCAAACCCTAGCCTAACAATGAACAAAGATCCACCATAACATATGAAGATTACCTAAGACAATGCAAAATAACTCAAAATCACAAAGATTATACCATCACATGTCCAATAGGGTTTTGATCTCCATTCTTCCTATCTCCATTGATCTTGCTTGATATATTTGCTCTCAGATTTTTGTATGCACAAGAGCTCAACAAAGAACGGAATGTGGTTGCAAGTAGGATCGTAGTGTAGCCAAGTACTCCAAAATCAGTCATTAGTCATTAGCCTTTGACAATGAAGAAAGCATCTCCTTAAATAGAAGACACAATAAGAAATGGAGGGTTAAGATTGAGAGGTGTAAAAAGAGAGGTCGGCTAGGATTAGAGGGTAGGTAAAAGAAATACCAAAATAATGAAAGAGGTAGGTAGTGTAGAAAATAAGAGATGAATGACATGTGTCATGTGTAGAAAAAGATAATGAATTAATTAAATAAATAAAGATTTATTTAATTAATAGAAGAAGTAGGACAATTAAATAAATAAAATATTTATTTAATTTAGGAAAGGGATAATTTAAATAAATAAATGTATTTATTTAAATGAGAAATAAGGCTAGAAGAGGATAAATGAATTAATTAAATAAATAAAAATTTATTTAATTAATAGAAGAATTAGGCTTAGATAATTAAATAAATAAAATATTTATTTAATTAGACATGACAATTTTAGGTGTCTACAGTATGTATGTGTATATAATATGTGTATGCACGTATGTTTACATATATGCATATATATTGTCTTTTGATATCTTATTATATTGTATTCCTACCCTCTCTCTCTCTTAGAACCCCACATAACATCTAATGACATCATGTAAGGTCCCTTAGCACACATATGACCCCTTAAGACCATATGATGTCCTAAGGGGTAATATGTTGTTCTAACACATGTGCGGCCCCATTAGGACCCCACATTAACCCCAATGATGCCATATGACCCCTTCGAACCATGTATGATATCCTAAGGGGTCAAATGGTGTTGTAACACATGCATGGCTCAATTAGGACCCCACATGACCCATAGCAACATCATGTGACATCTCTCTCTCTCTCTCTCTCTCTCTCTCTCTCTCTCTCTCTCTCTCTCTCTCTCTCCCCTTCTCCCTGCCTCCCTCCCCTATATCTCCCTCCCTTTCCCATCCTCTGTCTCTCTCTATCTCTCTCTCTCTCTCTCTTAGGACCCCACATAACACCTAATGACATCATGTGACCCCTTGACACACCACATGACCCTTTAGGAGAATATGATGTCCTTGTTAGATGCAATGATAGTCCCAAAGACACTGAGAGGTGGGGGGGTGAATTAGTGTCTAACTCGTTAATGGAATATTTGCAACCCAAATTAATGTACCGGTAAAAAAGCAATAGTGCAATAAAGAGAAATAACAAAGACAACATAAATACACACCATAACACAAGATATTTTGGCAAGGAAACCTAGTGTGAGAAAAACCTCGGTGGGATTTGTGACCCACTATTTACTCACTGGCCAATATGAATAAATATTACTTACAATAAGGGCATGCACATGTAGGAAGGCCAATAGCCTAGAGCGCACTGCTCAATGAAAGAGTCTCCCTGACTACAATATGGATAATTAAATCCAATACAATGTACTATTCAAAATAGCATCTCTAATGCCTAGTTCAGTACCAGTTTAAGCTTAGTTAGATACCTTAACCAAAATATTTTTGTTGTCTTACATATACCAACAATAATTATCCCATCCTTCTACTTTTCTTCCATTACATCACCTTACATACAAAAATGATCTATAAGATCTCATACATATATGAGTCTTTTACAATACACCAAGTAGGATTACAAATAATTGGTTATATTTACAATACAATTCATATAAGAAAAAAATTGTTCATGTCCTCCTGAGTGTCGGTATACTTTATTTCCGGTGTAATCTGGATGTCGGTGAATGTGCATGCCGATGTCGGTGCCTGTCGGTGTATGATGTCTATGATGCCTGTGCATGTGTAGAAAGCTATTACCGATTGGTTGCCATCAATGACAACATCAACCATTTCTCATAAGAGTGTAGAATGCCAACAATCTCCCCCTTTGGCATTGATGGCAACACTCATGAGAAAAATCCAAAAACTGTTGTCCAAAAATGAAGTCCAAAAAGTGATCCCAAAAAGATGTGCTCCCCCCAAGCAAGTGATCTCCTCTATGCATTTATTTTTCTCCATACTACTCCCCCTTTGGCATCAATGAAAATGGATGTCAAAAAGGAGTCAAAATCCTACCTCATAGCTTGTAACCTGTTGGTTACAATTTCAAAGATGTGTGCCACAATTATATTCAGGCTCTGCAAAGATTTGTTATTGTCTGCAATAATAGCTTCTGTCTGCTAGATCATGCTAGTTAGATAATGCATTTGTTGCTCCGATGATCATTCTATTCCCTTTGATAGCTCAGCCTGCTGAGTAATAAGACTACCTAATCTAGGACCAAGCTTGTTTTTCAGCTCCTGGGCCTTTAACCTTATCCTTTCTTTCCTTTGCTCAAGTTTCTTGATCTTTTCCTCATAAACTGTCATTTCTTGTTCAAAAATAGATGTAAGTTCTGAAGAACCTATCATATTATCCGCAATGTCATCTATCTCCATTTGTGTTCTCTTTATCTCCTCATCAATATATTGAGTAAGATGGTGAGGCTTGCAAGTTTCTTTATGCATCTCCTTATACTCCAAAATTGTTGAATTTAGTACCGGTAATAAGGAATAAATGTGATTCTTACAATCCTTGATAGTTTTCTCAAATAATTCTTCTTTCTCTTTGTCTACTCTTCCCTTTATAGTATCCTCATTCACTTGATCTAAAGTTAGAATATTTCCATAAATGAATTTAGACAATGTGTCCAATTTACCTAAAGAATCCTTAATATGATCTATCTTATAGGTTGGTGGAATCATCTACAAAATAGGTAATGTGTCATCAATAGCCTTAAATGCCAATGCATTATAATCTGTTATCCTCTTCATATAATCCAATAGAACATCTATTACATTAGTGGGTCTGAATTCTGCAGTTGATGGGCTTGGTTCTGCAATGGATTTCCTTTCAACAGATACTTGCCCAATTACCTTAACTATTTCTTCCTTATTTCCATCAATTGCTTCCTCTTTATTTACATTTTCTATCGGTTTCTCTGTCTGTGTATGTATCTCTACTTCTAATGATTTCTCAGTGTTAGCGTCTTTAGCCTCTGTTGGTTTCTCTGTCTCCGGTTGGTTAGCTTCTACCAGTATTTCAATGTTCTGAGAGTCAACAGTGTTAACCGGTGACTCAGAGATCTCAATGTTTGTAGTATCAACTATCTTAACCTCTACAATATCCTTATCCACAACAATATTTACATCTTGTGTATCAATATTCATAGTAAAAATAATTTCAGAATCCGGATTAGTATCTTCATGTGTTGTTTGTTCAGCCACCCTATCCGGTTGACTATCTATATGTACCGGTATCTCTAAAGTTATTGGCAGAGTATCCTATGGTGGAGGAATTCTATATGTGATCCTTATAGCAAGAATACTACCAATTTTACCTTTTCCTTTATCCTTTTGGTATACCTTCGCAAAATATTTATCCATTTCCTGTCTCTCCCTTTCCTCTTTCTTTTCCTTTTCAACAAAAAATATATCCCATTTGTCTACAGTTTCATCAACAATCTCTTTTACTCTCCCAACCATTAGGCTAACTTGTCGGTGTCCACTTACATAATTGACTAGTTTGCTTCAGAAATCAGTTCATCAAATTCCTCTCTAGAGTTTACAGGGTGCACAACCAATAAGCTTCAACTTTTAGCTTCTTATCTAATTGCATTACTGACATTCTTTTAGCCTCTAACCTTAGATACAAGTCATTCAGCAAATCATCTATAACTTCAATCAAAACTTTCTTATAGATGTCTAAATGAAAAATGATACTTTCTTCTATGGTATCCTTATCAGAATCCTTGAATGAATGATAATACTTATTTACATTACTCAGATTGCCATCTTGTGTTATCTCATTTACCAGTTCCTCCGGTGTGAAGGTATCTAGTGTCTCAGTTTGTTTCTTCTTTGGAGTTATCTTTTTCTTAGGTTCTCTTACTTCATGCTGATTTTTCCTTAATGTCTTTGTCTCTTTTGGAGAAGGAGAAGGTACCAGTGAGGGTTTTCTCTTCTTCCTTTCCACTCTTTTGAATTCTGCTGCCTTACCACTGTCTGTATCTGAAGAAGTGACAACCAGTGAAACATTAGATTCCGGTTTCAATCCTTCCAGTTCACTAGCTGAAATAAAACCTATGTCCATCACATTTTCTTTTACTTCCTTAGCCATTTTGGATGCATCTCTGATAAGTTTTTCTCTTCTTTTTTCTATGTTTTTGCATTGAAATAACACTCTCAATAGTCTCAACATTACCAAAAATTTCTTCAGATGGTTCCTTAGGTGCATCAAGAAGTGTCTTAGCATATGCCTCAAGAATATTAAGATCAACTTCATAACCCATTTCTGTTATCAAAATGGTTCTAGGAGTAACAAATTCCATCCATGTTTCATCACGTTTGATTACAAAATAGATTTGCTTGTCATATTTGTCTACTATGCTCCATGGTATCCTTTTTCTAGCCTTCATCTTAGTTTGAAAGTTTTCAAAATAGGTTTTTACTATGTCGATACTGTTAGCACCAATGCCAGTAATAGCTTCCTTAACCTATCTACCTACCGGGATGTCATATCCAAAGTCCTTATGACCAATGTCGGCTATCTCCTTGGTGAAGTAAAGCATCAAACACACAAGTAGATTCCCAAAATGAAATGTCCCCTTCTTGTCACCTTTAATCTTTTTTAGGTTGTCTATCAGTTCATCCTTAAGCCACTCACAAATGTCGATCCTAGCATTGTTCTTAACCATCTCATGTGCACTATGAATACACAAGCTGGAAACATAATTTAATCTGTTTGCATGTGTTACTCTATAGCCAAGTACCATACTCACAAATCTCACATTTTCATCATTGATATCATTAACCCTTAGAGATCTATTGTCATATGTATCTCTGATTAATTCCATCACACCCTTGTTTGGTATCTTTTTCTTTTTGTTAGGTCTAACACCGATTGAACGTAAACCAGTAACTGCCTTTATTGCCTCCTTAGTAATTTTAAAAATAGAATCAAGCCACATAAACTCCCCATAAACTCTACTCGGTACAAGACACACTACCTCATCCAGAAATTCAGTTATGTTCAAAATTTCAACAAATCCCAAGTGTCCTACAATCTTATGCTCAGGTTTAATCAGACCTTGTTTATTAGTAATAACATCATTGTACATGTTTTTCAAATCATCAATCCCTAAATTTTCTATATACTAGTGAATGTAAATCCTAGGGTCTTCGGCAAAGGCGACTCCCTTCAGAATTTTCAAAAAAGCTCCGATAGAATCATCTTGCTTGGCAATTTCAGGGATGATCTTAAACACAGGCCTAGGGTGCTTAATATTTTCTACCATAGTAGGGTTTGCAATAAATTTAGGTATAGAAGATGAAGATTCCATTTCAAAATATAAATACTGTTAAGTTCTGATACTAAATGTAAAGAACTGATGCCAATAGCTAATGAGATGAGAGGGGGGGGGGGGTGAATCATACATACTTAATCTTCCATAAAATCAATAGATTCAACCTCGATAACTTATACTTTAGCAATATAACCAAAAAAACTACTAAACATGCAAACTCATAAACACATAATCATCATAACACATATAACACCAGATTTAACGTGGAAACCCAAATAGGGAAAAACCACTATGGGATTTCGGACCCACTAAGAAATATACTCTTCTAGAGTATGCTCGGTTAAAAGAAAATCCCGTTAAAGATTACAAACACATTGCTAGATGTGACCCGGTTAAGGGATTTCCCTCAGATCTGTTAGGATCTTCACTTTGTTAGAAGTGACCTTGTCAAAGGATTTCAAACACTCATTTAGAATGTTACCTTGCTAGAGGGTTTACAAATAAGACTGTTAAGTCCACTCGGTTAAGAGATTTTCTGTCACTTATAAAATAATAGTAATAAAAATATATCTGCAACTTCACATCTAAAATGCTAAAGTAGATTCTATTTTCTCAAAACAATCTTGTCATAGGACTTATCTTGTCCCTCTGTTGGGCTCCCTACTCTGTTATTCAAATAGGTCTTCAAGCTTCTATGCTTGGTAATCACTATGTAGCATCCCTGTGCTTACACTTGCCCGCATACATTGTTCATCAATAATTTCTTATTTATAAACAATTTGCTAACAGTTGAATCTCCTTGATCACATTTCCCATGATCAATCTTAGCCATCAGATCTTCAATCTTGACTAGGTTCAATAGATCTTTTGATCTGAAAATATTTTACCTCACCTTGGGACTTGCATTCCTTTCTTGGAACTTGCACAAGGTTATTGCAGTTCAACATGAGCTGTAGATCTTCCTACTGATCTTCCATTGCCATAGATCCTTAACAAACTTCATGCGTGACATACCAATTATTTATACATCTCCAGCTTATCAACATCCTTCATTAAATAATGCTTTTATCCATGCAATGCGATCTGTCATAACTTGGTTGCAGCTCGGTAAATACTAAACTTTACTCGGTAGATATTCTACCTTCATTAACCGATATCGATAACCTTAGGGTTTACCGACTAGGTTCTTTGCTCGGTGACATAGTATAGTATTAACCTTACAATCAACAACATATGTAGGATATCAAAACAATCTAAACATCATGATCTCATCATTGTCTAACTGGGTAATAGTTTCCCATTGAATAACTTATTTCTCCCCTTATTCATCACATTCTTTCTATGTCTTTTACCGACATCTTAATTCTCTTCAAATCAATCTTCTCAAGATATGGCAACATAATACTGAAGCAAAAAATCAATTTCTTGACATCAATGACAAAATAATGTTATAAAGATAGTTATCATCCTTTTTCAGTTATATCAAGTAATCTTCAACGACCTTCTCAATATCCTTATTGAATATCAACAATCTCCTTCTATTGAAATACCAACAATCTCCCCCTTTGGCATTAAAAGGCAGAACCAACTTTTAAATGGTAATACCAACAAGATATTCAAATTGATTCGGATTCAGATTGTTGTTAGACTTCTCCTGTTATCCTTGAGCTGTTGAAATCTTCTAAAGTCTTCTCCCCTTTTGTAGTCTTCTCCCCCTGTCATTAGTCTTCTATTATCTTCTTCATTTAAGATTTTACCATTTAGTCTTCTCCCCCTTTGACAACAATGCCAAAAAGTAAAAGAACTAAATCATGATTTCTTCCTCTGTGAAGTGATTTGCCTTGCTATGTATCATCTCAGTCTTGGTTAGAGCAGCTTGTCTCTATTCACTATTTCCTGCACACCTTTAGAAAACCTTCTAAAGTGCGTAAATCAACATCAATCCACACATAATATTCTGTAGATTCATTGAATTGATGCTTTCACCGAACTCTGTCAGTGAGTAGAAGATAGGGGTAGGACCCCTAAATTGCTTCTGAGATACTCAAAAGTGTCCCATGGCAGTGGCTTTGTGAAGATGTCTGCTATTTGCTCCTTTGAACTGATATATTCCAGCACAACTTTCTTCTCTTGAACTTCTTCTCTGAGATAATGATACTTTATAGAGATATGCTTTGTCTTGGAGTACATTACCAAATTCTTTGAAATGTTAATGGCACTAGTATTATCACAGAATATAGTTACTAGCTCGATAACTTTCTCATTTATACCTTCCAATAGTTTTTTGATCCATGCTATATTGGTACAATTCAATGCTGCAACAACATATTCAGCTTTTGTTGTTGACTGCAAAATACATCCTTGTTTCTTGCTAAGCCAACTTACTAGTCTTTCTCCCAAAAAGAAAGCTCCACCACTTGTGCTTTTCCTGTCATCTATGTTGCCTGCCCAATCAGCTTCAATATAAACTTTTAAATCAAAATCATTCCTCTTTTCATATACTAAGCCATAATCTTCACTGCCTCTCAAGTATTTGAAAATTCTCTTGATTGCTGTCATATGGGTTTCCTTGGGATCTGCAGAAAATATTGCAACAATACCTACTGTATGTGCTATATCTGGTCTATTGTGCACAACATATTGCAACTTCCAATCATAGATTGGTAAAGTGTGTCTTCAACAGATCCAGATTCATCATTCTTTGATAGTTTACAATTAGTAGTCATAGGAGTACTTACTGGTTTAGAATCCTCCATTCCAAATTTGTTCAAGATTTCCTTTATGTACTTGGATTGAGTAAAGAAAATCTCATATTTCATTTGCAGTATCTATAAACCTATAAAATACTTTATCTCACCGATTAATGACATCTCAAATTCTTTCAACTCATTTCATTTCCAAAATTCTTGCATAAGGAGTTATTACCACAAAAAATAATATCATCAACAAATATGGCTGAAATCAGTATTCCATTGTCCTCATCATTCTTCATGTACATATTTTTGTTTTCACGTGTCCTTATAAAACCAATCTTGATTAAGTAAGAGTGCAATCTCTCATACCATGCTCAAGGTGCTTGTTTCAGACCATATAAAGCTTTGTTCAATTTGCATACCTGATCTTTACTCTTGTCTTCAACAAATCCTTCAGGTTGTTCAATATAGACTTGTTCTTCTAGTATACCATTCAAAAATGCAGATTTAACATCCATTTGATATACCTTGAAATTTTTGAAAGTAGCATATGCCAACAATGTTCTTACTCCCTCAAGTCTAGCCATAGGTGCAAAAGTCTCACCATAATCTATTCCTTCTTCTTGAGCATTACCTTTGCAAACTAGTCTTGCTTTGTTCCGAATGACCTCACCTTTTTCATTTAGCTTGTTTTTGAAAATCCACTTTGTACCGATTACATTTTTGTCCTTTGGTCTTGGGATCAGTGTCCATGTGTCATTCTTCTTGATTTGATCAATCTCTTCTATCATAGCATTTACCCAATCTTCACTGTTGAATGCCTCTTTTACTATTCTCAGTTCAAATTCAGATGTCAGACATGTGTTCTGTCTCAGTTTGTTCCTTGTCATCACTAGATCATCCTTATCTCCTATAATCTGACTTGATGCATGATGTCTTATGGCATATTTGGCTAATATAGGCTCGGAAGACTCTGTATGATCTTCTTTATCACTCGGTAACTGGACATTATCTTCATTTTCTTGAGCAACTTTCTCGATAGGACTTCTCGGTTGAGCATAAACAAATTCTTCATAATCTTCTGGTTCTTTGGAATTTCCTTCATCACTTCTTTCTGCAAATTCATCAATTTTCACATTTGCACTTTCTACTATTTTGTTAGATGATTTGATCAGACTTTTAAATGCTTTACTTTTATAAGAATAACCAAGAAATGTTCCTTCTTCACTTTTTTGATCAAACTTTCCATTTCTGTCATCTTTGTGAATATAGCATTTACTTCCAAAGATTTTAAAATAACTTACATTAGGTTTTTTGTCATACCAGATCTCATATGGTGTCTTCATAGTTCCTTTCTTCAGTTGAACTCGGTTCAAGGTGTAAACTGTAGTGCTGATTTCTTCTCTCCAAAATGTTTGAGGTACCCTGTTTGAGGTACCCTCTTTTCTATCATCAGGGTTCTAGCACAATCCACAATTGATCTGTTTCTTCTCTTGGCTATCCCATTTTGCTGAGGTGTTCTTGGTGTAGACACTTGCCTTTTTATACCATGATCATTGCAGAATAAGTTAAAATCATCAGAAGTGAACTCTCCTCCTTTATCAGATCTAAGACATTTCAATTGTCTTCCTATTTCATTTTCAACTCTTGCCTTGTACCATTTGAACATTTGAAAAGCTTCTGATTTTTCGTTTAAAAACATAACTGACATCATCCTTGAGTAATCATCCACAAATAATATGAAATATTTATCACCATAATAACTTTGAACTTTCATGGGACCACAAAGATCAGTGTGTACTAGGTCTAAAATTCCTTTAGAAGTGTAGCACTTCCTTGTAAAGCTTGATCTTGTCATCTTGCCCATCTGACATCCTTGACATATAGCATTCTTGAGTTTTTCAAGACTCGGTAGACCTCTTACTCGGTGCTTCTTACTTATTTTGATTAGATTATCAAAATTTACATGACAAAACCTTTTATGCCATAACCAGGTATCATTTATCTTTGCATAAAGACACTTGTTCCAAGTTGAGTCAAGATGAAATGTATTACATTTTGTTTGTGTCCCAATAGCAGCTAACTTTCCATGCTTGTCATGAACTTTGACAATTCCTTTCT
Source organism: Cryptomeria japonica (assembly GCF_030272615.1). Taxonomy (NCBI): domain Eukaryota; kingdom Viridiplantae; phylum Streptophyta; class Pinopsida; order Cupressales; family Cupressaceae; genus Cryptomeria; species Cryptomeria japonica. The sequence continues at coordinate 585,733,301 of NC_081413.1, read as the reverse complement.
GAAATTCTATTCGATATCCTATATTGTTTAGCTATGCTACACTCAACAAATTGTATTTCAATCCTTCAACCCAGTATACATCATCACATTTAGCATTGTCAAGAAGTTTTATAGATCCTTTACCTTTCACTGGACATGGTGCATCATTACCAAATCTTACATAGCCTCCATCATAGTCTTCTAATTTAACAAACTTGTGTTTATCACCTGTCATGTGATGTGAGCATCCACTATCTATGATCCAAGAATCATTATTATTTATGTGAGATATTAGGGCCTTTTCTTCATACCTTTCTTCATCTGATCCATTTTTAATAGCCACATAAACAACTTCCTCAGTATTAGTTTCATCAGATTTATCATCGTTGGATTCCTCATCAGCTACTAGGCATGTCTTTTTGTCCCTCCTTCTGAAGTCTTGGTGTCCTCTATATTGGTTGTCTTTCTACCTGTTATCTCAGTATTCTCTCTTTTTACTAGATTCTTTGTCAAGGCAGTTAGAAGCCATATGTCCTATTTTATCACAATTGAAACATTTTAAAGGTAGCTTTCCTTTATACTTACCTTTTCCTCTGGGTAACCTTCTAGCTAATAATGCTTCAAACTCTTCTTGCTTCTTGATTTCCTCATACAGTTTGTGCACTTCTTCCATGTTCTTGCGAAATCTTTCACTTGCTCCACTGTGATTCCCTTCAGAGTACTTACTCATTCTATCATTGTAATCATCAGATTCACCAATATGAAAAGAACTGAATGCAGATTCTACTTTATTTACCGAAGACCCACTGTTATCAAAATTACTTAACTCAAATGCATGTAGCTTACCAATAGTAGCATCCAAAGAAACTGGCGCGTCTGGTATAGACCTTAGTTCATTGATTGTAGAGACTCGAATGGCATAAGTAGGTAGAAGGGTTCTTAACAAATTACTTGTTACATCCTTTTCATCAATAGTTCCTCCTACTCCTTTAATTTGATTGACAGTCTCCTTTAACCTTGTACTATATTGGGTTATGTTCTCACCTTCATTCATTCTCATGGATTCAAGTTGTCCTCTTAGACTATCTACTTTTTCTCTTTGGACATGTTCATCACCGCCATACAATAATATGAGCTTAGTCCACATTGCTTTTGCATCATTGCAGCCTTCTAGATCATTAAACTCTGAGTCAGTCAATGCTAATGTTATTTCAATCATAGCTTGAATATGTTCTTGTTTTGCCTTTATCTCTTCCAAGGTCATTGGGTTGGTGCTTGGTGGTATGTAATCATTCTCCAAATAATATGTTTCATATTCTCCAGTTCCTGATAAATGCAGCTTCATCCTTTTCTGCCATGTGGAGAAACTTGACTTGTTCAGCTTTGGTGCATCCCTTTTATACATCTTCGGATCTTTGCCTCAAGTACCTTTAAAGTTTTCTTCCGGAGTCCGAAGCTCTGATAACAATTGTTAAGTTCTCATAGTAAATGTAAAGAATTGATGCTAATAGCTAACAAGATGAGAGGGGGGGGGGTGAATCATACAAACTTAATCTTCCATAAAATCAACAGATTCAACCTCGGTAACTTATACTTCAGCAATATAACCAAAAAAACTGCTAAACATGCAAACTCATAAACACATAATCATCATAACACATATAACACCAGATTTAACATGGAAACCCAAATAGGGAAAAACCATTGTGGGATTTCGGACCCACTAAGAAATATACTCTTCTAGAGTATGCTCGGTTAAAAGTAAATCCTGTTAAAGATTACAAACACATTGCTAGATGTGACCCGGTTAAGGGATTTCCCTCAGATTTGTTAGGATCTTCACTTTGTTAGAAGTGACCTTGTCAAAGGATTTCAAACACTCATTTAGAATGTTACCTTGCTAGAGGGTTTATAAATAAGATTGTTAAGTCCACTTAGTTAAGAGATTTTTTGTCACTTACAAAATAACAGTATTAAAAATATATCTGCAACTTCACATTAAAAATGCTAAAGCAGATTCTATTTGCTCAAAACAAACTTGTCATAGGACTTATCTTGTCCCTTTGTTGGGCTCCCTACTCTATTATTCAAACAGGTCTTCAAGCTTCTATGCTCGGTAATCACTATGTAGCATCCCTGTGCTTACACTTGCCTGCATACATTGTTCATCAATAATTTCTTATTTATAAACAATTTGCTAACCACTGAATCTCCTTGATCACATTTCCCATGATCAATCTTAGCTATCAGATCTTCAATCTTGACTAGGTTCAATGCATCTTTTGATTTGAAAACATTCTACCTCGCCTTGGGACTTGTATTCCTTTCTTGGAACTTGCACAATGTTATTGCGGTTCAATCTGAGCTGTAGATCTTCCTTCCGATCTTCCATTGCCATAGATCCTTAACAAACTTCATGTGCGACATACCAATCATTTATACATCTCAAGATTATCAGCATCCTTCATTAAATAATGCTTTTATCCATCCAATGCAATCTATCATAACTTGGTTGCAACTCGGTAAATACTAAACTTTACTCAGTAGATATTCTGCCTTCATTAATCGATATTGATAACCTTAGGGTTTACCGACTAGGTTCCTTAGGGTTTACCAACTAGGTTCTTTGCTTGGTGATATAGTATAGTATTAACCTTACAATCAACAACATATGTAGGATATCAGAACAATCTAAACATCATGATCTCATCATTGTCTAACTCGATAATAGTTGCCCATTGAACAACTTATTTCTCGCCTTATTCATCACATTCTTTCTGTGTCTTTTACTGACATCTTAATTCTCTTCAAATCAATCTTCTCAAGATATGGCAACATCATACTAAATCAGAAAATCAATTTCTTGACATCAATGATAAAATAATGTTATAAAGATAGTTATCATCCTTTTTTAGTTATATCAAATAATCTTCAACAACCTTCTCAATATCCTTATTGAATATCAACAATCTCCTTCTATTGAAATGCCAACAAATATCTCTTACTTGAAATCCTGAATGCCTAAAAAAATACTTTGTTGCTTTGCCTTAGAATGCCTTAGCTCAATTTCACCCTCTCTGAGTGTTTGAATGCTTGGTGATTGAAAATGAGGGTTATTCGGTGCTTTATAACAAAAAATTCTCTCCAACTATTGTATTAAATGCTTTCCAGTTAAGTGAAATCTTAACACATCTATCGGTAAAGAAGAAATGTATTTTCCTCCCATCAACCGAGGGTAGAGTGCATGATTTTTAATTTTCTGCCATACCCCCTAAGGATTATTCCTTAGATAGATGAAGAATCTCCTACTGGTGGAGGGTTACTTTGTTACTTTGGTCTCTAATCTCCCTTCTTAATCCACTGTTGTGAAAATTCTTGCTTTATTTTGTTTACCTTTTCTTTTCCCTTCTCATTAGATCCTTTATTGTTCACCATTGTAGTCTTGCTTCTACAAAATTTTGCAATATGTCCAATCTTGTTACATGCATAATAAGTTATATTATTCCTCTGAATAGCCTTTCCATATCCTTGATCAGTTTATGTTCAACATTGATTAGATAAATGTCCAAATCTACCACAAACATAACATTTCACATTCATTCTACAATTTTCTGAGTTATGACCAACTTTATTGCATTTGGAACATTGACCGGTGGGTAAATTTGTATTCTGATTATTTCTGAATTTGCATTGATTTGCTTTATGACTAAATTTGTTGCAATTAAAAATTTCCCACTAAATTTATAAGCATTAGGTTATCTTACTAGTTTATTGTGATCTGGATTATTTGCAGTCCCGAAACTTTCTCCATGTTCAAATCCAAGTCTAGCTGTATCTCCATCAAGTTTTTGTCTTTTCAGCATGTCATCAAGTCTTTCTAAACTTTTCTTGAATTTGTCTTTGAGTTCATTTTCAGTGATCAACTCATTTTCCAGAGTCCTAACTTGTCTCACAAGTTCCTCTTTATCATGTTGCATGTGAATCAAATATGTCTTTAGCATATCATTCTCATGACAAAGACTCAGATTTTTAGTACCTCCATCATTAAGTCTTCTATTCAAGTCTTCTCCATTCTTCTTCTTGTCTTCAATATCCTTACATAGCCTCATGGTTAAATCTTGCATTTCATTCCTCATGTTAGTGTTTTCTTGTCTCAACTTCTCTGCAATATCTCAGATTTTTTTTTTCATCATCATGTTTCTGCATTTGCTCATGAAGTTCCTTCCTCTTGTTCTGTGCTATAACTAGGTTCTCCTAAAGTCCTTTAATGAATTCCTGGGTAGTCCTTAGATCATCTTCAAGTTTAATATTCTTGAATTTTTTTGTATCAAAATCTTCAAGATGTCCTTCCAACTGTTTTCTCAAACTCTCCATCGGTACCGGTTTCAGAATCTTCCTCAAGCTGTTAGGCTTTTTTCAAATAGAGGACTAGGCTCTGATACCAATTGTTAGATGCAATGACAACCCCAAAGACACTAAGAGTGGGGGGGGGTGAATCAGTGTCTAATCGGTTAATGGAATATTTGAACTTATTTATAACTTTACAACCCAAATTAATGTACCGGTAAAAAAGAAACAGTGCAATAAAGAGAAATAACAAAGACAACATAAATACACACCATAACACAAGATATTTTGGTGAGGAAACCCAGTGTTGGAAAAACCTCAGTGGGATTTCTGACCCACAATATTTACTCACTGGCCAATATGAATAAATATTACTTACAATAAGGGCCTTCACATGCAGGAAGGCCAATAGCCTAGAGCGCACTACTCAATGAAAGAGTCTCACTGACTACAATATGAATAATTAAATCCAATACAATGCACTGCTCAAAATAGCATCTCTAATGCCTAATTCAGTACTAGTTTAAGCTCAGTCAAATACATTAACCAAAACCTTTTTTTTGTCTTACATATACCAACAATAATTATCCTATCCTTCTACTTTTCTTCCATTACATCACCTTACATACAAAAATGATCTATAAGATCTCATACATATATGAGTCTTTTACAATACACCAAGTTAGCTTACAAATAATTAGTTATATTTACAATACAATTCATATAAGCAAAAATTTGTCCATGTCGGCCTGAGTGCCGGTATACTTCATTTTTGGTGTAATGTGGATGTCGGCGACAGTGCCTGCCGATGTATGATGTCTGCAATGTTGGTGTATGTGTCGAAACTTGTTACCAGTTGGTTGCCATCAATGACAACATCAACCATTTATCATAAGAGTGTAGAATGCCAATAGTCCTAAGGGGTCATATAGTGTCCTAATGGTTCATATGGTGTTATAATACATGCGTGGCACCACTAGGGCCCCACATGACCCCTAACGACACAATAGGACCCCTTAGCACATTGCATGACCCCTTAGGACCATACAATGTCATAAGGCATCGTATGGTGTCCTAAGGAGTCATATAGTGTCCTAAGAGGTCATATGGTGTCCTAAGGGGGCAATGTGAACCATTATTATGATATATGACCCCTTAGGACCCCACACAACCCCTTAGGACCCCACATGACCCTTAATGACACCATATGACCCCTTAACACACCATACAACTCCAAATAGTACCATATGATATCATAAGGAGTTGTATGGTGTCCTAAGGGGTCATATGTTGTCCTAAGGTGGCAAGATGAACCATTATTACAATATAAAAAAGTAGTACCAATACTGCTTACAAAAATAACAAACCAACATGCTCCACCCCTCTCCCTTCCTCCATACCCCATCCTCTCTCTCTCTCTCTCTCTCTCTCTCTCTCTCTCTCTCTCTCTCTCTCTCTCTCTCTCTCTCTCTCTCTTCTTCTCTCCCTCCCCACTCTTTCTCTCTCCCTCCCTCCTTTATCCCCCTTCCTTTCCCATCCTCTCCCTCTCTCTCTCCCTTAGGACCCCCATAACACCAAATGACATCATGTGACCCCTTAGCACACCACATGACCCTTTAGGAGCATATGATGTTCTAAGGGGTCATATGGTGTACCAAGGTGGCAATATGAACCATTATTACAATATAGAAAGTAGTACCAATACTGCTTACAAAAATAACAAATCAGCATGCTCCATCTCTCTCTCCCTTAGGACCCAACATAACACCTAATGACATCATGTGACCCCTTAGCATACCACATGACCCTTTAGGAGCATATGATGTCCTAAGAGGTCATATGGTGTCCTAAGGTGGCAAGATGAACCATTATTACAATATAAAAAGCAATACCAATACTCCTTACAAAAATACAAATCAACTTGCTCCCCCTCTCTCCGTTCCTCCATACCCCATCCCTTTCTATCTCTCTCTTATTATCTCCCTCCTCACTCTCTCTCCCTCCCTCCCTCCTCTATCTCCCGTCCTTTCCCATCCTCTCTCTCTCTCTTCTTATCTCCCTCCCCACTCTTTCTCTCCCCTCTCTCTGTCTATCTCTGTCTCTATCTCTGTCTCTGTCTCTCTCCCTCTCTCTCTCTCTCTCTCCCTCTTCTTCCCTCCCTTTTCTATCCTATCTCTTTCTCCCCCTCTCCCTCTCCCTCTCCCTACCTCTCACTATCTCTCTCTCTCCCTCCCTTCTCATTCTTTCTCTTTCCCTCCCCCTCTATAGCCCTTCCTTTCCCATCCTCTCTGTAAAGCGGAAAAATCGAACCCTAGTTGTTCTCCCCTCCCCAACTCCAAGGAGAGAGAAGGGAGATTCACTACGGTTGATGGTTTTCACATAGGAGGGACTTTACATTCAAAAGAGGGGTTGAAACCCACAAGATCCAATCCCACACAATGCAAGATTGGATTCTATATGAGTTTCAAGGGTTGTGATAGCAAGGATACCCTCTTTTGTAAAGAATGTGGATAGAATGATTAAGCTAGGAATGCATAGAAAGTGAGAAAGATTCACTTATAAACTGAGTTAGGGATATGATATGAAGTTGCGGACCTGGAATTAGCAGTAAAATGTCGAGATGGTGCTGTCCTGCAAATTTGAGCAAAAGTTGACGGGACGATGGCGCCCGGCGTGCACACGGTCCTCCGAAAAATCCGCGAAATGAAGGGGGATCTGTTCGTCTCTGCACAAGGATTCCAGATCTTCAATTTCAGCCGCATACCTGCAACCTACACATAGAAAAGCGAAGATGATTGGGGGGTTAGGGATTAGGGGTTTTCCCTTAGGTCAAACCCCGGTTTTGGAATTAACCAAGAAATGAGAAATGTTGTAAATGTAAATGACTGTAATGTAAAACAAGTACTAGTACCTTGTTGTAAGGATGTTTGTATCCTTATATGTGAAGGTATAGATGTTGTTGTTTGCTGTATGTTGTATATTGTAGTATGTGATCTCCTCTTCAATGGTTGAATCCTTGTCTTGAATGCAACACTTAGCCTTGAATGGAGACTTAGAATGATCAATTGCTTGAAGGAATGCTTGAATGCTTGAATGTTTGAATGTTTGAATAGAGTTTCCACGTCTTGTACACATATGTCCTTCCTCTTTTCGACCTCCTCAAATGGGAGAGGAAATGTAGTTTATATACTTGCCAATTAGGGTTAAAAGACTGATTTTCCCAACCTTAGGCTGACCAGGAAATGTTATTTTCCAATTTGCAAACAAAAAGGCCTGAAGTCCCATAGGAGACCAGGCCCAAAATAGAGCCAGGGACCAGGGTGCTGGGCGCCATGGTCCTTGGGGACCAGGGTGCTAGGCACCCTGGTCTTGAAGGACCAGGGCACTGGGCGCTCTGGTCCCACCTCCCGGGACAACGGGGTGCAAGGAGGATCAGGCCAGGGTGCTGGAAAAATGCAGTTTTTGATGTCGTGAGCAAGTTTCGAGGTCTCCATTCAGGTTCAGTGTTGCGTCGCCATCGTGAAGACCCAAATGCAGTCGAAATTGCAAGTGTCACAATTTTAGGATGCTACATTTAGCCCCCACTTTAGCGGGAGTATAAGCGTATGCCAATACTTCCGGTAAAGTACAAGGAAACAACATTGAAAAACTTTCACCATGTCAAGGAGGCAAGATACACCAAGCCCCCAGTGGACTAAGGATCTTATGACTTCGATTGACAAAGTAAAAGGGAAGATCATGAGGGAACATGACTGTCAGTAGTAAGGTTCCCTCACTATGAGTCATGCAAGAAAGATATCAAAAATTTTCAAGGCAAGGCTAAATTTGCCAAGAAATTTTCAAGTATCTTGAAAAGATATGGATGGGATGTATGCCCCCCTACGTTAAAGCGATCGCACACGCCTCACCGGGGGTGATTGCTTTAAGGTATTGATACATATAAGAAATGAGAAAGGAAAGGAGCACGTTATCACAAGGATTTAGCCCCCAAGTGTGAGATAAGCCCAAGGATAATAGACACAAAGCACAAAGCACAAGGTGACTTCGCTTTCCTCGGGGTCAGTATGCTGTATGATAATTCATGTATATCATATGTATGTATGCATAATTGTTCTTCATTCCCCAATCAAGGAAGGTCTCCTAGAAGAAGGGAACACATGTGTCTTTTGAGTCAACATGAGAGAGATCGAGAGATCTCAATGCTTTGCATCGTCCTCAAGTAGACAACACTAAGGACAACAAATAGAAGAATGAGAATAACATATAGAAGAAGTAACAAAAGAGAGGGGGAGAGAATCTGCTATGCTAATGAAACTAGTCTAGCATGTCATCTACCCCCCGATCTTGCTGATCAATGTTTCGGGAAGGTAGGAAACACGCTAGAGGAGGAACATCCAACACAGCAGATGGAGCTATCACAAGATCCAAACAAGGGCTATGTTCATGTTCCAAGCCACGTTGTTCTTGTCTAGGAGCTAGGATAAGTGCTTTAGAAAATGCGTTAGATAAATGGTTATCGATATCAACAAGTTCATATTCACTATCAGAAGCAAGAGAAGTAACATTTTCATCATGAATAACGCTTTCATCTATATCATCATCAAGATTTATAAAAATAGGATCTTTAACTCGCACAGGATCAAGACCATCATGCATCTTATGTTTAGGAGATTTTGGCTCAATTTTCGGCTGAGGAGAAAATGGAATAATGCTTGTTGAAGGTGTTTTTGGGGATTGCAAAGTTTGAGAAGCAGCTGCCTGAGCTCTAAGATGACGCCTTCATCAGCGTTCACGTGCAGAACGATTTCGTCTAGTCTTAGTAGGAAGTTGCGAAGATTGAGGAGGAGGAATGTTCTCATCCTTATCACTTGGGTGTTTAGGTTGTGGTCTCTTAGGTTGAATAATAGGAGAAGAGGAAGGTCTCTTCTCTCCATAAGAGGAAGGAGGAGGAACTGCTCCATATAAGGGAGGAATATTTGGTTTAGGAAGGAGACCAAGTCCATCATGATGAGGAGGGATAGGTCTACTTTTGGGAAGTTTATTAGATATAGGCATAGTCACATCCATAGGGATGGGTTGGGAATCTTCTTGAGGAAAGACATTGGTTTTATCTTTCAAAGGAAGAACTTCCTTCTCAAGAATGATAGGAATGTCAAGTTTGAGTGTTCTAGGTTCACTTAGAGAAAGGATCATATCTTTTTTCCACTTTTGATAAGATTTGAAAAGATGATCACTTCACGGAGGAAGAGATTGGAATTGTTTAGGCCAAAAATAATCAATAGGAACACTAGGAATTCTTTCAGCTGGTTTAAAGAGACTATGATTGACAGTAACAACTTCACCATTATGGGGAAATTTCAAACACTTGTGAATAGGAGAAGCAATATTCACACGAAATTGTTCGGATGATGGAATAATAGCAAAGTCCACATCAAGGGTTTTGTTATGGACCTCAATAGGTAATGTAACAGAACCAATTGCAGGAGAAGAAAATGCATCAAATAGTTTCACAACCACATTTGTTTCATCATAGATCACTTGATTCAACTGCAAAGTAAAAAGAAATTCTTCAGTAATGATATTAACCATACAAGAAGGATTGATAAGAACTCCACGGCAAGGTGTATTTTTGACTTTTGCAACTATATATAAAAGACCATCAGGTGCCCTGATAGTTTCACTAGAATCAAATGTGATGGAAGGTTCTTTAGGGATTTTCTGCTGCTCCACAAAGTTAATCACATTAGGAGTCATAGACACAAGATCATCAGGTGAGACAGAGGAATCAGTAGTATCAATCACATTAGAGGTATGAGAAGGCAATGGATCAGTAAAAATCTGAAGATTTTGGTTGGGAGGAGCTACAGATGTATTGCCTTTATCATTCACTCCAGAAACAGAGATAGTATTATTATCAATCAAATCTTGAATTTTACCCTTTAAAGAAAAACATTTTTCAGTATCATGCTCAGGTTGACGATGAAATTGACAAAAAGATTTGTTATCAAAATAAGGTGAAGTAATCTTTGCAGGATCAATTTGCCTTATAGGAGGAAGAGTAAGCACATTTTGTTTCAATAACTTATTCATAATACTATGCAATGATTCATTCAAAGGAGTAAACTTTCTTTCTTTCTTGAAAAACTTAGAAATAGGAGACACACCTGATGCTGCATTCACATTGTTGTTGATGATGTTTTCATTGAATTTAATGGACTCTCTGTTCGGTTTAAACTTCCCAAATGGTTGTTGACTACTATCACCCTTATCACTCGGAGCCATAGGATGTGATTGTTCCATTTGACTCACAGTCAGTTGATAATTGTGAAGAGTTGCGCACAACTGTTGGAAAGAAGTAAACTCAGAAAACAGGAGTTTTTCTCTAATGACTTTTTGTAAATTAGAAATGAAGATTCTTTGAATATCATTGTCAGGCACTGGAAAAGAAATTTGAGCATACAAATGCTTATATCTACCAATGAAATCAGTCACTTTTTCTTTAACACCTTGTTTGCAATGCATTAAATCAATCAAAGTAACTTTAGGACTTATATTGTTTTGAAATTGTTGAATGAAAGCATTTGCAAGTTGTTCGAAAGAAGTAATAGAATAGGAAGGCAACGAGCAATACCATTGTAGGGATTTGTCTCTTAATGTTCTAGTAAACAATTTTGCAAGCAACCTTTGGTCATAAACAAAATTAGTACATATTGTTTGAAAAGTCTTAACATGTGTTAGAGGATCACCCTTACCATTATAAAGCTCCAAATGCGGAATTTCAACATGTTTAGGGGGGATAGCTTGAACAATGTCAAGAGAAAGTGGACTCGCAACATCAAATGTGGGCACACTAAACTTAGATTGATTCATAGAGGCAATTTGTTGCTATAAAGAAGAGACAATTTGTGCAAGATTGTTAATGGTCGCTTCAGTCGAAGAGTTCATATTAGACGTGTTAGATTGTGATGGAGGTGTTATGTTATTGAAAGAAGGTAGAGAGTAAGGTGGTGGGACACTATGATAGTTAGTCATAGGAGATGATTGGACAGGAGGAACACTACAAGGAGGAATGGAAGGGTTAAATGAATTGCCCCCTTGTGTCATGTTCATTTGTGGAGATATAAGAGGAACACTCACTGAAGGAATGAATGAAGAAGTTGGATTGAATGAAGGAAGAGGGTTGATTGAAGAAGAGGGATTTCCCCCATGACTGGTGATCATAGGAGGAATGTCTTGTGTTGAAGTAGTCATTATGTTTGATGTAAAAGTAGGTATACTAGCAATAGGAGTCGTCAAAGGAATAGAATGATTGTCTTGAGTAGGAGGTTGTGTATAACCTAAGGTTTCGGCACAACTTTTCATAGGCATCACATTTGAATCCACAATGTGTGCAATACCACGCAAAATATCAATTCCATTCTTATCACTTTGAAGCATACGTTTTAGACCCTCAATTAAAGGAAGAGCTTGACTATCAGGGTATTCTTGAGACATCCATTGTGGAAAATCATCAAATTGGTTAACCAATTTTGAAAGTTGTTCTACAGAAACCTCATGGAGAGCTTCCTCATCATTAAGAGGATTAGAGGAATTACCCATGTCTTCGTTAAAAAGACCATTCAAATTAGGTTCCATCTCCTCAGTAATTAAACCTTGGAAAGACTTAATTCTAAGGCTTCGTCTAACGAGAATAGTGTAGGTAGGGCTTATTGTTGTAAAACTCATGCACTAAAGAAAGAGAGAAGATTTTGAATTTTAGAGGTAGCAAATTTCAGTAAAACCAGCCAATCTTCTAGATTTAAGCTGTTAAATACAATCAGGACAATCTACCAAAATTTCAGAAAAAATGTCCGGGACCGTGGCGCTCGGGGTGCACACGGTCCGCGCAACTTTTTTTGAAATTTGCAGGGATGAAAGTTATGATGATTTTATAGCTAACCTGAAAAAATTGAGTGATTTTACGATCTGTAGATAGGCCAAATTAAAGTTGCAATCTCAAAATTGAACCCTACCAAGATTGTCAAAAAATGCAAAATTTGAATTTTGAAAAAGAGAGGGAAACTGAAATTTTGAATTTTATGATTTTAGAGGGAATACCAACAGCAATGCAAGTTTTGAAATTTGAAAGTTGACTCAATTTCACGCAAAATTCAATTTTGAAAGCGGAAATCAAAGTTGTTGTAATTAAGCACTTAATTTCAAAAGTCACAAATTGCAAAAATTTGAATAAATCACTGAAATTTCGAATGAATGATAACACACTTTTCAGATTTAGGACTGTAAGAAACACAATTTTGACACAAATTTCAATTTCAACAATTTTTGAATGATTAGAAGCCTCAATCCAAGCAATCACTAGACCAACTTTGACTGTAATTTTGAAGGTGTTAAAATTGATAAAATCAGCCAAAATTCTGGATTTTAGCAGAAAAATACAGTAAGATCTCGCTCCCGAAATTTTAGAAAAAATGTCGGGGACGATGGCGCTCGGAGTGCACACGGTCCTCGCAACTTTTTTCCAAATTTTCAGGGATGAAAGATATTGTGATTTTATTGCAGAATCCAAAGTTACAGCCGATTTGGAGGTGTTTTGATCAGTGAAATTGTCGGACAAAGGTTGAATCAAGAGGGTTTCAAAAATTAGGGTTTTGACACTTAACCACTTAATTTTCAAAATTAAAGCACAAATATGAATTGATAATTTGTAATAGAAGGGCAGATCTAAAACAAGCATTAACAATTAAACATTTCACAAGTTTAATTACTTAAAAAGAAAATTTAGGGTTTTTATGCAATTAACCTCTAAAATTTTGCCAAAGATCAAACATGGAAATGTAATCAAAGAATCCAATTTTCAGATCTAATTATGAATAATCAGAAAGGATGTTCACGTCAGGTTCACCAAAATGTAAAGCAGAAAAATCGAACCCTAGTTGTTCTCCCCTCCCCAACTCCAAGGAGAGAGAAGGGAGATTCACTGGGGTTGATGGTTTTCACTTAGGAGGGACTTTACATTCAAAAGAGGGGTTGAAACCCACAAGATCCAATCCCACACAATGCAAGATTGGATTCTATATGAGTTTCAAGGGTTGTGATAGCAAGGATACCCTCTTTTGTAAAGAATGTGGATAGAATGATTAAGCTAGGAATGCATAGAAAGTGAGAAAGATTCGCTTATAAACTGAGTTAGGGATATGATATGAAGCTGCGGACCTGGAATTAGTAGTAAAATGTCAAGACGGTGCTGTCCTGCAAATTTGAGCAAAAGTTGACGGGACGATGGCGCCTGGCATGCACACGGTCCTCCGAAAAATCCACGAAATGAAGGGGGATCTGTTCGTCTTTGCACAATGATTCCAGATCTTTAATTTCAGCCGCATACCTGCAACCTACACACAGAAAAGCGAAGACGATTGGGGGGTTAGGGATTAGGGGTTTGCCCTTAGGTCAAACCCCGGTTTTGGAATTAACCAAGAAATGAGAAATGTTGTAAATGTAAATGACTGTAATGTAAAACAAGTACTAGTACCTTGTTGTAAGGATGTTTGTATCCTTATATGCGAAGGTATAGATGTTGTTGTTTGTTGTATGTTGTATGTTGTAGTATGTGATCTCCTCTTCAATGGTTGAATCCTTGTCTTGAATGCAACACTTAGCCTTGAATGGAGACTTAGAATGATCAATTGCTTGAAGGAATGCTTGAATGCTTGAATGTTTGAATGTTTGAATAGAGTTTCCACGTCTTGTACACATATGTCCTTCCTCTTTTCGACCTCCTCAAATGGGAGAGGAAATGTAGTTTATATACTTGCCAATTAGGGTTAAAAGATTGATTTTCCCGACCTTAGGCCGACCAAGAAATGTTATTTTCCAATTTGCAAACAAAAAGGCCCGAAGTCCCATAGGAGACCGGGCCCAAAATAGGGCCAGGGACCAGGGCGCTGGGCGCCATGGTCCTGGGGGACCAGGGTGCTGGGCGCCCTGGTCCTGAAGGACCAGGGCACTGGGCGCTCTGGTCCCACCTCCCGGGACAATGGGGTGCAAGGAGGATTAGGCCAGGGTGCTAGAAAAATGCAGTTTTTGATGTCGTGAGCAAGTTTCGGGGTCTCCATTCAGGTTCAGTGTTGCGTCGCCATCGTGAAGACCCAAATTTGCTCGAAATTGCAAGTGTCACAATTTTAGGATGCTACGCTCTCTCTCCTCCTTTCCCCCAGCTCCCTCTCTCTCTCTCTCTCTCTCTCTCTCTGCTTCTCCCTCTCCCACCCTCACCAAATCTATTTCCCTCTCTCTCTCTCTCTCTCCCCTTTTCCTTCACCTTTTATTTACTATAACACGTACAGGGTTTAAGATTAGATCGCATACGGGGTTTTGACAGGTAAAAGCATGTAGGGGTATGTGAAATATGAACGTTGGTTTGTTGGCCATTTTTAGGGAGTAATAATGCATACGGGTTAACTAAACATAACTCATATGCATTTTTTGGACATACTCTTAGTTGCCCAATGGCCTCAACTGCCTCAAAAGGACTTTTTGAAGTTGTTGAAGTCCCCACTGCAATTGATATTGCAATTTTGTGACATTTTTATATGTGGACGTAATTGAAAGTTTTCTTTTGCATGATTTCAAATGATTGAATTGCTATTCTAATTAGTTTGGTCAATGTTATTGTGATTGTTTAATAGCTTTGATTTATTAAAATAATGATAATGTAGACACTTAAATTAATTATTTTAATTAATTTAACTCTCCCATATAATTAATTAATTTAATTATGTTAATCCTTATTCTTCTCAATATTAATTAAATTTAATCTAATTAATAGTGTCACTATAGTCCAATGACTGATTTATTTAATAAATCAATTTTCTTTTCTTCTTTTAAGGCAATCCAAATTAATTCTTCCTTATTCCCCCCTTTTAATTAATTAATCTCAACTAGTTAATTAATCCTTGTGATTCCTACAAATCACCTTTTTATACTCTATCATTAGTCTAATAAATTCTTCTAGAAACTCTCTTAATCCTACTTAGCATTATTCCTCAATTTTTAATTGCCTCCACTCATTCTCTCTCCTAGTCAAATCCTCCTACAAATCCCACCTAATCCCTCTCCTAATTTCTTCTAATCATTCTTCTAATGGGTTGCTAGTGGCTAATTCCCATGATTAGCCACAAAGTCAACTCCTAGCCCTTCTAGGTTAGATCTCCTTGTCCTCTCATCCAACTACCTTTCTTAAATACTCTTTTCCTAGGTGAATGTGAGATTTTTAAAAATCTCACATTCCTATATGTATCCCTTCACCCAAGGAATTTTTAATTCCTTTTTATTTCTCAAACCCCCATGCTCCCTTTTTGGAGAATTTTTAAATCCTCCTTCCCATCATCCAAGGAATATTTATTCCTTTTGTCTTTCCTATTTGCATTGGGAAGCCTTCCCAATAAACTTTGAGGAGTGTGGAGACAAGAAATGCCTTTATGGCATATCTCTTGGATTCCACACTTGTCATATCAACCTCTCTTGATCCATGTGTGGGCTCACATGCAATCTTGGCCCTCCATATTGGATCGATCCTAGCCTCCATTTCTCCCCCCCTTCTTCTATAAATTGGGGACTCCACCATTTCATTGATCATCTCCAAGTTTAGTAAGTTCATGCTATCATTTTGAGTCCAAAAGTCCATCCAAGCACCTAGACTATAGCAAAATTTCCACTTATCCATCACTTAGTCATCTACCTTGCCAATTTCAACCCATCCATCTCATCATCCTTTTAATCAATTTGTGAACATTTGGAGAGCCACCACATTCAATCAAGGAGAACATCCAATCAGGTTAGAGAAGGGGCACTACTTCAACCTCATCTAGCTCAATCCAAAGAAGAAGGTTAAAAAAAATGAAGGTATAACTTGGTCATTTGAGTAATTGTATGTTTTTGTTGTTCTTTGACTGTGTTATTTCCTTCCACCATTTTAACCCGCTTCATTTATGGCATGCCCGATGGGACCCACATCCCTAATTTAACATTTTTTTGAAGTTTTTGTGAGTTTTTGTTGGAGGTCTCAGATTAGCATGAGAGATTGCACTCTAGTGCAAGCAGTATGGTTTCAATGTGAGCGATATAGGTTTCGGTGCGAGCGCTCACATTTTGGTGCGATCGCTTGCAAATTTGAATTTTCCTTCCCACCTTTGAAACAATTTGTATTTTGGCGCGAGCGCTGTGGGAGTAGTGCATCTGCCTGCAACCTCTCTCCATTCACTTCCCTATTCTTATTTTCATCCATTCTCCTATCTGTTTTTCTAACTAGTTATTAAAAAAAATATAAAAAGGATAAATTCACCAAAAAATAAAAAAAGTTAATTAGTTATTTTATTTAGTTTTTTATTTTGCTAACGGCGTTTTAGCATGAACGCTCTGTGAATAACGTGAGTGCTTTAGAGAATCTCCCACCTTTTTAAAAAAAAATTGAATTTTTAAATTTGTTGTTGACTGCTAATGTTTTTTGTCTCTAGCGCGAGCGCGAGCGCTTCGGCACGACTGCTAGTATTAATTTCTATCTGCTAAATTTTTATTTTTGTTTATTGTCTATCAGTTTTTCCACTATCTCTGATTTAGCACGAGTGCTCACGGTTTGGCACTAGTGAATGTAGAACAACGCAAGCGCTGTATCTGTAGAATTTTGTGTTACTGATCATATTTTTGAGTTTTGTAGACATTATCTGAGTGGTCCAAGGCTTAATTTGAGACTACTAATGTTTTCTTCGTAGGACGGTGTATAGAAGACAATATTACCACTAGATTAGTTCTTGTGTGCATCTTTTTTTAGTTAGATAACATTTAGTTTTGCTTAAGGGAATTAACCACTTGTCTTCCATGTTTTATTTTCTTCTTGTTTGCTTGCTTTTTTACCTTTAGCGGGCTTGCCCTCCCGATTTTCCTGGCACACTCACATAGGCATTGATGAGAGGGGAATGATCCAAGTGAGTATAGCTGAACTCAAGTATTCCAACTCACTATAATCAAATCACCTTTTCAGATGAAAATCTTGAAGGATGGAGCTATCTGAGTTTACTCTCATATAGAGCACTTTGTAGGGCCCTTGAGGTATAAATCACGCTTGCGTGACTACTATTGTGCTTGGTACTTTATTGGGCTATAGGCCTCAATCATGCTTGTGCGACTACAAAGGATAGTCTTCGAATAGAAACCCTTACTAAGAACTCTAAGAATAGGAGCTACCTGATTCAACTCCTAAAGGTGGATAATATTTGTGCAAGGGAGATAGTAACTCCCCCAAGAGACTTGCCATATCATGCCCCCATTAGCATTTGGAGTCGGCTAATACGGTGTTGAGAATCCATTGCGTGAGACTCAAGGGCCACATTCTGATTAGCTATTGGGTGTGTACTTGAGTCAGAAAGCAAAGGTTTTCCTCCTCAACTAACTTCCTAGGATAGCGTGTTGTGCTTGAAGTCTCTATTTGCATCAATGGCTAATGTGTTTTCTATGTCTTCTTGCCAAGAGTAAAATTAGTATGTCCTAGTCAACATCCTAGTCATGATTATAGTCCAAACCTAAGTCAACCTTTGTCACATTATAATCCAAGTCAAGAATAGTCCAAGTCATAGTCCTTAGTCATCCTTAAGTCATGTCCTAGTCATACTTGAGTCATGTACAAGTTGTCATCCTAGTCATGTCCTACTTTTGCCTTATTCATATCTTAGTCAAATTTTGAGTCAACCTTAGTCAAGTCCAAGTCACACTCAAGTCCAAATTTTCCAACAATTCAAAACTACATAAAAAATTTGTCCATCTCATGTATCACACACCTAAGTTGTATAAATATCCTAAGAAGTCACTTTTGCATCCAATCAAGAAAAAAAAGATCACACAAGCACAACTCATTAGACATTGAAAGTTTTGGTATACCAACCGCAAACTCTTGCTCAAACACAAAACCTTTTTGTACCGATATCACGATCATATTTATGGTCATAGCAATGAGTTTGATTCTAGTGATGAACTAAGAGTCTGCGTCCTACACCAAGGATCAGGCTTGTGTTTCAATACCAACTATCGTCAAAATTGGGGTGGTCGCATATCTTCATAAAATTTGCCATCTGAATCTATAACTTATTGAGTCATTTCCATTCCAAAGATAATATAGTCATCAGTTTCTTATAGTCATCATTATCACCCTCCTTTGATCTTTCATCATTAACACATTTTGAGGACTTAGCACATCATTAATCTTCAATCAAATCAATTCTTAATCAATCCTCCTTAATCAATCATCCTTCAATCAAATCAACCTCACACTAAGGCTTTTTATACCTTGTGAAGTTTTTTTTAGAACTCATCTTTAATCAATTAATCATTTGGCTTTTGTGCTTGGGAAAGAATCTTCCCCAAGTACCTTTGCTTCATCTTTTGAGTCGATCAAGACTCCTATCCTATGTCTTTATTTTGCTTGGGATCATTAGTCAATCCTTAGTAGAAAAGAGACTTTGATCATTATCCTAAGGTCTAAATTTTACCCAACTTGGTTGTCACCTTGCTTGTGGTTTCATCAACACCCCCCACCTAAAATCCTCATCCAATGACTAAGGTGAAATCTTAATCAAAATCTTGTCCTAATCCAAGGACCCTGTCAATCATTCTAATCAACTTCATCAAATCCAAACCACATCAAAATCCAAAATCCTAGCTAAGTCCTTTCATCAAAACCTTTCTTCCAATATATTTTCCTAGATTTATTCTTGCATGGTCACAAATCAATCCAAAAAGAAGAAGATGGTTGAACAACAATAGGGCATGTCAGACATTAGTGTCCTAAATCAAGACCCTACACAAGATCATACACAAAGTGTCCAACTTGGCATCCAAGATCCACAACCACAAGGGGACCCTAACATGGTTGATCAAGATGACCTCTCCCTGGAAGTGCGAACATTCCTAGAAGATTCTTACAATCAAGAAATGGAGAAATTCATTTGACATAATCCTAGTGGTCTCCTAAAGACTTATTGAAAATGGAGCTCACCTTCCCCCTGACTTCGATAGATCCATTCTCGATCAACAACCACAAGGAGACTTTGCTCCTACTCACATCATTATGCCTATCATTCAAACCCAATCAATCACACCTCCTCCTATCATTCAACCCCAATCAATAGCGCCCATGGTATCTGCCCCCATATTGTCCATCCAACCTTCTTTCTTCTTGATATCCATACCATTATCCAATCTGATCACGTCTATTCTTCAACATGATTCTATGTCATCTTCTTTTACTTGACCACATGTCTCTATTCCACAATCCTCCATTCCTCTTAACAATGCTGCTAATTTCATCCATGCTTTGCTTCCTCCCATCACAACAATTCGCAAGTCACAACCAATCATCACTCAAGCCCCCGTTACATCGGTCATCACATCTCACATTCCTGCTTCTTCATGATATCAATATATTAGTGGTGGTGGTATACCTCCCATGACTCACCAAATACTAGGGAAAAACACGGTCCATCATGTCCAAGATCTGCAACATGATATAATCAAGGAAATCGAAGATATGAAAAACATCATAAAAAATATGATACATTGTCTCAAGTGTTGATGTAGATTTTATAAATGTTGGATGTAGATTTGTTTTGTAATGTTGATGTAGATTTGTTGGATGGGTACTTTGTTTCAATTTTTTAAAAATCCTTTGACAAGAAAACACAACAAGCACACAAGCACACTAATCTTGCCCCTTATCAATAAAAGGCACAATAGGTGTGGGTCTAAATCAACCCAATCATGAACTTTTTGACCCTTTATAAATGTATTTTATGTTCCCAAAGCCTAAAGTCGGCCCAAATTTTTACTGGTCTGAAACAAGACGAAGACAACTCAAACACTTTTTATCCCTAAGGTCATGGCTAGTTGTGATATTTTCAGCCCACATCTTGATATTTCATCGACTTTGGTATTGCATACCTTATGTATCCCGCCATGGCAGGTAAGGATGTGATATACTAAGTCTTACATGAACATAACAAATAAATGATCCCTATGATGAGGGAGTCACCCCTTTCATCAAGCTACATGTAGCCTTTCAAAAAGCCCTGTTTCTACTCAAGGAAATATGTATGGTGAGTATCTTGGGAGAAAAACCATCTATGCTCTTCCACTGAACTTTTCACAAATATCCTCAATCAATAGAATGGGTGGGCTTCTAAAATAAGAGGTGTCTAGTAATGTTCAATGTTTTTGGATGTAAGTTCATTCTGTAGTGACTCACTTAAGAGCCTTGTAACTTGTGGTGGGGCCCATATGTCCTTTCGGCAAGTCACACTGTAGGAACAACTACACCCAAGTCTATAGCTTTTTCTCTCACTTGATTTCTATAGCGGCTCGAAGGATTTACCATGCAAGGTTGTTCCCAAGAGTGATGTGTCTTTTGGCAGACCTCTCTTAGAAATAGAAAATTTAGAGTGTTACTAACACTTTTCTCTTGCACCTAAGACCACGAGAGCCAAGGGAGAGGATAATGTGTGTTAGAAATGGGACCACTCTATAGATTTGCACAAGCATGCCAAACACGAAAAACACTTTTTTTTTTTAACCTTTTTATTGCAATATGATCTATTTGCTATTTGGAGACCTTGCTCCAACAGACATGGTGTTCATTTTATCTCACAAAGCAATTTGTTTTCTAACTAGGAAAATGAAATCCTAGTCAACAAAATGAAAGCACATTTGCTTGAAAGTAAATCACTTTTGCAAATTTATGGACAAGTTTGATTGTTCTTTTTAACTTGCAAATAAAAGGTTGATTGTGAATTTTACCCTTTGCAAGAAAATGAAATATTGTTTGTTCTTTTTAAGCCCAAATTGAAATGTTTTTCCCTAACTTGCAGGAAAGAGAAGTGTTTGATTTGTTGTTCCTTTTACCTCATAATGAGATTCTTTTTAAGCTCAAATGAAGATGTTGTTGATTTTTAGCCCAAAATGAAAGATGAGATTCATTTTAAACAAAAGGAAAATGAATTCTTATTATCTAACTTAAAAAGCTAGAAAGAAATTAAATTCCTAATTCTAACTCCTCGAATCCTGCAAGACATTGTTAGTGACCTGCCAAAAGAAAAATTAGTGAAATATAAAATCCTTTGGTGGGCTTCCACAAGCCTAAGTTTAATTTTTTTGTTACAATTTTTTTTTAGCTCTTTGTTACAAAAGTGCTACTCTGTGAGAACACAGAAGTGCTGCTTCGGAAAACAGCACCGAAGTACTTGCAAAAACACAAAAACAAATAACAACAATGCTAAACTATGAACAAAAGTGCCAATTTAACAGGTTTGACATAATTAAAAGACTGACAGTCCGAGAGCGCAAAAGCGCTAGATTATTACAATAATATTATTAAATGAATGAAAGCACTAAAACTATAAGTAAAGCACTAAACTATAATGAAAGTGATAAAAATCTTCAGATGATAGCGCCAAAGTGCGAGACAAAAGCGCAACCTGTGTGAGAAAATTATAAGAAAATCAGAAAAAAAGTCAGAAATCAAATCAGAAGGTTGCGTGTTTGATTCACGTCGGGTTCACAAAATGATGCACACTGATAAGGACACAAAAGATACAAGTTCCGGTGTTAATATGTCAGTGATAATCAAAATGAAATACAAATGAACTTATGATCCTTAACATGCATATCAAGAGAGATAAAAAGTACACAATAAGAAACATACACAAAATGAGGAAACAAAGAAAACCCCCCAAGATGCTCCCCAACATGTTCATAGTTTCTCCTCCCTTGTTCCTCTCCTCTCCAAGTCCCACATGAGTGTAGCTCTCATCTTTTTGCACTATTTATGGATGTCTTATGAATATTCAAGATGGTTATGAAAATGAGAAAAAATGCCTATGCAAGTGTAAATAAATTACTATGAGAAAGCACCTAATTAGTCTATGTAAATTTTAGTAAAATAACAATGCTAATGCTTCTAAATGCTCTCTTAAAAATGACTATAAGTTTGATGCACAAAGACTTATGATCTTGAAAATGAAGAATAAGAGCTCTATTTATAGGGGAAATAGGGCAATGGATGGTCAAGATTGAATAATCTTAGCAAGGGCCAGGATTGAAAGTTAATCAATCCATGTGATGGCTTTCAACCCAATCCCATGATGACAAATGTCAACATGAGATGGCTTGAGAGGAGAGGGAAGAAGCATTAAATGTTTGAGATGACATGAAGGTTATCCTAGGAGGGTTTGGTTAGGCTTAAGTTAGTGAATAAAGCTTTTATCCAATGAATAATGCCTTTATCCAATGGATAAACTCTTGTGCAAGAGTTAATGGGGATAACCATGGTCAAAGCAATGAATGCTTGAAGAGACCCATGAGTTAAATGAGGGTTGAGTTAGAGGGAAAGTATTTAACCATATGGGTAAGTTGAGTTAACCATTAATAGTTATGTAAGAGTCATAAAGGCTTTGGAAGACTTTGGGGGTTAACTTGTTGAAGAATAAAAGTCTTTAATGCATTCCAAAGACTAAGACATTTTTGAGAAGTGACCTTTGTTTGGGAATGTGCAAATGATTAGGGAGGGGGACTAGGCTAATTTGGAATGGATTAGAAGAATCTAGAAGGGGTTTAGGAGGCAAGTGGGTTTGGTGGGTGAGAGAAAATATGATTTTATTTGGAAATAAAATCTATTTATTGGTGCAACTTGCATTTGTAGGAGAATGCAAGTGGGAGGATTTTTAGAGATTTAAATAAATGTTTATTTATTTAAATGAGGAAATGGGTTAAATTAAACAAATATGCTTTATTCATTTAATTAATTGTTAGAATAAGGTTTAATGAATTAAATTAAATAATTTATTTAATTAATAGAAGAAAAGTTTTAAGATGAATTAATTAAATGTCAATGTAATTAACTGATGATTGATGGTAAAAATAATCAAATAAATAATAAATATTCATTTAATTAAGTGGACAGATTTATGTGTCTACAATGATTATCATCATATCAATGGGCATGATACACAAAAGTGTGTAAAACTGAAGAACTACATACAAGAGCTCATTGATAAAGGTGATATTAAGGTAGTAACAACAAAACTTGGTAACAATAATGACAAACTCAAGATGTATCGGTAACCTTTCCCCAAGCATGAGAAAGGCAAGGGCTCATCATCTAATACCATGAACTATGATTATACCAATCATATAACCAGCTTTGACCTTTTGGTGGGTCACATTAAACTTGCAAATAACCATGTCAATGTCATCATTGTCTAGGGAACTCATCCTCCCCCCTTCCAAAGCAAACCTAAGATCACTATTTAGGGTGATATCACCCCTTGTCAACTAGCAAGAAGACCTAACTCTGCTAAGATAGTCATTCAAGGTGCCAAACCTTCCGCTTCCCACTCTCAGAATGACTGCAATGTTACTACCCATCGTGGGAGGGTAACTGTCCAAGGATCCCCTCCACCAAACCCTCCTCCCATGTCATTCACCCATTGATATGACCTCCTTGACCATATTGGGAAGACTCCCACATATATCTCCATCCTAGAACTCCTCAAGACCTCCCCTATCCACAAGGAAATTTTGGAGCAATCCCTCCTCGAGTCACGTGTCCTTGACAACATCAATGCTTCCCAATTCCAAGCCCTCATTGGAAACATCACTACCCAAAAACACCTTTTTTTCACCTCAAATGATGCTCCTGCAGATGATGATCATAATAAATCATTGCATATTGAAGCCCTTATCTAGAAACACAAGGTTAAATGCATCTTGATAGAAAGTGGATTTGGACTCAATCTCTATACATATAAGTTAATAAATAAATTGGGGCTTTCTGAGGACTTGGTTGATACGTCAGGGCAAATCACAATAAAAACCTATGATGATGTAGAAAGGGTTTCCAAAGGAATGATCACTTCACCTCTTCAAGTGGGCCCTGTTACAATTGAGACCCCTTGCCAAGTTCGGGATCTTGATCTCCCCTATAAAATTCTCCTTGGATGCCTGTGGATTCATTCCCTTCAAGATATTCCTTCCACTTACCATCAATGCATTAAATTTCTCTTCAATGGTAGAGAAATAACTATCAGAGGTGATCCACAACCCTTTCAGGTATTGCAAGCTTCTATAAGGGAAACATCCATACCATTTCCCGTTAAACAAACCCGCTCCAACTCCCCCATCTAATGCATTTAAAGTCACCTCCAACTCATCTCAAACAAAGTCCAAAGTCAAGATTCTAGACAATGGCTATGGAGAATACAAACTTGAGGATGTCTTTTTAATAGGCAATCTCCCCTTGTCTCCTAATTCATTCGGCAAGCCCAAAGAAATAAAAAAAGATCAGAAACCTGTTATATAATGTAAGGATACTACCTTCAAGCAATGGGGTCCACTTGAGGAGGAAAGTCTTGAGACATGTTTCTTCATGGTTGTACTGCCAAGAAGATGAAGATCCAGCAAAAATACCCAAGAAGATGTATCCAAAAGCATCACCCATAGTGGAGAAGATGGGTTATAAAGGACATGACCTGGGGCCGAAAGAGAAAGGAATCAAAGCATTGATAAATCCCATCTCATACAAGTATAATAGGGGCTTGGGTTATACTTCAGTACCTAAGATCACTATCATTGGCACCCCTTCAAGTCTTTCCTTCGATGTCAAAGACTTTGATGAAGAGGAATTCCATAAAATACCTTTTGAGTACGAAGATGACATCTTCTTTGACACCCATGTCCATCACCCTTGTAACCCCTTCCACCCCACATGACCTGAAACTTGTTCATCCTGAGCTTATAGACTGGGACCAATTAGACAAACCCACTTTAGACATCTATGTCGATGACAATGCTCTCATGACTCTCTTTACTATGCGTAACTTAGAAGACTGCAACAAAGTTCATGTGATTCAATTACATGAAAAATTATACTTTGGTAGTCAGGTGAATGCCCTTAGTCTGAAAAAAGATAATAAAAAGAAAAATCATGATTCCCTAGGTGAAAACCTCTTTGAGGCACCTTTGGATGAGGAAAAAGTAAAAACAAAGGGCGTATCTGAAAGTGAAAACATGGATTAGGCACTTGAGGATGAGGGACTTTACATCTCTACCATTGTTCCTCCTTAATAGTCAACTTTTCTGATAGAGGAAACAAACATTATCAATGTGGGCACTGAAGACACCACATAGAATGTGCTCATTGCCAAGTCCTTGATGGATCAAGAGAGACAAAACTTTATCAATTTTCTCATAGAAACAAAGATCAATTTCACCTAGTCATATGCTGACATGACAGGCCTAGATCTTGACTTGGTAGTTCACAATCTTGCTATCTGTCCAGATGCAAAACCAGTAAAGTAGAAATTACGCAAGATGCATCCACACATTGCACTCCTCATGAAAGAACAACTTCAAAAGATATTGGATGTTGGATTCATAAAACCAATAGACTATCCCGAATGGCTATCCAACATTGTACCTGTTGGCAAACCTATTGGGGGAATCCATATTTGCATGGATTTATGAGATTTGAAAAAAGTCTTCACTAAGGATGATTTCCCGCTTCCAAACATAGACATAATTATAGACCTCACAGCGGGACATGAAATGTTATCACCTATGGATGGATTTTTTGGATATAATCAAATCAAGATTGCAGAGGAAGACCAACACAAAACAACATTCACAACACCATGGGACACCTTTTGTTATCAAGTCATGCCTTTTGGTCTCAAGAACGTCAGAGCTACATATCAACGAGCAATGACAATAATTTTCCATGACCTTTTGCACAAAATCATGGAGGATTATGTGGATGATCTTCTAGGAAAATTGAAGAAAAGACATGAGCACATCCCTATCCTAAGGCAAATTTTTGAGAGATTGGAAAAATATAAACTGCGTCTAAATCCCAAGAAATGCATCTTTAGCGTCACATCTGAAAAACTGTTAGGTTTCATTGTTTCTCGCAGAGGCATAGAGGTTGATCCTACAAAGGTGAAAGCTATCATGGAAATGACTCCCCCAAAGAACTTCAGATAGTTGTGCAACCTCCAAGGAAAGCTTCAATCCATCAGGTGCTTCATCTCACAACTTGTAGACAAATGTCATCCATTTGCACATCTATTACGTAAGGATACCAAATTCAAATGGGACTGCCTGTGTCAGAAGGCTTCCGAGAAACTCAAAGAATATCTTGCATTGCCTTCGGTTTTTATGCCTCCTATTCCAAGACATCCACTTCTTTTGTACATATCAGCTACTGCAGTGGCATTGGGGGCATTATTGGCACAAACAAATGATCAAGGAAAAGAGCATGCTATATACTATATCACTCGCACATTAGTAGGGTATGAGCTCAATTATACACCCATTGAAAGAGAATTCTTAGCACTTGTCTTTAGCACACAAAAACTCTAGCACTACATGCTTGAAAATAAAACAAAATTGATTTCTAGGATCGACCCTTTTCAAGTACCTCTTATCAAAGGCTGCTCTCACTAGAAGAACTGCTAAATGGGTCATGTTACTAAGTGAATTAGACATTGAATATGTAGATAGAAAAGAAATCAAAGGACAAGTAATAGCAGACCAACTAGTTGATGCTCCGCTTCTAGGTGATCACCCTATCCTTACAAAATTTCTAGATGAATTCATAATGACTGTCACTACATCCTCCACATGGCAGTTATACTTTGATGGTTCTTGCACCCAAAATGGATTGGGGGAAGGCATACTATTGATCACACACCAAGAAGATTGCATCCCTAAATCATATAAGATAGCCTTTGCATGCACTAAAAACATTGCAGAATATGAAGCACTAATCACTAGACTCCATCTGGCTATCTAATGGAAAATATTGGAATTACATGTCTATGGTGATTCCCAGCGTGTCATTAAACAAGTCAATGATGAATATCAAACAAAAGATGTCAAGCTTCTTCCTTATCGCAATATGGTTAAGGAACTCAAGAAACATTTTACAACAATCAAGTTTGATTAGATTCCATGCACCAGCAACAAAGCTATAGATGCAATGGTCACTATTGGTTCCCTCCTTCAGATGCCGACACATAGTCAAAAATGTGAGTTTTTGGTTGAGAAACTCTTCATACTGACATATGACCTACCAGAGTCTAAAATGGTGTGCGTACTCGTTGGTCCTAAATCCCCTTAGTATCAGGAGACCTTCGCTTACCTAAGAGATAAAACCATTCCCCCACACCTTACCAAAAACCAACAACAAACCTTTATTCACTGATGTGCCCATTATACTATCCTTGTAGACACCCTATTCAGAAGGCATTTCAATGGTTCCCTCCTAAGGTGTCTAGACAAATAAGAGGTTGAATGGGCACTACGTGAAGTGCATGAAGGTATCTGTGGGGCACACTAAAGTGGTCTCACTTTGGCTAAAAAAATCTTGCGAACAGGATACTATTGGCCTACAATGGAAGTAGATGCATATAATTATGTGAAGAAATGTATCCCTTGCCAAAAGCATGGTGACAAGATTCATGCTCCATCACAAGATCTGCAGCCTTTCATCACACCCTGGCCCTTCTCATAGTGGGGACTCATTCTCATTGGGAAAATCCACCCTGCATCCTCCAATTGTCATAAATTCATCATTACCACCACTGAATACTTCAGTAAGTGGGTGGAGGCCATCCCTTTTACCTTCACCACTGGTAAATAGATCTCTATATTCATTTTGAACTATTTGATCTATCGATGTGGAATCCCCAAGGTCATTATCATAGATAATGGTAGACCTTTCAAAAATCAGAATGTTAAAGAACTCTGTTAGAAGTTTGATATCCATCACTGCTTCTCCACTCCCTATTACCCACAAGGTAACGGTCAAGCTGAGGCTTCTAACAAAACCTTAATCAAAATCCTTAAAAAGACAATCAATGAAGTTGGTTGTGATTGACACCTCCAACTCCATCCTACTCTATGGGCCTACTGTACCTCCATCTGCACACCCACAGGAACCACTCCATATTCCCTCATCCTTGGCTCTAAAGCTATCCTCCCTCTTGAGATTGAAATCCCCTCCCTAAGGGTGTCGCTATAGAATATTCTCCCCGATGAGGAATATAGAGTTTCCATACTACAAGAGCCAAATTTGTTGGATGAAAGGCACCTCAAGGCCTTAAACCATCTTCGGGTATATCAGAGTTGCCTACACTTGAGTTACAACAAGAAAGTCAAGACCTGAGAATTTGAAGTTGGTGATCTTATCCTCATGGAAAACTAGAGAAACCTCCAAGAAAGTGGGAAGAAATGCAAGTTTGAGCCCAATTGGCTTGGAACCTATGTAATCACAACAAAGTATGGATCAAAGGCATATCAGTTGGCTACTCCTGAAGGAGATCCCTTGGATGAGCCTATGAACATCATGCACCTGAAGAGATTCTATGCCTAGTCCTCAGAAGGTCACCAATTGTAAAAAAAAATACAAATAAAAAAAAAAAACAAGAAAAAATACAAAAAAAAAAGAAAAAAAAAAGACAAAAGCAAGGAAAAACAAGAAATCGTCCATTAGTGAAAACCACTTTGTGGCGCTATGGAAAAGTACCTTGGTGAAAACCTATGCATAAGCATTAAGATAAATAATCTGGATCCATCATCTATCAGGTCAGACTCGGTCTCCACCACTCACCCATCAGATATCCATATTCGCCTCCACATCCATCATCCCATCTATTGTTGGTTCTTTCGACCTTCATCCTAGCATGAAAATTGTCTCCTTATCCACTCACCCACACCTGACAAAATGATTGTCTGCATGATGATGGGTCTTTGCCTGAATCATGAATAAGGACCAACCCATTAAACTAAGCTTTTAGCCCATCAAACTAAGCTCTATCCCCTCACACTAAGATTTTCCCTGCATCCCGAGCTTGTGCCTCCATGTGAGCTTCATCAAGTCTTAGTGTCAGTCCTACGTTTGTAGGTGAGTCCTCATGGTCAATTGCTTAGTCAATCTTATCCATCTTATCCTTTGCCCTTGGGATAAATCCTTCCCTCGCTTGGCAGTTTAATCTTTTTTTCTTGATCCTACTCTTGGCAATAGGTGTCAGTTGGTCATGTGTGTGTGACTTGTCTGATTTTTGGACTTTCATTTTGACTTGCATCTTTTTCCCTACGACTGCCCGGATCTTCCATATCCTGGTATGTTTGCGATGGGTGTATATTGGGGCATTT
Source organism: Cryptomeria japonica (assembly GCF_030272615.1). Taxonomy (NCBI): domain Eukaryota; kingdom Viridiplantae; phylum Streptophyta; class Pinopsida; order Cupressales; family Cupressaceae; genus Cryptomeria; species Cryptomeria japonica. The sequence continues at coordinate 585,703,730 of NC_081413.1, read as the reverse complement.
TTTTAATGGTGTGGTGTATTTGGGATCTCTCTTATACGAACCTGTGACCTGGTACTAGTGTTTGTCAACACTTACCTTTTCATGTACAAGGGATATCTGTGTGTTTGAGGGTTTTCTTACACGTGCCCACAAATTTTTATCTGTGTTTCTCAACACTTGCATAGTTGTGTGCAGGGAATTCCCACTTGTTTGCGATTCAGCCTACACCTTGGGTCTCTCATGGAATCCTGGTTCCTTTAATCAGTGGTGCGGGTTACCTAGGGCAATATTAAACTAGGTTGGCTCTCCACATATTTTGTGTACAAACCCCTCCCATAACTCCCATCTTGAATTTTCATCAAGTCCTCAATTCTCCCCATCTAGCATTCCTATGGAGTCCTCAATTCCTCCCCTTTTCTTCTATCCTACCTAAGGTCATTAATCCATCATTTAAGTTACATTTCAAATTTTGTGGCATTATTCATTTTTATTTTGTACTATGTGCTTATCACCCAGTTTGCATTCTAAATTTTGTTGCATTTCTCATTTTATAGGTTGTCCATTATAGTGTACATTCTCATTTCATTATAGATTTTTTTGCATATTCATTATACATTAATCCATTAAAATCACATTATGTATTCTCAAAATCATTAGAAAATCCTAAAATAATACATCATACAAATATATATACACATCATAATCTCAAAACATATGCATCCACATAGAAAACCATCCTGCATCCATCAAAATGTCAGTAATATATCATAAAGATATGCATATATCGATAACCATCTTGCATCCACCAAAGTGTCAGTAACACACCATAAATTTAGGCATACAAAAACATCCATCATGCATCACAAATAAGTCAACACAAAACATCTATAATCATAATCAATGCATCACATCATAAAATAATAAATAATGTCCATTATAATATCCATAATAAAGTATATGCATGCATAAGCATCGCCAAAATCATATATATATGCCTCTCAAAAAAATGAATATAATAGTCATAGTACAATGGCCACCTTGAAGGGTAAAAAATAATACATAATGTCAAATGGAGCTAACTTGAGCCCCTCCTATCTCTCAAGCCCCCTCCTCATCCCCTCATCTTCCTTTGGATCCCTCTGCTCCCTCTATCCTAGGTGGTCTCATACCCACCGATCTGCCTCTCTGCTGGCTCTACGACAAATGCTGGTTGTGGGTCCTATGAGAACGTACACTCTTTATGTATGATGCTGCTCTCTGATCTGCTGGGACCACCCCATGATATAATTCTCTATAATATGCCTTTTGATAGTTTGACATGTATGCCTTCATTCTTGGATTTGGTGTTTAAAATTGACATGCACATGTGGATATAACACCTAAATTTGGGATATAAAAAGGCATTGTAACATTATCATCATAAGTTTTTTGCATTATCATCCATATTAGTTGCATAGTCCACCATTTATCATATACGTCTAAGTCCATTATTAGTTATAGGTCCATAGCATGTGCCTTCATGAGTCTCCCAGGTGATGACTTGCTCCCCTTCGAGCAACCTAATCTAGTTTCAAACGATGGTCAACGAGAAATCATTGATGGTCTAGCTAACTTAGCTTGGGATTTAAGAAGAAGCGCACCCCAGTATATGGGAGTTATATATGAAATAGATATTGAGTCTAGGATTTCTCGTAAGATTGATAGAGAGATTGAGGCCGAACAACTTCGTCAACAAATGGAAAGACTTGCATTAGAGAAAGCTAGAAAGGTTAAAAGGGTCTCACATCAAAATCCTCAATAGAGAGTCTAGTATAGTATTGCATACCTCATATTTATGTCTACTGTCTAGTGTTAGGTCATCGTCTAGCATAAAACCATCATCATATAGGAAATTTTAGATGCTTGTCACAAGGTCCCAGAAAGCAAAAGGAATAATGGATCCGAACAACACGCAGTCTATAAACCCTACTTGGAACATGGACATGTCAACAGGTCAACACTTAGGTACACAGACAATGTCCACCATAAATGAATTACAACAACATCTGACAAAGGAAGAAATTGAGTTTGCACAGCAAGACCTGCATGTCCTCATGATCCTAGATGCACTTATACATAGTGATAGGGACAAGTATCTTTTGCTGTTAATACAAAAAGGGGCAAAATTACCTAAGGATTTTGATGTCACAAAGATTTTACCACCAGGAAAAAATTTAGGTCAAGATAACAATCAAACACTACGCTTGATGCAAATACAAGCAACGACCTCTAGTCTTCCTCAAAACGTACCTCTTCCAACAAATGTCAACACAAGTGCAAACTTTCAAACAAGCATGTCATCTTTAGTGATCAATGCTAGTATATCATCATAGAGCATACAAGAAGTGTAAACCAACCTCCAGTTTCCTATTCTATGGGATCCAAATCTAGGTATTACCAATACAACAAGTACAAGTCAACCAAACATGGGTTCACATGTTGCCTATTTTACAGTACCTACGAGAAGACACAACACACTAGGTTATAATCTTGGTACATTTCAACAACCTCCTAGTTATGAAACTACGAATCCTTTTCTAGGACATACACACACACAAGGTATACCTTTGACATCAACAGATATTCTGACACGGCAAGTATAGAGTTTGCAACAACAGATGACGACCATGCAAACTGGTAACGATAAAAAGAGCTACACAATGTAGGACTTACGTCCTTGTCCATTTGATCACACATTATACATGCCACCCTTCCCACAACATTTTGAAACACGCAAATTTGATAGATATCAAGGGAAGGGTGATCCTAGAGATCATATTAGAGAATTTTTTATGGCATGTATATAAGTTGCCTCGGAAGATACTTACCTAATGAGACTATTCCCTAAAAGTCTAGGAGGTCCGGCTTTAGAGTGGTTTTCACATCTACCACCAACCATCACATCATGGGGAGAATTAGCAGAACAATTTATTGCAAACTTCTTGCATAACATTGACACCCTAGTTACTTTGATGGATTTATGTGCCGCTAAGCAATATGAGAATGAAACATTTGCAGCCTTCATACAAAGATGGAGGGCTCTCTATAGGAGATGCAAGATAGTTATCCCAGAAATAGAGCAAGTGGATATATTTATAGAAAATTTGATTCCTAAGATAAAATATCCCATACAAATGCAGTGTCTTACCACATTCAAACAAATCACAAAAAAGGCTCTCAAATGTGAGAAGGGCTTGGTAGAACAAGGTCTTATTAAGTATGGCAATACCAACAACAATGACAAATCTAAGTTTTGGTCAAAAAACAAAAATGTGACCAATGATGGTATTGTAGATGCCAGAACAATAAACAGAACTCAACCCATTTTATCACTTGGAATGAGTCAGTCAACAAATCCACATACTGGGAATAACACAACCTCAACCAATGTAAATGCTACGCAAAATACAAACACAAGATACCCTAGGGTAAACACTCCAAGAAGAAATTACACAGCTTTAGGAGAACCTATTGAGTCAGCACTCAAAAAGTTAATACAGACAAACATCATGACTCTACTTGAAGTAAGAGTATATGAACTAGGTCCTTTCAAACCCACATGGTGGAATGACAATGATTTCTGTGATTATCATAGGACTAAAGGTCACAAAATGACAAGTTGCTACAAGTTGAAAAACTTGGTCCAAGATATGATAGACCAAGGGGATATCACAATTGATATGGATAAGACCTCAACAAACACGAATCATACAATTTTAAAAGATCCATTTGTTAAGCATGACAAGGGAAAAGCTACCACATTAGGTACCCAAGACAACACGGCTAATTACACAAAAGTCTCATATGACTACACTATTCATGCCATTAGCTCAGGAGAGATAACAAAAGATGATTCACAAGAAACACTTGATCATGAGGACCAATATCAAGACACTCATAAATATAACAACCAAATTTTCATGATATCTGAAGGACCAAAGTACGATGATGATACAAATCTTTGTCTCCAAGACTGGGGGCAGGATCAACCATCTCACTCAAATTGGTTTGAGGATGAACTCATTGAACATATTGTGAATGTCAAACATACACATTGGGACTATGAAGAAGGATTTAATATAAATCTAGATAAGATAGCCTATGATATAAATGATACAATTGCTACAATCACAATTACTCCCAAAGACAGAGACTATGTAGCGGTTACTCGCAGGTCAATGGTAACCTTGCAAGGGATACCACAAAATCAACCACCAACAGTAGGGACTTACAATGTAGTTGAGCAACTTAAGAAAAATTTGGCACATATATCCTTATTTGAACTACTGCGTATCTCACCCAATCATAGAGCTATACTGGACAAGGCACTTCAAGATTCAGTAGTGGACAAAGATATAGATGAATGTGCCTTCTAGTCTATGGTGGGAAACCTAACACAAGGTACACATATTGCATTTATAGAACAAGATATTCCTAGCGATAAATTGCTTCATAATGACCCACTACATCTGGAAGCTTACATTCACAAGAAAAGAATCAGAAGAGTACTTATAGATGGGGGAGCCAGTTTGAACATTTGTACCTTAAAACTGGTCAAAGCACTGGGATATTCTGAACTTCACATTGATTCTTCCAAAAGGATAAACATCAAGGCTTACAATGATGAAGAACGTCCATCTAAAGGCATTGTAACATTACCTGTACAAGTAGGACCAATAACGACAGAGGTAGCTTTTCAAGTCTTGGACAGAGAACTGGGATATAACATGTTATTGGGCCGCTCATGGATCCACACTATGCAAGCAGTACCATCTACATTTCATCAGTGTGTCAAATTCCCATACAATGGTATTGAAATCACCATAAAGGGTGATCCAAATCCATTTCAACATTGTAGTTATCTAAAAGACAGTGTCGATAATCAGGTACCTATCAATTAGGTTGCACCTCTAACTACACAGTTAGAAACATTGAAAATCACATAAATACAACAAGATATGCCTATGACATCCTCCTTACAAATAAAGGATATGGGTTGTGGAGAGTACTCTATTGCAAATAATTTAAATGGGAAACAATTATCTCTTTCTCCTAAGTCCTTTGGGAAACCTCACACTACAATACAAAAGAAAACAAAGGAAAAGAAATTGTCAGATACTCAGACTCATGCTCTTTCATTAGATGGGGAGACTTAGAAGAAGAATCCTTGAATGAAGATGTTAACCATTGGATATATAGAGAAGAAGATCATATGACAACACCCAAAATACACATAGATCAGTATGGCAATGGATTCAAAATACTCCAAAGACATGGATATGATGGCCACAGGCCTAGGGTTACAAAAGCAAGGAAGATTGGAACTTGTTGATCCTAATGATAATCCAGGAAATCAAGGATTGGGATATAAGCATGTACAACATATCACACAAGCCAGATATCGTACCCTTGATATACTAAATTGACCAAGCAAACCATCAAATTACATATCACAAAGGAATTGGTCCACACGGGCTCTTCCATCTTCAACTCAAACAAGCAATCAGGTACCTACATCACCAAGCGCATAATCGGATGGGGAAGACATGAGACAACTCTTGCAAGAACCCACCACAGAGTTACAAAATGATGGAGTTATTGACACAACAGTATAGGCTAATGTGGCAATAGATGCAGGATTGCCCCCACCACTTGATTCCCACCCATGGTTATTGTCACTACTTTTACCATGAGAAGCAACTCAGGCTCAACCAGATGAAACAGATGAAGAAAGATTGAAAAGGCTTATACCTGGCTTAAGAAGGGCCACTAATACACAAAGAAGACCAGTCAATCTACAAAGGAATCAAGGATAGGAAAAAGAAGAAATAAGTGATGATAGCCCATATGATGAAACATATATTGACAGTGAGACAGATTCTCGTGACTACGAATTCTTATCACTCCATGATTCTAGCCCACCAGAAAGTGTAATATTAAGGAATCAAATAAGGCTTATACAAGATGAAGATACACAAAGCCAGTCAAACAATCAAGTCTTCATGTTATCCAAGTCTACTAAAGAAGGAAGTAATGATTTACCCCTAGTACATTCACACTTGATTGATTGGGGGCAAGAAGGAAAACCAACGCTGGATTGGTTTGAAAACGACGAAGCGATTTCAAAATTTTTAGGAGTCAGAAAGGGATTTCCGCAAGGTGATCATAAAGCAGGGTTTGCTATAGACCTAAATAGAACAACATACTTTGGAGAAGAAAGTACTTCGCAAATAGAAGATAAGGATCAAACTACCCCTATTGACTTGGGAAATCTTCCTATGGAAAGAGAAAGTTTAGCATTACTTACAAAGGAAACAAAAGAAGTAAATATAGCAAAAGGGGAAGTTGTACATAACATCCATCTGGCAAAATCACTAAGCAAAGAAGAAAAAGATAGATTCATTCATTTTTTCAAGCAGCGACCTATCAACTTTGCTTGGTCCTATTCAGACATGCTGGGCTTAGATTCTGAATTAGTGTTGCATCACTTACCATTGATACCAGGAATTAAACCTTACAAGCGAAAATTAAGAAAGATGCATCCAAGTATTGCATTACTGGTTAAAATAGAATTACAAAAGTTGTTGGATGTAGGTTTTATCAGACCTATTGACTACGCAGAATGGATATCCAACCTGGTACTTGTGACTAAGCCCATGGGAGGCATCAAAATCTATACTATTTTTTGAGATCTAAATAAAGCTTGCCCTAAGGATGACTTCCCGCTACCTAATATTGACATGATAGTTGACCTCACAGCTGGAAATGAGATGCTATCCTTAATGGATGGTTTTTCAGGATACAACTAGATTAAAATTGCACCAGAAGATCAACATAAAACAACCTTTACATGCCCATGGGGAATGTACTACTGGAATGTGATGCCATTTGGTCTTAAAAATGTTGGGGCAACATACCAAAGAGCCATGACAACATTATTTCATGACATGATCCATAACATAATGGAAGATTACGTGGATGACATATTGGCTAAATCACAAACCAGAGAAAGTCACCTTGCAGTTCTTACACAGATATTTGACCGGTTGGAATAGTATAATGTTAGATTAAATCCAAAGAAATGTGTGTTTGGCATAACAATAGGTAAACTATTAGGGTTTATAGTATCAAACAAAGGAATTGAAATAAACCTTGCCAAGGTCAAGGCAATCATTGATATGCAACCTCCATCAACACTTAAATAGCTTAGAGGGTTACAAGGAAGATTGCAATCCATAAGGATATTCATAGCACAGTTAGCAGATAAGTGTCACCCATTCCAGCATTTACTCAGGAAAGGAGTTACTTTTAAATGGATAGAACAATGCCAGGAAGCTTTCCAAGCTCTAAAATATTATCTTTTGAACACACTAGTGTTAATATCTCCTACTTTGGGACAACCTCTATTGTTATACATATCAGCAACGAACTCAGCTTTGGGAGCTCTATTGGCACAGCATGACAAAAATGGAAAAGAAAGAGTCATTTATTATATAAGTAGGACTCTGATTGGCTATGAGCTTAATTATACCCCCATAGAGAGAGCATGCTTAGCAGTAATATTTGCATTCCAAAAGCTCAGACACTACATGTTGAGTCATAAGGTACAACTCATTGCACAGTTTGACCTGCTCAAATACCTATTGAGCAGAGTGACATTGACCGGGTGATTGGCTAAGTGGGTCATGATATTGAGCGAGTTTGATATAGAATACATAGACAAAAAAGATATCAAAGGAAAAATCATAGCAGATCAATTAGCAGAGGCTCCTATACAAGATAGTCACCCATTGCTGATAGACTTTCCAGATGAATCCGTGTTTACACTAACTACCTCAGTAATGTGGAAGTTATACTTTGATGGGTCATATACAAATCACAGATCTAGAGCAGGTATTCTCTTCATTACTCCTCAAGGGGATGTTATACCCAAGTCATTTAGGATCAATTTCCCATGAACCAACAATATGGTAGAATATGAAGCTCTCCTCATAGGGCTTCGTACAATGATGCAATGGAAAATACAAGAGTTACAGGTCTATGGTGATTCACAGTTAATTGTAAACTAGGTCAATGATGATTACAATACGAAGGATGACAAACTCATGCCTTATAAAAAGTTGGTCAAAGATTACAAGGAGCATTTTAGCAAAATTACCTTCGAACAAATCCCCAGAATACAAAACAAGGTGGCAGATGCAATGGCGACCATAGGATCTCTTCTGAATATGCCTGCTAATGAAACTCAGTTTGAGTTTATCCTAGAATAGTTAATGCTACCTGCATATGAGACTCCCTTATCAGACTATGTATGTGCAACTGTGGGTCTAGAATCACCTTGGTACAATGAAATATATACTTATTTGCATACCCAATACATGTCACCAGATCTGTCCAGAAATCAAAAGAAGACCTTTATTCATCATGCATATAGATACACCATTATAGCTAATACTCTGTATAGAAAGGGTTTCGATGGTACTCTTCTCTGATGTCTAGATGAGAATGAAGCACACCTTTCTTTAAAAGAAGTCCATGATGGAATCTGTGGGGCTCACCAAAGTGGTCCACCATTATCAAAGAAACTATTGAGAACAGGGTATTACTGGCCAACCATGGAAAAAGATGCTTACAAGTATGTACAGAAGTGTAAACAATGCCAAATGCATGGAGACCTTATTCATGCACCAGCATAAGATCTTCAACCCATCACATCACCATGGCCATTTTCACAATGGGGATTAGATGTAGTGGGTAAAATCAACCCTACTTCATCCAACGGGCACAAGTTTATCTTGACAGCCATTGAATACTTTACAAAATGGGTTGAGGCGATTCCTTTAACATACACCACTGGAAAGCAGATAGAAAAATTCATCCTCAACTACATTATATGTAGATACAGAATTCCAATGTGCTTTGTTACAGATAATAGGTGTCCATTTAAAAACCAGGAAGTGAAAGAGTTGTGTGACAAATTCCACATACAACAGAGATTTTCCATGCCATATTATCCACAAAGTAATGGGCAAGCAGAGGCTACAAATAGAACAATATTGAAAATTCTTAAGAAAGTAGTTACTGACACAGGACGAGACTGGCATCTCCAGTTGAATCCCACTCTTCGGGCCTACAGAATAGGAGTACGCACACCTACAGGAGCAACACTATATTCCTTGGTCTATGGTACTGAAGTGATACTACCCATTGAAGTAGAAATACTGTCTCTAAGAGTATCCTTACAGAACATTATATCAGAAGAAGACTATAGGGTAGCAAGGTTGCAAGAACTAGAAACCCTTGATGAAAAATGACAAACAACATTCAATCATTTACAAGGATATCAAAACAGACTGAGATGAAGTTACAATAAAAGGGTCCGCCCATGAACCTTTCGAGTGGGAGATCTAGTACTTAAAGAAAATCAAAGGAACTTAGCAGAATGAGAAAGACCAGGGAAATTCGAACCTAATTGGCTAGGTCCTTTCATTATAACAAGGGTCATAGGCAATGGTGCCTATCATTTGGCTACCATGGAGGGAGATCCAATCTCTGACCCTATGAATAGCAAGCACCTTAAGCAATATTAGGCCTAAGGGCTGTATAGTTTAGGTTTTGCTTTCTGCATTGCATATCATATCATTTAAAACACTGCATAACATGTAGTTTCCTTTTTAGATGCATTGCATTCTTAAAGTTCTACATTCTTATATAGAAGCATCAAATAAAACAAGGCAACTATTCGAGTTTATCATTCGTTGGCATCTAAAGAAAACAAGGGTCATCGCCTTTCTTAGATATTTGGACATGAAGTTTTTGGGGTTCTAAAGTCATTCATTCTCAACATTACCCTATGATGACACTTTACTTATGGTTGGGTAGTGGTTTCACTATTTGAGACTTGTTAACCTACAATCTATCAATTACTATACCTCAAACACAATAAATCTCTAATTCATTCTAGACACCTAGTTGATCATATGACTAGTGAAAAATCCAAAATTCTACTTTAGTGTTGCTATAATTGTCACACCCAAGTAGGTTTCATTACTTACAAGTCAAGGCAAGAAAAAGAAAAAAAAGAGCTATGCCAAATATCCATCTAAAGGCAAAAAGAGCAATGATATATAACTGGAATATCATGTATGCAAATGTGATAAAAAGCTTTAATATGGGAACATGCAAGTAACTCCATTAGGGCTATGAATGCCTACTGGAAATGGAGCAATATTTGAGAAATTACAGTCTATAACCTCGTCGGAGCTCTCAAGGCTTGCTGGCAGCGAGGCTCTATTCGGGATGCTTTTGAAGTTAGAATAATCCATGTAGCTAGTCATATAGGATGCTAAGGATCTTTAGTGAACACAAGAGTGAGAATTAACTCATCTGCACACACATGGGCAAAAGAAGATCAAAGTTTCAAGAACCAATGGGGAAGTTTTTCGCGTCTCCATTTGTAAAACCTAGTCTCTAAGTGTGTTGAGATGAATGTTTCGAAGGGCCTTAGAGATCGATTGACCGCTTATCTATGAAATGTTTTGCACCTCCATTTCAATTGATGTATTCAAATGCAAAAACAAACACAGTCAACCTTGTTCGAATAGGAAATGCATCTTCATCCTGCACGTTGCATTCACATAGGTCATGTCAAAAATTCATTTTTCTCCATATGCATTCTACAAATCATCATGTCATACAGGTCTGCACATTGGGGGCATAACTGAAAAAATCTAAAAAAAAATCAAATAAAGTCCTGAAAAAATCCAAAAAATCAGATAAAGTCCTAAAAAAAATCCTAAAAATCAAATAAAGTCCTTAAAAAATCCAAAAAATCGTATAAAGTCCTCAAAAAATTCAAAAACAATTGAAAAACTCAAAATTAAAAAAAACATTGAAAAACTCAAAATTCCAATTGAAAAACTCAAAATCCAAAAACATTGGAAAACTCAAAACCCAAAAACATTGAAAATCATGAAATACCAAAAACATCCATATAATGTCTTGAAAAAATACCAAAAATATTCAAATATGATCTTGAGAAAATCATCCAAAAACATTCAAATATCGATCGACAAAATCCAAAAACATTAAAAAAGCTCTTGGAAAAGAACTAAAAATCAAAAATCAATCAATCAAAAAACTTGCAATAAAATGTCCTGTGAGAAACAAATACCCTAGCAGATATCCAGCAAACACTTCGCACGAAGTTAACTAAGGATATGACTATCCAGTCAAACATCTGCAATCAACTGATCAAACTGTCTTATCAATCGTATCATATCCATATCAACATGATCATTATCTTGTCTTAAATAGAAGAGGATACACTCGAAATCAGACAGGTCAGTCTTAAACGGGGTCCGCAACTTTCTGAGATCAGACATTATCAACCATCACATCAAACAACTAGGAACGATTGCACAAGGTCAGTATAGCTACTAAATTTTGTTTGGGTCAGTCTTTATCTTTTTATCATTTGGTGATAGATATTGTTTCTATGCTACTCAAGGATGTCCACAAGTGACTAGAGGAGCTGTGATGAGCATTATCTTTTTCTTTGTTTGTTGTTTGTGGTGTGAACCGATGAAATTCTAGGTAAATTGCTCTAGTGGGTGTCTGTGATAAGAGCCTTCACATCAAGGTGAAATTGCCACACATACCTCGACCCCTAACGCAATTCCCAGAATGGAGGGTTCACTCCTTGTCTGCTACATGTTTGTTTCTACAATGAGATATCTTTTCATCTTGGTTCCTTATACCTTGATTTGCTAAAGTTTCATTGCTCAAATAATAAGGCTCAGTGATGAATATATATTGATGCAATAAAATATGTGACACAGGTTCGTGATTCATTCAATTTCATTATAATCTTCATCTCATTTTCTTATTGATAGTTTGTTGGTTTCTCATCTCCTGTCTAAATCGCATTCTTTCTAACATTCTTTCTATCGTCACTTTTTTTTTCTCTCTACCATCTGACTAACATTTCTTCAAGGTGTATCTGAGTTAAAATTGATTCGACCATTATCATACGAAAATACATTCATTATAGGTTCATTTGCATTCATTATAGGTTCATTTGCATTCATTATAGGTTCATTTACATTCATTATGGGTTCATTTACATTCATTAATGCATTCATTTAGATCATCATTACTACATACATGTATTACCATTGCATTTATAATCATATAGAATTCAAAAAGATATGCATCATAGAACTCATAAGCATACATAGAAAGCAAAACAATACATAGATCATTACCAAAACCCGCATACTATATATATTGTAGACGTCTAAAAATGGTCAACGCTTGAAGAGTCATACTTTAACATTTGCACATTGCCTTATTTTAGGGTTTTTACATCGCATTAACATTTCTCCTATGATTCTCACTTGGTCTTTATCATTTGCGAGCATTGAGTCATTCTTCTGCATTCTTCATTCATCTCATTTTCGAATTTGGTCTTGTCGACAACAATCTTCAGTCATGATTTTGGTCAATCTTATCTTGTCGCATCAATGTACGTGCTCATTTGTCATATTTTGACATCGTCATTTTGACATCATTTTGGACATCGTCAATCCTAATTAGGGTTTTGTCCTCTTATCAATCTTGTCATTTTGAGATTGATTTGTCATCGATCATTGTCCTCTTATCAATCTTGACATCTTGTGATCGATTTGTCATCGATCATTGTCATTTTCAATCTTATCATCGTGTGATTGATTTGTCATCGATCGTTGTCGTTTTCAATCTTGTCATTTTTCAATCTATTTTGTCATCGATCCTTGTCCTCTTGTCAATATTGTCATTTTGCGATCAATTTCTCATTGATCCTCGTCTTTCTCAATCATGTCAATTTGGATCAATTAGTCATTGTTCCTCGTCAATTGGCGCATTTGTCAATCAAATCACTTATCAGTATGAATCATTTATCAATTCAAAATCATAATCGAATTGACATCAATTATCTTACATCAAGACCTAATTGTCATCCTTGCATTTCTAATTTATCTTCTAGGGTTTCATGATTTATTCATTTAGCCTTGTTTGTCATTTTCTCTCCATTTGCTCTTTAGGATAAATGATTTATTTATTTATCCTAAGTCTTCTTGTCACAATTAAATGTTTATTTAATTGTCTAATTAATTCCTCATATTTTTGTAAATTAATTAATGAATGAGAAATTATTAATTAATTTACCTAATTTTCATCAATTTCCTAATTTCCAAGTCATTATTTCTAACTTAATTTTCTAATTTCTCCTAAATTCCTAAATGTCTATTTCTATTTCAAATTCTTGTCATAAATCCTTGCATAGCAATTTTTCATAAATTGTCATAAACCCTTGCATAGCAATTTGTCATACACTTGTCATAACTTTTCTATTCTTGATTTGAATTTCCATTCGAATCACTTTCATGCTAATCTGATCTTTTCTCCAATTTATCTATAAATTGGATGAATTTCTTCAATCAAGACTACTACCTGGTCGAATCAATCACGCTTCGAGTATTCTTGCGCTACTTGTCAATCTTGCTTTCACATTAGGTTTATGCACTTGAAGGTGAGATCCACAAACAAATCTATTTGAAGAAGAAAGAATGACAATGGAGCCGCATGAAGGAGACATTCAGATCTGCATTTGGTTTGCTTAGTTTTCAATCTTGAATGTTTTGCTTTCATGTCTCTATTGAATGTTTTTAGGATTGATCATTGCATTTGAGTTTTCGTGATTGAACTAGTCCAATTTTCTATTGCTTGTGATGATTTCCAAATTCCTAGCTACATTAATTGGTGAGCCCGATGTGAACTAACCCTCTAACCATTCTTTTGAGTGCTTTTGAGATGATTTGTAGATCAAAAACCCAAGAAATAGGGTAATGCAGGCCTTTCTGGGCACTTCTGCGCCTGTGTCAGAGACTTCTACGCCTATGTCAAAGGGATCTGTGCCTGTGTTGCATCATTCTGCACCTGTGTTGCATCATTCTGTGCCCATGTCAAGCATTCTGCGCCTGTGTATGTCCAAAAACAGAGGTAAAAAGGCAGTGTTTTTACTTGCAAATTGGTTTGTTTTACATTCTGTTTCTGCTTTTTGGTTTTATGGTACTGATTCTCTGTGCAGCACCTTGGCATCACACATGACAAAGACAACAAATGAAACTACTAACATGTTTTATGCAAGTTCGATAGTCAAAGACTAAACATATCAAACTTCTAACTTGGATTTTGCAGGTTGCCTTGGACTACAACTAAACTTTGTGTTTGAAATTCATATTTAGGCACCTAGTATGATTTCTAAATAGGATGGAATGAGCATGTGTTTTCTTTGATTGATTGAGTTTGACATTGGAGTAGGAGAGTATGCTCTCATCCTTCTTAGGGTGATCAGAAATCCAGATCTTTGATACCATGCTCATTGTTTTGATTGTATGTCACCTTTAGAGGGCCTGCCTTCCCGACCATTTGCTTTTGCAAGCAAGTGACAATCGTGAGAAGGGAATGACCCAAAGTGAGTATGGCTAGAATACCTTGGCATTCTAACTCACTATAAATAAATACCTGATGAGCGAAAGCTTTGAAGGAAGGGTTACATGGGAATTGTAGTTACTTGGGAAGTGATGACCCTTGAACTCTTTCTCATATCAACATCTAAGTAGGGCCTCATGGTCTAAATCGTGCTTACGTGACTACATTTGTTTGGTATCTTGGTGGGCTTAATGTCTCAATCACGCTTGCGTGACACCAAGGAGTAACACTTAACAGAAATCCTTACTAAACACCTTGTACTTAGAGGCCAAAAATCCTTCTAGTTGCTTGAGAAGGACAAGTTAGGATACTTGGAAGAGATACTAAGTTCTCCATGGGGATATTTCCATGGGGACTAATGCTTGGCTGCCCTGAGAAGTGAGTGCCATGGAGGGGAGCCCGTGGGGTCAAGTATCTATGTATTCTCCTTGAATCTCATAATGAGTCTATCTCTCAAGTACCTACTGTCCTTGCCTACCATAAGAAATGTGTGAATGAGAATGATTGTTTTGAGTCTAAGTTAAAATATCTTGTCTTCTTTGCTTGTCAAAAGTTGAATTGCATCTCATTTCAAAAACAAGACAAATTGATTCAAAATAAGGTTAAACACAAGAACATTTCACCCAACAAAGTTCAAAACATCTTCAAACATGGTTGTCAAACATTCTTCAGAATCTTGTCTCAACTTGCATGTCACTTAGATTTAGGTTCATCCTAGGTTTTCATTTTGCAAATTCATTGTCAATTACCAAGGTTAAGTTTCACCTAGTTCATACTCCTTTCAATATCAATAAGGGTCATCCATTTTGTATGTGTCCTCTTGCATTAGAGTAATACCATTTCATAATTCAAACTTAGGTTGACATTGTCATACATTTGCATTTGCATACCCTAGGTCTCTTCATTAAGCTTAGGTCATTATCATATCATATTAGGGTCACTTGCATAGTAATTGTCCCTTAGCATATAGTGTCAAAACTAGGTTTTTTCATACTTGAGTAATGCAAATCTTTGAATAAACCCTAAGTCATTGTTAGGAAGTCTAGACCTTATCAAACTTTTATCTTTTTTGTCATCAATGTCATTTCGTCAAACATAGCTTAGTATCCAAGCATATAGGGGAGACATTGTCACTTTGTCCTTTTTCACTTGGTCTTTTTTTGTCCTTTGAGGTCTAGACGTCATTTCAATTTCCTAAGGGTCTCCTTTTTTAGATTTGCATTCCAAAAGGTTTGTCAAAATCTTCAAAAAACAACAAAAACAATAGGTTGCACTCTTGCCATAGATTGCATTCTCATCTATTTAGTTTGCATTTAGTTGCACAACATATATTATCCTTGAAAAATTCCACAAATATTGCATTTGCATAGTGACATGCCTGTTGAAACAAGGTCAAAATCTAAGAAGATGGGTGAACCAACGTATCAACCCATTGACAACATATCAAATTCATAGTTTCAAACTAGTCAAGCAGTACAAATTGAAAGTTCATCAAACACATCATTACCACCATATGGAATGGTTCAACTTGGACCCCCTCCATTGTATGAACCAGTATTTGTACCTATGAAACCAGGACATGGGAGTGTTCCACCAACACCCAGAGGAAATGCACCTTTCGATTGGAATCAACCAAACTTGCAACATGAAATTCAAACATTACATGAGGAACAAACTCTTTCACAAGGATTTGGTTCAGATCAAGGCATTCAACAGGAGGCAAGTCCAAATGTCCAACTAGATTCTTCATCAGATTTTGATGCTTCTGATGATGTTGACATGTTCCTTCAAGATCCAAAATTGACGAAAAAAATGGATAAATTCTTGAACAAGGTCTTTAAGATGTTCCCACAAAAATACCTTGACATGATGAGTAATGTGGCTTCCTCAAATGAGCAAATTAATGTGCAAAAGCAACAAGGCGGTGAGCTGTTAAGTTTCTCTCCTCATCCAAATGAAGAAAATGTGCAACTGGAAATTCAACCTACCTTGATGAGTAAACGTGCTTCAAAGGCATTGACAGTGACTATTCCTCAAAAGTCACCATTTGAGACAATAAATAATCCATTATTCAACACAACACCTGTAACACAAGATCAAATGAAGAATGCACTGGCATCCCTAATCGACCCAATATACTCAGTGACTCTCTGTTCTTCTCACTGTGCCTGAGCTATTGTTGTATCTTGAGCTGTTGTAAGTCTGGCTATCTCTGCTCTGAACTGATCATGCTCTATCCTCAAGATGGCATTCTATCTCTCTAATGTCACAATGTGATCATGCTGACTCGCTATGGTAGCCCTACACATCTCCATCTCCTCTATCCTAGCTGTCTCTAGCTCTATGGGTATATCCTGAAATGACTCCTGATCAGCTGAGTCTGGCTCATCATCGTCATCCCCATCATCATCTCTATCCTCGTCATCCCCCTCATCCTCATCACCACCCTCATCCTCCTCATCCTCATCATCTCCCTCCTCCTCTCCAGCGAATGGGAAGTCCTCCTGTCTCCTAGGTACTGGAATATCAGGATCTATCAATGGCACTGGCCGTCATCATGCAAACCATCGCTCATACTCCTCTGTCATCCCGACGTCCACCACATCTGATCTCCAATCCCACTATCTTCACTGTAGCTATGTGAAGTCGGCATATGCTATGTGTGGCTGAATCATCCTCCCCCACTGACTCATCTCTTTGTGAGATCAGGCAAAGTGTGCAGTCCCTCTCGATACATCCTACCTCTCTCCAAACTGTCGTTTGACTCTCTTTGGTAGGTACATCTCAATCACTCTTTGGCAATTCAATGGTCGCCCAATTAGGTACCTCTCCTATCTACAATATGATATCTCATCACTATCATCTGACCATCCAAGGCAATCAAGATATGGCCTCCATGTGAACTCTCTCAATCTGTCTAGCTCATGTCGCCAATACAATATGTATCCAAAAGGACCCTATCTCAGTGCTCCTCCATAGCAATACACATATGGTCGGCATGGTAATACCTATCTCTCTGCAATCGGTCGACATATGGCTATGTGCTCAAATGCCCATACTTGTAGCAGTGTGACTCCACAGCTCAAAGTCTGAACTCCCTGATATGCTATCTGATGCAACTGAAAATATAGCATAGCCAGTACACATGGTCCCCATGCATACACTGTCCCCTCTGTTGCCATCCACTCTAGCACTCTTCCCCATCCAATAGGAAATCCATGTCCTCATCTGTCTCCTGCTAGTAGGCATGCTATCACCACTGCTATCACCACATATCGTCGATCATACTCTGATGCCATGGTCTCCCAGCCGATCTCCCTCTCTACGATATCCAAATCATCTGCGTCGCACTCAAATAATTTGTACAATGCATCTCTCCTTGTCACTGGGTCATACTCTACCATCTCCCCATGAATCAGAATGCGGAGGATGTGCCATACATCCTCTAGTGTCACAGTCGCCTCTCCAGTCGCCAGATGGAAGGAGGAAGTCTCCGAATGCCATCGCTCTGCCAATGCAGTAAGTAGTCTTGTGTTTGCCCTAATCTCGAGCATGAACGTGATATAATATATTCCAAGTCCTACTAATGTATCTCTGTCCATGCTCCTGAGTCTATGTCGTAACATGAAGCAGTCTGGTCGGTTCTCCCGCATGATCAACAGATACTGTCGACTCTGCATCACAATTGGGGCACACTTTGTCAGTTTTAGGGTTTCCTCCTACGGGTTGCATTTCCTCATTTCATCCACAAATCAGGGTGTTTCTCATCTATTTTGACCTATCCTATCCTTATCCCCCCTTTTTCGGACCCTTCGCATGCCATTTTTGACCAAATTTTGGTTGCCAGAGCTCAACTGCGCCTGTGTGCTAACTCCTGCACCTGTGTAGCAACAAATTGTGCTTGTGTACCCTACACAAGTACAGAAGACCCTACACAAGTGCAGGATTCACCCTACACAAGCACAAAAGTCAGTTTCTATAGTTTCTGTGGGCCCCGCAATGTCCTGCAAGCATGTCAAATACA
This sequence comes from Cryptomeria japonica, assembly GCF_030272615.1. Lineage (NCBI taxonomy): Eukaryota > Viridiplantae > Streptophyta > Pinopsida > Cupressales > Cupressaceae > Cryptomeria > Cryptomeria japonica. The sequence continues at coordinate 585,685,153 of NC_081413.1, read as the reverse complement.
TAAAATTGACCATATGGTTTTTTGAGATACATACCGCTGCTCCCACATTGTCCAATCGTCTGTAGGTGCGTACACATTCTTCGAGGTGATCTGCGATTAGAATGTTCGCCATCTCTCTGCAAGTGTCCTTTTCCAGAGCAACAAATCCTCTTCTTGGGCTAGTGCAAATGAGCACTTTTCACTCTCTTTGTCTCATTTATAGATCTTTGGCAGTGCATAGATGGACGTGTATCCTCTCCATCTTATGTTGGTCATGGTCTTTTGTACCTTCAATTGCTTGTCCTTTGTACATCCAGTCTCCGATTGTTAGTCTGTTTGCTCCTATCATGTTCTATCACTCTTATCGATCAATTGGCCTCTTTTCTAGATGTTTTCGGCCAATTCCTCGAGGGGGCATGCATGTGTCATTGTCAATGTCTAGGGCATTTTCATTATTGTTCTTTGAAGCAATGCTTAAAATCACATTGTCTCAAAGAGGGGCAAAATGTAGATGTCTAAAAATGGTCAATGCTTGCGGAGTCATACTTTAACATTTGCGCATTGCCTTATTTTAGGGTTTTTGTGTTGCATTAACATTTCTCCTATGATTCGCACTTGGTCTTTATCATTTGTGAGCATTGAGTCATTCTTCTACATTATTCATTCATCTCATTTTCAAATTTGGTCTTGTCGACAACAATCTTCAGTCATGATTTTGGTCAATCTTATCCTGTCGCATCAATGTGCGTGCTCATTTGTCATATTTTGACATCGTCATTTCGACATCATTTTGGACATCGTCAATCCTAATTAGGGTTTTGTCCTCTTATCAATCTTTTCATTTTGCGATCAATTTGTCATCGATCGTTGTCGTCTTATCAATCTTGTCATCTTGCGATCGATTTGTCATCAATCGTTGTCATTTTCAATCTTATCATCGTGCGATCGATTTGTCATCAATCGTTGTCATTTTCAATCTTGTCATTTTTCAATCTATTTTGTCATTGATCCTTTTCCTCTTGTCAATTTTGTCATTTTGCGATCAATTTGTCATCGATCTTCGTCTTTCTCAATCATGTCAATTTGGATCAATTAGTCATTGTTCCTCGTCAATTGGCGCATTTGTCAATCAAATCACTTATCAGTATGAATCATTTATCAATTCAAAATCATAATCGAATCGACATCAATTATCTTACATCAAGACCTAATTGTCGTCCTTGCATTTCTAATTTATCTTCTAGGGTTTCATGATTTATTCATTTAGCCTTGTTTGTCATTTTCTCTCCATTTGCTCTTTAGGATAAATGATTTATTTATTTATCCTAAGTCTTCTTGTCACAATTAAATGTTTATTTAATTGTCTAATTAATTCCTCCTATTTTTGTAAATTAATTAGTGAATGAGAAATTATTAATTAATTTACCTAATTTTCATCAATTTCCTAATTTCCAAGTCATTATTTCTAACTTAATTTTCTAATTTCTCCTAAATTCCTAAATGTCTATTTCTATTTCAAATTCTTGTCATAAATCCTTGCATAGCAATTTGTCATACACTTGTCATAACTTTGCTATTCTTGATTTGAATTTCCATTCGAATCACTTTCATGCTAATCTGATCTTTTCTCCAATTTATCTATAAATTGGATGAATTTATTCAATCAAGACTACTACCTAGTCGAATCAATCACGCTTCAAGTATTCTTGCGCTACTTGTCAATCTTGCTTTCACATTAGGTTTATGCACTTGAAGGTGAGATCCACAAACAAATCTATTTGAAGAAGAAAAAAGGACAATGGAGCCGCATGAAGGAGACATTCAGATCTGCATTTGGTTTGCTTAGTTTTCAATCTTGAATGTTTTGCTTTCGTGTCTCTATTGAATGTTTTTAGGATTGATCATTGCATTTGAGTTTTCGTGATTGAACTAGTCCAATTTGCTATTGCTTGTGATGATTTCCAAATTCCTAGCTACATATATAACTCAAAAATGATAATGTGTGTGAATACAATAAATAAGCTTGAAGGCTCAGATAACATGATCAACCAACACTGCCTCTATCAGCAGGTGGATCATGTCCACTAGATCCTACCCCAGGATGTCAAGGTGGTCCCATAACACCACCATTGCTAGTCCATCGTGAAGTAGATCTACTCAATCTCCTCCCCATGAATGCATTGAAGCTAGGCTCTCTCTGACCCTCAGGGATGGCTCTCTCATATGCCTATCTATAATAAATAGCCTCCTATGTAGTAGTGAAATATCTCTCCCTGGTCACATGCATTTGTACCTGCTCTAAGAAGTTGATCGAAGGCATCCATAGTGATCTAACATCATCGCATTACCTCATCTCTCTCCCGCTGAAGACACACTCGCTCCACCTCTAGGGCACCATAATCTGCATGGTAGGTCTCTCGCTTGATATCTCATCTAGCGACCTCATCCTCCAAGCTCTACACCCACGCTCTAAGAGTCTGCAGCTCATCCTCATCACCAACCTCTCCTATCCCACCCTCTATGGTAGGCACATCCTCCAACTCTGGCATATCCTCATCATCATCCCCACTATCACTGCTCAATGACTCTGAAGAATCATCGCTATCATCACTACTAATAGACTTAGTGTCTCCACCAATGTCTATATCCTCATCTCCACTACCTCCTCCCCCATCCCCATCATGTCCACCGGCTCTCTCCCTTGCATCTATCTTCAACTGCTGTCTCAGATGGTGAGTCTGCTGTGCTATAATAGGAACAACAGGATCAGTCAAAGGCACTGGCCCGTACCTAGCAAACCACATATCATACTCCGCTATCATCCCCAAATCCACTCCACCCCTACCCCAACCCCAAAGTAATGGCTGCAATGAATCAAACTCAACAGAGGCAACATGTGGCTGAATACACACACCCCAATCAGATACCTCTCACAAAACATGAGCAAAATATGCAGTAACCACAAGTGTCACCTGTACCTCACCAAACTGTCTGAGAACCCTCCCAGAAAGATACATCTCTATGATCCACTGAGTCTCAAAGGTTCTCCCAATGAGATATCTCTGCTGTCAGTAGAAAGACAAGTGCACTACATCATCAAGCCAACCAGGGCAATCTAAGTAAGGTCTCCAAATAAAATGCTGCAATATATCAAACTGATGTCTCCAATACAAGGTGTTCCCCAAACCCCTATGTCTGATACCTGCTATATACCTAAAAGCATAAGGCTTACCCGACTGCAAGTCTACATGAATGACAGGCCTAGATATAGAAATGTGTTCCCATGCCCATGTTTGAAGCAAAGTAATACCACAACTGATAGAATGGTATCCTAGATACACAATACCATGCATCTTATAGTACAACATGGCAAGTAGACAAGGACCCCAAGCATACAATTGATGATGCACAATCATATCATGTAGCACTCTACCCCATCCAACAGGAAACCCATGACCTCATCTATCAGGTATTAGTAAACCACTGACAATACCACATAATACAATGGTCAAGTCATCGTAATCTAATCAGGCCCAAGGGATCTCATAACGACCACTAATCTGCAAATCCTGAATCTCACACTCAAAAAGTGCACATAGTCTGGCAATGCCATTATCATGGTCATATACAACTCTCTCACCATGAATGGGAATACGTAATATACGCCATACATCCTCTAAGGTAATGGATGCCTCACCAGTCGGAAGATGAAACGAACAAGTCTCAGAGTGCCACTGCTCTATCAAAGCTGTAATCATGGCCCTGTTGGCCATAATCTCTGGCAAATGCAAAACATGGTATAGACCAAGCTAACAGATATGCTCGATCTCCTCATCCCATAAGTCAGCTCAAAGATCAAGACCATTGGGTTTGCTCTGGTGATAGTATAACACTCCAACGTTCTCCTGCAATGAGAAAATGATCACAATATCAGATGTCGGATCCAGATAAACTTAAAATATTTTCAAAACGCATGACAAAAACTTACATTGACAATGAATGCGTAATAGTTATGACTTATGCAGTATAAATATGGCTCTTGCGTGATGATTTAAGCTAATGCGTGACACACTGAGTGCATGCGTGACAAATAACACTTATGCGTAATGATATACACGAATGCAGCATGATAAAACTAATGTGTGACACTTACAACACATGCGTAACATTTACAACGAATGCGGTACACTAAGCACTAATGCGTAAAAGTCGACAAGCGATTGCGTAATGCAAAGCAAAAAGTGATCATGGAAGTTTTTTGGAAAAAAGGAATAAAAACAAGAAAAAATAAGGGAAAAGCAATGAAAAATACCATGTCGCCAGTCTCTAGAGGTCTCTGAAATGAAGGTACTCAGTTCGACAAGTGCAATCGCGCTCTATAACCAGACATGATGACCAAAAACTCAAAAACAAGCACAAAAATTGAAAAGAAATTGAGGAATTACCAAATCACAAATGAGCAAATAAAAACCTAGAATTATCTATTTATAGCTCAAAATTAGGGTTTTAAGACACCTTGACACCTGTGGTCCCTGCCAGCTTCAAACAACTTGTAGCCTACTCAAACAATCTCAAAATGACACGAAATTTCACATGCTTGCTCTTTACACTGGTATCAAAAACACGGTCTCAATTTTTTAAATTTTTCGACCACCTTTTCCGAGGGGGTATATTTACACTATACAACAATACCAAGGCATACTGGGGCAGAATTTTTCATTTTCTTTGAAACAATGTTGTTCTGACTTTGTCTCAAAGAGGGGCAAATGTAGACACCTAAAAATGTCTCATTGATCATGTACTAATTATTCCTCTAATTGATTAAATAATTATTTAATTATTTAATTAAGTTAATTAACTATTTCTTCTAATTTCATATTTTCTCATAATCTCACTAATTATTCTATTTCTATTTCTATCATCATTTAATCATTTTAATCATTTTCTAATATTAATTAAATATTTATTATTTAATTAATTATGATTTAATTCCTTTAATTTAAATAATCTTTATTATTTAATTAAAGTTCATTTCTAACATAATTAAATAGTTTCTTTAAATTATTTAATTAACTAATTAATTCTTCTAGTTCCCCAAATTCTAATTTCATATTCTTCTAATTTCTTCCAAATTCAAATACATGTGCATGATTTCAAAAACAAAATTGAAAATCAAAGTCAAGTTCTAAATTTATTCAAATGCTAAATTGAATTAATAAATTCAATTATTTGAATAATATCTCATGCAAAGATTAAATTGAAAATCTAAATCTAAATGCAAGCACATGCTAAATTAATTAATTAAATCAATTAATTAATTAAATCATTTATCTCTCCAATCTCTATTTCCCTCTTTCAGTTAGCTTTTTCTAAATTAAGCTCTCTGTGTCATCCTCTTTATTTCCTCCAATCATTCTTTTTCTTCCTTCAGTTAGCTTTTTCTCAATCAGTTGACTCAATTAATCTATTCAATCTATTGAGTTTCACTCCTACAATCAACAGTTCAACTATCAACTTGCATTTGAGTTCACCTTAGTTCACACCTCTTGATCATTATGTTCCACCTTTCAATCAATCTTCTCCAATTTTCTATAAATTGAGCATCCAATCTCCATTTTCATCAATCACGAACTTTGAATCTTTGTGTCACTTGCATGTTACTAGCGCAATATCTGAGAGCCATCATACCACGAAGAGGAGAAGAGAAATGGAAGCGATATGCCATCTTGGGATAGGGAGTTTTATTGAATGATTTTAATTCCTATTTCTTAATTGCATTATTTCATTGGTTTTATGTTTGAATTGCTTAGATAGTTAAGGATTTTGTGATTGTCCTTATTTCCTATTTAGTAATGGTATCTTTGAGCATAGCGCACTACCCTCTCTGCCCTCTCCCACTACTGCATCATATCAAAATACATCTATCCTAACCCTACAGGGACTAACATTTGTCATGATGCATCCCTCTCCCCCCACAGGAAAGTAACATCTTACTCTGCTCTCTGTACCCTCACCCGTAGCCCCTCTAGCTCCTCATCCTGCTGCTGCAATGTGCTCTGCAACTCCCCAATAGAAGTCTCTATCCTCGCCTCCTCCAACATCCTCTTTGTCTCCTCTCCTTCCCTTCACAGATCATCCACCTTCGTCCTAGCTGTCTGTAGGCTCTCTGTCAAATCGTCAACCTCCCGCTATAACCTCCCCACCTCTATTTGCAGACTCTCTCTCCTCACCCTATCCACCTATAGCTCATCCTCAAGTGAGTGTAATCTCTCTCTGGCAACATCCCTCTACTGCAATACCTTGTCAAAATGTTCCTGATAAACTTTGCCACCACCCTCCACTCCAACATCCAGTGCCTACATATCAAGAGTATCCATCGGCACTGCCTCATCTCCTCTAACCTCCCCCTACCCTACAACCTATCCTATCACTATTGCAACCACCTATACTTGTGCTGGAATGGCCACCTGCGGCCCCCTCCTTAGTACCACACCCCTCTGCCTCACGACACCCCTGCCTCCTCCCGGCAAAGCCCTGTCCCTAGGTGCATCCTCCTCCCCTCCGACTATCTTATCTACAGCCGACTATACCTCATCATCCTCCAACACACCTAGAATGGTCAACTGCACTGGTAGGTTCTCCTCCCACCAACTCTTGTATCCTCCTGTGGTTCCTAGATCCTCCCCTGCGCCCCTCTGCTCATCCCAGAACAAGTAAGCTACAGTTTGAAAACTGGTCCTCCCCTCTAGTGGACTCACTATCTGTCCGTACCTCCCCACCTCTCGTGTAGTCTGCAGATATAATATATATCTCCTACTATATCATGTACCTCACCGAACTGTCAAGCTACCCTATATGGTGTGTAATACTCCATAACATATATTTACCTCCCAAAAATCTACATCTCCACACCCGCCCAATGCAGCTGGCAGTCTCCCCTCCACCAAACACTGTCCAAAAGTGGTCGCCATGTAAACTCCATGAGCTCATAAAAAATGAGGCACCAAAACCATATAGATCCTATTTGTGTATAATGAAGCAGGCCCCTGTATTGGTTAATGTAAGGTTGTCAAGGTCGTTTGTCCTATACCCCAAGCGGACGAGTCACTACAATGTGTACCATGCACATATATGTAGTAGGATAACCCCTATTCATAAACTTGCATAATCTCATTACATAACGAGATGCATATCATGATATAACTGAGAAGGCATTGCTGCTCCCTAGGCATACTCTGCACAATCATGTACCATATAGTATAAGCACCTGCTCCACCCAATAGGAAATCCATGCCCTACTAGATCAGGCATCACTCGTCTTCTAAAAAATCCACAGATCGTAAGTACTAAGCGAGGAATGTGGCAAATCTCCATCACTCTCCCTAAATGCATCTGACTCCTATCTATCATAGGTAGCGCATCCCACTGGCAAACCTCTTGAAAATAGAAGTCTGTCGCATCCAGCCTATACTTGAGAATCATGCCATGAATGGGGATCTTTAAGATCCTCCATACATCTAATAGAGTCATTGTCGCCTCTCCTGTAGGTAGATGGAAGGTACAGGTCCTGCTATCCTAGCTCTCCACCGACACAGTCATCATGCTCTGATCCTCGGCCATCGACTGACAAAATGCAATCCTACGATGCTCAATATCTCCAACTCGTCTACCCCTAACCACCTATAAAGCCTCATAGTCATCAGCTAGTGCTCCCTCGATGCCAACAGTCTTGAATCCACCTGCATTCATGCAGACCACTTCATTATCCCTTGTCATTCTTCTTAACCCTCCCCTTATCCTATTCCCAATGCATACATGGTACCTCCTGTTGGGTCTAAAATCAACAGATTGGATAGGTTCTAAGGAAATGCCAACTCCTATGATCAAACCCTCCAATTGACTTGGCCAACTTATAGAGTGAACCTATTTGGTTACTAACTCTCTCACTTTAGGCTCTGTAGGACCTAGGCGGGTATACCTACTCACTAGTTATTTTCAATGACTAATTTTTTTTAACAGCAGATTAAGTATCTTGATCTAATTTTCTCCTATCTTAGAATGGTATAAATTCCCAAGATGGAGATATAGCAGATGAGTTCAAGATTGTTGTTGTAGAAGTTATTCGATCTTTGTGCTTGAAATTTATGTATGTACACTATTGCTAGCCTATTCTATATTTCCTACTCAGCTACTCCTATTACTTTTAAAGTGAAATGTGAACTGATGAGTTGTATTCTATAGATGACCAGTGCCTTTCTTCATTGTTTGGGCTACAAAGTCTTTATATTTATTTAGGACTTATTGTGTAAACTTATGAGACAATTTTTAAACCCACCACCTCTCGATGAGTCTGTCAATTACTATTTCTTATGAGCTCTACTTCAATGTCTATATTGTAAACTGCTTGAATGAATTAAACCCTAAATTTTAAGAGACCATCCAAGGAAGAAATACAGGGAACAATTACAATTCGTGAGTAAATATTTTTCATTTAAATCTACAATATGAAACACATAATTTCACTAGAAGAACACGAATAACCTTATCCACTTTTAGATAATATCATAAGCAACTGCCTACAGAAAATGCAATAATCCACAACGTAAACGCAAAGGAAAATGACTGATTATACTATATATATTTGCTAAAATATTACAATGGTAAGCCTGAGGCTATAATCTACTTCTTCTCTAATTATTTTTCACATTACCAAAGTTTCATCCTTTATATGAGAGTATACATTATTACCAAGCGTTGTGGGTTTTCAACCGTTAACTAACATCTTTTGTTAACAAACTGGAAGATAAACAAATTGGGTACCCCCATATGTTCGATGTACATGTCATCTTTATCCATTCCAATAACTATGTTTAGTATCCTCATGTCATCTTTGATCAGTTAATAGTGGCAGTTTTAACAATGGTTACTTGGGAATACGTTCGAATTTAATGGCGATGTGACCTTCCCTGGGATTTGTTTCTGATTTTTGCGAAAATCATTTCAATGAGAATATATCTTTTGATCCCTCATTTTTTATTCCATCGATCTCTTTGTCTCTATCAATGAGATTTTTATTTTAAATATTACTTCGAGTATGTATTTTCTCCCTTTATCAAAATGTTGCATTCGGTCATTATAGCCGCTTCCCCATCGATATATTTCTAATGTCCGTCAAGTTTCATGTCGAAGAGACCTAGGGCTTCGGTGACTTCCTTTATCCTTCCATCGAAACTCCCTTTCTCTCGACATCACTACACCCCATCGATAAACAGGTATGTCATTTCATCAAAGTCTTCTTTACTTTTGCTGACTTGCTTCCACCATCATCTTTTCATCGATGAGCTCATTAGTAATTTTTATCGATCAAGTTGCATCGGTGAAACCACACATATCGGCAACATACCTTTTATCCTCCTCGAAACTCATATCCTTATCGATATCTTTTATCGATGTAATTTTCTTTTGTTTTATCGATATCACTCTTTTGATAAGAATACTTCTTTCGGTGAGTTTCCTTAATGCTACGCTGATCGTATTATTTCCTCGAAAGCTTTCTCCCATCGATGAAAACATCTCTACTTTCTTCGATATCTTCTATTGACAAAAATATTGCTTTCGATGGATCCTTTTTAGAGTCCATCGGTATTCCCTTTCCTTCGTTGCCCTTTTAATATCAATGAGACATCACTAGGTCTCATCGATATTTTTTGGATTTTGGATATTTCGATAGAATGCTATCAGATTTGTTCGCTAACTCATGGGTTATTACAGTATCAATGAAAATGATGATTTCCTCCAAAGGTAGATGGCTTCTAAGATTTAATTTTTCAAATCAAGATATTTTACTTAATTCAGATTTGATGCTCAATAGTGGCTTTGACTGGGGATGGGGGTATGCTATGGATACCTTCAAGAATATACTCTCTAGTTTAGATAGGGCAAAATCAAAGTAAATGTGCTTTTTATCATGGGGGCGAGACCTAAACTACTGTACATGGAGAAGGCTATTTTCAAGAAAAGAAGTTTTTCAAGAATTGTCCATGCACTGGCAATTCCTGAACTTCTCCCATAGCACTTTGGAGAAAATAAGAATCTTCCCCTTCTTTATCCATTATCACATATGGTCCAAGCCATAGAGCCTCAAACTTGCCATGCTTACCTTTATCTTGGCTCCTGGCATTCCACATTAAAACCAAATCACCAATTTTAAACTTTCTCTCTGTTGTTCTTTTGTCATACAATTTTTTGATCTAATTCTGGATTTTAAGGTTTTGCTCCTGTGCTTCTATCCTGACTTCATCAAGCTCTACCAACTATATTAGCCTCTCCTATAAAGGGTCATCAATCTCTATCCCATCTTGTGCTATGGATTTATGTATAGGTAGAAGGTTATCCAAAGGGAGTCTAGCCCTTTTACCATAGACCAGCTCATATGGGGACCTCCCTGTAGATTTTTTTTACTTTTATTCTATCTGCCCATAACGCTAGATTTAGTTTTGAGTCCCACACCCTTTTATTTTGTCCTAGCACTCTTTTGATGATCTTTAGGATGTTTTTGTTACTAGACTCAGCTTTCCCATTACCCTGAAGGTGGTAAGGGGATGAATGAGATATTGTGATGCCATATTTTTCAGAAAAGGTATTGAATTCTCCAGACCTAAAAGCCATGCCGTTATCAGAGATGATCCTTGAAGGAACATCAAATCTAGTAATGATATTTTTCAGTATGAATTTTATCACTATTTTACTGGTGGCCTGTTGAGTAGGTATTGCTTCCACCCATTTGGTAAAGTAATCTGTGGCAACAAAAATCCATCTGTGTCCTCCACTCGACTTTTCTGATATTTCTCCTATAAAGTCTATTCCCCACTGTTGAAATGATTCTTCAATCTACATTGGTCTTAGTGGGAGTGATCCTTGATACTTCATTTTGCCTGAGAATTTCTGACAAGCCTCACATTTTATAACATAAGCATAGGAATCATTGAAGACACATGGACAAAAATATCCATCTCTCAATATCTTGTGTGCAGTAGTTTTGGCTAAAAAATGACCACCACAGACCCCTTCATGCATCTCTTGTAGAATCTTCTCTGCTTGGTGTTCATCTAGGCATAGCAACAATATACCATCTCTATTTTTCCAATACAAGTCTCCATTGATGATCACATATTTTGTGGATTTTAGTTTTAATGTTCTCTTTTGATTATCAGTCATACCATCTGGACATCTTATGTGCTTAAGATAATACATGATATCTGCATACCAGGTTGTATTTTTAATACTGAAACTGGCTTCATCTAGTCCAACCTCATTTACCTAAAATTATTCAACCCCTGCTCCTGCCATAATTTTATCCAATCCCTAACCTTTGATAACTTGTGAAATCTTGAGCTCAATATTGAATTCTCGAATCTGGTCGATCCATTTACATCTTTTTCCTGTGACCTCAATTTGTCTAAATATGTCCTTCACTGCTGCATTAGGAACATATGTTATAACTTCTATGCCTACCAAATATGGTTTGAATTGTTTTACTGCTTTTACCAATGCATAAGCTTGTTTTTCATTTAGGTCATATTTAATTTCGGATGAATTCAGTGACTTACTGAAATACGCAATAGGCTACTCACAATTGTCCTGGTTCTTTTGTAATAGTACTGCTACCACTGTATGACGAGATGCAAATGAAAAAATTAAAAAAGGTTTATTGAAATCTAGGGATATCAATATTGGTACCTCAGATATTTCCCTTTTTATATCTAGAAATGCATCTAATGCCTCTGAATCCCAATCAATCTTAGCTTCCTTTTTCAGCATCTTCACTATAGGTTTTATGATATCTGCAAAATTAAGGATGAATCTTCTGACAAAATTGATTTGTCCCAAAAATGATTGAACAACTTTGATAGTCTTTGGGATAGGTATTTCATTTATTGCAGCTACTCTTTCAGGGTCATTTTTCACCCCTTCCTTAGACACTGTATGTCCCAGGAACTTCCCTTCTTCAACTGCGAAATGACATTTCTTCGGATTGAGGGAAATTCCATATTCCAGAGCTTTCTTGAATACTTTATCAAGGTGATCGCAATGATCTTTAGCCCTTTTTGAATAAGTTGTTAAATCATCCTGAGACACCACCATTATTACATCAATCAGTTCTGCAAACACTACATCCATTGCCCTTTTAAATGTTTCCCCTACATTTGTTAATCCGAATGGCATTCTTGCATATACATATGTGCCCCATGGTGTTGTGAAAGTTGTCTTATATTGTTCAGCTTCTTTAACTTTTACCTGATTATACCTTGAGAACCCATCCATCATGGACAATAAATCACATCTAGTTACTTTCTGCAACATATTATCCATGTTTGACAAAGGATAATTATCTTTTAATGATGATATGTTCAGATTTCTGAAGTCCACATATAGTCTTATGTCCCCATTTTTCTTTCTGACAGGTACCAAATTTGAAACCCAAGTAGAGTATCTACAAGGTTTAATTATCCCTGCATCTTTCATTTTTATTATTTCCTCTTTCATCTTAGGGAGTAAAGTGGGGTTTATAGGCCTCTTCTTTTGTCTGAATGGTTTAGCATCAGGCTTAAGAGGTATCTCATGTTCGAAGAGATCTTCCTTGTATGCTTTGAGGTCATCATAAGACCATGCAAATATGTGCTTATATTTTCTAAGTAACATTACTAATTGCTTCTTCATTTTAGGAGTCAACTTATCACCAATAAAAACATGTCTTGGTGATTCTTTGCTTCCCAAATTAATCTGCTCAACATCATTTTCTTTGACTGAGTTTCCTTTGATTTCAACTTTGTCTTGTATGTTGAAAGCTCTTTCCAATGGGACTAGTCCTCTAGGTATTTTATTAGATTTTAATTGTATGATTTCTTGTCCCAACAGAGTCTCTTTCCCATCTGTCATCTCCACAAAATCATTGAAGTTGATAGCTTGTGCTTGGTAGTGATCCACATAGTGTAAGAATTTTAACAAATCATTGTCATCATGAAAAACTTGCCAGTTATGCAAGTTATCTGGAACATAAGGTTTGACTTTTATTTCTATTTCTGAGACCATATTCAGTGTTATATCATTTACCTTCAAAGCAACATTGGCCAAGAAGTCAGCCATGATATTCTTCAATCTGTCAATCCAACTTATCTGGAAAGCATCAAACAGTTCCATGGTATCCCATACAACATCCCTATATTGTCTCAACCTAAGATGTTTGGAGGCATACTTTCATTTGATTTGAGATATTACTAGTTCTGAATCCCTAAAGACACTGAGCAATTTAATTCCATGCTTGGTAGCCACATTAAGTCCAATGAGTAAGGTTTCATATTCTGCAATATTATTTATACATTCAAACATCAGTTTGAAAGAATACTTGAATGTCTCTCCATCTGGTGAGATAAATATAATTCTAGCCCCACTTCCTTCCTTGCTACATGATCCATCAAAGTACATCTTCCATACTTGATCTTTACTCTTCTTGACTGTAGACTCTATCAGGGTCAATCCTCTCAATTTTGTTTTCGTCAATTCTACTTTGAAGTTGTCCATATTTGACTGGATGAAACATACCGAATCAACAGGTTCTGCCTCCTCGATGATGTATTTAGAGTGAGGTTCTCTCTCAATCCTTACCTCCTGTCCATTTACTGGTATAGTAGCATATGATAAGTCTAGTTGGACATGGCCTCCTATCAGGTTCGACCATTGTCTTGACAATAACATACCATAGTTAGGAGGGACATCAACCACAATGATATTTGTTTTATAAGATGCTTCCAGACATGCTACCAATTTGAATTCAACATCCTCATGACACCAACCACTAGGACGAAACGGTTATCCATGTCATAACATTTACCAAAATTTGTGTCCACTAACATTCCAAGTTCTTTCATGACTCCTACTGGCATAACATTTATAGCAGCTCCTGAGTCAATCATGCAATTTTTTATCATCTTGTTATTGATCATCAGGGTTACATAAAATGGGTCTACTTGAGAGGGATTTTTTGTTATTGTTGAACCTAAATATATGGTTGGAACAAGGTTATCATTATTTTGGCTATTTTGCTTATGTTCCTTGGTCTCTTCCTTAGATACACCATTGATCACCTTCAAGGTTTTTTCTCAGTATTCAGGAAGCTTCATCATCTCAAGTAGTGGAAGAAAGACCTTCATTTGTGCCAAGGTGTTGGCAATATCAAATGATGTTGTAGTAGGCAATATTGAAGTGTTCATCGTCCTGTCCTTATCACCCTTTTGCATCCTAGAAACTTGCAACTCCTTTTCCTTAATTAACTTTGTGTTTTCTTCCTGAGTCTTGCTTGGCTTAGTTATTGGTTTAGATGTTTTATTACTTTCCTTTATGAACATGACTGATGGTTTTCTTTGTTCAGGGTATACGATTCTGTTTCTTAGCATATAAGTCCTTTTGGCTTGTTCAACAACAGCTGTAGTAATCCTCTCTCACTCTTCTTTAGTAGGGATCCTCAACCTGACTTCATCTTCCTCATATGAGAATACATGTTGCATACAGCAATGCGAATTAATCCGCCTAGAATTTACATCACTTCCTTCACTCCCCTCAGATGAGTCACAGTCCTCAAAGGATAGTAAGTTTATCGTACGATCATATGCATATTCTTCACATTCTTCCTCTCTTCCCTACAACTTCATTTCCACTACGCACTGGTAAGGAGAATGAGGCATATCACATGCTAAACACCACATATCTTCATCAACCACTTGGTTCACCACTTTTCTTAAAGGATCTGGTATTTGGTTACCTTCTTTTGGAATCTTGTCCACTGGCTTCCCATCCTTCCATGCGGTGTTATAAGGTATATCATGCAATCTGGGTCTATCATGGCGATAGAATTGTTGTTTCTCAGTTTTGTTTACTTTGACAGACAAATCCTTGAAGACATTTAGCACCTTGTCCAACTTGTCATCGTCCTTTGTTTGTTTAGGGGCTTTTGGATTGAACAACCTTGCATCCTCCCTTCTTCCTATAGTTCCAGCTATTTTTCTATTATTCTCTATAGTTATGGCCGCTTTCATGACTCCTTGAAGGGTTGTATGATTCTTTGTTCTGAGCTCATAGTTTGTTTTACTGTCAAAAGCATTCATGTAGTACAAAATGCCGACTTCAAGAACCGGTTTCATTCTATTAGGAATTTTATTCATAACTCTATTAAATCTCTTATTGAAATCAGCCACTGTTTCATTTGTATCCTTCTTGATGCTTATGATCTCATGTAAGGCAAACTCTGGGCTATTGTGATCTCTGTATTGTTCAAGAAAAAGTCTCTTGAACTCTATTAGGCTATTTACTAAAAATTCCAACAGTGCTCTGAGCCAATCTCGGGCATCCTCTATTAATGACTACATGAACAACTTCATCTTAACATCCTTGTATGGGAGACAAAAATCCTCCATAACTATGTCAAAAGCCTTGCAATGTGCTTCCCCTAAGATGGTGTTACTCCCTGTGAACTTTGGTATTGTAGTCCTAATTTCATTAGGGATAGGGTGAGGATACACCATCATCACTGAAAAGTCAAATTCCCTTATGCGTTCTGTATTCATCAGCCCGTATCCACCTTGGAAGAAGTTTCCATAGTTCAGTTTCACATTGTTATTACCAAAAGGAAATTGGTTTTGTGGTTGAAAGTGGTTTTGATATGTAAAGTTATTGAAGTGATTGTATTGATGCTCAGGAGGTATATTATTATATGGAGAGTTATTTGTCTTAGAATTGTATACAGGGTTTTCAAACACCTTGTAAGTATTGTTTTTTGCATTGGTTTTATCTATATTGTCTCTCCCTCTATTTGATCCTTGGGATGCCTATTCACACGTTGCCCTATATCTCTCCAAGTCATGATCAATATCATCTTCATTGATATTTATACCCAATCTAGCAAATGATTCTATACATTCTTGTACTCTTCCTTCATCTTTCATTTCAATGGCTTCTTCCATCATTTGCCTCGTCAAGTCTGCCATACGATCTGATGCATCCACCTTGCTTGAGCCTAAGGAACTTGAAGCCCCTACCCTTGAATTTGGATGGTGATTCTTAAAGCCAGGAGGGTATTTCCCTTTCCACGCTCTATCCACAGCTGCCAAATCCTCATCCCTAGGGTATGTGGGGACTGTATGATTCTGTTTACTCAAGGCTAGATGTGAATGGTTTTCAGAATAGTGCTGATTAAACTTCCCATTCATAAAGTTATTTTTAGGTTCCATCGGACTATCTATTGATTTCTCCTTTGGATTTCTTTTACTTCTTTTCTGATCAAAGTTTAGTTGGACTATGGGGTGGCCTTGTGTTATTGACCTCCTTCTGTACATAAATTTTTTTATTTCGAAGTCGCCACCTTTCTTCTCAAAAGGAATTTGTATTTTGTATATGAGTTCTTTCCCACAGCAAAGTACTTTTTTTTTATGAATGTTCCCCAGTAGAGTCGCCAATCTATTGGGTCTCAAATCAACAAATTGGATAGGTTCTAAGGAAATTCCAACTCCTATGATCAAACCCTCCAATTGACTTGGCCAACTTATAGAGTGAACCTATTTGGTTACTAACTCTCTCACTTTAGGCTCTGCAGGACCTAGGCGGGTACACCTACTCACTAGTTATTTTCAATGACTAATGTTTTTTATAGCAGATTAAGTATCTTGGTCTAATTTCCTCCTATCTCAGAATGGCATAAATTCCCAGGATGGAGATATAGTAGATGAGTTCAAGATTGTTGTTGTAGAAGTTATTCGATCTTTGTGCTTGAAATTTATGTATATACACTATTGCTAGCCTATTCTATATTTCCTACTCAGCTACTCCTATTACTTTTAAAGTGAAATGTGAACTGATGAGTTGTATTCTATAGATGACTAGTGCCTTTCTTCGCTGTTTGGGATACAGAGTCTTTATATTTATTTAGGACTTATTGTGTAAACTTATGAGACAATTTTTAAACCCACCACCTCTCGATGAGTCTGTCAGTTACTATTTCCTATGAGCTCTACTTCAATGTCTATATTGTAAACTACTTGAATGAATTTAACCCTAACTTTTAAGAGACCATCCAAGGAAGAAATACAGGGAACAATTACAATTCACGAGTAAATCTTTTTTATCCAAATCTACAATATGAAACACAAAATTTCACTGGAAGAACATGAATAACCTTATCCACTTTTAGATAATATCATAAGCAATTGCCTGTAGAAAATGCAATAATCCACAACATAAATGCAAAGGAAAATGACTGATTATACTATATATATATATTTGCCAAAATATTACAATGGTAAGCATGAGGCTATAATCTAGTCCTTCTCTAATTATTTTTCACATTACCAAAGTTTCATCCTTTATATGGGAGCATACATTATTACCAAGTGTTGTGGGTTTTCAACCATTAACTAACATCTTTTGTTAACAAACTGGAAGATAAACAAATTGGGTACCCCCATATGCTCGATGTACTTGTCATCTTTATCCATTCCAATATCTTTGTTTAGCATCCTCATGTCGTCTTTGATTAGTTAATAGTGGTAGTTTTAACAACGGTTACTTGGGACTACGTTCAAATTTAATAGCGATGTGACCTTCCCTAGTTTTTGTTTCTGATTTTTGCGGTAATCATTTCAATGAGAATATATCTTTCTATCCCTCATTTTTTATTCCATCGATCTCTTTATCTCTATCGATGATATTTTTATTTTGAATATTACTTCGATTATGTATTTTCTCCCTTTATCGAAATGCCACATTCGGTCATTATAGCTGTCTCCCCATCGATATATTTTTTATGTCCATTAGGTTTCATGTCGAAGAGACCTAGGGCTTCAGTGACTTCCTTTATCCTTCCATCGAAACTCCCTTTATATTGACATCACTACACCCCATCGATAAATAGGTCTGTCATTTCATCAAAGTCTTCTTTACTTTTGCTGACTTGCTTCCGCCATCATCTTTTCATCGATGAGCTCATTAGTAATTTTTCTCGATCAAGTTGCATCAGTGAAACCACACATATCAGCAACATACCTTTTAGCCTCCTCCAAACTCATATCCTTATCGATATCTTTTATCGATGTAATTTTCTTCTGTTTTATTGATATCACTCTTTCCATAAGAATACTTCTTTCGGTGAGTTTACTTCATGTTGTGCCGATGGTATTATTTCCTCGAAAACTTTCTCCCGTCGATGAAAACGTCTCTGCTTTCTTCGATATCTTCTATCAACAAAAACATTGCTTTCAATGGATCCTTTTTAGAGTCCATCAGTGTTCCCTTTCCTTCGATGCCCTTTTAATATCGATGAGACATTGCTGGGTCTCATCGATATTATTTGGATTTTGGATATTTTGATAGAATGCTATCAGATTTGTTTGATAACTCATGGGTTATTACGGTATCAATGAAAATGATGATTTCCTCCAAAGGTAGATGGCTTCTAAGATTTAATTTTTCAAATCAAGATATTTTACTTAATTCAGATTTGATGCTCAACACCTCCTAAGACACTTCCTACACCTATACTTATAAAATTCTTCATCTTTCAAACCTCCCTAGTGCTTGCACCAAACCTGTGGCACTTGCACTATGTCGTAGTCGCACGCACAAAAAACCCCTGACCTGGGACCTTACCGCAATTCCCCCCTCCCAAATCTAAACCCTAATCTACACCAGCATGAGTGTTCGCGCCATGCGCATATGACCACCCCAAAATTTGCTCAGACCCCTACTCCCCCATTTGCACTGGTGCTATGCGAAAACACTCGTACTAACCTAGGGGCACGTGCATTGAAACAACGATCAGCGTGACTGCCCTGCTAAACCTTAAGCCTAATTATAGCCCTAAATTCTACCCTAAACCTATCAAATCATAAAGTGGGCTTAGGGTACGTACCGGTGGACCATAATGGGTGGGCCTCTCATGATGGCGAACCCTCTCTACCTGGTGCTCATGTATCGGAATGTGGTCCATCTCTCCTTCTGCTTTCTAAGCTCTATTTTTCTCCAATGCTTATGTGTTACAATGACCCTTCATTGGGCCATGTGTGGCTTATATGGGCCCCCTCGTGAGCCCACCCCTTTGTCTCTCCCCTTCTTCTATTTCTTTGCGCATTTCCTTGATCATTCCTTCCTTTCTTTCTTGTTCGTTCATTATTTTACCTCCTTCCTTCTTCTTTTCAAGAGTTTTCTGCTAATTTTTTCAAAAAATTCTGAAAAATTCTCGAAGGGGCACACACCACCCGTGCTTTACACTGGGGCATCCTCTTTCTTCTATCTTTTACTCATCATCAAATTTTGCCATTGCATAAAACGGGGGCAAAATGTAGACACTTAAATGAATTATTTTAATTAATTTAACTCTCCCACATAATTAATTTAATTATGTTAATCTTTATTCTTCTCAATATTAATTAAATTTAATCTAATTAATGTTGTCACTATAGTCCAATGATTTATTTATTTAATAAATCAATTTTCCTTTAATTAATTAATCCTTTTGATTCCTACAAATCACCTTTTTCTAATTTATCATTAGTCTAATTAATTCTTTTAAAAACTATCTTAATCATACTTAACATTATTCCTCAATTTTTAATTGCCTCCACTCATTCTCTCTCCTAGTCAAATACTCCCACAAATCTCATTTACTCTAATCCCACCTAATCCCTCTATTAATTTATTCTAATCACTCTTCTAATGGGTTGCTAGTGGCTAATCTCCATGATTAGCCACAAAGTCAACCCCTTGCCCTTCTAGGATAGATCTCCTTGTCCTCTCATCCAACTACCTTCCTTAAATTCTATTTTCCTAGGTGAATGTGAGATTTTCAAAAATCTCACATTCCTCTATGTATCCCTTCACCCGAGAAATTTTTAATTCCTCAAATCCCCATGATCCCTTTTTGGAGAATTTTTAAATCCTCCTTCCCATTATCCAAGGAATATTTTATTCCTTTGTCTTTCCTAGGTGCATTGGGAAGCTTTCCCAATGAACCTTGAGGAGTGTAGAGACAAGAAATGCCTATATGACATATCTCTTGGATTCCACATTTGTCATATCAACCTCTCTTGATCCATGTGTGGGCTCACATGCAATCTTGGCCCTCCATGTTGGATCGATCGTAGCCCTCCATTTCTCCTCCCCTTCTTCTATAAATTGGGGACTCCACCCCTTCATTGATCATCTCCAAGTTTAGTAAGTTCATGCTTTCATTTTGAGTCCAAAAGTCCATCCAAGCACCTAGATTATAGAAAAATTTCTACTTATCCATCGATTAGGCATATACCTTGCATATCCATTCCATTTTCAACCCATCCATCTCATTATCCTTTTAATCATTTTGTGCACATTGGGAGAGCCACCACATTCAATCAAGGAGAACATCCAATCAAGTTGGAGATGGGGCACTACTTCAACCTCATCCCGCTCAATCCAAGGAAGAAGGTAAAAAAAATGAAGGTATAACTTAGTCATTTGATTAATTGTATGTTTTTGTTGTTCTTTGAATGTTTTATTACCTTCCACCATTTTAACCTGCAATAGATAATACTCAAATTTATGGTCATTTGATTGTTTAAGTTTTTCTTTACATATATATGTGATATGATTCTATTTAGGACAATCATTATTAATGATGAGAAAGAACAAGCGAGGAATAAGGAGAGGCTGAAAAGGAAAGATAAGGGTAGCGTATGAAGAAATTATGTGACCTAAGAATAATGAGACAAGAAGGTACATCATCTATAGAATCTCAATTCGATGTACCAAATTTACCTAATGCAATTGAAGAAGAAATCACAATCAATAATCAAATAAAAGATGAAGATGCAACAACAACATTTGATTTACGGAGTGAACCTAATGCAATTGAAGAAGAGAATACAATGAATAATCAATTAAATGATGAACAAACACCAACTCTATTTGATGCGATGAATGTACCTAATGCACGCAATGCACCAATGTTAACACCTCTTAGAATCATTCGTAGGAAACCAAAGTATCTAATTGACATCGATGAGAATATTTTGAAGCCAATGCCCAATAAAATAAATGAACGAACTTGTAGAAGAATGGTTAAAAGAATATGGCAAAACTAATTTGAAAAATTAAATAAAATTGCAAGATGCCAATTAATTGTTGAAATGCTTAAAAAAATTGAATTTTAGAGAGAATGAAAATTCTAGGCCTAAGATCATCCGAAAGTAATAGTGAAAGAACTATTGTGAGAAATCTATTTGATGCATATCAAGCTATTGGTTCAAAATCATGTACTAAAGATTCTAATATTACTCGACGTGTTATTACATCAACCATAATGAGAAAGAAAATATAAAAGGATTGTTTGATAAGAAAAATAAGTAAGTCATTAAACATAAGTAGAACAACATTACGTAAAGCATTAGAGAGGTGGGAGAAAATAGAGAATCCTAACAATAATTCTCTTTGGGCATTCTCAAAAGAACATTAATTGAATTTTTTTGGCATGACAACACAAGGGTTTCGCCTAACCAAAGAGATGTTGTTACAAGGCGAATTGTATCTAGAAATCATGAGCCACATGCCAAACACTATTTGGATATGACTCAAACAAAGTTTTATGAAGTATTCCTTCAAAAGTTTCCTCAAATAAGAATTAGTCAAAGATTTTTTGAAGTGAGAAAACCTTTTTTTGTTAAGATTAATCATGTATGCACCACGTGTTGTTGTAGGATGCATATTGAATTTTCCATTCACTATGATATTTATCATCATATATGTTGTACTTTGCACACTAACAATGTTTTACATGAATGCAATATACAAGAACCTCCTAAGTCACCAAGAGAATTTATTTCAAGTGTGCTATGTAAAAGAGATGATGGTTGCATTTATTATAAGATGATGTGTTTGAAAGGTTCTTGTGCTACATGTGGTGGTTTGCAACTGTAGTGACCCTACCCTAGTCAGCTTTGTAAAATCGGTTTGACCTTGGTTGACTTTTTATGTGGCATTCTTGGATGGTTGATTTAACATTATGTAATGTTGTAGTAAGATATTATGATTATTATGCGTACCTGTTAATGTGCTTTCACATTGATTCTTATGTAAGTTTACTTGTTCTCCTGATTCTTGTTATTTATCTCAAGCTAACACCTTCATTATATATATATATATATATATATAGATTGCAGGTACAGTACCACCTTGGTGCGAGGTTCGTCTTCACCTGGATTCATAGGGTTGAGTATACCTCTTTCATCTTTGGAATTTGGATTAGGTGGTCGTAAACCCTCATTTTACCCTAGTCATGCTCAAGTGAGCATTGTCTGTGGTCCGTTAGTTTCCCTTTTCATTTGGGTTTGCGGTTCGTGTATTTGGTTGACTTTCTTGGGTTGCGTGCTTTGCGTGTGGTAAAATTGAGTATTTCATCCTAAGTATTTAATTTGATTTAATGTGTTCATTTACACTTTAGTAATTGAGGAATTAAAATAAATAGGTTTCTTTTATGTGATTAATCATTAATTAAAAAAATCGCTCTATTTGTGTTTGTAGCAAGTTTAATTTAATGGTTAATTTTAAATCATGAATTTATTTAGTTTATGCATTTTGAAAGGGAAGATTTAAATTTATTCAAAATAGAAATAATTTAATCTCTTTTGCATTTTGGAATAGAAAGGTTAATTTTAATTATTTAAGAAAATTAATTTTAATTAGAAAAACAAGTTTAATTTATATATATTTGATATAGTGTGAAATATTGATTTTGGGATTTTATTTTAATTAAAAATATTTTATGCTCATTAATATTGTGAAATATAAATATTAGCTTTGTTAATATTGAGAAAATTAAAATTAAATGAGGGAGAGAAGCATTTTGATTTTTAATTAGAAAAGCAAGTTTAGAATATTGAATAGTTGGAAAAGACTATTTTTTCAATTTTATTTAAAAGATGTTTCAATCCAAAAATAGGAGATTAGGTCAAATATTCTTCAATTTACCCTAGGTTTGAAAAGATTTTGGGGGAGATTATTTTTGGAGAGCATTTTTGGAAAAGATTTTTGGAGGAGATTTGGGCATTTTAGGAAGGAAGGATTTCTTGAGTTGCAGGTTGGGCTCTTCGTCAAATCTTGCCAAGAATGCGAAATGAGGTAGGATTCTTAATTTGTTTCCTTTGTTGAATAAAAAAAAAAAAAAAAAAAAAAAAAAAGGAAATAAAATTTCTGGTTGGTTTTGAAAGAAATTTCTTGATTAAAATGGGGGTTGGGTTTTAAATGTATGCATTTTAGTTTAAAGTTGGGCAATTTGGTGGGTTCATTGTTTGAAAAATGATCTTCTTTATGCCCAAAATTTGCTTATTTGGATTAGTTATTCAGCCAAGTTTGTGTTTTTTGGAAAACCAAGATTATGCTGGAAAAAATTTCAATATTTTTGTTATTGGTCATTCTGGAAAATATTATAGACTATGAATAAAAGAAAATTGGGGGTTTTTAGTTTATTTATATTTTTATTTAATGGGGTTGATTTAATTTAAGATCAAATTGATTAGATTAAAAAAATAATAATTATTATTTGGGGCTAGGGTTTGACAGGCAGAGGAGCCGAGGCTTGACTCATGTCGCCTCCCTTCCCCTCCTCTTGCGGGTTCCGCAATGCCTGTGACCTCGCGGTGGCCACAGGAAACCCTGCGACCATAGATGTTGCAGGGACCTGCGTCTGCGGTGGTCGCAAGGATCTGCACCCACGATGACCACAGGGGCCCTTGTGTGTGGAGGCCGCAGGGGAGGCTACGGTGGCTTCCACCACTCCCGTGATGGGAGGTGGGCCCCACAGTGGCTCCCCACTTTCCTTTGTTTTAAATTTTTTTTTTTAATAAAACTTATTTTATATGAAGTGTATTTTAATAGTTTTAATTATTATTAATTATTATTAATATATATATTTTATTAATGAAGATTAATAAATATATATTAATTAATATTTTATATATTATTTAATAATTAATTGAAATTTGTGTATTATTAAATTATTATTAATATATATTTTATTAATGGATATTTATATATATATATATATGAATTAATATTTAATTTGAAATTTTGTATCATTAAATTATTGATTGTTTATATTTTATTATCTAGGGGTTAATAAATATATAATGATTAATATTTAATTTGGGTATATGTCTTAATGAGGAAGTACCTTTTTGGGAATATATAGATTATTATTTTTATTAGATATTTTTGAATTAAAATATATTTATTATTTGGTGATTTTTAAATAATATATTATTTTTCGATTAAAATGATATAGGTCATCTGGGAATTTTAGAAATGGAATACTAAAGTATATGAGTAATTGGAAAATGAAATATTTATCATTGGATATTTTGAAAATTTAAATGATATGCTATTAGAATTATTGGAAATTTAATAATGCATTGACTTGAGAATTGGTAAGTTAATGATATTTTTATTTAGTGAAATAAATGATTTAGTTATATTTTTCCTCTGTAATGAGAATTGGACAAATGGTAATATTGCAATTATGGTATTGTATCCACCTTGTAATGGTCATTTTTCTGTTAATGTGTTTTTTGAAAACTTAGATCATTTAGAAAACTTGTTCGACTTTTGTTGTTTAAATCAATAGGAAAGAAGATTGTCCTTTCCCGGTTATTGCCTATGCAAGTTTAATTTTTGTATTCATTTTTGCTTAAAGCAATGGCAAGGCCTTGATATGTTTGTTTTGGACCCTGTCGTTTGGTTGATTTGGGATACCGTTTTATGTCCTCGGTCTCTAGTTTGGTTGTTGCCTGGTGATAGTGTTATATCTAGTTTTGTCCTTTACGCGGGTGTTGAGTGTTGATTTGTGGTTAACCATAGTTGGTCAGGTCTCTAGTTAGAGTACCGTCATGCAATGGACCTTTGTATTTTCTTTTAATATGATCAATTGGATTCTTTTCTATGTAGGGATCATATATGTATTTATTGACCGATGTGGTCGTTTGTATATTGGTTATGCTCGCCTTGATGGTAGGATTGTAAATGATGTGAAAATTATGTATCCTTAACTTATTTAAATGATCAGAGGGGTCTTGCAGTTGAGCAGACCAAAGATGTAGCCCTTTAGAGGGTGAACTTCGATATCAATTTGGTGTTATGTGATGCTTTTGTTCTTATGTTTCGTGTTTAGTGTTAGCATGTATGGATGACATTTTGATAGAATGTATAAGTGGATTAGATGAGATTTATCGTAAATGCATGTATGCAGTCATCTCTTAAATGCAATAAATTGGATCGTGAAAGAATGTATTATGTTATTGTTAATGAAAATAAGTATGCATGAAAAGATCTCATTAGTTATGATGAAATTATAGTGTGTTTTGGAACAAGATGCATGGCATGTGTTTAATGTAAAATTGAACGTAATGAATGGTTAAAAATTATTGGATGAACTCGTCATGTTACCTAAATTGTAATTCTAATGGATGAACTTCATTTTGTTATCTACATTTTAACCTTAATAAATGAACTTCATCATATTAGCTATATTTTAACTAAAATGGATGAACTCATCAAGTTAACTATATTTTAGCCTTAATGGATGAATTCATATGTTATCTATGTTTTAACTTTAATGGGTAAATTCCCTCATGTTAACCTCATCTTCAACCATAATGGATGAATGCATCCTACTATCTATAATTTTAATTTACTGAACAAATTATATCCTTGTTTAAAGTAATAACATGAAGTTAAGTCAACCTACTTTATTGGGCCAGATGTTGTGAGTTGAGTTAGATGTTAAGTTACGTAATCAGGTTGGGAAACTCCTTAGGTTTTGTTTAGTCTTCCGCTATGTTACCTAAGCTTTTGATAACTCATTGTTTCATTATGTTGTGTCTTATTTAAAAAATATATATTTGCACTCCATTCGTGTGTTTTAGCTTTATCCCTTCGGGGTTTCTTGGCGGGGTATTACAACAACATTTTCCAAGATGTCTATGTTGGTAATATGAAGGAATTGATTATATGTTGCATTGATGTTGTGTTATTGATGTCAACACCAGCTATTATGATTGGTTACCAACAGACAAATTTTGGTTAGCGGTAGAAGAACTAGTGTTATCGGCAAAAGGGACTATCAGTTGGATACTACCGACATGTTGGATTAATGGAATATTGTTGGTTTGATGTTTTTGGAGTATATTTTGGTCAATTAGTATTGGCTTGATGATCAGATGCTATCATACACTCTAGTAAGCCTATACCGGTAAGGGTTTAAGGTTTTACTGACAGAGCTTTTACTGAGAGTCTTTGACATGATGCATACATGGTGTTGGTGCGGCTTCTAGATGGAATTTGGGATGCAAAAGGTGATCATTTTTTGTGCCTCGACTAATTGGAGATATTGCTTTGGTGTGGTGAATCTATTTGGGTCCAGGTTATGGACTGGTATCATGTTACGTGTTCTCTACATGTTACTAGGATGATTTATGAATTAGTTAATGTTGTTTTGGTCTAAATCCGACATGGCATATCATTGTAATGTGGATGTATGTAATGATCTTATTGTAATATCCTTTAGGTGACCAACCTAATTGGTTTAGGCCCTAGGGTTTGTATAAATTGATGTAAGATCTCATTGTAGATATCAGAATTTTTGGAAGTAAATGTTATATCAAAAGGGATGATTCAATTGGGAAGTTTGATCCTAGATGTGATGAAGGGACATTTCTTGGATATTCAATTTAGAGCAAAGAATATAGATGTTATAACAAAAAATTACAGAAAATTGTGGAGAGCACAAATGTTAAAGTGGATGAGCAATACAAATATCAATCTATATCATATGACAGAGAACTAACAATGGAAGTGATCATAACTGATCTGGCAATGCCTCGGCCGATACAAGACACATAAATAGTTACACCGGTAAAATCAAAAAATTCAACTATGACTAATGATCAGAATAGAGAACCTGAAGTTCATAAGACACCAAGGTATGTAAGATTAAATCATTTTGAAGATCAAATCATTGGAGACAAGAACAAGGGAGTTATGACAAGAAGAAGACTGGCAAATGAAGAGGTATGTCTTATTTCTCAAATTGAACCGACATCTATTATTGAACCTTGTAAAGATACATATTGGTTAAAAGCTATGGAAGATGAATTAGATCAGATAGAGAAGAATAAGACTTGGAATTTAGTTCCCCGACCTAAAAATAAAAATGTTATTGGAACTAAATGGGTTTTTAGAAATAAACTAAATGAGGATGGTCAAGTTGTAAGAAACAAGGCTAGACTGATTTGTAAAGGATATTCTCAAATGGAAGGAATTGACTATGGTGAAACATTTGCACCAGTAGCTAGAATTGAAACTGTTAGACTATTTCTTGCCTATGCAGCATACAAGAACTATAAGGTCTATCAAATGGATGTTAAATGTGCATTTTTTAATGGTGAAGTTGAGGAAGAAGTATACATTGAGCAACCTGATGGATTTTCACTGATAGATGACAAAGATATGGTTTGTAGTTTAAGGAAAGCATTATATGGATTGAAATAAGCTCCTAGAGCTCGGTATGCAAGGTTGGATAAATATATTTTGAAGCTTGGTTTTACCAAAGGTAGTTCTAATAGTAATTTATATTACAAGATCACTGATAATAATATTTTGATTATTGAAGTATTTGTTGATGATATCATTTTTGGAGTTGAAGATAAATTATGCATGGAATTCTCTAATAATATAAAGAATGAATTTGAAATGTCTATGACTGGTGAGATGAGATTTTTCTTAGGTTTGTAGATTACTCAAACTGACAAAGGCATTTTTATCTGTCAAACTAAGTATCTAAGGGAATTGTTGAAGAAGTTTGGTATGGATAATTCCAAACCGGTAAGTACTCCTATGGTGACAAGTGAGAAATTATCTATCAAAGACACATCTGCACCGGTAAATTCGACAAGGTATAAGTCTATGATTGGTGTCCTATTATATCTAACTCAGACTAGACCAGATATTATGAATGCAGTAAGTATTGTTTTAAGATTTCAAAGAAATCCTAAAGAAAATCATGAATGTGCAGTAAAGAGGATATTTTGGTATTTACAAGGAACAACAAAATATGGCTTATGGTACTCTAGAGATGATAACTTCACTTTATGTGCATATACAGATGCAGATTGGGCAAGAGATACTGATGACTGAAAGAGCACTTCTGGTGGAGCTTTCTTTCTTGGAAAGAAATTGATTTCATGGATCAACAAAAAATAGTCATGTATTTCTTTATCTACTGTAAAAGCTAAATATGTTGCAGTAGCAACTAATTGCACTCAAGTCTTGTGGATGAAGCAAATGTTGAATGATATCAAGGTAAATTGCAGTGAACTAGTAGTTATCTATTGTGATAACTCTGCAGCTATTGACATATCTTAGAATCTATTATTTCACACTAAGACTAAGCACGTTTCAATAAAATATAACTTTCTGAAGGAAAAGGTGGAGGAAAAGGAAGTTGAATTGGTTTATGTGAACACTAAAGAGAAGATTGCAAATATATTCACTAAACCGCTGTCTAAGGAATCATTTGAATATTTGAGAGATAGGTTAGGGGTATCTACCCCTCTAGCAAAAACTTAATTGATGGAGTAGAGCATCAGTTTGGTAAGCATCATCAGATTTACCTTTGCTCCAGATTGATGTAGTGGTGCTACTACTCAGGGGGAGTAGTCAGCTTTGAGATTCACAGGATTTTGATATCCATGTCATATCTTTGGCATTGATGTCAAAGGGGGAGAGTTATATGTGAAAAATAATGTCATAATATGTCATATGGGAGAGAGATTCAGTTCAGTTTCAGATTGGATTGCACTCCTCAGGGGGAGTTGCTGGGATTTTTCAGTTTTTCATTGTTATATCTTCTATGAGAAATTTTTGGCATTTCTTGGCACTTAGATGTTTTCTTTTTCACATCTAGTGTTTCCATCAATGGAAAGGGGGGAGATTGTTGGCAATATAAAGGAATTGATTATGTGTTGCACTGATGTTTTGTCATTGATGTCAATACTAGTTGCTATGATTGGTTATCGACAGACAGAATTTGGTTACCGATAAAAGAACTAGAGTTATCGGCAGACGGGACTATCAGTTGGATACTATCGACATGTTTGGATCAATTGAATATGTTTGGTTTTATGTTTCTAGAGTATGTTTTGGTTAGTTGATATTGACTTGATGATCAAATGCTATCATACACTCTAGTAAGCCTATTCCGGTAAGGGTTTAAGGTTTTACCAACAGAGCTTTTATTGAGAATCTTTGACAAGATGCATAAGTGGTGTTGGAGTAGCTTCTAGATGGAATTTAGGATGTAGAAGGTGATCTTTTTTCGTGTCTCGACTGATTGGAGACATCAATTTGGCGTGGTGAATCTATTTGGGTCCAGGTTATGGACCGGTATCATGTTACATGTTCTCTACACGTTATCGGGATGAATTATGGATTGGTTAATGTTGTTTTGGTCTAAAGTCAACATGGCATATCATTGTAATGTGGATGCATGTAATGATCTTATTGTAATATCCTCTAGGTGGCTAACCTAATTGGTTTAGACCTTAGGGTTTGTATAAATTGATGTAAGATCTCATTGTATATCGTGGTGATAATGGTCATGGAAATAAATATCATATGCAAAGGATATTTGGTCGATCATAGGTGATCGAATTGGGTTTATGTAAGAGGTGAAAGGCCTCTGATACTGAGCTTAATTAAGACTGTAATCAGGCATGGTAGATGTTATCATTGGCAGTTCATTCTTTTGGATTGTTGTCCAATTATTTTGAGGTGGTTATAACCTCTCTGTAGTCAGTGAGACTCCTTTGTAATGAGCAATACGCTCTAGGTAGTGTGCCTTCCTGCATGTGTAGGTCCCCTATTATATCACATACTTTTTGCAAAAGTATTATCTAACTGTGGGTAGGCTTCCCACCATGGTTTTTTCCTTTACCGAGTTTTCCATGTACAAATCATGGTGTTATGTGGTATGGTTGCTTTGTGTTAATTATTTGTTTCATTCTTAAGTTGTATTGCTTACCAGTTTTTGTTTCTGCTATTCCGGTATTCAATGTTTATGTGCTTCGGTTAAAGGTTATAAAGTGGTTTGATTAATATAATCTGTTGACAACTGATTCACCCCCCCTCTTAGTTATCCACAGGTTATTCTAATAGTATACATTTGGATAGCACACATGAAATTGGTAAGAAACTAGTTTCTTTTGGAAAGTACAAGACAATGACATATGGGGTTAAAGATGGAAAAGAACTGAAGAGATGTGAGTTAGTGGAAAACGATATATGTGTAGCCTAATTTATGAGAACATTTCAAGAGAAAATAGTTTGAGTACATAATGTATACACATAGAGCTAAGTGGTTAGATGAGAAATTCAAGTAATGTAAGGACACATTTCCTCTTGGTACCATTGTCTCTATCATTGATTTTGCTGAAAATTATATAATACAACCTCAAAATGAAGTACAATCTATGTATTACCATTCTATACAAGTTTCTATTTTTGTACACATAGCATTCAAGCATGCAGAAGATAGAACAAAGGAAGATAGAAAAGTTGTAAGAGAGTATCACTTCTACATAAGTGAAGATCATACACATTCATCAGAGTTTGTGCAAGGATTCTTTAAAGTTTTATATGATAATTTAAGGGAAAGGAACATACGATACAACCAACACATAATATGGTCAGATAATTGCACCTCACAATTCAAGAATGCAAGGATGTTCTATTGGTTGACTAGGATGCATGTGACAAGTGGTGTACAACATTTTTGAAATTTCACTGAGGCTAGACATGGAAAGGGAGAGCATAATGGTGCATAAGCATACGTAAAAAAAGCCCTAGCTAGAGAAGAATTGAAGTACGAAGGTGGTGCTGAGTTGACAGATGCATCAAGAATTGTGCGATGGTGTAACTCTATAATGGGACCAAGCAATGTAGGTACATCAATGGTCTATAGATATTTTTGGTTGGACACTTAATTTGACATTAAAAACTTTCAAGATTATTGTACAGTTGTAGGATTGAGTGATATGCACTCATTTAGAAGTTCAAATGCAAGATCACTAGTAATTTATACTAGACAGATTGTATGTTTTTGCTCTTCATGTATGTATTTTTTGTGGGAAGAATGTGAATCACAAGAGTGGGTTGACAAATGGTCTTGTAGACCATTGGTTACCATTGATTCCTATCAAATTCCCAAAGCACTACAGCTGAACTAGATGGAAGCATTAGTTGATTTTGACCATGTATCCGACCTAGTGGAACTAGGTGATTTTTTTGGTTAATTTTATTGCAAGAATTGTTTTTGCTCATTTTGTTACATCAAACATTATTTTTGGTATTAATTATAATTCTATAAAATGCAAGTCATGTGTATGCAGTTATTGCAAAAGAGAACAATGAAGAAGGAACAAATTACTTTTTGTGTTGTTGTATTGAGCCTAATAGAAAATTGACAACCACAATCATTGATGGAGAGGGTATTGAGTACCTAGTAGGGTCTTTTGTCGTGACAGGAACATGGCTTAAGAGATACCCTATCAAGAATTCTGATGTTTGGTTGTTCGAGGACTTTGAAACACATAGACATATTGTTCATTTCTCCAACCTTGTTCTTGCAACAAATATTCAATTGATTAAGTATCATGGTAGACCACATAACAAGAATTTATGGAAAGTTTGTGAATTTGACCACGAGGCAATACTTGACACAATATGGGTTAGAGCCGATCCAGAAGGCTCTCTTGATTGATTTTACAATTCAAGATAGAATGATTTTGAGAATTTCGTATATATCGTCGACGAATTGTTCTATATAAGTTTTTGGTATATATAAATGCCTATGAGCTGATTTGTACATATTTAGAGGACAAATTTTGTATATTTAAATGGCCATGAGCTGATTTGTACATATTTATATGCCAAATTTTGTATATTTAAATACGATGACCTGATTCACACATATTTAAATGCCAAATTTTGTATATCTAAATGGACATGACCTAGTTCGTACATATTTAAATGCCAAATTTTATATAAAAGTCCATGAGCTGATTTGTAAAACATTTTTTTTGTATATTTAAATAGCCAAGAGCTGATTTGTCCATATTTAGAGGCAATTTTTTTAATATAGGTGACTATATTTTGTGATGCATTTTGTATTTTTTATTATACTTCAAATTTTGTATGACTATTTGGTGCAGGGGCACCTAGCCATTGAGATGACCTATAAGGCCATATTGCATTTGTAACTATTTGTAATATTCCTTTTATGATATGTAAGGATATAAAGTCCATAGATGTCAAAACAACTCATTTGTGCATTTTCATGTTGTACTTTGCAAGTTATGGCCATTTTATTAAGTGCAACTTCTAGATTGCACTGGTAGGGTATGGCTCTTGACATTTTGGCTCATTGGGAGGCACAATAGGAGCATGCCTAGTGTAAACTTGCCCACCTAGACGTGCTCATGATGTTGGTTTGTGCGCATGCCAAACTAAATCAAATATAGCCTATCTTGCAACTTTGCATTACATGCAACTGACAATTTTTGCACCAAGTGAAAAAACACTACCATTTGAAAATCGCTCTGAGGTTGTAAAAAACTGAGATAGGTCATTTTAGATGAGCCTCACATGAAACTATAGGTTCAAATAGATAAATCATAT
This sequence comes from Cryptomeria japonica, assembly GCF_030272615.1. Classification (NCBI taxonomy): domain Eukaryota; kingdom Viridiplantae; phylum Streptophyta; class Pinopsida; order Cupressales; family Cupressaceae; genus Cryptomeria; species Cryptomeria japonica. The sequence continues at coordinate 585,652,375 of NC_081413.1, read as the reverse complement.
GCATCTTGAATTGCAATAAATAGTCCATCAAAGTTTGACAATTTTTTGGACTCAAGGCTCTTGAGAGATCACGTTGGTAGGGTATGACTCTCAATGTTCTGACTCATTGGGAGGCACAACAAGAGAATGCCTAGCATGAACCTTCCCACCCAAACGTGCCCATGACAAACGAAATTATCTCTAGCCTATCTTGCAAGTGATGATTTTTGCACCTAGTGAAAAATGCTATCATTTGAAAATGGCTCCGAGTTGTCAAAACCTAAGATAGGTCATTGTAGATGAGCCTCACATGACCCTATAGATTCAAACAGATAAATCATATGCGTCTAGGATTGTGAGAAACTATCCGTCAAAGTTTGACATTTTTTTGGACTCAGGGCACTTGAGAGATCGCATCGGTAGGGTATGATTCTCGATGTTTCGACTCATTGAGAGGCACAAAAGGAGCATGCATAGCGTAAATCCTCCCACCTAGAAGCACACTTGATGCTGGTTTGTGCCCACGATGAACAAAATTATCTCTAGCCTATCTTGCAACTTTGCATTGCATGCAACTAACGGTCTTTGTACCAATTGAAAAAATGCTACCATTTGGAAATGGCTTTGAGTTGTCAAAAAACAAGATAGGTCAATATAGACGAGCCTTATGTGACCCTATAGGTTCAAACAGATAAATCATATGCATCCTAGATTGTGAGAAACAGTCTGTCAAAGTTTGACAATTTTTTGGACTCAGGGCACTTGAGAAATCACACTGGTAGAGTATGGCTCTCAACGTTTTGGCTAGTTGGGAGGAACAACAGGAGCATTCCTAGTGTAAACCTACCCACTCAGACATTCTTGTGATGATGGTTTGTGCTCACGACAAACAAAATTGTCTTTATCCTATCTTGCAAGTTTGCATTGCATGCAACTGACAATTTTTGCACCAATTGAAAAAAATGCTATCATTTGAAAATGGCTCTAAGTCATCAAAAAATGAGATAGGTCATTGTAGAAGAGCCTCACATGACCCTATAGGTTCAAAAAAATATATATATGCATCATGGATTATGAGAAACAGTCTGTCAAAGTTTGACAATTTTTTGGACTCGGGGCACTTGAGAGATCGCACCATTAGGGTATGTCTCTTGATGTTCTGGCTCGTTGGGAGGCACAACAAGAGCATTCCTAGCATAAACCTTCCCACCCCAACGTGCTCATGATGTTGGTTTGTGCCCATGACGAATGAAATCAAATCTATCCTATCTTGCAACTTTGACAACAACTGAGCAACTTTGATAATAATTTATCAACTTTTACATCTTTTATCCAAATGACCCCAAACTTTCACAAATGGCTCCAAACTTTGACAACTTTGACAATAACTGAGAAATTTTTACATCTTTTATGCAAATGAACCCAAACTTTCACAAATGACTCCAAATGATCATTAATGGTCCCAAATCATCTTATTTACATGAAACAATAGAAAACAAGACAAAAACCCAAATTTGACCATTGCAAGCATGAGGTTCTCTCGCACCACTCACATTGAAAAATATAAAGGAAAGGAATCAAAAGCATCTAGTGATCATTACCATGGATCAAATCTGACCATTACTATTGAATTTCATTTTGATTGAGGCAAGGAGTTTTGTAGGGTTAATTCAATATTTTAGAAATCTTATCAAATCATATTCCACAATTGCAATACTTTATATCATAGATTTTTATTGTCTGTATTCATATTGTTGATTACATAGGCAAATATTCATTTAACTTTATAAAAGGGCAGCCACCAAATACACTAAATAGTTTGAGCAAAAATTAACCGTATCAATTATAAATCAACATTTATATATATCAAAATGCACAATAATGAACACAATGAACAAATTATGTATGTATCGAATATGCCTATCAATATCAACAAAATGCATAATAATGAACAGAATACACATTTATTGGATCGAATATAAGCATTTATATATATCAAAATGCACAATGATTTTGTATGTATACAAAAAAGGCATATATGCCAAGTCAATACAAGTTTTACAAAAATGTGGCATATGCCATGTCCAAATCGATATACAATAAAATTGTAGAATATATCTAGATGTATTGGTAATTCAATGACCAAAAATCACACTATATGATCTTATAGTTGTGGTGGATCATCAAAATTGAGCTTCTTTGATGCAATACGCAGCTCTGTAGATGGCTGCACAACCACAATTCAAAATACAAGTTAGAATCCTTTTGTAGAAAATAGTTCACAATTATCAACATAACTATGCATTTAACTATAATTTATTTGCAATTGAATTGTAGATTACCTCATCTATTGATCTGGGATCTACTGTCTTCTTTCTCTTTTCCTTATTAGACTTAGGAGTTTTCTTAAAATGGAACTTCAAAGGATCCAAGTTATGGCCGAACTGCGAAGGGGCCAATTGTAGATTAAATACAATTAATACAAGGTACTAACATATATAGATCAAAAACACTAAAAATCTACAATATATAGAACAAAAGTGTATCAAAGCCTGAGATGCTTCTTCAATAGACTTAGGAGGGCTCGCCATTGATGGAACAACTGCGGCTATTTCCTGTATGAAAAAAATGATTAAGATTAAATACAATTAATACAAGATAATAATATATATAGATAAAAAACACTAAAATTATACAATATATAGAACAAAAGTGTACCAAAGCCTAAGATTCTTCTCCAGTAGACTTAGGAGAATTCGCCATTGATGAAGCAGCTATGGGTATTTCCTGTATGAAAAATGATAAGATTATAATTTATCTAAAATTCACATGTGTACACATGCATATAATCATCAAATAAAGAAAATAAAGTAGAGATACATACCTCTTCCCTCTCTCAATCCTCTGGCATATCGAGTGCATTCAACAATTCTACAAATCCCAATTACCACTGTATATAAAACAGATAAAAAACACTAATCAATCTACAAGTACCAATTACGAAAATTTCAACCTTTACAAACAATTATGTCAATTAAATATGTGTTCAATCACCTTTTGACATTTAGGCATCCTCGATGTTTTCTTTCGCCCAGAAGGAGTCCTAGACACACATGGGTTACCCTAAAACAAAAAAAATAACACAAGAGATATTAGTAGATAATATTAAACATAATTTAACAAATCTAAAATTAAATGACTTGCATATTCAATCAAAAGAATACATAAAAGAAGGTGTGCAAAATATGATACCACATAGCTTTCTAGGCCAAAATCAATCGCCAAGAGCATGACATTATCAATTTGGGACATTTGGTCCCCTAACAATGCCTACAAAATACAAAATAAATATGCATTAAAGAGAGTTAGTATATCTTATAATATTTTTTTGACTTCAAAGTACTATTCTATTTTAACATGTTACAATATTTATACCTTAGGCGTCGAAGTTGCAACTACAACAACTGCGGGAGGAATATCAGATGGTGTATTAACACCCACTGCTGTATCCTGAAATGCATGTTGTTTGGATCAATTTAAATTGATCTATAAATGAAAATTCATTTACAATTACAAATTTTAAGTTATTGATAAATAAAATGTTATCAATTCAAATCAACACACCTGTGTCTGGGTCTGACCACCAAACACCATATCCATCAAATCATTAGTCAGTGCCACATCCTCTGTAGTGCTAGTGTGACATATACTCCCACAAATCATACATAGATAGGACATGGAACCATTTGCACTAGCATCAACATCCATCTCGGAGCATATAATTGAACAATTGGGACACACATGCTGAATGGGTTGACCAAGGCCAGGTGGCTCAACTACTGGATCATCGTACTAGCCAAGAGGGTGTGATAATTGTGTCCCATGTTTAATAATGACATTAGTCAATGTTGTGGCCACCTAAAGAGTCTGTAGCTCCATAGACTCTTTCAAGGCTACTAGGATCATCACATGCACCACGAGTTTAGGTGCTAAGGGGATACAACTTTGCAGGTATAGTAACCTCTGGGCTCCAGGTATATCTTGGCCAGAGCTACCACCTCTACTCTGGAACTCTCTCATATCAAAATAGTTCTGCTACTCATTGAGGATAAACTCACAATATAGTTTCCTTAAAAAATAAAATAGAACCTCAAAATTATTACAAGGTGGTTGGTCAAAGACCATCCACCACCTACCCAAAAAGCATTTTTTAGCGGCAAATGGCTACACCAATGCATAGGAAACCTCTTTGAATTAAGAGGTAAGGTCTCACTCATTTTATGATCAACAAAAAGAGATCATATTTGTGCTTTACTTATGTTTTTCTTTTTTACTTTATTATATGATAACCCATCAACATAAAAAGCATGACATTGATCCCTATAGCTTCCCCATTTTGTAATTTGTTTGGAAACTTCATTGGCACTACTATCCAATGATTCTAGTGTTGTGGCAAGGGATGTATGATGCTCATGCTCAGATGTTTTTAGTCTATTCACTAGTCTAGTTATTTTGGCAGTGTTTTGTGCTAACTAGTTTATCAAATCCTCCTATGTAGCTTATGAACGGTCTACGGGAGGAGTTGGAGGTGTATCTTGACTATTTTTTGTGGGTTCTCCTTTGGGTTTTGCCCTAAGTTTTTAGTTGTGTCTTGTTAGGGAGCAGGATTTTCATAATCTAATATTCATAACTAAAATTAAAAAAACTAATTAAAACCAATGAATTGAATTTAAATTGTAAATAAAATTAATCAAATGCATAAAATAAAAAAATAAAGTATGCTTCTTACCTCTTTCCATGATGTTTTTGTGTGATTTTTTGGATCCCATGCATGTTTTTCTATTTTACAAACCCTTATCTTCACTTGCGGCTGTGGGTTAAAATGACACAGTTGGCCGTAGTGAAATTTTTTTTATTGACAAAGAAGCACGTACGCAGTTTAGAAACTAAAACCACATATGGGGCTTTAGTTTCTAAACCACGTACAGGGTTTTAAAAACTAAACCGCATACTCGATTAGTATACTATAAACCTCGTACACGGTTTAGCTTCATTTAGGCTCAACAAAATGAGCCTAAACGCATATGGGGATTTTTAAATTTGAAATACCTCATACACGTTTGTTGTTTTTTCAAGTTTTTTTGGGGTGTGTCAACTTTTTTTCACACTATCTTGGTGCACACACCCTAATTCAAAATTGGGCTATTGTTTGTGGGACAATAACCCTCATACACGAAGAGAGGCTTATGTCATGGATATTTACATATCTAGAGAAACTTGACAATATCTCATAAAGACAACAAGAAAGATGATTTGAAACTCCAAAAACTAGATGCAACATCTTAGAACTAAGACCCTCATTATTAAGGAAAAAATAGAGCAGTATGGGATCTATGAAGGATCTCTCAAATAAAGTTACAAATAATGAAAAATGTATGTCCTCTAATATTATTGATACGCATTTCAATGAGGATCACACCTAGCACAATAGACCATAAAAACATGACTAATCTAAAAAAAATAAGATGAAATGATTAAAAAATATCCCTAAGGAAAAGAAATCGAGGATACAAAGAAGGACACACATTGTTATTGGCAAATGCACACTCCAATGAGACATTGTAGGTGATTGAAGGTTTTGTCATTGATGGCAACCTTACAATCCTATGACACCGGCAAGACAATTTACTGACACCAACAAAGACAGACTCTACACTGGCACAGAGACCACCGGCAGCAAAAGGAAGCATACCGGCACAGAAGCCGACAGGAATTTTGTTTGTAATATATTTTGTTTATTATTGTAAAATCATTGTAAGACAACTTGGCAAGTTCTACAATGATCTCTTATATATAAGAGATCATTGTAGAACATTTTGTAACAATAAAAAAAAGGAAGCAAATATATAGGTGAAATAAGGCAGACCTATTATGCGAATTATAGGTTAAGGGTTTATGTATGAAGCAGAGCTATAAACCAGTACTGGATCTAGCATAGTAGATGCTATTTTGAAGCAGTACAAGACATTAGATTTATATAATCCATTTTGTAAGTCAGTGAGACTTCCCATTTTGTAATTGAGCAGTGAGCTCTAGGCACTTGGCCTTCCTGCATGTGCAGGCCCCTCTTGTAGTAGTAATATTCTCTTATTGGCCAGTAAGTGAATATTGTGGGTCACAAATCCCACCAAGGTTTTTTCCACATCGGGTTTCCTCGTTAAACTACTATGTTATGGTGTTTTTTTCATGTGGTTGTTGTTATCTTTGTTTATTGCATTATTTCTTGTTTACCGGTATGCAGTATTAATATGTTCTACATGTTATAAGTTAAGAAAATCTAATAACCGGTTAGATACTAATTCACCCCCCTCTTAGTATTTGTGGGAATCCTAACAATTGGTGTTAGAGCTTGGCCCTCTATTTCAGAAGCCTAACAGCTTGAGGAAGATCTTGACACCAGTAGAGATGGAAAACTTCATGAAGCAATTAGAAGCAGCTCTCTCAGACTAGGATGCTGAAAAATTGAAAAATATCAAACTTGAAGATGATCTAAAAGCTGCACAAGATATTATTCAAGCACTTTAAGAAAATCTTATCATTTCAAGAAACAAGAGAAGAGAACTTTGTGAAAAGATGCAAAATGAGAATGATGAATAAGATAAAACAAGAAAACATGACAACAAAGAATGAGATGCAGGATATGACTATGAGATTTTGTAAAGAAATTGAAGATAGAAAGAAGAATGAAGAAGACTTGACTAGAAGACTGAATGAAGCTGCACATGAAAACACAAGACTTAGTTATGAAAATGATATGTTGAAGATAGATTTGATGCATGCATAGAATGACTCAAATGAACTCATGAGACAAAAAGGTATCTTGGAAGGAGAACTGGCTACTGCAAATCAACATCAAGAAAAATTCAAGAAAAGCTCAAAATAACTTGGTGACTTGTTGAAGAATCAGAAACCTAATGATAACACAAAGCAACAAGCAGAGCAATAGGCTCCATCACTGCAACAGGTTCATACAAAGACAGTGCCACTGGCATCAACTGAGAAAACCAAACCTTTGTTTAAAGAAATGGAAACACAAACTAACCTACCAGAGGTCACCACAAGCAAGGATATTGCTCCCACCGGCGGAATATAGAGTGTTGGCTCTTCAAGTACAGAATTCAAACCAACTAATGTAACAGAAGTTCTTTTGGATTCCATAAAGAAGATAACAGATTGTAGCTCACAGGCTTAGAAGGCAATAGATGACACCATTCCAATTTTGAAAATGATAGCACCAAAATGTAATGTAGATAATAAAGATTCTTTGAGTCAACTTGACACTTTGTCTAAGTATATTACTGAAAACACTGTGACAGTTGAACAAATAAAAGAGGAAGCATTCAAGGAGAGATTAGAGAAGGAAAAACACAAATTCTTTGAGGAAGAAATAAAGAAGTATACAAGGCAATTTGACACACTTCTACCGGAACTATGTAGCACATTGAAGGAATTCAAAATTTTGTACAGGGATACATGTAAAACTAACTTTCTGACAGTTGATATAGACAAGAAAATTAGCAAGATATAGGAAGAAATAAATTAACTAGCTGACAATTTCATCAATTCATCTGATTCATTATCAGTTTTTGAGTAGAAGATAATAGGTTTTGAGGAAGAACTACTAAAGTTGGAAAGAGACAAAGAAAGAATAAAAGGAAAGGCTAAAGATCTTAAATGGAGACTTAGTCCAAAATTGGACTATCTCACCTCCTTAAGGAAAGAAATATCTGATGCCTTGATTCAAGGACAAAAAACACCGATAGAGCAAATGCAACACCTCACCGGTACAGTTTAGAGGATAGAGGCCGCAATAAAAGACAACAAAAAGTTCATTGAGAGCTTGAATCTAGTTTTGGCAGATCTTTTTTAGATTTTAACCAACCGGTTACAAGGATGAAGTAGGAAACCACACTCATTGACACCTTGACAATCTTTGTCATTGATGCCAAAGGGGGAGTAGTGGAATGAGAAAAATAATCAGCAAAATGACTCCTCAGCTCAGGGGGAGCACATATTCTTTTGGTACACATTTTTGGTAAGACAATACCGACAGATTCTTTTTGGATGCCAGTTTTTGGATTTTTCTCATGAGTGTTGCCATCAATGCCAAAGGGGGAGATTGTTGGCAAATGCACGCTCCAATGAGACATTGTAGGTGATTGAAGGTTTTGTCATTGATGACAACCTTACAATCCTATGACACCGACAAGACAATTTACCGACATCGGCAAAGACAGACTCTACACCGGCATAGAGACCATCGACAACAAAAGGAAGCATACCGACACAGAAGCCGACATGAATCATGTTTGTAATATATTTTGTTTATTATTGTAAAATCATTGTAAGCCAACTTGGAAAGTTGTAAAATGACTCTTATATATAAGAGATCATTGTAGAACATTCTGTAACAATAAAAAAAAGGAAGAAAATATATAGATGAAATAAGGCAGACCTATTATGCAAATTATAGGCTAAGGGTTTATGTATGAAGTAGATCTATAAAACGATACTGGATCTGGCATAGTAGATGCTATTTTGAAGTAGTACAAGACACTGGATTTATATAATCCATTTTGTAAGTCAGTGAGACTTCCCATTTTGTAATTGAGCAGTGAGCTCTAGGCACTTGGCCTTCCTGCATGTGCAGACCCCTCTTGTAGTAGTAATATTCTCTTATTGGCCAGTAAGTGAATATTGTGGGTCACAAATCCCACTGAGGTTTTTCCCACACCGGGTTTCCTTGTTAAACTACTATGTTATGGTGTGTTTTTCATGTGGTTGTTGTTATCTTTGTTTATTGCATTATTTCTTGTTTACCAGTATGCCGTATTAATATGTTCTACATGTTATAAGTTAAGAAAATCTAATAACTGGTTAGATACTGATTCACCCCCCCCCCTCTCAGTATCTGTGGGAATCTTAACAATTTTTTTATTTAGGAAGGATCATGCGATTGTTTAGCAAGATTCGTTTTAGTGTGATGCATGTTATCTACCTCATAATTAATCAAATTGTGTTTTTGCTACAACACTTAAAGAAGAGAAAGGATTCCAAAAACATAAAGGTACACCTGAGTATTATGTGTTAGGGTTCCCACAGATACTAAGAGGGGGGGGTGAATCAGTATCTGACCAATAATGTAATTTTCTTAAAACTGAATATGCAGAATATAAAGTAACAGTATACCGGTATGAAAGAATTAATGCAAATAACATAATCAAAAGCATCTACATGAAAAGAACACCATAACACAAGATGTTTAAGGAGGAAACCCGGTGTGGGAAAAACCTTGGTGGGATTTGTGACCCACAATATTCATTTACTGGCCAATAAGAGAATATTACTTACAATAGGGGCCTACACATGCAGGAAGGCCAACTGCCTAGAGCTCACTGCTGAATAAGAAGTCACACTGACTTACAATGAGGATTTACATAAATCCAATATTCTGTACTACTTTACAATAGCATCTTCAATGCCAGATTCAGTACCGGTTCTTGCTCTATTCTTTACATATACCCTTGACCTACAATTCGCACATTAGGTCTGCCTTATAATTTTCTTTATGCACGCTCTATATACCTACAAATGTCTACAACGATCTCCTTTATATAAAAGAGTCATTTTACAATTTTCCAAGTCGGCTTACAATGATAAAAAAAATATTACATATCAAAAATCCTGTCAGCCTTTGTGTCGGTATACATATTTCCTTCTGTGCCGGTGTACATCTTTTGTGCCAGTGCCGGTGTAGATTGATCTTCTGATGCCGGTGCACTATCTTGCCTGTGTTATACTTTGTCGGTATAATATCTTGCCGGTGCCATAGGATTACAAGGTTGACTGTATAATGCTTTGCCGGTATAATGTCTTGCTGGTGCCATAGGATTGCAAGGTTGCCTGTATAATGCTTTGCTAGTATAATGTCTTGCCAGTGCCATAGGATTGCAAGGTTGCCATCAATGACAAAACCTTCAATCACACACAATGTCTCATTGGAGTGTCCATATGCCAACAATCTCCCCCTTTGGCATTGATGGCAACACTCATGAGAAATTTCAAAAAGATATCCAAAAATGTGTATACCAAAAATGTTACCAAAAATGTGAGGGCTCATCCTGAGCATGTGATCCCTGTGTTTTGAATTTTCTCATCTACTACTCCCCCTTTGGCATCAATGACAAAGGTTAGTAGATTTTGTAGTTGTACCAATTCATAACCTCAACCTTGTAGTTGGGTAGTTATTATTTGAAGAATATCTCCCAAAATTAAGTTTATACCATCCATAAACTTCTTGCTCTCCTTTATTGCTATCTCAGTTCTGTATACTATACCGGTGAGATGCTGCAAGTGCTCTACCAGTGTTTTACTACCCTGTGTTAGTGCCTTTGATATTTCCTTACGCAGAGATGCTAAATAGTCCAATCTTGTACTTAGTTTAGATCTCAAAAATTTTGCCTTGTTTATTATTTTCTCTTTTTCTCTCTCTAATTTGAGCAATTCTTCCTCAAAATTTGTTATCTTTTCCTCAAAAACTGATAATGTATCAAGTGAGTTAACAAAATTATGAGCAAGTTTATTGATCTCTTCCTATACCTTGCTCATCTTTTTGTCTACATCCGTGGTCAAAAAGTTTATCTTACAGGTGTCTTTGTACAGAGTTTTGTACTCTTTCAATAAATTGCACAGTTCCAGTAGAAGTGTGTCAAATTCCCTGTTACACTTCTTTATTCCTTCCTCAAAGAATTTATGTTTCTCTTTTTCTACACTTTCCTTTATAATTTCTACCTTTGTTTGCTCAAAATTTCCAGAAATATATTTACAAAGTGTATCCAACTGGCCTAAAGAATCTTTGTTGGCTATATTACAATTGGGAGCTATTAATTTTAAAACTGGAATTGAATCATCTATCACTTTATAGGCTTGTGAGCTATAATCAATTATTTTCTTGATAGATTCGAGAAATACCTCTGTTACATTTGATGGCAACCCAATAAACTAAGTGCTGGTGGAAGTGACCATGCTGGTATTGACCTCTGGTAGGTCTGTTTGTGTCTCCATCTCTTTAAGCACAGTTTTTCCTACATCATTTCTTACTGGTGGCATCTGTTCTGGAGCCTTTATCTTTGTTTGTTGCTCTGTTTGTGTTCCAGAATCCATCTTTTTCTCTGAATCTGCTACCAGTTGCTCTTTGTTTCTTGTTACCGGTTGCTCTTTGTTATCAGATTTATCTGTGGTATCCTTATCTACCACTATGTTGATTTTTTGAGTATCAACATTCATAGTATATAGAACTTCAGGATTAGGATTATTATCCTCTGTGTCCATGCTCTCAGCTGCCAGTTGATCTTCTGCAGTTGTTGTTTTAAAGGAGGTGGGGGTAAGTTGTTTCTAATCTTGATACTTGGTAGTCCACCAACTTTACCTTTCCCTTTGTCCTTTTGATATACCAGAATGGGCTTGGGATTCCTATATTCTTCTTGTTTTTCTTTTTCAACCATGAATTTATCCCAACCATCTTTTGTTTCATTTGAACCTTCAGTAACTCTACCTGCCATTAGTGATATTTGCCGGTGTGCAATGGAAAAAACTATCTAGTTGACCCGAGCTATCAAATCATCAATTTCCTTAGGTGAGTTGACCGGGTATACTACAAGTAATTTTTCTATTTTAATTTTCTTATCCAACTCAATTATTCCTTGCCTTCTGGCCTAAAGTCTTTTATATAATTCATCAGGAATTTCATTTAGGACTTGCATCAAAAAAATTTTATACATGTCCATGTGTAATATAACACTTTCCTCAACTTGTCCTTTCTCATCATCTGATAGGGTGTCATAGATTTTCCCTATGTTTTTCAATTTCCCTTCCTCTGTGATCTCATTCAGCAATATGTCAAAAGGGGCCAAGTCAGTGTTTGTCTTCTTCTTCCTTTTGGGGGTCAGCTTTTTCTTAGGTGTGGCTTTCTTGATTGGAGACCTTACAGCTTGTTGCTTCTGTCTTGTCCTTCTAGGTGAAGGAGTGGATACCGGTGAGGGGTCTCTTTTCCTAACAACTCTTTTGAAAGTTGCTGGCATATCTCCTTCTAAGGAGGTATCTACCAGTGATAGATGAGTTTCAGGCTGTTGAGCTGCCAACTCTTCTTCTGTTATGCCGGTTTTCTTTAATACATCATCTTTTAAGGCTTTTGCTTGCCTGCTTCCTTTCCTCACAGATGCCTCAACTTTCTTTACTCTCTTTTTAGATTGAATTTGACTTTCGATGGTCTCAGAACTACCAAATACTTCTTCCTTTGGTTCATTGGGGGCTTCCAGAAGTGCTTTGGCATAAGTTTCCACTATGTGGTCATCTGTTTCATACCCCATCTTTGTAACCCAGATTGTTCTTGGGATGACTGCTTCCATCCAGATCTCATCCTTTTTTATTACAAAACATATATCATCCTTGTATTTGTTGACAATTTCCTATGATAGTCTGATCCTCTTATTCATTTTAACCTTTAGGGCTTGAAAGTACTCATTGAAATTCTTTTCTTTGTTTTCACCTATGTTGTTGAATAAGTCAGACAATTGTTTTCCTACTGGTATGTCAAATCCAAAATCCTTGTTGCCTATACTGGGAGCCTGTTTGGTTATGTGTAGCATTAAGCATACAAGTAAATTTCCAAATCTAAAGGTTCCTTTCTTATCCTTCTTGATTTTTGCCAAATTGTCAATTAACTCATCTTTTAACCATTCACAGATATCAATTTTCACATTGTCCTTAACCATGTCATAAGCACTCTTTATGCATAAACTGGAAACAGAGTTAAGCCTATTTGCATGAGTTTCTTTGTAACCTAGAATCATGATAACAAATCTAACATTTGTATCGGTCACATCATTAACCCTCAATGATTTCTTGTCGGATGTTGCACCAGTTAAGTTTGTTACTAGGTCAATGGAGACCTTCTTGGTTTTGTCGGGTCTGGTACCGATGGAAGGTAACCCTGTTACTGCTTTCATAGCTACCTTGGTAATTTTATGCACTGAGTCAAGCCAAAAGAATGAGCCATGTACCCTGCTAAGAACTATCCTAACCACTTCCTTGGGAAATTCAGGAATGCAGAGGATTTCAGTGAATCCTAGGGTTTCAACAATTTTATGTTCAGGTTTCACATTTCCAGTATCGTCACATATAATAGATTTATACATGTTTTTGATTTCTTCATCACCTAATTCCTCTATGTTGCAATGAATATACATTCTAGGGTCTTCTGCATAAACAACACCCTTTGGAATTTGGGAAAACGCACCTATGTTGTCATCTTTCTTAGCTACCTCGGGAACTAGCTGAAACATGGGCCTAGGTCATTTTATAACCTCGACTACTATAGGGTTTTCTATGAATTTAGGTGCAGAGGAGGATGCCATGATGATAAATACCTTTTTCTGCCTTTGGATGGATTGATTGCTGAAGTGCTTTGCCTCTTTGCTCGGAATGCCTTAGCTCGGAAATCTTCGTGCTCTCTGAAAGTTTGAATTCACGGTGAAATGAAATGGAGCCAAAAACCTTATTTTATAAAGTCGTTTCTGTCACCTACCACATTAATTGTTTGTCAGTAATGTATTAACTCGACTTTATTTGCCGGTAATGAAGGATTTTCAACTTCTTTTCTCTAACCGAGGGAATAATAGCACATGTGTCATTAAATTGCCAAACCCTCAAGATAATTTTCTTCAGTTTCATGAAGAACATCCTGCCAGTGGAGCATTGCTCTGTCCTACCAGTGGAGCATTTGTTGGTTCTATAGGTGGAGGAGTAACCCCAACATTTAGATCACCTTTTCTAATCCATTGCTTTGAAATTTCTTTCTTAACCACTTCAACCTTTTCTTTACCTTTCAAGCTAGTACTTTTGTTAACTACTGGTGCACCTTTACTTCTACAGAATTTAGCAATATGACCAATCTTGTTACATGCATAACAAGTTACATTATTTTTCTGAATAGCTTTCCCATAACCTATGCTAGTTTGTGTTTTGCATTTATTTGATAGATGGCCAAATCTTCCACAAACATAACATCTTACATTCATTCTGCAATTTTCATAGTTATGACCAATCATTTGCATTTGGTGCATTGACCGGTGGGAGGATTGATGTTCTGATAATTCCTAGATCTACATTCATTTGCCCTATGACCATATTTATTATAGTTAAAGCATTTTCCATTGAATTTGTAAGTGTTAGAGGGTCTTACCGGTTTGCTTTGATCCTGGGTATTTGTAGTACTGGAGCTTTCTCCAACTTCAAATCCAACTCCAGAAGTGTCACCTTTGGGTTTTTGATTCTTCAATAAGGTACCAAGTTCTTCTGAGCTTTTCTTGTATTTTTCTTTGTGTTGATTTGCAGTTTCCAATTCCCTTTCCAAGATCTCTTTTTGTCTCATTAGTTCATTCGAGTCATTTTGAGTATGCATCAAATCTGTCTTCAACATATCATTTTCATAGCTAAGTCTTGTGTTCTCATTTGCTACATCACTTAGTCTTCTGGTCAATTCTTCTTCATTCTTCTTTTTGTCCTCAATTTTTTTGCAGAATCTCATAGTCATATCCTGCATTTCATTTTTTGTTGTCATGATCTCTTGTTTCAATTTGCTTATTATATCATTTAGTGATTCCTTCTCATCATTTTCATTTTGCAATTTTTCATAAAGTTCTCTTCTCTTGTTTCTTGTAACAGTGAGATTTTCTTGAAGTGCCTGAATAATGTCCTGAGCCGCTTTTAAATCATCTTCTAATTTGATATTTTTCAACTTCTCTGTATCATAGTTAGTAAGAGCTCCTTCAAGTTGCTTCATCAGATTTTCCATCTTTATCGGTGTCAAGATCTTCCTCAAGCTGTTAGGCTTCTGAAAATAGAGGACCAGGCTCTAATACCAATTGTTAGGGTTCCCATAGATACTGAGAGGGGGGGGGGGGTGAATCAGTATCTGACCGGTAATGTAATTTTCTTAAAACTGAATATGCAGAATATAAAGTAACAGTATACCGGTATGCAAGAATTAATGCAAATAACAGAATCAAAAGCATCCACATGAAAAGAACACCATAACACAAGATATTTAACGAGGAAACCCGGTGTGGGAAAAACCTCGGTGGGATTTGTGACCCACAATATTCACTTACTGGCCAATAAGAGAATATTACTTACAAAAGGGGCCTGCACATGCAAGAAGGCCAACTGCCTAGAGCTCACTGCTCAATAAGAAGTCACACTAACTTACAATGAGGATTTACACAAATACAATATTCTGTACTGCTTTACAATAGCATCTTCAATGCTAGATTCAGTACCAGTTCTTGCTCTATTCTTTACATATACCCTTGACCTACAATTTGCACATTAGGTCTGCCTTATAATTTTCTTTATGCTCGCTCTATATACCTACAAATGTCTACAATGATCTCCTTTATATACAAGAGTCATTTTACAATTTGCCAAGTTGGCTTACAATGATAAACAAAATATTACATATCAAAAATCCTGTCGGCCTCTGTGTCGGTATACATATTTCCTTCTGTGCCGGTGTACATCTTCTATGTCAGTGCCAGTGTAGATTGATCTTCTGATGCCGGTGCACTATCTTGCCTGTGTTATACTTTGCTGGTATAATATCTTGTCGGTGCCATAGGATTGCAAGGTTGCCTGTATAATGCTTTGCTAGTATAATGTCTTGTCGGTGCCATAGGATTGCAAGGTTGCCTGTATAATGCTTTGCCGGTATAATGTCTTGCCGATGCCATAGGATTGCAAGGTTGCCATCAATGAAAAAACCTTCAATCACACACAATGTCTCATTGGAGTGTCCATATGCCAACATTATGAGGATGCCAACATGGATTAGTTGGATACAAATGAGGGTGTAATTATTTCAATGTGATCACATTACATTCCATATGAGATATCAAATAATGATTTCAATCATCTCAAGGAATAGATGTGACAATGGTATAAGAGAGAAAAAATATATAATAGACATAAATATTCCCACTGAGGTTGTTTTCATGCATGTCCGAAGCAATTATTAGCTAAGAAATAGGCAATTAGATGTCACAAGCCAAGCTGAGAGTTTGGTTTCCCTAGATGTACTGACTACATAAATAAGAAAAGGAAAACAAAAGAAAAATGATGCAAAGAGGAATACAAATATAAATGCAAATAAATTTCTCATGAAAGGAAGATGCATGTGTCAAATGCAATCTTATAAAATCAATGTCCCAAAATAGAAGCAAACTAAAGAATTAACAAATGAGAAATTAGAGGTAGTTAAAGAAGTTGGAGTTGTAGTCAACACAAAATAAGTTAATGCTAGTGATCAAGAAATGCATTTCATCCATGACACTAATGTTATAACTATTCCACTTTCTAATCCTTTACCAACTTAGCTACCAATTGATATAGCTTAAGCATTGAGTTAGTTAAAATTTTAAGTTGTAATTTATGTAACAAAATGTGCTTTCAAAGGTATTCAATAAAAAAACTCAACAAACCAAAACAAAGCAATAATCAAGATTAGGCTAAAAATAGATCAAAGCATCACAAAATTCATTGCAAATTGACTATGATGATCTACTCGTCGCGTAGATGTTCCCAAGATACTTGATTTCAACATGTCATAAAAATTTAGCACCATAATGATTCTCTTAGGATTTTGATTCATGGAATATGAAAAATGGCCAAGTGTTGGTTCTATGAATAAGAAGAGAATGGAATAGAGGGCTAGTATTCAATCTAGGAGATCAAGGGTGGGGATGAGGATTAGGATTAAAGGGGAAATGTGGAAAGATAGGAGATGTGACATTTAGAAAAAGAAAGGTTGAAGAGATTTAAAATTAGATTTAATTCCATTTAGAATAAAAAAGGAAATATGAATTAAATTAAACAAGTTAATGAATTTATGACGCAATAGGTGCTCCCTCCTACCGTCAACTTCAAAACTCAAACACAACACAAAATCCATGCATTTCCTTCTCATTCTACCTATTCTCTTCTCCTGTGTGTCTTCATTGATAATCCTCTTGATTCCCCATGCACTCAATCTTACATTCTTCCTTTCTAATCTATTTTCAAAGTATTTTAATAAACTTCTAGAGAATACTTCAATCGTTTCTTTGGACCAACAAATTTTCATTCTACCATTTGATGAATGTGTTCCAACCTTTCTTGTAGTTTGTTACTTTGCTCCCATATCAATGTCCCTTCCTATTCACCATTTCATGGTGGAAAAATGGGAATGATTGGTTCTAATTCTGATAAGTAGTGAGAAATGAAGCATTTTTTAAGTCAAGACATTTGTCATGTTTAGTGGTGTCTCTATTTCTCACAACGACCTATTGATCATAGAAATTATATTTTGTTGATGGATTTTATTAACATTTAATAGAGTATCTTATCTAATTAAAAGTGAATCCCTTCACAAAAGATTTCCATAAGTAAATTTTTCTTATCAAATCTTTGACGAGCTACTAGTTTAATCAATTTTTTATCTCTATGGTCTCTATATAGCCTCATAACACAAGACACAACTCTCTTTATACGATTGAGTTTTTTCTTTTCCTTCTTTGAGAAGACTAATATTTAACATGTAAGGATGTCACTTCACCATTTTGAAATGAGAACCCTGAAGTGAGTTGGAATCAACAATATGGAGATAATCTAAAATCCTCCAAAGCTGGTGGAGAGATACCAATTGAAATCCAAAACACATCAAATAGGAAGAAAACAAATCGACAATATTTTTGGTTGATATTGATTGCGAGTCTATTCGGATGCTCTTATATCAATTTATTTAATTTAATAGATGAAAGGGATAAAGGTTGGTTAGACTAGGTAAATTAATTATCTTGATGGATAGGCTAGTATATAGAAGAATATGATAATTAATTAAATAATAATAAATTATTCAATTAGTCAGGATAATGAGAATAAAAGAATAATGTAGGTAAATCAACCAAATGATAATGGTTGATTTTATGTGTCTACATTTTGGCCATCTTCTAAATGACATTAGGATAACATTTTTTCAAAGAAAAATTAAATATAATTAACTGAAAGAAAAACTAGATGAAGAGATACCCCAACATGGAGGAAATAGGGGACAAATGATTAGGTTAGATGATGCCCCCTCGAGAGGGTGGACGATAAAAAGGGGCTTGATTAGCCTCTCAATAAAAGAAAAACATACAGAAAAAGAGATATGAGAGGAAAAAATAGGAGCGATGGAGTAAAAAGAGGTGGCAAGAAATAGTGAAAGAAATGGCATTTGGGGGGAAGGATAAGTAGTAAAAATAGAACTTTAATGACTCATTTGAACCCTAATTGATAAGAATTTGAAACTCTAAAGAAAAGCTAACCCTAGAGAATAATGGTCAACATAACTCATATAACATATTGCATGGACATAGTGCAAGTGGTAGGGCGATGATGACAAGTGGACCCACAGGTGTGTACCAAAAAACCTAGCAATTTTTTTTCATTTTGAGTGCTTTTTAGTAGGTAAAATAGGACAAAATGGTGAATGTACCCAATTGTTTTGGGTAGATTCAACCTTGAAGGGGCAGAATTGCTAATCCACCCAAGAGGTTGGAGGATTTATTAATCCACCAAAATTTCATTTAAAAGGGGAGGGAGCGTAATAGATGGGGAAAATTTGCCCAAACTAGTTCAAATGTATAAGAAGATGGGCAGATTCATAAATCCATCGTTTGGGAGGGGAAAACATGCATGGGTGGATTTGATAGAAATGAGACAAGAATGTCTTGGAAAAGGAGGAAATTTGCAAGGGAAAATTTGAAAAGGATAAGATGATCCACCTTGCAAAGAGGTAGATTCATCAATACGAGGAAAGGGGTAGAATTGAATAAAATGAGATGGATTCATTCTATGTAGGGGTGGATTTATCAAAAAGAGGAAAGGGTAGGATTGATATAGAAAAGGGCAATTTTTCCAAATAAAGGAGTGGATTCACCAAAAAGGGCTTTGGGAAAAAGAAAATTAGTAGAAAGACATAGAGTAGGTAGGACTAAAAGAAAATAACTGATCCATTGACTCAAAGATGTGTAGAGGAGGATAGAGTGATTACAAACATGGGGAGAGATGATCATAGGTGCTAGGCCTCACCCAACACTTCGACAAGGATGATTGGGATTAGTTGGAGATCCTTAGAATTATATACTTAATACATATGCCCCATATCAACTAACACTGGGTAATGTTGATGGCTTTGGCGAAGTAGTGGAGGCTAGAGATATCCACCTTTCATCTCTCGATTGGGAAGATCATCATTACTTTGTAGGATGTATGGAGGATCTTGTATCTCCTAATCAAGGAGGCACACATCTACATGATTAGGGTACTTATGGGAGAGATGTAGTGATTATTTGAGCAAGCTAATAAACTGGTCTGTCAAGGATAACTTGGCTTTGATCAGGCCCTACCCTAGTCGAAAACATGGAGTGGAGTTGTTTCTATGCCTCATTATTAGTGGACTACCACTACCAAAATCAGTGAAAGAGACATTTACCCTTCGTATTATCTTTGGTGGTGATAGAAATGGTGATAAATTCAGATTTACATGGGGGACCTGCATGTTTGTGCACTCATACATGGATTTGATGGTTTGTTACAGGAGATAGAAAAGTATAGCTTATGTGATACTACTATAAGTGTGGGCCTAGTAGCATATTGTAATGATAGGGATGAGGTTGGACTGGAATGCCAATGAGGTGGTGTTGTTTAGCTAGTAAGGAGGACTTAGATACAAAGACTTGGGGATGACTTGATGGTGACAAGTTCTAGATGATTTAGAGGAGTGTTACATTGTATGGTATCTATATAGGGCCAATATTGTGTGGATAGAGGATCAACACTATGTGTTATACATGATTAGCATGACATACATCATTGGGTGACCAAACTTCCTAATAGAGAGATATCAACTAGAAAGGGCAATGATACAATTTGGTACTTGATAGGATACCATTGAGTGGCCTCATTTCTTTTCTAAGATCACATGAGAGGTGTCAAATTGGGGGTCATAGATCTAGCGTATGATGGTGGTGATATAGTGGAAGAGGTTGGAGGAGGTGATATAAGACCCACAAAAAGGAGTGGATGGTGCCAACTTTAAATATTGATATTGGGATTGGTGATATGACCATTGACCATGCTAGTTAACATAGAGGGAAGAGGAAAAGACCACATGGAGAGAGGAGGAAGTTGTAGTAGAGGTGGCCTACATTAGGAGGAGGTCCATAAGATAGAATAGAAACTGATGAAAGAGAGGTAGAGGTGGTAAGGGGAATAGGAGGAAGGACAATGCTCAATTGAGTTGGATGAGGGGGAGGAGATCATGGGGGAAGAGCTAGTGGTAGAGGATGCGAATATGGTGTAGGAGGAGGATTCCTAGGAGGGGCAAGAAGAGGGAGAGGAGACTTAAAGTAGCATCAGTAATGGTGGCAGTGATGATGGGTCAACAAGCTTGAGAGAGGTAGAGGAGACAAGAAGAAGCATCATTAATGTTGACAATGAGAATGGGTCGATGAGATCTTCAAGCTTAGAAGATGAGATAGATATAGATAGATGACAGTCAGAGATAGAGAAGAGCTTGATGTGGGGGATGGACATGGTTGTTTAATTAGCCACAACACATAGTAAGGTTGATCACCTACAATTGCATATCATGAGGATGCAGTCAGAGATAGACAAGTTGATAGTGAAGTAAGATGGTTTCAAGGAGGACAAAATTATACTAGTAGGAAAGAGGGACACAAACCTAGAAGAGAGAGAAATGATAGAAGGGGTTTGAGATGGTTGGGTATTAGAGAGGGATATCCTAATATTAGAGAGGGGCATATCCCTTAAAGAGAGTAATACCCTCAGGACCTAGAGAAATAAATTAGAATCTGAGCAAGATAATCTATAGTTGAGTCATGATGCCTAGGATCAAGAGTGATCATCATGTTGGAATACTAGGATCACTAAGAGGAGGGGGGGTGAATCAGTGATCTATATAAACAAAGAGAATATTAATGAATTAAAACTTTAACACAATGATATTAATTTTTGTAGTAGATCATAGGACAATATCAACAACATTAGATAAATCAGTCATGAGATTCAAGACACAAATTCAAAATCATGACACCAATATTTGAGTGGAAAACCCTTAAAGGGTGAAAAAACCACTATAATCATGATTTATATTAGGACTCATTGGCCAAACCTCATTTGTTACAAATTAGGAGCACCAACACCTTAAACTTAAGGAATATCAACTCCAATATGAAGAAGCACCCACTCCTTACATATTCATAAAATGCACATCTCAAAGGATTACTCTATTTCCATACAAAATATATAATACACTATGATTCTTCAAATCATTAACAAACTGGTTTCAAAGATTAAGTCTCAATTTTGTAACTGTTCTCATTCACAAACAACCCTTCAAGAATATTGTGCATTCACAACTTTGTCATACATTTCAGATCTTCATTGATATAGCTTCTATCAACCAAAATTTCTGAGACGATAGAGTCTATTCATCAAGACCTCAGTCACATCTACACACACCGATATGCACATTCAAGTTCTGTTTTTCAATATACATTGATTCTTCATAACCTTTGCAATAATAACTCATTAAGAACATAGTTATGCATTATTAGAAAAACAAAGTCAATCATATTCTATTCCACATTATAATCCATTTTCTACAACATTAGAATTTCTCTTTCTAGTTGAAAGGAGAAAAAACAGTTTCAAAACTGTCAACATAAGATTAGTTGTTGTAGTCTAAAAACTTAATTTTTAAACCTGAACATTGTATGGCACTAAAGTTCAATGTTAACATAGAAGAAAATTTTGATATTAAATGTTGATACAAGCTTATCACTTATTTAAATATTAAACTACCTTTAGTGTCATAACAAATATTTGGTAGTCACCGTTCTTCCTATTGCTTGGGCTACAATAGATAAAAAATGCAATGCACATCATAGATTAAAGTGTGTATCTGAGTATAACAGCCATGAAGATAATTATTATGACCAAGGCAATTAACATTGAGACCAAATAACTTTACAGTGATCATAAACAACATAGTTATTGTGACTATTTCTGTTACCATAATGACAGAATGCAAAAACTTGTATTGCAGACTCTCTAATACAACACTACAACATACAAAGTACCTTAAAGTCACTATTCTTTTGAAGTCAACATACAATATTAATAAGTTTATTATTAAATACTTTTGTGCTTGTCAATATATTTACAACTCCAATATGCACAACTTACATCATGGGACTTCTATTCATGTTGCCATAATTGATCAATGCAATCACAATGAAATAGAATGAAGTGCTATCATATTTATGGACCTTCTTTGTCACCTTGTAACATCAACAACAAACTCATATTCCCACGTGTTTAAACTTATCCTATCACTTACATACCTTGTTCTACAAGCACACTTATTAACATCAATGAAAAACATGCCAAACCCATCAAAGTCCCCCTTTGGCATTGGTGTCAATATTGGCAGTAAATGTGTATCCCTAGACTCCTCCTATTTTCAATCATTTGCTAAAGAATATTATATACATACTATATACATATTATTATTTCATGTTGTTCAAAACATCTATCAATACCAATACCAAGCAACAAAATAGCTACAACCAAGCAACAAAAATCTACAACAAATATCTTTCAACAAAAAATTGTTTTAAGAACCCAGATCTGCCACTAAATAATCAGCTGATGTCCTCATCTTCTCCTTTGACATATATGAAAATGGGGAGAAACATGAGGTTTCAGGAAAGAAATAATGAAATAGTAAAATCTCCCCCTGAAACCAATCCAATTTATAAGGAACTAAGTGGTAGAAGAGAGAGCTAAGACACCTTGTTTTTGCCTTAAACTTTCAAACACATCCTTGGACAAAGGTTTTGCATTCATATGTCTACTAACTAACCAGTAGTTGCAACATGTTCCAAAGAAACATCACAATTTAACATACGCTCTCTCAAGAAATGATATCTAATATATATATGCTTGGTTCATGAGTGCATGACTGGATTTTTTGAAATATTGATTGTATTGGTGTTGTCACACAAAATAGAAATCGGTTTAGGTACATTTACCTTCATATCTGATAATGTTTGTATCATCCAAAGCACTTGAGTGTAGCCTCTACAAATGATAAGGATACAAATTCTTGTTTTTTTCTTTGCCAACGCACAAGTCTGTTCCCCAAAAAGAATGTTGCACCTAAAGTAGTTTTCATGTCATCAAGACATCTTTCCCAATCAAAATTAGTATAAGAAGTAAGAGTGAAATAATTATGCCTAGGATTATGTCCCTTTGATGTACCTAAAAATTCTTTTAACTGCACTAACATGTGATTCTTTAGGGATGGATTGATATCTTGAAACTAAATAGACAACTTGCATAATGTTAGGCCTAGATGCAGTGAGATAAAGTAAACTTCCAATCATTGATCTATACTCAATTTGATCAACATTTTGTGAATCATCAAACTTACTCAGCTTGTATCTTGTCACCATTGGTATTCTCACTGATTTACAGTCTTTCATATGAAACTTTTTCAGCATTTCTGTTGCATATTTGGTCCGAGATAGAAAAAAATCCTTTTATCCAACTATGAGATCTAAAATCCAAGAAAATATGATAACTCTCCTAGTAGTAACATTTCAAATTCAGATTGCATGGGATTAGAAAACATTGTGCTCATGTCATCATTGTTACAACCAAACACAATGTCATCTACATAAACAATTACCATAAGGACATGATCATCACCTTCCACCTTGACATGCAGATTGTTGTTCACTCCTCTTGTGAATCCATTTTCCACAAGGTACTTTTCCAACCTAGAATACCATGTTCTAGGGCCTTATTTTAAGCCATAAAGGGCCTTTTTCAACCTATAAACAAAGTTAGGATTCTCTTTACATTGGAAACCTTCAAGTTTTTCCATAGACGCTTGTTCATCAAGACACCCATTACGAAATGTTATCTTAATGTCCATTTGATACATTTTTTTTTTCATAAACTGAAAAAGCTAAGAAAATTTTGATTGCTTCAAGTCTAGCCATGAGTGCAAAGGTTTCACTAAATTTAATATCTTCAATTTGAGAATACCCTTTACAAACAAGCCTAACTTTATTCCTTAAAAATCTTTGCATTCGCATCCATCTTATTTCTAAAGACTCATTTTTCTCCTATTACATTTTTATCTTTAGGCCTAGGGACTTCTTCCCAAGTTTTATTCTTTTCAATATGCTCTAGCACCTCTTCCATAGTTTTAATCCAAGACTCATTATTACTAGCCTCAACATAGTTATTAGGTTCTATTGCTGATAATAAACAAAAATCATCTTGATCAACAGATTTTACAACCTTTCTCCTTGTTTGTATACCTGCCTCTTTGTCTCCAATAATTTATTCATGTGGATGGTATTTTGTTAATGTCTTTGATGGAGCCTTTTATCCCATCTTTTTTGCTACAGGAGATGGTTTTCTTGTTGTCTCCAATGGATCACTTGTCCCTTTTTCTTCTTTAGGTGCATCTATTTCAATTTTCGATTCTAATTCAAAATCTTCTTTTTTAACTTCTTCAATATTATTTTTATCAACTTGTATTTCTTGATCAACCTGCACCTTCTCATCAACTTTAACATGATAACTTTAAATAATTATTCTCAATCTTTTGTTAAAGTACCTAAATGCCTTACTATGTGAGGAATGTCCTAAAAATATACCCTTATCACATCGTGATTCAAAACTTCCCAAGTTTTTATCATTTCTCTTAATAAAGCATTTTCTACCAAAAATTCTAAAATGCTTAACAGATGCAGACTTACCAAACCATAACTCATATAGAGTATACTTGGTCTTGAACCTCAATTGAGCCCTTTCAATGTGTATACTTTTGTATGAATAACTTCCTTTCAATACATATAAGGTAACTTGGCATCATTCGCCATTTTGTTGAGGTGTTTTTGTACTAGCATATTATCTTTTGATCCCATGTTGTTCATGATTATCCTCAAATTAACTTGAAGTATACTCTCCACCCTTATCTAACCTCAAGCACTTTATATTCAAATCTGATTCTTTCTCCACCATTTTTTCGAACACCTTAAAGCTATCAAAAGCTTCAGATTTATGTCTCAATAATGTTACCCAAGTCATTATGGTATAATCATCTACAAAGAGCATAAAATACGTTTCTCCATTTATTGATCTTGTTCTAGTAGGACCACATAAATTAGTGTGAACAAGTTTTAAAGCTCTAGTAGATGGATATTAGTTTGAAGCAAGGCTTATCTTTGTTTGTTTTCCATGTTGACATCCCTCATAAACATTATTTGTTGGTTTATTTATGAGTGGCATACCTCTCACATTGTGATGCTTTCTCACCTTAACTAGATTGTCAAAATTCAAGTTCCCAAGTCTTTTGTGCAATAATAATCCTTCCTCAACCTATCCCATAAGACAAATATTATCATAATCATTAGTACTTGTGATATTTTTTAGATTGTAAACATTTCCCTTGGTACTTTTATTCAGTGCAACCAACTTCTGTGATTTTCTTTTTATTTCATAGCCTTGATCATTAAACAACACTTTGTAACCATTATCACAAATTTGGCTAAAACTTAGGAGGTTATGTTTTAGACCTTCATGTAGCGTCCTAAAATTGCGACACTTGCAATTTCGACTGCATTTGGGTCTTCACGATGGCGATGCAACACGGAACCTGAATGGAGACCCCGAAACTTGTTCATGACACCAAAAACTGCATTTCTCAGCACCCTGGCCTGATCCTCCTTGCACCCCGTTGTCCCTGGAGGTGGGACCATGGCGCCCAGCACCCTGGTCCTTGGTCCTATTTTGGGCCCAGTCTCCTATGGGACTTCGGGTCTTTTTGTTTGCAAATTAGAAAATAACATTTCTTGGTCGGCCTAAGGTCGGGAAAATCAGTCTATCAGCCCTAATTGACATGTATATAAACTACATTTCCTCTCCCATTTTGAGGAGGAAGGACATATGTGTACAAGGCGTGGAAACGATATTCAAGAATTCAAGCATTCAAGCATTCCTTCAAGCAATTGATCATTCTAAGTCTCCATTCAAGGCTAAGTGTTGCATTCAAGACAAGGATTCAACCATTGAAGAGGAGATCACATACTACAACATACAACATACAACATACAACAACATCTATACCTTCGCATATAAGGATACAAACATCCTTACAACAAGGTATTAGTACTTGTTTTACATTACATTTACAACATTTCTCATTTCTTGGTTAATTCCAAAACTGGGGTTTGACCTAAAGGCAAACCCCTCATCCCTAACCCCCCAATTGTCCTCTCTTTTCTGTGTGTAGGTTGCAGGTACGCGGCTGTAATTGAAGATCTAGAATCCTTGTGCAGAGACGAACAGATCCACCTTCGTTTCGCGGATTTTTCGAAGGACCGTGTGCACGCCGAGCACCATCGTCCCGTCAACTTTCGCTCAAATTTGCAGAACAGCACCATCTCGACATTTTACTGCTAATCCCAGGTCCGCAGCTTCATATCATATTCCTATCTCTGTTTATAAGTGAATCTTTCCTACTTTACATGCATTCCTAGTTCAATCATCCTATCTACATTTCTTTACAAAAGAGGGTATCCTTGCTATCACAACCCTTGAAACTCATATAGAATCCAATCTTGCATTGCGTGGGATTGGATCTTGTGGGTTTCAACCCCTCTTTTGAATGTAAAGTCCCTCCTAAGTGAAAACCATCAACCCTAGTGACTCTCCCTTCTCTCTCCTCGGAGTTGGGGAGGGGAGAATGACTAGGGTTCGATTTTTCCGCTTTACATTTTGGTGAACCCGACGTGAACATCCTCATTCTGATTATTCATGGTTAGATCTGAAAAATTTGCTTCCCTAATTACATTTTCATGCTTGATCTTTTGCAAATTTTAGAGGTTGATTGCATAAAAACCCTAAAATTTTCTTTTTAGTAATTGAGCTTGTGAAATGTTTAATTGTTAATGCTTGTTTCAGATCTACCCTTCTATTGCAAATTGTCAATTCATATTTGTGCTTTAATTTTGAAAATTAAGTGGTTAAATGTCAAAACCCTAATTTTTAAGACCTTCTTGATTCAACCTTTGACTGATAATTTCACTGATCAAAACACTTCCAAATCGGCTGTAACTTTGGATTCCGCAACAAAATCACAATATCTTTCATCCCTGAAAATTTGGAAAAAAGTTGCGAGGACCGTGTGCACCCTGAGCGCCATCGTCCCCGACATTTTTTCTAAAATTTCGGGAGCTAGATCTTACTGTATTTTTCTGCTAAAATCCAGAATTTTGGCTGATTTTATCAATTTTAACACCTTCAAAATTAAAGTCAAAGTTGGTCTAGTGATTGCTTGGATTAAGGCTTCTAATCATTCAAAAATTGTTGAACTTAAAATTCCTATCAAAATTGTGTTTCTTACAGTCCTAAATCTGAAAAGTGTGTTAGCATTCATTCGAAATTTCAGTGCTTTATTCAAATTTTTGCAGTTTGTGACCTTTGAAATTAAGTGTTTAATTGTAACAACCTTGATTTCCACTTTCAAATTCGAATTTTGCATGAAATCAAGGCAACTTTTAAATTTCAAAACTTGCATTGCTTTCAGTATTCCCTCTAAAATCATAAAATTCAAAATTTCAGTTTCCCTCTCTTTTTCAAAATTCAAATGTTACATTTTTCAACAATCTTGGTAGGGTTCAATTTTGAGATTTCAACTTTAATTTGGCCTATCTACAGATCGTAAAATCACTCAAATTTTTTCAGATTGGCTTTAAAATCATCATAACTTTCATCCTTGAAAATTTTGAAAAAAGTTGCAAGGACCGTGTGCACTCCGTTCGCCACGGTCCCAGACATTTTTTCTGAAATTTCGGGAGATTGTCCTGATTGCATTTTACAGCTTAAATCTAGGAGATTGGCTGATTTTATTGAAATTTGCTACCTCTAAAATTCAAAATCTTCTCTCTCTCTTTAGTGCATGAGTTTTACAACAATAAGCCCTACTTACACTATTCCCGTTAGACGAAGCCTTAGAATTAAGTCTTTCCAAGGTGTAATTACCGAGGAGATGGAACCTAATTTGAATGGCCTTTTTAACCAGGACATGGGTAATTCCTCTAATCCTCTTAATGATGAAGAAGCTCTCCATGAGGTTTCTGTAGAACAACTTTCAAAATTGGATAACCAATTTGATGATTTTCGACAATGGATGTCTCAAGAATACCCCGATAGCGAAGCTCTTTCATTAATTGAGGGTCTAAAATGTATGGTTCAAAGTGATAAGAATGGAATTGATATTTTGCGTGGTATTGCACACATTGTGGATTCGAATGTGATGCCTATGAAAAGTTGTGCTGAAACCTTAGGTTATACACAACCTCCTACTCAAGTCAATCATTCTATTCCTTTGACAACTCCTATTGCCAGTATACCTACTTTTACATCAAACATAATGACTACTTCAAAACAAGACATTCCCCCTATGATCACCAGTCATGGGGGCAATCCCTCTTCTTCAATCAACCCTCTTCCTTCATTCAATCCAACTTCTTCATTCATTCCTTCAATGAGTGTTCCTATTATATCACCACAAATGAACATGACGCAAGGGGGCAATTCATTTAAACCTTCCATTCCTCCTTGTAGTGTTCCTCCTGTCCAATCATCTCCTATGACTAACTATCATAGTGTCCCACCACCTTACTCTCTACCTTCTTTCAATAACATAACACCTCCATCACAATCTAACACGTCTAATATGAACTCTTAGACTGAAGCGACCATTAACAATCTTGCACAAACTGTCTCTTCTTTACAGCAACAAATTGCCTCTATGAATCAATCTAAGTTTAGTGTGCCCACATTTGATGTTGCGAGCCCACTTTCTCTTGACATTGTTTGAGCTATCCCCCCTAAACATGTTGAAATTCCGCATTTGGAGCTTTATAATGGTAAGGGTGATCCTTTAACACATGTTAAGACCTTTCAAACAATATGTACCGATTTTGCTTATGACCAAAGGTTGCTTGCAAAACTGTTTACTAGAACATTAAGAGATAAAGCCCTACAATGGTATTGCTTGTTGCCTTCCTATTCTATTACTTCTTTCGAACAACTTGCAAATGCTTTTATTCAATAATTTCAAAACAATATAAGTCCTAAAGTTACTTTGATTGATTTAATGCATTGCAAACAAGGTGTTAAAGAAAAAGTGACTGATGTCATTGGTAGATATAAGCATTTGTATGCTCAAATTTCCTTTCCAGTGCCTGACAATGATATTCAAAGAATCTTTATTTCTAATTTACAAAAAGATATTAGAGAAAAACTCCTGTTTTCTGAGTTTACTTCTTTCCAACAGTTGTGCGCAACTCTTCACAATTATCAACTGACTGTGAGTCAAATGGAACAAGCAAATCCTATGGCTCCGAGTGATAAGGATGATAGTAGTCAACAACCATTTGGGAAGTTTAAACCGAACAAAGAGTCCATTAAATTCAATGAAAACATCATCAACAACAATGTGAATGCAGCATCAGGTGTGCCTCCTATTTCTAAGTTTTTCAAGAAAGAAAGAAAGTTTACTCCTTTGAATGAATCATTGCATAGTATTATGAATAAGTTATTGGAACAAAATGTGCTTACTCTCCCTCCTATAAGGCAAATAGATCCTGCAAAGATTAATTCGCCCTATTTTGATAACAAATCTTTTTGTCAATTTCATCATCATCCTGGGCATGATACTGAAAAATGTTTTGCTTTAAAGGGTAAAATTCAAGATTTGATTGATAATAATACTATCTCTGTTTCTGGTGTGAATGATAAAGGCAACACATCTGTAGCTCCTCCTAACCAGAATCTTAAGATTTTTACTAATCCATTACCTTCTCATACCTCTAATGTGATTGATACTACTGATTCATCTGTCTCACCTGATGATCTTGTGTCTATGACTCTGAATGTGATTAACTTTGTGGAGCAGCAGAAAATCCCTAAAGAACCTTCCATCAGATTTGATTCTAGTGAAACTATCAGGGCACCTAATGGTCCTTTATATATAGTTGCAAAAGTCAAGAGCACACCTTGTCGTGGAGTGCTTGTTGATCCTTCTTGTATGGTTAATGTCATTACTGAAGAATTTCTTTTTACTTTGCAATTGAATCAAGTAATCTATGATGAAACAAATGTGGTTGTGAAACTATTTGATGCATTTTCTTCTCCTACAATTGGTTCTATTACATTACCTATTGAGGTCCATAACAAATCCCTTGATGTGGACTTTGCTATTATTCCATCATCCGAACAATTTCGTGTGAAGCTAGGCTATCCTTGTCTATCTTCCATGAAAGCTATTGCTTCTCCTATTCATAAGTGCTTGAAATTTCCCCATAATGGCGAAGTTGTTACTGTCAATCATAGTCTCTTTAAACCAGCTGAAAGAACTTCTAGTGTTCCTATTGATTACTTTTGGCCTAAACAATTCCAATCCCTTCCACCGCAAAGTGATCATCTTTTCAAATCTTATCAGAAGTGGAAAAAAGATATGATCCTATCTCTAAGTGAACCTAGAACACCCAAACTTGACATTCCTATCGTTCTTGAGAAGGAAATTCTTCCTTTGAAAGATAAAACTAATGTCTTTCCTCAAGAAGATTCCCAACCCATCCCTATGGATGTGACTATGCCTATGACTAATAAACTTCCTAAAAGTAGACCTATCCCTCCTCGTCATGATGGACCTGGTCTCCTTCCTAAACCGAATATTCCTCCCTTATATGGAGCAGTTCCTCCTCCTTCCTCTTATGGAGAGAAGAGAGCTTCCTCTTCTCCTATTATTCAACCTAAGAGACCACAACCTAAACACCCAAGTGAAAAGGATGAGAACATTCCTCCTCCTCAATCTTCTCAACTTCCTACTAAGACTAGACGAAATCGTTTTGTACGTGAACGCCGACGAAAGCGTCGTCTTAGAGCTCAGGCAGCTGCTTCTCAAACTTTGCAATCCCCAAAAACACTTTCAGCTAGTATTATTCCATTTTCTCCTTAGCCGACGATTGAGCCGAAATCTCCTAAACATAAGATGCATGATGGTCTTGATCCTGTGCGAGTTAAAGATCCTATTTTTATAAATCTTGATGATGATATAGATGAAAATTTTATTCATGATGAAAATGTTACTCCTGTTCATTCTGATAGTGAATATGAATATGTTGATGTTGATAACCATTTATCTAACGCATTTTCTAAAGCACTTATCCTAGCTCCTAGACAAGAACACCATGGCTTGGGATATGAACATAGCCCTTGTTTGGATCTGGTGATAGCTCCATCTGCTGTGTTGGATGTTCCTCCTCTAGCGTGTTTCCTACCTTCCCGAAATATTGATCAGCAAGATCGGGGGTAGATGACATGCTAGACTAGTTTCATTAGCATAGCAGATTCTCTCCCCCTCTCTTTTGTTACTTCTTCTATGTGTTATTCTCATTCTTCTATTTGTTGTCCTTAGTGTTGTCTACTTAAGGACGATGCAAAACATTGAGATCTCTTTTGGTCTCTCTCATGTTGACTCAAAAGACACATGTGTTCCCTTCTTCTAGGTGACCTTACTTGATTGGGGAATGAAGAACAATTATGCATACATACATATGATATACATGAATAATCATACAGCATACTGACCTCGAGGAAAGCGAAGTCACCTTGTGCTTTGTGTTTTGTGTCTATTATCCTTGGGCTTATCTCACACTTGGGGGCTAAATCCTTGTGATAATGAGCTCCTTTCCCTTCTCATTCTTATATGTATCACTACCTTAAAGAAATCACCCCTAGTGAGGCATGTGCAATCGCTTTAACGTAGGGGGGCATACATCCCGTTCATATCTTTTCAAGATACTTGAAAATTTCTTGACAAATTTAGCTTTGCCTTGAAAATTTTTGATATCTTTCTTGCATGACTCATAGTGAGGGAACCTTCCTACTGACAGTCATGGTTCTCCCTCATGATCTTCCCTTTTACTTTGTCAATCGAAGTCGTAAGATCCTTAATCCACTGGGGGCTTGGTGTATCTTGCCTCCTTGACGTGGTGAAAGTTTTTCAATGTTGTTTCCTTGTACTTTACCGGAAGTATGAGCGTACGCTTATACTCCCGCTAAAGTGGGGGCTAAATGTAGCGTCCTAAAATTGTGACACTTGCAATTTCGACTGCATTTGGGTCTTCACGATGGTGATGCAACACGGAACTTGAATGGAGACCCCGAAACTTGTTCATGACACCAAAAACTGCATTTCTCAGCACCCTGGCATGATCCTCCTTGCACCCCGCTGTCCCTGGAGGTGGGACCATGGCGCCCAGCGCCCTAGTCCTTGGCCCTATTTTGGGCCCGGTCTCCTATGGGACTTCGGGTCTTTTTGTTTGCAAATTGGAAAATAACATTTCCTGGTCGGCCTAAGGTCGGGAAAATCAGTCTATCAACCCTAATTGACAAGTATATAAACTACATTTCCTCTCCCATTTTGAGGAGGAAGGACATATGTGTACAAGGTGTGGAAACGATATTCAAGCATTCAAACATTCCTTCAAGAAATTGATCATTCTAAGTCTCCATTCAAGGCTAAGTGTTGCATTCAAGACAAGGATTCAACCATTGAAGAGGAGATCACATACTACAACATACAACATACAACATACAACAACATCTATACCTTCGCATATAAGGATACAAACATCCTTACAACAAGGTATTAGTACTTGTTTTACATTACATTTACAACATTTCTCATTTCTTGGTTAATTCCAAAACCGGGGTTTGACCTAAAGGCAAACCCCTCATCCCTAACCCCCCAATCGTCCTCTCTTTTCTGTGTGTAGGTTGCAGGTACGCGGCTGTAATTGAAGATCTGGAATCCTTGTGCAGAGATGAACAGATCCACCTTCGTTTCGCGGATTTTTCGGAGGACTGTGTGCACGTCGGGCGCCATCGTCCCGTCAACTTTCGCTCAAATTTGCAGAACAGCACCGCCTCGACATTTTACTGCTAATTCTAGGTCCGCAGCTTCATATTCCTATCTCTGTTTATAAGTGAATCTTTCCTACTTTACATGCATTCCTAGTTCAATCATCCTATCTACATTTCTTTACAAAAGAGGGTATCCTTGCTATCACAACCCTTGAAACTCATATAGAATCCAATCTTGCATTGCGTGGGATTGGATCTTGTGGGTTTCAACCCCTCTTTTGAATGTAAAGTCCCTCCTAAGTGAAAACCATCAACCCTAGTGACTCTCCCTTCTCTCTCCTCGGAGTTGGGGAGGGGAGAATGACTAGGGTTCGATTTTTCCGCTTTACACTTCAACAAATTATTCATCATGCATAGGCATATTTTCATTCGATAACAAATATCCACCTTTAATTTGTCTAGAGAAATCATCACCAAAACTTATAGAACCACCTTAATAAGTATCTAATTTAGTAAATTTATTCCTATCACTAGTCATGTGGTTTGAACAACTACTATCTATCACCCATAGATCCTTCTTTTTTGTATGAAAGACAACTTGAAAAAATAAGGACTCGCCAGTATTCTTCATCATATTTGATTTCTAAACCTTGTTTTCCTTTGTATTAGATTTTTAAAATTTTATGTACTCTTCTCAGGATAAGCAATATGCTTCTCATTTTTTTTTCAACCATATGTGTGCAATATATCCTCACATGAGCGATGTTATTGTGCAATTGAAACATCTTGGATTATTCATCATATAAAAAGAATTTCCAAAACCAAATCTAGAATACCTTCTCAAAGAGATTTTGTAGTCATTCATTCTATGTCCAAATTAATTGCAGTAGAAGCAATAACCAACAATATATCAATTAAATCTAAAAGGAATCCTTTAGTAGAAAATGATGAACTTTTGAACATGTTCATTTGACCTGTTGCATGTGTTGGCATTTGGAGGAATTGATTATGTGTTGCATCGATGTTTTGTCATTGATGGCAACACCGATTGTATTGGTTGTTTACCAATTTCCAGTTGGTTCTGGTAGAGTGGTTGATTTATTATATTCATCCGGTATGATCCGGTATGCTTTGGTTTGTGGAATTTGTTTGGATCTATCATTCATGCTCTTCAAATATGTATCACGATCAGTTGGTTTGGGATTTGATGACTCGGGAGCTGTCATTTGTTCTACTAAGCGTTTTGGTCACTGGTAAGGGTTTTACCGACATAGCTTTGTTGAATATCTTTTGATACACATGATAAGTGGTGTTGGTGTGGATTCTAGATGGTTCTTAGGATGTTGTTGGTTATCTTGTTCATGTTCCAGTTCATCGGTGGTGTTGGATTTGGTTTATGGGGACCTATTTTGAGTTCGGTGTTATCTATTAGACCCAATATGGAAAGCTAATTTACTGAGAGGGGAGGGGTGAATTAGTAATTCAAAACCTTTCTTTAATAATAACCTTACTATTATGCATAAACAGAATAGTGCAGTAACATAAAATAAAGTTAAAACAAACAGATAACAATCATACATGATTCACTCCATAACACATATATTTTGGTCACGCAAAAACTCTTGGTTAGAGAGAAAAACTATGGTGGGGATGGCACCCACAACTTCACTACTGCAATAATAAAGATTGCTCGGTTAGAGCTACATTTAGCTATTTTTGATAGCTTACCCTATTAAGAGTATCAAGATCTGTTAGATCTACCTTACTAAAGGATTTTACAACACTATATAAATGTTGCACCTGGTTAGAGGATTTACAATTTATAGACTTGGTTAGAGTCTTTTACCCTGTTAAAGGTTTCTCTTATAAATTCAAAATATTACAATAAGACTTTACAAATATCTGCAACTTTACATCTGAAATGCTATAGCAGATTCTATGTGCTCAGAATAAGATTACCTAGCTTGTAGCATACCTCAGTAACCCATATTGTAACTTAGTAAACCCTTCTGTTTACTCTGTTCTTCGACTATTCACTGATAACCTTCTCGATGACCTCTCTGTGTCTTTGTAACAGTCTTCCTTCATGCATACACACATATATCTCACATCTCTTATATCTAACCCTAAAATCATGCTATATAAATAGATCTCTTATAGCGGTGATCTAGTTCATTGCTTCGATCTTACAAAAAGATTCCTCGAATGAATAACTAAACAAAATATTTCATTAGTTAGATTGACCTTGCAATCAAACATAATCTTCTAGTGCAATTTCCAATGTAAAAATTGTTAGATGTGCCTCGATCTTGTAACACGTTTTCATGTGCATGTCCAGGTTCAATGTATCTAGTAAAACGTTTCACTTGGTGATTATCAACTTGGTGAGTTAACTTTATTTCTTGGTAGCCATGAAACAATACTCGGTAAACAGCTTGGTGAATACTGCATTCTATGACTGCTTTCTTCTATAACCGACTAGACTATTCATACCGACTTCTCTATGTGTACCGACTGCATGATTCAGTAATACTAACCGACTAGAATATATAGTATGACTTTGGATATAAAACTAATGGCAATTTGATAAGTAGTAACAGTTATCTAGGTTATGGACTAGTTTATGTAACGTGTTGGAGGATGTTCTTGATGCATTACCGATGGGATTTAATGACTGGTTTATATTGTTTTTAGCCTAATCCGACTTGGTTGATTGTTTGATTGCGGGTTTATGTTGTTAACTTAATGTATTATGTTTTAGGTGGCCGAGCTAATTGTTTAGGTCTCGGGTTAGTATAAATATGATGTAAGATCTCTTTGTAGATCATGGTATATGGGCATATGGGATTATGTTTATCTATGTGTGCATAATGTTGTAATCATATGCAGAAGGTTTGGTCGATCATAGGTGATCAAATTGGGTTTGTAAGAGAGGTTTCAGACCTCCAGTATTGAGCATAACTAGAACTATACTCAAGCATAGGAGAAACTTGCAGTTCAATCTTTATTCTAGATTGTAGTCTAGATTTATTTTGTAGTCAGTGAGGCTCCTTTTTGTGATGAGCAGTGCGCTCTAGGTTGTTGGCCTTCCAACATGTGCATGCTCCTCATATTGTAATCACATACTTATTGTGGAAGTATTATCTGACTATGGGTAGGCTTCCCACCATGGTTTTTCCCTTTACCGAGTTTTCCACATACAAATCTTGGTGTCATGTGTTTTGGATGGATGGTAACTATTCTATGATTGATGCTTATGTTTAATTGCTATAACAATTATTCTGGTATTTGGTTTATGCATTCCGGTATTTAGTTTATGTGTTTTGGTAATAAGGATTTAAATGCTTAAAGTTCTATAATCTGATGACAACTGATTCACCCCTCCCACTCTCAGTTGACCTTTGGTTATTTGAGCTGTCTAACAATTGGTATCAGAGCTTGGCCCTCTCTGTAGAAGCTTAACCGCTTTAGGAATATCCTATGGCAACTAGCAGTTCAAGTTCATCAAGTGCATCTACAGTTGTTTTCTGAAGAGAAATTCCTAGGCTTGATGGAACAAACTACAGGGTATGGAAGATTTCGATGGAGAATCATCTAAGATGTCTTGGAAAGGAGATTTGGGAGATCCCTATGAATGGTGTTACAACATTTAATCTGGTATCTGGAAATCCTCCTCCGACAAGTCTGGATAAAGAGCTTAAGAATGATTGTAGAGCTAGAGAAGCCCTTTTGTGTGCACTTTCTGATCAGCAAATAATAAGACTAACTGACAAATCAACTATAAAGGCTATATGGGACAAATTGGAGACTCTGAATGAAGGTGACCCTACTATTAAAATTGCTAATTTTGATGATTACTGGTTGAGGTATGAGAACTTGAAGATGGATGAAGATGAAAGGATTACTGCTTTTATGGAAAGAATTAATAAGATTATTTTGGGAATTCAATGTTGTGGTGGATCTCTGAGAGAAGATGAAATAGTTTCTAAAGTACTAAGAGCATTGCCACCAGCTTATAAGATGAAGGATACTACAATTAAAGAGTTGATAACTATGGAAAACACCTCTGTTAATAAGGATACCTTGGTTGGGAAGTTATCTACTTTTGAGCTTGAGGAATTTGGACCTTCTGGAGCTGTGAAATCTGAACCTTCTTTTCATGCATCTACATCTTCTACTGGCAAGAGTGATTGGAAATATTTATATGCAAAGGAACTAGAGGATATGAAGAAAGAAGATGAAGAGTTTGAGCAACTTGAAGCCTTATTTTCTAGAAGAGTACCTAAATGATTGACATGAAGTAAGTATGAAGGAAAATCATATTTTAAATGCTTTGCATGTAATAAGATAGGCCATTTTGCATCTAGATGTCCTGAAAGGAATTCAAGATTTGAAGAAAGAGGTAGAAGATCTTTTAGGCCTAACCATGATTATCAGTACAAGCATAAGTACACGAGAAACAAAGAAAAATCATGTTACTATGCGGATGAGGAAGGTGTGACTGATTCTAATGATGAATCGACACAAGATTCAGCTAGTGGATCCGACAAAGGAATGGGTATTTTTGGCTATCAAGGAAGATGATCTAGTGCCTGAAGAGAAAGCCCTTGCTGCTAAAATTGAAGACAAGGATGAATGGGTAATTGACAGTGCATGTTCACATCATATGACTGGAGATAAAAGGAAGTTCTTATCTATGCAAGAATTTGATGGTGGTCTGGTTAGATTTGGAGATGGCAAAGCATGCATGATCAAGGAAAGAGGAAGAATATCATTGGATGGTAAGCATAACACTCATAATGTTTATTATGTTGAAGGTTTAAGGCATAATGTTTTGAGTGTAGGATGGTTGGTGGATAAGGGATTTTAGTTATAGTTCAAGGATGAAAAATGCAAGATTATCAACAAATCTAGATTAGAAATTGCAACCGGTACACAAACTAAAGGTAATATCTTTCATTTGAACTCTGGTGAGAAGATATGTTTGATTGCATAAATTAATGAGAGTTGGCTATGGCAGAAGAGGTTGTGTCATGTGAATTTTGATTGCATTGTGAAGATCAATTCTACTAAGGCAGTTAGAGATATACCTAAGATTGTAAAGCCCTATGATGGTATGTAAGGAATGTCAAATGGGAAAGCAAGTCAGAACTTCTTTTAAGAGTATAAAAGACAAATCTAATGATGTTCTTGATCTTATTCATACTGATTTGTGTGGTCCTACTAGAATCAAAATTTTTCAGGGTGATAGATATTTCATGCTAATCATTGATGATTATTCTAGAATGATGTGGGTTACTTTTCTAAGGGAGAAGTCTGAAGAATTTGAAAAGTTTAAAATCTTAAAGCTAAAGTTGAGACGGAGACAAGATTGAATATTAAATGCTTAAGGTTAGATCAGGGTGGAGAATTCATGTAATGCCCCGCCAGGAACCCTAAAGGAAAACAACACAACTAGGCAACTAAAGGGTGGATTTTATTTTTTTTAAGATTAAGTGCATTAATTATAACAATAGCACGTTTAATAACACAACGGAAGTCTAACACGTGATTTCCTAAGGGTTACCAATGAAGAGTAATTCATAGATTATATTAACACCATGGTTAATCCAATTGTCCATTTAATTAGGTAAATTCAATGCTTAAGAATAAACCTACACATACATCTAAATTTCATAATGAAAGAATTAAAGTATTCCAATGCATTTATTTATCCATAAACCATTTATGAAAAATATTAAAGCAACTGAATTAACATACATTCCACTGATATAATATTATAATATCCATAAATACATGGCTTCCAAAAATACTATGGAATCTAGAAGTTACAATATCAAGGTTACATAAAAGTTTGATACAATGACCACAAGGTCTCAACTGAACAAAGACCATGAACATGAGCTGGTACATGAACCACAAACTAATAAACACCAGCGAAAACTTTCCTCACCTGAAGATACAATCCAGAACATCTGATGGGAAGTGACACTACCACCCAACCATGTGATCCCAAAATGGAACCACCCCACTGTGCTAGGAGATAGTAGAAGACCCTCAAGCAAGCAAAATAAGAAAAGTATGACAGAACTACATGACTCCACAAAATCCATGTGACTCAACTCATTAACACTAGTGACTCTAAGGAGAAAGTGTCATCATATGGCTTAAGGTGGTTACCCTGGTAGGTGTCCATAGGTCCCGACCCCGATCCTAGGTTATCCTGGTAACCTCTCCCGAACCTCCGGCTCCATCTAAGCCTCATGTGGACCCTACCAATCCTTCTGTGAAGACAAGGTGACAGGTTTGCCATTCCAGGCCTTCTCACCACATCCTGAGCCTATACAAGCACTCAACCATGTACGAGGCACATTATCTTAATTAATATTTAATCTACCCAACCCCTAATCAATTATTAGGTTATCACTTCTTAGCTGACTTTTGAGGGGTTATCCTGCCATCCACTTCGGGCGTGGCCCCTGCTCAAAAGCCACTCTCTCTCATAGGACACTAATAGGAAAGGTCTCTCTATAAGAACTCTATGGCAAAACTGACAACCATATCTAATCCTGACAAACCATAGGTGAAGGATACACAATCACTAACCCAGGATTGACCATTTGGAAACGTAACACACAATGGCTCACATCAACAGGGTTATACAACAACACCTGACCAAGGGGGTATAACAACATATGACATAACGACAACTTAACCAGAATTGCAACGAAATTAAGCTTGATTGCAAATACCATCTACACAAGATCCTAATACAGGCAATCTTTTCTTTAAACAACCAAAAGCATAAAATACTTGCAATTAAAGTTTTTCCAGAAAATACAACTAGATTAATACAAGGAAATCAATGTTGTCATTTGTCCAATAAGATTAAATAAAACCATATTAAAATTAACCCCCTAATTATATATGTTCATGATTAATTTACAAATAAACCTGATTAGCTTATATCAATAATCTAAATTAAATTTCAAATTAAAAATATATATAATATTATAATATATTTACATAAATATATAAATTCTTCGAATATAATATCATATAATTATATCACATTAAAAATATATAATAAAATGAAGATTTAATTTTGCAATAACTTTTATTTCCAATAATTATGCAATACTTTATTTTCAGAATAACATAATAAAAAACAATGAAAATACTATATATATATATATATATATATATATATATATATATATATATATATATATATATATATATATATATATATATATATATATATATATATATATATATATATATATATATTATTTTTTTAAACTTAATAAAAATTAAAATAAAACTAAAATTATAAATTCGGTGGGCAAATACAAAGGAAGGCACAGTTTATTGGCTGCCCCTGCTACCGCAGGGTAGCAAGTTCTACCTTGGGGTAGCAGGTGCTACCTTACGGTAGCATTGCTATCGTGGGGTAGCAGGTTGTCGCCTCCCCCCTGTTTTAATTAATTTTTTATTTTTAATTATTTTATTTTTATAATTAATTCAATTCAACAAAATTGAATTAACAGAGATTTTTTTTTATTATTAAAAATTCAATAGCATACAGTAACAAATAAATTTCATCCTCAATAATATTTTTTTCCCCCAAAAATTTAATTAATACAAATCTCCCATACATTTAATAAACCAATAATTTTAATTCATAAATTAATTAGTTAAATTTATTACCATAGTAAACTAAGTAATTTTCACAGAGATGTATAAATATTGACAGAACAGTCATAGCAAAATATCGAAACCAATACCAATCCAGAGGACGTTTTCTCTGGCGAAACCCATTTTCTTGCAAAACTTGCAACTTTTAATGCACAGTAAAACATCTTGGCAAAATTTGCCAGAATAACTTTTCCAAAATCCTCACAAAATTTAATCTACAAACACCTAGGAAATAAATTCTTTCCATAAACTAAAATTAATTTCATGAATGAATTTTAGCCAAGAACATGAAATAACCAGAAAGGGTTTTGGATTTGACAAATATTTTTAACACACATCATTCAGAAAGAGGGAAGAAATAAAATATTTTCTTTAAAAACAACCAGAAGAGGCCACCCAATCTATATAGCTTTCCTGGAAGATTTACGTGGAAGAGCTCGATCCTGTACCGGTTTTCCAAGCCAATCTCTCTTCCAACAATCCTTTGATAATTTCTTCTTCAACAAAATATTGCTTCCAAAATAATTTTTCTTCCCCAAATCTCTGCCTCCTTCTTGTGAACCAAAAAGAGAAAGATGTATTCTTTTTAACCTAAAATTTTAGGTTGCACATATTTTTCCCAAAAACCTAATATTTAATTTTAGTAATAAAAAGGATTTTTTTTTCTTTTTTTCTTTTTTTATTCCCACTAAAAAGATAATTAAATGAACATGCAAAAATCATAATCCTTTATTTTTATTTTTTTTTCTTTACTTTTCTCATGTTAAATAATTAATTTTCTAAACAAAGAAAATAAAGCAATACTTTAATTCTAATTTATTCTTTTATTCATTTATTTATTTAAAATTCTAGGGAACAATAAATGAAATTAATCTAATTTATTTTTCACTAAAATTTAAATAAGATATAATTCGAATACCATGCAACTTGCAATCTAATTTAATAATTTCTTTTAATTAATTAAATTTAAAATCTCAATGCATAAAATACATAATTCCAAAAATACCAACTATGAGATAACTCTATAAATTTAATTAATTAATTAAAACCATTAAACACACAAACTGAGCAAACCCCAAGCAAAGACTCATAATAAGGTCAAACGACAAAATACGAAGGCCAAACAAACTGACAAGACGACCAACTGACGACACTCACAAGAGTGTAACTGGTAAAATAGGGTCAACTACTACCTCCTCCACTTCCATCAGACAAATATAAGGCACGCTTAGACCTGTGAAGCCAGGTGGAGACGATACCCCGTACCTACCTAGTACTTGTACCTGCAATATCCCACATCAGCGAAGCCCACATGCATATATACAATATAGAAAACACGACATGCACACTGACAAAGGAGAATCACGATGTTCCCTATCTCACCAGAGTGAGTGAAGGAAAATTGTCCCCTTGCATCCAATACACTCGCAGACATGCAACATATAATTACACATTGCATAGATAAAGTAAAGTGTCAGTACATAGCAATAATCCATAAAATGCCATAAATCACAAGTACTGAAATACTGCAAATAAATTATGCATCTCATATCTAGATAAAGCATGAAATAATGTCATATAAGTATGAATAACACATCATGGTAATGTATCCACTGAAGGTAAACAATAATAAAATATGAGTCTAATAAGTTCAAATGAGAATGGGTACTACATTCTCCCCCCCAAAACTAGGCTTACTCCTGGAAGCCTAAAATAAATAAGAATATAGCTCTCTCATCTTCACTGCATCCTCCCAAGTCATCGAGGTCTCATACCTTGATAGCATCATGATGTTGTGAAGAGATAGACAACCCAACAATGAAATCCATGGAAACGATATCCCATTTCCAATCCGTTATCAAATTAGGTTGTAAAAGCCCTGCCAGGTGTTGATGCTCTGCCTTCACTCGCTAACATTCCAAACATCTCGACACAAAATCAGAAATGTCGCGTTTCATACCAACCCAATGATAAACCTATCTAAGATATGCATGCATCTTCTTGACACCTGGATGTGCCAGTAAGGTGCATGATGGGCCTCAGTCATGATCAAAACGTGAAGATCCTCTTAAG
This sequence comes from Cryptomeria japonica, assembly GCF_030272615.1. NCBI lineage: Eukaryota > Viridiplantae > Streptophyta > Pinopsida > Cupressales > Cupressaceae > Cryptomeria > Cryptomeria japonica. The sequence continues at coordinate 585,609,448 of NC_081413.1, read as the reverse complement.
GAGGTACATAGATCCATCCAAGGTGATGAAGAAGTCCATCTGCCTCAAGGTTATATCCAGAAAATCTATCCTATAAAGGCCTTCCAGACTCTATCATGGCTCTAACATCCTGATACCAAGTATCCTGAGAAAGAACTTCAAGAATCCTCCCTCTCAAGTCTACTCCAAGGGACAATGCTAAAACTTCATGCTGCCTAAGACTCAAAGCATTTGCCACCACATTCTCTTTCCCCTGAATATAACGAACCTCAAAATCATACTCGCAGACGAATTCCATCCATCTCCGTTGTCGAGCATTCAAGTTCGGCTGTGTGAATATATACTATAAACTGTGGTGATAACTATGTAGCTCAAACTGATGCCCGTAACAGGAAATGTTGCCATCTAACCAAAGCATGAACTATAGCTACCAAATCTAAATCATGAACTGGATAGTTCAACTCATGGTTCTTGAGTTTACGAGACACATAAGCAACCACACGTCCATCCTGCATAAGCAATGCACCTATACCTTCGAAAGAGGCATCTGTGCATACCATAAAATCTCTCGATGGATTAGGAACTGCCAAAATTGAAGCACTGACAAGGAGTTCCTTCAAGGTCTGAAAAGCTTACTCACACTACTCTGACCAAACAAACTTCTTCCCTTTCCTCTAAAGAGAAGTAATTGGGTGTCCTATCTAGGAAAAGTCCTCAACAAAGTGACGGTAATATTTGGCCAAACCCATAAAGCTTTAAACTTCAGAAACATTGGTCAGTGGTGGCCAATCAACAATGGCTTGGATCTTTGAAGGATCCACGAATATACCTTCTCTCGAAACCACATGACCAAGATAGTTCACCTCAAACTGGAAGAAGTCACACTTTGCCAAATTGGCATAAAGCTGATTCTCCCTCAAGCACTGCAATACCTAGCGTAGGTGACCCTCATGCTCTTCCATAGTTCTAGAATAAATCAATATGTCATCCAAGAACACAAGGACAAAATGATCAAGGTAGGTGCAAAAAAACCCATTCATGAGGCTCATGAAAACTAAAGGTGCATTCGTCAACCCAAATGGAACCACTATGAACTCATAGTGACCATAACGAGTACAAAACACTGTCTTATGAATATCTATATCCTGAATGTGCAACTGATGGTACCCAAATTTCAAGTCAATCTTAGAGAACACCTTGGCTCCCTTTACTTGATAGGAAAAATCATCTATATGAGGCAATAGATATCGATTCTAGATGGTTACCTTATTCAGTTGTTGGTAATCAATGCATAACCGAAGAGAACCATCTTTCTTCTTAACGAAGATAACAGACGCACCCCAAGGAGAAACACTAGGACGAATGAATCCCTTGGCCAACAATTCTTCTATCTACAACTTCAACTCACTCAACTCTTGAGTAGTCATCCGATATGGAGCTCTCAAAATAGGTTCTGCACCAGGAACCAAATCAATGCGAAAGTATATGTCTCGCTTTGGAGGCATACCAGGAATATCCAATGGAAACACATCAGCATAATCTCGAAGAATAGGCTGACCATCAAGAGTGATTTCTCAACTCTCTGACTCATCCACATCCTCAAAAGTAACTGCAAAAAGTTGACACCCTCTATGCATGCACCATTTAAGTTGCATAGAAGAGATCATACGTAGGGATATCGGTCTCTGAACTCCAACAATCTCTACTTCCCTGCCAAGGTCATCTAAACACTCCACTGTCTTCTTGCGGTAGTCTACACAAGAACTGTGAGATGAAAGACAATCCATCCCCAACACAACTCCATAAGAACCCAAAGGAATGACTTGAAGGTCAACTGAGGTAGCTATGGTTCCTAGGTCCAACTCACAACTAGGAATAAAGGCATCTAAAGAAACACAAACACCTGTAGCCAACTCTACTTGCCACCTATCCTCCTACTTAGCAGACGTGAGTCCGCACCGCTCCACAATGGATGAATAAATGAAAGAATCCAAAGAACTAGAATAAAAAAGTACAGAGATAGGGATTTCACATAACACACCTATTGCCTCAATAACTATACCCTTATGATCAGCCTGGCGGTCATCCACCACAGAAAACACTCTATGGGATCTACCTGCATCTCCCACTATAGGCTCTGATGTTGCTAGCCTTTGACTACCTATATGGTGGAAACATTGAGGGCACTGCGTGGCTATGTGACTAAACTACCCACAAGAGAAGAAATCTCCCCTACCTAGTCCTCTATTACCTGTCGTCCCACTAGACTGCTGGAAACTTCCTCGGCTAGGAGCGTGAGATGCACTCTGCGAGGACTGCCTTGAAGGGCCCTGTTTGCCCCTCTGTCAGTTCTTGTTCTTCTTATATTGAGAGTTTCCACCTTGCTGGCCCTGGAATAGTTTTAGTTTCGATGGTTGCTGCTGCTGCTGCTATCCACCCTTAGCAGGTGCCTGAGGAGTCCTAAATGGTGTAGCTAACTGGGACTGATTCCCATGAGCTCTGTTCCCACTGGAAGGTGCACTCCCTATCTGCACACCTGACTAACAACCAAGTGCATGGCTAAGGTTCACCTCAACCAATTTGTCTTTCTCCATGGCTATCTCAACTGAAGGTGGGTCAAACACCCTCACTCCTCCACTAATGCGGTCATTCAAACCTCTCAAGAAGTTTTGAACAAGCATAGCCTCATCATTACCAATCCTGACATACTGTTTGAGCTCATAGAACCTATGCTCATATTGGTCTACTGTCATACCATACTGACGCAAATCATAGAATTCATCTGCGTGAGTCTGCCTCCACTGGGGTGAGAGAAATCGTGACTTGAATCTCTCCAGAAATAGCTCCCATGTTATGGTGTTAATGCACACACCGATCTTCTCCTCCTCTAGTCTCCACCAAATTGAAGCAAAACTATCGAGACACATAATTGCACATCTCACCTTGGTGTTGCTACTGTATGGGAACATAGCGAAACACTGAACCAAACCAATAAGCTAGGTCTTTGCCTTGAGACCAATACCCATACCATCAAAGAAAGGAGGGTTGGACCTCATCAAGTCCTTTATGTGACCAAAAGAAAGTGGATCTCGGTTAGCTAGAATCTCCCTCCTCTTGGGTGATCTCTCTCTCTCTCTCTCTCTCTCTCTCTCTCTCTCTCTCTCTCTCTCTCTCTCTCTCTCTCTCTCCTCTGGAACCTGCTCATATGACTCCTCAACTTGAGCATGAATAGGCTGATCAACCTCAGGCCTGGGGCCTAACCTGGCCAAAACCTCCTAAAACATCTGTCTCATCTCTTCCCTTTTGGGAACCTGCTCTCCTACATGTTGTGACTCCTGATGAACAGACTATTCCAGCTCAACACTCACATGAGTGGGTGGTGGTGAAGGACTGTGACGGTTAGAACCACGGCTCCATCCTCCACCTATGCCTCCTTTGCGACCACCTGTATGACCACCTCCCCTAGCTTTCCTAGCCATGACCTAGCACTAGAAAAGAGAAAACGGTTCAGATGTACATCAAGGATAAGACAAGAAAAATACAACCATTAAGACCTAATCAACAAGCTCAAACTGAATAGGCTCTGATACCAAATGTAATGCCCCGTCGGGAACCCTAAAGGAAAACAACACAACTAGGCAACTAAACAGTGATTTTTTTTTTTTAAAGATTAAGTGCATTAATTATAACAATAACACGTTTAATAACACAACGAAAGTCTAACACATGATTTCCTAAGGGTTACCAACAAAGAGTAATTCACAGATTATATATATAGTATTTTTGTTGTTTTTTTCTTTTCTTTTCTCATGTTAAATAATTAATTTTCTAAACAAAGAAAATAAAGCAATACTTTAATTCTAATTTATTCTTTTATTTATTTATTTAGTCTTTTATTCATTTATTTATTTAAAATTATAGGGAACAATAGATGAAATTAATCTAATTTATTTTTCACTAAAATTTAAATAAGATATAATTCGAATACAATGCAACTTGCAATCTAATTTAATAATTTCTTTTAATTAATTAAATTTAAAATCTCAATGCATAAAATACATAATTTCAAAAATACCAACTATGAGATAACTCCATAAATTTAATTAATTAATTAAAATGACTAAACACACAAACTAAGCAAACCCCAAGCAAAGACTCATAATAAGGTCAAATGGCAAAATACGAAGGCCAAACAAACTGATAGGACGACCAACTACGACACTCCTCCACTTCCATTGGACAAATATAAGGCATGCTCAGACCTATAAAGCCAGGTGGAGACGATACCTTGTACCTACCCGGTACTTGTACCTAGAATATCCTGCATCACAGAACCACAAATGAATATATACAATATAGAAAACACGACATGCACATCGATGAAGGAGAATCGTGATGTTCTGTGTCTCACCAAAGTGAGTGAAGGAAAATCATCCCCTTGCATCCAATACACTCGCAGACATGCAACATATAATTTCACATTGCATAGATAAAGTAAAGTGTCAGTACATAGCAATAATCCATAAAATGCCATAAATCACAAGTACTGAAATACTGCAAATAAATTATGCATCTCATATCCAAATAAAGCATGAAATAATGCCATATAAGTCTGGATAACACATCATTGTCATGTATCCACTGAAAGTAAACAATAATAAAATATGAGTCTAATAAGTTCAAACGAGAAGGGTTACTACAATTCACATCTATTGAATTTAACAACTATTGTGAGAAGAATGGGATATGGAGACAGTTGTCTGCACCCTGGACACCTCAGCAGAATGGGTTTGTCGAAAGGAAGAACATAACTATCTTGGATGTAGCTAGAACTATGATGATGGAAGCTAATCTTCCTCATATCTACTAGAGAGAAGTTGTAAATATGGTGGTAAACACATTCAATAGAGTTCATATCAAATGAGATATCGGTAAGACACCTTATGAGTTATGGTTTGGTCATACACCGACAGTTAAGCATTTCAAAATCTTTGGTAGTAAATTCTATATCAAAAGAGATGATTCCATTGGAAAGTTTGATCCTAGATGTGATGAAGGAATATTTCTTGGTTATTCTAATGAAAGAAAAGCATATAGATGTTATAACAAAATATTGCAGAGAATTGTGGAGAGCACAAATTTCAAGGTGCATGAGCAGAACAAAAGTCAAATCAAATCTTATGAGAGAGAACCAGTAGTGGAAATGATCATAATTGAACCAGTAGCACCTACACTAGAATAGAATGTTGAACCAGTTACTCTGATAGTATCAAAAAATTCAACAGTAACTGAAGATCAGGAAAGAGGAACAGAAAATCAGAAGACTCTTGGGTATGTAAGGTTGAACCATTTAGAAGATCAGATCATTGGAGACAAAAAGAAAGGAGTGATGACAAGAAGAAGGTTGGTAGTTGATGAGGTATGTTTTATTTCTCAAGTTGATCTGGCATAAGTAATTAAAGCTTGTAAAGATGAAAGTTGGATGAAAGCTATGGAAGAAGAATTAGATCAGATAGAAAAGAATAACAAATGGATTTTAGTTCCTGGGCCTAAAAATAAGAATGTTATTGGAACTAAATGGGTTTTTAGGAATAAATTGAATGAGATGGACAAGTTGTAAGGAATAAAGCTAGATTGGTTTGTAAAGGATATTGTCAGAAGGAAGGAATTGATTATGGTGAAACCTTTGCATCGGTAGCTAGGATTGAAGATGTGAGATTATTTCTTGCTTATGCTACACATAAGGACTACAAGGTTTGTCAGATGGATGTTAAGTGTGCACTTATGAATGGAGATCTTGAAGAGGAAGTTTCTATTGAGAAACCTGATGGATTTTCACTTTTAGATGACAAAAACATGGTTTGCAGGTTAAAAAAAGCTTTATATGGATTGAAACAAGCCCCTAGAGCTTCGTATGCAAGACTGGATAAATATCTTTTGAAGCTTGATTTCACTAAATGTAATGCTGACAGTAATTTATATTATAAGATCATTGATGATGACATATTGATTATTGAAGTCTTTGTTGATGATATCATTTTTGGAGGAGAAGATAAGTTGTGTATAAAATTATCTAATAATATGAAGAATAAATTTGAGATGTCTATGATTGGGGAGATGAAATTTTTCTTAGGTTTGTAGATTACTCAAACTAACAAAGGTATTTTCATCTATAAAACTAAGTATGCTAGAGAGATGTTGAAGAAATTTGGTATGGAAAATTATAAACTGGTTAGTACTCCTATGGTTACAAGTGAGAAATTGACAAGGAAAGATGCATCTACATCAGTAAATCTTACTAGGTACAAGTCTATGATTGGTGGTTTGTTATATCTAACTTAGACTAGACTAGATATAATGAATGAAGTTTGTATTGTATCAAGATATCAGATTGATCCTAGAGAAAATCATGAGAGTGAGGTGATAATTATTTTTCAGGTATTTACAAGGAACAACTGAATATGGTTTGTGGTATCCTAAAAATGATGACTTTACATTATGTGCATATATAGATGCAGATTGGGCTAGAGATGTTGATGACTGGTTGAGCACATCCGGTGGAGCTTTATTTCTTGTAAAGAAACTTGTTTCATGGATCAACAAAAATTAGCCATGCACTTCTTTATCTACTGTTGAAGCTGAGTATGTTGTTGTTGCTACTAACTGTACATAAGTTCTATGGATGAAGCAAATGTTGAAGGATATAAAGACAGATTGTAATGAGTTGGTAGTTATTCCCTGTGATATTGATATATCAAAGAATCTGGTATTTCATTCTAAGACAAAGCACATATCTATCAAGTATAACTTTTAGAAGGAGAAGGTGGAAGAAGTCAGACTGGTTTATGTGAACATTAAAGAGTAGATTGCAGACATTTTCACTAAACCTTTTCCTAAAGAATCATTTGAGTACTTTAGAGACAGACTAGGAGTTTTTACCCCTCTGGTAGAGACTTGAGTGATACTGATTGGCATCAGTTCGGTATGCATTATCAGAGCTATTATTCATTCCAGATTGATGTGGTGGTGCTACTACTCAGGGGGAGTAGTCAGTTGTAAGATTCAGAGGATTTATGATATTTCTTTGATGTTTATGTCATATTTCTGGCATTGATGTCAAAGGGGGAGAGATATATGTGAAAAATAGAGCTTAACAGAATATTAGTCAATGGGGGAGTTTGTTTCAGAGCCTCATTGATACATCATTTTGTGGGAGATTGTTGGTTGTCTTCCATAAGGGGAGACTTGTTTTGCATTTCTTGGCACTTGGATGTTTTTCACATCTAGTGATGCCTTCAATGCCAAAGGGGGAGATTGTTGGCATTTGGAAGAATTGATTATATGTTGCATTGATGTTTTGTCATTGATGGCAACACCAGTTATTTTGGTTGTTTACCAGTTTCTGGTTAGTTCCGGTAGAGCGATTGGTTTATGATATTGATCTGGTATGATTTGGTATGTTTTGGTTTGTGCAATTGGTTTGGATCTATCATTCATGTTATTCAGATATGTATCAGGATCAATTAATTTGATATTTGATGAATCGGGATCTATCATTTGTTCTAGTAAGCCTTTTGGTCATTGGTAAGGGTCTTACTTGCAGAGATTTGTTGAAGATATTTTGATGCATGTGATAAGTGGTGTTTTTGTGGCTTCTAGATGGTTCACAAGATTCTATTGGTTACCTTATTCATGTTCCAGTTCATCGGTGGTGTTGGATTTAGTTTATGGTGACCTATTTTGGGTTCGGAATTATCTAGGTTATGATCGGTTTATGTAACATGTTGGAGGATGTTCTTGATGCATTACCGACGGGATTTAATAATTGGTTTACATTGTTTTCGGCCTAAGCCAACTTGGCTTATCATTGGATTGTGGGTTTATGTTTTGAAATTATTGTATTATCTTTTAGGTGGTCGACCTAATTGTTTAGGTCCTGGGTTGGTATAAATATGATGTAAGATCTCTTTGTAGATTATGGTATATGGGCATATGAAATTATGTTTATCTGTGTGCAAATAATTTTGTAATCATATGCAGAACGTTTGGTAAATCATAGGTGATCGAATTGGGTTTGTAAGAGAGGTTTGAGACCTCCGGTATTGAGCTTAACTAGAACTGTACTCAAGCATAGGAGATGTTATACTTGCAGTTCAATCTTTATTCTGGATTGTAGTATGGATTTATTTTGTAGTCAGTGAGGCTCCTTTTTGTGATGACCAGTGCACTCTAGGTTGTTGGCCTTCCTACATGTGGAGGCTCCTCATCTTGTAATCACATACTTAGTGCAGAAGTATTATCTGACTGTCAGCAGGCTTCTCACCATGGTTTTTCTCTTTACCAGTTTTTCCACATATAGATCTTGGTGTCATGTGTTTTGGATGGATGGTAACTGTTCTATGATTTATGTTTATTTTTAATTGCTATAATAGTTATTCTGGTATTTGGTTTATGCATTCTAGTATTGAGTTTATGTGTTCCGGTAATAAGGATTTGAATGCTTAAAGTTTTGTAATCCGGTGACAACTGATTCACCCCCCCCCCCCCCTCTTAGTTGTCCTCTAGTTATTTGAGATGTCTAACATCATGCATATTTGAATCTATCCTTTTCAATGAGGGTTTCTAATCAGATTTTGAAAGATTTTGAGAAGTTTTGTTGTCCTTTACTTGACCATCTAAATCTACACCTTTGCTTTCAGATTTGAATATGTCATGTAGTGATTCATTATCACAAGTATTTGAACTCTGCCCAGCTCCAAAACCCACACCACTACCATTATTGGACCGTCTTTGTTTGCTTAGCATGTCTTCTAATCTAGTATTTTCATTTTTTTCTAGTTTCTTTATAAACTTTATAATTTAAAACTCTAAATTTTTACACTCTTCATCCTTGGATGTCAAATCAAACTTTGTTACTTCTACCATTTTCTTTTGCTCTTCAATTTGTTTCAAATCAGCAACCATTTGTTTCCTATCTTTGGTTTTGTTAATAAATATTTCCTTCTCTTTCAAAGCTTGGTATTTTTGAATGTTTGCCTCCTTCTTTATGTTGGAAACAACAAGGAAAATTGAGAGGGGGGGTGAATTAGTTTTCACCGAATTAAACAAATTAAACACAATTTTAGATTTGATCAACAGTAGTAAAAAGAAAGAAAACTAAAATTATAGCAATACACATAACACCAATATTTTGATATGGAAAACCTGGTTAAGGGAAAAACCATGGTGGGAACCTACCCACAATAAGAGGATACTCTGTAGTAGTATGTGAAAATATTACAATGTGGAATGCACATGCATTCAGGAACACTACCTAGAGCTCACTACTCAAATTACAATGACCCAGAAGGTTCCAACCCTCAGATAAGGTTCACTACCTTGCAAAGAAATTTAAACTACAATCCGACAAAGATGAACTACAAAAATAGCATCTACTAATGCCTGATGATAGTTCTGGTTACGCTCATATGTTTTCCCTTCACCAATCTTTCTCAATACACCACACCGAAAGATGAAGTCACGTGATCGCACATACACCACTCTCTAATAATGTAGACTCAATAATCACATATGACCGAACCACCAATAACACCCATTTATACAAATCATCAACCTTGACTACAAGGTCGGCCAAACCCTTAATGCCTAATTACAAAATTACATCATATGATACATAAATCAACCACATGACCAATAAAATATCATAGACACCATTCATGGACCTAAATCAACTCCTCAAATATGCACTGCCACCGTAAATCTCGCCAAGATCAATGACAACACATTACACCACCAAAAATACCGCATAACATGAAGAATATCACCATACCCATAATATATTCAAGAACACACACAATGATCAATAAAACCATTAGAACAAATAGGACATGATTAGGAAACACCAACAAACATGTTATAACTATCCACAATAGCTACACCAACATTGCTTATTCAAATCTTCATCGATCAACACGCTAACACTCAAGAACACTTAACAACAACAACTCCAACAAGAAAGATAACTTGTGGAGAATAAAATCATGAACCATCTGAAATTAAGATACACACAAACATCCCAAACACTCTCCAAAATCGACAATATAAGATATAATCATACCGGAGCACAATTGAACAAACACCAGAACACTGCAACACTAAATATTAAAAACCAATCTACATACTGGAATCCTCAACTTGATCAAATCATCACATATCATCATGGAATCAATAAAGAATGAAGTATCTCTAATTAATTCAGCATAACAAATAGATAAACCAACCAGATCAACTCACTGAAATCATCGGATCACCAAAAACAATTCTCTGCAAGACCAAAACACAGGAATATGTTGACATCAATGACAACAACATATCCTAGCAGAAACAATATCCAACAATCTCCCCCTTTGGCATTGATGGCAACATATGAGTGTGAAATAAATCAATGCAAAAGAATAAATCAACATCAGAAAACTCCCACAAACTCCCCTTTGTTGTTATTTTGGTATGGTTTTGTCATTGATGTCAACACCTACTAATACACCTACTTTGGAGATCTAGCAACATTCACCGGCAAGCAAGTAAATTATGCAACAGTTACTGGTATATGGTTCACCAATAGGATATATTGTTCACTGGTACCTGGAATGATATGGAAGACACTTGGTAATGTCGAAGACATTGTGTGGATACTTTGTTTTGAAGAAATAATCATTGGTATATTCATATTTGCATATTAGCTTTTACTGGCAAATAGGTCTAGGTTATCTAGGGTTACATCGGTAGGTTTATCTTTTCCAGATCAGCATGGCACGCTATGGATATGATTTATTATTGTTATAAATGCATTAAGCTGACATGTTCAATTGGTTATTGCATCGGATATTATATTGTTTGTAAAATGTTTTTATTGTAATATCTTGTAGAGCCGACCTACTAAAATTGGTCTTAGGGTATGGTATAAATGTAAGATCTTATTTGTAAGATCAAGTGTGGAATGCAAAAAGAATTAAGTGAAGGTATATGCGAGATCAAGTAGGGATATACACGAAGACATCATTTGAAGGTGAAGTTAGGTTTTTGTAGAAGCATATCAGCATTACACCAGCATTGAATCCAGCATATGAAGGTGCTATTTTGAGCAGTACATTCTTATTGGATTTAACCATCCAACTATAGTCAGTGTGACTCCCATTTTATGATTGAGCAGTGAGCTCTAGGCTATTGGCCTTTCTGCATGTGCAGACCCCATTTATGTACACATATTATTTGCATTAGTATCATCTGATTATGGGTAAGGTTTCCCACCGTGGTTTTTCCCCTTATAGGATTTCCACGTACAAATATTGGTGTCATGTGTTGTGGATGACTTTATGTTTATGTTTCATGCATTAAAATCCTTACCGGTATAGCAATTTAATGTTAACACTATCTACCAGCATACTTAACTGGTTTATCAGTATTAAGCATTAAGTTGGTTAATAAGTTTTTGGTTCAAATTTATTTGACAACTGATCAGCGCCCCCCCCCCCCCCCCCCTCTCAGTTGTCTCTGGGACCTAACAATTGGTATCAGAGCTTAGTCCTCTTTTGCAAAAGTTTAACAACTTTAGGAGATCCAATGTCTACTAATTATTTCAAGAAGGATAGTCCTAAACTTGATGGAACCAACTATGGGATATGGAAGATCAGAATGGAGACACATCTGAATTGCATTGGTAAAGACATCTAGGAAGTTACTAAGAAAGGTTATACTACTGTTGTAGTTGGTCAGACTGCTCCAACTACCTTAGCTAAAGATGAAGAAAATGATTGCAAAGCAAGAGAAGCACTTTTGAGCACATTATCAGACCAACAAATCATGGGATTATCAGATAGGTCTACTGCTAAAGCTATTTGGGATCATTTGGAAACACTAAATGAAGGAGATTCCACAGTCAAGATTGCAAAACTTGAAAGCTTCTGAGTCAGGTATGAACATCTGAAAATGGAAGAAGATGAAAGGATTTTTGCTTTTATTGAAAGAGTAAATGAAATTTTTTTGGGTATTAAATGTTGTGGAGGAACTCTGAGTGAGGATTAAATTGTTTCAAAAATCTTAAGAGGTTTGCCACCAGCATATAAAATGAAGGTTATTGCTATAAATGAATTGAGAACAATGCATAATACATCAGTAACTAGGGATACATTGATTGGAAAATTTTCAGCCTTTGAAATTGAGGAATTTGGTCCTGTTGCTATAAAGATTGATTTGGCCTTTAAAGCATCAACATCATCTACTCCATCATTTGACAAATCAGACTAGAGAGCCTTTTATGCAAGAGAACTTGAAGAAACCAAAAAGGAGAATGAAGAGCTTGAAGAACTTGAAGCACTATTTGCAAGGAAAATGCCAAAAGGTCCAATTGGAAGTAAATATGAAGGTAAAGCACCTTTAAATGTTTTAACTGCAATAAGATTGGTCATATGGCTTCAAGATGCCCTGATAGACATGCTAGACTAAGAGAAGAAGCTAGAAGAACATACAAGCCTAATCCTGAATATCAGAGATATAGATTTAAAAGGAACAAAGACAAATCTTGTTACATTGTTGATGAAGGTGTGACTGATGATTCTGATGAGGATCCACCAGACAATGGATGGGTTTTTGTTGCTATAACAGAAGATCAACCGGCACCTATTTCTCAACCGGTAGAACAAGCCCTAGCAGCTAAAGTTGAACCAAAGGATGAATGGATTATTGACTCAGGATGCTCACATCATATGACTAGAGACAAAGGTAAATTCTTGAACTTTCAAGAATTCAATGGAGGTTTAGTAAGATTTGGAGATGACAAAGCCTATTCAATCAAAGGTAAGGGTTCAATATCTCTTGATGGTAAATATAACACTAATAATGTCTACTATGTTGAAGGATTAAAGCATAATCTTTTAAGTGTTGGTCAATTAGTTGAGAAGGGATTTCAGTTACAATTTAAAAATGGAAAATGCAAAATCATGAATAGAACTGGTTTGGAAATTGCAACCGGTAATCAGACTAGAGGCAATATCTTTCATTTGAATAATAGTGAAAAGGCATGCTTAATTGCACACATAGATGAAAGTTGGTTATGGCATAAGAGACTATGTCATGTAAGCTTTGATTGCATGGTAAAAATCAGTACTTCTAAGGCAGTTAGAGATCTACCTAAAATTGTGAAACCTTAGAATACAATTTGTAAGGAATGTCAATTTGGAAAACAAGTTAGAGCTAGTTTCAAAAGTATTCTAGAAAAATCCAATAATGCTCTTGACTTAATTCACACTGATTTATGTGGTCCAGCTAGAACTAGAAGCTTACAAGGCTATAGATATTTCATGCTAAGTATTGATGATTATTCTAGAATGTGTTGGGTTACTTTTCTCAGAGAGAAGTCAGAAGCACTTGGAAAGTTCAAACTATTCAAGGCAATGGTTGAAAATGAAACTGGTAAGAAAATCAAATGTTTAAGATCAGATCAAGGAGGAGAATTCACATCTAAGGACTTTAATACATTTTGTGAAGTGAATGGAATCAAAAGATAGTTATCAGTACCTCGGACACCACAATAGAATGGAATTGTTGAAAGGAAAAATAGAACTATCTTGGATGTAGCTAGAAGTATGTTATTAGAAGCAAATCTACCACATGTATTGGAGAGAGGCAGTTAGCGTTGCTGTCTATACATTCAACAAAGTTCACATCAAAGGTGAAACCGGTAAGACCCCTCATGAACTATGGTTTGGTAATACTCCTACTCTTAAGTATTTCAGAATTTTTTGAAGTAAATGTTATATTAGAAGAGATGAGTATATTGGTAAATTTGATCCTAGAAGTGATGAAAGAATATTTCTTGGTTATTCATCTAAGAGCAAGGCATATAGATGTTTTAATAAAAGATTGTAGAAAATTGTTGAGAGTACAAATGTAAAGATTGATGAACAATTCAGAGGAACTTCAAGGTATATAGACTCTAAACCAGCAACAGAAATTGTGACAAATGAACCTATACTGAATCCACAAGTACAAAATGAAGATCTAGTTACCCCGGTATCATCAGAAGATTCCACAATAATTGAAGAACAACAATAAACTAAGACACCCCAGTATGTAAGATTGAATCAATCTGAAGATCAAATAATTAGAAACAAATTTAAAGGAGTTATGACAAGAGGAAGATTGGCAAATGAAGAGGTGTGTCTTATTTCTCAAATTGAACCATCATCTATCAATGAGGCATGTGAAGATAAATTTTGGATTAAAGCTATGGAAGAAGAATTAGGACAAATTGAGAAAAATAATACTTGGACATTAGTTCCCCGGCCTAAAGATAAAAATGTAATTGGAACTAAATGGGTATTTAGAAACAAACTTAATGAAGATGGTAAGGTTATCAGAAACAAAGAAAGACTAGTGTGTAAGGGATATTCTCAAAAAGAAAGAGTTGATTATAATGAAACCTTTGCACCGGTAGCCAGAATTGAGGCAATTAGATTATTCTTGGCTTTTATAGCTCACAAGGATTACAAAGTTTATCAAATGGATATTAAATGTGCATTTTTGAATGGAGATCTTGAAGAAGTAGTATATATTGAACAACCTGATGGATTTTCTTTGACAGATGACAATGATATGGTTTGCAGGTTAAGAAAAGCTCTGTATGGATTGAAACAAGCCCCAAGAGCTTGGTATGCAAGGTTGGATAAGTATCTTTTGAAGATTGGTTTTACTAAAGGAAATGCAAATAGCAATTTATACTACAAAGTAACTGATGATGACATCTTGATTATTGAAGTATTTGTTGATGATATAATCTTTGGAGGAGAAGATGGATTATGTAAGGAATTTCCTCTTGAAATGCAGCAAGAATTTGAAATGTCTATGATTGGAGAAATAAAATTCTTTTTAGGTTTGCAAATTTCTCAGACTGATAAAGGTATATTTTTGAGTCAATCCAAGTACTTCAAAGAATTACTAAATAAATTTGGGATGGAGAACTCTAAACTGGTAAGAACACCCATGTTTACAAATGACATATTATCTCAAAGGGATGAATCTACACTTGTTAATCCAACTAGATACAAATCTATGATAGGAGGTTTACTATATCTGACACAAACCTGTTGGTATTATGTGAACCGGCATGAGCCTTATGTAAACTGGCATGAAGACATAATGATATTGTATGTTGTCATTGATGTCAATATAAGACATGGTGAGAACCAGCACATGTGATAGGTGAAGAGAGAGGAACCGGCATATGTATGAACCAGTTTATATGCCAAAGTGAAGTAGCACATTTGTTCAAGGTGAACCGGCATGTAGTTATGTGAACCGGCACATGGAAGCATTGTATGGTTACCAGTTGGTAGGTAGCTTCCACTTCAGGGTTTCCAGTTGGAGCAACTCAAGTGACTCAATTGGTAATCTTCGTGTGATGAGTTAGCAGTATGATGGAGGACAGATCATGTTGCCACGTAAGCTCTATGCGCGTGAAGGATCTTGCATGAAGAAGACTATTCCTATCCACCTTGGGAAAGTGCAAAGTCTGTCAAACAGTGATAATGCGTGATGGGTTATCAGCCGCCATGAAAATAGTGGATAATAGACAATGGAGAATGTCTTGAGATCAATTCAAGATTGTTGCATTTAATGCAGTATGATTCAACGGTCAGGATCAAACCGTTTGAATTGCTTAACCTAATAGGTTTAGGATTTAGGGTTTTTGCTACCGACCTGTATGTTTCCTATAAGGTCGATGTTGGGTTTCTATCTGAGGTTGTTGGAAAAAGTTGTGAGTGTGTATCCAAGGAAAGTGATACGTGATTCTTGCCAGACCATAGGAGAGAAGAGATACCTGCAAAGTGAATGTGCAGAAGGAAAAGAGGAGCCTAAACGGATCTGCATTAGCATTAAGTGTTGTTAACAGATCATGGTAATACCTGTTGATCTCTAACCACTTCAACAGTTGTAAAATCCCCTAACAGGGTAGCCTTAACTGGATTGATTCAAAATCCCTTAAATCGGGTGGTCTTAACCGACTTGTTTCAAATCCCTTAACCGGGTAACTCGAGGCTAATGAGTTCTGAGAAGCTTGAGAAGCTTAGGAGATCCTTTCAGCTATTGAGTTCTTGAAATCCTCTAACAAGGTGACCCTACCAGGTTTAACTCTTAACTGGGTGATCCCTAACAGGATCGGTTCCTACCAGAACCTATTGCAATGTCCTTAACCAGACAAGGCTCCTAACAAAGCAAACTTCTAAAGAGTTCAAAAAGCAGCTTGTGGGTATTCATCCCCACCGTGGTTTTTCCCAGTTGGATTTCCACATGAAAAATATATGTGTCATGTGAAATGCTTTTGTTTTGTGATGCTTTGTCTTACTTGTTAAGCATATGAAGGTTCTATGTTTTATGCCTGTCTATAAAACACATTGAACTCACTATTGTGAAGATCTGATGGTTAAGTTTACTTATTTATGCATGAGAATATAATGATACTATGGTATTGAGCCAAGAGGAAAGCTTATTCAATGACCAGTTCATGATTGGTTGAGCTATACTGGATGTTGCTGGTTGCACTTTGTTTTACTGGTATCCCTATTCATTAGTCTTTTGGAGTATTTGCTATCAAACTGGTTTTGGATAATATTGGTGTTTGTACTGATTCACACCCCCCCCTCTCAGTACCGGTTTGGTACTAGTGGTTCATCATTGAGTTAAAAACTGGTATCAGAGCACTCCAGGTCCTCTGTGTTGTAAACTTAACCGCTTGAGGAAAAGATTCTAGCCAAATGATGAAGAGGGAAGGTCCAAAGTTCAACAGGGAAAACTTTGGTATATGGAAGGACAGGATGACGATATTCATCAAAAGCATGGGTGTTCAACACTGGATTTATGTTGAAAATGTATATGTTGTTCCTACCGATACTCTCACCGATGACCAAAAGAGAGACATACAAGAAAATGGGCAAGTCATGGAAGCCCTCATCAGTAGTCTTTGTGACATTGAGTTTATTGATGTTCAGGACAAGGCAAATCCCAAAGAGGTATGGGATGCTCTTGAAAATATCTATGGTGGTAATGAGCATGTAAAACAAGCTAAGGAAGAGAGCCTGAGAGGAAAGTTTGAAGACATGTGAATGGTTGAAGGAGAGACCATTCAGCAGTATGGAATAAGAATCAAAATAGTTGTTGGAGAAATAAAGAGTGCAGGTGGCAAAATAGAAGATTCCACTGTGGTAAGTAAAGTCCTAAGATCCCTGTTGCCTATCTATGCAATAAGGGTTGCTGCTATTCAGGAGCTGAGCTCAATAGACAAGTCCAAGGCATCCTTGGACTCCATCATAGCCAAGTTGACAGCCTATGAGCTGAATAGCTTTGATGGTAGTGTACAAAAGTCAGAATCAGCTTTTAAAGCTTCTGCTATACCATCTAGAAAAGGAAAAGAGGCTAGCACTAGTGGGGAACCCAATTAGAACAGAGAAATGAAGGATGAAGAGTTTTTGATGGAATTTGAAGCTCTTCTTGCCAGGAGATTTTCAAAAGGGACTGGTAAATACAAAGGTAAGCTTCCTTTGAAATTTTTCTCTTGTAACCGGATAGGACATATTGCTATGAATTGTCCTATTAGTGACAACAAGGACAAACTGGAAAGGTTCAAGAAATTCAAAGGAGGAAATCGGAGAAATTGTTTTGTGGCAGTTGATGAAGGTGTCACAGATGAGGGATCAGAAGATGAAGAGAATGCAGACATTGTGTTCATTGTTGTAAAGGAAGATGTGGTAGACAAGAAGGCTCTTGTCTCTTGGTTTGATGATTCCAATGAGTGGATCATTGATAGTGGTTGCTCTCACCATATGACTAGTGACCGGAGCAAGTTTCTATCCTTAGAAGAGTATGATGGTGGTGTGGTTCACTTTGGCAATGATGCACCATGCATGGTCAAAGGCAAAGGATCCATCTCCTTGAATGGAAAGGGTAGTGCTGACAATGTGTATTGGGTTGATGGTCTCAGACACAACCTTCTAAGTGTTGCCCAGTTAAATGACAGTGGCCTCACTCTGCAATTCAAGAATGGAGTTTGCAGAATCAAAGGTGAAGATGGTAAATTGGTAGCCATCGGCATGCAGACTAAAGGTAACCTATTTCATCTAAATGCTAATATAAGTACATGTCTTATGGCTAAGCTTGATGATAGCTGGATATGGCATAGGAGATTATGTCATGTGAACTTTGACAACATTGTGAAGCCTAGTAAGATCAAGGCAGTTAGAGGGTTGTCGGTGCTGAGCAAACCGGATAATACCTTGTGTAGAGAATGTCAATTGGGGAAAATGTCTTCCTCAACCTTTAAAGGTAAATCTTTCACTGTTGACAACTTGTTTGATCTTGTGCATACTGATTTATGTGGTCCTATGAAAACTAGAAGTGTGCAGGGTGATAGGTACTTCATGATTCTCACTGATGACTGCTCAAGAATGATGTGGGTCACATTCTTGAAAGACAAGTCTAAAGATTTTGGGAAATTCAAAGCTTTCAAAGCATTAGTGGAGAAGGAAAGCAGTAAAAGGATCAAGTGTCTCAGAACTGATCAAGGAGGGGAATTCACTTCCAGTGAATTCAACAAGTACTGTGAAGAATTTGGCATCAAGAGATAGCTATCTGCCCCCTAGACTCCATAGCAGAATGGCCTAGCAGAGAGGAATAACCGGACTATGGTTGAAGCAGCTAGAACTATGTTGATCCAAGGAAAGGTTGCTCACACCTTTTGGAGAGAAGCGGTGAGCACTACAGTCTACACTATGAACTGGGTACTCATCAAAAAGGGTAAGGACAAAACTCCTTATGAGTATTGGACTGGTAAGACACCTATGGTTAACTACTTTAAGGTATTTGGTAGCAAATGTTACATCAAGAGGAGTGAACATCAGGGCAAATTTGAAGCTAAATGTGATGAAGGAATATTTCTAGGATATTCCACCAAGAGTAAAGCTTTCAAGTGCTACAACAATAGGACTCAGAGAATTATGGAAAGCATCAATGTAAGAGTTGATGAATCCTCTGAGAAGACTGAGGAAACCGACAGTGAGCAAGTTGTAAATGAACTGGTTGCAACCTTCTAGGAACCGGTTGTCAGTCAACCTAGTACTAGTAACAGTGTTCCTGAATCGGTGAATGTTGATACTGATGAAGATGAGGATGAAGAAGAAAAGCAAGAAGAACCAGTTAAGACCATTCCTTAGTATGTCAAGTTGAATCATGACCCTGAGTAGATCATAGGTGATAAGGATGCAAGAATCCTTACCAGAAGAAAGATTAGAGAAAACTCATGTATGATCTCTGAATTTGAGCCCAAGTCATTCAAAGAGGCTCATAAAGATGAAGACTGGATCAAGGCAATGGAAGAAGAACTTGACCAGATAGAGAAAAATGGTACATGGTCCTTGGTACCTAGACCAGAGCATAAAAATGTCATTGGCACCAAATGGGTGTTCAGAAATAAGTTGAATGAGGATGGCACATTGATTAGGAATAAAGCCAAACTGGTATGCAAAGGATATGCTCAAGAAGAAGGTGAAGACTATGGGGAAACCTTTCCTCTTGTAGCCAGATTGGAAGGAGTTCATATGCTTCTTGCATATGTAGCTTTTAAGAGATTCAAGGTATATCAAATGGATGTAAAATCTGCATTCCTAAATGGTGTACTTGAAGAGGAGGTGTATATTGAGCAACCATATGGGTTTACCCTATCTGAAGACAGTGACATGGTATGTAGGCTACACAAAGCATTATATGGTCTAAAGCAAGCACCTAGGGCATGGTATGAGTTCCTACATTCCCATCTTGTGAAGATTGGATTTGAGAGAAAAAGTGAAGATAGAAATATCTACTTGAAGTCTGAAGAAGATCAGATCTTGATCTGTGAAGTTTTCGTTGATGACATTATCTTTGGAGGAGATGACAAGATGAGTCATGAGTTTGCCGATGAAATGAAGAAAGAGTTTGAGATGTCACTCATAGGGGAGATTAAGTTCTTCATTGGACTACAGATCCAACAGATGAATGATGGAATCTTCATCACTCAGTCCAAATATGTCAAAGAGGTGTTGAAGACTTTTGGCATGAAAGATAGCAAACTGGTTGGTACACCAATGGTGACCGGTTGCAAATTGACAAAGGAGGATGATTTTGCACTAGTTGATGAGAAGGAATACTGGTCTATGATTGGTAAGTTGCATTATGTAGTGCATAGCAGACCGGATATTGCACATGTAGTTGGCATCACTGCAAGGTTCCAGAAGAGTCCAAGAGAATCTCACTTGAGTGCAGTCAAGTGGATTCTTAGGTATCTGAAGGGAACAAATGACTATGGATTGTGGTACCCATACAACAATAATTTCAATCTGAAAGTATTCATAGATGCTAATTGGGTCAGTAATGTGGATGATTGGAAGAGCACAATTGGTGGTGCATTCTTTCTCGGTGGTAGACTAGTCTCATGGATGAGTAAAAAGTAGAGTTGCATCTCTCAGTCTACAGCGGAAGTGGAGTATGTTGCAGCTTTCATGAACTGCACTCAGACAATCTGGATGAAGCATGTACTGGAAGGCTTCAAGATCCCTGTATCTAAACCGGTAAGTATATTCTGTGATAACACAAGTGCTATCAATATATCAAACAATCCGGTTTTACATTCTAGAACCAAGCATTTTGAGCTTAAGTATCATTTCTTAAGGGAAAAGGTTCAGAATAAAGAGATTGCACTAGAGCATGTGTCCTGTAAGGAGCAGTTAGCAGACATATTCACCAAGCCTCTCCCAAAGACAACATTTATCCATTTGAGAGGTGAATTAGGGGTATTGCCCCTTTAGGAGGTGAACTAAAAGTGATTGTTCCACATCAGTCAGGTACTGAAAAGACAAATCTTTTGTTGTTGGTGTGTTTATGGATGCTACTCCTCAGGGGGAGCAGCATGATGAAATAGTGATGATTGTACCTCCACTTTGGCATTGTTGTCAAAGGGGGAGAAGGAGTGAGAGTGAAGCGAAAAGATATCTGTAGCAAATGCGGAGAAGATGTGAAGTAGAGAAGATATCTTTTGTATATTGACATCAATGCCAAAGGGGGAGATTGTTGGCATTATGTGAACCAGCATGAGCCTTATGTAAACTAGCATGAAGACATAATGATATTGTATGTTGTCATTGATGTCAATATAAGACATGGTGAGAACCAACACATGTGATAGGTGAAGAGAGAGGAACCGACATATGTATGAACCGGTTTATATGCCAAAGTGAAGTGGCACATTTGTTCAAGGTGAACCGACATGTAGTTATGTGAACTGGCACATGGAAGCATTGTATGGTTACCGGTTGGTAGGTAGCTTCCACTTCAGGGTTTCCAGTTGGAGCAACTCAAGTGACTCAATCGGTAATCTTCATGTGATGAGTTAGCAGTATGATGGAGGATAGATCATGTTGCCACGTATGCTCTATGCGCGTGAAGGATCTTGCATGAAGAAGACTATTCCTATCCACCTTGGGAAAGTGCGAAGTCTGTCAAACAATGATAATGCATGATGGGTTATCAGCTACCATGAAAATAGTGGATAATAGATGATGGAGAATGTCTTGAGATCAATTCAAGATTGTTGCATTTAATGCAGTATGATTCAACAGTCAGGATCGAACCGTTTGAATTGCTTAACCTAACAGGTTTAGGATTTAGGGTTTTTTCTACCGACTTGTATGTTTCCTATAAGGTCGATGTTGGGTTTCTATCTGAGGTTGTTGGCAAAAGTTGTGAGTGTGTATCCAAGGAAAGTGATACGTGATTCTTGCCAGACCATAGGAGAGAAGAGATACCTGCAAAGTGAATGTGCAGAAGGAAAAGAGGAGCCTAAACGGATCTGCATTAGCATTAAGTGTTGTTAACAGATCATGGTAATACCTGTTGATCTCTAACCACTTCAACAGTTGTAAAATCCCCTAACAGGGTAGCCTTAACTGGATTGATTCAAAATCCCTTAAATCGGGTGGTCTTAACCGGCTTGTTTCAAATCCCTTAACCGGGTAACTCAAGGCTAATGAGTTCTGAGAAGCTTGAGAAGATTAGGAGATCCTTTTAGCTATTGAGTTCTTGAAATCCTCTAACAAGGTGACCCTACCAGGTTTAACTCTTAACCGGGTATCCCTTAACTGGGTGATCCCTAACAGGATCAGTTCCTACTAGAACCTATTGTGATGTCCTTAACCAGACAAGGCTCCTAACAGAGCAAACTTCTAAAGAGTTCAAAAAGCAGCTTGTGGGTATTCATCCCCACCGTGGTTTTTCCCAGTTGGATTTCCACGTGAAAAATATGTGTGTCATGTGAAATGCTTTTGTTTTGTGATGCTTTGTCTTACCTGTTAAGCATATGAAGGTTCTATGTTTTATGCCTGTCTATAAAACACATTGAACTCACTATTGTGAAGATCTGATGGTTAAGTTTACTTATTTATGCATGAGAATATAATGATACTGTGGTATTGAGCCAAGAGGAAAGCTTATTCAATGACTGGTTCATGACTGGTTAAGCTATACTAGATGTTGTTGGTTGCACTTTGTTTTACCGGTATCCCTGTTTGTTAGTCTTTTGGAGTATTTGTTGTCAAACTAGTTTTGGATGATATTGGTGTTTGAACTAATTCACCCCCCCCTCTCAGTACCGGTTTGGCACTAGTGGTTCATCATTGAGTTATCAAAACCAGGCCTGATATTATGAATGCAGTATGTATTGTTTCTAGATTTTAGAGTAATCCTAGGGAAAATCATGAATCAGCAGTGAAAAGGATTTTTTGGTACTTACAAGGCACACCAAATCTTGGATTATGGTATCCTAAAGATAAAAATTTTGATCTATGTGCATACACAAATGCAAATTGGGCAGGAGATATAGATGATAGAAAGAGCACCACTGGAGGAGCATTCTTTCTTGGAAAGAGATTAGTTTCTTGGTTGAGTAAGAAACAGAGTTGTACATCTTTATCAACAGCAGAATCAGAATATGTTGCAATAGCAACTAACTATACATAGGTATTATGGCTTAAGCAAATGTTGAAAGACATAAAAGTAAAATGCAAGGAATCTATTACTATATACTGTGATAACACTGCAGCAATTGATATATCTAAGAATCTGGTATTACACTTTAAAACAAAACATGTTTCTATTAAATTGAATTTTCTAAGGGAAAAAGTCAAAGAAAAGGAGATAAAACTGGTTTATGTGAATACTAAAGAACAGCTTGCAGATATTTTCACAAAACCTTTGCCTAAGGAGACTTTTGAGTATCCTAGAGATCAGCTTGGAGTCATACCTCCACCGGTAGAGACCTAGATAGTTGATGATTGTCATCAACTTACAGAATTAAAAGACAAATCTTTTATTCTGGTATTTGATGAGGAAGCTACTTCTCAGGGGGAGTAGTTGGTATATTGAATTGATTGGTATTTTGTATGAACTTGACCTTTTGTGACTTTGGCATTTGATGTCAAAGGGGGAGAGATATCTATGGAAAAGCACATTATTTTTTTTGGGGAGAGATTTTAGGGGAGAGATTTTGAAAAACACATTTGAGAGATTGGTATTGTTACTCCCAGGGGGAGAAATAGAGATTGTTGGTTTTTGTATTTGGCATTTCTGTTTTGGCACTTTGATGGTTTTTCCATCTTGTGTTGCCATCAATGCCAAAGGGGGAGACTGTTGGTATTTTGGTATGGTTTTTTCATTGATGTCAACACCTACTAATACACCTACTTTGGAGATCCAGCAACATTCACCGGCAAGCAAGTAAACTGTGCAACAGTTACTAGTATATGGTTCACCGACAGGATATATTTTTCACCGATACCTAGAATGATATGGAAGACACTTGGTAATGTCGAAGACATCATGTGGATACTTTTTTTTGAAGAAATAAACATTGGTATATTCATATTTGCATATTTGCTTTTACCGGCAAATAGGTCCAGGTTATCTAGGGTTACACCGACAGGTTTATCTTTTCCAGATCAGCATGGCATGCTATGGAGATGATTTATTATTGTTGTAAATGCATTAAACTGACATGGTCAATCGGTTATTGCATCGGATATTATATTATTTGTAAAATGTTTTTATTGTAATATCTTGTAGAGCTGACCTACTAAAATTGGTCTTAGGGTATGGTATAAATGTAAGATCTTATTTGTAAGATCAAGTGTGGAATGCAAAAAGAATTAAGTGAAGGTATATGCAAGATCAAGCAGGGATATACACAAAGACATCATTTGAAGGTGAAGTTAGGTTTTTGTAGAAGCATATCAGCATTACACTGGTACTGAATCTAGCATATGAAGATGCTATTTTGAGCAGTACATTCTTATTGGATTTAACCATCCAACTGTAGTCAGTGTGACTCCCATTTTGTGATTGAGCAGTGAGCTCTAGGCTGTTGGCCTTTCTGCATGTGTAGAGCCCATTTATGTACACATACTATTTGCAGTAGTATCATCTGATTGTGGGTAAGGTTTCCCATCATGGTTTTTCCCCTTACAGGGTTTCCACGTATAAATATTGGTGTCATGTGTTGTGGATGACTTTATGTTTATGTTTCATGCATTAATCCTTACCGGTATAGCAATTTACTATTAACACTATCTACCGGCATACTTAAATGGTTTACCGGTATTAAGCATTAAGTTGGTTAATAAGTTTTGGGTTCAAATTTATTTGACAACTGATTCACTCCCCCCCCTCTCAGTTGTCTCCAGGACTTAACACCCTTAAGATCTTTCACATAAAGCGCCAAAGATAAGGCAATTTTTCACATGCTTCTCTCCCCCTTTGACAGTAATGCTAAATATATAAACTGATCAAGCTTCTCTCCCCAAAGTAGATAAACTCTCCCTCTTAAAATAAACTCAGAGCTCTAAATATTGACTACTCCGGCTGAGTAGCAACACCAACTCATCAACCCGGATAAGAAGACAAGACTCTAAAGTCCATCAGATTGATGCATCTCAATGCATCTAGTTCTCATCAGGACAGGTAGAAATCCCTAACTTGTCTCTCAAGTACACAAATGTATTTGCAAGCAAAGGCCTAGTGAAAATATCTATAATTTGATCCTTTGTAGATACATACTCTAGTTTAACTTCTTCATCACTAACTTTCTCCCTCAAGAAATGATACTTAATTGATATATGCTTTGTTTTAGAATGCAGTACCAGATTGTTGGAAATATTAATAGCACATGAATTGTCACAATAAATAATAGTAGCTCATCACACACAAATCTAATGTCTTTCAACATCTGCTTCATCCAAACTCCCTAAGTACAATTGCTAGCAGCAACAATGTATTCAGCTTCAACAGTAGATAGATATATAGCATCTTGTTTCTTAATTTCCCATGAAACCAACTTCTTCCCTAAAAAGAAAGCTCCACCAATAGTTCTCTTTTGGTCATCTACATTACCTACCCAATCAACATCAGTATAGGCACATAGCATGAAATCATCATTCTTCGGATACCACAATCCATAATCAACAATTCCCTTCAAATTTCTAAAAATCCTCTTCACAACGGTAAAATGAGTCTCTTTAGGATCAGCTTGAAATCTGGCATAAAGACAAACAACATGCATAATATTTGGTCTAGTCTAAGTTAAGTACAACAGTCAACCAACCATAGATATGTACAAGGTCTGATTAACTTTTTGAGATTCATCATTCTTAGACAACTTGCATCCTGTCACCATAGGAGTTCCAACAGGTTTAGAATCAACTAACCCAAATTTCTTCAACGGTTCCTTCACATAATTAGATTGAGAAATGAAAATACCTTTACTGATCTGAGTAATCTATAATCCTAAGAATAATTTTGTCTCATCTACCATAGACATCTCAAATTAATTTTGCATATCATCAGCAAAATTCATACTCAAATCATCATCACCTCCAAAAATAATATCATCCACAAACACTTCAACAATCAAAATGTTATCATTCTCAACCTTAAAATATAAGTTACTGTCAACAATACCTCTACAAAATCCCAACTTCATCAAATACTTATCTAGTCTAACATACCAAGCTCTAGGGGATTTCTTCAGTCCATACAATGCTTTCTTCAATTTGCACACCATGTCTCCTTCATATAATAATGAAAATCCTTCTGGTTTCTCAATGAAGACTTCCTCCTCAAGATCACCATTCAAAAAGGCTAACTTGACATCCATCTGATATACCTTGAAATTCTTGTAAGCAACATATGCAAGCAACAATCTAACAGCTTCAATTCTAGCTAAATGAGAAAAAGTTTCTTCATAATCAATACCTTCCATCTAAGAGCATCCCTTACATACCAATCTTGCTTTGTTTCTCACCACTTCACTAACTTCATTCAGTTTATTCTAGAACACCCATTTAGTACCAGTCACATTCTTGTCTTTAGGTCTCAAAAAAAGCTCCCAAGTGTTGTTCTTCTTAATCTGATTCAACTCTTCCTCCATATATTTTATCCAATTGTCATCATTACATGCTTCAACAACATCTTTAGGCTCAATCTTTGAAATTAGGCATATCTCTTTCGAAACAAGTCTTCTTCTAGTCATCACACTCTTTTTCTTATCACCAATAATCTGATTCTTAGAATGATTCAATTTCACATACCTCGGAGTGTTTGGATTATTCTTATTCTCAAGCTCTTAAACTTCTTCACTGACAACAACAATATCCAGATTAACTGTCTCTACCCGATCATTCTGCTTCAAGATCTCAGTCTATGCAGGCTTAAAAAAATATCCTAATCTTTAATCTCATATCCACATGCTCTGATCTGCTTCCCATGACATTCATCAACCTTCATATTTGCACTTTCCACTATCTTCTTGAACCTCTTATTTTAACATTGGTAGGCCTTTCTCTTAGTAGAATTGTTGGCAATTGACACTCAATTGGTTGGTTTCACTATGTTGTCATTGATGGAAACATGGTATTTTGGTTCAGTTGTGTACTGGTAGACACTTCACTAGCACTGACAGCGGTAGGATGGAAGGATTTATTTGATTATTAACAATATAGGCCTACATGGTTTAGAATAAGGTTATCGATATTGGAGGCCAACATCTTTTGGATCCGGCATCAGAAATTCATTTTGATATTCATATATTTATATTATCTGGCTGACATG
This sequence comes from Cryptomeria japonica, assembly GCF_030272615.1. Classification (NCBI taxonomy): domain Eukaryota; kingdom Viridiplantae; phylum Streptophyta; class Pinopsida; order Cupressales; family Cupressaceae; genus Cryptomeria; species Cryptomeria japonica. Next base: position 585,582,235 of record NC_081413.1, on the reverse strand, counting down.
TAATTTGTTATTGTAAATACCTTTGTAAGCTAACATAAGGCATGATAAATTGTATAGGGTATATAGGTCAGTTGGATTAGATCATTTTGAAAATAGAAGATATGGTGATGGTTATGTATTAGGAAGGAGATGTGAAATATATCTAAGAGATCATGTATGTGAGGATATTTATGTAAGGGTTATTCGGGTAGAGGGTTTAGGGTCTCAGACCGGAACAGACAAAGCTTAACCGGAAGTGTATTTTGGCATAGAAGATGTTATCTTAGTAGTTCACTCATTTCTCTAGATTGAAGTCTGGATTTATATGTAGTCAGTGAGGCTCCTTTTGTGATTGAGCAGTGTGCTCTAGGTTGTAAGCCTTCCTGCAAGTGCAAGCCCCTATATTTTATAATATCTCTTCACATGACCAGTGAATTGATCTTGTGGGTCATAAATCCCACTGTGGTTTTTCCTCTTTGAGGTTTTCCATGTATAATTTTTTGTGTTATGGTGTTCATATATGTGATTGGCTTATTGGTTTCTTTACTTCTTTCAATTTTGTATGTACCGGTATACCGATTGGTGTATGCATGTTTTAATAAGGATTAAATTAATCAAACTGATAGAACACTGTTTCATGCCCCCCCCCCTTAGTGTTCTTGGATTCCAATAATTGGTATCATAACCTTGTGCCTTGGAGGAAGTTTAACAACTTGAGGAGGATCTTGAATCTGGAAGCCATGGATATGGGTTTGGAAAAGCAACTTGAGATGGCCCTTGAAGATTATGATGCTGAAAGGTTGAATAACTTAAAGCTACAAGATGAATTGAATTCTGCTAAGCAATTCATTCTTGTCCTACAGGAGAGCTTGTCATTTGTTCAAGCTATAAGGAAGGAACTTTTGCAAAATCAGGATGATGAAGAGAAAGATGCACTTAAGGAATAGTGTCAAAAATTGAGTCAGGAGAACATGGTTATGAGAAATGAAATGCAAGCTATAACTATGAGAATGTCTAAATAGATTGAAGACCGAAAGAAAAAGGAAGAAAATCTTATTGTATCCCTGAAGAACAAATTTGAAGAATGTGGTAGGTTGGTTCATGAGAATGATTTGTTGAGAACTGATTTAGTACAATCCAAGAGCAATGAACAAGAGCTTGAGAGATAGATTATAATTCTAAGAGATGATCTGACTATTGCAAGTGAGTATAAAGAAACATTCAAGATTAGTTCAGCATAGCTAGATGAATTATTGAAAAGACAAGATTCCAGTGGACTTGGATTTGAGCAAGGGGAGAGTTCTGGTACTGCTAATGAAGATGAAAACCATAAGGCACTGGTAAGGTAGTTTAATGCTTATAATTTAATGGTAGATGTTTTATTTGCAATAAGTCTGGTCACATGGCTAGACAATGTAGAAACAGAGCAAATCAGAACCCCGATTCTGCTCCTGGTCAATTTTCTAAATGTAATAAGTATGGTCATAAGAAAAAAGATTACAGCATGAATGTTAAATGCTATGCATGTGGAAAATTTGGACATATGGCTAATTAGTGCAGGTCAAGCAATTATACCGGTTTTAGCAAAGCAATTCAAAGGAACAATATTACATGTTATGCATGTAATGACGTTGGAAATATTGCTAAATTCTATAGAAGAAGAATCCACCAGTTGGTAATGGAGGATGGAATGAGAAAGGGAAAGAAAAGGTTAGTGAAATCTAGTAAGATCATACCTGAAGATTGGTTAGGAAGACTAAAGAACAATCAATAGATGGGAATGCACCAGTTACTTATCCAACAGAGGAGGTTTCTCTTGCACTAGCAAGTAAGTCAACCGATAACTGAGGTAGATGCCTTAGGGGTAGGCGAAATTCATGACTATGTTGCATATGCCCCAAGAAGAGGTTCTGGAAGATGTTCTAGACATTGGAGATGCCTATTCGGCATGGATATGTTTTGTTCAAGATCCGATATCTTTCACCAGAAGTCATTGATGTCAATGAAAGATTAGGGGCTTTTGAAATATCCCAAACCAATTTTTTTCAATTTTTCAATTACAAAGAGTAATGCAACACACATCCATTAGGGTTATCACTTAAACCAAAATGATGCGGAAAACAACTCTAACCAAGAATGTACATCAAGATCCCGGGTTGGGCAAGGCATGAGCATATGGTCAGAGGGTCTTAAAGCATTTTGAAAGTAACTCTAACCAATAATGTGCCCAAGATGGACTAACATATGGTCAGAGGATCTTGGTGCATGCTGAAAGCAACTCTAACCAAGAATGTGCCCAAGATGGACTAACATATGGTCAGAGGATCTTTACAATTACAACTACTGAAAGGAAAACTTGACACCAAGCATGTGATTTCAAACCCAGGGTGGGAATATAGCTACCATATGGCGGAGATGCTAAGAAATTAGAAATGGAATTAAATAACAAGCGTGACATGAAAATGAGAAGAAATGCTGCCAGTACTACTGTTCAACTTACAATATGATAGTAAATGCTTGCCAAGATCATAGGATTAAGACTATGCAATGCTGTAACAATATAGAAGGCTCTCCCGAGCTTAACAAAAATGATAAGTCCAAGAAATTCTACTCAAGGATCAATCTTAATATTCTGATTTATGACAGACCTGCATGTGAATTGCTTAATCAGCAACACATGGAATCACTAAAATGCTCATTACTCTCTCAATACTAGTCCGAATGACCCAAAACCAAAAGCAATGGCTTCCTATGAGGGAGGCGACCCAACCAATACCAAGAAATCAGACATTAATCGAAAAAATTATTTATCATGAACCCCAAGGTGATTCCCAGCAGTGACGTTAGGCAAGAATGGCGATTCTTCTCTATAAAATAAAACACTTCATATTAGAATCTGCAAATTTGCACAAAGGAGCACCCAGCCAAAACAAGAGGAAATATGCAATACCCAGAATGAATATGTTTTTATTTTGAAATATATGAGTGAAACTACAAATCTGCCCTGCTAACCGCAACTCCCGAAAATGAAATGAAATGCAAATAACTGAACTTCAAGCACAACTCAAGCTACAATGCAATCCCCACTACAAACTCTCACAACTACACTAAATCACCACTAGTTGCTATATTTCAAGCAAGAAGCAATGCCAAGACTAGGAGGCATTCATTCCTCGAAGCAACCCCAATACCATTCCGACAGAGTAATATTACAATAGACATAAGATGCCAAATGAAGGGAAGAGGCCTCCATTTATAAGCTTAACAAGGGATCTCTAGAGGCTTCTAGAAAGTGTGCCCTAATTTCACATTTGAATTTTCCTCCAAGAGATGGTGCCACTTTTAAAAGCTTAATTAACCTTTATTTTAATTCACTTCTCTTCATAAAGTTGGCACCCCTTTTCATAAGAAAGATTTTAGACCTTAGGAAATATTAAATCCCTTCCATGATGCGTCCACCCTTGAAGACCACCTTTTAAAACAACTTGAAGTGATGAAGCTAGGCCAAGGGGTCAACTTTAAAATATAACATCAAAACATAACATTATTTAAATGTGTAGACGTCTAAAAATGGTCAATGCTTGCGGAGTCATACTTTAACATTTGCACATTGCCTTATTTTAGGGTTTTTGCGTTGCATTAACATTTCTTCTATGTTGCGCACTTGGTCTTTATCATTTGCGAGCATTGAGTCCTTCTGCATTCTTCATTTGTCTCTCTTTCAAATTTGGTCTTGTCGATAATAACCTTCAGTCATGATTTTGGTCAATCTTATCCTGTCGTATCGTGCGTGTTCATTTGTCATCATTCTGGACATCGTCAATCCTAATCGATGATAGAATTAGGGTTTTTTCCTCTTGTCAATCTTGTCATCTTACGATCGATTCGCCATCGATCCTTGTCATCGATTGTTGTCATTTTCAATTTTGCGATAGATTTCTCGTCGATCGTTGCCATTTTCAATCTTGTCATTTTGCGATCGATTTGTCATCAATCGTTGTTCTCTTTTCAATCTTGTCATTTTGGCGATCGATTTGTCATCGATCGTCGTCTTTCTCAATCATGTCAATTTGGATCAATTAGTCATTGTTCCTTGTCAATTGGCACATTTATCAATCAAATCATTTATCAAGTCAAAATCATGATCAAATCGAATCGGCATCAATTATCTTTTGTCAAGACCTAATTGTCATCCTTGCATTTCTAATTCATCTTCTAGGGTTTCATGATTTATTCATTTAATCTTGTTTGTCATTTCTCCCTCTAGGTTAAATAAATTATTTATTTATCCTAAGTCTTCTTGTCACAATTAAATATTTATTTAATTGGCTAACTAATTCCTCCCTCTTTTTGTAAATTAATTAATGAATGAAAAATTATTAATTAATTTACCTAATTTTCCAATTTACTAATTTCTTCTAATTCCTAATTTTCTAATTTTCATCAATTTCTAATTTCCAAATTTCCAATTCATCTAATTTTCTATTTTCTCCTATTTTTCTAATATTTCCCCTAATTTCATGGGATTGACATAGCAATTTTGTCATAATTTGTCATAATTTGTCAATCAATCAATTTTGCATAGGAACCTTGTCATAATTTGTCATAATTATCAATCAATCAATTTCGCATAGAAAGTGTCAATTTGTCATATTTGTCATTCTTGATTTGAAATTTCCTTTCAAATCGCTTCATGCTAATCTTGTCTTTTCTCCAATTTATCTATAAATTGGATGAATTTCTTCAATCATGGTCTCTGATCCCTGAATCAATCATGCTTCTAGTATTCTTGTGCTACCATCTTGTCAATCTTGCTTTCACATTATGCATATGCAGGTGAGATCCACAAAACAAAGCAATTTGAAGGAGAAAGAAGGATAATGGAGAATCATGGAGAATCATGGAGGAAACTCAAAAGGCATGGGTTAAGTTCTTTGAAGAGAGCAAAGGTTTCTTTACTTCACTGGAATAAAAAATAGATACTGTAGACACCCCAATTGAAGGGAAAGGAAAGGGTATTATGGGTGCTTCACCCTCAATTTTGAAGAACATTAAGATAATGGAAATTAAGATCCTGGTAGATACACATGTACAGAAAAATATTGAGACACTGACAAATACAGAGAGTGAAAAGGATGATATTGTACAGGATAATAATGTTGAGGATAATAGTCCTCCGAATACAAATGTACAGGTTGACGTTACAGTTCCTACTATGGAGCCGATAGTTACAGTGATTGCACCAAGTGGTGAAGCCACCGGTGCAAGTGAGGAAGCTATTAAGGATAAATCATCAGAGGAGAAGAAAACGGAATCCGACAGGGAACCAATAGTAGGTCCATCATTGTTGTCAATTGACACCTCGAAGGATGCAAAGAAAAACATAACCGAGATGAGTCCTACTGAACTCATGATAATGGCTACACAAAAATTGATGAAGGAGGGATCTACAGATAAAGAGATTATTGATTCTATCACTGTCTTGCATAGACTAGTCCTGGAGTGTAAGATTTATAGAGAAGTGAGCCCATCCAGCAAGATTAAGACAATTATTGAGCACAATTAAAAGGATTTTCAATCCTTGCAATAGATTTCAATCTGACAAGCATTGGAGAGGCTCACACAGGCAAAAAGAGCTACATTTGTTCAAGTAATTGAGTTGGAGAAGAAGAAGATTGATGAAAAATTGAAATTGATAGATAATTCTTTAAAGTAATGTACAAATATTTACAGGTTATGTTGTAATACAAATGTTCTTACAGCTAATGTGGATAAGAAGATTAAGGAATTTCAGGAGAAAATTGCAGGTATAGCTAATTCTTTTGATGGATTGAATTCATTGACTACATCCATTGATGGTCAAATTTTGGTCTTGGAAGCCCAAATTTCTATTCTTGAGAAGGAAAAAAACAAAATCATAAGAAGAGCTAGAAGACTTAGAGGCTTGGTGAGTCCCCAATTGGATTCACTCAGTGAATATAAGGAGTTTATGGATATGGTTGGGAATCCCACACCGATAGAGTTAAGTGAGAAAGAATCATTTGAACATATGTTAAATGGACTTGTATCTATTTTTGGCACTTTCAAATATAGTTGGGATACTTATCTTGAGCTATTGGAGAAGGCATATCTAGAAATTTTCAAATTTGTTAAGCTCCGGTAAGATATTTTTGGGATATTCATTGTATAGTATCTTTCATTCCTTGTGATATAGATGTGATAAAAGGGAGTTGTATACATTAGGGGGAGATATGGAGACATGGAAATATGGAGTATAATCATAGATGAATATTCAGCTCAAGTTGAGCAGGCAGGATGGAACTGACAGATGAAACCATGATCATTTTTCACATGAGTGTTGCCATCAATGTCAAAGGGGGAGATTATTGGCAATTGACACTCAATTACATTTTCATTGATGGCAACATGGTATTTTGGTTTAGTAGTGTACTGGTAGACACTTCACCAATAGACACTTCACCGACATCGGCACCAACATGATTTCTTTGATTACCGGCAATATAGGCTGACATGGTTTAGAATAAGGTTATTAGTATTACAGGTCGACATCTCTTAGATCTAACATCAGAAATTGATTTTGATGTTCATATATTTATGTTATCTAGTCGACATGTAATTTGTTATTATAAATATCTTTGTAAGCCAACATAAGGCATGATAAATCGTATAGGGTATATAGGTCAGTTGGATTAGATCATTTTGAAAATAGAAGATATGGTGATGGTTATGTAAATGCAATATCATGTGAATATGTATTAGGAAGGAGATGCAAAATATATCTGAGAGATCAGGTTTGTGAGGATATTTATGTAAGGGTTATTCTGGTAGAGGGTTTAGGGTTTCAGACCAGAACAAATAGAGCTTAACCAAAACTGTATTCTAGCATAGAAGATGCTATCTTAGCAATTCACTCATTTCTTTGGATTGAAGTCTCGATTTATATGTATTCAGTGAGGCTCCTTTTGTGATTGAGAAGTGTGCTCTAGACTGTAAGCCTTCCTGCAAGTACATGCCCCTATATTTTATAATATCTCTTCATATGGCCAGTGAACTAATATTATGGGTCACAAATCCCACCATGGTTTTTCCTCTTTGAGATTTTCCATGTATAATTTTGTGTGTTATGGTGTTCATTTATGTGATTGTCTTATTGGTTGCTTTATTTCTTTGAATTATGTTTGTACTGGTATACCGGTTGGTGTATGCATGTTTTAATAGGGCTAAAATTAATCAAACTAGTAGAACACTGATTCACCCCCCCTCTCAGTGTTCTAGGATTCCAACAATAATATCCCAAGAAGATTCCTTCATCACATATTGCATCAAACTTTCCTATATCCTCATCTCTTTTGATATAACATTTGCTTCCAAAAACTTTGAAATATCTAACTGTAAGAACATGACCAAACCGTAGCTCAAAAGGAGTCTTACCAGAATCACCTTTTATATGCACATAGTTGAATGTGTAAATAACAATGCTAACAACTTCTTTCCAAAAGTTTTGTGCAACATTTCCTTCAATCAACATAGTTCTAGCAGCATCTAAGATCGTTTTGTTCTTCCTTTCAACAACTTCATCCTACTGAGGGGTTCTAGGAGCATATAACGGTCTTCTAATTCCATTCCTCTCACAAAATGTATCAAATTCACCAGATGTGAATTCTCCTCCTCTGTCAGATCTCTAGCAATTCAACTTCAATCCTATCTCAGTCTCCACCTTTGCTTTGAATATCTTGAATTTCTCCAATGCTTCTAGTTTCTCCCTTAGAAAAGTCACCCACATCATTCTAGAGTAGTCATTAATCAACAACATGAAATACCTGTCACCCTGCATGCTTCTCACTCTTGTAGGAACACACAAGTCAATATGCACAAGATCTAATATACCATTAGATGCATACAAATTACTTCTAAATGATGTTCTTATTTGCTTTCCCAACTAACATTCTTTACATACTAGATTAGAAGGCTTCACAATTTTAGGCAAATCCTTAATAGCTTGAGTAGAACTTATCCTTATCATGCAGTCAAAATTAACATGACACATCCTTCTATACCACAACCAACTTTCATCTATATGAGCAATCAAACAACTTTTCTCACTGGCATTCAAGTGAAAGATATTATCTTTAGTCTTAGTCCTTGTTGCAATCTCTATTCCAGAGGCATTCAGAATCTTGCATTTACTATTATTGAATTGCAAATCATATCCCTTGTCAACCATCTATCCAACACTAAAAATATTATGCTTTAAACCTTCAACATACAAGAAATCATCAGTATTATTCTTACCTTCAAAAGATATAGAACCTCTACCATGAAACACACAAGCTTTATCATCCCCAAATCTTGCTATACCACCATCATACCTTTTCATATTCATAAATTTACTTTTATCACCTATCATATGATGTGAACAATTTTTGTCAATTACCCATTCATCTTTCTCTTCAATCTTAGTAGCCAAAGCTTTCTCCTCAATAATGCAGCTTGTAGGATTCATTGGTACCAGATCATCCTCCTTGATAGAAATAAATACAAATTCATCTCTTGAATTTCCATTGTCTGATTCCTCATCTGTCACACCTTCATCAGTAGAATAATAGAATCTCTTCTGATTTATGTACTTCTAGTAGGGCTTATAAGGCAAGTCATACTTATCATGCTTCTCATATCTAGCATGCTTATCAAATATATCATGCATTTAAAATTTATCATGCTTATCATATCTAGACATTATTTTAGGACACCTAGAAGCAAAATGTCCTATCTTATTACAAGAGAAACATTTCAAAGGTAACTTTCCATCATACTTATCGGCTCCCTTAAGCAATCTCTAAGCAATAAATGCTTCAAGCTCATTCAACTCTCTTTCTTTCTCTTCCATCTCTCTCATCTCTCTTTCATATCTTGAAACCCTAGATGAACTCTCTCAGATCATACAACTACTTCTCGGATACAGAGTCTTTAAATGCAATCTCAAATTTATCATGTCATTCTCCAAATTTTCTCAGCTCAAATGTAGCTAGCTTACCAACCAACATGTCTCTTGTCACTATAGTCACACTCTAAATCTCATCAATAGAAGCAACTTTAGCTTTGTAAGAATATGACAAGGATCTCAATACCTTAGCAACAATCTCATCTTCCTCAAGAGTTCCACCAGCACATCTGATATTCATAATAAGTTCATTCACTTTAGCCATAAAGGATATTATATTCTCATCTTCTCCCATCTTCAATATCTCATACTTTCCCTTCAAACTCTGCAACTTGGCAACTTTAAATTGTGCATCTCCTTCATACAAGACTTCTAAATTTTTCCATATCTCATGTACAATCTTCAAACCCATTACATTAGTCATTTTTGAATCGGTCAAGGAACTCAACAACACTTCCTTAGCCCTTATGTTATGTTTAGCTTCCTTAATTTCATCAACAGTAACCGGTCCATTCAAAGGAATATTGTAGATATTCTTTGTAATCTTCCAATAATCTTCTCCAAGACTCTTCAAATGAACTTCCATCCAGTCCTTCCCAACAATATAATTGCTTCCATCTAATCTAGGAATCTTCTTCTTGAACACATAGGTTCCCATCCCCGATCACCTCAAGCGGTTGAGATTCTTCTAGAGGATCTAGCTATAATACCACTTGTTGGCAACAACAAGAAAAACTAAAAGGGGGGGTTGAATCAATTTTCATCAGACTAAATAAATTAAACACAATCTCAGATCTGATCAACTACAATAAAAATAAAGATAACAACAATGATAGCAACACACATAACACCAAGTTTTTGACGTGGAAAACCCAATTAAAGGAAAAACCATGCTAGGAACCTACCCACAATAAAATGATACTCTATAGTAGTATGTAAAAATATTACAATAGGGAATGCACATTCATTCAGGCACATTGGCTAGAGCTCACTACTCAAATTACAATGACCCAGAAGGCTCCAACCCTCAAGGAAGGTTCACTACCTTACAAAGAAATTCGGACTACAATCTAACAAAAATGAACTACAAAAATAGCATCTATGTTTTCCCTTCACCAATCTTTGCTCAATACACGACACTGAAAGATGAATTCACTTGATTGCACATACACCACTCTCTGATAATGTAGACTCAACAATCACACCTAACCGAACCACCAATAACACCCATTTAATCAAATCATCAACCTTGACTATAAGGTCGGCCAAACCCTTAACACCTAATAACAAATTGCATCATACGATACATAAAGAAGCCACCAAACCAATACAATGTCATTGAAAACATAGCATGGACCTAAATCAACTCCTCACATGTGCACCACCACTAGAAATCTTGTCAAGATCAATGATAACATGTTACACCACCAAAAATACCGCATAACATGAAGATTATTACCAGACCCATAATATCTTCAAGAACATGCACAATGATCAATGCAGACCATCAAAACAAATAGGACATGATTAGGAAACACCAACAAGCACATTAGAACCATCCACAATAGCTTCACCAACACCACTTATTCAAATCTTCATCGATCAACACACTAACACTCAAGAATACTTAACAACAACAACTCGGACAAGAAAGATAACTTGCAGAGCATCAAATCATGAAGCATTTGAAATGAAGAAACACACAAACATCCCAAACACTCTCCCAAATCTACAACACAAGATATAATCATATCAGAGCACAATTGAACAAACACCAAAACACTACAACACTGAATACTGAAAACCAATCTACATACCATAATCCTCAACTCGATCAAATCATCACATAGAATCATAAAATCAATAAAGAATGAAGTATCCCTAGTTGACTCAGCATAACAAATAGATAAACCAACCAGATCAACTCACTAAAATCATCGGATTAACAAAAAAAATTCTTTGCAACACCAAAACACAAGAATATGTTGACATCAATGACAACAACATATCCTAGCAGCAACAATATCCAACACTTTAATCATTTAATATCTTTGAGTGTACACAACAATTCACCCTCAAGATCAACATCCATAATCTTTGATTCACTATCCATTTCACATTCAAAGCTTTGATCCTCATTAGTAATTTTAATTACCATAAACAAAACTTGACCTTCCTCACTTGTAGAATCTTTAGAGCACTATCAGAAACATCTACAAATAAACTCTTTGTCCTTTTAGAGAATTTTTTCTTCTTCTATAGCTAAAGAACTTATTTTTACCTTGTCTATCATTGTTGTCTCCATCATGATTGGAATCACCATAAAGACATTTGGCTGCAAAGTGTCTTATTCTCCCAAAGTTATAGCATTTGAAAGGAAGTTTACCCTTATACTTTCCTAAACCCTTCTTTTGTTTTCTTGCAAGATGAGATTCTATGAATTCAAAATCTTTAGAATCTAAAGTTGCCTTACTCTTTTTAATAGCCTTGAATGTTTCCTCTCTACTTGATGTCTTTACATCAACTTTTTCTTCCTTTTCTTCTCCAAGTCCAAGAATGGCATTCACTATTTCATCAATTCTAAGAAGATAATTTGCAGCCTTTCTTCTTCACTCATCTATAATTCCTCAAAATTTCCTCTAAGAGTTTGGATCTTGGCTTTCTTTACCCTATCATTTCCATGATAAATACTATTTAATTTGTCTCTTACTTCTTTGGAGGATTCACAATGCATGACTTTAATAAAAACATCTTTTGATAACCCAAAAAGTATGGCATGCTTTGCTCTTGCATCTATTTCAAACTATCTTTTACCATCAATATCATTAGGTATAGTGTCAATAACACTATAACCATTTACAACCAAACACTAAACAACTACTCCTAGGGAAACTAAATAGGTTTACATTCTCACTTTTCAAAAAACATAATCATCTCCATCAAACAAGGGGGATTTAGCAATTCAAGACCCTTCATGTGCCATGGCTATAAGTAATCCACTATTAGGACCAACCTTGGGCTATTAAACCTCTACAAGGAACATGGTTTTGATACCACTTGTTGGAATACTAGGATCACTGAGGGGGGTGGGGGGGAGGGTGAATAAATGATCTATATAAATGAAGAAATTCTTAATCAATAAAAAATCTAACACAATTATATTAACATTTGCAATAGATCATAGGACAGTATCAACAACATTTTATAAATCAATCAAGAGATTCAAGACACAAATTCAACATCATGACACCAATATTTTAGTGGAAAACCCTTAAAGAGTCAAAAACCACTATAATCAAGATTTATATTAGGCCTCATTGGCCAAACCTCACTTGTTACAAATTAGGAACACCCACTACTTACATATTCATAAAATGCCACTCTTCAAATCATTGTAACTTTTCTTGTTGACAAACAACCCTTCAAGAATATTCTACATTCACAACTTTTTCATACATTTCATACCTTCATTGATATATCTGCTATCAACCAAAATGTTTGAGACAATAGAATCTGTTCATCAAACCTTAGTCACATGTACACACATCGATATGCACATTCAAGTTTTATTTTTCAATACACACTGATTCTTCACACCTCTATAACAATCACTTACTAAGAACAAAGTTCTACATTATTAAAAAAAAAAATTCAATATTATATTCCACATTACAATCCATTTTTTGCAATGTTAGAATGTCTATTTTGAGTTGAAAGGAGAAAAAAATAGTTGACATAAGATTAGACGTTGCAGTCTAAAAACTTGATTTTTGAACCTAAACATTGTATGGCGCTAAATTTTAACATTAAAAAAGAGGCAAGTTTTGATAACAAATGTTTATAAAATTTTATCACTTGTTTAAATATTAAATTGCCTTTACTGCCATAACAAATCTTTGTCATTTGTTTTCCTATAACTAGTCTCTGTTCTTCTTGTCACTCAGGGTATAGGAGATAAAATCTTCCTTGCACATAATAGATTATAGTGTGTATCTTAGAATAATATCCATGAAGATCACTATTACGACCAAGGAAATTAGCATTGAGACCAAATAACTTTAGAGTGATCATAAGCAACACAGTTATTGTGACTATTTCTGTTACCATAATGACAAAATGTAGAAACTTGTATTGTAGACTCTCTAATAGAACACTACAACATAAAAAGTACCTTGAATTCACTATCCTTTTGAAGTCAACATACAATATTAACAAGTTTACTATTAACTGATTTTGTGCTTGTCAACATATGTATGACTCCAATATGCACAACTTACACCATAAGACTTCTATTCATGTTGTCATAATTGATCAATACAATCAGAATGAAACAGAATGAAGTGTTATCATATTCGTATCTTTTCTTTGTCACCTTGTAACATCAACAACAAACTCATATTGCCATGACTTTAAAATTAAAATTATATTGTCACTTACATGCCTTGTTCTACAAGCACATTTATTGACATCAATGAAAAACATGCCAAAGACAACACATCATTAGCTTTAGACATGACTAGGTTGAGACGTGAGAGAGATGTTGCAAGGAGAAGCGAGGGAGGAGGAGTAGAGATGGTGGAGCTTTTGGTGAGGGTGATAGGGGATTTTATCTATTATAGATACCAATATGAGGCTCTAGTAGCACCATAGTAGAGGTGAACTTATGTGAGAATGAGTGGATCGATATAAAGTGGGTATAAATCAACCAAGAGTGGTGGATCTCATCTAGATATATATTAATGATGTCACCACCAGTGGCTTTAAGGGGAGGACCACTACCGCGACCACCACCAATGGCAGGGGCATTAGGAGGGTCAAGTCAAGCCTCATCTACATAATCAGAGGGAGGCAATATGAGTTGAGCCCACTTTTGAACTATTTTGACTAAAGTTTTGAGCATAGCAAGATATGCAACTATATGATATTGTATTGTATACTCATGATTGTTAACATTTGATATTGTTGGACATATGGACTATACGATATATTCTTTTTTGAGGTATTTTTAATGACATTTATACATATTTGTTTATGGACTATATGATATGGATGGGTTGGATGTATCCTATGATGTGTATGTTTACTATTATGATGGATGTTTATGATTTCTATGATGGACTGACTAATTGTTGTGCAGGATGTTATGTTTTATGAATGTATGGATGTATATATTTACAATGTCGTAAATTGTAGTCCTTTATAAGTTTATTCTCCTTTTTTTGCCCTTTCATTAGTTTGTTTCCTCATAGTTCTTTTCCAAGCATACTTTTGGTCTTTGTACTGCAAAATTGTTGTCATATGACCGTATGGTCATTGGTGATTCGGGTCACTGTCCTAAGCCTAAGTGCACCAAAGTCATCCTTGATTCATCCCTTTTTGGGTGGACAAGGGTGCTAGGTGCCCTTGCCCCTCCAAAAAGGGCCCATTTTTAAATATGTTGGTGCTTGATTCTTGTCGATTAATTTCTAGTCCTGATGTTATGATATGATTGTTGGAGGTTGGCCTAATTTATGGCATTCCCTACAAACCCTATATAAGAGCATCTTTCCAACAACTCATTTTCATTATCTCCCATTACCATTTCATCCCATCATATATTACATCATTCAAGAGAAAATATTATTGGAGAATTGCTTCAGATATAAGCATTACAAAGCAACAAGCTACAACAATCTTCATGCAAACATGTTTCATGATTGGTTCTTTTATGTATCGTTATGACATGTTATTGCATCAACACTTGTTGGTCCCATTCAAAGAGAATTGCATCATCACCATTATCAACCATAAAAAGCTTGAGGTATATGTTGGCAACAATGTAGCAAACTAAGAGGGGTGGGGGTTAATCAATTTGCACAAAACCTTAGTGTGACTTAAACCACAAAACATATACAATACTTAACAGTTAAAGCATGAGACAACACCATGTCAACAACACACATGAAACCAAGATTTTTGACATGGAAAACCCAGTTAAGGGAAAAACTACGATGGGAGCCTACCCACAATGAGATAATACCCTATTAAGAGTAAATGTGAAAATATTACAATGGGGAATGCACATGCATTTAGACACATTGTCTAGAGCTCACTGCTTAAAGTAAGAAACCTAGAAAGGCTACAACCTTTAGGGAAGGCTCACTACCTTACAAAAAGTCTCATTGACTTACAAAAGCATTCAGACTACAATCCGAATTACATGAACTGTGAAAATAGCATCTTCATATGCTTGAGTACAGTTTCCGTTAAGCACAAAGTCTATTATGTAACACTTCTCTTCTCCTTCACACTTTTGAAAGATCAAATCACTTGTTCGCACATACAACTTGATCATACACACTCTCAAAGATCGCGGACACTCATAGACATACATCTTACATGATTATTACATTTATTTATACAAACCCTCAACCTCTATTTCAAGGTCGACTAAACCCTTGATACAAATTACAAAATAATATCCTCATACACTACAAAAATACATGCAGACCAAAACAATGTTGGCTAAGACATAGTCTAGACCCAAATCAATACCACAACCATGCAACACCTCCAACAATTATGCTTCGATCATCTGCAATACACTACAACTACTAAGAATGTCGTACAACAAAGAGAACATCACCAGACAAGGAAAATATTTAATAACGCATACAATAATCAATGTGGACCACCAAAATGCATAGAACATGATCTAGAGACATTCACAATCAATATGAACTGTACCACAACAAACGCAACAACTTGGATTACAAGAATCGTCATCATCATCTCTACCAGAGCTCAAAAACACCATCACTACTGATTGTGAAGCTGAAATATTTACTTACAGACCTCCAAATCATGAACCACTCGAACTAAGGACACACATCAATGTCTAGAACACATCCCACACATTTGAAACTAAAGATATAACAATTCTGGAGCAATACGAACCACAAACTAGAATACTGAATAACTCAAACAACTGCATAACATCCTCAATATTGGATCACCAAACTCGATCAAAACATCATGCAGACCTCTACAAATGGGAATGAACTATCTACAGACACCGTTTAAATTGCATCAACTCATCAACACACATGCCAAACCAACTCAAACTACAACAGTGGAATATACAAAAGAATATGTTGACATAAATGACAACACATCATTCCAGCAATCTTCTCAACATCATCCAACAATATCCCCCTTTGGCATTGATGGAAACATATGAATGTGAAAAACAATCATTGCAAAGAAATAAATCATCTCATAATAATCTCCTGCAAAATCACAAGGATCGACTCCCCCTTTGACAAACAATTCAAATTTCAAAATCCTCTACTCTCTCACATAGATTTTTTCACATGCTTCTCTCTCCCTTTGACATCAATGACAAAGGCTCATGAATCGCATTTTTCTGCCCCTTTGAACAGCTTCACAAATCTGAACATCTGAATCACCAACACTGACTACTTCCCCTAAGTAACAACCTCACTCATCAATCCAAAGCATAAAATATCTCTGTGAAGTTCCTCGAACTGATGCAAATCCATGCATCTTAGTTCTCATTGGGATGGGCAATTACCCCTAACTTCTCTTTGAGATACTCAAAAGTATCTTTGGGCAAAGGCTTCATAAAGATATCTGCAATCTGTTCCTTTGTAGATACATACTCCAATCTGACTTCTTTCTCATTCACCTTCTCTCTCAAGAAACGAAACTTGATTGATATATGTTTTGTTTTGGAATGCAACACTGAATTGTTTGAAATATTGATAGCACTTGAATTATCACAGTATATAGCAATAGGCTCATCATAAACAACTCCTATATCCTTCAACATCTACTTCATCCAAGTTACCTAAGTACAATTGCTAGCAACAACAATGTATTCAACCTCTGCAGTAGATAAGGAAATAACATTTTGCTTGTTACTTACCAAAGAGACCAACTTATTTCCCAAAAATAATGCACTACCTGTAGTACTCTTCTAGTCATCAACATCACCTGCCCAATCAACATCTATAAAAGCACTCAAAGAAATGTCATCATTCTTAGAATACCACAAACCAAAATCAACTGTTCCTTTCAAATATCTGAATATCCTTTTTATAGAAATAACATGAGATTTCTTAGGATCAGCTTGAAATCTAGCAACATGACACACAACATTCATTATATTAGGTTTAGTGTTATAAGTCAAACTTAATAGACCACCAATCATAGATCTATATCTAATCTGATTAGCTTTTGGAGAATCATCATCTTTTGTCAGCTTACATCCAGTCACCATAGGTGTACCAACAGGTTTAGAATCTTCAAGACCAAATTTCTTCAACAATTCCTTCACATACTTTGACTGAGATATGAAAATACCTTTATCCAACTAAGTAATTTGCAATACCAAAAAGAATTTCATTTCACCAATCATAGACATCTCAAATTTATTCTACATTTCTTCAACAAATATCTTATATAGGCAATCATTTCCTCCAAAGATAATGTCATGAACATAAACTTCAACAATCAAGATGTTATTCTGATCAATCTTGGAATAAAAATTACTTTCAGCAGTACCTTCATTGAATCCAAGCTTCATCAAATACTTATCCAATCTGGCATACCAGGCTCGAGGGACTTTCTTCAATCCATACAATGCTATCTTCAACTGGCAAACCATGTCCTTTTCATCTGTCAACTGAAATCCATCTAGTTTCTCAATGTAGACTTCTTCTTCCAATTCACCATTAAGAAAGGCTGACTTGAAATCCATCTAATAAACCTTGAAATCTTTGTGAGCAACATAGGCAAGAAATAATCTAATAGCTTCAATTCTAGCTACCAAAGCAAAAGTCTCCTCCTAATCAATTTCTTCCATCTGAGAATATCCCTTACACACAAGTCTAACTTTATTCCAAACAACTTCACCTTTTTCATTCAACTTATTTCAGAATACCCTTTTAGTTCCAATTACATTTTTATCCTTGGGTCTAGGAACAAGAGTTCATGTATTATTTTTCTCAATCCGATTCAATTCTTCTTCCATAGCCTTAATCCAATTTTCATATTTGCATGCTTCATCAACATTCTTATGTTCAATCTTAGAAATCAAACAAATTTCTTCAGCTAGTCTTCTCCTAGTCATCACACCTTTGTTCTTATCACCAATAATCTATTTTTCTAAATGATTCAACCTCACATACCTGGGAATTTTAGGATTTTCTTGAATTAAAGGCTCTTGAATTCTTCCTTTTGTACTAGTATATGCACCTTCATTCTCTGACTTTTTTGGATTAATCTAATCTTGACTTTGGGTTTGCACTAGAATTCCTTTATTTGAACTAGCATCTTGAGCATTAGAATCATATCCACAAGATTTAATCTATCTCACATTACCTTCATCAACCTTCACATTAGAACTTTCAACCATCTTTCTCAATCTTTATTATAACACTGGTAGGCCTTACTGTGAGATTGTGCTTGAATAAACCAAGATCAAAGAGACCAATAGATAATAGTACAATAACAAGAGAGATAGAGAATAAGATAGTATTCTCAATATATGCAAAAGAGATCAACTAGATAATTACATACAACGTATGATGAACCTTCTTATAAAGGAAAGGCTAAGAGACAAGAGAGCACACAATGATGACATGTGGCTCAATGAGATGCAAGGGTAGGTAGGAGAAATAATAAAATATTCCACATGAGGTGGATCACCCACTGAAGGTAGAATTATCACTCCACGATAAGTGGATATGATAAAGTAACAACAAGATCACACCATAAAAGGTGGAAATTCTCCTACATACACACTCTCAATGTATACACATCCCCTAAGTGTCTCATATGAAAACTATAATGTGGTGCATGTACCTAAGTAAAGTTAAGTAAAGTGTAATTATATCCAAGATAAATAATTACACCAACACTTACTTTTAGTAGAATAACCAAGAAAGATTCCTTCATCACATCTAGCATCAAATTTTCCAAGATCTTCATCTCTTTTGATATAGCATTTACTACCCAAAATTATGAAATATCTAACAGTAGGAGAATGACCAAACCATAACTCATAAGGAGCCTTACCATTATCACCTTTGACATTTACCCGATTTAGAGTGTATAATACAATACTCACAACTTCTCTCCAAAATACATGCAGAACATTTCCTTCAATCATCATGGTTATAGTAGCTTCTTGAACTATTCTATTCTTTCTCTCCACAACAACATTCTGCTATGGTGTCCTAGGAGCAGATAATTATCTCTTAACTCCATGCTCTTGAAAATATGCATTAAACTCACTAGAAGTGAATTCTCCACCTCTATCAGAGATCAAACACTTCATCTTCAATCCAATCTTAGTTTCAACTCTAGCCTTGAAAATCTTGAACTTCTCCAATGCTTTAGACTTCTCCCTTAAGAAGGTAACCCACATCATCCTTGAATAGTCATCAATCAACAACATCAAATACCAATCACCCTACAAGCTTCTTACTCTAAAAGGACCACATAGATCAGTATGCACACGATCCAACAATCCATTAGAATTATACTGTTTTCTCTTATAAGTAACTTTTGTCTGCTTCCTTAATTGACATTCCTTACAAATTGGATTAGAAGACTTTATTAACTTTGGTAGATCTCTCACTTTTTTAGTAGAACTTGTGTTAACCATGCAATCAAAATTTATATAACACATCCTTTTATGCCATAACCAACTTTCATCATTCTGAGCAATCAAACAAATTTTACAACCAGCATTCAAATGAAAGATATTACCTTTATTCTTTGTTCCTGATGCAATCTTAGTTCCGGAGCTACTCAAGATCTCACATTTGTCATTCTTGAATTTCAAGTTATATCCTTTATCAACCATTTGACCAACACTTAAAATATTATGCTTTAAACCTTCAACATACAACACATCATCAATATAATGCTTACCATCAAGAGAAATAGAATCTCTTCCATGGATTACACAAGCTTTGTTATCACCAAATCTTACTATACCACCATCATACTTTTCCAAGTTTACAAATTTGCTCTTATCACTTGTCATATGATGAGAGCAACCATTGTCAATTACCAATTCAGCTTTCTCCTCAACTTTAGTAGCTAAATATTTTTCCTCATTAATGCAACTTATAGAATTTGTAGTTACAACATCATCTTCCTTGATAGCAATGAACACAAATTCATCTCCTGAATTCCCCTTATCTAACTCATCATCTGTCACACCTTCATCAACAACATAATAACACTTCTTCTGATATTTAGGTTTTAATGGCTTAAATGGCTTCTTAGGATTTCTCTCTTTTCGGACACCTTGATACAAAATGTCTTATCTTATTACATGAAAAACATTTAAGAGGTAACTTCCCTTCATAATTACCGACACCTTTAGGCAATATTATGGCAATAAGTGCTTCAAGCTCCTCAAGCCCTCTTTCTTCATCTTCCATCTCTTTCATCTCTTTCTTATATCTAGATACTCTTGTAGAAATTTCTCTCGGATCATATCTCTACTTCTCAAAAATAGTAGCTTTAAATGCATATTCAGTCTTAGGAAGAGAGGCTCCAAACTCACTCAACTCAAAAGCAAAAAGTCTACCAACCAACATATCTCTTTTCACATTTGTCATAGTCTGGATCTCATCAATAGCAGTAGCTTTGTGTTTGTAGATAGGGGGCAAGGAGCTCAACACTTTAGCATCAATATCAGATTCTTCTAAAACTCCACCGACACATATGTTTCCGCACACAAGCTCATTTACTTTTTGCATAAAATAACTAATGTTCTCATCTTCACTCATCTTCAAGTTCTCATATTTACACTTCGGGCTCTACAACTTAGAAATCTTCACATGACTATCACCTTCATGCAAGGTCTCCAACTTTATCAAGATCTCACGAGCACTCTCTAAGTCCATCACATTAGTCATCTTAGAATCTGACAAGGCACTCAACAATGCTTCCTTAGCTTTAATATTGTATTCTACTTCCTTTATCTCATCCAGAGTAGTAGGATTATTCTGAGGAACATTATATACATTCTTAGTAATCTTCCAGTACTCTTCTCCAATGCATCTCAAATGACATTACATCTAGCTCTTCTAGAGAGTGTAGTTCGTTCCATCAAATCTCAAACTATCTTTCTTGAAAGAAAAGGTTGTCATCTCGAATCACCTTGAGCGGTCAAGCTTCTTTTGGAGGATCTAACTCTAATACCAATTATTGGCAACAATGCAACAAACTAAGAAGGCGGGGGGTGAATCAGTTTGCACAAAAACTTACTAGAACTTAATCCACAAAACATATCTGATAATTAATAGTTAAATCATGAGACAACACCACATCAATAACATACATGACACCAATATTTTTGATGTGGAAAGCCTAGTTAAGGGAAAAACCATGGCGGGATCCTACCCATAATGAGATAATACCCTATTAGGAGTAAATGTGAAAATATTACAATGAGGAATGCACATGCATTCATGAACACTTCTTCGAGCTCACTGCTCAAAATAAGAAACCCAAAAAGGCTACAACTCTTAGGGAAGGGTCACTACCTTACAGGAAGTCTCACTCACTTACAAAAATATTCGGACTACAATCTGGATTACATGAAATGTGAAAATAACATCTTCATATGCTTGAGTACAGTACCAGTTAAGCATACAGTCTGATTTGTAACACTTCTCTTCTCCTTCACACTTCTGAAAGATCAAATCACTTTTTCACACATACAACTCGATCATACACACTATCAAAGATCTCAGACACAAGACATACATACATCTTACATGATTATTACATTTATTTATACAAACCCTCGATATAAATTATAAAGTAACATCCTCACATGCTACAACAGTACATGCATACCAAAACAATATCGACTAAGATATAGTCTGGACCTATATCAATATTACAACCACACAACACCTCCAACAATTACACCTTGATCATCTGCAACATGCTACAACTACCAAGAATGTCGCATAACATAGAGAACATCACTGGACAAGAAACATATTTAATAATGCACACAATAATTAATGCGGACCACCAATGCACATAGAACGCAATCTAGAGACATTCACAAGCAACATGAATTGTACCGCAACAACTCGGATTACAAGAATCATCATCATCTCTCTATCGAAGCTCAAAAATACCATCAATATTGATTGTCAACTTGAAATATTTTCTTGCGGACCTCCAAATCATGAACCACTTGAACTGAGGACACACATCAATGTCTAGAACACATCTCACACATCTGCAACTAAAGATGTAACAATTTGGGAGTAATACGAAGCACAAACCAGAATATGTAATAACACAAAAAACTACGTAACATCCTCAGTACCAGATCACCAAACTTGATCAAAACATCATGCAGACCTCTGCAAATGGGAATGAACTATCTACAGACACCATACCAGAACCCCTTTAAACCACATCAACTCATCTACAACACATAGGCTAAACCAACTCAAACTGCAACATTGGAATACACAAAAGAATATTTTGACATCAATGACAACACATCATTCTAGCAATCTTCTTAGCATCATCCAATAGTATAATATTGCAGGTCCAACATTTTACTTCAAAAAATTTCATTCAATTATTTTATTAAAAGGTAATTCCAGCTCAGGGTTTGACCTAAGCAAACATTTATCAACAAAGCACCATTTTTCTTCTCTTGTGTGTGCTGGTGAAAAAATTTGGAGACAACAAATATAGATCCAGATAGAGAAAATAAAGACACATAGAACCAAATTCAGTAGAAATTAAAAGACTGGGTCAAGGATAACGACATTTTGATTCCAAAACTATTTCTATTGTTTGCATCCAATAGTTTTGGTTCAAGTTCACCTAACATCCTTGACCCATATTTCAGAGCGTAGATTTCATGCACAACTTCCTCCCCACTTCCCAATTATAGATCTATGCTTGATGTTTGCATATCTATTCTAAAATTGTTTGTGCATACTTCTTACTTCCAATTTTCTTTCATTAACCCTAGTTCTCACATTGAATCATTCAATTTAAACTCAAACAAGGGAGAGCGAAATCCAATTTGTGTTCAACCCTTTTGAGTTTAAATATATTGGATCTTATTTCCCCTTAATGTATCTTGGTTGGAAATAAGTTTAATCCCTTGTTTACTTAATTAAACTATTGAATTATTATATTTCTAACCATTATAATATTATGTGACCCATGTGTGTGATGTAGGATGTGATTGTATATCTATATGAATTCTAATAATACATATTTCTACATTGTGATACAAAAAATGGGTGTGATGTAGGTAGTGATGGTTTTTTATGCTTATATCTATGATGCATGAATGAGATCTATGAGATGGTACATATTATGCATATAAGTATATGTTTGTTTTGTATTTAATGGATGATAAAACAAATCAACCTATAAACTAGTGCAAGGATGGTTTTTACCATAGGATGATTGATTTATTTGTTCTATTATTTTTTTGGATTTTTTTTTTTTTTTTTTGCATTTTTGAAAAGTGGGGATATACTCAAGTGATTTGAGCATAAAACCTTTTGAGATGAATGATATTGAGAGGATCACTCAAAGTTTCTCCTTCTTGAGTAGAAAATTGATATGCTCATAAACCATACTTAGCTATGACCACAAAGGGACCGATCTAGTTTAATTAAAATTGATCTTTCTTTTCATGATCCTATTGATTCCTTTGATTTTCCTTGAGGACAAAATCATCAACCTAGAATTGGCATGGTCTGATTTTCTTTTTATAATTTCTTCTGATCATATTTTGGTACACTTGGAGATGATTACACTCCTTTTGAGGCCATTTGTTAAGGAGATCCAAATAATTTAGACATGCCACATGATACTCTTTATCATTAAAAATATCCTTCAATGATACACATAGCAATGAAAATTTGACCTCTATTGATAAGACTGCATTGGTGCCATACACAAGAGAATATGGAGTGACACTTGTGGGTGTATGGATACTTATGTGATATTCCCTAAGGTTGGAATTGAGATGGAGATTGAAATTATAGATAGTTTCATGGATAACCTTTTTGAGGATTTTAAGAAAGTTTTTTATTAGTTGCCTCAACTTGATTGCTACCTTGAGGATAATATGGGCTGGACAAATAATGTTGGATCTCATATTTCTTTAGCATGTTGATTTTTGAAGGGGATGCCATTGTTAGTAATGATGGTGGATGGAACATCATAGCAGAAAAGGATTGGTAGAGGACTAATTTGGATATTTGGACACCTATAATAAGGATGAGGGGAATGGCTTCCACCCACTTGGTGAAATATTCTATCACAATGATGATAAAATTGTGTCCATTGGATGATGGTGGATAGATCTTATAGATGAGGTCAAAGCCCCATTGGGAAAAGGGCCATGTTGTAGTGATGGGCTGGAAATATTGTTAGGGAACATGCATCAAATCTCCATGTTGTTGATAGGGTATACATTTCTTATCATATTCATAGATATTATGCTTCATTGAAGGCCAATAGTACCTTTCTCTGAGAAGCTATTTTGGAAGGACATAACCCCTAGTTTGATTTCAACAAACCCTTGTGTGCACTTCCTACAAAAAAAGATTATCTTAAACTGAGTTTAGACATGGTACAGTGTCATGGTAGCAACAACAATATAGAGTATCTCCTAGGATAAGGTAATAAGAGGTGCGATAGATGAAACTTAGCTTTGATTTTGTGATAGATCAAGCGGAAGGATATTGTCCTTCAAGTAAACATAAATGTTGTGATACCATGGGGGATTCAATACCAACAATTCCACACCCTCTCTATATCTAGAAACTCATAAGTAGGGATTATAATCTACTAAACCAAAAATTCACACTTACAACTATCTTGATCCATGTCCAAAAGAGACCCAATTGTTTCCATTACATTCACTAGTTTCATATGGAGTCATGAGATCTAATAAAACTAGATAGACTAGAAATATTTCTTAAAAAATTCTTCCAAGTGCTTGTAAGGAAGTAGTTCATCATCTTTAGTCTATAATTTATTATTGACTTGTTTGATGATGAGTTGAGAATCACCATAGACTTGTAGTTTTGTGATATTCCATTAAATTGTGATTCTCAAACTAGTGATAAGAGCCTCATACTTTGCTATATTGTTGGTGCATGGGAATGCCAACTTGAATTCCTTGGGAATAAAATATCCTTGGGGAGTGACAAAGAGGATTCCCTCTCGTGAACCATATGATGTTAAATAACCATCAAAGCATAATTTTCATGATGAATGTTTGGTGATGGTGAAGATTTGGTCATTGGATAATTCAATGACTAATAGATAGGCATCAACTAAAGGAGCATCCACCATCTAATCTAAAATAATGTGACCTTTGATTTCTTTTCTTTCCACATACTCTATGTCAAATTCACTTAATATCATAACTCATTTAGCCTTACAACTTGTGGGAGTTGTTCTTGATAGCAAGTATTTCAATGGATCCACTTTAGATATGATCTTGATGGTGTGACTAAGCATATAATGCCTGAGTTTCTAAGATCTAAATATAACTACCAAATAGGATTTTCCCATGGTTGTATAATTGATCTCATAGTCGACTAAATTGTGGCTAATGTAGTAGATGGACCGTCCTTTACCTTTATCATCATGTTGGGCAAGGAGTGCCTCAAGTGCAACTGATATGGATGATATATAAAATATCAAATATTTCCTAGGAGTGGGGGGCACTAGAACTTGTAGATTATCCTTGAATATCCTTAATTTTTTCAAATCCCTATTGGCATGATGAATCCCATTTGAAATATGTGGCCTTGAATGGGTGAATGACTAGTATTTATCGACACTACAAGCTATGAATCGTCTGATGGATTGAAAATTCTAATTGCTTGAGGGTCTTGGGATGTGGCATTTCCATAATGACCTTAACCTTGGTGGGGTCAACTTTGATGCCTCTCCTAAATATAATGAGCCTGAGGAGTTCCCCTGATATGACGCTAAACATTCACTTCAAGGGACTGAGTCTCAATTAATATTTTTCTAGTCACCCAAATATACATTCTAGAATAGCCAGATGCTTTGATCTTGTCTTTAATTTTCCAAGTAAATCATCAACATAATTTTCCATGATGGTGTGAATTAGATAATGAAATATGATCGTCTTGTCTCTTTTCAATAAATGACTCCTAAATTTTTTAGGCCAAATGGCATGACATGATAACAATATGTACCCCATGGAGTGGTGAAAGTAGTTTTATGTTGGTCTTTGATAATAATATTGATTTGGTTGTACCTTGAAAAACCATCTATGAGAGATAGCATCCGATGTCCCACTACAAAAGATCTACTAATATATCCCACTACGTAAGATCTATAAAAACACCTGGACTAGGGTGCCCAACATTCATGTCTAATTTTTTTAGGCTCATTTTTTGGGAGATAGATATACAAGACCTCTAAATTATGTTCCTACCCCTCTTTGTTAGACTTAGACATCTTTAAACTAGGGCGCCTTACACTTCAATTTAACATGTTTTTCTCCAATTTTTAGATCCAAGTTCCCCATTGCATCTCTTTTCTAGATCTGACCTATGGTATATGTTATTTGTTTTATAATTTATTGTTATTGCTAAAAACACTCATTTTGTCATCATTAGTCCTAGATCACATATCAATCTCAATTCCATTGAAACACAAGGAACATAATCCCAATGTTCGGTTCTCATATCAAGACTACAATTGAACCTATTCATGTTCCTAATGATACATCATCGACATTTGAGGTCTTAGTTTGCATTCATAGGCAAAAAGCCATCAATGCCAATAGCAAAACCTCCATCGCCATTAGTATTGTTGCCATCTCCATTTGCAAAGCCTTCATTGCCATCATCAAACCCACCATTTCCATCACAAGAGGAAGAGGAAGGAGAGCCCATGATAGATAGGATTGAACCCATCTCCATCATTTCAAGAAGCATCTAATGTCATGATCATGAAGAAAAACTATTTAGAACCAACATTTAATGTAACAACATCAAAATTAAAAAGTGATGTATAACAATAAAATATTTAATATATTTTCCAAAATAAAAAGGAAAACAAAAGAACTACCTTACATATTGATTTTTCTAAATTTAAAAATTATGTATAAAAGTAAAATAAATGAAAAGGAATACATTTTCAAATAAAAATAAAGTAAACAATATACATAAAAATAAAATAGAATATTTTAAATAAAAAAATATGTATTCATATTTTGTATTAATAAATAAAATAATTTTTAAATAACTCAAAATTCATATCAATTTTCATTTTTTTAAATAAACAAATTTAAAATATTTATATTTATTTGTTGTAAGTTCTAAGAAAAAATTAACAAATATTAAAACAAAATTTATTTTAAAATCATCATCAATATTTCGTATTAAATTTGTTTTTATAATAATATTATTAATCTAAAAAATAGTAGAGTTAGTGTTTGGTTCGATTAACAAAATTTATGTGGTAGACATGAAATGAGATCATGAAATCTAGTCTCCCCAACCTACATGATACCAAAAAATTGTTCCGACAATAAAATAAATAAATAAATAAATAAAATCTTCAAAAATAATGATGCACTCCTAATTAATATGACATGTGAACTACCTATAATAATGGGTCCGTTTTTATTGACAACCGTTAACAAAATAAGCTTCAACTATTGATAGAGATGGCTCCAACTATTCAAAGTTCAATTATGATTTCTATATGTAACCTTTTTTTCTCAACCAAGAAAGGGAGTGATGTTCACGTGATATGGAAGATTAACACCGTCCTAGGGAAAAAATATCTAAGACAAAGCAATTGTCAAGGTTTAAATTAATACAAATTGTCTTTATTTAGTTTAACACTTAAATAGTCAAATATTATTTTTTTCCATTTTTAAGGTAAAAAAATACAATTCTAGTATTTTAGATTACTTAGATGCTATTATTATTTGTTAAGGGAAGTTATTCAATAATAATTATCTTTTTAATATCAATTAACTTATAAAATGAATTAATCAAATTAAAATTAATTGTATAATTTTGAATTAATAATACTAGTTTTTTAGGTAGAATGTTCAAATTAGTATGTGTTTTTTTAAAAAATGTTCATATTTTGTTGTTTTGATATTTATATGCATACATAGTAGCAACTAAACAACCTTGATGTAGATCAAATCAATTCATTTCTTACAATCATGCAACAACATTTATTTTAAAAAACTTATAACAAAACTATATAATTGTCCTTATCTATTTTAATAATCTTCCCACCTAATCATATGCATTTTACTCTTAACATTTCAAATATATCATGTAATAATATTCTTAGACAATCAAACCCTAAGACTTGGAGTAACACTAGTGGTGAGAATGGTTGTAATGTAAGTCAATAATGTAGTTCCATCCTTATCGCTTTAGGAATAACTTATCTTTCATATGGATGTGTAGTATTTGAGAAATAGTATTGCTATTTGGTTAACCTAATTAAATAGTCATTTATGATGATTTTTTACTACAATATTCTATGACCAATTTCTAACTTTTCATCTAGATATGGATGTGGATGATACTAAAAATTCAATTATGAAGTCCTTGAAAAAGACGAAAGACAAAATGGTTGCCAACCAAAAAAAAAAGATGCTACAATTAAGTACGATTTTGTCACATTCCACATGCTTGAAGGCTAGGAATAAAATAAAATAATAAAGCATATTTCAAAGATAGGGAGAAGGATAATTAGGGAGACAACCATTAAATGAAAGGAATGGCATGAGACAATAGAAGGATGTTTGAGTCATTAAGAAGGATTGATGCCCCTTTTTTTCGTAGGGGAAGAATGTAGGTCATGCATAATGGTATGCACAAGGGTCATTAACCCTAGTTCATGAATTCAAAAAAATGTATTCAAGGGCATAGAAAGAAAGGAGGATTTTGACATGGACTGTGAGTGATATTGAGGGATAAAACAAAATGGTGTGAGGAAGAGAGAACATAGTGAAAAATGTGAGGAGAGAGGGTAGTATATGCACAAATGAATTTGTTGAAAAGGAAAACTTTTAGGTAAACATAATTCATAGGTGAAAATTTAAATTCCATAACAGATGCCAACATCCTCCCCACCTATTACTTTTAATCATAAATAGATGAACACATAGACGAGAAAAGGCATTTAAACATTTATCGTAATATTTACATAAAAACTATTTTATTTTAGATATTATTAGAAGAGTTATTTTGTTTTGTTATTAAATTATATTATTAAATAAAAATGTTGTCAAAAGATGCAATACATATTGATAATATACCAAATAATCACATGTAAATGTCAAAGTGGGGGCATTGAAAAAACAATAACAAGCCTCAACTGATATGGTTTACAAGCACAAAGGTAAAATTAGGTCAAAAGGAATAATACCAATAGTGGGTAGTTTAATGCTTAAGAGTTATCACTGAATGTGGAAAGATCATAAGGATCCTACACACTAGATGGATAAACAACTTTTAGAATGGAGGATCGACAAGGAGGCTACAAAGAGGTGATTCTTGAGAAACTAGAGGGCATCGAAGAATCTTTGACTCCCAAAATAAACCTCACTTCAACCTCATGTTCATGTGCATCAATGACTACCTAAAACAAATAAGGCATACATGCCACTATTGGATCATTACAAGGTTAAATATGAGAAACTAGTCTTACAAATAGTACAAAATGAACCATGAATTCATACTCCACCAAGAGTATACACTATTTTCTCACAAGTAACAAATACTCCTAACATAGCTGAATCCAAACACCTCAATGAATATAATTTTTTTGCATAATGTCCATGATGATTGAAAGGAAAATCAAGGTTGCCTTCTAGTATAATAGTCTCCTTGACACATCCCAAAGAAGAGCTTCACCATAATTAGACATACAATAGCCAGAGCACTTGAACAATCAAAATAAAACATATGGAAGAGTAGCTTTGAGTGGAAATATTTATGCTTTGCCCGCACCTTAGGACCTTGTACGACATAGATTCTCCATTAAACCATTTTGAATTTACAACCCTTGGGAGAAAACCTAAGGAAAAGTATGCAAACCACAATAGATTGAAATAGCATTTATCTTAAATTAGACTCAGGCGAGATCAAACAGATTAGAAGTTATTTTATAATTATAGTTTTTCTAATGTATGATATTCTTAATAAATACTTTGATGTAAATGACTAACAAATTTAAGATAAATTATTAGAATTGTTACACGGAAAGGCGTGTACCAATCACATTCACATTAAGAGGTCATTACACTCATGTACAACTCACAAAATAAAAAAGCATGGTAGGCAGAAACTGTTATGCACTTTAGGGTTCACTCCAATTATTAAACTCCTCTAAACATAATAATTACCGAAATAAACCTTGCAAAAAAGATTTTACTCCTTTACAAAATGTATCTCCCATTTTTAATAACTTTTAACTATCTATATATTGGGAACAATGGAGATAGTGTTGTTTGCATTCTAGAGAAGTTCCCAAATGTGAATTGAAAAGTGTAGATTTCTGAGAAGTTTATAAATGTGAATTGAAGAACATGGATTTCTTATTTTATAATGATCTTTAAAACTATTTATATATGTGAAACAATGAAAATAAGATTGTTTGTACTTGAAAGAAATTCGCTAATATGAATTGAAGAATGTGGTTTTTCTATTTTATAATAACTCTTAACTATATATGTGAAACAATAAAAATAAGATTGTCTGCTTTCTGAAAGTTCTGAAATGTGAATTGAAGAAAATGAATTGATTGCCTTTGGTTAAATCTATATCATTTTGGTCAATGCTGTAATGGTGAAGTGTGTTTGTGTTCTGCTATATCTCTATCATCTTGCTCAATTACAGTAACTTACATTTGTGGTCTGTTACTCCATTGGCTTTTGCTTTGCCAGTTGTGTTTTACTGGTTTCCTATGCAACGTGCTAAATTGTAATGTTAGATTTCTATTATTATTGATAAGGTCTTCATTCATTTTGTTTCAAATATTGAATATTGAACAGTAAAAAAAATCAACAGTTGAAGTTTCAACTAAAAGACTTTCTCTTGCAACCCTAACTCTTATCATAGACGGCTCTCCATTCAAGTCCTATATATCATTCTCTGACCAATGACTCAGAGAAGATTGCATCCTAGAACAGAATCCTCTGGATCCTTGGCCAAAGGATCTAATTAGCTTGGCCAAGGAAAAACTAAATTCTGTTCCAGAGAAAGTAGAGCAAAGATGAGATCAAGTATTGTGCTACTCAGTCTACTGGTACTTGCATTCATTAGTCACTCTGCCACTGCTAAAAAACATCCTCTGGATCCTCTCTCAGCCTCTGAAATCAACCATGTTCGTAAACTAGTCCTTAAGTCAAAGCTAGGTCTCCACAAGAACATAAGCTTCCAATATGTGGCACTGGAAGCACCAGAGAAGGAAGCTGTGTATGAATGGAAATATGGGTCATCTTCCCTACCTCCTAGAAAAGCTACTGTGATTACAAGAATCCCAGGAGAAACCCACCAGATTCTTGTAGATATCACATCAAAAGAAGTTGTCTATGATGAAGTCTATCATGGATTCGGGTACCCCATATTCACATCAGAGGAGCAAGTTAAAGCCTATGAGTTGCCCATGGAGTATCCTCCATTCATAGAGTCCATAAGAACCAGAGGCCTAGATATGAAATCAGTTGTTTGCAACACTTTTTCTGTTGGATGGTTTGGGGAAAAGAAGCAAGGCAAGAGAGTCATCAATGTCCTGTGTTTTTATACCAATGGAACAGTCAACATATATGCCAGGCCCATTGAAGGTATTACAGTAGTTGTAGATTTAGATCAAATGAAAATCACTGGGTATATAGATAGGATAAAAGTCCCAGTGCCAAAAGCCCAAGGAACAGATTACAGGGAATCAATTCAAAAGCCTCCATTTGGGCCCAAAACAAACCCCATTTCAATTGAGCAGCCTGAGGGGCCGAGCTTTAAAGTCCATGGTCATATGGTGGAGTGGGCTAATTGGAAATTCCATGTTGGGTTTGATTTGAAAGCAGGGCCTGTTATTTCTACAGCAGATGTTTATGACCCAGAGAAGAGAAGATTCAGGAGTGTCATGTACAGGGCTTTTATTTCAGAGCTGTTTGTTCCTTACATGGATCCTTCTGAGGAATGGTACTATAAAACTTATTTTGATAATGGGGAATTTGGTCTCGGGCTAAGCTCAGTTTCTTTGCAGCCATTGAATGATTGTCCAAGACATGCACATTACATGGATGCAATCTACGCAGGAGCTAATGGAAAACCAGTTGTGAAGGAGAATGTTTTCTGCATATTTGAAAGATATGCTGGAGATGTTTCATGGAGGCATACAGAAACAGGGATTCCAGACTTAGTGGTAAGTTTTCTATATATTGATAATTTTATTCAGTTTATTAGTAGTTTCTTACGTGCTTGCCTTTCTATTATGCTTGTAAACATAGCTTAGACAATAACCTATCTAATCTATCCCCGCATATCAAAATTTCACACATGTTACAATAAATGAGCTCAACTTTGTATTAGGGTTACTCTCACCATCATACATTGAGAAATAGGGTGCCATGAAGCTCATAGGTAGTGGATGTGTAACAATCTCGTGAGCCAATGGTGTATGCATAACCTCAAATTCATCACTATCTTTCTCATCAGGTCTTACACCCACTTTCTTTTGTAGAGGAAGGAAGGAAGGGTAACAAATGAAAGTCAATGACCCATATAGGTATGAGTGTGGGAGGTATGAGAGATAATGAGTTAGGAACACGATATTGAGAAAGTATAAAGGAAGGATTCTTTACTTCTTGCTAGTCATCAAGGATTAATGGATTAGTGGTATTTGAAAAAAAATGACGTTATCAAATTACTAGTCTCTAGAGGCGAGTACTTCTAGGTCAATCCCATAGAGAGATTGAATTTATGGTTGTGTTGAAGATTGGCTAGCAACAAGAGAGTGTTCAAATGTTGTATATAATGTTCCTTTAATGCACTCATTAAACAGTTCCTCTAATAAATGTTGTTTAATTCTTTAAGAAGTTGAATGATTAGATCATGTGTACTAATAGGCAAATGAATATATACCAAAACATAGCAATAAACACAAAATATGTATCAAGTGGGTTCATAGTAAGAATAAAATGAGAGGCGTTGAGAAATTTCTTTTTTTTTGTCTATTTCATGAGTTATTTAGGTAGGTGTTAGATGGTTCTTATGCCCATAGGATTGACATAGCGCAAGAGGAAGAGAACAATAAGAATGAGGTGGGGAATGAGTATTATGATGTTTTATAATCGTAAAAGTGGTATAAAATATGTTATAATTTAAATTAAATATTGAGAAATGAAATAACACGTAAGATTGGAGACAATTTAGGACAATTCATAAGAATAAGTCAACCTATATTAAATCAATATTTTAGTTTTAGTTTTAAATCTAATATATTATTTTAGAATTTTAGATTATTAGATGTTATTGGTACTTTGACATGTTCTAGTTTTCAATTAATTAACATAGAATAAGCTAATTAAAATAAAAATTAATTCTATAAAATCGATTAAAAATTCCTTTTTTTTTCAAGAGTTTGATTGAGATCATTTTTGTTTGAAAATAAGAACTTTTTATTGATCTACATGTTCCTTAAAATCTAGTTCATAGTCTGTTGTTTTGATATGTTTATATTACAATGAAAATCACAATTTCAATGTAGGTATTATCCAATAAATGATCCATATATAGATCAAATCATTTCATTTCTTATGGTCATGTGTCTCCATTTGCTTTAATAAAATTCCAACTTGATAGTATATAGTGTTCCCATTTATTTTAACAAACAATTCAATTATCTATAGTTTTCTTTTTTATTTAACATTTTTATTATATCATAGGTACTAATATTGTTGGTTGATTTATAGGTAACAGAAGTAAGACCAGAAGTAACATTAGTGGTGAGAATGGTTGCCACAGTGGGAAATTATGATTACATTCTTGACTGGGAATTCAAGAAAAATGGAGCAATTCATGGCAATGTAAGCTACCAACACTAATCCATCCTTATCACTTTAGGAATAACGTGTGTTTCATGCGGGTTTGCAATTATTGGATCAAAGATTAGACTTTTGTGCTGATTTTTTCTAGGATGTTCAAGTGGATAATTTTATTGTCATATATTAAAAGTACACTAAAAATATGCCATTGCTTCACCTTAACTAATAATGCATTTTTTTTTTCCCAATTTGTATTTTAACATAAAAATAAAATATAGGTGGGACTCTCAGGAATCCTCGAGTATAAAGCCACAAGCTACACACACCTTGACCAAATTCAAAAAACAAATGAAGATATATATGGAAATTTACTAGCAGAGAACACAATTGGCACATTCCATGATCATTTTCTCACATTCTATTTGGATATGGATGTGGATGGCGTTGAAAATTCATTTGTGAAAGCCATGATAAAGAGGAAGGATGTTACAAATGGTCAATCTCCAAGAAAGAGTTATTGGACAGTTGAAAAAATGGTTGCCAAGAAAGAAGATGATGCTAAAATCCAATTTGATTTGAAAAAACCAGCAGATCTACTAGTTATCAATCCCAACAAAAAAAGTAAAGTTGGTCAAGATATTGCATACAGATTGGCTCCCGGATCAATTGCAACAAGTCTTCTATCATTAGATGACTATCCACAAATTCGAGCAGCTTTTACCAATAACCAGGTGAAGTAGATTATGACATGAGAAAATTCCACCTAATTTTCTATGACTATTGTTATACAACATTTGTATTTAGTTTATAAAATTGTTCTTTTCAATTATATTTTTAAAAATTATTTTTTATGTCTATTTATTTGTTTAAGTGGGTGATCTCATTTGATCTAACTACTATGTATAGGTGTGGGTTAGTCAATATAATCGTACTGAGCAATGGGCTGGTGGAGATTACATGGATCAAAGTCATGGAGATGACACATTAGCAGCGTGGACAAACAAGTGAGTAGCAAATTAATAATAGTGTTATAATATTTTATTCTTATCAAATCAATTAAATAAATTCTAGGATCAATCTATAATATTATTAGGTTTGATGTTTTGATCTAGACTACTATTTATCTATTAGTATGAAAATAATTGATTTCAATACTTATGTTATTTTGTAACTTTGAATTCTTTAACACAAATGTTTAATGTTTGATGTGATTGTTATTTTTATAGGAATCGAGATATTGAGAACAAGGACATAGTGTTGTGGTATACTATGGGTATCCACCATATTCCATATCAAGAGGATTTTCCAGTGATGCCAACACTATCAGAAGGATTTGAGTTAAAGCCAACAAATTTCTTTGAAAGAAACCCAATTTTAAAATTAGAATCTATGAATGCATCATCATTGCCTAAATGTAAAAAGGTTGGTTAGTGCATGCAGTCCTTAAGATGCATAAATAAGATGGACTTGGGGGATGAACCTTTTTCTTGAATAATATCTTTAATAGATGGATTAATATTTATTATATTATTTGAATTCTTAAGAAAATATACAATTAAAAATCAATGTTTATAAATTCTAATGGAGTGTTCAAGTGACTACTCTAGAGTATTAAACTAGAAGTATGAAAGTATATAAAAGTGGAATTGTACAACTAATAAATATTCACATACAATGATTGAATGATTATTTGAGGGCTATGTCCTGGCACAAGTGCATATGAAGTTAATCAATTATTATATGAGAAAAAATATTATATCAAAGTGATTCCTTGCAAATGTACCATTCATAATAGCATTAATAGCATTAATAATTAGACATGTTGGAAAGAATTGTAAGAGAAAATGATGTTGTATGTAAGAAAAATACTTAAAAATAAAAGTAACTACGAATAGAAATGCATCATAATTTTTAAAAGTACTTCATGCAAATACATCATAGAGCTATTAAGATCATCCACTCAAATCAAGAAACTTTAGTTAAATTCAAGATATTACCCATACATCACAAGATACAATTGTAACATTCTTGTTTAAATGATGACCCATATCTCTCATATGAAAGACGACCCATGATTAAATTTGGTTCTAATAAAAAGTTTGTTTCATTTTTAACTCCCTTAAATATTGAATTCTTCCTCAAAATAATTATACTTTCATCAAACAATCAAGTAGAATAATTCATATGTTTAATCTATGCATATTAATAGCTAAAAATTAAAGTTTACATCATATTGTACTACTATTGAATACATGTAATAAATTGAATAAGAGAAACTGGACAATTTCTTTTCCACACATGTTGAGAACATATTAACACAATTTTTAATTGGCTAAGTATATATTTCCTAACAACTATTTTGATAACAACCCTTCTTGATGTCATTATTTATGTTGTAATCGATTATAGCTTAGCTTAAAAAATGTTGGGATTAAGGTGCCTCAACCTTAGAGTCCTAAAATGTTGAATTATTTAATTAATTGTTGCATATATTGTTATATCCTATGTTTCTAACTTGCTAATGTCATCTCATCTTTGTGAGACCTTTTGGTCAGGTGGCATCCCACATGGAATGTGAGTGCATGATATGGATTGGACTGTTTTCTAAGAATTTTGTGCACACTTTGGAGATCCTATTTTTTAGGGAAGTAGTGTCATAAGATGCTATGTTGGGACTATGAAAAGTTTCCATTTTGACTATGGTAGTTATTAGTTTAGTGGAAGATTCACGAGGAGTAAATATTTTAGTAGCTATCATTTATCGTGTTTGATGGCGAAAAATGGGATCAAGTGGTTTAGGACGTAACCCCACTTTCCTCCACATATTGGAATACAGAAGATCATAAGGAAGTGATTCAATTTAATTAATTATTGTGAAAGAGAGTCAAAGAATAATTTTAGGGTTCCTATTCCTTCACTACTATGAAAGGGAACTGAGCTAAATGTGCAATAATGATGAACTAAGCTAGAGAGATAAATGCAAGTGATGATATAAACTGAAATAACAACTAAATATAGAACTAAAACTAAGGTACAAACTACAAAACTAGAAATGAAACTCAAATATGCACCTCATATCAGAAACTAAGTTGGAATGAGCCAGACTAGAGCACCCTGTTACCAAACTGCACTGTACTTTTGGAAACTGCAAAAACTAAGATCTTAGAACACCAAACTGGCAGAAGAAACTTGCAAACTCAGAGGAATAGGGCATTGGGCACCTTGGTCTCAACAAACTAAGGTTTTTTTCTATGTCTAGGTCTGCACCAGTGAATTCTATCTTCCTGAAAGCCCGCAGCTCCATTGGAATCCTGCAAATGTGCCTGCAAGTTGGAAAATTGTGCATGCGTGGCTATATAGGATTTTGCCTTAGTAAAACTCCTTGTTTTGATGAAATTTCCACCTCCACAAATAGCCAATAGTATATTGAAATGTGTGTGTGCTAAAATCTTATGTTCTTACAAGATCCTAAATGAGCTAAAATGTAAGAATTAGAGTTCTATCCTACATTATGAGCATAAAACCCTAAGTGAATGTGAATTGAATGTAAATGCTTAAAATCACAAATGCAATAAGGGATCTAAAGCATGAATATAAATTTTAAAAAAATAGTGAAACTCACATAGAGATATGAAAATAACATGAAACCATACCAAACCCTAAGGGAGAGGTACAAGCAGACCAACAATCGGTGATCTCCTATTATTCTTCAATATCTCCAAAGCTTCAATCGATAATGAGAATGGTTGATGAAGACTTCATAGATGCTTGAATTTCTGGTTTAAGACTCCACATAACCTATAATTTCACTTCATAAGAGGCTCCTTCAATTTATTGTAGATGGATCCCTAAAATGAGGAAAGGAAAGGCTATATATATGAAACCCTAACTTTGTTTTTGATCATAGGCCGACCTAGAAATGATATAATTTCACAACAAGTCAGATTTAAACATTATAATATCGCCAAAACATGATCCCGAAATTCAAGGAGAAAAAGTCAGGACCGTGGTGGTATATCCACCACCATGGTCCGACTAACTTTTTTCCAAATATTTAGGGATGCAAGGTGTAGACACCTAAAATTATATAAATCAATATTTAATCAATTTAAGCTTGTCAACATAATTAATTGATTTAATTGTGTCATCCTTATTCTTCTCAGTGTTAATTAAACCTAATTTAATTAATCATGTCACTATTGTCCAATAATTAATTTATCAAATAAATTAATTATTTCCCTATTCTTCTAAAGTCCCTCCAATAATTATTTCCTCTAAACCCACTCAATTAATTAACTTTAATTAATTCACCTAGTCATGTGATTCCTACAAATCACTTCTGTTAATCCCCACTTAGCCTAATTAATTCTTCTAGAATCTCTCATAATCCCACTTATCATTATTCTCCAGTTTTAAATTCCCCCACTCATGTCACATCAATCTTGAACCTCTCAAAGAAATTCAATTTTCTTTGAATCCCCCTATGCATCTTCATTTTGAAATTCAAATCTTTTTCCCCTGTTTTCCCAAGGAATTTTATATTCCTTTTTATTTCTCCAATGCATCGTTGATCCATGTCCACTATCTTGAATCAATCGTAGCCTTTCATAAGAAAATCAATCCTGGCCCTCCATTGGCCTCCTTCAATCTATAAATTGGAGCATCTTTCCTTCTCAAGGGGAGTCTTCCATTCTTCTATCCTTATGCTGTCAATTTCTCCTCCTATCATATTTCTTCATAATCCTCTATCAAATCCATCTACCCATCATCCAAATCCAAATCCTCAATCCATCAATCTTGTTGAGCACTTGAGAGCAATCTACATCCACAACAAGAAAATGAGCACATCAAGTGGAGAAATCAAAGGGGCGCCTTCACTTCATCAAGCTCAATCTGAGGAACACGTGGAAGCTCATGAAAGTATAATGATGTTTTGGTTAAGTTTATTTGAATGTTTGTCTTTATTTGTGTTTTAACTAACGATTTACCATTGTGCTATCTTTCCCTTGGTTCATTTTGGCATGCCCAGTGGGACCCACGTCCCTAAATTTAACATTTTTTACCAAGTTTTTGCAAGTTTTCAATCACAAGTGTCGGAATAGCATGAGCGACATGGGTTCAACACGGGCAAGAGGGCCTTTGACGGGTGTGCATACGCTTCAGCGCATTCGATTCAAATTCAATTTTTTTCTAATCCGCCTTTTCTAGAGGCCTGCCAACCAACGCAATCACTGCGGGAACAACACGTCCGCTTGCAACGTTTCTCCATTAACTTTCTTGTCCTTATTTCTATTCATTTTGTTTTCTATCTTGTAATAAGTCATATAAAAACACATAAAAGGCCAAATAATCTTTAAAAAAATAAAATTAGTTAAATCTCTTTATCTAGCCTTTGTTTTTTTAGAAGTCGTGCTTTAGCGTGAGCACTCCGGGAATATCCCGCTCATTTTCAAAATTTCAATTTTCAAATTTTTATTTAACTGCTAACCTGCCTTTTTGTTTGGCATGAGTGCACATGCTTTAGCATGACTACCATCCGACTAGCGCAACCGACTGCAAGTATAATCTGTGCTTTTTAGGAATTTTTCTCATTTTATTTATTTTCCAGTTTTTTTTGCTTTCTGACCCCTTACAGCGCGTATACAAGCATTTCAGTGCTTGCGCAGGCACTTCAACGTGGGTGTCTATAGAACAGCGTGGGCATTGTTTCTGTGGACTTTTGTCTATTGACCAGTTTTTTGAGTTTTGTAGGTCTTATCTGAGCAGCCCAAGACATATTTTGAGACTACGAATATGTTGTTTTGCAGGTTGCCTAAGGAGATACAAACAAGCATTATGTCTTTTTAATCATTTTCTTAGGCACTTAAATTTCATTGGGTAAAAAGAGCAATTTTATTTATGTGTTTGAGGAAAGCGTAGAGGTAGGAGAGTATGCTCTTGTCTATATAGACAATCATAAATCGAGACCCTTGAAACTTTTCTTGTTTGTTCGTATCCTTTTACCCTTAGCAAGCCTGCCCTCCCGATTTGGTGAGAGGGGAATGACCCAAGTGAGTACAACTAAAACCCAAGCATTCCAACTCACTACAATAAATAGGTCTTTTGAGATGAAAATCTTAGAGGACGAAGCTATTTGATTTTATACTCATATCGAGCACTTTGTAGGGCCCCTTGAGGTCTAAATAATGCTTGCGTGACTACCATTGTGCTTGGTACTTTGTAAGGCTATAGGCCTTAATCGCGCTTGTGCAACTACAAGGGGTAGTCTTCAAACGAAAATCCTTACTAAGAGCCCTAGGAATAGAGGCCACCTGGTTCACTTCTGAAAGGTGGATAACCTTTGTGCAAGGGAGATAGTAAATCCCCTAAGAGACTTGCCATATCGTGCCCCCATTAGCGTTTGGAGTTGGCTAATACGACGTTGAGAATTCATTGCATGAGATTCAGGGACCGTATTCTAATTAGCTATTGGGTTTGTACCCGAGTCAGCAAGTAAAGGTTTTCCTCCTCATCCAACTTCCTAGGATAACACATTGTGTGGTCAACCTGTGTTCATTGCTTGATATATGTTACAAATGGTCAATCTCCAAGAAAGAGTTATTGGATAGTTGAAAAAATGCTTGCCAAGATAGAATTTGATCTAAAAAAACCAGCAGATCTACTAGTTATCAATCCCAACAAAAAAAGTAAAGTTGGTCAAGATATCGCATACAGATTGGCTCCCGGATCAATTGCAACAAGTCTTCTATCATTAGATGATTATCCACAAATTCGAGCAGCTTTTACCAATAACCAGGTGAAGTAGATTATGACATGAGAAAATTCCACCTAATTTTCTATGACTATTGTTATACAATATTTGTATTTAGTTTATAAAATTGTTCTTTTCAATTATATTTTTAAAAATTATTTTTTTATGTCTATTTATTTGTTTAAGTGGGTGATCTCATTTGATCTAACTACTATGTATAGGTGTGGGTTAGTCGATATAATCGTACTCAGCAATGAGCTGGTGGAGATTACATGGATCGAAATCATGGAGATGACACATTAGTAGTGTGGACAAACAAGTGAGTAGCAAATTAATAATAGTGTTATAATATTTTATTATTATCAAATCAATTAAAGAAATTATAGAATCAATCTATAAAATAATTAGGTTTGATGTTTTGAACTAGACTACTATTTATCTATTAGTATGAAAATAATTGATTTCAATACTTATATTATTTTGTTACTTCGAATTCTTTAACACATATGTTTAATGTTTGATGTGATTGTTATTTTTATAGGAATCGAGATATTGAGAACAAGGATATAGTGTTGTGGTATACTATGGGTATTCATCATATTCCATATCAAGAGGATTTTCTAGTGATGCCAGCACTATCAGAAGGATTTGAGTTAAAGCCAACAAATTTCTTTGAAAGAAACCCAATTTTAAAATTAGAATCTATGAATGCATCATCATTGCCTAAATGTAAAAAGGCTAGTTAATACATGCAGTCCTTAAGATGCATAAATAAGATGGACTTGGGGGATGAAGCTTTTTCTTGAATAATTTCTTTAATAGATGGACTAATATGTATTATATTATTTGAATTCTTAAGAAAATATATAATTAACATTTAATGTTTATAAATTCTAATGGAGTGTTCAAGTGACTACTCTAGAATATAAAATTAGAAGTATGAAAAGTGCAATTGTACAACTAATAAATATTCACATACAATTATTTGATGATTATTTGAGGGCTATGTTCTCGCACAAGTCTCAAGATACAACAAACAAACTAATTATGCATATGAAGTTGATCAATTATTATATGGGAAAATGTATAATTATTATATCAAAGTGATTCCTTGCAGATTTTCTAGGAATTAGAAGTGGCCAAGTACCATTCATAATAGCATTAATAATTAGACATTGTTGGAAAGAATTGTAAGAGAAAATGATGTTGTATGTAACTATGAATAGAAATGCATCATAATTTTTAAAAGTACTTCATGCAAATACTTCATAGAGCTATTAAGATCGTCCACTCAAATCAAGAAACTTTATTTAAATTCAAGATATTACCCATACATCTTTATTTAAATTCAAGATATTACCCATACATCACAGGATACAATTGTTACATTCTTGTTTAAATGATGACCCATATCTCTCATATGAAAGACGACCCAAGATTAAATTTGGTTCTAATAGAAAGTTTGTTTCATTTGTAACTCCCTTAGATATTGACTTCTTCCTCAAAATAATAATACTTTCATCAAACAATCAAGTAGAATAATTCATATGTTTAATCTATGTATATTAATAGCTAAAATTTAAAGTAAATATGTGTCCTGTACAAGTCACAACAAAGTGTTACATCATATTGTACTACTATTGAATAAATGTAATAGATTGAATAAGAGCAACTAGACAATTTCTTTTCCACACATCTTGAGAACATTTTAACACAATTTTTAATTGGCTAAGTCTATATTTCCTAACAACTATTTTGATAACAATCCTTCTTGATGTCATTATTTATATCATAATCGATTATAGCTTAGCTTAAAAAATGTTGGGATTAAGGTGCCTCAACCTTAGAGTCCTAACATGTTGAATTATTTAATTAATTGTTGCATATATTGTTATATCCTATGTTTCTAACTTGCTAATGTCATCTCATCTTTGTGAGACCTTTTGGTCAGGAGGCATCCCACATGGAATGTGAGTGCATGATATGGATTGGATTGTTTTCTAAGAATTTTCAAGGGGAGTCTTCCATTCTTTTATCCTTATGCTGTCAATTTCTCCTCCTATCATATTTCTTCATAATCCTCTATCAAATCCATCTATCCATCATCCAAATCCAAATCCTCAATCCATCAATCTTGTTGAGCACTTGAGAGAAATCTACATCCACAACAAGAAAATGAGCACATTAAGTGGAGCAATCAAAGGGGAGCCTTCACTTCATCAAGCTCAATTCGAGGAACAAGTGGAATCTCGTGAAAGTATAATGGTATTTTGGTTAAGTTTATTTGAATGTTTGTGTTTATTTATGTTTTAACTAACCATTTACCATTGTGCTATCTTTCCCTTGGTTCATTTGGGCACACCCAGTGGGACCCACGTCCCTAAATTTAACACTTTTTACAATTTTTTTGCAAGTTTTCAGTCACAAGTGTTAGAATAGCTCGAGCGACATGAGTTCAGCATGAGCAAGAACGCCTTTGATGGGTGCACACACGCTTCAGCGCGTCCGATTCAAATTCAATTTTTTTCTAATCTACCTTTTTTGCAGGTCTGCCAACCAATGCAATAGCCGCGGGAACAACGCATCCGCCTGCAACATTTCTCCGTTAACCTTCCTGTCCTTATTTCTATTCTTTATGTTTTTTGTCTTATAATAAGTCATCTAAAAACACATAAAAGGCCAAATAATCTAAAAAGCAATAAAATTAGTTAAATCTCTTTATTTAGCCTTTATTTTTTTAGAAGCGCCACTTTAGTACGAGCACTCCGGGAATATCCCACTCATTTTCAAAATTTTAATTTTTAAATTTCTGTTTAACTGCTAACCTGCCTTTTTGTTTGGTGTGAGTGCACACGCTTTAGCACGACCACCATCCAACTAGTGCAATCGACTGCAGGTATAATCTGTGCTTTTCAGGAATTTTTCTCATTTTATGTATTTTCCTATCTTTTTGGCTTTTTGACCCCCTACAGCACGTACACAAGCGTTTCAGCGCTTGCGCAGGCACTTCAACGCAGGTGTCTGTAGAATAGTGCAAGCATTGTTTCTATAGAGTTTTATTTATTGACAGGTTTTTTGAGTTTTGAAGGTCCTATCCGAGCGGCCCAAGACATATTTTGAGACTACTAATCCATTGTTTTGCA
This sequence comes from Cryptomeria japonica, assembly GCF_030272615.1. Lineage (NCBI taxonomy): Eukaryota > Viridiplantae > Streptophyta > Pinopsida > Cupressales > Cupressaceae > Cryptomeria > Cryptomeria japonica. The sequence continues at coordinate 585,538,301 of NC_081413.1, read as the reverse complement.
AGTTGCCTAAGGAGATTCAAACAAATATTATGTCTTTTTAATCATTTTCTTAGGCACTTAAATTTCATTAGGTAAAAAGAGCAATTTTCTTTATGTGTTTGAGGAAAGCATAGAGGTAGGAGAGTCTGATCTTGTCTATTTAGACAATCAGAAATCCAAACCCTTGAAATTTTTCTTGTTTGCTTGTATGATTTTACCCTTAGTGGGCCTGCCCTCCTAATTTAGTGAGAGGGGAACAACCCAAGTGAGTATGACTAAAACCCAAGCATTCCAGCTCATTATAATAAATATGTCTTTTGAGATGAAAATCTCAGAGGACAGAGCTATTTGATTTTATACTCATATCGAGCACTTTGTAGGGCCCCTTGAGGTATAAATAATGCTTGTGTGACTACCATTATGCTTGGTACTTTGTAGGGCTATAGGCTTGAATCACACTTGCACAACTACACGGGGTAGTCTTCGAATGAAAATCCTTACTAAGAGCCCTAGCAATAGAAGCCACCCGATTCACCCGATTCACCTCCAAAAGGTGGATAATCTTTGTGCAAGGAAGATAGTAGCTCCCCCAAGAGACTTGCCATATTGTGCCTCCATTAGCGTTTGCAGACGGCTAATACGATATTGATAATTCATTGCATGAGAATCAACAACCGTATTCTGATTAGCTATTGGGTTTGTACTTGAGTCATCAACTAAAGGTTTTCCTCCTCATCCAACTTCCTAGGATAACGCATTGTGTGGTCAATGTGTGTTCATTTCTTGATATATCTTGCCAAGTCAATCCTTCCTCCAACCAATCAATCCTCCCTCTTTTCATATTCCATCTTGTCATCTTCAAATCCCTAATCCATTTCTATCTATCCAATCAATTCTCCAATCCCCAATCCACTTTCATCCATCCAAACAATTATCCTCCTCAACTAACATTTTTGTCCAAACCACTCATCCGACTTTGGGTAGCCTTCCCCTTTCTTCTTCCTATTATCTATCCATTCTTCCATATGTTAACATTTTTTATGATTGATGCTGTGATTGTCATTGATGAACACACACTTGCTTTGAGATCACTTTTTGTATGTATGAGCTAAGCTCAACTGGCATTTGTTCCAACCGATATCATGTATTATAATCTTTAGACTATCGGTGTTTTGCAAAAAGAGTTTACAGGTCTCAAGCGGTATGAAGACCCCAAGAGGTTCGAGGATCTCAAGCGGTACGAAGGATCAAAGCGGCACAACACATATTTCCTCGTCTTCATTTTTTGTCAAACCGACAACAGGTATTTTGCTTTAACCAATATTTTGTTTGAACCGGTAATACTCTGTGATGAGTTACCATCCACCGATTGTTTGGCAGTGCCGACACTTTGGCGGTGCATTTGTGTCGTGTTACCAAAAGTGTCCAGATGCATTGAACCTAGGAAATTGTATTGGAATCCTATTGGACCGACATGAAATCACATTCTTTTTTAAGGACATCATGTCTAGGGTTTTAGGATGTTGCTAGGGTTTTTAGGTGGTTGATGAGTTATTGTAAGAGCGATCATAGAAGAGAAATTGAGGTCTGTGAGAGAAGGTAGAGTGTGAATGTGTTGAAGACTGAAGTAATGTTGGAATGCATTAAGAATGAGCTATCAAGGATCTAACCAAGCAATCTGTGCTATTTGCTAGATCACTCACTTGTTGATTACTCACATCTTCGACAAGTTTGAAGCCCTTAATCGGGTAGGCCCAAAAAGCCTTTTGTAAATCCTCTAACAAGGTGGTTCACTTCTGTGGATCTAAAATCCTCTAGCAAGGTAGTCGTTAATCAGACTTATCTCCTAACATAGATTGAGATTCCCAATAGGACCTGTTCTGGTAAAGAACATTGTATGACCTTAACCGGTTTGGTTCCTATTCTGCAGATAGTTACTTGTGAGTTTCATCTCACCGTGGTTTTTCCCATTTGGGTTTCCATGTCAAAATCTCTTGTGTTATGGTGATTGTGCTTCTATGGGTGAATGCATTATTTGCTATTTGGTTTGCATGTGTGCTAACCGGTTTGTTTGCTAAACTGTTTTACCGGTTTACTGCTAGACTAATATGTTAGCATTGGACATTATAACAGACAATGGAAGATTGTTGGCATTTCAATAAGGATATTGAGAAGGTTGTTGATGATTATGGATATAACTGATTAAGGATGTTTACTGTCTTGATATTATTATTTTGTCATTGATGTCAAGAAATTGATTTTCTAATTCAGTATGATGTTGCCATATCTTGAGAAGTATGATTTGAAGATTATAAAGATGTTGGTAAAAGACACAGAAAGATTATGATGAATAAAGTATTCAATGGGAAACTATTACCGAGTTAGACAATGATGAGATCATTATGTTTAGATTGTTTTAACATCATACATATATTGTAAATTGTAAGGTTAATACTATACTATGTTACCAAGCAAAGAACCTAGTTGGTAAACCCTAAGGATCCTAGTCGATAAACCCTAAGGTTATTGCTATCGGTTAATGAAGGTGGAATGTCTACCAAGTGAAGTTTAGTATTCACCGAGTTGTTATCGAGTTGTTAACAAGTTGTAACCAAGCTATAACAGAATGCATTAAATGGTTACATGCGTTATTTAATGAAGGAAGCTGATGAGCTGGAATTGATTAAATGATTGGTATGTCGTGCATGAAGTTTGTTAATGAATCTATGGCAAAGGAAAGTCGGCATGAAGATCTACAGTTCAGATTGAACCGCAATACCCTAGCACAAGTTCCAAGAAATGTATGCAAGTTCCAAGGCGGGGTAAAACATTTTCAGATCAAAAGATGCATTGAACCTGGACAAGATTAAGATCTGATGGCTATTACTGATCATGGGAAATGTGATCAAGGAGATTAAGCGGTTAGCTAATTGTTTATAAATAGGAAACTGTTGATAAAAAATGTATGTGGGCAAGTGTATGCACAGGGATGCTACATAGTGATTACCAAGCACAAAAGCTTGAAGACCTATTTGAATAACAAAGTATAGAAGCCCAACAGATGGAAAAGATTAGTTCTATGTCTAGATTGTATTGAGAAAATAAGAATCTACTTTAGCATTTTAGATGTGAAGTTGCAGATAGATTTTTATTACTGTTATTTTGTGAAAGTGACAGAAAATCTCTTTACCGAGTGGACTTAATAGTCTTATTTGTAAAACCCTCTAGCAAGGTGACATTTTAGTTGATTGTTTGAAATCCTTTAACAAGGTCACTTCTAACAAGGTGAAGATCCTAACAGATCTGAGGGAAATCCCTTAACCGGGTCACATCTAGCAATGTGTTTGTAATCTTTAACAGGATTTGCTTTTAACCGAGCATACTCTAGAAGAGTATATTTCTTAGTGGGTCCGAAATCCCACAGTGGTTTTTTCCTATTTGGGTTTCCACGTTAAATCTGGTGTTATGAGGTTTATGATGTTTATATGCTTTTGAGTTTGCATGTTTAACAGTTTTGGTTATATTACTGAAGTATATGTTATCGAGGTTGAATCTGATGTTTTTATGGAAGATTAAGTTTGTATGATTCACCCCCCCCCTCTCATCGTGTTGGCTATTGGATCTGTACTTATATTAAGTATCAGAACTATCATAATAAAGTGTTTAAGTACAGTAATTTTTGGCATACTAATTCACCCCCCCCCCCCCTCTTAGTATTCATCAATTGGTATCAGAGCCAATCTTTCTATAAGTCTAACCACTTGGAAAGAGATATGGGGGAATACACTGTGAGGGAACTTACTCATCGGCTCACTCAGTCTGAGCAAGCCTATGATGAACTTATGGTCAAATATAAGGCCTCTCAGGAAAAAAGGAGAGAACATGCTGAAAAACTAATGGAGCTAACTGAAAAGAGTTCCTCTGATGAAGCGGACATGGAAGCCCTAATTCAAGAAGTAGAAAAGCTGAATGAATCCAATTCCAACCTAAGAAAGGAGTTGGAAGGATTGACTATCCAAATTTCTCAAGAGCTTGAGAACTGGAGGAAAGTTGAAGATCTTGTAAAAGAAAGAGATCATGAGATCTCCAAGTTAAAACAAGAAATAAGTGCCCTAACCGCTCAACTCCATGCGAGCAAAGTGGAAAAGGAAGACATGCAAGGAGAACTGAACATAGCCATCTCCGAGAATGCAAACTTGATCGAAACAAATGCTGCTATTTCCAAAGAACTCTCTGAGTCAAAGGAAATACTTGCTAAGTTCAACAAGAGTATTGTTAAGCTAGAGAAAAAGCTTGAATTGGCCAAACCTGTCAAGAATACTGATGGACTTGGTTACTCCACTCATGAGGAAGGTGAGACCTCTAGTGCAAATGTTGAAGCATTGAAGAAGCAACCGACATTCAAAGGTAAAGGTAAGAAAAAGTTCAAACCTATTTTCTTTAACTGTCTTAAAGAAGGACATACTGCTAATGTGTGTAGGAGCAAAGCCTACAATAATTAACCTTACTTTATAAACAATGTACCTAGATCCAATAATTTCAATGGTAATTGTTATGTATGCAACAAGTTTGGGCATAGAGCATCTGAATGCAAGTCTATTATGAACATCACTGGAAGATATCCTCAGAGGACTCAAGGAGTTGGTCTAGAACCTTTTGTGAACTAGAATCCCAACTGGTTTAATACCTATAATCATCAGTCAGGTAGCGGTGGCTATCAAGTGGCAACTAGATGGAGAGAAAACTATTTGATTTGTCATTGTCATGGTCACACTGCTGCAACATGCAGGAGGAAGAACGGTAACATGAATAATGGACCATGGAGAGCACCTGGAATGGTTTGCTATCATTGCAACAAACTGGGTCACATTGCCAGATTCTGTAGAACAAGAAAGAACATATCGAATGACATACTGGTCACTCCAGAAGGAAAGATTAATGTTGAAATTGTTCAAGTAGGTATGAAGAAAACCTGGAAGAAGAAGCCAGAAGAAGTAATTCAAGAAGAACTAGTTTCTGCACCTAGTGTGGAAATTTCAGAACCGGCAAACTAAGCTACAAAAATCTTAGGGGGAGCAAATGGTGAAATGTTTCAAACCCTTGGTTTATACCGGTAAAAGACCTTAACTGGTATGTGATACCTGTCAGTCAGTAGAAGACCAAAAATTGTAAAAGGCAAATTAGGGTTTACACCCTAATAGTGGAGCATTTATTATGGTAGGTGGAGAACCTGTATAAAAGGAATTTTCAAATCTTTTCTCACTTATCATTTGTCGAGTGAAGAAGTTTTCAGGTGCAGAGCGAAGAACAACAATATGCATTGCAATTCAAAGAATTTATCAAAAACCTGACGAAGAATTTGAAGCAAACATTTGTTGGAGAAGTGTAGAACACAAAGTGGTATTTCTGCAACCGAAGGAGTGTGTGACAAAGTTCAAGTTGCGAAGCCCTAAATCTTGATTTATGAAGGTATTTTTCAAAATTCTCTATTTATCATGGCTTCCGCATAACCTGCTAGTTCTAGTCCACATATCAAGTCAATAGATTTTATTTAGAGGAAGGCAAAATGCAATGCCCTATCACAGATACCCGCTGGTGTTATAGTGGAAGAAGGCATTTCCGACTACATAGACTATAAAATTGAAGACCTAGGGTCTCTTGTAATCCATTCCCAGTTGAGTTTGTTCTGCGGGAAGGATAAGAAGATTAAACCGGAATTTAGCATTCTGAAAAAGAAGAAACTCCACAACATAGTCTATTTTCTTGAAGAATTTTTAAATGATCACATTCATATCATTCTGAGTAGAGTGCACGGTGATAAAATGTACTTAGAGCGGATGCATGACATCACACCGGAAGTGATTCATGCCGTCACTGGTTTCTGTAACATAGGGGAAGTGCCAACCCTAAGGAAGGTTAGCAAGACTAAAATGTCCAAGCTCACCGGTTCAGTGAGCGACTCACATGGAATGACTGTCAACTCAATCAAGGACGATTTGGTCAAGTATGCCTACATGGTGATAGGTTACTGGATGTTCTCTGCTAGTAGAATTAATTTTGTCTTTGCTGCAGCGATAAATGTCGCTTATATAATGATCAAGGAAGATGCATCATTTGATCCGTGCACTTGTATGCAAAGACAACTTCTGTTGAATCTTAACTCGATCAAACAGGACAATGCACTGAGATTTAAGTTCAGACAACTACTAGTTGGGTTGTTCTTTTACTTCCAAGGCTACTTTCTAGGAGTAGGTGATATTCAGTGGTCTATTGACCAACTGGTGACAAAGCAAATCAAGGAAAGTCTACAAGTGGTTGGAACTGGCTATCCAGAAGTACTGAACAAATACTTTGATGAGTTCATATGCAAAATGAACCAAAGGGTAAGAATATCTGGTGATATAGTCAAAAAGTATGAAGAAGACATCTGCTTCACCATAAAAATGGATGAATGCATAATGGAGGCCGTTGAGCCTAGACAAGAAGAAGTGGAGCCTATGGGCTATGAGGTAATGTATGATATGCTGGATGGGTATGCTTCTACCCTAATCGCCTCACCCCTTGATCCTAAGGAAAAGAGAACCAAAACCTATTTGGAAAGGGTTACACCGGTTGTAGAACCCTCAGTAAAGAAAGGAAAGGTAGTTCCTTCAGCATCGGCATTGGTTACTCCTGCAAATCCCAAAGTGACCAAGCGGTCACGAGCAAAGAAGAAACTGGAAGTGATACCTGCCAAAGTCTTTGAGAGGAAGGGGATAAGAGAAAAGAGGAGGAAAAGAGGAAAGATGAAGAGGAAAAGAGAAAAGAGGAGGAAAAGAGGAAAGAGGAAGAGGATAAGAGAAAAGAGGAGGAAAAGAGGAAAGATGAAGAAGATAAGAGAAAAGAGGAGGAAAAGAGGAAAGAGGAAGATGATAAGAGAAAAGAAGAGGAGAAGAAGAGAAGAGAAGAGGAAAATAAGAAACAAGAGGAAGAGAAGAAGAAGAAGGAAGAGGAAAAGAAAGAAGAGGAGAAGTGGAAAGAGGAAGAGAAGAAACAGGAAGAGGAGAAGAGGAAGAAGGAAGAGGAGAAGAAGAAGGATGAAGAAGAGAACAAGCAAAAAGATGAAGAGAAGAGACAAGAAGAAGAGAAAAGAAAGAAAGAAGAAGAGGAGCAGAGGAAGGCTCAAGAAGATAAGCAAAAAGCCAAGGACAAGGAAGCAGTAGCAAAGAGCACACAGGTAGAGACCCCAATGGCAACCGGTAGTCAGGCTAAACCAGCTGACATTGCTAGTCCCATTGACCTCCAATCTGCAAATGAGATGGAGTTGCTCCAAAACATTAAGGTTGCTCAAGAATGCCTGGAAGTGATAAGGAGGAAAAAGGAGCAAGATGTGATCCAAGCTACGGTGGACACTCTTACTGGTTTGATACCTGGTATGAACCTTCCCAGTACCGATTCTTCACTTGCACAATTGAAGCTCCTATGCACAATTGTAGAAGACCAGGTGCAAAGTCTGGAAGAGGTTGTAGAATCAAATGCCAAGAAGGAACATCAAAAGGCTATGGACACTACCTTGGTGAGAAAGTTAACAGAGCTCCGGTCTGATCTTCAGAAGGCATAAAAGGACATTAGAGATGCAATGGATGAGAGAAATCTACTACTTAGCAAGATTTGTCAACCTCATTTATTCTATGATGTTGTGATCACTTAGAAGGACAAACTGCAAACTGATATGCAATCATTTATTAGCACCTTCAAGATGTCGTATGACTCCTTCTCCATGTATGGACAAACTGCTCACCAGTTTCAACTTCAGTCTGCACTAGAGGTAGAGATAAGCAACTAGACACATAATTTACAAGAACTTCAACTGGTCCTACTGCCAAGACTGCAAATTCTCTAGAAATGCTACCTCAATATAGATGCCCTAACAGTTACTCAAGAGATGAGTACCATGGATGCCATGGAGGAGTAAGTTTATCAGATGCAAACGGAGCATGAGGTTTCTACTTCATTGCTTGAATCATGGTCTCTATCCATGAAGACATTTATGTAGGACTTTAAATCAGTTTTTGACAAGTTTCACTCTTTATTGTCATAAACTCTTTAAATTGGTTTTTAATGCTAATGGAATAGGGGTTATTCAGCTGTATTTTGTCATTGTTGGCAAAGGGGGAGAAGTATTCTGGTATTTAAAATTTTGATGCATGCTATGTATACTTTCATGTTATTTATGTTAAAGAGTTGTATACATTGTATTTTCTGCAAAAGGGATAGTGTATATGCTTAGGGGGAGTAATTTTGATAATGCCATATTTTTGTTGTAAAACACTTAGATGTCAAAATTTTCCTAAGTGTTGCCATCAATGCTAAAGGGGGAGATTGTTAGCATTTTTTATGATTGATGTTGTGATTGTCATTGATGGGCACACACTTGCTTTGAGATCACTTTTTGTATGTATGAGCTAAGCTCAACCGGTATTTGTTCCAACTGGTATCATGTATTATAGTCTTTAGACTATCAGTGTTTTGCAGAAAGAGTTTACAGGTCTCAAGCGGTATGAAGACCCCAAGTGGTTCAAGGATCTCAAGCGGTATGAAGGATCAAAGCGGCACAACACATATTTCCCAGTCTTCATTTTTGTCAAACCGGCAACCAGTATTTTTCCTAAACCGGTATTTTGTTTGAACTGGTAATACTTTGTGATGAGTTACCATCCACTGATTGTTTGGCGGTGCCGACACTTTGGCAATGCATTTGTGTCATGTTACCAAAAGTGTCTAGATGCATTGAACCTAGGAAATTGTATTGTAATCCTATTGGACCGACATGAAATCACATTCTTTTTTAAGGACATCATGTCTAGGGTTTTAGGATGTTGCTAGGGTTTTTAGGTGGTTGATGAGTTATTGTAAGAGCGATCATAGAAGAGAAATTGAGGTCTGCTAGAGAAGGCAGAGTGTGAATGTGTTGAAGACTGAAGTAATGCTGGAATGCATTAAGAACGAGCTATCAAGGATCTAACCAAGCAATCTGTGCTATTTTCTAGATCACTCACTTGTTGATTACTCACATCTTTGACAAGTCTGAAGCCCTTAACCGGGTAGGCCCAAAAAGCCTTTTGTAAATCCTCTAACAAGGTGGTTCACATTTGTGGATCTAAAATCCTATAGCAAGGTAGTCCTTAATTGGACTTATCTCCTAACAGAGATTGAGACTCCTAACAGGATCTGTTCTAGTAAAGAACATTGTATGACCTTAACCGGTCTGGTTCCTATTCTGCAGATAGTTACTTGTGAGTTTCATCTCACCATGGTTTTTCCCATTTGGGTTTCCACGTCAAAATATCTTGTGTTATGGTGATTGTGCTTCTGTGGGTGAATGCATTATTTTCTATTTGGTTTGCATGTGTGCTAACTGGTTTGTTTGCTAAACTATTTTACCGGTTTACTGCTAGACTAATAAAGTGTTTAAGTACAGTAATTTTTGGCATACTAATTCACCCCCCTCTCTTATTATTCATCACCATAATCATTCTCCTTCTAATCCAATCAAATCTCAAAAATTCCAATCAACCAATCAATCCATCTTTCTAATCTGGTTATCTAATCCCTCATCAATCAATCATCCAATCCTTTAATCCAATCCAATCAAATCAAGTCCTAATCCAAGGACCAATCCAATCAAATCAGATCCCAATCTAAGGACCAATCCAATCAAATCAAGTCCAATCCAAATCCAATCGAATACAATCAATCCTCAATCCAATCCATCATCATTCGAAGCCAAGTTCTAATCCTCATCTCAATTTAATATCATCTTCATTATCTTTCTCCTTCAAAATATACTCATCCAATTCCAATCTAGTCCCTCATTCTCAACATGGCTACCCAGGATTTCAAATCTTGGTATGAGAAGATGCTCATGGAAGTTCATGAACCACCTCAACTTTCCTACCAAGTCAATCGCATAACCTCCCATCCATCTGTCATAGCCCCATCAATTTCATCTCAACACACTATATCCAATACCAATCTATATCATATCTCTTATCCTTCCTCTACCTTTGACAAGGAAAATCCATCTTATCCCCCATCTATATCTCTATATTATCCCTCATCTACATATATACCTTCATCTTCCCTCCCATCCATATCATAATCCCCATCTGATAGGATTAACCTAGCCTGCTCAACACCTACTAAGTTGATGTTGCTCAATTCCACCAACTCACCAAGCCCGGTTACTTTCTAGGCCCCCAAGTCTCCCTCACTCTCTTCCAAGACTTGTTTCTTGTCCCTATTAGAGTATTTTCTTCAAGTGTTTTGGTTAGGAACCCTATCAATTCACTGTGCTTCTTAGGTGCTCAATTCCGGCCTCATAGCCTCATCTTGTCAAAATGACCCCCAGATGATATAAGGTGTTGCCTTCTAACATGTTATATGTGCATATGGAGTCCATTGGAGTATTGCAACCTTAATTTTTCCCACTGGTTTCACAATCTTGCCCAAAAAAGGGCTACAAGGAATTAGGCAAGGAATTAGGCCTAATTAGGCCTCCAAGACCAGTTTTCTAGGGCTTGGAGGAAAACGATTCAAAAAACCCCCAAAAAGTTCAACTTTTCTTCAATGATACACCCATGCCCAATAGATTTTTGTGGTTTTAGGCCTTGGTTTGACCGTACAAGGTATGAACCCAAAAATGAGGGTTTGTAGGATTTTTAAGGGCTTAAACCGGCAGTGAGTAGGTAATTTGGGTTTTTCTATTAAATGGATTCTTCAAGACTCCTCCTTGCACATATAAGTCTGCCCCAACCTCATTAACTCCTCCAAATTCATAAATGGTGTTCTTTCATTCACCACTATTCATGACTATTTCACCTCTTTTTCTCTAGTCGTGTTGCTCCAAGACTCGCCTAGAAAGAGGTGGCAGTCATAACCAAACTCTTCTTCATTGCTTGAACCTACATATTTACACTGTATAGGAGGTTGCCAACCATGTCCCAACTAGCCCTGATGGCAACATGTGTGGGACTCATGGGGCAACCATATTTACAAGAGAAAGACTAATTACAAGCCAAAACTGGCTACTTGTGAATCAAATCACTTAACAGAAGTAAATGCTAACTACAATGCTTGAAAATGAAAATCCTACTTTGCTACAAACTACTGAATATTAATCCATCATTGGATTCATGGATTCAATCCATTAAACCTTCAAAGAATGCAAAACTTGACCAAAAACAAGGAAATGCAATCCAAAATCTTGTACTTTGATTATTTCTTTCAAAAATCCAAGTACACCAACCTTGGTAAATGTGCAAGACAGGGTTTATATAGCCTTCCCACGTGTGGAGCCCATCCATGGCATTGAGAAAGCCCTAGCTTCAATGTGAAACCAATTTCAGAACAAAAGTTGTCATGACAACTTTTTGCAACATTGTGTTTTTACACTTTTTGATCTCTCCAACCTAAGAGACCTATTCCCAGTCATCACATATGACTTTTCAAACCTCCCTAAGTCCTATTTAACCCTCTCTAAGGCTAGTGTCAACATTTGACACTTTTGACCAACAAAAAGGCCAATAACTGCTCACACACACTATTTACACAAAAATGCAAACCTAGGTAAAATGAACTCCACCTAGGCCTACATTGACCAATCACACACTCTTGGACCCTCCTGGAGTCCTTATTCCCTATTGACTTGGCTAAGGTCAGTACAAGCCAAAATTTGCAAAAACCAAGAAACTAAGTCCTAGGTGCTCTTGCACCACCATCCTTTTACAACACATTCATTACCTCTACTCCCAAACAAATCCTTTACTCCATAGTCCTCCAAGCCTTAATCCTAATTCCCCAATCCATTATCCCAATCCTCCATTTAATCCTAATCCTCCAAAATCCATATTATCCATATCCTCCAAGTCCATCATCCATAATCTTATCCAAGACATGCTAGCAAAGGAGACACAATCCCCACGTCAAAAAAAAGTTTCCAAATCTCCTCAAGTTCTCCATCCACCTCCGTCACCTCCACCTAAAAACAAATCCCAATCCCCCACACTTCATGATACCCCCATTCCTCCATCTACTCACATTGAATCTTCTATATCCTCCTCCATCACACAATCCCCACAACTCCAAACATGCCAAAAGCTTGTTCCAAAGTATGCTAGCATAAAATCCTATCCTAGGGTGCCCAACATTCATGTCAAATTGTTTTAGGCTCTATTTTTGGGAGATAGATATACAAGACCTCTGAACTATGTCCCTACCCCTCTTTGTTAGACTTAGACATCTTTAAACTAGGACGCCTTACACTTTAGTCCAACATATTTTGCTCCAATTTTTAGATCCAAGTTCCCCATTGCATCTCTTTTCTAGATCTGGCCTATTGTATATGTTATTTGTTTTATAATTTATTGTTATTGTTGAAAACATTCATTTTGTTATCATTAATCCTAGATCACATATCAATCTCAATTCCATTGAAACAAAAGGAACATAATCTGAATGTTCGGTTCTCATATCAAGACTATAGTTGAACCTATTCATGTTCGTAATGATACATCATGGACATTTGAGGTCTTAGTTTGCATTCATAGGCAAAAAGCCATCAATGCCAATAGAAAAACCTCCATCGCCATTAGTATTGTTGCCATCTCCATTTGCAAAGCCTTCAATGCCATCATCAAACTCGCCATTTCCATCACAAGAGGAAGAGGAAGGACAGCCCATCACCATCTTTTCAAGAAGCATCTAATGCCATAATCATGAAGAAAAACTATTTAGAATCAACATTTAATGTAACGACATCAAAATTAAAAAGTGATGTATAACAATAAAATATTTAATATATTTTCCAAAATAAAAAACAAAACAAAAGAACTACCTTACATATTGATTTTTCTAAATTTAAAAATTACGCATAGACGTAAAATAAATGAAAAAGAAATACATTTTCAAGTAAAAATAAAGTAAACAATATACATAAAAATTAAATAGAATATTTTTAAATAAAAAAGATATATATTCATATTTTGTATAATAAATAAAATAATTCTTAAGTAACTCAAACTTCATATCAATTTTCATTTTTTTAAATAAACATATTTAAAATATCTATATTTATTTGCTGTAAGTTGTACGAAAAAATTAAGAAATATTAAAACAAAATTTATTTTAAAATTATCATCAATATTTCGTATTAAATTTGTTTTTATAATAATATTATTAATTTAAAAAATAGTAGAGTTAGTGTTTGGTTCGATTAACAAAATTTCTGTAGTAGACACGAGATAAGGTCATAAAATCTAGTCCCCTTGACCTACATGATACCAGAAAATTGTTCCAACAATAAAAATAAATAAATAAATAAATAAAAACTTCGAAAATAATTAATATGACATGTGAACTACCTATAATGATAGGTCCGTTTTTATTGACAAGTGTGAAGTTTAATAAAAATAAGCTTTTTTTCCCTACCAAAACAATTGATAGAGATGGCTACAACTATTCAAAGTTCAAGTATGATTTCTATGCGTAACATTTTTTTCTCAACCAAGAAAGGGAGTGATGTTCACGTGATATGGAAGATTAACACCGTCCTAGGGAAAAAATATCTAAGACAAAGAAATTGTCAAGGTTTAAAGTAATACAATTTGTCTTTATTTAGTTTAACACTTAAATAGTCAAATATTACTTTTTAACATTTTATACAATTCTAGTATTTTAGATTGCTTAGATGATATTATTATTTGTCATGGGAAGTTATTCAATAATAATTATCTTTTTAATTTCAATTAACTTATAACATGAATTAATCAAATTAAAATTAATCAAATTAAAATTAATTGTATAATTTTGAATTAATGATATTAGTTTTTTAGGTAGAAGGTTCAATGTCAAATTTCATTTTTTGATTGAGAATAACATTCTTTAATTAGTATGTGCTTTTAAAAAAAACATTCATATTTCGTTGTTTTGATTTTTATATGCAACTAAACAATCTTGATGTAGATCAAATCAATTCATTTCTTGCAATCATGCATCGCCATTTATTTTAATAAACCTACAACAAAACTATATAATTGTCCTTATCGATTTTAATAATCTTCCCACCTAATCATATGCATTTTACTCTTAACATTTCAATTATATCATGTAATAATATTCTTAGTCAATCAAACCCTAAGACTTGGAGTAATACTAGTGGTGATAATGGTTGTAATGTAAGTCAATAATGTAGTTCCATCCTTAACGCTTAGGAATAACTTATCTTTCATATGGATTTGTAGTATTTGAAAAATAGTATTGCTATTTGGTTAACCTAATTCAATAGTCCTTTGTGATGATTTTTTACTACAATATTCTATGACCAATTTCTAACTTTCCATCTAGATATGGATGTGGATGATACTAAAAATTCAATTATGAAGTCCTTGAAAAAGAGGAAAGACAAAATGGTTGCCAACCAAAAAAAAAAAGATGCTACAATTAAGTATGATTTTGTCACATCCCACGTGCTTGAAGGCTAGGAATAAAATAAAACAATAAAGCATATTTCAAAGATAGGGAGAAGGATAATTAGGGAGACAACCATTAAATGAAAGGAATGGCATGAGACAATAGAAGGTTGTTTGAGTCATTAAGAAGGATTGATGCCCCCTTTTTTGTAGGGGAAGAATGTAGGTCATGTATAATGGTATGCACAAGGGTCATTAACCCTAGTTCATGAATTCAAAAAAATGTATTCAAGGGCATAGAAAGAAAGGAAGATTTTGACATGGACTATGAGTGATATTGAGGGAAAAAAAAAAAATGGTGTGAGGAAGAGAGAACATAGTGAAAAATGTGAGGAGAGAGGGTAGTATATGTACAAATGAATTTGTTGAAAAGGAAAACTTTTAGGTAAACATAATTCATAGGTGAAAAGTTAAATTCCATAACCGATGCCAACATCCTCCCCACCTATTACTTTTAATCATAAATAGATGAACACATAGATGAAAAAAGGCATTTAAACATTTATCGTAACATTTACATAAGAGCTATTTTATTTTAGATATTATTTGAAGAGTTATTTTGCTTTGTTATTAAATGATATTATTAAATAAAAATGTTGACAAAGATGCAATACATTATGATAATATACCAAATAATCACATGTAAATGTCAAAGTGGGGGCATTGAAAAAATTAACAAGCCTCAACTATTATGGTTAACAAGCACAATGGTAAAATAATATCAAAATGAATAATACCAATAGTGGATAGTTTAATGCTTTAGAGTTAGTAGTGAAGGTGGAAAGATCATAAGGATCCTACACAGTAGATGGATAGACAACTTTTAGAATCGAGGATCAACAATGAGGCTACAAAGAGGTGTGATTCTTGAGAAACTAGAGGGCATCAAAGAATCTTTGACTCCCAAAATAAGCCTCACTTCAACCTCATGTTGATGTGCATCAATGACTACCTAAAACAACTAAGGCACACATGTCACTATTGGATCATTACAAGGATAAATATGAGAAAGTAGTCTTACAACTTGTAAAAAACGAACAATGAAGTCATACTCCACCAAGAGTATACACTATTTTCCCACAAGTAACAAATGCTCCTAAACATCATTGAATCCAAACACTGAGCAATGAATATAATTTTTTTGCATAATGTCCATGATGATTGAAAGGAAACCAAGGTTTCCTTCTAGCATAATATTCTCCTTGACACATCCCAAAGAAGAGCTTCACCATAATTAGACGTACAATAGCCACAACACTTGAACAATCAAAATATAACACATGGGAGAGTAGCATTGAGTGAAAATATTTATGCTTTGCCCACCTCCTAGCACCTTGTAGGACATAAATTCCCCATCAAATCGTTTTAAATTTACAACCCTTGCGAGAAAACCTAAGGAAAATGATACAAACCCTTACAAACCACAATTTATTGAAATAGCATTTATCTTAAATCAGACTTAGGGGAGATCAAATAGATTAGGAGTTTTTTATAATTATAGTTTTTTTAATGTATGATATTCTTAATAAATACTTTGATGTGTAAATGACTAACAAATTTAAGATAAATGATAAGAATTGTTACATGGAAAGACGTGTACCAATCACATTCACATTAAGAGGTCATTACACCCATGTACAACTCACAAAATCAAAAAGCATGGCTAACAGAGACTATTATGCACTTTAGCCTTCACTCCGATTATAAAGCTCCACTAAACATAATAATTTATATAAATAAACTTTGCAAAAAAGATTTTATTCCTTTACAAAATGTATCTCCTATTTTTAATAACTCTTAACTATCTATATATTGAGAACACTGGAAATAGTGTTGTTTGCATTCTAGAGAAGTTCCCAAATGTGAATTGAAAAATGTGGATCTCCTATTTTATAATTACCCTTAATTATTTATATGTGTGGAACAACGGAGATAAGATTGTTTGCACTAAGAGAAGTACGCAAGTGTGATTTGAAGAATGTGGATCTACTATTTTATAATAACCCTTAACTATTTATATGTAAAACAATAAAAATAAGATTGTTTACACTTGGAAAAAGTTCACAAATGTGAATTGAATAATGTAGATCTCCTATTTTATGATAACCCTTAACTATTGATATATATGAAACAATGGAAATAAGATTGTTGTCACATATGAATTGATGAGCTTCTTGATTGTCTTTGGTTCTTAAATGACATTGTTACATCTATATCTTTTTGGTCAATGCAGTAATTGTCATGTATCTGTATTACTTGATGTAGTTTGTTTGTGGTCCGCTATATCTCTACCATTTTGATCAATTATAGTAACTCATATTTGTTATCCGTTACTCCATTGGTTTGGTTTTTGCTTTGCCAGTTGTGTTGTACTTGTTTCCTATGCAACATACTAAATTGTAATGTTAGATTTCTTTTATTATTGATAAGATTTCTATTCATTTTGTTTCAAATATTGAATATTGACTAGCCAAGAATTCAAGATTTGAAGTTTCAACTAAAAGATTTAAAGTTTAGAAAAATAAGCTTAGAAAAATAAGTTTTCTTTCCCTACCAAAACAATTGATAGAGATGGCTACAACTATTCAAAGTTCACGTGTTATGAAAGCTTACCACCGTCCTAGGTAAAAAATCTACGATAAAGAAATTGTAAAGGTTTAAAGCAATAAAAATTATCTTTTATTTAAAGAGTATCTAATTCAATACTTTATTAGTCAATAGTATTTTTTCCCCCTTTTTAGGTAAAGAAAGCGATAGTCAAGGTTTACAAAAAAAAAAATTGTCTTTCATTTAAGGAGTATCTAATGTAATATTGCAATAGACTAATAGTATTTTTTTCCCCTTTTTATGTAAAGAAACCAATAGTCAAGGTTTACAAAAATAAAAATTGTCTTTCATTTAAGGAGTATCTAATCTAATATTGCAATAGACTAATAGTATTTTTTTCCCCCTTTTTTATGTAAAGAAAGCGATAGTCAAGGTTTACAAAAATAAAAATTCTCTTTCATTTAAGGAGTATCTAATTTAATATTGCAATAGTATTTATTTTTTCCATTTTTTTATGGAAAAGATATAATTTACTTAATGTAATTATTATTTGTCAAGGGGAGTTATTCGATAATAATTTTTTATTTTTAATTAACATACAAAATGAATTAATCAAATCTAAATTAATTTTAAAATTTTAATTAATAATAATAGTTTTTAAGTAGAAAGTTCTATGTCAAATTTCATTTTTCGATTGAAAACAATATTCTTTAATTAGTATGTGTTCTCTAAAATTTTGTTCATATTTTATTATTTTTATATTTATATGTGTAGACATAAATTTGTCTATTAATTAAATGAATATTAAATATTTATTTAATGACTAAATATTTCTCTATTAATTAAATTAGCATTTAATTAATTCTCCTTAGCCTATTCTTCTATTTTAGTTAAATAAATTTAATCAATTTATTTAATTACTAAACTATAGTCGAGGTTATTAAATAAATCTAATTTATTTAATTCATCCCCCTTCTTCCTATTTAAATAAATTTAACATTTATCAAATCACCAAATCAAATCCCCTTTTTAAATAAATCAATATTTATTTAAAAATAACCCATCCACTTGCAATCTCCTACAAATGCAAGTTGCACATTTAAATCCACACCCACCTCTTTCTAGACTCTTGTAGATTTCTCTAAACTATTCTAACCCCTTCTAATTTAGCCTAATCCCTGTTCTAAACATTTGCACAATTCTAATCCAAAAATCACCCCCCAACCTCCCCCCACAATTTTTTTTTTTCAAAAGTCATTTAAGGCTCTTACAAGTTTTAAATGTATTTCCTATTTCAACACTCCAACCCACATGGGTCTTGACCCTTTTGTCAAAGCTTAACCATGAGTAAAAATTGCACAAGAGTTTATCCTTTGGATAAAAGCTTTATCCACTAACTCAACCCTAATCCAACCCCCTAGGGTAACCATTGTGTCCCTTCGAGCATTTAATGTTCCTTCCCTCTCCTCTCAAGCCATCTCATGTTGACACTTGTCAACATAGGATTGGGTTGAAAACCATCACATGGATCATGAATCATTCAATCCTAGCCCTTCACAAACCAGATCAATCTTGACCATCTAATCCATAATTTTGCCTATAAATAGAGCCTCATTCCTCCAAGCAAAAGAGGAAGCTTTAGAGAATTGTTACTATACTCATATTAGGATAGACATTTAGAGCTTTCTCATATCATCATCATCTTGTTTAAATATTTTCAAACAATATTAAATCTCCATGTGACATCCATGGCTTGTACTAAAAACTGAGAGCTTCATTACTTTGGGACTTGGAGAGGAGAGAAATAAGGGAGGAATAACTATTAAAGCATCATGGAGGCATCTTAGGAAGAACTCATATTCCTTTCTTTGTTTTTTTGTTCTTCCTTCATTTTTTGCTTTTAAATATCCTTTGAATATGTTTTGAAATGGTTTTTACTTCTTTGTTCTTGGTTTCATGCTTGAACTAACATACTAACATTGAGATTTTTTTTTTACTCTTGTAGCCATTTCTCATAGCATCATTTGGTGAACCCCATGACATACTAACATTGAGCTATGTTTTTTACTCTGGCATACTCTTCAGAACCCCGTGGCATACCCTGCATCTACCCAAACTACCTCATCACTCGGCCTGATAGATGTCTCTCAACCACATAAGTTATCCTCCCAATCAGGAACTGCACTGTGTAAACATATGGCATCGTGTCTGCATCATCCTCCCACTGCTCACAATCCAAGTAGGGGTGCCATATCACTGTATCTAGATCATCCAATGCTCGTCGCCAGTACTCCATCTTCCCTAGCTAGGGCTGTGTCATCATACCTTTGTAAATATAAACATAGGGCTAATCAATTGCCCTAAATCTCATGCACATATGTCTAGTAATGGGAAAGTGCTCCCATGACCGGATATGTAGCAATGTGATCCCTATGCCTAGCGAGGTGATGCCATGGTAAACCACCTCATGCAAATCTTTGTAGAAATGGGCCAATACACACAACCTCCATGCATATCGAGTGCCCTCATTGGCCATTAGCTCAATGACCTGTCCCCAACCAACAATAAGAGCACGTGACCTCCGATCAAGACATAGAATCCCTCCAATGATGCCTGATAGTATCACCAGTAGTGGCTCATATAAATTCGCTATATCCTCCCAAGGGACAGGTCCGTCATACATCTCTAACTCCAGCTAGGGAAACACTCATCGTAGTGCTGCCTCGCCCATCGCCCTGTCATAGGTAACCAACTCCCTAGTGATCAGAATGTGCAAAATCCTCCAGACATCCTCTAGTGTAACATACATCTCTCCCATCACCAGGTGGAATGAGCATGTCTCATTGTGCCACCACTCGGCCAACACAATCAGTAGTTTGTGATTCATACAAATCATGGGTAGATGCATCATATCAAATAGTCCCACAACATATATGCAGTCAATCTTGAGGTCTGTCAACTGACCACGCAGACGTTGTGTGGCCAGATGCCTCTCTCACATCTACAACACTCCCAGGTGATCCTCCTACATACACAATCAAACCAAAGTGTTAATCTCTTTGCTATGCAAAAATACTACTATTACCTAGACTTTATCAAACACTTTTTCAAGTATCTAAGTTGCATCAAGTAACGTGACTCATAACACCTAGACTACCAATAGGCATGACATCATATTGCCTACTCTCAATAGGTACACTGAGTCTCACACAAGTCCCAAAAATGCATATACTGGCAACATTAACGTCAAATATTAACTTGACCATGAAATTGGGGCATCGATAGTGATTGTCCTAAACTTAGACCCAAAAGCACGAAAAATTTGACAAAAGTGCTAAGCAACATAAAGAGCGCTATTCTACTAATACAACAATGCTAAAATGAACACTAGCACTACTTTAGTCGTACAAAAGCGCTACATTGGCACATATGTGCTACAATGCGCAATGATGGGGTTACAACAATCACATTTATATGAACATGGCAATAGCGCCAAAACAATGAAAACATTAGCGCTAAAACTCCCTAACACTAGCGCTACATTGACAAAAGTGCTACAACTACTCTACAAAGGCGCCATTTCGGCATCAAAGAAATAAAACACCAGTTTTAGCGCCTTTGTCATCCAAATTTTTCCCTTAGCTATTAAGTGCAATAAATGATGTTAGGAATAAGGTGTCTCAACCTTGGATAATTCCTATTCTTATTATTTGTTTTGTAAAATGTATTTCTTGCAAATAATATAATTAAGTGTGAGTGTACATGTCTAGTTGGCATGTTGATGTGTCATTCCACTTGATGTGTTGGCATCTTGAATTGTGTGTAAGGAGATCATGGCTGAAACAGTTATGACGGATTCCTATGACATGTAAGAGCTATTTCTAGGAGATTTCAATGACAGGTGAAGACATGCAAGACATGTGGCAACTAATAAAATTGAGTAGAAAATTTTTTTAGGGTTCCTATTTTCTCGGAGAATGGTAAAACCCTAATACGGCTATCTTTGGAAGTTGCCCTAAAAAGGAAGCGCATAAGCATTTTTTAGGGTTACAGACTGTGATACGAAAAGAGTGTATTATTGGTATGATATCATGCTATTGGATTTGTCTTGAAGTGTTGATTGTCTCCTGAAAGAACTTGCATTGCAAGTGTGTTGTAACCGTTGTGTTGAAGATAATACATTGTGCAAGTTTTGGAGTGCTGGGGTTTTTTACCGAAAGGTTTTCCCTAGGGTAAATCATTGGTCATTCTCTATTTTCTATATGCATGGTATATGGCTGCAATATCTTTGTTAAAGTAGTTAACGAATCTGAAATTGTAAGGATTTAAAAGAATTTGCACAATACTTTCCTTTAGATATTAGTGTAGGAAGCTATTTCCGCACCTGAGTTTCCTTTCAAATGAGCTCTAAAGGCAAAATTTAGAATTGGAAATATCGGGAGTCCATAGTCGACTGGCCGTTGGTACCTTCAGATCCACTCGAATCGATGATCTACAAGTGGGAACACCATTTTTGCTCAACCAATTTTCTCATCTCTAGATCACTATAGGAGAGTGTGCAAATGAGGACCATTTTACCTCTTCTAGCCTAAATATACCCTACCCAACCCTCCCCCTACTTTGCCTCGTTGATCATCATGGACCTTGAGAACTTCTGAGGCTTTCCATTTCTCCATTTTAACCCCATTTTCATCCATTCTTTTGCCATTTACTCCAAATTTCTCTCCTCTATCATCCCCTAATTTCTTTCTATTTTTTGAGAGATCACCCAATTTTTTGAAATTTTCAACTCATCTCTTGAGGGGGCATACCAACCCACAAAACTAACATCCTTGGGGAATTTTTCTCATGCCTATCTATTGTTCTTTGAAATGGTGCAATAAACCACATTGTCTCAAAGAGGAGAAAATGTAGACACATAAATTTGTCTATTAATTATTTATTTTTTATTTTTTGAAAAAAGGGGTAAAGATTTATTCATAAATCACAGAATTACAAAGAACAGGCCTGAGGCTCACCAAGACAACAACAAAAACTAAAAGTATCCTAAAAGAACCACCAACACCACCACTACAAAGTCCAGTGACCATAGCAATAGATCCGACTGT
Organism: Cryptomeria japonica; assembly: GCF_030272615.1. Lineage (NCBI taxonomy): Eukaryota > Viridiplantae > Streptophyta > Pinopsida > Cupressales > Cupressaceae > Cryptomeria > Cryptomeria japonica. The sequence continues at coordinate 585,516,160 of NC_081413.1, read as the reverse complement.
TAGATTTCCAATGATAATACCTTTTCAGAAAGCCCTCAGAAAGATGACTTTCCTTAAAGTAGGGCCAAAGGCCAGCTATTTTGGAATTACACCAGAAACCAAGCTCATCTAGAGTCTCGAAGGGCCTAAAAAATTACAATAAAAATGAAACAAACATAAAAGGGAAATTGATCCTACACCATTGGGTGCTCTTGCATCATCACGTCTTCTAGCATTAACTTGTTTAAAGTTTCAAGATAATCAGGAGGTAGACCATCCCTTCCACTAAAATCCAACCATCAACATGCTTTGAACCTCACTTGGCCAAACAATCAACCACTCTATTCCACCCCTTGGGAATATGACAAAAGGAGACAAATTCCAATGTATTATATAGTTGTAAAATCTGTCTGGCCACAAAATCTAATTGCCAACTCACATCATTCAAATTTTGTTTGTTCAACATGTCCACAACAATCTGAGAATTTGAATCACAAATATTCTTCCTCCATCCTAAAGAACAACCTCTCTCAATAATAATCTTAATAGCTAGGGCCTCCATAAGATTGTTAGAGTGTTGCCCAATATAAATAGAGAAGAAAAAAACTACACAACCATCATCACCTCTACCTATACCTCCAATACCTGCATGTCCTGGATTCCCACGAGAAGAGCCATCTATATTAATTTTTAAGATTCCCACAGGAGGGGGAATCCACTTTCCATCTCTACTTATCCATTGCTTCACATGTCGAGATCTATTTCCAGCAGCACAATCCATTTTAATGTTTTCCAATTGTAGATTCCTTGCAATAGCATAATCACCCGAATCAACATTTTCAGACAAATTGCACTTAGCTGAGATTATCTCCTAAAACCTATTAACTATCTTCTACCATAACTGAGAACTCCCTATATGTGAATCATAGTAGACCCTTTGATTCCTTTCCAACCATAAATTCTAGATAATAAGGGCTGGCCCAATAGCCAAGGCCACTTGAAGAAAAGAGGTCTTTGCTGGGGGTCTACCCAAGCTATCCCAAAATTTAATTAAGGAGGTAGCATGAAAACAAGCATGTTGACAAGCCTCCCACCACTTGTGCCAAATCTCCATAGAGAAAGGGCATAGAAAAAACAAGTGGGAGCAGTCTTCCTCATTATGCATACAAAGATAACAGATAGATGGTCCTTGGAAGCCTCTCTTACGAAGATTCTCCCACATGAGGCATTTCCTCTGAGCAACCAACCATAAGAAGAAATTACATTTTGGCCAAGAGAAGCTATTCCGAACCTTCTTCCACCAAGGAACATCTATCAGGCCATGCAATTGCCTATCAAGATGAGCATAACCTTCAGTAACAAAAAACTTGCCTTTTGGATTCGGACCCCAAGCCAAATTATCTCTCTCCTTGAGGGAACTACATAACCTACCCTCCAAGATATTTACCAACACCACACAATGTTCATCCGAACCACCCAAGGGCCATTCAAGAGGATCCTTCCAACAAGTCACCTCAACTTGTCTAATGCACGTAACTATTTTAAAATTCTCCACCTTAACCCATCCAGAATCAGTGAAAATGTTGCAAAGAGGCTGAAGCTATGGATAACTAGATAAAATAGGAAGGTGACCATCCCAGGAGTCTTGCCAAAAAAGAGCTTCAGAGCCTCTATTAAAAATATAGAAAAGTCCATATTTAATAAGTTGGGCACCTTTTTTAAGAGTATCCAGATATAAGAGCCCCTGCCCACTAAACTAAGATGAGGCACCTCATGATCATTAGCACCAGGGAGATACTTGTGGGTTAAAATCTTGGCCCAGTCCTGATCCTGACTATTACACCACCTCTAATACAGCTTAGCCGCCAAGGCCTTGCTAACCAAAGCAATAGATCTGAGGCCAAGACCCCCAACATGTCTCGGTCTACAAATAAAGTCCCATTTAACTAAACTCCATTTAGAAGAAAGAAAACTACTAGACCAAATAAATTGACAGGAAAGAGCATCAAACTCTCTCACAAATCTGGAGGGGGGAGCCTGCACAAAACACCTATAAATGGGAAGCGCTTGCACCATAGTCTTCAAAAGAATCACTCTTCCAGTAGAGGATAACCATCTGCCAGTCCAATAATTAACCTCGTAACGAAATTTATCCAAAATTCCTTGCCAAAAATCTACGTGCTGAACTCCCAAATCTAAAGGAATCTTGAGGTACAACAAAGGAAGGGACCCCGTCTGAAATCTGAGGATCCTAGCAATCCTATTTTGAATAAGCTGAGGGATATTAAAGAAATATATGGATGATTTATCTTCATTAATTTTCTGACCCGAGGCTTTGCAATAGATATCCAAATCTCTCTTGAGATTCACTGCCTCATTGATTCTGGCACTGCCCATCAAACCTATGTCATCCACAAACTGAAGATGAGAGTAGGAAGGTAGAGCATTACTCCAACTCCAACCCTGAATAAGACCATGTCTCACCTAGGAAGTGAGAAATCTTCCAAGACCTTCAGCCATGAGAATAAATAAATAGGGAGATAAAGGGCCCCCTTGCTTAAGCCCCCGCAAATCGCTAAACAATTATGAGGGTTCCCCATTAATAAGAACTGATAAAGAGGTAGAAGTCACACAACTAAGAACACAGTTCATCCACTCTTCTCCAAAACCAAAAGCAAAAAGGATCTTATGTAAGAAATCCCAACTCACCCAAGCTTTGGCCATGTCAAGTTTAATAAATATAGCCTTGTCCTTAGAGGAAGTCATCGAATGAATAGCCTCCATTGCTATCACAACTCCATCAAGGATCTGTCTTCCATCAATGAAACCACCTTGCTCCTTAGAAACCAAAGTGAAGAGGAGAGGTTTGAGTCGTTCAACAATCAATTTAGTGATTATCTTGTAGACAACATTACATAAAGCAATAGGCCTGTACTGATCCAAGCTATTAGCCCCGTCTTTCTTAGAAATGAGAGCCAAGAAGGTAGAATTCATAGATTTGAGCATTTGTTTATTCCTATGAGATTCTTGAACCACATCTAGAAGATCATACCTTATAATCTCCCAAAATTCTTGAAAAAACTCAATAGGAAACCCGTCAAGGCCAGGAGCCTTGCCTTTTTTCATTTGAAACACAACCCACTCAAGTTTAGACAACAAAATGGGGTGCAAGAGAGCATCATTCATTTCAACAGAGACAAGAGGGGGAATGTAGTTCAAGATGGCCCTCTCTTCCACCATAGCTTCATGATCCTCTTTGGTAAACAAATTAGAAAAAAAACTGATAGCTTCCGTAGCAATTTCTTCTTTATATGAAAGATGAACCCCTTCTAAAGATATGAGAGAGGTAATAGAGTTACCATACCTATGAGCCTTAACAGAATTATAAAAAAAAGCAGTGTTTCTATCACCTTCTTGGAGAAATTTGTCTATTAATTAAATGAATACTAAATATTTATTTAATAACCAAATATTTCTCTATTAATTAAATTGACATTTAATAAATCACCTTAGCCTATTCTTCTATTTTAGTTAAATAAATTTAATCAATTTATTTAATTACTAAATTATAGTCCAGGTTATTAAATAAATGTAATTTATTTAATTCATCTCCATTCTTCCTATTTAAATAAATTTAACATTTATCAAATCACCAAATTAAATCCCCTTTTAAAATAAATCAATATTTGTTTAAAAATAATCCATCCACTTGCATTCTCCTACAAATGCAAGATGCACATTTAAATATATTTTTATTTTAATAAAAATCTATTTACCCACACCCACCTCTTTCTAGTCTCTTCTAGATTTCTCTAAACCCCTTCTAGACTCTTCTAAGCCCTTCTAATTTAGCCTAATCCCTCTTCTAAACATTTACACAATCACAATCCAAAAATCGCCCCCAAAAGTCTTCAAAAGTCATTTAAGGCTCTTACAGGGTCTTAAATGCATTTCCTCTTTCAACACTCCAACCCACATGGGTCTTGACCCTTTGGTCAAGGCTTAACCATGGGTAAACTTTGCATAAGAGTTTATCCTTTAGATAAAATATTTATCCACTAACACAACCCTAACCTAGCCCCCTAGGGTAACCATCATGTCCCTTTAGGAATTTAATGATCCTTCCCTCTCCTCTTAATACATATCATGTTGACACTTGTCAACATAGGATTGGGTTTAAAACCATCACATTGATCATGAATCATTCAATCCTAGCCCTTCACAAACTAGATCAATCTTGACCATCCAATGCACAATTTTGCCTATAAATAGAGCCTCATTCCTTCAAGCAAAGGAGGAAGCTTTAGAGCATTGTTACTATACTCATATTATGATAGCCATTTAGAGACTTCTCATAGCATCATCATCTTGTTTAATCATGTTCAAGCAATCTTAAATCTCCATATGGCATCCATGGCTTGTGCTAAAAGTTGAGAGCTTCATTACTTTGGGACCTGGAGAGGAGAGAAACAAGGGAGGAATAACCCTTAAAGCATCATGGAGGCATCTTAGGAAGAACTCATCTTTGTTTGTTTGTTTGTTTGTGCTTCCTTCATTTTTTTATTTTAAATCTCGTTTGAATATTTTTTGAAATGGTTTTTTAGTTCTTTGTTCTTGGTTTCATGCTTGAACTAACATACTAACATTAAGATTTTTCTTTTGACTCTTGTAGCCATTTCTCACAACATCATTTGGTGAACCTCATGGAATACTAACATTGAGCTTTGTTTTTTACTTGAGCATACTCTCCAGAACCCTGTGGCATACCCCACGTCCACCCAAAATGCCTCATCACTCAACCTAACAGATGTCTCTCAACTACATAAGTTGTTTGCTTAATCAGGAACTACTGTGTAAACATATGGCATTGTGTCTGCATCATCCTCCCACTGCTCACCATCCAAGTAGGGGAGCCATATCATTGTATCTAGATCATCCAATGCCCATTTCTAGTACTCCAGCTTCCCTAGCTAGGGATGTGTCATCATACCTCCATAGATATAAACATAGGGTTGATCAATCACCCTAAATCTTATGCACACAGGTCTAGTAATGGGCAAGTGCTCCCATGACCAAATATGTAGCAATATGATCCCTACACCTAGTGAGGTGATGACATGGTAAACCACCTCATGCAAATCTCTGTACAAATGAGCCAATACACACGACCCCCATGCATATCGAGTTCCCTCGCTGGTCATCCACTCAATGACCTATCCCCAACCAAAAACAAGACCATTTCACCTCCGATCAGGGCATAGGAGCTCTCCAATGATGCCTGATAGTACCGCCAGTAGTTGCTCATATAAATCTTCTATATCCTCCCAAGGGATAGATCCGTCATACACCTCTAACTCTAGATAGGAAAACACTCCTCGTAGTGCCACCTCGCCCATCACCCTATCATAGGTAACCAACTCCCTAGTGATTGAAATGTGCAAAATCCTCCAGACATCCTCAAGTGTAACAAACATGTCTCGTTGTCCCAATGCTCGGCCAGCGTAGTCAGTAGTTCACGATTCATAGGAATCATGAGTAGATGCGTCAATCAAATAGTCTTGCACCACATATGCAGTCGATCTAGAGGTCTGTCAACTAATCACGCATATGTTGTGTGGCTGAATGCCTCTCTTGCACCTGCAACACTCCTTGGTTAGCCTCCTATATACACAATCAAACCAAAGTGTCAATTTCTTTGCTATGCATAAATACGACTATTACGTAGACTTCATCAAACACTTTTTCAAGTATCTAAGTCTCATCAGGTAACTTGACTCATAACACCTAGACTACCAACAAGCATGACATCATATTGCCTAGTCTCAAAAGGTACACTGAGTCTCACACAAGTCCCAAACATGCATACACTGGCAACATTAACATCAACTGTCAACTTGACCATGAAATTGGGGCATCGACACTGGTTGTCCTATACTCAAACCCAAAAGCGCTAAAAATTTGACAAAAGCGCTAAGCAACATCAAGAGTGCTATTGTACTAACACAATAATGCTAAAATGAACACTAGTGCTACATTGGCAGATATGTGATACAATGCACAATGATGATGCTACAAAAATCACATTTCTATGACCATGACAATAGCACCAAAACAATAAAAACATTAGTGCTAAAACTCCCTAACACTAGCGCTACATTGACAAAAGCGCTACAACTATTCTACAAAGGCACCATTTTGGTATAAAAGTGCTAAAACAATGTTTTAGCGCCTTTGTCATCCAAATTTTTCCCCTAGATATTAAGTGCAATAAATGAGCTCTAAAGGAAAAAAGTTAGAATTGGAAATACCAAGGGTTCGTAGTCGGCTGGCTGCTAGTACCTCTGGATCTGCTCGAAATCGATGATCTATGAGTGGGAACACCATTTTTGCTGAACCAATCTGCTGCAAATGTCACTGTCAGGATCTCTAGATTGCTATAGGAGAGTGTGCAAATGAGGACCATTTTACCCTTTCTAACCTAAATATACCCTACCCAACCCTCCCCCTGCTTCGCCTTGTTGACCGTCATGGACCTTGGGAACTTCTGAGGCTTGTCATTTCTCCGTTTTAACCCCATTTTCATCCATTCTTTCGCCATTTACTCAAAATTTATCTCCTCTATTATTCCCTGATTTCTTTCTTTTTTTTGAGAGATCGCCCGATTTTCCAAAATTTTCAGCCCATCGCTCGAGGGGGCATACCAACCCACAAAACTAACATCCTTGGGGCATTTTTCTCATGCCTCTCTATTGTTCTTTGAAACGGTGTGATAAATCACACCGTCTCAAAGAGGAGCAAATGTAGACACATAAATTTGTCTATTAATTAAATGAATATTAAATATTTATTTAATGACTAAATATTTCTCTATTAATTAAATTAACATTTAATTAATTCACCTTAGCCTATTCTTCTATTTTAGTTAAATAAATTTAATCGATTTATTTAATTACTAAACTATAGTCCAGGTTATTAAATAAATCTAATTTATTTAATTCATCCCCCTTCTTCCTATTTAAATAAATTTAGCATTTATCAAATCACCAAATCAAATCCTCTTTTTAAATAAATCAATATTTATTTAAAAATAACACATCAACTTGCATTCTCCTACAAATGCAAGCTGCATATTTAAATAGATTTTTTATTTTAATAAAAACCTATTTACCCACACCCACCTCTTTCTAGACTCTTCTAGATTTCTCCAAACCCCTTCTAGACTCTTCTAACTCCTTCTAATTTATCCCGATCCCTCTTCTAAACATTTACACAATCCTAATTCAAAAATCCCCTCCAAAAGTCTTTAAAAGTCATTTAAGGCTCTTATAGAGTCTTAAATGCATTTCCTCTTTCAACACTCCAACCCACATGGGTCTTGACCCTTTGGTCAAGGCTTAAACATGGGTAAATTTTGCACAAGAGTTTATCCTTTGGATAAAACCTTTATCCACTAACTCAACCATAACCCAACCCCCTAGGGTAGCCATCATGTCCCTTCATGCATTTAATGATCCTTCCCTCTCCTCTCAAGCCATCTCATGTTGACACTTGTCAACATAGGATTGGGTTGAAAACCATCACATGGATCATGAATCATTCAATCCTAGCCCTTCACAAACCAGATCAATCTTTACCATCCAATCCAATATTTTGCCTATAAATAGAGCCTCATTCCTTCAAGCAAAGGAGGAACCTTGAGAGCATTTTTACTATACTGATATTAGGATAGACATTTAGAGCTTTCTCATAGCATCATCATCTTGTTTTGCATACCATCTTATTTAAGAATTTTGAAACAATCTTAAATCTCCATATGACAATCCATGGCTTGTGCTAAAAGATGAGAGCTTCATTACTTTGGGACTTGGAGAGGAGAGAAACAAGGGAGGAATAACCATTAAAGCATCATGGAGGCATCTTAGGAAGAACTCATATTTGTTTGTTTGTTTGTGCTTCCTTCATTTTTTTTTCTTTTAAACCTCCTTTGAATATGTTTTGAAATGGTTTTTAGTTCTTTATTGTTGGTTTCAGGCTTGAACTAACATACTAACATTGAGCTTTGTTTTTGACTCTTGTATCGTTTCTCACAACACCAATATGTATAGGTAGTAGCCACTAAACAATCTTTATGTAGATCAAATCAATTCATTTCTTACAATCATGTGTCACCATTTATTTTAATAAATCTCTAACAAAACTATATTATTATCATGTGTTTTAATAATCTTCCCACCCAATCATATGCAATTTACTCTTAACATTCCAATTATATCATGTATTAATATTCTTAGTCAATTAAAACCTAAGACCTAAAGTAACACTAGTGGTGAGAATGGTTGTAATGTAAGTCACCAATTTCATTCCATCCTTATCGCTTTAGGAATAACTTATGTTTCATATGGATTTATAGTTATTTGAAAAATAGTATTTCTATTTGGTTAACCTAATTAAATAGTCTTTTGTGATGATTTTTTACTAGAATATTATATGACCAATTTCTAACTTTCCATCCAAATATGGATGTGGATGACATGGAAAGTTCAATTGTTGAGACAAAGAGATGATGCTCAAATTGAGTATGATTTTGTCACATACCACATAGTTGAAGGCTAGGAATAAAGTAAAGTAATAAAATAAATTTCAAAGATAATGGAGAAGAATAACTATGGAGAGACAACCATTGAATGAAAAGAATGACATGAGACAAGAGAAGGATGCCTATGGCATTAAGAAGGCTAGATGTCCCTTCTTTTGAAGGGGAAAATGTACGTCATGGATAATGGTATGCATGATAGTCATTAGTCCCTCCTCATAACTTAAAAAAAATGTGTTCAATGGCATAGAAAGAAAGGAAGGATTTTGACATGGACTAGGAGTGATATTGATGAAATAAAGAAAAAGATGTGAGGAAGAGAGATAGAGAAAAATGTGAGGAGAAAGGGTAGTATACGAGCAAATGAATTCGTTGAAAAGGAAAACCTTTAGGTAAGCATAACTGGTAGGTGAAAAGTTAAATTTCACAATTGATGCCAACATCCCCCTACCTAATACTTTTAATCATAATTAGATGAACACATAGATGAGAAAAGGGCATTTAAACATTTACTTAAGAGCTATTTTATTTTAGATATCATTTGAAGAGTTATTTTGTTTTGTTATTAAATGATATTATTAAATAAAAATTTAAAAATTGATATAAGATGCAATACACATTGATAATATTTACATGTAAATGTCAAAGTGGGGGCATTGAAAAAATTAATGCCTCAACTGACATGCTTAACAAACACAAAGGTAAAATGAGGTCAAAAGGAATAATACAAATAGTGGGTAGTTTAATGCTTAAGAGTTGGTAGTGGATATGGAAAGACAAATTTTAGAATTGAGGATGGACAAGGAGGCTACAATGACAAAATAAACCTTACTTCAACCACATGTTGATGTGCATCAATGACTACCTAAAACACCTAAGCCACACATGCCACTATTGGATCATTACAAGGATAGAGATGAAAAACTAGTCTTACAACTAGTACAAAACCAACCATGAAGTCATACTACACCAAGAGTATACACTATTTTCCCACAAGGAACAAATACATCTAAACATAGTTGAATACAAACATGTTAATGAATCTAATTTTTTTGCATAATGTCTGTGATGTTTGAAAGGAAAACCAAGGCCACCATCTGGTATAATAGTCTCCTTGACACATCCCAAAGAAGAGCTTCACCCACAACTAGACATACTTGATAGCCACAACACTTGAATAGTCAAAATAGAACACATGGGAGAGTAGATTTGGGTGGAAATATTTATGCTTTTCTCACATCCTAGCACCTTGTGGGACATAATTCCCCATTAAACCATTTTGAATTTACAACCCTTGGGAGAAAACCTTAGGAAAAGGATATGAAATACTTACAAACCACAATAGATTGAAACAACATTTAGCTTAAATTAGACTTGGGTGAGATTAAGTGGATTGGAGCAGGGCTAAGTGAATGTTGAAAGATGGGATGAGAGAATGAAACATACTTGCCCCATGTTAGTAGAACCTTAATTAGCATAAGATATTGTAATAACCCACTTAACTTAACCCAACAAGATTTGAGCACTTTTTTTTTTGTTTACTTTAATCATTTGTGTTTGATTCAATCGCATACTCTGGGCATCCATCCATTAGGATTAGGCATTCATCCATCTAGGATGAGCATCTAACCATACGGATTAATCATCTGTCCATACGGAACAGAAGGTTTCATCTATCTAATATGGGATAGGCATCTACCCATACGAGATAGGCATCTATCCAATTGGGATAGGAGGTGCTCTGGCCAGAGACTTAGACTCATCGGGACCATTCGGGTCCTGAGCCACTCACTAAGTACTACACTCTTCTAATAGGAGTGTACCGAGGTCGCCATCCTTAGGAGAAATCAGAATAACATAATACAAGCTTGAATTCCGCCTTGGAATTTGGCTTAAAGCCTCGAGAAGTCAAGCAAATCCATACAAGATTCCTTCCGAGTATGCATTGAATTACTTTTTTCTTTTTATTATACTTATCTTTCAAATTAGGATTCTACTCAATCCTTCTTCTTACCAAAACCTAGACCCCATCCACGAACGCCTCAATACTAGGCACAACTCCATCCCTAGACTGCCTACATACCCATTTCAGCACGTGATCAAGGCATAAAGTATGTAGTTCTATTTTCTACTCTGTGGTTTGATGTAAACTGATTAGTGAGTACACAACCCTTTCTAGGGTCGATGTCCCAGATAGTTTCTCTGCGGTTGCTACCCACGGTGGTAGCACTTAAGCAAAGGCTCAAGATGGCCTATTGCTTGTGGCCTAAAACAACTAGATCCTGATACCTAGCATAAGCGTCACCCTTGACCAGATTGCCAATCGTCAATATCTCTTCAAGATTAAATCAATTTCATAAAAGCATTTCACTCAATCAACCCTAAAGGGGGTTTACTATGGTTTAACTCAGCAGATGTAAAAATCATTTAAGGATTATCTTATTAAATTATCGATCTAAGGGGGATTACCCACCCCTTGGATTTTAACTTCCAAGTGTGCCTTATTACTCCTCGATGATTTATAGGGATGATGCCACAGATGTCGTTGATGCAGCTTTATTAGGCATGAAGTGTAGTAGTTCAACATGATGACATTACCCGTAAGCGTGACCCAGAGGCACTGTATATACCGAACGCTGCTAGGTTTTGGTTTTCTGACTTCCTTTATTTAGTTTTCTAACTAAGAAGCTATGAAAAACATCATGCTTGAAAACAATTATGAAATGAATGTACATAATTAGACATTGCAAAGTTTAATTAATTGAAATAACTACCTTGATGGCATTCATGTACCACTTGATAAAAAAAATACCATCTTTCTACAACTAAACTATTTATTATTTCAAACTTGAAATCTAACTTACACAATAAGGAAAATTACGAAACTCGCATATTGATAATTAAAAACATGTAACTTGCATGGAGATGATGAAAACGTCAATAAATGCAATTAATGTATAAGTACTTTGCATGATGCAAGAATAGTGTAACTTACATGCAAGATTAAGCAATGTTTTATTCCTACCACGGGAATAATTAATTATAGAGTCACAAGATCCAAAAATAGCAATTAGTTTAGACATAGACAAATTTTGGATCAAATCATAATAATATAAATTAATTGCTTACAATGAATCTAAAATGCCAACTAAGTAACCCAATAAATCTCAAATAGATTGAGAGATTCCAATTATATACTTTAATTTACAATTACGAATTTACTACATAATGATCCCAATTATTTCTAAATATTTCTATGTTTAGTTTACTAACTTAAAATTTATACTAAAGAAAGTAATAACAATTCCTAAATTGCAAATTTTATATATATATATATATATGTGTGTATATATATGTGTGTGTGTGTGTGTATATATATATATATATATATAAATCTAAAAAATAATGATAAAAAAAAATAGGCGAAACAATGTGTTTTAAGAGTTAGTGGGGAGTGGGGGTCCGCAAGTCCCATCTCCCCTGTGGAAATGCAGGTACAGGCCCGCAGAGATGAGGGGACACCGTGGGCCCCTCCACTCCCCCTGTAGCCACTACCATAACAGTGACCGCAGGGGGTAGTGGAGGGTACCACCTCCCCGGTGGTTACGTTAACACCACCTCCCCCTGCACGCTGCCCGATAATACTTCATGCATAAAGACTTTACTTTAACTTATTTTTTTATTACCATTTTTTGTATAAATTAATAATAAACATATGTATATATATATATGGTTTTCATTCCAGTTTATTTAATGATATTAAAAAAGAGTTATTATAAAAATAAGAACAAGAATTTATTCACAGGCATGGAAGATAATAGAGGAAGTTATTTCAGATGATCTCATAGGAGCCCAAGGAAATACACTGTGCTTGAATTCGAGGCAGCAATACAACATAGAGCTAAATCTCCTTAGAGATAGGTACATGTATATTTTTTTTTATTTCACAGAGATCATATTCAACAAATCTATCTTATGAGATAATAATTTTTTTGAAGAGATTTCTAGGAAATCGATATTCACAGAGAGAGATTTCTGAAAATAAATAGATAACAAGATAATATTTCCATAGGGAATTTATACAATAAATTTGAGAAGAATTCCTACTTGAAATACTATATGACATAGCGAGATTTCTTAATACAATGATTATATGCATAGAGAAAGAAATTATTTACAGAGATAAAAGATTTTGAGTTTGAAACACGATTTTATTTCTTTAATCTAATTCACAAAAAGAATTAAAACAAGACTTTTATTTATCTAATCTAACTCACATCAAGTATCTAAAACAAGATTTCATTAATCTAATTCACAGCAAGAAATTGAAACAAGAAATCTAATTCTCAGCAAGAAATTGAAAGAAGATTTCATTTAGTTAATCTAATTCACAGCAAGAAATTGAAACAAGATTTTATTAATCTAATTCATAGCAAGAACAAGATGAATGATTCAATTAAATAAAAAAAGAACCTGGATACTTGCTACTTGATGTAGAATCCCCTCTGAAATTCTTCAACTAGCCTCCCTTGATCCTTCCTTGCAAGCTTGGAAAAATTTCTTCAAACAACCTTAACTATTCTCCAAAATGAAAATATGACTACTAAAACAACTAATTGAGAAAAATTTCTTCAAAGAATAACCAACTCCCTCTTTTGAAAACTTGCATACAATAAATAGGAAAAATCCCTTAATTCCACTATATAGAGAAATTAATTAAGAATGAGATTCTTTTCCAATATTGGACCCATGCAAAATTGATTAATATCCTAGTGGGGGAGTTACATGCAAGGTATTGAAGATTCTTCTAGAAGCTTCTAATTTCTCCTACAACATGTGCCATAATTGGGAATGGGAAAAATAAAATAAAAATAAATAATGCCTTTTTGAATTATATTCTCCAAGTGTGTATGTGGGTCCATTATTTATTCTTTTATAATATTCATTCAATTATTTTCAATAGCTCAACCAAAAATATAATAGAATTGTATCAAATCAAAAAGTGATAAAGGAGGGTTGTGACATCCTCCCCTCCTTAATTTGTGCATCGTCCCGATGCACTTATTGAATGTATCCAAAAGAGTCTATAGTTCATGATTAGTTTAAAACAAAAAAGGAAACAACTGTTGCATTTCCCTAGTATCTTCCCATGTGGCATTCTTTTCATCATACTGATTCCATTGTACTTTTCATTGATCAACCTCTCTATTGCACAATTGGCACTGGGGCCTCTCCAAGATTTTGAATGGCTCTATCATTATTCCTCCCATTTCATGGACTTGTAAAGCATCCCAATTCAAAATATGTTTCTCATCAGGTACATACTTTTTAAGAAGAGATACATGGAAGACATCATGGATTCGGCTCAACTGGGGAGGTAAGGCCAACCGGTATGCAACTGGATTAATCCTTTCCAATATTTCAAAAGGTCCAACATAATGAGGTGCAAGCTTGTTCTTTTTCCCAAACCTTATGGAACTCTTGTGTGGCCTAACCCTTAGGAAGACTTTCTCTCCCACCTCAAACTCCCTTGGTGTCCTATTCTTGTCTGCATAACTTTTCTACCTATCTGAGGCTTCCTTCAATCTTTGACTAATTTCCTTAGTTTTTCTTTACATCTCCTTCAACATATCTATTCCAACAATTACTTTATCTTCAAGAATATCCCAACTCAAAGGTGTTCGACATGGCCTACCATACAATGCTTCGAAAGGTGCCATTCCCAAAGATGTTTGATATGTATTATTGTAAGAAAACTCTACCAGAGGTAGGTAATCTTCCCATTTCTTTTGTTGGTCCATACAGTACATGCAAAGTAGGTCTTCTAAAATCTAATTTGTCCTTTCTGTTTGACCATCGGTTTCAGGATGGTATGTAGTGCTAAAATTTAGTTGAGCTCCCAGAGCTGATTGAAGAATTGTCCAAAACCTTGAAGTGAATCTAGCATCTCTATTTGATATGATTTTCTCTGTCATTCCATGCAACCTAAATATTTCCTTAACAGAGCGCCTTGCCAAGGTAGGTGCATCATCTATCAGATTCCCTAGTATAGAGTGTGCCACCTTGGTGAGTTTATCAATTACCACCATTATTGTATCATGGCTAGAAGGTGACATGGTAACCCTTGCACAAAATCCATACTAATAACTTGCCACTTGTGTTGAGGTACATCATGTAACTATAATAATCTAGCTGGGTGTCTATGCTCTGCCTTTACTCTTTGACACTCCAAACATTTAGCCACATACTTGACTATGTCATTATTCATCCCTTGCCAAAAGTATAACTTCTTTAGATCTGCATAAAGTTTGTTAACTCCCAGGTGCCCTGAATAAGGGGCATTATGAGCCTTCGACAAGACTACTTCCCTTAAGTCTCTCGAATTAGGAATATAGATTCTATTAATCTATTTGAGCAACCCATATTCATCTAATGTATACCCTTCAACCTTAGGATCGGTTGGATCATATTCTAAAGTCAATTTGACTTGCTCATACCATGGGTCATGTCCCTGCTCATCCATTACTTGCCTTTTGAAAGAAGTTTTGAATGTTGCTATAGTCATCAAGTGTCTCCTCCTACTTAAAGCATCTACCACCCTATTTTCCTTCCCCTTAATATATTCAATTTCAAAATCATATTCACTTAGAAACTTTAACCACCTTCTTTGTCTAGCATTTAAGTGGGGTTGGGTAAAGATGTACGTTAGTCCTTGGTTATCTGACTTTAACTCAAAGGGCTTCCCTAGTAAGAAGTGTCTCCATTTCTGTAGGGCGTGCACAATCACTGCTAACTCTAATTCATGGGGTGCATAATTAAATTCATGAGTCTTCAACTTCTTGGATTCATAAGCTACTACCCCTTCATCTTGGACAAGTACTCCTCCTAAACCTTTGATAGAAGCGTCAGTTACGACTATGAAGTGTCCATACGGATTTGGTACTTTTAGAATGGGTGTTGAGGTTAGTTTCCCTTTCAAAATTTGGAATGCCTTATCACTTTGTTCTGTCCACACAAACCTTTTGCCCTTCCTTTGTAATGAGGTGATAGGGCTTGCTATCTTAGAGAATCCTTCCACAAACCTCCTATAGTACGCTACTAGTACCATAAAGCTTCTTACCTCTGAAACATTTTTAGGGATCAACCATTCTACTATTACCTTTATCTTATTTGGATCAACTGCTATTCCTTCCTTTGATATTATATGCCCAAGGTAGTGAATCTTTTCCTCGAAGAAGGCACATTTTGACAGTTTCCCATATAACTTATGTTCCCTCAACCTTTGCAAAACAATTTGTAGGAGTACTAAATGTTCCTCCTCATTCCTAGAGTAAATCAATATGTCATCTAGAAATACCAAAACAAATTTGTCCAAGTATTCATGGATTAAACTATTCATTAGGTTCATAAATGCAGTTGGGGCATTGGTTACACCAAAAGGAACTACTGTGAATTCATAATGCCCATATCTAGTCCTGAAAGTTGTCTTCGGAATGTCCTCCTCCTTAATTCTGAGTTGATGATATCTTGAATGAAGGTCTATCTTCAAGAAAACTGCTGCTCCTTTCATTTGGTCAAAAAGATCCTCTATTCGAGGTAAGGGATACCTATTCTTTATTGTGACCTTGTTCAACATCCTATAGTTGATGCATAGTCTTAAGGTTCCATCCTTCTTAACAAATAAGATTGGTGCTCCCCATGGTGATACACTTGGCCTTATTAATCCCTTAGCTAAGAGTTACTCTAATTGCATTTTGAGCTCTTGTAATTTAGTTGTGTTCATTCGGTAAGGTTCCCTTGATACTGGTTGAGCTCCCGGTAGTAAGTCGATAGAAAAGTCAAACTTCCTTTTAGGGGGTAGGCCGGGTAATTCTTCTAGAAATACATCCTTGAATTCTCTTAAGAAAGGGGTATTTTCAAAGGTTGGGGTATTTTCCTCTTTTCCTTCGTCAATTTCAACCATATAGATTAGGCCTCCTCTTCTTCTTTCCTTCTTTAATTGCATGGCTAATATGGCTTCTATATTAATGAGGTTAAACTTTCCTTGGATTTTGACCCTTTCCCCCCATCATCCAAACATTCAACAACTTTTTTATAGAAATCTACATTAGCTTCATGGTCTGTTAACCAACTCATTCCAATAATTACATCATATAATCCTAGGGGTGTCACATAGAGATCTACCCTTGTTTCAAACTTAGGAAATTGTACCCTTGCCCTCGACAAACACTTAGTTACTTCCCTAGTTGCCTTATCCCCATATTGAACTATCTATGATGACTCCATTTGATTAACTTTTAATGCATATTTTCTTACCAATTCAGGTGAGATGAAACATTCAGATGACCCAGTGTCAATTATAATTGAAATTGGTTGTTCAAATAGTGTACCTGTAGTTTCCATGGGAACATTTTGGAATCTTTCTCTTCGGTTCCTAACTGCTGCATGAATCCTTTGTTGGGGCCCTTGTTGTGGTTGTTTGGCCCTAATCTGACCTTGCATCCTAGGATATTCTCTAGAAAAATGGTTTCCTCCACACATAAAGCATCCACATGGAGGACCCCTCTTGCCTTGATTCCTAGGGGGATCATTCCTTGTTTCATTGGCCCTGGGTGGATAAGTTATCTTGTTCTGCTAGTCATTCTTATTATAGTTGCCTCTATTATTATTGCCCCTATTATTATTATTTCCATTCCTTTGATATTGATTAGGGGGTGGCCTTCTTTCGGAAGAATTATTCCTTTGACCTTTGTTGAAGTTAGTGTTCCCCTTGAATTCCTACTTCCTTTTAAAAGAGTGGTTCCCATTATAGTTCTGCCCTGCTAGGGTTTGAATCTTTCTGTCCTACCTTAGGGACTTTTCAAGTACTTTGTTCATGTTTTTGGGTCCATGCATGTTGACCTCTTCCCCTATGTTGGTATTTAGTCCCAAAATGAACTTCCTCACTTGGACTTCTTCATCTTTCTGGTACATAGGTACGTACTTAAGCAATTTGGCGAACTTATCCCAATATTGTTGGACTGATAGGGGCCCTTGACATAGATTATGGAATTTTGTCACCTTCTCATCAAAGAACAATTGAGGGAGCCACCTTTTTCGGAAGTTGTGAACACATTGATCCCATGTGATTGTATCCCTTCTATACCCATTTTGCTCCTTGGTGTTGGTCCACCAACTAGCTGCCTCCCCTGTGAGTTGATAGGAACCTCACAAGGCCTTGGTTGTTTCACTAAAATCTCTTAGTTCAAAATACTTTTCCATTTCATTTAACCAATTCTCAACTCGTTCACCAATTTGCCTCCCATCAAACTTAGGAGGGGTGATTTTCTTCAAATCCTTAGAGAGTTCCAATATGTTATTTTCTTTTCTATTGCCCATCATATTCCCCTGATTGCTACCAGGGTTCCCATTTTCAAGACAACTTCAATTTTCAATGTCATTCTTCCTTGCCCTAAGGTCCTCCATTGATTTCTCTAGGAAGTTGATTTTATCCCTTTGTTCAGTTAGCAGGTTGATTATAGCCTCGGCCCCATCTTCGTTATTCCCTGGGTTATGTTGATCCCCTTCATGGTCTTCCTCATGGTTTTCTTCATGGTTTTCTTCATGATTTTCCTCATGGTTAGCTACCCTTTGTCTCCTAGTGGTAGTACATCTTCCATTACCCCTTCCTCTTCCTCTTCCTCTAGCCATTCTAGGGTTTTACCTGAAAATTAAATTATGTAGTTAGTTCTTGATTTAAGATTTTATAATTTAATCTCTACCATTGCAAAAATTCCCTTAGTTATGTAAATTTAAGTGAGCACAAGGCCTAGATTTGAACCTTTTCTCTGACACCACATGTAATAACCCACTTAACTTAACCCAACAAGATTTGAGCACTTTTATTTTTGTTTACTTTAATCATTTGTGTTTGATTCAATCGCATACTCTGGGTATCCATCCATTAGGATTAGGCATTCATCCATCCAAGATTAGGCATCTGTCCATACAGAGCAGAAGGTTTCATCTATCCAATACGGGATAGGCATCTATCCAATTGTGATAGGAGGTGCTCTGGCTAGAGACTTAGACTCATCGAGTCCTGAGCCACTCACTAAGTACTACACTCTTCTAATAGGAGTGCACCGAGGTCGCCATCCTTAGGAGAAATAAAAATAACATAATACAAGCTTGAATTCCGCCTTAGAATTTGGCTTAAAGCCTCAGGAAGTCAAGCGAATCCATACAGGATTCCTTCTGAGTATGCATTGAATTACTTTTTCCTTTTTATTATACTTATCTTTCAAATTAGGATTCTACTCAATCCTTCTTCTTACCAAAACCTAGACCCCATCGATGAACGTTTGAGTACTAGGGACAACTCTGTCCCTAGACTGCCTACATACCCATTTCGGCATGAGATCAAGACGTAAAGTATGTAGTTCTATTTTCTACTCTATGGTTTGATGTAAACTGATTAGTGGGTACACAACCCTTTCTAGGGTCAATGTCCCAAACAGTTTCTCTACGGTTGCTACCCACGGTGGTAGCACTTAAGCAAAGGCTCAAGATGGCCTATTGCTTGTGGCCTAAAACAACTAGATCCTAATACCTATCATAAGCGTCACCCTTGACCAAATTGTCAATCATCAAAATCTCTTCAAGATTAAATCAATTTCATAAAAGCATTTCACTCAATCAACCCTAAAGGGGGTTTACTATGGTTTAACTCAGCAGATGTAAAAATCATTTAAGGATTATCTTATTAAATTATCAATCCAATGGGGATTACTCGCCCCTTGGATTTTAACTTCCAAGTGTCCCTTATTACTCCCCGATGATTTATAGGGACGATGCCACAAATGTCGTTGATGCAGCTTTATTAGGCGTTAAGTGCAATAGTTCAACATGACGACATTACCCGTAAGCATGACACAGAGGCACTGTATATACCGAACGCTGCTAGGTTTTATTTTTCCGACTTCCTTTATTTAGTTTTCTAACTAAGAAGCTATGAAAAACATCATGCTTGAAAACAATTATGAAATGAATGTACATAATTAGACATTGTAAAGTTTAATTAATTGAAATAACTACCTCGATGGTATTCATGTACCACTTGATAAAAAAAATACCATCTTTCTACAACTAAACTATTTATTATTTCAAACTTGAAATCTAACTTACATAATAATGACAATTACAAAACTTGCATATTGATAATTAAAAACGTGTAACTTGCATGGAGATGATGAAAACGTCAATAAATGCAATTAATTTACAAGTAATTTGCATGATGCAAGAATAGTGTAACTTACATGCAAGATTAAGCAATGTTTTATTCCTAGCATAGGAATAATTAATTATAGAGTCATGGGTTCCAAAAATAGCAATTAGTTTAGACATAGACAAATTTTGGATCAAATCATAATAATATAAATTAATTACTTATAATGAATTTAAAATGCCAACTAAGTAACCCAATAAATCTCAAATAGATTGAGAGATTCCAATTATATACTTTAATTTACAATTACGAATTTACTACATAATGATCCCAATTATTTATAATTTTTTCTAAGTTTAGTTTACTAACTTAAAATTTATACTAAAGAAAGTAATAACAATTCCTAAATTGCAAATTATATATATATATAAAATCTAAATAATAATGATTAAAAAAAATAGGCGAAATAATGTGTTTTAAGAGTTAGTGGGGAGTGGGGGCCCATGGGTCCCATCACCCCTGCAGACCTGCAGGTATAGGCCCACAAAGATGAGGGGACACCATGGGCCCCTCCACTCCCACTGTGGCCACTGTCATAACAGTGACCATAGGGGGGAGTGGAGGGTACCACCTCCCTAGCGGTTACGTTAACACCGCCTCCCCCTGCACGCTGCCCGATAATACTTCGTGCATAAAGACTTTACTTGAACTTATTTGTTTATTACCATTTTTTGTATAAATTAATAATAAACATATATATATATATATATGTATATATATATGTATATAAATATATATACATATATGTATATATGTATATATGTATATAAATATATATATATATATACATATATATGTATATAAATATATATATATATATACATATATGTATATATATACATATATGTATATATACATATATGTATATATATACATATATGTATATATACATATATGTATATATACATATATGTATATATATGTATATGTATATATACATATATGTATATATACATATATGTATATATACATATATGTATATATACATATATGTATATATATGTATATGTATATATACATATATGTATATATACATATATGTATATATATACATATATGTATATATACATATATGTATATATACATATATGTATATATATATATATATACATATATGCATATACATATATGTACATATATGCATATATATATGTATATACATATACATATATGTATATATATACATATATGTATATATACATATATATATATACATATATGTATATATATATATATATACATATATGCATATACATATATGTACATATATGCATATATATATGTATATATACATATATGTATATACATATATGTATATACATATACATATATGTATATGTATATATATATATATATATATATATATATATATATATATATATATATATATATATATATATATATATATATATATATATATGGTTTTCATTCCAGTTTATTTAATGATATAAAAAAAGAGTTATTATAAAAATAAGAATAAGGATTTATTCATAGGCATGCAAGAGAATAGAGGAAGTTATTTCAGATGATCTCATAGGAGCCCAAGGAAATACACTATGCTTGAATTCGAGGCAACAATACAACAGAGAGCTAAATCTCCTCAGAGATAGGTACATGTATAATTTTTTTTATTTCACAAAGATCGTATTCAACAAATCTGTCTTATGAGATAATAATTTTTTTGAATAGATTTCCAGGAAATTGATATTCACAGAGAGAGATTTCTGAAAATAAATAGATAACAAGATAATATTTCCACAGGGAATATATAAAATAAATCTGAGAAGAATTCCTACTTGAAATACTATATGACATAGCGAGATTTCTTAATACAATGATTATATGCATAGAGAAAGAAATTATTTACAGAGATAAAATATTTTGAGTTTGAAACACGATTTTATTTCTTTAATCTAATTCACAGCAAGAATTTGAACAAGATTTTTATTTATCTAATCTAACTCACAACAAGTATCTAAAACATGATTTCATTAATCTAATTCACAGCAAGAAATTGAAACAAGAAATTTGATTCTCAACAAGAAATTGAAAGAAGATTTCATTTAGTTAATCTAATTCACAACAAGAAATTGAAACAAGATTTTATTAATCTAATTCACAGCAAGAACAAGAGGCATGATTCAATTAAATAAAAAAAAGAACCTGGATACTTGCTACTTGATGTAGAATCCCCTTTGAAATTCTTCAACTAGCCTCCCTTGATCCTTCCTTGCAAGCTTGGAAATTTTTTTTCAAACAACCTTAACTATTCTCCAAAGTGAAAATATGACAACTAAAACAACTAATTGAAAAAAATTTCTTCAAAGAATAACCAACTTCCTCTTTTGAAAACTTGCATACAATAAATAGGAAAAATCCCTTAATTCCACTATCTAGAGAAATTAATTAAGAATGAGATTCTTTTCCAATATTGGACCCATGCAAAATTGATTAGTATCCTAGTGGGGGAGTTACATGCAAGGTATTGAAGATTCCTCTAGAAGCTTCTAATTTCTCCTACAACATGTGCCATAATTGGGAATGGGAAAAATAAAATAAAAATAAATAATGCCCTTTTGAATTATATTCTCCAAGTGTGTATGTGGGTCCATTATTTATTCTCTTATAATATTCATTCAATTATTTTCAATAGCTCAACCAAAAATATAATAGAATTGTATCAAATCAAAAATTGATAAAGGAGGTTTGTGACAGATATGATGTAATGTCCTACAAATAAAATATTTGGATTTAGATGTGTTTTTGTGTATTTCCTCTCATAATAAATAGAAAGGTTGACAAGAAAAATTATCAATTTTTGTTTTTGTTATAATAGTTGTTGAAGATGTCTAAGATGTTCTATATGGATTGAAAAAATTGCTATGATATAAAATTATAAAAATATTTGCTCTTGATTTCATTTTATGATGATCATGGAATTACCTTCAATTGCTATATTCTTGAATTTATCTTTCTAATCTAGGTTGAGGTTCATGAGGAAATAAAACTCTTTAGTGATGTTATTTGTACTTAATATAAAAATCTATGTAAATACACCAATAGATATCAAATTTTAAAAATAAAATTAAAACAAAGAAAGTAATCTTTATCCATCTGCCCATTTTCTTAAAAAATCAAGATTAAGATCACATGCACAACAAATCCCATAAAGATCAAGATTTTTAAAAATATAGGTTCATGCTCTACCCTCAATGACACTTCCACCTAGAAAATATTGGTTGTTGCCACTTCCTGTAGGCTTGCGTTCGCTGCTAGGTCAAGCCTTGGTATCCCTGTCATGGATGAATCCCCCCGCCCCTTTCATGGGTGTCGCTATGGATGCTGGGTTGGGGGGTCTTTCTATTGTTGTGGGTGTTGACACCAAGGTTTGGTTTCTTTTGGTGTTGTTGGTTCCACAATCCTTTTCGTGGATGATCTTGTTCCTCCCAAACCTCCTTCCTTTGTTGTTGGGCAAAGCTTTGCTCGCGTGGTTAGATCTGTTGCTCATCCTTCCAAGCGAATTAATCCTCTTCATTGTTCCAAGACCTCCCTTATTGTGGTTTGTGGCCAGGAGGTTCTGGAATATGTTGATTTCTTCAAAAGTTTCACTTTGGTTTACACATTTGTTGGGATTTGGCCTTCTCTTTCGGACCTTCACCACTGGGTGAGTGATTCCTGGAAGCCTTTAGTTTCTCATGGAATTAATATTTTTCCTTGTGCTATAGAAGTTTTCATTACTTCATTTACTTCTACTCACGATCACAATTTGGTTTTGGGTAAGTTATGGGCTTGGGGAGATCACTCTCTCTCTGTTAAGCCCTTGACAACTTCCTTCAACCACACTACCGAACCTCTTACTATTCGTTTGGTTTGGGTCTTCCTCCCTAATCTTCTCTGCCATTTCTGGGAGCCTTCTTGTTTTGAGGCCATCGAGAAATCCATTGGAAACTTCTTGAGGGTTGATGATGCCACGAATTCCATGGGTCATTCTATCTTTTCTCACCTATTAATTGATATAGACATATCTTTTCCCCTCCTTAGAGGTGTGGTACTAATACTTGGGGATAGGTCATGGACTCAATCATTGGATTATGAGGGCCTCTCCTTTCACTGTTAGAGATGCTTCTCAACAAGTCACTTAGGTTCAGGCTATTCTCTCTCCCACCATAGAGGTGTTGCTACTTGGTGGAAGGATGCTACTGTTGATTACTTGATGGTCTATCTTCTGAGTCTAATCTTGTTGACTGCTCTTAGAAGGGTGATGTTGTTGGCAACAACAATGAGAGAAAACTGAGAGGTTGGGGGGGGGGGGTGAATTAGTTTTCACCAGATCTACAAACTCAACCACAAATACAAATTTGATAAGCTATAGCAACAACAAAGATAAGAAAATTGATAGCACAAAACACAACACCAATATTTTGATGTGGAAAACCTGATTAATGGAAAAACCATGGTGGGAACCTACCCATAATAAGATGATACTTTGTAGTAGTATGTGAAAATATTACAATGGGGAATGCACTAGCATTCAGACACACTACCTAGAGCTTACAACTCAAGATACAATAACCCAGAAGGCTACAACCCTCAGGGAAGTCTCACTGACTTACAACAAGATTCAAACTACAATCCAGAAGGAATGAACTGCAATGATAGCATCTGCAAATGCCTAATGACAGTTCCGGTTAAGCACATTTGTCTGCTTTATACCAATCTTTACTCAATACACCACACCAAAAGATGAATCCCTTTTTCACACATACACCACCCCTCTGATAATGCAAACACAACCTCAATCAAAAAATTACATGACTATATCACCTATTTATACAATTCATCAACCTTGACAACAATGTCGGCTTAACCCTCAACTCATAATTACAAAATTACATCACACAATACAAAGATCAACCACTAGATCAATATAATGATATACATGACATAACATGGACCTAAAGCAAATCTCCAAATACACAAAACCACCAGAAACCACACCAAGATCAACCACAACATGCTACACCACCAGGAATATTGTATAACACAAAGAAAATCACCAGTTTAGCAAAATCACCAAAAAATCACACAACTATCAATGCAGATCATCAAGACAAATAGGGTACAATTAGGAAACACCAAAAGACACATTGGAGTCATCGGTAACAACTGCACAAACACCACTTATCAAATCTTCAATGATCAACATTTGAAACTCAAGAACACTCAACCAACAACAACTATCACAAAGAAATATAACTTGTGGAGCACCAAATCATGGACCAATTGAAATGAAGATACACAAGACCATCCCAAACAATCTCCCAAAATATTATCTCAAGATTTGATCACACTGGAATATACCGGAGGAAATACTGAACTATACAAAGCACTGATCAGAAAAACAAACTACAAACCAGATCATATGATATGATCAATTAAGCTTTCTGGATCACCAAAACCAATACAAAAATATATAATGATACTAGAAATACTCCATACATCAAACCATGATCCCAATAAACCAATCTACAATGATGGTTGCAATAAATCATAGGAATATGTTGACATCAATGACAACAACATATCCTAGCAGCAACAATGCCCAACAATCTTCCCCTTTGGCATTGATGATAACACATGAATGTGAAAAACAGTCAATGCAAAGAAAGACGACATCTCCAACTAACTCCCCCTAATATCAAGCAGATAAAACAATTTTTCACATGCCTCTCTCCCCCTTTGATAGCAATGTGAAAGATTCTCAAAATAGAAAACCAAACTTACTCTCCCCCTTAAACACATTGACTATTCCAACAGAGTAGCAACACCAACTCATCAATCCAAAAAAAAAAGATAAGATTGTGAAGTTCACTAGACTAATGCAATTCAATGCATCTAGTTCTCATCAAGAGGGGTAGATACCCCTAACTTGTCTCTCAAATAGACAAATGTATTTGCAGGCAAAGGCTTAGTGAAAATATCAGCAATTTTTTCCTTTGTAGATACATACTCCAACTTTACTTCCTCTTCACTGTCTTTTTTCTCAAGAAATGATACTTGATTGATAAATGTTTAGTCTTTGAATGTTGCACTAGGTTCTTTGACATATTAATAGCACTGGAATTATCATAATATATGATAGTAGGCTCATCATATATAACTCTGATATCCTTCAATATTTTCTTCATCCAAACTACCTAAGTGCAATTACTAGCAACAACAATTTACTCAACTTCAACAGTAGATAAGGACACTGAATCTTGTTTCTTACTTTCCCATGAAACCAGTTTCTTACCCAAAAATAATGCACCACCAAAGGTACTCTTCCGATCATCAACATCACCAGCCCAATCAACATCAATTTAAGCACATAACATGAAATCATCATTCTAAAGATACCACAAACCATAATCCATAGTTCCTTTCAAACATTTGAATATCCTCTATATAACAGTGACATGACTCTCTTTTGGATCATCTTGATATCTAGCAACCATGCATATAGCATGCATAATGTCAAGTCTAGTATGAGCCAAATATAGTAGTCCACCAACCATAGATCTGTAGAAAGTCTGATTAGCTTTCGGAGATTCATCATTTTTTAGATAATTTGAGGTCAGTCACCATAGGAGTTCCAACTAGTTTAGAATCTTCTAACCCAATCTTCTTCAACAATTCCTTCACATATTTAGTTTGAGATATAAAAATACCTTTTCTAGTCTATGAAATCTGCAAACCTATGAAAAATTTCATCTCTCCTATCATAGACATCTCAAATTCTTTTTGCATATCATCAAAAAACTTCATACTCAAGTTATCATCTCCTCCAAAGATAATATCATCAACAAAGACTTCAACAATTAAGATGTTTTCACTCTCAATATTGAAATATATATTACTATTAGTAGTACCTTTATTAAACCCTAATTTTAGCAAGTACTCATCCAATCTAGCATACCAAGCTCTAGGAGCTTGTTTCAATCCATAAAGAGCTTTCTTCAGTTTGCATACCATGTCTCCATCATTTGATAATGAAAATCCATCAAGTTTCTCAATATAGACTTCTTCTTCAAGATCACCATTCAGAAAAGCTGACTTGACATCCATTTGATATACCTTGAAATCCTTATAGGCGACATATGCAAGCAATAGTCTAATAACTTCAAGTCTAGCTACTGGAGCAAAATTATCCTCATAATCAATCCCTTCTTTCTATGAACATCCTTTGCACATAATCTTGCTTTGTTTCTGACAACTTCACCGGCTTCATTCAATTTGTTCCTAAATACCCATTTAGTACCAATCACATTCTTATCTTTAGGTCTAGGCACAAGTTCCCATGTGTTATTCTTTTCAATCTAATTCAATTCTTCTTCCATAGCCCTTATCCAATTGTCATCTTTTCAAGCTTCAACAACATCTTTGGGTTCAATTTTAGAAATAAAAAATACCTCCTCAGCAGCTAGCCTTCTTCTAGTCATCACACCTTTTTTTTTTTCACCAATAATCTTATTTTTAGAATGATTCAATCTTACATACCTCAGAGTCTTCTAATTATTCATACTTTCAGGTCCCTGTACCTCTTCACCAACAACAACAATATACGGATTAATAGTTTCTACCAAATCATTCTACTTCAATTCTTCAGTCTGAATAGGTGTTAGAACAATATGCTGACGAACATCACATCCACATGCTCTGATCTCTTTTCCATAGTTCTTATCAACCTTCACATTTTAACTCTCCACTATCTTTCTTAGTCTCTTATTGTAGCACCGGTAGGTTTTTCTCTCTATTAAAATATACCAAGAAAATTCCTTCATCGCTTATTGCATCAAACTTTCCTACATCCTCATCTCTCTTGATATAACACTTGCTACTGAAAATTCTGAAATATCTCACAGTAGGAACATGACCAAACCATAGCTCATAAGGAGTCTTACTGGTATTGCCTTTTATATACACTCGGTTTAATGTGTAAACAACAATGCTAACAACTTCTCTCCAATAGATCTTCAGAACATTCCCTTCAATTAGCATAGTCCTTGCATCATCCAAGACGATTTTGTTCTTCCCTTCAACAACTTCATCCTATTGTGGGGTTCTAGGAGAAGATAATTGTATTCTAATCCCATGCTTCTCATAGAATGAATCAAACTCACCAAAACAAAATTTTCCTTCTCTGTCAGATCTCAAACATTTCACATTGAGTCTTGTCTCAGTCTCAACCTTTGCTTTGAATATCTTGAATTTGTCCAATGCTTCTAATTTTTCCTTAAAAAAGACAACCCACATCATTCTGGAATAATAATCAATAACATAAAGTATCTGTCACCCTACACACTTCTAATATTTGTAGGTACACAAAGGTTAGTATGCACAAGATCTAGCAATTCATCAGATGTATACTTCTTACTCTTGAAATAAATTCTTATTTGCTTACCTAGTTGACATTCCTTACATACCAGATTAGTAGGCTTAACAATTTTAGGAAAATATCTAATAGCTTGTGTAGAACTGATCTTAATCATTGAATCAAAATTAACATGACACATTCTCTTATGCCACAACCAACTTTCATCAGTCTGAGCAATCAAACAAATTTTCTCACCAACATTCAAATCAAAGATATTACCTTCAGTCTTAGTTTCAGATGCAATCTCTATATCGGACGCATTTAGGACCTTGTATTTTCCATTCTTGAATTATAAATCACAACCTTTGTCCAACATCTATTGAACACTTAAAAGATTATACTTCAAACCTTCAACATACAAGACATCATCAATGATATGCTTATCATAAAAGGAAATAAAATCTCTACCACAGATCACACAGGCTTTGTCATCTCCAAATCTTACTATTCCACCATCATATCTTTCCATACTCACAAATTTTCTTTTATCACCAGTCATATGATGTGAACAACCGCTGTTAATCACCCATTCATCTTTCTCTTCTACTTTAGCAGCTAAATCTTTCTCCTCAATAGTATAGCTTGTGGAATCAACAGGTACCTGTCAATCTTCTTTGATAGAAATAAACACAACTTCATCTCCTTCTGATTCTTTATCTATAACACGTTCATTAGTAGCATAATAACAGTTCTCTCGATGCTTATACTTCTGATTAGGCTTGTAAGGATTATTGTGAGATTTTTCCAAGATCAAGGACACAATAAAAAGTATAAAAGAGAGACAAAAGAATGACAAGAACAAATTGTATTCTCATCAATATGCAAATGATCAACTAGATTAACCAATACAATGGATATAGGCCTGCTTATATAGGCAAGGCCATATGGATGTACTAGCACACAATCATGACATGTGGCTCAATGAGAAACAAGGGTAGGTAAGAAATACTAGGGGTAGGTAGGAGAAATAATATAATATTCCACAAGAGGTGGATGACCCACTGAATGTGGAGTGTAACAAAAAAATAAGACCACAAAAGCTGGAATTTCTCCTACAAGCTATATCCCTATGTGCACACTTCCCTAAGTGTCTCAAATCCAAACTATGAAGAGATGCATTATCCTAAGTTAACTTAAGTAAAGTGTAATAATATCCATGATGAATATTTATTTACACTGACACCCCCCCTTAAGTGCAACTTAGGGGAATGAAGACTCAAGTAAATAATGCAAGATGGGTCCTGTCTACTAGGCCATGATAGGTACCCATGTACAATATGCAAATGCAAGCAAAACTATGCAATGCAATCTCTCACAAACGGAGAATGGGAGAAAATCCAGTGGGAAAAAACTCCCCCCCAAAAGAGAGATGAATGTACAAAAGACTCTCAAAGAAGAAGGACAAAACCTTAAAGAGGAAAAAGTCCCCCCCATAAGAGAGGAAGGAGAAGTCAGCTGACCCCCCCTAATGAGACATCCCACACCCCCAAGAGAGCTTGCAACTGTTGGAAATTACTCTCGGTGAAAGGTTTGGTGAATATGTCTGCAACCTGCTCCATTGTAGGACAATACTGCAAACCAATGACCTACTCCTGAATCAGCTCTCAGATGTAGTCAATATGGATCTTGTTGTGTTTGGTCCGATGGTGCTGGACTAGGTTCTTTGAGATGGAAATAGCACTCTAATTGTCACAATGTAGAACTAGCAGTTGTGGAGTCATGAACCCAAACTCTGTGAGAATAGGCTGAATCCAAATGGTCTCAGTCATTGCATTAACAACTCCTTGATAGTCAACCTCAGTCAAAGAGAGAGAAATAGTATGCTACTTCTTTGTCTACCAACAAATGGGGCCCGAACCAAGGTGAAAACTGTAACCTGAAGTAGACTTATGATCATCAAGATTTCCAGCCCAATTGGAGTCTATGTAACCAACCAAGTGAAGTCTTGTGCCTGTTGTATAGTGAATCCCATAGTGATGTGTACCTTGGATGTAATGAAGGATGCATTTGGCAGCCTTCCAATGAAGCTCATGTGGTTCCTGCATGAAGCAATAAACCATGCCAACTGCAAATGAAATATCAGGGCGTGTATGAGTCAAGTAGATGAGACTACCCACAAGCTGACAATACAATGTGGCATCAACTGGTGGAGAAGAACACTGAGCCTCAAGCTTGACTCCTGAAAGAAAGGAGTCGGTGCAAGCTTGCAATCAACCATATGAAAGCGTGCAAGTAGACCAAGAGCATACTTGGGCTGCGATAGTATAATCTCGGAAGGTGATTGTGAAATCTCTATCTTGAGAAAGTAGTGCAAAAGACCCAAGTCAGTCATAGCAAATCTATTATGCAAAACAGATTTGACCCTACTAATGATGGATGTGGTGCTCCCTATAATGATCAAATCATCAACATAGAGCACAAGTATCAAGTGAGAGTCATCCTGTAGCAAAATGTAGACATTCAAATCAGAATGACACCTGGTGAACCCTGCTGAGAGAAGAAAGGAATCCAACTTGGCGTACCAAGCCCTGGGGGCTTGCTCTGAGGCCATAGAGAGATTTCCTTAGTCTGCAAACCAAGGAAGTATCCTGGATGAAACCCTTTGGCTACTCCATATAAATCTCCTCATCAAGATCCCCATGAAGAAAATCACTCTTCACATCCATTTGATGTACAACCCAACCATGAGCTACAACAATAGCAAGTGTCAAGCGAATGGAGTTCATCTTGGCTACGGGCGCAAAGGTCTTAGTATAGTCAACACCTAGAACTTGAGAGAAACCTTTCGCAACAAGCCGAGCCTTATACTTATCCACACTACCATCCGCTGCAAACTTGGTTGGATAGATCCACTTACATCGAACCATCATTCTCCCCTTAGGGAGATGAACTAAATCTCATGTGTTGTTCCTCATCAAGGAACTATACTCTTCCTCCATAGCTTGGTACCACTCAGGAACCCTTGATGCTTCCCAAAATGTCTGTGGATCAGAAGTGGTAGCAATGAAGGCATGTGGAAGGTCCCGATGCTATGATCGAGTCCTCTATGTATCTGAAGAATCCCCAACAAGAGAACCTACTTATTCAAGTGTCTGTCGAGCCCAACGAGGTCTAGGTGGAGGTGGAGAACGAGGCTCCTCAATTTTCAAGTGGACCCTATGGAGGTGTAACCCTGCGAGTCGAAGTTGAAGGAGTCTCATCATTTGAATCACTAGCATCACTATCCACAATGGAGGGTGTTGGAGGTAGAGAGGCTAAGCTAGGAGAGCTTTCCTCAAAGTGAACACTCCTCTCAATGAACACCTCATGTGTCTCAGGATCCATCAATCTATATGCCTTAACACCCTCAAGATATCCAACAAAAATATAAGGCCTACTTTGAGGTTCCAATGCCTTGCACTTCCGCAGAGGTATGCTAGCCCATGCTGGACACCCAAAGACTTTGAAATGTCTCACAATCGATTTCCTACCAGCCCAAGCCTCAAAAGGAGTAATACCTTGCAAAGCTTTGTGAGTAACCCGATTTTGGATGTGTGTGGCACAACTGATAGCCTCTACCCAAAAGGCAGGATCAAGAGAATGTGCATGTATCATACAACTAGCCATTTCTTTGAGAGTTCTATTCTTGCGTTCTACAACTCTGTTTTGTTGTGGAGTGTATGCAACAGAATGTTGAAGATCAATCCCCTCAAATGTACAAAAATCCTCAAGTCTTTTGTTCACATATTCCCTTCCATTATCTGTACGAAGAATCTTGACCACTTTCCTGGATTGATTCTCCACACGAGTCTTGAAGTCCTGAAATCTGTCAAATACTTCACTCTTAGGAATGAGAAAGTAGACCCAAGTGAAGTGGGAGTATTCATTAATGAAGGTGAGGACATAGCAGGCCTTGCTAAATGAAGGTGTTGGAAATAGACCTGCTACATTGTTGTGAACAAGTTGAAGAACTTCCAAAGCTCTCCAAGCTTTCCCCTTATCAAACTTATCCTTGGGATGCTTGCCCATGGAACAACCTGAACATATACCCTCTAAAAAACTGATTCGAGGTAGACCTGTGACCATGTCTTTAGTGCTGAGTTGCTAAAGATAGCGGTAGTTGAGGTGACCAAACCACTCATGCCATAGCTTACTTTCTAAATTTGAATGAGTAAGCAAGGCCCTAGAAGGAGAACTTGGCACAAAGTGGGAGAATGAATAAATCCTTGAGTTGTCATTGACTTATCCCACTGCTACCAAGTCATCATTATCAAGTTCCTTTACCACAATTGAATCTGGTGTAAACTCAACCTTTTTCCCATTCCCATAGTGAGTGATTTGGTAGATAGAGATAAGGTTGGTAGACAAGTTACGAACATAAAGAACATTCTCAAATGTTCCATCATCCATGTCAACTGAACCTTTCCCTTCAACCTCAACTTGTGTATCATCACCTATGTAAATGTGAGGTACCTTATATGGCTCCAATGAAGAAAACTGCTCCTTTGTAGAAACCATGTGATAAGAGGCACCTGAGTCAGGTATCCATTGCTGTGAAGAACTTGTTGTAGCCACAAATGCTTGCCCTTTTCCCTTAAACTATGAGGAAGAGGAAGGAGATGAATCCTTCTTTGTGTAGGCAGATGGAAAGTTGATGTTGTTTTTCTTAAGAATATTTGTCAACTCATCAACTTGCTTTGTGTGGCATCGATGCTCATCATGACCATACTTCTTACAATATGCACAAGTTGGTTTATCCTTCTTAGGTGGCGTCCCCTTCTTGGAAGAGGATGAAAAATCACCTTGTGATGGAGAGGATGATTGTCCTTTTTCCTATTGTGGCTTTGAATTAGAGTGCTTCTTCTTCTTGTTGGAATGTTTTCCTTAACTTCCTTGATTCCCTTGATTAGCCACCAAAGCCTTGGACTTTCAAGACTTGAGAAGCCCCATGTTCAACAACTTAGATTGTTCCAATATCAACATTTCTGTGAAAGCATCAAATGAAGGCATGATGTAGGAACTCCCCACTATCAAATGATGAGTTTGGAAGCTAGACAATGCTGCATATTCTAGTGCAAGCTTGTCCAACAAGTTGAATATCAACTGAGCATCCTTTTTGTCAATTCCACAATCCTTAAGCTTTTCTCTTAGCTCATTTTCTTTGGTGACATAATATGGAATTGTATCAAAACACTTGGGATCCAATTTGGTGAGCTCATTGTCAATCTTGTAACCTCTGATTTCATCAACTTGACCATACAATTTCTGCAACATATCCCAATCCTCTTTGATTGTAGTACACTTCTAAATGGGAAAAATGAGGTCATTCGATACATACTTATGCAAAGTTCCAAGAGCCATGCAATTCTTAGTGAGCCATTCTAACTGAGCATTAGGATCAACCTTTGTATCAGGTGGTGGTGCTATTGTCCCATCTATGTAATGCATGAGACCTTTTTCCATTAATTTGCTCCATACTTTAATTTTCCATTATGCATAATTGTGTGGAGTTAAAGGTGGAAATTTATGAGGACTCATTGCAACAAAAATGAAAGAGCACAAGGAAAGAGAGGCACAATCACATAAGACACCCCCCCAAAAGTGATGATTTGGCAATTTATACTTAGTGCATGTACAATGGGCCACTTGCAAAAAATGGCAAAGTGGACTTATTATTTCAACTTTACTACTGCCTCAATAAGGTCAAAAGAGACTCAAACTATTAATCCAAGAGATCTAAACTAAGATCCAAGCAATTTACAAGTACCAAATATGCCAAATAAGACCAAATCTGAAAGTACAATTTCCACTCAAAATATCTAAAAACTAATCATATATTATGAAAGTAGACAAAAAAACATGCACTTTCAAAATAAACGGCACCTAAAAAGGAGGTCGTATGAGCTCAAACAAAGCCTTTGAAGTTGCAAAATCAAGGATTGGACAAGTATAGTTGAAAGAATCCAAAAATTCCAAAAAACCTATGTCAAAAAATCAGAAAATAACCACACCACTACAAAGAGCATGAAAAATTAGCCCAAATAAAAAAAAATTGCACCCAAAAAGGAGAAAAATTGAGTAAGTTATGAGCCTCCAAAGTTGACTCAAAAATCCAAACTACTCAACAGAGAGGGGTTTAAAAAAATTTCAAAAAATGATGACTATGCAAAAAAATGTTAGGTGGCACTGACTAGGTAGATCTACTGATGTGGCAGGTGACTAGGCCTACTATTGACGTGTCAGGTAGAGGTGGCAGGCGGTGGGCCCGGCTGTCGCGTGGCACTCAGAGGTGGGCCAGTATTGACATGGCGCTGTTGGCAGTCACCGGCGGTCTGGTGGGCGGCGGCTGGAAGTCTGTCAGTGGTGGCAACTGGGATCAGCGGAGGTTGCCAGAGGTTCCTGGGCAGGGAGTTGCAGGGGCTACCGGAAGCTGCAGAGGCCGCCAGAGCTGCACGGACCTGCGGAGCTTGTAGGAAAAAATTTGAAAAAGGCGAAAAGGATTTTTTTTTTTTTAAAAAGAAAAAAAAAATATAGTTTTGGGGCTCCGTAGATCCCCCCTGTCCCGCCGTACTAGGAATCGAACCTAGGACCTTCCATATGTTGCTGGAGTACTGTACCACTGATCTACTGGCCCTTCTTGGACCAGTCCATCATCGATCAGGGTGTGGCTTATTTCCCACACCAACACCCCCCCTTAAGCCACACCTCTCGTGTGCTTGGGGCTCCTATCCTAGATCTGGCTCTGATACCATGTGAAATTTTGCCAAGATCAAGGGCACAATGAAAAGTATAAAAGAGAGACAAAAGAATGACAAGAACAAATTGTATTCTCATCAATATGCAAATGATCAATTGGATTAACCAATACAATGAATATAGGCCTACTTATATAGGCAAGGTCATATGGATGTACGAGCACACAATCATGACATGTGGCTCAATGAGAAACAAGGGTAGGTAAGAAATACTATGAGTAGGTAGGAGAAATAATATAATATTCTACAAGAGGTGGATGACCCACTGAATGTGGAGTGTAACAACAAAATAAGACCACAAAATGTAGAATTTCTCCTACAAGCTATATCCCTATGTGCACACTTCCCTAAGTGTCTCAAATCCAAACTACGAAGAGATGCATTATCCTAAGTTAACTTAAGTAAAGTGTAATAATATCCATGATGAATATTTATTTACACCAACACTTATCATACTTTCCATGCTTCTCATATGTATCATTTCTATCATGCTTATAAAATTTATCATGCCTATCATATTTAGACATTCTCTCTGTGCATCTAGAAGCAAAATGTTATATCTTATTGCAAGAGAAACATTTCATAGATTATTTTCCGTCATACTTACCAACTCCCTTAGACAATCTCTAGGCAATCAGTGCTTCAAGCTCCTCCAATTCTCTTTCTTTCTCTCTCTTCTTTCTCATTCATATTTGGATATTTTGCATTCTTCAGGATCATACTTCTTCTTTCTAGATATAGATGCTCTAAATGTTGTCTTAGACTTTCCATGTGATTCACCAAATTCACTCAGTTCAAATGCAACAATCTTTCCAACCAACATATCTCTTGTTATAGTAGTCACACTTTGGATCTCATCAATAGCAGCTACCTTATGTTTGTAAGCAGGAGGCAATGATCTCAACACATTAGCAATAATTTCATCTTCTTCAAGGATTCCATCGACACATCTGATACCTAGGACAAGGTCATTCACCTTAGCCATAAAGGTTTTTATGTTCCCATCGTCTCCCGTCATTAGCATCTCATACTTCCCTTTCAAACTCTACAACTTAGCAACTTTTACTTGTTTATCTCCTTCATACAAGGTCTCTAGGTTCTCCCAGATCTCATGTGCAGTTTGAAGTCCCATTACATTAGTCATTTATTAATCAGTTAGGGCACTCAACAATGCTTCCTTAGCTCTAATATTATTTTCAGTTTCCTTGATCTCATCAGCAGTAACTGGTCCATTCAGAGGAATAGAATAGGCATTCTTAGTAATCTTTGAGTAATCCTCTCCAAGACATCTCAAGTGCACCTCCATCCGGTTCTTCCATATAGCATAGTTACTTTCATCAAATCTCACACTCTCCTTCTTAAAGATAACACCTCTAGTTTCCATCCTGGATCTCCTCAAGTGAGTAAGCTTCTTCTGGAGGATCTAGCTCTAATACCAATTGTTGGCAACAACAATGAGAGAAAACTGAGAAGGGGGGGTGAATCATTTTTCACCAAATCTACAAACTCAACCACAAATACAAATATGATAAACTGCAACAACAACAAAGATAAGAAAATTGATAGCACAACACACAACACCAAGATTTTGATGTGGAAAACCCGGCTAAGGGAAAAACCATGGTGGGAACCTACCCATAATAAGATGATACTCTATAGTAGTATGTGAAAATATTACAATGGACAATGCACCAACATTCAAGCACATTTCCTAGAGCTTATAGCTTAAGATACAATAACCCAGAAGACTACAAGCCTCAGGGAAGTCTCACTGACTTGCAACAAGATTCAGACTACAATCCAGAAGGAATGAACTGCAATGATAGCATCTGCAAATGCTTGATGACAATTTTGGTTAAGCACATTTGTTTGACTTACACCAATCTTTTCTCAATACACCACACTAAAAGATGAATCCCTTGTTTGCACATACACCACTCTTTGATAATGCAGACTCAACCTCAATCACAAAATTACATGACTATATCACCTATTTATACTATTCATCAACCTTGACAACAAGGTCGGCTAAACCCTCAACTCATAATTATAAAATTACATCACACGATATGAAGATCGACCACCAAAATAATATAATGATATACATGACATAACATGGACCTAAACCAAATCTCTAAATATGCAACACCACCGAAAATCATGCCAAGATCAACTACAACACGCTACACGACCAGGAATACCGCATAACACGAAGAACATCACCGGTTCAACAAAATCACCAATAACTCGCACATTGATCAATGTAGATCATCAAGACAAATAGGACAAGAATAGGAAACACCAGTAGGCATGTTAGAGTCATCAGTAATAGCTGTACCAACACCACTTATCAAATCTTCAACGATGAACATCTAAAAATCAAGAGCACTCAAACAACAACAACTGTCACGAAGAAAGATGACTTGCGGAGCACCAAATCACAAACCATCTGAAATGAAGATACACAAGACCATCCCAAACAGTCTCTCAAAATATTAGCACAAGATCTGATCACATCGAAATATACCAAAGGAAATACTGAACTCTGCAAAGCATTGATCGAAAAAACAAACTACAAACCAGATCATATGATATGATCAATTAAGCTTCCCGGATCACCAAAACCAATATATAAATATATAATGATACTCAAAATAATCCATACATCAAACCATGATCCCAATTAACCAATTTTCAATGGTGGTTGCAATAAATCACATGAATATGTTGACATCAATGACAATAACATATCCTAGTAGCAGCAATGTCCAACAGATGTCTCCTCTCGGATGAGGCATTCCTTACTATTGATGAAGCCTTAGTTGAATGGTTGAATGGTTTGAAATACTAAGAAGGGGGATAATTATTATTCTAACAACAATAAAAACTTTCCTTTGATATTACCCTTAGAAATTAATCTCATCAACATGAATCAACAAATATAAAATAAATGAAAGACATAACCACAAGATAGACACCAAATTTTTATACGTGGAAAAGCTAAATGGGAAAAACCATGGAGAGGGTTAACTTTGAAGATAATATAATTAGTTATTTGTTGTTTACATTGAGTGTTCTGGTCTTTCATGCTTCCACATTTTGTAGCATTGTGACCAAATTTATTGCATTTAATACAATAACCATGAAATGATGGGTACCTTTGTGCATTTGGTTGACGAACCGACGGTCTTTTTGTAGTAGATCTCTGATTCTAGATTTTTCCTGCATCTTCAAGTTTCCTCTCTACTTCCACCTTGACTTCCTTTCCTTTGTCTTTGTCTTTCAGATTGAACATTCACCAGTTTGAAATAATTGTCTAGTCTTTTCTTCATGAGGTTTCTGCATGTTAATAAAGTCATCTAGTAGTTTATTATTTTCATGAGCTTTATTTTTTGCCTTCAACTTCTTTACTTCTTGTTCTAGCATCTGATACTCTTTAGTATTTAGCTGAATTGAATCTTTCAAAGTTTCTTCCACTTTGTTATTTTCTTCAATTTTTAGTATCAGATCTTTAACGGTTTCATTCACCTGCTTTAATTGAATATTAACTTCTTTATCTCTCAACTTGAACTTTCAGATCTATTCTCCCAATTTCACTACACATTCATTTTCTTCTCTGATGTTTTCTTTCAATTCCTCATTCTCTGATTCCACACTTTCCAGATCTTCAAGGGTTGTATTCAATTCTTCATCCAGATGATATTCTTCGATCATTGTCACCATTTCCATGATTCAATCGACAAGGACCTCCCTCAAGAGGTTAAGCTAGATAACAAGGGACAAGACTTTGATAAGAATTGTTGAATGGTCTGGAATGCCGAGAGGGGGGATCAATAGTATTCCTACAACAATAAAAAATTTCCTTTGATATTAACCTTAGCAATTAATCTTATCAACCTGAATCAACAAATACAAAATAAATGAAAGATGTAACCACAAGATAGACATCAGATTTTTATATGTGGAAAACCTAAATCGGAAAAACCACAGAGAGGGTTAACTTTCAAGATAATATAACTAGTTATATGGTTTTTACAAAAGGGTGGCTCACTTCTTGATTACAAAATGATATGCTACTGGAATGCTCACTGCAATAGAAATGAATGAACTGAGGAAGATTGCATCTACAAATGAATGAGATCGGTTCCAAGATAAGATCAAGTAACAATACAACTCCTTATAGTAGATCTGATAAGGGATCTCTGCAACACATTCTCCAATCTATCAATACAGCCGCTTGCAACAAATCCAACAGAGATCACTGCAACACTATCTTCAATCTATCTGCATCAATATAACTGCACTCGCACACTTGACACTCACACATACCTTCACTCTTACACACACACTCCTACACGCTTCCACATATCTATCTCTCTTTGTTTCTATTTTATATCATTATTCTCCTACATATAGTATATACATATATATACATATATATATATTAGTGTGTGTGTGTGTATATATGTATATATGTATATGTGTATATATGTGTGTGTGTGTATGTATACATATATGTATATATGTATGTATGTATATATATATACATACATACATATATACATATATGTATACATATATGTATATACATACATACATATATACATATATGTATACATATACAGACACACACACACATATATACATATATACATATACATATATACACACACATACACACACTAATATATACATACATACATACACACACACATACATATTTACATACATACATACATACATACATACATACATACATATATATATATATATATATATATATATATATATATTTGTGTGTGTGTGTGTGTGTATTTATATATAAACTTGTAAGCATATACACCAAGATAATATGTTGGCCAAAAAGGTTTACAGAATAATGCATCACTCGGATCAACACACTAAAAAACATGTCTTGACCAAATAGATAATCATGTCGGCCTTCAATGATCTTCTACATGCTTCCTTTTCAATTACCAAAACAAATGCTTCAATTACTAGAGCAAAACAACAGTTTGTTGAACCCATAGACATGAATTCCAAGCATACCAACTTCCATCTTCAAGATATCAATTCCACAGGTTCCAAATCATAGAACTCATAGATCATATTGCAATACAAACATCTGAATAGCAATTCCATTGTCACAACTAATACCAACACTTGATACAAAAGGAAAGTACTCAACCATGACTAGCAAAACACTAGATTCCAGAGCAAAGGATCTTCTAAAAATTACTCCTGTAATCCATACATACCTCACTGATCAATATCACATACATACTTATCTTCCACTACTACTCAACAAGCTATATCTGGTCCTAACCAGATCATAGGGTTTGGCATCAATGCCAACATTCACACAAGTCTAACAATCTCCCCCTTTGTCATTGATGGCAAAACGTCTCAAAAAAGAAAACTTATCCACATATACTCGATATATCTCCCCCTTAATCATATCACTCATATATCTCTTTATTTCTCATTTATCCATTTCTTTCTCTCCCCCTTTGACATCAAGGACAAAGGGCCCCTTCAACAACAAAAAGAGTACAAAAAATGATTATCAACAAAACAAATTCTTAACTGCCCTTCTTTTGAAACTCTTTGAGATCTGGGAGGAGAACCTTCCAAGAATTCAATGCTAGTTTCATACTCACTTATAAGCTTCTGGTTTCAACTAATAGATCGATGGCATGAGATAACCTGTTTGGAATTGATGGATTCTGTTCATATTCTTCTACATCTTTAAGAAATCCTAAGAAATGTTCCAATTTAGCTTTATCAATTTCTTTTACTTTCCAGAAGATATTCACAATGTCTTCTTTTTGCCTTTGAAGTAATAATAGCTCATCTTGTAAAGAATTTACCTTTTTCTTTTGACTACCATCTTTATCAATTAGAAAATCAAATGTTTTCCCAATAGAGTTTAATTAATATTCAATTGATTCAATTTTCCTCTTGAAGTTTTACATAGTAGCTGACCATTGGAGACAACACATGTATACTCTATTGGCACTATCAGTACAATCCTTCATTTCACGTATACATTCGGTCAATGTTCTCTGAGCATCATAGCATATTTTCTCCAACATATTATGTACATAATTTTCTTAACAAATTCTTCTAGTGGAGACAACAGATGTTCTCTAATCTATTTAGATAATGCTTCTGGAAGAGCATCACCAATATCTTCAACTGTAATATTATTCCGAAGCATATGATTCACTAGCACTCTTTCAATCTTGTCCTACTCAAAAGATAGACCACATTTCTCCAATTTTTTGTATGCCACCTTCATCATCAAGGATTATCAATAAATTTTCTTAGATCTATAAGTCTCATCCACATTTGTCTCTGAACAATTTTGTCATTTCTGGTTAACAAAAAACTTCTCTTCAGCCATAGGGGATTCTAGATCATCAATTTCAAAAATATCTTTCTATTTTTTTTTTATCTTTCTTCTACTTCTTAGTGTTAGGATAATCGATGGAAAACTAAGAGGGGGGGATGAATCAATTGTCAACATATTATAAAACTTTAAGCAAACAAAACCTTTTACTAGAATGCATAAACCAAATACCAAAATAGTAGATATAACAATTAAGCACAAACATAAATCACAGAACAATTACCATCCATCCACAACATAGAACACTATGATTTGTATGTGGAAAACCCAGTAAAGGGAGAAACCATGATGGGAAGCCTACCCATAGTCAGATAATACTTCTCCAGTAAGTATGTGATTATAATAAGAGGGACCTACACATGTAGGAAGGTCAACAACCTAGAGCGCACTGCTCGTCACAAAAGAGCCTCAATGACTACAAAAGAAATTCAGACTACAATCCGAAAAGATGAATGAACTACAAGAATAACATCTCCTATGCTTGAGTATAGTTCTAGTTAAGCTCAACACCAGAGGTCTTAAACCTCTTACACAAACCCAATTCGATCCCATATGATTGACCAAAAGCTCTGCATATGATTACAACTTTATTCACACACAAATAATCTCATAACCCACACACCACAATCTACAAAGAGATCTTACATCATATTTATACCAACCTAGGACCTAAACAATTAGGTCGGCCACCTAAAAGATAATACAATAAATCCATTACATAATCCCACAAACCAATGATAAACCAAGTCGGCCTAAGATAGAAACAACATAAAATTATCAATAAATCCACCTGGTAACACATCAGAAGCATCAACCAACATGTTACATAAACTAGTCCATAACCTAACATAATAAGATAGAATAGGTCCGGTCCTAAATGCAAACACCAATGATCAATTAGAACACGAACAAGATAACCATCAACATCCTGATAACCTTCTAGAAGCTGCACCAACACCACTTATTGGATCCATCAAAAGATCTTCAACAAATCTCTGTCGGTAAAACCCTTATCGGTAACCAAAAGGCTTACTAAAACAAATGATAGCATCTGAATCATCAAATCCAGAACCAACTGAATGTGATATGCATCAGGAACACATGAATAACCAATCCAAACCAATTCCACAAGCCGAAACATACCAGAGAAGATCTCCAGATCAACATCATAACCCAGGCACTCTACGGAAATATGGTAGATAGAAAAACAAGTAGTGTTGACATCAATGACAAACATCAATGCAACACATAATTAATTCTTCCAAAATGCCAACAATCTCCCCCTTTCGAATTGATGGCAACACTAGATCTGAAGAACATCCAAGTGCCAAGAAATGCCAAATGAATATCCCCCAAAGGAATACATCCAACACTCTCCCCAAAATGATATGACAATAAAGTTATGAGTCAACATATTCCCCCCGCGAATGATATCCTTGTTAAGCTCAATTTTTCACATAAATATTTCTCCCCCTTTGACATCAATGCCAGAAATATGACATAAACATCAAAGAAAAATCATAAATCCTCTAAACCACACAGTTGACTACTCCTCCTGGGTAGTAGCACCAACACATCAATTTGAAATGAATGATAGTTCTGATAATACATGTTGGACTGATGCCAATAAGAATCACTCAAGTCCCTATCGGAGGGGCAAAAACTCCCAATCTATCTCTAAAGTACTCAAATGATTCCTTAGGCAAAGGTTTGGTGAAAATATCTGCAATCTTCTCTTTAGTGTTCACATAAACGAGTCTGACTTCATTTGCTTCCACCTTCTCCTTCATAAAGTTATACTTAATGGAAATGTGCTTTGTCTTAGAATGAAATACTAGATTCTTTGATATGTCAATAGATACCGAGTCATCACAGTGAATAACTACGGGTTCATTACAATCTACCCTTATGTCCTTCAACATTTACTTCATCCATAAAAATTGTGTACAGTTAGTAGCAGCAACAACTCAGCTTAGGCAGTAGATAAAGAAGTACATGAATGTTTCTTGCTGATCCATGAAACAAATTTATTTCCAAGAAAGAAAGCTCCACCAAATGTGCTCTTCTGGTCATCAACATCTCCAGCTCAATCTGTATTTGTATATGCACATAGTGTAAAGTCATAATTTTTAGGATACCACAAACCATACTCATTTGTTCCTTGCAAATACCTAAAAATCCTTTTCACCGCACTCTCATGATTATCTCTAGGATCACTCTGATATCTTGATACAATATGAACTAAATTCATTATATTTGGGCTAGTTCGAGTCAGGTATAGCAAACCTCCAATCATAGATTTATACCTTGTAGGATTTATCAGAGCTGATGCATCAATCTTTGCCAATTTCTCACTTGTAACCATAGGAGTACCAATCGGTTTAGAATTTTTCATACCAAATTTCTTCAACAACTCTCTAGCATACTTACTTTGACATATGAAAATACCTTTATCAGTCTAAGTAATCTGAAAACCTAAGAAAAATTTCATCTCCCCAATCATAGACATCTCAAATTCATTCTTCATATTATCAGAAAATTCCATACATAACTTATCCTCACCTCCAAAAATGATATCATCAACAAAGACTTCAACAATGAATATGACATCATCAATGATCTTATAATATAAGTTACTGTCAGCATTACCTATAGTGAAACCAAGCTTCAAAAGACATTTGCCCAAACTAGCATACCAAGCTCTAGGAGCTTGGTTCAATCCATATAAAGCTTTCCTTAACCTGCAAACCATGTTTTTGTCATCTGTAAGTGAAAATCCATCAGGTTGCTCAATATAAACTTCCTCTTCAAGATCTCCATAAAAAAAAGCACACTTGCATCCATCCGATAAACCTTGTATTTCTTATGGGTAGCATAAGCAAGAAATAATCTCACAACTTCAATCCTGACTACCAGAGAAAAAGTCTCATGATAATCAATTACTTTCTTATGAGAATATCCTTTACATACCAATATAGCCTTATTCTTCACAAATAGTCCATCCTCATTCAATTTATTCCTAAAGACCCATCTAGTTCCAATAACATTCTTATTTTTAGGTCGGGGAACTAAAGTCCATGTGTTGTTCTT
Organism: Cryptomeria japonica; assembly: GCF_030272615.1. NCBI lineage: Eukaryota > Viridiplantae > Streptophyta > Pinopsida > Cupressales > Cupressaceae > Cryptomeria > Cryptomeria japonica. The sequence continues at coordinate 585,471,670 of NC_081413.1, read as the reverse complement.
TTCTATCTGATCTAATTCCTCTTCCATATCTCTCATCCAACATTCATCTTTACAAGCTTCAATAACCGATGTTGGTTCAACTTGAGAAGTTAAACATACCTCATCAACTGGCAACCTTCTTCTTGTCTCCAATGATCTGATCTTCTAAATGATTTAATCTTACATACCTAGGAGTCTTCTGACTTTTTGTTTCTCTGCTCTGATCTTCAGTTATTGTTGAATTCTCTGATATTATCGAGGTAATTGGTTCAACATTATGTTCCTGTACAAGTGCAATCGGTGAGAGGTGATTTCAGTTGCTTGTCGTTTATGGATTGAATGGATGTATATCTTGCGTCTAGTTGCAAACCTCGAATAATTCAGAGAGATGTCAAATTTACCAATTATATTATTAAGCAAGGAATAGAAACTCAGCACATTGGTGATTTGGTTTTTAGCAGACTGGAGGCACTTCTTTACATAACTCATCTTTATTCTTGCAATGATTCTAATAATTTAACAGAGGAGGAGAGGAGTTGGAAAGAACAAATGAATCTTGTTCCTCTATTGACCGATGGAGGGCTCCAGCAAATGCATTGCCAAGTCAAAATGGCAGCAGTCTCTCCTTGTGTGGTATTGGAGCAACAAATAAAAGCTTCAGCTAATGCAATTACCTGGTGTAAAGCTACAGCTCCTCCCTGCTGCGTGGATATTTGGAGAGCATATAAAGTTAAAACAAATGCCTGCTCCCCTCTACGTGATGTTTCCTTCTCTGTGTGGTTGGTAAAAGGAATTCAAAACTCCAAACAAATGAATTGGCAGGTTTGAATGCCGATTTAAAGTTTAATAACTTCTCCAAATGCCAAATCCTCCCTGTGGTGTTGTAATGGCAACAGAAATTTCAGCAAATAAAATCAGCAGCAAGTGCATTGGCAAGGGTAAAATGTACTATTGAAAGGTAATTAAAATTTTACCAAATGCAATTGCTGGGTGTGCAGCCAGTTTTTCCTCCTCCACGTATGTGATGAAGACAAGATATTGAAATAATAAAACCAATAGCATCCCTCCCTCACGTGGCATGATGGCTGGTGGTAGGAGCAACATGTTGAAGCAACCAAGTAGGTGTAATTCTCTACTGGCGGTAGTGTTGAAACAAAGGCATAGTAAAACAATAGCAATTTGAGTTCTCCTCCCAAAGGCATAGTAAAACACCATGAAGAGTCTCAAGAAACTAGAAAGAAAACACAGTCCCAGGCGAAGTGCATTATCCCACATTCATTGGGAAGTGGGGTTTTTTGATATTTTTAAGAAATAAGACACCCATCTAATATGTCAAAGCTTAATGACTTTTGATGGATGGTGCACAAGGGCATCCAAGGTGGACCCCACGCGTGTGGGTGTGGATCCCAAGGTGACCGAGAAGGCTAAGCAATGGTGACAAGCGAACCCCATGTAGGAATGATTCTCGAGGCGAGCTAAATTTTGTAGAGGAGTGAGTTAAAGACCATGCAGCTTCGAGAGATCCAACGATCAGCGCGATTTTGCAAGGTGGAGATGCTCACCGATTAAGGGCTGCGAAATGGCAAAAAGCTCAGGCCGAAAATGCAGCAAAAATGAGGAGTTAAAGACCATGCATCTTGGACATGATTCGATAGTCAACGGGTCGGCCTTGATTCGCAAGACGAAGTTGCTTGCTCGATACCCTTCGCAAAATGGCGAAAGGTGACATGGTAGGTCCAGGTGGAGATCCAGCTCACAGGTCCTGTCTAGTGGCAATGACATGGTGCCTAGTGGTGCTAAGGTGGCGATGACGTGGTGATGAGGTGGCATACAAGCAAGCAGCCCAGTGGCGGTGACATGGTCGACAAGTGGTAGAGTGATGAGGTGTCATCCCAGAGGGCACTCGGTGGATCCCATCGATGAATCACAAGTCACCACATGGCCGGGCATCAGGCCAAAAAGGAGACCAAAAATTAAAATTAAAATCAGATTAAATATATAGTGCAGAGTATATTAAAAATTTAAAAATTTAAATGATGTGCACACATAAATGATTAATTCGCTCCAGGTCTACATTTTGCTCAAAATATGAAGTATTATATATCACCAGAAAGCTCTCAGGATAAGGAATCCAATCATGCAGTTAATTTTAACCAATTTGGGATATTTCAAGAGTAGTTTCCATGGGAATGAAGAAGATATTTTTGAAGTTAGGGACAGAGGAGACACTTGGCTTGTTTTGATGAGATCTGATCTTTTTCCCTCCTCTTCTTATTCCAATTTTCTTCTCAATTGTAGGGGTTCCAAAATTCTGGGAGAATGGCTCCAATTTTCATGGCTTGCAGTTCTAAACTTCTTGACCCAAATTTGTAAAATTCTTTTATTTGTTTTAGGGTACAAAGGATTTCAGTGCAGTATTCAAGATGTGTTTTCTAGTTGCAGACTTTACTTGTGTTAGGCATGAGTAATTTCCCACATTATTGTCTTTGTGTATGTATTTCCATTATTATGAATTGAATCCTTAAGGAGGATGAAATTTGTCAATTTCAAGGAGATTGTGTGATTGTCTATAGGTATCCTTAAATGAAGGTTTTAAACTTTGTAATCAGTCATGAATAATGGAATGTGTCCTAGATTTGATAATTTTGTGAATGGATCTGAGTAATGCATTAATATAAGGTGTTAATGCAGGGATATTGTTCAAGGAAAACCACTTTGTAACTAGGATACATATTTGCAATTCTGTGTGTGACTCTGTTGTCCAATGAACAAGGCACTGGTCTTGCAGATTTGGGGATAGTTTCAGATCAACAATTTTAAAAGACAAATCTAATTTCCCTTTATGTTTAGGGGTTTTTGTTCTATCCTTCCAAAGCTCTGTTTCACTTATTATTTGTACAAGATCCAACCAATCTGTTGAGTTTGTGGAATGGTTTATCTGCTTCATTGATGTTGTCATGGTGAGTAAATGAGTTAATTTCATGCATCAAAAAGGGTGTCCCCCCCTAGGTTTAGTAGAACCTGAAGTGCAGGAGGATTATTAGGATCCTATGTTATGTTGTCCAAGTCCTGAGGTGTTTCATTGATTGAGATTGGCTATCTCATAGATAGATTTGCAGGTGTTCTTGGGTTAACCAGTTTTGGTGAACAACAAAAATGGCGACTCTGTTGGGGAAATCCTGAATAGAAATTGCCTAATTTCATATCCAGCCAGTCTATCCATTCTGTATGCACAGAGTTAGAGAATGTTCCTTGTTATGGATCTGTAGAATGATGTGTTATGTTATGTCATATATTACAAAGGAGTAACAGTAAATTCATTATTGAAAGTTGTAAGAAGTTCTTGCATCTGTGTGCTAACTTTTCCCTAATTGCTTATTTGAGTGGCGACTTTGTGGTTCATACTAGTGTTAAATATCCTGGAAGAGTGTTTATTGCAGCGAGATTGAAAGAGAAACATAGAATTTAAATTTGTGATTGAATGGTATTCTGCTGTTCAAAATATCCTCTATGCAAGAGGTGGCGACTTTGAGGTAAAAGACAGTGCTGAAATGTGAAGTAAATCTGCAGATCTACAAGTCTTACAATTGCAAATCTCTAGGTATTTTCAGAGGTTTTAAATGCAAGATATCTCTTCTTAAATTTTGAATGTGTAATGTAGTTTTCCCATTAAGTGAACAACACTAGTAAAGAGGGAAAGAGAGGTTTTCAAATTAGTTTGCATATCTATTTTGCTAAAATATCCAGTGTTTATGTTCTTTTGTTATAGTATGCAAATTTGGGAAAGATTTGTGTCAAGCAATGTTATGAATAGATCAGTATGATGATATGTGCTTGAGAGTTTTGTTATTCTACACAAGGTTGCATAATTATTTGTGGGAGTAGGAAGAAATGTGTAGTGAACTTTTTTAGCCCCAATTATTTCCACATATGGCCATGCCTAGTGAAATGTCACAACCATGTAATAGGAAGAGTTTCAGTATGAAGTATTATGTTGCTCTAAACTTTGAAGGTATTTTGGGTTACCCAAATCCCATACCCACAGAAATTAGAAAATATTTGCCCATATTCAGTGGGAAGAAATCAGAATCAACATGTCAACATGTGAAAAGATTTTCAGATTTGATAGGAGAATTTGAAATTTGCCAAGAGGATGTGTGCATGAAGTTATTCATTTAGTCATTGAAAGAGGATGCAAGGGATTGGTTCTCTTTTTTGTCGGTAGGTTGTATTTCCTCATGGGAAGAATTAGTTTATGATTTCATAGACCAATTTGATGAAAAGATGAGTGATTGTGATTTGCTGAAAGAATTCACTTATATACAAATCAGGGAAGATGAATTGGTATCAACATTTAATATTAGATTTTCACAAGTTTTGTCTAAAATTTCCAAAAAGTATAAACTTGATGATAAAGTATGTCTGGATGTTTATATGAGTGCATTTGATGAGAAGATGAGTTTCTTATTGAGAAACAAAGAACCCAAAACTTTGTATGAAGCTTTTAACACAGCTAGGGATATGGAAAATAACTTGAAGTATGGGATCTTGAAGAGATTCGTGTCTGCTGTTGTTTCATGCCAAAGTACCTTCAATGGTGAAATACCATGTGAAGCTGAGCAAATCATTCCTTGTGTAGGTGCATCAAGCTCTGCGGTTCCGAAAGGTTTTGTTGATGCATGTGATTCAAATTTGAATGAGAGTCAAGAACCTCTACTGTTAATACCGGTTGTCTCTCACAGTAATGATGGAATGATCAGTGGGAAGTGTTGTGAAAATGTTGATACAGAGATAGATATATACAAGGGATACGTACCATTTGATTTGTATGTCGGTTATGCTGATTATGTGGCTGCCAATTACCAAGTGAATCATGCATCTCTCGAGGATAATACTAATGAAAATAATGATGGTGATGACCATCGATCTTTACATGCTGTTGATGTATTTGATGTTGAAATACCAAATATAGAGGGATTGCCAAGTGTTGCTGTTTGTGCAAGTGAAAATGTGCAATATGATGAAAATCAAAATTGTTTAGTGCAAACAATAGTTGATCTTCACTTAAACATTGATAATGTCAATTGTGTTGAGGATGAAGTAAAAGTATCTTCAGATTTCATTTCTTCTAATCATGTTGGTGATCTTTTCAATATGAAAGTTATGCACAAAGTTAATTCAGAAAATCTCAATGGTACACATGATTGCAATGAAAATATAGCACATATAGATGGACAAATTTTTACGGAATCTCACATGGAACAGCAAAGTGTAATACAATTTCAAAAGATTGCAGAACTTAGGAAAGCTCTTGAAGTTGTGGACAAGAAGGTTGAAATGTTGGAGAGCCTTTGAGTTGTTAATGAAGACTTTCTGCAATATGGTGAAGAGGATTCTTCAGAAAAGGACTGTGAACTGAATACTTGTACACTTGATGAACAACATGCTGATCTAATAGATGGTTTTATGGCAGAAAATTTTAGTGAACATGCTGAAAACTCATCAAATGAAGTAAATGGCAACAATATTCATCTTTGTTCTTTGGCTGATGAAAAGTGTTCTATTGGTAAAGAAGATCAGTTGTGGCAAGATAAGTATGATTATCTTGATTTTCAGAATGATGGTCATAGGATGAAATCTTATGGATGTGAAACATGGAACACTGAGGATTGTTCGAGCCTAGTTTCAATTTCTTCTTTGTCTAATGAAGATGATTATGATGATAGGGTGGATGGTATCTTCAACAATTTTTCTAATGTTCTATTCAATGTTGACATAGACACGGACCAACCACTTCATTGTCATAATGTTCATAAGGGGATTTTCCATTTGGTTTCTAACCCTTTGTATGAAGAAATAATTGATCAGCTAGATGTTGTAAATGATGAACAAGTCCATAATGTTGATACCATTCCATGTAGCAGTGACATGTGTCATGATGAAGATAAGAGGCATGGGTTATGTGATGATTATTTCAAACCACAAATGGAAGTGTTTCAGGTGGATACAAGCCTAAATGAGAAAGATTTAGCTGAGGATTTGTTTCAGCCAAAGGTATGCATTCTTTTCCATGATTGGGATATTGAGAATGTGGAGGTTTTGAGCTTGATAAACAAGGATAGTATGGACTGTGATCAACATAGTGAAGTATCATATCTAGATTGTAACATTTATGTTTCTTGTTTGCATCAGTTGGTTAGTAGTGTCCCTCATTCTATTGATTTAAATGATAATAAGGTATGTGCTGATGGGAATTGCAATGTTGAGAATGAATGTTTTACTTTTGAATTTTAGCATGATGATGTCCTTGCAAAAGATAGAATTGATTGGGATGGTGAAAGGTATGGCAGCTTGTGGGAAGGCCTCAATAGTGCTTTATCTCATGATTTTATTTTTGTTGAAGTAATGTGTGACTATAAAGTTCAAAATTAGATAAAAGGCATGTACTCCAGTTGTTTCAGCAGTATGATGGTAAGGTTTGATTATAATGATTATGCTCAGTTGTTACTGGAAGGTGCCTTTGTTCGGATCATGATATCAAGAGATGAAAATTAGATTTTTGACAGAGGTAAATGTTGATGAAAGTAGAGCAGTTTATAATCAGTTGTAATTATGTTTGTATATCTTGTATAGTCGCTTTGCTTTAGTTGTGTGGTTTTCAATAAAGTGCCCTACTGTTTGGGTAGAATAAGGAGCCCTCAGTTTTTGAGAAGAGAAAGGAAGAGAAGTATTCCGTTTTTGGGTGGTTTGCTCTGCCATAGATTCTGAATTCTTGTGTTGATCTTGCAATCAACCATCCCCAATCAGAGCCACTGTTGGGACTCATTAAAATTGAGTCAAGTTTAGAGGCCCATTTCAAATTTTTTGCCCTGCATTTCCAAATGAGTCAGTTTGAATGGCCTAGTTAGAGAGAGGGCAAAATGGAGCCAGTTGATTTTTAAAGGGTAAGGCTTGAGAATCATGTCCTACACCTTTCATTTAGCCTTTTCAATGATGTGCAACTTTCAAATTTCAATTTGGATAAGTTTATAAGGTACCCATTTCAAGGGGTGAGCTGAAACTGCATTTTAGGTGCAAATGCAGATTTTACCAAGTAGCCAACTTTGAGTGTTTACATCTTTTGCCCTATTGATTTTCATGAAGAAATTCAAAATGGATTCAATTTTATGCATAAATGTGAGTTAGCTTGCAAAGTTTCAAGTCTTAACAAATCCATTTGCTCTATTTTTGAAGATCAATCCATTTGCAGTTTGTGTGGTTTGACAAGTCCCTGTTTCAGCACCTAGTTGGAGCCCTGTTTTGCACAAGTGTAAAATTTGCCTCGGTGAATGTCATGACATAATGTTTGTTCTGGGCTATTGTTGGTATGAATAAAAAGCTATGTTTCAATTTTCAAGCCTCTGCAAATCCGTTTGATCGGTTTTCAAAAGGGTTCATTGAGTCATTGTTTTCAGTGATCCATACTTCTAGTGCTATATCAGTTAATGTAGCCATTTTCATGAGTGCACCATTTGCACCCAGTCAAACTTTTGGTCAAACTAAGAATCTAGAGATTTAATATGTACTTCAAGGTACTTGTGTTTCAAATTTGAGGGTTTACGGAGGTCGTTTGATATTTTTAAGAAAGGCATCATGTGTTGCCAGAACATTGACTTCATCAGGTCCGCAGTGTCGACAAAGCCAGTTGGGCATTTTTGAAAAATAATATCTTTTCACTCGGGACTCGTCTTGAAAAACCGTTTGGTAGAGTTCATCCTTGTATATTAGAGTACACGCCTATCAGATGGTGAGGTCCAGAAAGGTGTTTTGATAGGTTTGAAAATTACGTCTTCATGATTAAATGCGAAAATGTGGCGTAAATGCCTGAAAGTTGTAAAATTCAATTTTATGATCCAAAAATGGTGTCGATCAATTCCAGAGGTAATTTTAAGGTTCCTGAGGTATTTCAAAGGTCAGTTGAATGGAAACGAAATTTTTTTAGCCAGACCCACTTTGGGGCCCGACCTGGCTCATGCCCGCACATTAAATTTTATGGCAAAATGGTCTTAAGTGCATGCTTGTATGTCAATGTTAGCTCGACTGCAGTTCACCAGTAGGACGGTGAGAGGCGATTTCAGTTGCTTGTCGTTTATGGATTGAATTGATGTATATCTTGCATCTAGTTGCAAACCTCGAATAATTCAGAGAGATGTCAAATTTACCAATTATATTATTAAGCAAGGAATGGAAACTCAACACATTGGTGATTTGGTTTCTAGCAAATTGGAGGCACTTCTTTACATAACTCAGCTTTATTCTTGCAATGATTCTAATAATTTAACAGAGGAGGAGAGGAGCTAGAAAGAACAAATGAATCTTGTTCCTCTATTGACCGATGGAGAGCTCCAGCAGATGCATTGCCAATTCAAAATGGCAGCAGTCTCTCCTTGTGTGGTATTGGAGTAGCAAATAAAAAATTGAGCTAATGCAATTACCTAGTGTAAAGCTACAGCTCCTCCTTACTATGTGGATATTTGGAGAGCATATAAAGTTAAAATAGATGCCTACTCCCCTCTGCATGATGTTTCCTTCTCTGTGTGGCTGGTAAAAGGAATTCAAAAATCAAAACAAATGCATTGGCAGGTTTGAATGCCAATTTAAAGTTTAATAACTTCAGCAAATGCCAAATCCTCCCTGTGGGGTTGTAATGGCAATAGAAATTTCAGCAAATAAAATTAGTAGCAAGTGCATTGGCAAGGGTAAAATGTGCTATTGAAAGGTAATTAAAATTTTACCAAATGCAATTGCTAGGTGTGCAGCCAGTTTTTCCTCCTCCATGTATGTGATGAAGACAAGATATTGAAATAACTAAACCAATAGCAACCCTCCCTCACGTGGCATGATGGCTGGTGGTAGGAGCAGCATGTTGAAGCAACCAAGTAGGTGTAATTCTCTGCTGGCGGTAGTGTTGAAACAAAGGCATAGTAAAACAATAGCAATTTGAGTTCTCCTCCCAAAGGCATAGTAAAACACCATGAAGAGTCTCAAGAAACTAGAAAGAAAACACAGTCCTAGGCAAAGTGCATTATCCCACATTCGTTGGGAAGTGGGGTTTTTTGATATTTTTAAGAAATAAGACACCCATCTAATATGTCAAAGCTTAAGGGCTTTTGAAAGATGGTGCACAAGGGCACCCAAGGTAGACCCCATGCACATGGTTGCTGATCCCAAGGTGATCAAGAAGGCTGAGCAATGGCGACAGGCAGACCCCACGTAGGCACGGTTCTCGAGGTGGGCTAAATTTTGCAAAGAAGGAGCGAGTTAAAGACCATGCAGCTTCGGGAGATCCAACGGTGTGCATGATTTTGCAAGGTAGAGATGCTCACTGTTTAAGGTCTGTGAAATGGCGAAAAGCTCAGGCCGAAAATGCAGTGAAAATGAGGAGTTAAAGACCATGCATCTTGGAGATGATCCGACAGTCAGCGTTGATTCGCAAGACGAAGTTGCTCGCTCGATACCCTTCGCAAAATGGTGAAAGGTGATGTGGCAAATCCAGGTGGAGATCCAGCTCATGGGTCCTGTCCAGTGGTGATGACGTGGCACCTAGTGGTGCTGAGGTTGCGATGACATGGCAATGAGGTGGCGTACAAGCAAGCAGCCCAGTGGCGGTGATGTGGCCGACAAGTGGCTGAGTGATGAGGTGTCATCCCAGAGGGTGCCCTGTGGATCCCATCAACGAATCACAAGTCACCATGTGGCCGGGCGTAAGGCCAAAAAGGAGACCAAAACTCAAAATTAAAATCAGATTAAGTATATAGTGCAGAATATATTAAAAATTCAAAAATTTAAATGATGTGCACACATAAATGATTAATTTTCTCCGAGTCTACATTTTGCTCAAAATATGAAGTATTATATATCACTAGAAAGCTCTCGGGAAAAAGAATCCAATCATGTAGTTAATTTTAACTAATTTGGGATATTGCGAGAGCAGTTTCCACAGGAATGAAGAAGATATTTTTGCAGTTAGGGACAGAGGAGACACTTGGCTTGTTCTGATGAGTTCTGATCTTTTTCTCTCCTCTTCTTATTCCAATTTTCTTCTCAATTGTAGGGGTTCCAAAATTCTAGGAGAATAGATCCAGTTTTCATGGCTTCCAGTTCTGAACTTCTTGACCCAAATTTGTAAAATTCTTTGGTTTGTTTCAGGGTACAAAGGATTTCAGTGCAGTATTCAAGATGTGTTTTCTAGTTGCAGACTTTACTTGTTTTAGGCATGAGTAATTTCCCACATTATTGTCTCTGTGTGTGTATTTTCATTATTATGAATTGAGTCCTTAAGGAGGATGAAATTTGTCAATTTCAAGGAGATTGTGTGATTGTCTATAGGTATCCTTCGATGAAGGTTTTAAACTCTGTAATCAGTCATGAATAATGGAATGTGTCCTAGATTTGATAATTTTGTGAATGGATCTGATTAATGCATTAATATAAGGTGTTAATGCAGGGATATTGTTCAAGGAAAACCATTTGTAACTAGGATACATATTTGCAATTCTGTGTGTGACTCTGTTGTCCAATGAACAAGGCACTGGTCTTGCAGATTTGGGGATAGTTTCAGATCAACAATTTTAAAAGACAAATCTAATTTCCCTTTATGTTTAGGGGTTTGTGTTCTATCCTTGCAAAGCTCAGTTTCACTTATTATTTGTACAAGATCCAGCCAATCTGTACATGTTACCTAATCTGTTGAGTTTGTGGAATGGTTTATCTACTTCATTGATGTTGTCATGGTGAGTAAATGAGTTAATTTCATGCATCAAAAATGGTGTCCCCCCTAGGTTTAGCAGAACCTGAAGTGCAGGAGGATTATTAGGATCCTATGTTATGTTGTCCAAGCCTTGAGGTGTTTCATTGATTGAGATTGGCTATCTCATAGATAGATTTGTAGGTGTTCTTGGGTTAACCAGTTTTGGTGAACAACAAGGACCAAGCTCTAATACCAATTGTTAGGATAACCAGTGGATAACTAAGAGGGGGGGTGAATGAGTTGTCAATAGATTATAAAACTTTAAGCACACAAAACCAAATACCAGAATAGCAGATATAACAATTAAGCACAAACATAAATCATAGAACACCATGATTTGTATGTGGAAAACCCGGTAAAGGGAAAAACCACAGTGGGAAGCCTACCCACAGTCAGATAATACTTCTATAATAAGTATGTGATTACAATAAGAGGGGCTGCACATGGAGGAAGGCCAACAACCTAGAGTGCACTGCTCATCACAAAAAGAGCCTCACTGACTACAAAAGAAATCCAGACTACAATCCGAAAAGATGAATGAACTTCAAGAATAGCATCTCCTATGCCTGAGTACAGTTCTAGTTAAGCTCAATACCAGAGGTCTAAACCTCTTACACAAAACCAATTCGATCACCTATGATCGACCAAAACCTCTGCATATGATTATAACTTTATTCGCACACAGATAATATCATAAACCACACACCACGATCTACAAAGAGATCTTACATCATATTTATACCAACCTGGGACCTAAACAATTAGGTCGGCCACCTAAAAGATAACACAATAAATCCGTTACATAATCTCGTAGACCAATGATAAACCATGTTGACCTAAGATCGAAACAACATAAACCAATCAATAAATCTAATAGGTAATGCATCAGGAGCATCAACCAACACATTACATAAACCAGTCCATTACCTAACTGAATAAGATAGAATGGGTCTGGTCTTAAATGAAAACACCACCAATCAATTGGAACACGAACAAGATAACCATCAACATCTTGATAACCTTCTAGAATCCGCACCAACACCACTTATCAGATCCATCAAAAGATCTTCAGCAAAGCTCTGTTGGTAAAACCCTTACTGGTAATCAAAAGGATTATTAGAACAAATGATAGCATCCATATCATCAAATCCTGAGCCAACTAAATGTGATACGCATCAAGAACACATGAATAACCAATCCAAACCAATTCCATAAGCCAGAACATACTAGAGAAGATCTCCAAATCAACATCATAATCCAACCACTCTACCAGAACTAGATAGATAGCAAAACAACTATTGTTGACATCAATGACAAACATCATTGCAACACATAATCAATTCCTCGAAAATGCCAGCACTTTGGTTCTGGAGAATCAGTATACATTGTATTCTTCAACTTTCTCTTTTCGGGGGCGTTACTTTCCTTAGCAGAACCGGTAATAGGGGATACCATATCAATACACCAAACCTCCTGAAATGTCTTGAAGTAACTTTCACATGCTTCATCTTTCTTTTCCAAACACCTCACATATCGATAAATTTGCTTTGCAATTGGAACTTGTGACTTCCACAACACATTTTCCTTCAATGGTAGAGATCTCAAAAATACATTGTTAAGAACATAAGCAAAGAACCAAATCGGAAGAGGTAGCCTTCATTCTTTGTCATGTTAATGTTCTCTATGACTCCTCAATAATTCACACAAATCATAAACTACATCTTCCATAGCAAGCTTATGTGCAACAAATAGAACAATAGTTGAGGTAGAGCCTTCCCTATTTATGAAGTAAATTTGGTAAGAGATTCCATACACAACAAATCTTACCATGGGATAAACAAATGTGTCTACCAAAAATGCTCTTTGATCTCTTGTAACCCTGGTTAGGGTTTTAACTTCCTTGTTCTTCACAATATTCTTTACCAAAATAGTTCCTTTTTCGCATAGCCTAGTAATTACCGAAATGATATCTTTAGTGATCAGATAAGGTTTGTTCAACACGATGCAATCATTTTGCACTTGACTTAGGATAAGCTTGATCAATTCTTCATTATCAAACAAAGGAAATTCTCTCCATAGATCTAGTCCTTTCTACCCTAACTCTTTAAAATTTTGTAATTTCACATCATTCAAATTGATTTCCATTTTCCTAATATTTTTATTATCAAATTCATCTAGTCGCACCTTTTCCAAAATTTTAAATTCTTGGTTGCTTGACCTTTTGACAATCATCTTAGATTCCATGATGTCAACTCTTGCTCTGATTCTCCTCTTCAACTTCTATTCTACTCCTTAAACTCTTCTCTTTGCATAATGATCTTAAAGTTCTATATTTATTTTGTCAAATACTCCTAGGTTTTACCCACCAAAAAGGGTGTCTTGTCGATGACATCAATATCTTCACCAAATGATCGGATTGCATATCGATCATAGTCATTATGAACCCACAACATGAACTACTTCAAAGAGTGGGGCTAGATAATTTTCCTTGAGAACTCTCCCTGAGCCAAAGCAACGATCTCAATTATCAAAGGAAGAGGTGCTTGCACCGGATTCTAGTACATCATATTTTCTTTCATTGTTTACCTCTTTCTTTCTCCATACAATGACTTCTATTTTATTAGATTCACAAGTCTTAACAATATTATTCTCTATATACTTCTCCACAAAAACCACATTTCTGCACTTATTAGCATAATGTTTGGATTGATTGCACTTATAACATTCGATGTTCCTTTGTATTGAATTCACTGAGTGTGTTCTAGATTTGCACTAATTAGCTTTATGACCATAACCATTTCATAGATGACAATAGCCATGAAATATCCTATACTATTCAACCCATTTATTTCAACTAGCTAATAATTCTTACTCGTAACTTGATTCCTACAGTAACTTGCTTTATTACCAAACTTCTTGTAATTGAAACATTGAGTGTTTTGTTCTTTTATGCTTCTACATTATGTAGCCTTATGACCAAATACATTACATTTAATACAATAACCATGAAATGATGGGTACCTTTATGCATTCGGTTGTCAAACCGGTGATCTTTTTGTAGTAGATCTCCGATTCAATATTTTGTCTACATCTTGAGGGTTCCTCTCTACTTCCACCTTGACTTCCTTGCCTTTGTCTTTGTCTTTTTTATTTGAACATTCACTAGTTTGAAACCCTAGTCCAGTCTTGTCTTCATGAGGTTTTTGCATGTTAATCAAGTCATCCATTAGTTTTTTTCTTTCATGAGCTTTAGTTTATGCCTTTAGCTTCTTTACTTCTTGCTCCATCTTCTCCTACTCTTTAGTCTTTAGCTTAATTGAATCTTTCAAAGTTTCTTCCACTCTATTCTTTTCTTCAATTTTTCAGGATTAGATCTTTAACAATTTCATTCGCCCACTTTAATTGATTATTTACTTCTTTATGTCTCAACTTGAACTTTTGGATTTGTTCTCACGGTTCCACTACACTTTCATTTGATTCTCTGATGTTTTCTATCAATTCCTCATTCTCTGATTCCAAACTTTCTAGATCTTCAAAGGTTGTCTTCAATTTCTTCATCCAGATGATATTCTTCGGTCATCTTCATCGATACCATGATTCAACTGAAAAAGATCTCCCTCAAATGGTTAAGCTAGAAAACAAGGGACCAAGATTTGATATGAATTTTTGAATGGTTGAATGGTCCAGAATACTGAGGGGGGCGGGGGGAGAATTAGTATTCCTACAACAATAAAAACTTTCCTTTGATATTAACCTTAGGAATTAATCTCTTCAACATGAAACAAAAAATATAGAATAAATGAAAGACATAACCACACGATAGACACCAAATTTTTATACGTGGAAAACTCAAATGGGAAAAACTATGAAGAGGGTTAACTCTCAAGATAATATAGCTAGTTATATGGTATTTACAAAAGGGTGGCTCACTGCCTGATTACAACATGACTTACTACCAGAATGCTCACTACAATAGAAATGAATGAACTTAGGAAGATTGCATCTACAAAAACATGAGATTAGTTCCAAGATAACCTCGGGTAACAATACAACTCCTTACAATAGATCCGATAAGGGATCTTTGTGACACCTTCTCCAATTTGTCAATACATCTTCTTGTAGCAAATCCGGTGAGAGGTCATTGCAACACTATCTTCAATATATTTGCATCAATATAACTACGCTCACACAATTCACACTCACACACACCTTCTCTCTTACACACACACTCCTACATGCTTCCACATATCTATCTCTCTTTGTTTCTATTTTATATCATTATTCTCCTATATATATACACATACACATACACATACATACACATACACATACACATACACATACACATACACATACACATACACATACACATACACATACACATATACATATACATATACATATACATATGTGTATGTATATGTGTATGTATATGTGTGTGTATATATGTGTGTGTGTGTGTGTGTGTTTGTGTGTGTGTGTGTGTGTGTGTACTGGTAAGCACATACACCAAGATAATATGTCAACCAAAAAGGTTTACACAAGAATGCATCGCTCAGATCAACACGCTACTAAAACATGCCTTGACCAAACAGATAACCATGTTGGCTTTCAATGATCTTCTACATGCTTCCTTTTCAATTAGTGGAACACACACTTCCATTACTAGGGCAAAACAAGGGTCTGTTGGACCCATAGCCATGAATTCCAAGCATACCAACTTTCATCTTCAAGATATGAATTCCACAAGTTCCAAAGCATAGAACTCATAGATCATATTGCAACACAAACATCTGGATAGCAATTCTAGTGTCACAACTAATACCAACACTTGATACAAAAGGAAAGAAATCAACCATGACTAGAAAAACACTAGATTCTGGAGCAAAGGATCTTTTAGAAATTACTCTTGTAATCCATGCATACCTCATTGCTCAATATCACAAACATACCTATCTTCCACTGCTACTCAATAAGCTAATCTAGTCCTAACTAGATCACAGGGTTTGACATCAATGACAACATTCACACAAATCTAACAATCTCCTCCTTTGTCATTGATGTAAACACATCTCAAAAAGAAAAACTTGTCTGCATATACTAAATACATCCACCCCTTACTCATATCACTCATATTTCTCTCCATTTCTTTGTCTTGCCCTTTGACATCAAGGACAAAGGGTCCCTTCAACAACAAAAAGGGTATAAAAAAAAAGTGTATCAACAAAATGAATTCTTAACTGTTCTCCTTTTGAAAAATCTGCTTGTATTTCTCTTTGAGTTCCGGAAGGGGAACCTTACTCCATTGCTGCTCAATATCACATACATACATAGCTTGCTACTCAATATCACATACATACATATCTTTCACTGCTTCTCAACAAGCTACATCCTGTCCTAATAGGATCATAGGGTTTGACATTAGTGACAACATTAACAAAAGTCTAACAAATTTCCCCTTTTTCATTGATGGAAAAACATCTCAAAAAGAAAAACTTGTCTGCATATACTCGATATATCTCCCCCTTACTCATACCACTCATATTTCTCTCATACTGCTGCTCAACAAGCTACATCCGGTGCTGTCGACCCTCTTGTTATCACTATTGTGGCCTCTTTCACCCTTGAGGTTCCTACATCTATCGCTCCTACTTCGTAAATCTTCTCTTCTTCTTGTGATTCTGCTCTTGTTACTTTTCTACAACAACAATCTACTATTGTTCTGTAGCAATAGCCTGGCAGTAACTTTGTGGGGTCCTCCCCGCTCAATTTTTCTTTGGATGTTCCTAATGACAGTATTTCCTGGATGGTTGTTTTATAGGTGGAAGGGGAACTTTTCCCCCCTTTCCCAAACCCCTCCTTGTCAAGTTTTGGGTGTTTCTCCTCATTCTTGAGTTGAGTTTTAGGTTGTTGTGGGTTTGATAGGTTTGTTTGGCCTGTCTGGCCTTGTTTGATTGAGGTTTGCACCCCTATTTAGTTTATCTCTCTTTTGCCACCTATGGGTTGTTGTAAGATAATTGATAGCCATTTGGCTATGTTAAAGGTCAACACCCTTGTTAACGTTGCTTTGATAATAAAAAAACAAATCCCATAAAAAATAAAATAAAATTTAACCATTTATACCATGAAAGGAAAGTTGCCATTTATGATTGTTTAAGGAAGAAAATAATAACCTTATCCTTTTTGTTTTCCTCATTAAACAACAATCAACGATCTACTGTGAAAGGAAAGTTGTCATTTTTTATTTTATAATGAAGGAAACATTAGTCTTATTGTTTTTCTTTTTCTTTCATGGATAAGAACGATGTTGCCATTGTAGAGTTCCATCTATCAACATAATATTTTGACATGTAAATGGATGCCAAATCTAAGTTATTCTTTTAACACATTGAAATCATTATAGTCCATTCCTTATTGTCACTAAATAAAACTAACCACGTCTATATAAAAAATATTAAGAAGAATTATTTTTATTTACTTAATTCTTATTTTATTTACTTGAGAGTTGTTCTATTTTACTTCAGAACTATTTAAAAGTTGTTTTATTGTATTAAGCTTGGTTAAAAGTTTTTTTTAATTTTATAAAAGAGTTACTTTATAATTTTAGTTTTATTAACATGATATTCTTAATAAATACTTTGATGTGTAAATGCTTAACAAATTTAAGATAAATTTTAACAATTGTTACATGGAAAGATGTGTACGGGTCACATTCACAACAAGTGGTCATTACACCCATGTTCACAAAATAAAAAAACATGGATAAGATTAGGTAAGTATGAAGTTTTTGGTTTTTACAAGAGACACCCATGCAACTTTTTCATCATTTGAAGCTACAAGTTTAAACAAATGATGATGGCTTAGACCCCAAAATAATGTTTTTGATATTAGCAACATCAAAACAAGGGTATGGACTTTTACACTAATAGCTCATAGGCAACATTAACAATTTACAACTAACAAGCAACATACTTACATCATTATATAAAAAAGCATTGCGTCTTAACAAGATGGTAAAAATGATATATAAAGTATTAGCAACATAAACCAAAATGCCTAAAAAGATAAAGCCAATAACCAGTGGCTATTTGAGCACATCGCTCTAGTGGTCAATGATGAACTTAATAGTTCCTTGTAGTTCCCTTCATTGTCAACATCTTTACCTAGGATTTTTTTTATACATCAAACACAAGGAAGTGGTCGAGTTGTGCATCACCCTTTGCCTAAACTTGGATATGTTGATCATCTTCTTCTCTATCTCCATCACCTTTCTCTTTAGGACCTCTAATTCCTCTATCATGGTCCTACAATTGGCAAAATTGTGCGCACTCTCCCCTTGGTGATTGTCTACCTCCTTCGGCATGACCTCTTGGGTTAGGTCCCAAGGTTCATTCTTACCACTATGTTTAGAGTTGTCATTGGTTGGTTTGTTTGAACTCTTTACCTTCCATGTACTATCGTCTGTTTCATCTTCATTCTTTGTGACATCCTCCTTGTCAGTTGCCCCCTCCTCCACTAATTTCTCCCCATAATCAACTAGTTTTTTGCCATCAGTTTTTCTCACCATATGACTAGCCAACCTATTTGAGTGTCTGCAATTGGCACTTCCACTCTTACTATAATATTTGGTGCCCTCCTCCTCATCACTAACCACCTCCTGAATGGTAATCTTGTGTTTTTTTTGGCCAGTGGGAGGGTCTCTGGGATTTCCTTTTCTTATCCACATTAGAGGTGGTAGCCGAGAGTTTATCTTTAGCCACCATACTAAGGGTAGGGTTAGCAAGGGAGCTAGGGTGAAATAGGGTTTTACTATTTTAGTTGCAGAAGAGATTTGTAGGCATTTCTTTTTGCTAGTCCCCAAGGAATTGAGAATGGTAGCCTAAGGGAGCGAGTCAAAGCATGAGGCTTCAGGTGCTTCTATAGTTGTTAGTTGTCTAGGCCCTGGTGGAGGGGTGTAGGTTTTTGGCCTTGATTTTTGGCCAAATCCAGAGAATCATGAACCAAATTTCTAGAGATGTTAACAAGAAAAGTGGAAGAGAGAGCAGATCATACTTATAAAAATGATTAAGGAGAGGAAGATGGTAATAGTAATACACTTTGAATCTTCCTTTTGAAGTAAAAATCTCATTAACATTAGACAAACCTTGCTCCATGAGTCCATCAATTTGGTAAAATCAAATCCTCCGTGTAGCCTAATCGATTCTTCCTCATCCATGAAGAATTGGGCTAAGCTTTCATTCTCTATAACATGACTTTATTTCTTCCTTTTTCTCCCTCTAGTGGAGAGGCTTGTTGCTTTCCCAATGACTTCCTCACTAATCTCAAATGATACACCTTAAATAGTAACCCTCCTATCATCCCAAGACCTAGCAAACTAGACATATAGGTTTTCATCGTAACCATTTATGCATTTAATAAATTGGGCTACCCCTCCCTCCCTAGAGATATGTCTTACTATGGGGTTCCCTTTGAACTCAGCATTGGTGTTGGGCTCAATTCTTACTGTGTCCCCACCCATAGTGAAAGCCATCATGGTAACACAAAGAACACAAACCAAAGACTTAGCCCTTTCTTTTTCCAACAATCTAAACTCAGCCTATAAAAACTTTTGAACCTTGAAATTAATTGCTTTGGTCAAATGCTTGCTAATGGTGATATAATAATTGATAAGCACTCACAATAAATGCTAAACGTGACAATCCTTTCCCTCTGGACCAAGTGAAAGATTATGCTAGAATTTCTTAGCATGGAAAATAACAAAACTTAAGACAATCATTAAGAAAGTGTTATTTTTGCTCTTAATAGTCATTTCACTGCACAATTTTTGAGGACATTCGGAGTAAATATACATAAATTCTAAAAGTTGAGGTTCTAAATACTTTCTTTGAGGAGGAATGAATTGAAAGGATAGCACATTACTTGGTCAAATTTCTCAACAAAAAAAACTTGATCAACAATAATTTTTGATCGCTCTTAATTTGCTTCTAAATTTAATTGATTGATTCTTTAACGATCTTTGTTTTGTTCTCATATTTAAATTCCATAAACTATCTAATCTCATAACCTTCAATAAATATTTTCATTCAAAAAAGACCATTAATTATATAGCCATTAAAACATATAGTATTTTAAATAGAATACCCCAAAACCCTTTCTTTCCCTCCTTACGCACCAAACCCTGCAACTGTAAGGGTGCCTGGGCAACGAAGCAGACCTTACACAACCATAAACACACATTATTGTACACCATTCCTTCATAGTTATGACTGCCATTCTTTTAAAGCCTGTCATTCAATTGCAAGGACAATGCAATTGAATGGAGAAAAGTGTTATCATACGATTAACTGCAAAACAATTGCAAAACAATTGTAATACGTTGTAGTTGCAGAAATTTAATATTTATTTGTCTGTTTTTGAATTAGATTGTGTTTTATTTTTTATTTGATGTGTTGGTATAAGAAAATTAGTATACAATCTACACAATCTAAATAATCTAGAATGTGATACTATTTTTTATTATTAACATAAAAAATAATAATTATGCACTTTACATTTACTGCCATTGTAAAGCTCCTTTACAAAATGTATCTCCTATTTTATGATAACTCTTAACTATCTCTATATGGGGAACAATCGAAATTGGGTTGTTTGCACTCTAGAGAAATTTCCAAACATGAATTGGAAAATGTGGATCTACTATTTATAATTTGGAAATGTGAATTGAAGAATGTGGATCTCATATTTTATAATGATCCTTAATTATTTATATATATAAAACAATAGAAATAAGATTGTTTGCATTCGAAAGAAATTAGCTAATGTGAATTGAAGAATGTGGATCTCATAGCCCTCTAAAAGTTCTCAAATGTGAATTCAAGAATGTGGATTGATTGATGAACTTCTTGATTGTCTTTGGTTCTTAAATGACATTGTTACATCCATATCATTTTGGTCAATGTTGTAATTGTCATATATCTATATTGTTTGGTGAAGTTTGTTTGTGGTCTGCTATATCTCTACCATCTTGGTTAATTACAGTAACTTATTTAACTTATGTTTGCGTTCTGCTATATTTCTATCATCTTGCTCAATTATAGTAACTTATATTTGTGGTCTGTTACTCCATTGACTTTTGCATTGCCAATTGTGTTTTACTGCTTTCCTATGAGCTCAACTTTGTATTAGGGTTACTCTCACCATCATACATTGAGAAATAGGGTGCCATGAAGCTAATAGGTAGTGGATCTGTAACAATCTCATGAGCCAATGGTGTAAATAACCTTAAATTCATCACTATCTTTTTCATTAGGTCTTACACCCACTTTCTTTTGTACTTGATTTATCTTATACAACAATGCAATTATAGTAGAGGAAGGAAGGGTAACAAATGAAAGTCAATGATCGATATAGGTATGATTGTGGGAGGTATGAGGTACACAAGAGATAATGGCCCGCAACTATTCTAGCTCCAAAACAGACCTATTGTACATCGTGTTAGTGATAGGTTAGTCAATCGTAACCTTTAACTATAAAATCGATGGTGTAAAACACATGACTAACATGCGTGTTAGTCAATCCGTACTATCTTTTTGGAGCCAGAATAGACGCATCAGAGATAATGAGTTAGGAACACGATATAGAGAAAGTATAAAGGAAGGATTCTTTACTTCTTGCTAGTCATCAAGGATTAGTGGTATTAAAAAAAAAAATGAGGTTATCAAACTACTAGTCTCTAGAGGCAAGTACTTCTAGGTCAACCCCATAGAGAGATTGAATTTATGGTTGTGTTGAAGATTGGCTAGCAACAAGAAAGTGTTCAAATGTTGTATACAATGTTCCTTTAATGCACTCATTAAAGGGTTCCTCTAATAAATGTTGTTTACTTCTTTAGGAAGTTGAATGATTCTAGGTGATACAAAAATAATTAGAGGATGTGTACTAATAGGCAAATGAATATATACCACAACATAGCAATAAACACAAAATATGTATCAAGTGGGTTTGTGTACGAGAATATACAAACAAAATAGATAAGATATGGTCAAATGTGAGAATGTATATAGGTCGAATTAGGTGAGAATAGAAGAAAGAGTACAACTTTACATCAAAGTCTATCAAAATGAACCCAAAACTAATCAAGAAATGACATGAATATGCAAATTTCATCATCACAATAATTAATTTTAAAAATAACTTCAAATTATTAATTTCAAAACATCATATAGAATTAAAAAATATTAAAAATAATTATTTGACTTAAAAATAATATAAAATTTTAAATTAAATTTTAGATAAGATAATTAAAATAAATAAATAATCTACACATTATTAAAAATATTCACTAATATTAATATTAATAAAATAATTTATTAATAATAAATTTATTAAAAATACTTACTTTTATTATGATGTTTTATAATCATAAAAGTGGTATAAAATATGTTATAGTTTAAATTAAATATTGAGAAATAAAATAACACGTAAGATTGGAGACAATTTAGGACAATTCATAAGAATGAATCAACCTATATTAAATCAATATTTTTTAAGGTTGTCATATGAAAATAAAAATGACATCAAAAATATTATTTTATAATTATATCTAATAAAAAAGTAATATTTTAATTTACAGTATTTAATATTTATAATTAATCAAAAAATATTGTTTAAGCTTATATTTTTTTTATCTTCAATTAATAAATTTATTGATTTAATTGACAAACCCTTCAAATATAATATTTGAATATTGAATATATTAGCGTGAAAATAGAGATGGACTACGTGAGAAAAAATAATTTTCTTCCTCTACAAAAACAATTGATAAAAGTTCAAATTTGATTTATATAACATCATTTTGTCAACCAAGAAAGTGATAGGAAGGAAGAAATTTTCACCTTTCTAAGCAAAAAAATTAGAATAAAAAAATATTTTTGATTTAGTTTATGTTATAATGTGTCAAATAATTATCTTATCATTGGTCAAAATTTACTTTTGATTATTAGTCAAGATAATGTTTAAAAATAATCATAAAAACATTTAATCAACATATTTTAAAATATTAAATTAAGTGTATTCATCTCGAGCATCAGATAAGTTTTAGTTTTAAATCTAATAAATTATTTTAGTATTTTAGATTATTAGATGTTATTGGTACTTTGACATGTTCTAGTTTTCAATTAATTAACATAGAATAAGCTAATTAAAATAAAAATTAATTCTAAAAAATCGATTAAAAATTCCCTTTTTTTTTCAAGAGTTTGATTGAGATCATTTTTGGTTGAAAATAAGAACTTTTTTATTGATAAATGTTCCTTAAAATCTAGTTCATAGACTGTTGTTTTGATATGATTATATTACAATGAAAATCACAATTTCAATGTAGGTATTATCCAATAAATGATCCATATATAGATCAAATCATTTCATTTCTTATGGTCATGTGTCTCCATTTGCTTTAATAAAATTCCAACTTGATAGTATATAGTGTTCCCATTTATTTTAACAAACAATTCAATTATCTATAGTTTTCTTTTTTATTTAACATTTTTATTATATCATAGGTACTAATATTGTTGGTTGATTTATAGGTAATAGAAGTAAGACCGGAAGTAACATTAGTGGTGAGAATGGTTGCCACAGTGGGAAATTATGATTACATTCTTGACTGGGAATTCAAGAAAAATGGAGCAATTCATGGCAATGTAAGTTACCAGCACTAATCCATCCTTATCACTTTAGGAATAACTTGTGTTTCATGTGGGTTTGTAATTATTGGATCAAAGATTAGACTTTTGTGCTAATTTTTTACTAGGATGTCCAAGTGGATAATTTTATTGTCATATAATACAAGTGCATTAAAAATATGTCATTGCTTCACCTTAACTAATAATGCATATATTTTTTTCCCAGTTTGTATTTTAACATAAAAATAAAATATAGGTGGGACTCTCAGGAATCCTCGAGTATAAAGCCACAAGCTACACACACCTTGACCAAATTCAAAAAACAAATGAAGATATATATGGAAATTTACTAGCAGAGAACACAATTGGCACATTCCATGATCATTTTCTCACATTCTATTTGGATATGGATGTGGATGGCATTGAAAATTCATTTGTGAAAGCCATGATAAAGAGGAACGATGCTACAAATGGTAAATCTCCAAGAAAGAGTTATTGGACAGTTGAAAAAATGGTTGCCAAGACAGAAGATGATGCTAAAATCCAATTTGATTTGAAAAAACAAGAGATCTACTAGTTATCAATCCCAACAAAAAGAGTAAAGTTGGTCAAGATATCGCATACAGATTGGCTACCGGATCAATTGCAACAAGTCTTCTATCACTAGATGACTATCCACAAATTCGAGTAGCTTTTACCAATAACCAGGTGAAGTAGATTATGACATGAGAAAATTCCACCTAATTTTCTATGACTATTGTTATACAATATTTGTATTTAATTTATAAAATTGTTCTTTTCAATTATATTTTTAATTTTTATTTTAATGTCTTTTTATTTGTTTAAGTGGGTGATCTCATTTGATCTAACTACTATGTATAGGTGTGGGTTAGTCGATATAATCATACTGAGCAATGGGCTGGTGGAGATTACATGGATCAAAGTCATGGAGATGACACATTAGTAGTGTGGACAAACAAGTGAGTAGCAAATTAATAAGTGTTATAATATTTCATTCTTATCAAATCATTTAAAGAAATTCTAGGATCAATCTATAATATTATTAGGTTTGATATTTTGAACTAGACTACTATTTATCTATTAGTATGAAAATAATTGATTTCAATACTTATATTATTTTGTTACTTTGAATTCTTTAACACATATGTTTAATGTTTGATGTGATTGTTATTTTTATAGGAATCGAGATATTGAGAACAAGGACATAGTGTTGTGGTATACTATGGGTATCCACCATATTCCATATCAAGAGTTCCAGTGATGCCAACACTATCAGAAGGATTTGAGTTAAAGCTAACAAATTTCTTTGAAAGAAACCTAATTTTAAAATTAGAATCTATGAATGCATCATCATTGCCTAAATGTAAAAAGGCTAGTTAGTGCATGCAGTCCTTAAGATGCATAAATAAGATGGACTTGGGGGATGAACCTTTTTCTTGAATATTTTCTTTAATAGATGGATTAATATTTATTATATTATTTGAATTCTTAAGAAAATATATAATTAAAAATTAATGTTTATAAATTCTAATGGAGTGTTCAAGTGACTACTCTAGAGTATAAAATTAGAAGTATGAAAGTATATAAAAGTGCAATTGTACAACTAATAAATATTCGCAGATAATGATTCGATGATTATTTGAGGGCTATGTCCTCGCACAAGTCTCAAGATACAATAGACAAAATAATTATGCATATGAAGTTAATCAATTATTATATGGGAAAATGTATAATTATTATATCAAAGTGATTCCTTGCATATTTTCTATGAATTAGAAGTGGCCAGGTACCATTAATAATAGCATTAATAAGTAGACATTGTTGGAAAGAATTGTAAGAGAAAATGATGTTGTATGTAACTACTGTTTATGGTGAAAATGGATAACAATAATAAGAATATTGAAAGGCTAAATAGATTCAACCACAAAACCCTAGCCTAACAACAACAAAGATCCACCATAACATATGAAGATTACCTAAGACAATGTAAATAAAACAAAATCACAAAGATTATACCATCACATGTCCAATAGGGTTTTGATCTCCATTCTTCCTATCTCCATTGATCTTGCTTGATATATTTGCTCTCAGATTTTTGTATGCACAAGAGCTCAACAAAGAACGGAATGTGGTTGCAAGTAGGATCGTAGTGTCGCCAAGTACTCCAAAATCAATCATTAGTCATTAGGGTTTGACAATGAAGGAAGCATCTCCTTAAATAGAAGACACAATAAGAAATGGAGGGTTAAGATTGAGAGGTGTAAAAAGAGAGGTCGGCTAGGATTAGAGGGTAGGTAAAAGAAATAGCAAAATAATGAAAGAGGTAGGTAGTGTATGAATTAAGAGATGAATGACATGTGTCATGTGTAGAAAAAGATAATGAATTAATTAAATAAATAAAGATTTATTTAATTAATAGAAGAAGTAGGATAATTAAATAAATAAAATATTTATTTAATTTAGGAAAGGGATAATTTAAATAAATAAATGTATTTATTTAAATGAGAAATAAGGCTAGAAGAGGATAAATGAATTAATTAAATAAATAAAGATTTATTTAATTAATAGAAGAATTAGGCTTAGATAATTAAATAAATAAAATATTTATTTAATTAGACATGACAATTTTAGGTGTCTACATTTTGCCCCTCTTTGAGACAATGCGGCTTGTCGCGTTGTTTCAAAGAAGATAAGATGAATTGATACAGAGTTGCCCCCAGAATGGGAAGGATATGCCCCCTCGAGAGATTGGATGAAAATGTTTGAAAAGATTGCAGACAATCTCTCGATAAGAAAGAAAGGCTAGAATGGACAGACCGGATAAAGTGACAGAGTCACGGGATGAAGAATACTGACTCGGGAAATGAGGGCGAGGGCTAGGGTAGGCTATAAGATAGACCACGGGCAAAAGACATCCTCATTGTCATCTACACCCTTACGAGATCATAGTGCAGAGCGAGAAAAGAGCAGCAGTAGTCAACAACAATGGCCTTTGTTCATAGATTCGACCGCGTTCGCCGATTTCAGCGACCAGCAGATGCAGGAGAGCCGGTAAGTACCCGAAGACCTCCTTATGCTTTCACGCATTTCAATTTTTGTCATTAATGCTCAATAGGTAGCAATAAATGCGATAGGAATAGGGTAGTGAAAAAAATGCAAAAATGTAGAACCGCGTCTGTGTCAGTGCCAGGCGCGTCTGTGTCCAACAGGTGCGTCTGTGTCTGGTCCAGGCGTGTCTATGCCTGGGACCGCGTTTGTGATGAATGCGGGTGCGTTTGCAAATTCCAGACGCGTTTGTGCCCTTTAGGGGCGTCTATGTTCCGTGGCCGCGTTTATGAAGTATTTAGGCACGTATGTGTTCAGAAAGCGCGTCTATATTGCATAAGCGCGTTTGTGCAGTCTATAAGCACGTTTATGATTTTAAAGCGCATTTGTGTGTCAAAAATGCATGGTTTTGGTCTTTTAGGTCAAATCGGCAGTTCTGTGATGAACATACGCTGTCGATTGGATAAGCTGCTGAGAGGATACATTCAAGCAGGTCCTCTAGGAAGACTAGGATAGATCAAGGCACTTTGTGATGAACAGGGAGCACCAAAATAGGCAGCACTTTGTGATGAACAGGGAGTGCGAATGTGAGTAACACTTTGTGATGAACAGGGAATGTCACACATGTAGTACTTTGTGATGAACAGGGAGCACTACTAGGATAGATAGCAACACTTTGTGATGAACAGGGAGTGTTACTTAGGATAGATAACCAAATGCATTTAGATAGCAAGTAGCATTTTGTGATAAACAGTGAATGCCACGATAACTGACATGATTGATTGGTTGACTGCAGGAGTATCTGCCTATGCTGGAGTCACGGGAGAGATTCCCGTCGACACAGAGATTGCGACCAGAGTTGTCGATTCAGGACAGGATTGCTATTGAGGAGATGGGTCTCAGACATGTGCTATATGTGCCCGAATTTCAAGAAAACATGGGTTTGCTGACTGCACTGGCGGAGAGATGGCACTCCGAGACTTGCACATTTCACTTACCTATGGGGGAGATGACAGTGACGCTCAAGGATGTCTATAGGATACTGCACATACCGATCGATGGAGAGCTGATTCCATATGATCGAGATGGAGACAGGGAGGCTCTGAGACAGGTATTCCAGGATCCCGGGTTGGAGATGAGAGCAGGTCACGTGGCATGGGATACCATGACCGCGATAGGTTTAGCGTTACCAGCTGTTATTGGAGGAGCCATCAGTGGTTTCTTGTGTCCAGACAGGGCTACACGGGGATTGGCAGTGGGCTGGGGAGGAGCACTGGAGATACTGGTGACTGAGCACACCAGATATGCATGGGGGCCATGTGTCCTGGCACACTTATATTATGAGCTACATCAGTTTGTCTATCACAGATCAGTAGGACTGGGCTGCGGAGGTACACTGTTATAGGTGTGGGCATATGAGCACCTTCCTATCACATGGCCTATTCATTTCAGGGGTAGAGGACATGGACAGAGTTTTGTACATTTGTATGATATGATTACGTCACAGCCTCGGATTGGCCAGCTGGAGCACTGGAGGCGGGTTATAGATGACATTGACATGGTCATCTGGAGGCCATACTTGGGGTGCGAGGAGTGGGAGGACGATGCCATGGAGCTGCCCTATACATTCAGGAGCAGGTATCTGATTGGGCGTATGCCCTACATACTGGAGAGGTAGCTGGTTGACAGGGTTGGGGGACAGTTCGGCAGGATCCAGAGGATGCCGCGAGGCTCGGGCATGTATGCCTGTACGGTCAGGGATCAGACTCAGTTCGGACCACTGTTATCGTATGATCAGGCCGTGACACAGATGACAGAGATGATGCCACTGCCTTGGGATATGTGGCCAGAGGTGGAGGATGCAGGGATGGACGCAGAGTATGCTGCGTATTGGGCAGAGCATCCGTTTCCGAGGTTGACAGATCCTGGAGAGCTGCTGGAGGGAGAGGTTGGAGGGGATGATGATGATGATGGTGGAGGGGATGGAGGTAGGGGCCGACGGAGGCAGAGGGGGGTAGTGGGGGAGAGGCGGGTGGCACCTCGGAGGGAGGGAGGATAGGAGGGAGCAGCCCAGGTGGTGAGGGGTCGAGGTGGATTGCCCCTGCAGGTACCAGCAGCACAGGGACAGAGGCAGGGACAGGTGCAAAGACAGGTGCAGCGACAGGTGCCAGTACAGGCATAGGTACAGGTTCCCCGGCATGTACAGAGACAGGCACCAGTTCAGGCACCTAGACAGGTATAGGGGGAGGCACACGTGCAGGCACCTACAGAGGAGGAGCCATAGGCAGAGGCTGAGGGTGGAGATCCTGAGGAGGATGAGCTGCTAGAGCTGAGAGAGATCTGCCAGGGCCAAGCAGACGAGATCCAGGAGTTGGAGCGGGAGAGGGATCGCCTCAAGATCAGGCTCCGAGATACAGAGCGAGAGAGGGACCAAGCCATCCAATGATATACTGAGGCCGAGACAGCTCTGAGGGCAGGGAGGCAGGCGGCAGAGGACACAGGGGCAGGCTACGCATATGTGCTACGAGCCGGAGAGGAGATAGGTTATTGGAGGGACCTGTATTATGGTGCAGTGCTAGCGGATCAGCGGGCGAGGAGCTTCCATAGACCATCCCGTACAGCGACGGCTACGGGAGGGAGTCGTAGGAGGCAGGCATCTAGTGGTGGGGTCATGGGTCCTCCACCACCACCAGATAGGCAGGGTGATCCTGGAGCGGGTCCTTCTATAGCTCAGCGTCCGTCGAGGCTAGGCGGCTCCGAGGGAGGGAGTTCATCATAGCCATAGAGGGCTCCCCTTGTATCAGTATATGTACCATTTTTGTATTGTAGACACCTGCGGGTGATTTTGTAGCCATATGATTCTTTTGACATCATTGTATCATGACACTTTTGATTATATATGAGATTATTCATCATTTTTGTGGCAGCTATATGCATGTGTACCTTATGTGATGAGATGTTCTTTATGTGATACATGTTTATGATATGGATGCTTATATGATGCAATGCAATATATTTTTGTTCTTTTATGTTGTATATGTGATGCATGATGCAAATGTGAATGTATGTAATGCAAATGAATATGATAATGCAAATGATTATTTACATAGTGAAAATGTGAGATGTGCTAACATGTGTTGTATGCAGGATGTGATGCACTTGTGATATCTATATGTATGTATGAAATGCTTATATGTGATGATGTAGGTGTAACTATATGAAATGCAAATGTTTTTGGTGTGTCATTATACTCAGTCATGTGATAGCGGGCTACGCAGACTCGAGAAGGACAATGGAAGTCAATCAAGAAAGGGGGATGGAAGACAGAAGATATGAACGTGAAAGAGCTTCTTGTGCATTATCATCATTGAGCTTTATTATGGCAAAATAGGTTATGACAATCGACGCATATGTTCGACCCAGAAAGTCATTGTACCTGTTTGCATGGAGACAATGACAGTCACAAACAAGGAATGCCTCAGTTCATACGAGACTCACAGTGTCCTCATATGCTTGGACAAGTCATAGCATTACTAAGAGACAATCCATAGATAGCAAAAGAAAATGGGTGATGATACCCCATCCTCGCCTTTCTAGTCAAAGACATCCTAGAGATAGAATCTCTAGTCAAAGACATCCCGGAAAAGCTAAAAGACATGTCACCAAAAAAAAAAAAAAAAAAAAGATGAAATCAAAAGAAAACCAAGACTCGACACCAACATCCACTGTAGTCCTCAAGTTTAGTGTCTCTTGTCACTTGTATAAGTCTTATTTGATTGTGGTCACAATGTTTACTTTCACAGAAAGGATAGATAGCACTGAACCATATGTTGTCTGAGTCTGTTGAAAGATTTGATGTGTTGAAGCCCATTGTTGCTGCTGTGTCTCATCTGAAACTGACTGGATCCATGAAACTGATACTTTATTGCGGAGAAGATGAAACTTTATTGCGGATCTGTGATGCAAATGTTGCTTTATTGTGGATTGTGCGCGAATAGACTGAAGAAAGCTGGAAGAAACTTTACTCCTCGAAACATGTGATGTTCTCAGTTCCACACCCATTACTAGACGTAGGATTTGCCTTAGCCACAGATAGGATCTGATTTATTATGGATGGAAAGGGATGCGAAAAGGGAGGTTTATTATGAATGGCTAACCAATCTTGGGTAGATCAATAACAAGCCATGATGGGAATGGGTAAGTTTATTATGGATGAATAGGTTGTGAGTGTGTGCAAAGTGAAAGGATGAAAGAGAATCCTGAAGGAGAGAGGAGCAAAGTCTCTACGCATGGCGCTGGTGACCCAGTTTTCACCATGGTACTTGCCCAGGGCGCCACCGAAGTGGTTTTCACTGTTGGACGAAATTATTTCTCTTTACTTTTTCTTTTTTTTTTTTGATTTTTTTTGTGTCACAAGGCGCCTGCTTGTCAGGTTTTCACCAAGTAACGATTTTTTTTGTTTTATAAATTTTTTTGTATTTTTGAAATTTTTTGATTTTTTTTTGTATTTTTGAATTAGGATATTCCGATGAGCTATGTGTAGAACCTGTGAAGGTGCATGTTGTTGATAGGATCCTCCAAAGGTTCACCTTTTGTAGTTGAGAGCTGATATGCCCCAGATCCATATACCGCTGTGATGATGTAAGGACCAAGCCAGTTTGGTTCAAACTTGCCCTTCTTATCTCTGTCTTGCTGATTCTTGGGGTTCTCTCTGAGGACTAAGTCACCTACTTCAAATGTGCGAGGCTTAACTTTGTGATTGTAGCTACGACTCATTCTTTGTTGGTAAGCCTTGAGATGATTAAAAGCAGTGTGTCTTCATTCCTCCAGCAGTTCTAGTTCTTGTAAGCAAGAGACCCTGTAATCTTCATCGTGGATTATGTTTCTCAAGGAGACCCGTAGAGAAGGTAACTCGACCTCAATAGGCAAGATGGCTTCAGCACCGTAGACAAGTGAGTAGGGTGTAGCTCCTATAGGTGTGCGGACACTTGTACGGTAGGCCCAAAGTGCAGGATTGAGTTGGATATGCCAGTTACGGCCAGCGTCGTCGACTGTCTTTTTAAGGATTTTAAGAATTGTTTTGTTAGACGCCTCAGCTTGGCCATTACCTTGGGGGTAATATGGTGTGGAGAAATGATGAGAGATATGGAAGCGGTCACAGAGTTCATGAACATCCTGATTTTTGAAGGGACGCCCGTTATCAGTAATAATGGAAGTAGGAATCCCATATCGGCAAATGATGTAGTTCAAAATGAAGGTAGCGATTTGTTTCCCCGTAACTTGTGTGAGAGGCACGGCTTCAATCCACTTTGTGAAATACTCTATGGCTGTGATAATGAATTTATGACCGTTGGAAGAAGGAGGGTGAATCTTGCCTATGAGATCGAGTCCCCACTGACAAAAGGGCCAAGGAGATGCAAGTGGTCGTAGTTCTTGTGCTGGTGCATGTATGAGGTCTCCATGAATTTGACACTGCTTACACTTCTTGACAAACTGATATGAATCTTTTTCCATAATAGGCCAGTAGTATCCAGTCCTGATGAGTTTCTTGGCCAAGGTAGGACGACTAGTATGCGGACCGCATATCCCTTCATGCACTTCTCGTAACGCAATCTGAGCTTCGTCACTCTCTAAACATCTAAGAAGGGTGCCATCTAGACCTCGTCGGTATAGGATATCAGCTAAAATGATGTATCGAGAGGATTGGCGAATGAAAGTGCGGCGTTGATTATTTGATAGATCGGGAGGTAAGATATTGTCGCGAAGGTATGTGAATATGGAACCATATAACTGGGATTCAGGACCAACAACACATATCATTTTTGTAGGAGTGATCTCATATGAAGGAATCAACAAGTTGTCTACCAGGAACTCATAACAGGTCTCATTTTGCAGTAGATCAATCAGCGAAGCAATTGTAGCCATGGCATCGGCAGCACAATTCTGTTCTCTTGGTATCTGCTCAAATTCTATCTTTGTGAAGTGCTGTTTCAGATCATCTACCAGTTGTTTGTAAGGCATTAGCTTTTCATCTTTTGTTTGGTAATCATCAGTTGCTTGCTGGATGACCAGTTGAAAATCCCCAAAAACACGAAGCTCTTGGATCTTCCACTGAACTGCAATTCTTAACCCAGTTGTTAATGCCTCATATTCCACTATATTGTTAGTGCAAGGAAATGATAAGCGGTATGACTTTGGTATAGAATCGCCTTGAGGAGTTATAAAGAGTATACCCGCTCCTGCCCCGTGCTATGTATATGAGCCGTCAAAATATAATTGCCATGGCTTTGCAGGTGATATTGTTAGAATGGACTCATCTGGAAATTCTGACTGTAGAGGAACATCATCTATCATGGGAGCATTTGCCAATTGATCTGCAATCACTTGTCCTTTTATAGCTTTTCTGTCTACATATTTGATGTCAAATTCACTCAGGATCATTACCCACTTGGCCAGCTGCCCAGTAAGCGTAGCTTTGTTGAGAAGATATTTTAGTGGATCAATTCTGGCAATCAACTTAGTCTTGTGAGTGAGCATATAATGTCGTAATTTCTGTGAAGCAAAGACCACAGCGAGACATGCACGCTCGATTGGTGTGTAGTTTAGCTCATATCCCACCAATGTGCGACTGATATAGTATATTGCCTTTTCCTTGCCGTCATCAACTTGTTGTGCTAGGAGTGCCCCCAGTGCTATTGGAGTAGCTGATATATAAAGTAGCAGCGGTTGATCTGGAATTGGTGGCATTAAGATTGGTGGGTTCAAAAGATAGTCTTTGAGCGCCTGAAAAGCCTGTTGACAGTTCTCATCCCATTTGAACTTGATGTTTTTGCGTAGCAGGTGCTGGAAAGGGTTACACTTATCTGCAAGTTGTGCTATGAATCTTCGTATGGACTGGAGTCTCCCTTGTAAAGATCGAAGTTGACTGATATTCTTGGGTGGCAGCATGTCCAAGATAGCCTTGACTTTCACTGGATCAGCCTCGATTCCTCTTTTAGACACAATGAATCCTAGGAGCTTCCCAGAGGTTACTCCAAAGACACATTTCTTTGGATTTAGTCTTACCTTGTATTTTTCCAGCCGATCAAAGACAACTGCAAGTATGTCCAAGTGTGTATCTCTGTCTATTGATTTTCCCAAGAGATCGTCAACATAATCTTCCACTATTATGTGCATGAGATCATGAAAGATAGTAGTCATCGCTCTTTGATAAGTAGCACCTACATTTTTCAGCCCAAAGGGCATGACGTTCCAACAGAAGGTTCCCCATGGACAAGTGAATGATGTTTTATGTTGATCTTCACGGGCAATCCTGATTTGATTATATCTAGAAAATCCGTCCATTAAAGATAACATTTCATGACCTGCTGTGAGATCAACGATCAAGTCAATGTTTGGTAATGGGAAGTCATCTTTCGGACAAGCTTTGTTGATGTCTCTGAAATCTGTACATATCCTTATGCTGCGATCTGGTTTACTGACAGGTACTAGATTGGAGATCCATTCAAGATAATCAATTGGGCGTATGAAACCGACATCCAATAATTTTTCCAGCTCTGCCTTGACTAGTAATGGCACTTGCGGGTGCATTTTCCTTAATTTCTGTTTTACTGGCTTTGCCCCCGGTTTGACTGTCAAATGATGCATTACCAGATCCGGATCTAATCCAGGCATATCAGCGTATGACCATGCAAAGTTGATTTGTCGTTCCTTGAAGAAGCTTATGAATTTTGCCCTCTCGGCCTCCATCAA
Source organism: Cryptomeria japonica (assembly GCF_030272615.1). Lineage (NCBI taxonomy): Eukaryota > Viridiplantae > Streptophyta > Pinopsida > Cupressales > Cupressaceae > Cryptomeria > Cryptomeria japonica. Next base: position 585,437,401 of record NC_081413.1, on the reverse strand, counting down.
AGATTGAGCCAAGAATATGTTGTGTGGAACCTCTTCTGTACCAATGTTTGTCTTTATAGTCTCCTCTACCAACATGGATGATTTTTCCTCATATGACGCTAGGAGAATGTCGAGCCTTCCATCTTCGGGTGCCTCAGAGAGGTTTTCGCCCTCAGATACATCCTTTCTTTTTACTTTTTTGGGGTCAGATAGCGCCACAGTGTGGTTTTCGCCATAAGACCCTTGTTTTGTTTTTATTTTCACATTTTTGCGACTAGAAGGCCCGACACCCTCACCGAAGTATGCCATGTTGTTGAGTTCTATGGTGTATCCTGCTTTGTGGTCTCCAGGGGGAAGATCATCTCGTATGCCAAGATAGTCGATAATAGCTTCGTCATTTTGAAATGTATCAAATTGTGCTGGTCCTTCATGATCCCAGTCAATGAGTTGGGGATGAACAAGGGGAAGATCTTTAGTGTTTTTGGAATTTGCAGGGCTAATAGTGAAGATGTGGTTATATTCAGGTATGTCAAGATAATCGTCGAGGTCATCGATGGCACTCTCCTAATCAGTTTCGATCGTGAGTGAATCCAAATTGTCATCATTAGTAGTGCCTTCTGGGACAGGTGTCCTCATCCTATGCGATTTCAACCTAGGACCTTGAAACGAAGACTGTGCGGGATCCTTATGGGTTGGTTCTTGACCAACTCTGAACTTTTTGTAAAATTCCTCCTACTCTGTAGGTTCATCTGGCTCTCTGAATGTCTCGGTGAGCTCATAGTCACTGGAGGATTTGTCTGAACCCCATTCCCACTCATTAGAATCAGTGGAATAATAATCCTCTTGTTGAACTTCGGCAACTTTGATTCGCCATGCCTCTTTTGTTCTTTTATTGTGTTTCTCAGAAGTTAGAAAACCAAGTCCCTTTGAGCGTTCCCTTCTTGTAGTTAGCTCAGGTTGTAAGGGCTCCATGACACCTTCTTTGCGTAACCCGAGAGGGCTTTTTCCATCATACCCGAATCTTTGTAGAATTTTGAAACCTTTGCCATAGTTCTCACAGGGTATAATAATCTGATCACGTGTGTCCTCTTCAATGTCTTTATAGAGCATTTTGTATAAATTTTCTTCTTCTAGTTCGCCCCACCTTTGAAAGATGGTAGGATCCCATTTGAGTATCAAGATGGAGATTTGCTTGTTAGGATGTGGCCTCCCATATTCTTTTGGAGAGCTCATGACTTGTCATAAAAACATTGTCTGATTCAAAGTGTATTCTCCCATGCCTTTGTCTTGAAACTTGCCTCTAAGTTCACCTTGTTTGGATGTCGAGGGTTTTAATGACTCAGGATCAATGTATGCTGAAGAAGGAGTAGCCTCACGATTACTGGGAATTATAGTCTCAGTATGTGATCTCAAGTTATTGCAATATATGAACGGATTTGGATCACCATTGACTGTTACCTCGACTCCATTATGAGGAAACTTAATGCATTGATGATATGTTGATGGGACTGCCCTCATTTCATGAATCCACAGACGTCCTAGCAATATGTTATACGTGAGATCTAGATCTAGGACTTGACAAACCACATCCTTTGTGACTGGCCCAATTCTTAGCGGTAAGATGACTGTGCCCTTGGACGAGCGCTCTTCATCATCATAAGCCTTAATGGTGATTTGGTTCGTAGAATTCATAGCTTTGTCAGAATATCCCAATTGTCTGATGGTGCTTAATGTACAAATATTTAGACCTGCTCCTCCATCTATCAGGACTCGCTTTATTCGATGTTTATGTATGAAGGCTTCAACGTGTAAAGGTGCATTATGAGGCTGACTTATGGAGGCATCATCGGCTTCTGTGAATGTAAGGGAGTGTGGAACGGATAGGTATCCCACCATGGCTTGAAACTGGTCCACGTTCAGATCAGTAGGGATAGTAGTATCTCTCAAGATTTTGTCAAGGATGGCTTTATGTGCAGGGGATATACGTAAGAGCTCAAGAATGGAGATGAGTGCAGGTGTCTTCCCTAATTGTTCTACAAGGTCATACTCAGGTTTGATTGGTGAAGGATTGGTATTCCTAGTGGAGGCACCTGGCAATGTGATTTTACCTCGATGAGTTGTAACATGACATTCAGAGGTAGATTCAGACGAAGAGCCAACACCCTTTAGGACAATCTTGGGTCTTTGAGAAGGATTCTCAGAATTTTTGTTCTTGATAGTAATAGTAGAGATATGATCGTCCATCGAGATGTGATTGATAGTAGAATCATAATTGTAAGGTGCTCTAGTGTAATTGGCTTGATCCTCTGTGACTTTTCCTTTTCCTTTGTCATGTTTTGGGAATGGTTCCTTAAACATCTCATGTTCTTGATTAGATGAATGTCCCTCAATCTCAATATCACCTCTATCAATGAGATCTTGCACAATGTTTTTCAATCGATGGCAATTACCTGTCTTGTGACCCTTACTCTTATGAAATTCGCAATACTCATCATCATTCCACCAATTTGGTTTGACCTTTGGTTCATATGGAGGAAAATCTGGAACTGTGATCACTTTGTTTGCCACAATCTTTTTGAATACTGATTCAAGTGGTTCTCCCAATGGAGTGTACTTCCTTCGTGGTCTAGAAGTTGTTTGAGTGTTCACCTGATTGTTGGTAGAACTTGATCCAGAAAAGACGAACTTGGGTCTCACTGTGTTGGCATCAACAACACCATCATTAACTGTGTTCTTGTTCTTGTTCCAAAATTTTGGTTTGTCCTTTCCTTTAAAGTCCTCTTTGTTTTCTTTGAATAGTTTGATAACTCCTTGTTCAATTAAGACTTTTTCTGTTGCTAGGCCCTTTTCAATAACATCCTTGAATGTAGACAAACAAGCTTTCCTGAGATCATAGCCAATAGCCTTATTAACATTTTGAGTGAACATTTCTACCATTTGTTTCTGTGGGATTTTGCAAGAGCATCTGCTAGCTAAATTTCTCCATCTTTGTAAAAATGTTGCGAAAGATTCTTCTTCCTTTTGTTTCGTATTGTACAAGGTAGTAACTGAGACATCTGTTTCTATGTTGTAAGAGAAATGCTGGATGAATGCCTCTACCAAGTCGCCCCATGACCTAATACCAGGAGGTAATTGAGAAAACCATTCCATAGCTTGATCGCCTAAGCTCTGTGGGAACAACCTCATCAAGTATGTTTCTTCTGCCGCTACCTCAATGCAAGCTGTGAAGAATTGTCTTATGTGTGCCTTGGGGTCTCCTTTCCCTCTATACTTATCAAATTTTGGCGTCACAAAGTGTGCAGGAAACGGAGGCATTGGTATACTCTTATCAAAGGGATAAGGACATATATCTCTCATAGTGTATGTAGGTTTTGATGTACTCATGTCCTCCATTTTCTTTTGTAGATCCCTAATTTGTTGCTCCAAATTATTCTTGGGAGGAGATTGATTTCTTGTAGCATACCCCATGTTTGAAATGCCCATTTGAGGAGGAGCTTGTTGCATGTATGGATGATACTGATCGTAGACATGTCCATATGGAGGTCTATATTGTTGCGGTATTTATGGAGCACTTGGCATAACTTCTTGTTGGGGAACCCCATACCTGTTTTGTGCATATATACCATATTCAATAGGTCTTTCATTTTCCATTGTGTTGCCCCCAATTTCGACATGAGGTCTCCATGATGGTCTTTGAGTGTAAGTATCATATGTTTGAGCTTGTGTATGTGGGATTGCTGCCTTTTGAAGCAAAACTGATGGTGACTCAGGCATCACATTCGGTCCCCTATTTCCTCCACTATTTGGTCTCCTTTGATCCATGTTGGGTTGAATTTGTTGTGAGGGTCGACTTTCTATAAGTTGAGATAAGTCAAAATCATGCGGTATTTTAGCTCCACTTTGTGCCATCATGTGTAAAAAGTATTGACGATCTCTCCTCATTATCTCTTCAACCAATCTATTGAAATGAGGATTCATTATGGATTCTTCTATGTCTGCTGATAGTATTGAAGAGTTGTCCACATTGTCATTGCGTGTAGCATTGTTGTTTGTAGTGTTTGTGTTTTCCACATTTGGAATGTTTCTATAGACATCCATGTCTGGTAATGTAGTGTGCTCAGGATTGTAGAATAGATCATTGTCATACTCATAAGAACTCATGTTTACAGATTCTTGAGCTTCTTTAGCTATTCTCCTAGATTTTTGAAGGCGGGTTTCAACCATGAACTAGGTGTTTGACCAATATGTGAGAGACTAGATGAAAAATGACAAGAGTATGGAAGACCAAGAGTTGTATGGAGTGTAAATGAATCTGAGGTGTACTTGCAATGTCCAAAGTGTAAGACCAAGTATGTATGTAGTAGAGTAGGTGTGACTTCCAAAGAGAGGATAGTTTCTCTTGATGAGGTAAGTTGACCTTGACTCTAAGTAAGACCAAATGAGACCCAAAGGTAAGAAACCTTGATGAGGGACCACTTAGCAAAGTGTAGTAGTATGTAGTGTGTTGAAAGAGTATAGTGAGGACAAGCAAGTGACCTTTTTGACTCAAGTTTAGACAAGTATGAATGTAAAATGAGATGTGAAGCAATGATGGATTGTGTGAAACCTTAGAACAGGCTGAATGCTAGATGAAACCTGAAGAGACAACCTAGGAAGCTCAAGTATGCCAAAACTAATTTTCTTTTGTTTGCTGGACTGTTAAAGTTTTCAATTCCTGACACAGACGCCTCTGTATACTTCACATACGCGGTTACCAGACACAGACGCCTCTCTGTTTGACACAGACGCTGTTAAAAACACATATGCTATTCTGCCCTTCACAGATGCGCTTATATGACGTAGACGCAGTTAAAACAGACACAGACGCGTTTCTGTAACCTTAGTGCAATTTTTCCAATGTGTGAAGTTGTTTTGTCATGACCAAATCTGACTGTTTGACTGTTTTTTCATGACAAGAGGACACAATGTTTGCAAACTGTTTAGACTCCAAAAGTGTGTTGTTTGATGTAAACAGTTTTGCATACACTTGAAGACACAAAAGACACAATGTTTTGTTGTTTTGTCTTGAATGTTTGAGTGTTTAGCATAAGACAAGCACAAATCTTAGGGCTGGCCAAGACAATAGTTGTTGATCCCACATAGGGTTTTACCCCAGAGGCTACGCTATTCAGAGCAGATACTTAGATGCTTGACCTCACTGGCTCCACCCTCGGCACTCACTTCTCGGGTCAGCCAAGCATCAGTCCCCATGAAAACTCCCCATGGCAAACTTTGTATCTCTACTAAAAACCGTATGTGTGTGGGCCGCTACCAGAGGTCCGACCTCCTGCCTCAACAACTAGAAGGATTTGGGCTTCTAAAACAAAATGGTGCTAGTAAGGGCATCTGCTCGTGTGGCCATACATGCGGCACTTTCAGCTCTGTAAATATAGAAGGCTCCCAGCCGGTAGGGGTTACGCCCTACAAATGATCAAATAAATTTGATCAAACGGGTTTATGGGGAGACGTAGTGTCGGTATGAACTAATCAGCACACGTTATTCATAGTTTTCACCATGAATGCATTTGATTATAGTGGTTCGGAAGAGGTGGGTTTTCCTCGCTACCACTTGGGTCGTTCTCTTCTCACTAGTAGTCCTAATGACCACACGGGAAGACAGGCCCTCTAAAGATTAAACCAAAAGAGCCTATTGCTCAAGACACAAAAGACAATGATTCAATTTTAGTGCACCAATTGAAGTGTTTGCTAATCTATGAAAACAAGGCACACAACAAAACTACAAAACCCTAGCTAAGGCCCTGCAACAAAATTGTTAGTAGTTTGGGTTGTTTCAAATGATAACCCCTTCCTGCAAGCACACAAGTTACGTAAATTTTAGAAAACCCAAAAGACTTTGTGAAAAGGGGCCTTCAACAAAAACATTTTTGCCTCCAAAGCAAGCTGTACAAACTTGGTTAGCTAGATCTGCAAAGGGTTAGCCGAAAATAATCCAGATCTGAAACCCTAAGTACAAAATCCGAAAACCCGAATCAAAGAAAATTGACAAATTTGCAAAATAGAAAGCACAAACGCTTCTATACCAGACACAGACGCTGTTCTGTGATACACAGACGCGCTCAGGTAACGCAGACGCCTTTCCCGAACACAGACGCGATAAGATCAATCACATACGCGGTTTTAATTCATAGACGCGGTTCCAGAAACCTGCAAAAATAAAATCTGGCAAAAACACAGACGCGATTCACGATATTGCAGACGCTTCTGAAACACAAAAATGTGATCCGAACGCTCGTAGACGTGGAAAAACCTAAAATGTCGTCGAAAATTGTCCGATCTACAACTTCAAAAATGCGAAATCTGCAACAAAGATGTTAAATGCAAAGGGACAAGGGTCCCACCGGGCATGCCAAAATGTTTATGGTGAAAATGGATAACAATAATAAGAATATTGAAAGGCTAAATAGATTCAACCACAAAACCCTAGCCTAACAACAACAAAGATCCACCATAACATATGAAGATTACCTAAGACAATGTAAATAAAACAAAATCACAAAGATTATACCATCACATGTCCAATAGGGTTTTGATCTCCATTCTTCCTATCTCCATTGATCTTGCTTGATATATTTGCTCTCAGATTTTTGTATGCACAAGAGCTCAACAAAGAACGGAATGTGGTTGCAAGTAGGATCGTAGTGTCGCCAAGTACTCCAAAATCAATCATTAGTCATTAGGGTTTGACAATGAAGGAAGCATCTCCTTAAATAGAAGACACAATAAGAAATGGAGGGTTAAGATTGAGAGGTGTAAAAAGAGAGGTCGGCTAGGATTAGAGGGTAGGTAAAAGAAATAGCAAAATAATGAAAGAGGTAGGTAGTGTATGAATTAAGAGATGAATGACATGTGTCATGTGTAGAAAAAGATAATGAATGAATTAAATAAATAAAGATTTATTTAATTAATAGAAGAAGTAGGATAATTAAATAAATAAAATATTTATTTAATTTAGGAAAGGGATAATTTAAATAAATAAATGTATTTATTTAAATGAGAAATAAGGCTAGAAGAGGATAAATGAATTAATTAAATAAATAAAGATTTATTTAATTAATAGAAGAATTAGGCTTAGATAATTAAATAAATAAAATATTTATTTAATTAGACTTGACAATTTTAGGTGTCTACAACTACGAATAGAAATGCATCATAATTTTTAAAAGTACTTCATGCAAATACTTCATAGAGCTATTAAGATTGTCCACTCAAATCAAGAAACTTTATTTAAATTCAAGATATTATCCATACATCACAGGATACAATTGTAACATTCTTGTTTAAATGATGACCCATATCTCTCATATGAAAGACGACCCATGATTAAATTTGGTTCTAATAGAAAATTTGTTTCATTTGTAACTCCCTTAAATATTGACTTCTTCCTCAAAATAATAATACTTTCATCAAACAATCAAGTAGAATAATTCATATGTTTAATCTATGTATATTAATAGCTAAAAATTAAAGTAAACATGTGTCCTGTACAAGTCACAACAAAGTGTTTACATCATATTGCACTACTATTGAGTACATGTAATAGATTGAATAAGAGAAACTAGACAATCTCTTTTCGACACATGTTGAGAAAATATTAACACAATTTTTAATTGGCTAAGTATATATTTCCTAACAATTGTTTTGATAACAACTCTTTGTCATGCTCAAACTTTTGGGTAAAAACGCAACAACAAATTTTATTTTTTTAAAACAACATAAAATACTAAATATACTATGATAAAGATGAGATCAATAAGTTTATCTAAGCTAAAGGTTAACTCATGCATTAAAAGAATGGTTTCCTAAAATTAATTTAATTAACTCAACCATTATAGCGCTGACATCTTTAACAAGGAAATAATTCTCCCTAAGGGGTCATCACCACTTTGTTAATTAACAAATTAATTTACCCAACAATTTTTTAATTTTAAATCGAGAGATAATAATCTCTCCTAATAGTATTTAATTACTTCTGATATTAATAACATAAAAGCTAATACATATTCCATTGATTCAAAGATAACTAATCGAGAAAATGCAAATAATGTTTTAAAATTCGACTAATAAAGTTAACCAAACAAATATAATAATTTCCTAATAATTAACTCCACATTAATGTTGAATTAAATCCCCCTTAAATATGAAATATTTAAATATTTAATATTCGACCAATATTTACCCCTTTTGCCTAAAATTAAACATTTTACTTTTAGTAATATCCATTAATAAAATTTACCACAAAGAAATTAAACTTAAAAAATAAAAATAATATATATATATATATATAAATGCCTAATATAAAATTACATTTAAAGCTAATTACCCCTATATCAATAATAGGAATAATCATCTTAAAACAATAACTAAATTACAAATGGGGTTACCCATTTCAAATTTGAAAAGGTTTCCCCCCCTTAATTATTTTATTATTATTTTCTTTATAACCCTAACTAGGGTTTGTTTATCTTCAAAACTAAATCTTGTTTTCATTCTTACCAATATCTAACCCTAACCCAAAATTGGGTTAGGGCTTCTTTGTTACTAATATTTCTTTTTTGTTGGGTTTGTGTGTGCAGGTGTTGGCAACCATGGTGGCCGAAGGAATGGCAACAAATTTGTTTTACTTGATTGTCAGTTGAAGTTCATGGACTGCGCAAGTTTAAGTTTACGACGGCCATTGTGGATGCTACCCACAGAATGACCAAGGCCATGCCTATGGGTTGCGGTCGAGGCCGCCACTGTGGGTCGCGGCCCAAGTGCGGTTGCGGTCGCAACTCACAGAGACGGCCAAAGCCACCCCTATGGGTTGCGGCCTACAGTGCAGCCAAAGCCGCTATGTGGGTTTCCACCCACTGGGAGCTGTAGGCTTCGAAAGCCTCCTGACCTTCCCTTGCATGCTCTTTTTTGTTTTGTTTATATATATATACAATTGCAAAATACATTGTGTGCAAATATTAAATAAACCAGAATATTAAGCACAATGTATTTCCCTTTTTTCAGCTTATCAATATTTTATTATATATATATATATACATATATACATGTTTAATTTATTTTTCTTGAAAGAAAAGCAACAGCTTAGTTTTTAATTTAATTTTATTTAGAACACTAGCCATTAATTTAAATAAATAATATATATATATATATATATATATATATAGTTAAAGCAGGTTATTTTTTTTTTTTTACAAAACAGGATGGCTTATATTTAATATTCTTCTATTAACATGAAGTTCTCTTTTTTTTTTGAAATAACAATACCTAGAGTAATATATTTTCCAATACGTATGCATTTTCAGAAATATAAATTTAGCAGAAATGATTTAATTTATAGCCGCAAATAGACCTTCTTAATTTCTATTTGTTCAATAAACAACAAGATGCAAATGTAAGAATAAAATTCAACTCTAAGATGTCTATTAATTTTTTTGTTTAAACTATACACATAAATAAATATTTCTCTTTTATTAATAACTGCACTATTAACATTTAATTATTTTCATTTTTTTTTTAAGAGAATAACATAAAAGAAAAATGAAACAACTTTAAGCTACATATATTTTTCCTTTTTCTCTTTTCAACATGCATTCAATATTTACTTATTTAATAAATAAAAATAGAAAGCAAATTTATTTCCATCTTTCTCAAGCAATAAATAGATATAATGAAATAACTCAAGCCTTTATTTACTATTTATTTCTCATAATGAACTAATCAAATAAATGTATTTATTGCATCATGATTTCCTTCACAAAAATAGGAAGATTACAAAATCAAGCCTCTTCATCTCTACCAAATGAGGGCTTGCAAAATACATTTTTTTTTCCTGCAACTATATACAATAAAAATAGGATCATGGAATAGTTTCCCTTCCAATCTTTATTTCCAAGCAAACCTGCAATAACATTTGTAGGTTGTGACCATGGAGGTTTACCTCCCAACCTAGGCTAACATGAAGCCACCCCCGAGCTAGGAGAACCAAGGCTAAACGAGATACAATCATTGTAAACAATACACAAGAAGACTCACAACCATAGAACTCCAAACCCAAGGTTAAACAAAGTCACTAAGTGACTATTTATTTGAGGGGTGAAGGTGGACCAAGCACCTAGAGGAGAATATGCAAATAGGAGAACAAAATGCCTTTGCAAGGCTACCAAGTAGAATAACCACGAGTTCAAACTTGCCCCAACAAATATCCTTATGTCCCCCATGGTATACAAGCCCAAAAACTCACCTTATGACCCCCATTGCATAACATAAAACACATTGTAGCAAGGGTCCCATAACGCTTGTGTATCAATCTCTTCCAAAGAGAGTCTCTACACTCTTAGGTTGTCAAGCAACCCTTCACCCCCAAAGCTACTCTACCCTCCCAAGGGTGAGTATGGCCTTGAAACACCCAAAACATATAACTTGAAATAGGCAATACAAAGCACACAAGGAAGAACTCAAAACATCTTTCCAAGCCTACAAAGAAAACAACCAAAGAAAAGCACAAACAATCTTTTCACATTTACAATACAACATTTAAAAGGAAGTAATTCAACCAACCTTAAAAATCTGCAAATGGAAATGAGGAGAGTTGTAGGAGAGCTGCCTAATCCACTATTCTTTTTCCTTCTCAAGACTTAGCCGAAAATCAAACTCAAAAAAACCAGAACCAAAAACTTGAGCAAAAATTCTATGTCTCCAAATATAGAGAGTGAGTGATCAAAATTCTCCCTCTCAAACCATTCCCTAAGAAGACACTCCTCACTCTTTCCAATCCTCTTGGGAAGGGTGAGGGATTTTCATAGGTTGGTCTTCTCAACACCTTACAAGCTCTCTATCCAAGGCACCCTATAAAGGTCAAATAAAATGGGGAAGAGAAAATATCACTCATTAGGTAGGTTGTCTAACCTAAGTAAGATCCTCAAAAGTTGAAATTCGGCCATCTTGAAAAACTTAACTTTTGAGGTGACTAGACAGTCACCAGGGAGTGGACACATGGCTAAAATTGGCCTTTACCCATAGGTATAACATATGGCCCATTAAAAATGCTCCTAACCTAACCTTAGGAGTTAGTTTAACCCTCTAGAAACTCATCCAAAGTTTACCTACGGGTCAACCTTGAGTTGACCTTTCTAATGGCTCCCTATCCAAGACGTTCTTGGTACCATACTAGGATATTATGAAAAAGCATTGGTAAAACACATTCCCTCCAAGGGACATGTCACTGCCAACTCACTTTACAACACATGTGTCAAGTGACACCACAAAATTACACAATACTTAAATACACATGGCAATGTCTCTTTTTTGGGATTAGTAAATTTAACAATTTCAAATTAAACACACATCCAAGCATAAACATTTACAAATAAAACACATTTACACATGAGGTGTTGTCTCTCCAAATAGACAACCCTTGGCTTCACAAACACACATAGGTTTAGGCTTGATTCTTTGAATAGTTTCCATGGTCACATGGATCAGTTTTCCTGCACATCTCACTTTGCACATTACTAATTCCAATAATCACATATAATATTATCACATGAAAAGAATACAATTCAGACATTTGCATACAATTTCAATATTAATAATCAAGTTTCCAATTATGTAATAAAATCCACATAAAATAATATACTCAATGGTATCATTATAATCATCATGAAATTTAATCATTTATAAAGCATGCATCCATAATTTCTAGCATCAAAATAATGCTGCAAATCAGAGATAAGTGACATACACCATATCAAGATTATCCAATCACTGGATCATATAGAATCTATGTCCATAATGTATCAAAATAAAGTATCAATAATAAGTCTAAAACATGATAATAAATGCAATGCTATGATGACTCGGGATAGGGCCTCACACCCTCCCCCTCTAGGCATGAACTTCCTCCTGGAGTTCATCAAAAAGATGGGGGTACTAAGATCTCATCTGTACTGCATCCTCCCATGAAGCCGTATCCTTGTCATAACAATCCCATTGGACCCTAACCTGGTCCAACTCTCGACTTCGAAGAGCCAGTATCTAGCAAGCCAAAATGTGAATGGGCTTCAAAGCTAACTGCCCATGTGACTCCACCTGCAAGGCATCCCAATCTAGAATATGAGACTCATCATTGATATACTTTCTCACAACTGATACATGAAACACATCGTGGATGTGTGATAGGCTAGGTGGCAAAGCTAGATGATATGCAACTGGTCCTATTCTCTCAAGGATCTCAAATGGTCCAACAAAGCGAGGTGTGAGCTTAGAACCCTTTCCATAATGGATTGGACTCTTATGCGATCGCACTGTCAAGAAAACTTTGTCCCCAACCATGAAGCTACGATCTATCCTCTTCACATCTACATACTTCTTTTGCCTATCCTATGCCTCTCTAAGACATTGTCTAATCAAATCCACCTATTGCTCCATATCATGAACTATCTTGGGACCAATATCTACTCTATCTTCAATGTGGCCCCAACTCAAAGGTGTCCTGCAAGGTTTGCCGTACAAATCCTGAAGAGGTGGCATCCCCAAGGAAGTGTGATGCCCATTATTATAGGCAAACTCTACCAAATGAAGGTACTCTTCTCATCTGGTCTTATGATCCATGAAGTACATACATAGCATGTCTTCTAACACCTGGTTTACCCTCTCTATCTGTCCATCCATTTCTGGATGATAGGCTGTACTAAATTTGAGTCTAGTACCCATTGTTGCCTGTAACGCCTTTCAAAAGGAAGAAGTGAAGAGGGAATCTCTGTTTGAAATAATCTTGCGTGGAATGCCATGAAGTCTAACAATATCCCACAAGAATACTTGTGCCATTGCTGGTGTTGTGAAGGTAGTCTGAACTGGTGAGAAGTGGGCTACTTTGGTTAGCTTGTCAACCGCCACCATGATGACATGATGACATAGGAAGACCAATGACAAAATCCATCAATATGGTATCCCACTTCCACTCTGGTATCGCATGAGACTAGAGCAACCCACCTAAATGGTGGTGCTTTGCCTTGACTCTCTGGCACTCAAGGCATCAGGCTACTAGTACCACAATGGATTGTTGAATACCTGGCCAATGAAATACCTATCTTAAATCTACATGCATCTTCTTAACTCTGGGATGTGCCGCATAAGGAGCTCTATGAGCCTCCATCACAATGAAATCACACAATCCTCTGGAAGAAGGTACATAGATGCGCCCTCTATGGTGCAGTAATCCATCAAACTCCAATGAATAGTCTACATACTTCCCTTCCAGGGTCTCTTGAGATCGCACTACTTGGCATACCTCTAAATGCCACTCATCCTCTGGCAGTAGCTGCAATATACGATCTCTAAAATCTGTGTCTATAGACATGGAGCATATCTCATGACGTCTCATACTCAAGGCATCTGCAACTACATTTTTTCTCCCTTCATGTAATGGACATCAAAATCATATTCACATAAAAATTCCATCCATCTTCTCTAACAAGAATTTAGATTAGGCTGAGTGAATATGTAGTGCAAGCTCTGATGATCTAAATGAAGCTCAAAATGATGACCCAAAAGAAAATGTCTCCACCTCACAAGTGCATGCAACACTGCTGCAAGCTCAAGATCATGAGTAGGGTAGTTTAGCTCATGATTCTTAAGTTTCATAGACTCATACACTATAGCTCGACCCTCCTGCATAAGGACTGCTCCTAAAGCATCCAAGGAAGCATCTATACATACCATGAAGTCAGTTGAGGGATCTGGCACAAGAAGAATAGGTGCACTAGTGAGTTCCCTTTTGAGTTCCTAAAAGGCCCTCAAACACTTTTCTCTCCACTCGAATTTCTTTCCCTTTTGCTGAAGAGATGTAATAGGATGTGCAACCCTAGAGAACCCCTCAACGAAGCTTCTGTAGACCCTGCTAGACCCATGAAACTCCAGACTTCTATCACACTAGTTGGCGCTAGCCAATCCATAATAGCTCTGATCTTCGATGGGTCAACTGAGATCCCATCACCAGATATAACATCTCCTAGATATCTGACCTCTGATCTAAAGAATGCACACTTCGACAGACTGCCATACAACTGATTGTATCTCAAGCACTGCAATACCTACCTCAAGTGCTCCTCATGCTCCTTCTCATTCTGAGAATATATCAATATGTTGTAAAGGAACACAATCACAAATTGGTCAAGGAAAGTGTGGAATACCCCATTCATAAGACTCATGAATATAGTTGGAGAATTTGTAAGACCAAATGGAACCACGGTGAACTCATAGTGGCCATACCTAGTACAAAAAGCGGTCTTGTGGATATCGCTCTCTACAATCCTCAACTGATGGTATCTTGACTTCAGATATATCTTAGAAAATACTTTGGCATCCTGAAGCTGATCAAATAAGTCACTGATCCTGGGCAAAGGGTATTGGTTCTTGATGGTCACTTTGTTCAATTGCCTGTAATCCATACATAACCAAAGGGATCCGTCCTTCTTCTTTATGAAGATGATTGATGCGCCCCAAGGGGAGACACTAGGATGAATGTGACCTTTCTCTAAGAGTTCCTCAAGCTACATCTTGAGCTCATTAAGCTCATTAGTGGTTACCCTATATGGTGCTCTTGAAACTGGCTCAGCTCCTGGTACAAGATTTATGTGAAAATCAATCTCTCTTCTAGGTGGCATACCAAGTAGCTCGAAAGAAAATACGTTTGCAAATTCCTCAAGGATAGGATGATCATCTAGTGATGGTTCCTTCTCATCCTCTTCCTCTCTATCACTAATGGTGATGGCAAATAATTGGCACCCCTTTTGCATGCTCCGCTTAAGCTTTATAGTGGAAATCATACGAAGCGATACGGGTCTTTGAATCCCTGAAATTACTATGGAGGTACCCAGATCGTCCACACACTCGATCCTTTTCTAGCGACAATCCATCTTGGCTCTGTGGGCATATAGCCAATCCATGCCAAGAAAAATGCCATAAGATCCTAGAGGTGTGACTTGAAGGTCTACTAAGGTGGTTGTACTCCCAATCTGAAGCTGGCAGTCCCTAACCACTGACTCAATAGACACTCTATCTCCTGAAGCCAACTCCACTTCCCAACTAACACCTTTCCTAGATGCCAGTAGCCTGCAAAGCTCCACAACCAATGGAGATATAAAAGAATCTGTAGCTCTTGAGTCAAACAAGATAGAAACACTACTACCTCTGGTCATACCTGCGACCTCTATGACAATGGCCTAATGTTCTGTCTGGCGGTTGTCAACTGCTGTGAAGACTCTATGGGACTTACCTACGTCCCCAACTGTAGGCTCTGAATCTGCCATCTACTGACTACCTACCATCTGACCATGTGGACACTCTCTCACCATGTGTCCCATGGTCCCATAAGTGAAACAAGCACCATGTGTCTGAAACTGAACACCTTGTGGCCTAGAGTATCCTTGTCCTCCTATCATGCTTGATCCACTGAAACCACCCTTGGAGGACTGCTGAGTACATGCCGGAGGTGTGTATGGAACCTGTGGTCACTAATCATGCCTAAGACCCTATGTATGCCACTGCTTGGGCTTAAATCCCTGCTGAACCTGTGGAGGCCTTTGCCTCTAATTCTGCTATGGCTGCTACGGAGGAGGGGGTTTCAAGGACCCCAATGAATGTCTGTGGTTACCCTTCCACTAGGGTTTCTGAAACCCAAAGGACTGAGGTATAGGGTTTTGGTTCTGATGTCGATCCTATGTGTCCTGAGGTCTACCCAGAATCTCCTCTAATATCAAGGCCTTCTCCACGACAACCCGAAGGCTTCCTAGAGTTGCCACCCTAACTAGTCCTGCTATACCGACATTCAATCCTCGGATAAACCCATTGACGAGTAACTTCTCATCCTTCAGGTAGTCAACATAGGGTAAGAGCTCAAAGAACTTTCTCTCATACTGGGACATTGAGAGACCCTTCTGCTGAAGGTCATGAAACTCATCAATCCTACACTGCCTAAAGTTCTCTGATAGGTATCTGTCTCTGAATCTCTTTGTAAAGATGTCCCAAGTGACGATGTCAGCAACTATGTCATTCTTATACTCCTCTTGCCTCTACCATGTGGAAGTCATCCCTCTTAAAAGGTGAATAGAAATTCATGCCTTCAAATTTCTCTCATAGGGACGCAATCAAAAGCACCTCTCTAGACTTAATAGCCAAGCCTCAGCCTCTACCCCATCGGTAGATCCTGCAAATGATGGTGGTTGAAGACATAAAATCTCTTTGATTTGATCCCTGAGATCATGGTGTGCTCTCTCAAAAATTACTGGTGCCACAACTGGAGGTGCCTCAGGTAGATGGACCGACTCAGGCATATGCTCAACCTTGGCCTCTATATGGTTAGGAGGTGGACTCCTACTCCGCTCCCTAGCTGTAGATCTATGACTCTAGAAATCCGGTATTAAGTACAATGTATTTCCTTTTTTCCAGCTTATTAATATTTTATTTTATATATATATATATATATATTTTCTTCTATATAAAAGCAACATACATGCTTAATTTATTTTTCTTAAAAGAAAAACATTAGCTTATGTTTTTTTTTTTTTTAAAACACTAGCCATTAACTTAAATTATATATATATATATATATATATATATATATATATATATATATATATATATATATATATATATATATATATATATATATATATATATATATATATATATATATATGTTATGATATATATAGATATGTGTGTGTGTGTGGTTAAATCTGCATTTCCATTACTTAGAGCAGGTTATTTTTTATTTTTTTACAAAACAGGATGGGTTATATTTAATTTTCTTCCATTAACATGAAGTTCTCTTTTTTTTTTGAAATATCAATACCTAGAGTAATATATTTTCCACTACGTATGCATTTTCCTAAATATAAAATTAACAGAAATGATTTAATTTACAGCTGTAAATAGACCTTCTTAATTTCTATTTGTTCAATAAACAACAAGTTGCAAATGTAAGAATACAATTCAACTCTAAGATGTCTATTAATTTTTTGGTTTAAACTATAGAGAAAAATAAATATTTCTCTTTTACTAATAACTGCACTACTAACATTTAATTATTTTCATTTTTTTTTTTTTTTTAGAGAATAACATAAAAGCAAAATGAAACAACTTTAAGCCACATCTATTTTTCCTTTTTCCCTTTTCAACATGCATTCAATATTTACTTATTTAATAAAAAAAAATAGAAAGCAAATTTATTTCCATCTTTCTCAAGCAATAAACAGATATAATGAAATAACTCAAGCCTTTCTTTACTATTTATTTCTCATAATGAACTAATCAAATAAATGTATTTATTACATCATGATTTCCTTCACAAAAATAGAAAGATTACAAAATCAAGTCTCTTGATTTCTACCAAATGAGGGCTTGCCAAATACATTTATTTTTTCTGCAACTAAATACAATAAAATAGGATCATGCAATAGTTTCCCCTCCAATCTTTATTTCCAACCAAACCTGCAATAACATTTGTAGGTTGTGACCATGGAGGCTCACCTCCCAACCTAGGAGAACCAAGGCAAAACGGGATACAATCATTGCAAACCATACACAAGAAGACTCACAACCATAGAAATCCCAACCCAAGGTTAAACAAAGTCACTAAGTGACTATTTCTTTGAGGGGTGAAGGTGGACCAAGCACCTAGAGGAGAATCTACAAATAGGAGAATAAAATGCCTTTGCAAGGCTACCAAGTAGAATAACCACAAGGTCAAACTTTCCCCAACAAATATCCTTATGTCCCCCATGGCATACAAGCCAAAAAACTCCCCTTATGACCCCCATTGCATAACATAAAATGCATTACAACAAGGGTCCCATAACCCTTGTGTATCACTCTCTTCCAAAGAGAGTCTCTACACTCATAGGATGTCAAGCAACCCTTCACCCCCAAGGCTACTCTACCCTCCCATTGGTGAGTATGGCCTTTAGACACCCAAAACATATAACATGAAACATGCAATACAAAACACACAAGGAAGAACCCAAAACATCTTTGCAATCCTACAAAGAAAACAACCAAAGAAAAGCATAAACAATCTTTTCACATTTACAATACAACATATAAAAGGAAGTAATTCAACGAACCTTAAAGATCTACAAATGAAAATGAGGAGAGTTGTAGGAGATCTGCCCAATCCACTATTCTTTTTCCTTCTTAAGACTTAGCCAAAAATCCAACTCAAAAATACTAGAACCAAAAACTTGAGCAAAATTTCTATGTCTCCAAAAATGGATAGTGGGTGATCAAAACTCTCCCTCTCAAACCATTCCTTAAGAAGACACTTCTCACTCTTTCCAATCCTCTTGGGAAGGGTGAGGGATTTTCATAGGTTGGTATTCCCAACACCTTACAAGCTCTCTATACAAGGCACCCTAAAAAGGTGAAAGAAAATGGGGAAGAACAAATATCACTCATTAGGTAGGTTGTCTAACCTAGGTAAGATCCTCAAAAGTTGAAATTCGGCCATCTTGAAAAACTCAGCTTTTGAGGTGACTAGGCAGTCACCAGGGAGTGGACACATGGCTAAAATTGGCCTTTACCGATAGGTATAACATATGTCCCATTAAAAAATCTCCTAACCTAACCTTAGGAGTTAGTTTAACCCTCTAGAAACTCACCCAAAGTTTACCTACGGGTCAACCTTGAGTTGACCTTTCTAATGGCTCCCTATCCAAGACTTTCTTGGGACCATACTAGAATATTAAGAAAAAGCATTGGTAAAACAAATTCCCTCCAAGGGACATGTCACTGCCAACTCACTTTACAACACGTGTCAAGTGACACCACAAAATTACACAATACTTAAATACACATGGCAATGTCCCTTTTGTTGAATTAATAAATTTAACAATTTCAAATTAAACACACATTCAAGCATAAACATTTACAAGTAAAACACATTTACACACAAGGTGTTGTCTCTCCAAATAGACAACCCTTGGCTTCACAAACACACATAGGTTTAGGCTTGATTCTCTGAATAGTTTCCATGGTCACATGGATCAGTTTTCTTGCACATCTCACTTTGCACATTAGTAATTCCAATAATCACATATAATATTATCATATGAAAAGAATACAATTCAGACATTTGCATACAATTTCAATTATAATAATCAAGTTTCCAATTATCTAATAAAATCCACATAAAATAATCTACTAAATGGCATCATCATAATCATCATAAAATTTAATCATTTATAAAGCATGCATCCATAATTTCTAGCATCAAAATAAAGTACTGCAAATCAGAGATAAGTGACATACAACATATCAAGATTATCCAATCACTGGATCATATAGAATCTATGTCCATAATGCATCAAAATAAAGTATCAATATTAAGTCCAAAACATGAAAATAACTGCAATGCTATGATGACTCAGGGTAGGGCCTCACACCCTTCTTGATGTCATTATTTATATTGTAATCAATTATAGCTTAGCTTAAAAAATGTTGGGATTAAGGTGCCTCAACCTTAGAGTCCTAACATGTTGAATTATTTAATTAATTGTTGCATATATTGTTATATCCTATGTTTCTTGTCATCTCTTTGGGACCTTTTGGTCAGGTGGCATCCCACATGGAATGTGAGTGTATGATGTGGATTGGACTGTTTTCTAAGAATTTTGTGCACACTTTGGAGTTCCTATTTTTTAGGGAAGTAGTGTCATAATATGCTATGTTGGGACTATGAAAATTTTCTATTATGACTATGATAGTTATTAGTTTAGTGGAAGATTCATGAGGAGTAAATATTTTAGTAGCTATCATTTATCGTGTGTGATGGTGAAAAATTGGATTGGGTGGTTTAGGACCTAAACCCACTTTCCTCCACATATTGGAATACAGAAGATCCTAAGGAAGTGATTCAATTTGACTAATTCTTGTGAAAGAGAGTCAAAGAAAATTTTTAGGGTTCCTATTCCTTCGCTACTATGAAAGGGAACTGAGCTAAATGTGCAATAATGATGAACAAAGCTAGATTGATGAATGAAAGTGATGATATAAACTGAAATAACAA
Source organism: Cryptomeria japonica (assembly GCF_030272615.1). NCBI lineage: Eukaryota > Viridiplantae > Streptophyta > Pinopsida > Cupressales > Cupressaceae > Cryptomeria > Cryptomeria japonica. The sequence goes on along the minus strand of NC_081413.1, from coordinate 585,417,307 downwards.
CTAAATACAAAACTAAAACTAAGGTACAAACTACAAAACTAGAAATCACACTCAAATGTGCACCTCATATCAGAAACTAAGTTGGAATGAGCCGGACCAGAGCGCCCTATTACCAAACTGCACTGTACTTCTGGAAACTACAAACTAAGATATTAGAACACCAAACTACCAAAAGAAACCTGCAAACTCAAAGGACTAGGGCATTGGGCACCTTGGTCTCAGCAAACTAATGTTTTTTTCTAGCTCTAGGTCTACACCAATGAATTCTATCTTACCAAAAGTCTGTTGCTCCATTGGAATCCTTCAAATGTGCCTAAAAGTTGGAAAATTGTGTATGGGTGGCTATATAGGGTTTTGCCTTAGTCAAACCCCTTGTTTTGATGAAATTTCCACCTGCACAAATAGCCAATAGTATATTGAAATGTGTGTGTGCTAGAATATTATGTGCTTACAAGATCATAAATGAGCTAAAATGTAAGAATTAGAGTTTTATCCTACATTATGAGCATAAAACCCTAAGTGAATGTAAATGCTTCAAATCACAAATACAATAAGGGATCTAAAGCACGAATATAAATTTGAAAAAAAATATTGTGAAACTCACAAAGAGATATGAAAATAACATGAAACCATACCAAACCCTAAGGGAGAGGTACAAGCGGACCAATAGTTGGTGATCTCCTATTATTCTTCAATATCTCCAAAGCTTCAATCGATGATGAGAATGGTTGATGAAGACTTGATAGATGCTTGAATTTCTGGTTGAAGATTCCACATAACCTATACTTTCACTTCATAAGATGCTCCTTCAATTTCTTGTAGATGGATCCCTAAAATGAGGAAAGGAAAGGCTATATGTATGAAACCCTAACTTTGTTTTTGATCATAGGCCAATCTTAAAATGATATAATTTCACAAGTCAGATTTAAATATTATAATGTCACCTAAACATGATCGCAAAATTAAGGGAGAAAAAGTTAGGATCATGGTGGTATAGCCACCACCATGGTCCGACCAACTTTTTTCCAAATATTTAGGGATGCAAGGTGTAGACACCTAAAATTAATTAAATCAATATTTAATCAATTTAAGCTTCTAAAGTCCCTCAGTGTTAATTAAACCTAATTCTTATTCTTCTCAGTGTTAATTAAACCTAATTTAATTAATACTGTCACTATTGTCCAATAATTAATTTATCAAATAAATTAATTATTTCCCTATTCTTCTAAAGTCCCTCCAATTATTATTTCCTCTAAACCCACTCAGTTAATTAATTTTAATTAATTCACCTAGTCATGTGATTCCTACAAATCACTTCTCTTAATCCCCACTTAGCCTAATTAATTCTTCTATAATCTCTCATAATCCCACTTATCATTATTCTCCAATTTTAAATTCCCCCACTCATGTCACGTCAATCTTGAACCTCTCAAAGAAATTCAAATTTCTTTGAATCCTCCTATGCATCTTCATTCTGAAATTCAAATCCTTTCCCCCCCTTTTCCTAAGGAATTTTATCTTCCCTTTTATTTCTCTAATGCATCCTTGATCCATGTCCACTATCTTGAATCAATCTTAGCCTTTCATAAGCAAATCAATCCCGACCCTCCATTGGCCTCCTCCAATCTATAAATTGGAGCATCTTTCCTTCTCAAGGGGAGTCTTCCATTCTTCTATCCTTATGCTGTCAATTTCTCCTCCTATCATATACTTTCATAATCCTCTATCAAATCCATCTATCCATCATCCAAATCCAAATCCTCAATCCATCAATCTTGTTGAGCACTTGAGAGTAATCTACATCCACAACAAGAAAACAAGCACAACAAGTGGAGCAATCAATGGGGTGCCTTCACTTCATCAAGCTCAATCCGAGGAAGAAGTGGAAGCTCGTGAAAGTATAATGGTGTTTTGGCTAAGTTTATTTGAATGTTTGTCTTTATTTGTGTTTTAACTAATGATTTATCATTGTGCTATCTTTCCCTTGGTTCATTTTGGCATGCTCAGTGGGACCCACATCCCTAAATTTAACATTTTTTACCAAGTTATTGCAAGTTTTTAGTCACAAGTGTCGGAATAGCATGAGCGGCATGGGTTCAACACAAGAAATAGGGCCTTTGACGGGTGCACACATGCTTCAGCATGTCTGATTGAAATTCAATTTTTTTCTAATCCACCTTTTTTGCAGGTCTGCCAACCACCGCAATAGCTGCGGGAACAATGCGTCCACCTGCAACATTTCTCCATTAACCTTCATGTCCTTATTTCTATTCATTTTATTTTCTGTCTTATAATAAGTCATATAAAAACACATAAATGCCAAATAATCTAAAAAAAAATAAAATTAGTTAAATCTCTTTATCTAGCCTTTGTTTTTTTAGAAGCGCCACTTTAGTGCGAGCACTCCGAGAATATCCTGCTCATTTTCAAAATTTCAATTTTCAAATTTCTGTTTAACTGCTAACTTGCCTTTCTATTAGGCATGAGTGCACTCGCTTTAGCATGACTGCCATTCAACTAGCACAACCGACTACAGGTATAATCCGTTCTTTTTAGGAATTTTTCTCATTTTATGTATTTTCCTTTTTTTTTGGCTTTCTGACCCCCAACAGTGCGTACGCAGGCATTTGAATGCTTGCATAGGCGCTTCAACATGAGTGTCTATAGAACAACATGAGCATTGTTTCTGTAGAGTTTTGTCTATTGACCGATTTTTTGAGTTTTTTAGGTCTTATCTGAGCGGCCCAGGACATATTTTGAGACTACTAATCCGTTGTTTTGTAGGTTGCCTAAGGAGATACAAATAAACATTATGTCTTTTTAATCATTTTCTTAGGCACTTAAATTTCATTGGGTAAAAAGAGCAATTTCTTTATGTGTTTGAGGAAAGCGTAGAGGTTGGAGAGTATTCTCTTGTCTATCTAGACAATCGGAAATCCAAACCCTTGAAAATTTTCTTGTTTGCTTGTATGCTTTTACCCTTAGTAGGCTTGCCCTCCTGATTTGGCCCAAGTGAGTACGAGTAAAACCCAAGCATTCCAACTCACTATAATAAATAGGTCTTTTGAGATGAAAATCACAGAGGACAGAGCTATTTGATTTTATACTCATATCGAGCACTTTGTAGGGCCCCTTGAGGTCTAAATAATGCTTGCATGACTACCATTATGATTTGTACTTTGTAGGGCTATAGGCCATAATTGTGCTTGTGCAACTACAAGGGTTAGTCTTCAAACAAAAATCCTTATTAAGAGCCCTAGGAATAGAAGCCACCTAGTTCACCTGCGAAAGGTGGATAATCTTTGTGCAAGGGGGATAGTAACTCCCCCAAGAGACTTTCCATATCGTGCCCCCATTAGCATTTGAAGTCAGATAATACAATGTTGAGAATTCATTGTGTGAGATTCAGTGACCATATTCTGATTAGCTATTGGGTTCGTACTTGAGTCAACAAGTAAAGATTTTCCTCCTCATCCAACTTCCTAGGATAATGCATTGTGTGGTCAATGTGTGTTCATTGCTTGATATATCTTGCCAAGTCCATCCTTCCTCTAGCCAATCAATCCTCCCTCTTTCAAAATTCCATCTTGTCATCATCAAATCCCTAATCCATTTCTATCTATCCAAAGAATTCTCCAATCCCAAATCCACTTTTATCAATTCAAATAATCATCCTTCCTCAACCAACATTTTTGTCCAAATCACTCATCCAACTTTGGGTAGCCTTCCCCTTTCTTCTTCCTATTATCTACCCATTCTTCCATAATCATTCTCCTTCTAATCGAATCAAATCTCCAAAATTCCAATCAACAAATCAATCCAGCTTTCTAATCCAGTTATCCAATCCCCCATCAATCAATCATCCAATCCTTTAATCCAATCCAATCCAATCAAATCAAATCCAATCAAATCAAGTCCTAATCCAAGGACCAATCCAATCAAATCAAGTCCAATCCAAATCAAGTCAAATACAATCAATCATCAATTCAATCCATCATCATTCGAAGCCAATTTCTAATCCTCATCTCAATTTAACATCATCTTCATCATCTTTCTCCTTCAAAACATATTCATCCAATTCCAATCTAGTCCCTCATTCTCAACATGGCTACCTAGGATTTCAAAGCTTGGTATGAGAAGATGCTCATGAAAGTTTAGGAACCACCTCAGTTTGCCTACCAAGTCAATCCCATAACCTCCTATCCATCTATCATATCCCCATCTATTTCATCTCAGCACACTATATCCAATCCTAATCTATATCATATCTCTTATCCTTCCTCTACCTTTGACAAGGAAAATCCATCTTATCCCCCATCCATATCTCTATATTATCCCTCATCCGCATATATACCTTCATCTCCACTCCCATCCATATCACAATGCCCATTCTTTTACAACACATTCATTACCTCTACTCCCCATACAAATCCTTTACTCCATAGTCCTCCAAGCCTTAATCTTAATTCCCTAATCCATTATCCCAATCCTCCATCTAATCCTAATCCTCCAAAATCTGTATTATCCATATCCTCCAAGTCCATCATCCATAATCTTATTCAAGACAGGCTAGCAAAGGAGACAAAATCCCCACCTCAAAACAAAGTTTCCAAATCTCCTCAAGTCCTCCATCAACCTCCGTCACCTCCACCTCAAAACAAATCCCAATCCCCCGCACTTCAAGATACCCCCATTCCTCCATCTACTCACATTGAAGCTTCTGTATTCTCCTCCATCACACAATCCCCACAACTCCAAACACGCCAAAAGCTTGTTCCAAAGCATGCTAGCATAGAATCCTATCCTAGGGTGCCCAACATTCATGTCAAATTGTTTTAGGCTTGACTTTTGGGAGATAGATATACAAGACCTTTGTACTATGTCCCTACCCCTCTTTGTTAGACTTAGACATCTTTAAACTAGGGCACCTTACACTTTAATCAAACATATTTTGCTCCAATTTTTAGATCCAAGTGCCCCATTGCATCTCTTTTCTAGATCTGGCCTATTGTATATGTTATTTATTTTATAATTTATTGTTATTGTTGAAAACACTCATTTTGTCATCATTAGTCCTAGATCAGATATCAATCTCAATTCCATTGAAAAAAAAGGAACATAATCACAATGTTAGGTTCTCATATCAAGACTATAGTTGAACCTATTCATGTTCCTAATGATACATCATGGACATTTGAGGTCTTAGTTTTCATTCATAGGCAAAAAGCCATCAATGCCAATAGAAAAATCTCCATTGCCATTAGTATTGTTTCCATCTCCATTTCCAAAGCCTTCATTGCCATCATCAAACCCTCCATTTGCATCACAAGAGGAAGAGGAAGGAGAGCCCATGATAGATAGTATTGAACCCATCTCCATCATTTCAAGAAGCATCTAATGTCATGATCATGAAGAAAAACTATTTAGAACCAACATTTAATGTAATGGCATCAAAATTAAAAAGTGATGTATAACAATAAAATATTTAATATATTTTCCAAAATAAATAAAAAAACAAAAGAACTACCTTACATATTGATTTTTCTAAATTTAAAAATTATGTATAAAAGTAAAACAAATGAAAAAGAAATATATTTTCAAGTAAAAATAAAGTAAACAATATAGATAAAAATAAAATAGAATGTTTTTAAATTAAAAAAAGAAATATATTCATATTTTGTATAATAAATAAAATAATTCTTAAATAACTCAAACTTCATATTAATTTTCATTTTTAAAAATAAACATATTTAAAATATCTATATTTATTTGTTGTAAGTTGTAAGAAAAAATTAACAAATATTAAAACAAAATTTATTTTAAAATTATCATGAATATTTCATATTAATCTTTTTTTTAATAATAATATTATTAATTTCAAAAATAGTAGAGTTAGTGTTTGGTTCGATTAACAAAACTTCTGTGATAGACACGAGATAAGGTCATGAAATCTAGTCTCCCCAACCTACATGATACCAAAAAATCGTTCCAACTATAAAAAATAAATAAATAAATAAAAACTTTAAAAATAATGATGCACTCCTAATTAATATGACACATGAACTACCTATAATAAAATAAGCTTTGTTTCCCAACCAAAACAATTGATAGAGATGGCTACGACTATTCAAAGTTCAATTATGATTTCTATACGTAACATTTTTTCTCAACCAAGAAAGGGAGTAATGTTCACGTGATATGGAAGATTAACACCGTCAAGGTTTAAATTAATACAAATTGTCTTTATTTAGTTTAACACTTAAATAGTCAAATATTATTTTAGAATCGAGGATCGACAAGGATGCTACAAAGAGGTATGATTCTTGAGAAACTAGAGGGAATCAAATAATCTTTGACTCCCAAAATAAACCTCACTTCAACCTCATGTTGATGTGCATCAATGACTACCTAAAACAAATAAGGCACACATGCCACTATTGGATCATTACAAGGCTAAATATGAGAAACAAGTCTTACAACTAGTACAAAATGAACCATGAAGTCATACTCCACTAAGAGTATACACTATTTTCTCACAAGTAACAAATACTCCTAACATAGCTGAATCCAAACACCTCAATGAAAATAAATTTTTTGAATAATGTCCATGATGATTGAAAGGAAAACCAAGGTTGCCTTCTAGTATAATAGTCTCCTTGACACATCCCAAAGACATACAATAGCCACAACACTTCAACAATCAAAATAAAACATATGGGGAGTACCTTTGAGTGGAAATATTTATGCTTTGCCCACATCATAGCACCTTGTAGGATATAGATTCCCCATTAAACCATTTTGAATTTACAACCCCTGAGAGAAAACCTAAGGAAAAGGATACAGTAACTTATGTAACTTATGTTTGGTGAAGTGTGTTTGTGTTCTGCTATATCTCTACCATCTTGGTCAATAGTATCCCCCTAGAAAAGCTACTGTAATTGCAAGAATCCTAGGAGAATCCCACCAGATTCTCGTACAACATCAAAAGAAGTTGTGTATGATGAATTATGCGTCTGTTTTTATTGACAACTGTGAAATTTAGAAAAACAAGTTTTCTTTTCCTATCAAAACAATTGATAGAGATGGCTAAAACTATTCAAAGTTCACGTGATATGAAAGCTTACCACTCTCCTAGGTAAAAAATTTACGATAAAGCAATTGTAAAGGTTTTATTTAAAGTATCTAATTTAATACTTATTAGTCAATAGTATTTTTTTTTTTCATTTTTAATGTAAACAAAGCAATAGTCAATGTTTACAAAAAAAAAAATTGTCTTTCATTTAAGGATTATCTAATTTAATATTGTAATAGCATTTTCTTTTCCCATTTTTTATGGAAAAGATATAATTTTAGTACTTTATATTAGTTAATGTTTTTCATATTAAAAGCAGCCAAAACTAGGGGGCTGACCTAGATATAGTCAAGATAACAACAGATACACAATTGCTAGCAGAGAAACAACAAAATCATAGCCTCCTAAACTTTCCTCTATCAAAAACTTTAAACATACTACGCATATTAACAAAGTATATACAAGTCTTAGCTAAAATATGCCACATGGGGCAAAAGATAGTTAAGTTTAGGGTTAACCAGTAACCATAACTATAAGCTGTAAGACCATTATGGCCATTCAAAAAATCAAAAAACCATTCCATAGCAAACAAAGTTACTTCTTTTTGCCATGGCTCCTCTTGGGGAGGAGCTTCCTTGCCCATTCTTAGGTGAGAAATCTGAAGAGGTCTTTGTAGTCCTCATCCTCCTTTCCTTTTCCTTTGAGGGTGTTTTCCTGTAAGAGACATAGAGTGGTCGCACAGCTATGCATGACATTCAACGCAAACCTAGAGACATCATGTAGCTTATTCTCAATGGCATCTATTCTCTTGGCGATTTCTTGCAAATTCTTTTCAAACCTGAGAGTAGGGGATGAAGAGTTTGCCCACAATTTGGGACTAGCATCTGGGCTCTATATTACTTAATGTTATTATTATTTGTCAAAGGAAGTTATTCAATAATATTTTTTTAGTTTTAATTAAGATATAAAATGAGTTAAGCAAATCTAAATTAATTTCAAAATTTTAATTAATAATAGTAGCTTTTATGTAGAAGGTTCTATGTCAAATTTCATTTTTAGAGATGTAGAAATAGCATTAACACTAATGCATGGTCTTTTAGAAGCTTTAGTGCATTTGCAAGGATTATAGCCAAGTCCAAAGGCATAACTGTGAAAATTAGTCTCTAGAGGAACTTTTATCCCTTGTTCATGAGTGCCACAACCATTTCCATGATACCCATGCTTAGCAAAAATGCGAAAACCACGACCATAACGATCAGCCATTTCAGAAAGAGAAGGTGGTTTTTCATAAGACAAAGAATCAAACTCTTCATAATTAGAGGTGTGAGGAGAAGAATTTTGAGAAGCAGCCACAAAATTATTACTCATAGGTTCAGGTAAGATTGACTGATTTTTAGCTTCTTCCTTCTTTTCAACCTTAAGCTCTCTAGAAGGAACCTTATATTCACCTACAAAGGTGGGATTGAAATCAAGAGATCCCCAATCGTCTTCTGCGAGAACCTTCTCAGGATCAAAATCTTTCTTATGTGTAGATTCAAGTCGAGAAGAATCTTCTTCAGGAGCTCCAGACTCATCCAAAGAATTTTGATCATCAGAGAGCGAAGATTCATCAATAAGTATCTTGTTTAAAGAGTCATCACTAGACGAGGATGGCTTAGAAGAACCCCCTTTGGAAGTAGATGTTTGTAGACAAGCTTGGAAATTAGTATCACCTATCAAGGTATATGTCTTATTGTTATAGATAAATTTAACTTGTCTATGCAATGTAGAGGGGATAGCTTGCATACTGTGAATCCAAGGCCTCCCTAATAACAAGTTGTATGTTAAATTTCCCAACATAACATGGATAGGAGTAGGCAAAGTAATAGGTCCTACTGTGAGAGGTAAGGTGATAATACCTAATGAAGTCTTAGCCACATTGTCAAAGCCTCGAATGGGATGAGAGTCAGGCTCAATGAGAGATGTATCCACATTCATTTTATGCAATAGATTAATGCTACACACATTAAGGCCAGAGCCATTATCTACGAGTGTTCATCTTATAGCAGTGTCTTTCATGATAACCACAATCATCAAGGGATCATATTGTTGTTGAATTTCACTAGTAGGCAACTCATCTTGGGTAAACACAATTTGAGCTTTAGGATTCATCACAGAGTTAACTAAAGATGCTATATTACTAGATGTATTCGGTGGAGGAACATTCAAATCTTTCAAGGCATCTTGTAACATTCCATGATGAGTGGAAGAAGTTTGAATCAAATCCCAAAGGGATATCTTAGCAGGGGTAGCTTTAAGTTGTTCTATGAGATCATATTCCTTACCCATAACTTGGGAAATACGGGGAGCTTGTGGAAGAATTGGTTGAGGATTAGGAAGAGAAACTAGAATAATGGGAGGAGGATTAGGCTGCCTATTATTTCTGGTGTGATAAGTATGGGCAACCGCATGATAACTCTCTCTAGTTAATTGCTTGGCATAACTATAAGGACTTATAGGTTTTCTTCCTTGCACGATGATAATTGGTTTATTCGGAGTATGAAAGGAATCATGATCATACCTCCTTGGACAGTAAGGAGAGGTGATTTAGGAACTTGAAAGGTGGGAGAAGGATAAGCACCTTGGACTTCAAAGAGAGGCTTGTTATGCTCATTCAGGTTTATCATGTTAACCAATTTAGAAGTCTTGTTCTTATTTAAAGATTTCGATAAAGCCACAAAGTCATCAAGAGAATCATCCAACAAAGCATGATCATATCAATTAAAAGGTCTATCTTTTGATTCAAAAGGAGACATCTCCTCATAGAGGGGATTATTGAACACAACCATGTTACTAGATTCAGTGGAAGAGTTGATAGGAATGTACCCTTGAGAGGAACCATTCGACTTATCTTTCTCATCACATCTAAATGGCATAGTAACAAGGTTTATGAGTTTTTGGTAAAATGAAGGTTTGGCATATTTAGGGTTCAAAAACTCATCTAAAACTTCATCTAATTCATCTTGGCTATACTCATAATAATCATCAAAAGCATGAACATTTTGCAAATAAAAATCTGACATTTTGAAATAAAGGTTGCATAAAATTTAAACACACAATGCAAAGAAACACACTTTTTTTTTTCTTTTTAATGAAAATGAAATGAAGACACACTAAATCTAGATCTAGATCTAACAAATGCAATGCAAGAGGAAGCAATGATGGATTCATGTCGGGTTCACCAAAATGTGTAGGGGAAAAAGCGAGACTAGGTTAACATGCCCTAATCCCACCTTTTGACACACATTACGGAATACGAAAGAGCCTAGAGGTATCACACAATTGGCTACTTCTTTTTGTGAAAGAGAGAGCCACGGGCTACCTATTAGGATTTCTATTCGTTTGTTGAAATTGAAAGATAAAATGATGCAAGTTCAAGTCCTAATCCCAAAATGCATGTACAAATGAATAACAAGATTGCAGAATTGAGATTAAATAATGAACAACTGTAAATAAAAGGATGAAATAAGAATGCAGATGCGTACCTAGAGTCAAAATCTGATTGAAAATGTTTGGGACGGGGGCGCGGGCGCCACTGTCCTGATACAGTGCCAGAAACTACTCCTGAAACTGCTGTCTTACACTCTGAAAACTGTCGAAAATGTTGTCTGTCAGGAGGACCAGGGCGCCCAGCGCCTCTGTCCCAAGGACTAGGGCGCCCAGTGCCCCTGTCCTGGTAGGACCAGGGTGCCCCACGCCCCTGTCCAGGTCTTTTACTCTGCAATTTGGTGTGGAGTGTTGTCTCGACCTGCTTTTCCCGGACTTGTCACCTGCGGCGTCGTCCGAGTCCCGAAACCTGCACTTATATCTGAAAAGGGTATGGGCGGCTATATAGGGTTTTGCCTTAGTCAAACCCCCACTTTGGTGATTTCCACCTCCATGAATAGCCAATTTGTATTGTAAAATGTATGGTGTGTGCAGACCTAGTGTGTGTGCAAGGTCCTAAAATGCAAGCAAGCAAACTAGAGCAACCTAGAAAGTAAACCCTAATTGCTTGTAAATGACGATGTAAATGCTCTAAATCAAGATGCAAAGTGATCTAAAGCATGAATAAAGGATATATTGAAGCTTATGCAAAGACATGAAAACAACATGAAATCATACCCAACCCTCAAGGGAGGAGTACAAGCCAATCTTCAGTCGGTAATCTCCTATTGTTCTTCAATGTCTTCCAAGCCCTAAATGGATGAATGAAATTGATAAATGCTTGATAGAGGGATGTTGAATATTGTTGAAGTCTTCAAAGATCTGCTCTTTCGCTACATATGAGGTTCCTGAAAACAAAAATCAGATCCTTTCAAATGAAGAAAGAGAGCTCTTATGTATGAAACCCTAGATCGTAATTTCATCTTTTGGCCGACCTAGAGATTGAATTTCTCGCCAATTTCTTGGGGTTAAGCTTTATTTTATGATTGGATTGTGCTCCTAAAATTTTGGGAAAAATGTCCAGGACCATGTGCACTCCGGGCGCCACGGTCCCGACAACTTTTCACCAAATTTTCAGGGTCGTCGGATATGATGATTTTAGAGAGAATCCCGAAGTTACAGGTGATTTCGAGATATTTTGACCCCCGAAACCAAGCCCCCAAGTTCAAAATAGGACTTAATTAGGGTTTTTGATTGAGTGATGTATTGGAGGAATAAAATGAAAAGGGCACGCTTTAACGAAAGGGCCCAACTTTATGATGTAGAGGACGATGAAATAGGACCTTAGACCTAATTAATTTGATTAATTAAGTGCTAAAGGAGAAATGCAATGCAAAATGTAAAATTCACCAAGGTGGGTGCTAAACTAGGTGTGAAATTGTACCACCCTAGCAAGTGCGTACAATTTACGACGCTACAGAGTGAAATCGCTTGGAGTCCTATTATTCGATCGGGGTGGTCGTCCCTAGATTGAGACATTGTTGTGAGGTTTTTGAGATTGATTTGAATTGTTTTGATTGTTGAATTGATGAATATTGGTGGTGGATTTTGGGGGAGTGGCCACGGTTTGGACCCACTTTGCATCAGTTACACCATCATTGACCATGTTTTTATTTTTAGCCCAGAATTTTGGCTTGTCATTATGATAAGAGGAAGAACTTTGTGATGACTTCTGGTAATGTTTCAAGGTTCCTTCCTCCAACAAGACATGTTCGAGGGCGAGGCCCTTATCGGTCAATTTTTGGAAGGATTTGATACATTGAGATATTAAAGGTCTTGAAAGTTCAGGCACCAAGTTCTTTTGAAATAGTTCAATTTGATGTTGTTCTGGCATGTCCCACTAGAATTTTTTGATAAGATGTCTCCATCTTTGTAGGAAATTGGCGAAGGTTTCTCCAGGCCTTTGTTTTGTATTACATAGGTCCATCATAAAAACATCATTACCCATGTTGTATGCATAGTGGGCCACAAATTTTTCTGCCAAGTCTAGAAAAGATACAATGGAACCTCATGGTAAAGATGAGAACCATGCCAGGGCATCTCCCATGAGACTCTTGGGAAAGAGTCTACGAAGATAAAGGTCACTATAGGAGACTTCTTGGCATAAGATGTGGAATTCTCGGACATGGTCGCGGGGGTCTCCTTTGCCTTCATACTTGGTGAATTTAGGGATCTCAAATCCCAGTGGATATGGTGCAACTGATATAGATGGGTCGTAAGGACAAGGGAAAAACTCTTCGAATGAGTAAGCTTTCTTTTTATTAGTCTTTTCTTTCATGTTTTTGATGATATTCTTCATGTCTTGAATTTCCTTGATGAGGTCTTGTTGTGGACTTTGATATTGATGGATTGTATTTGCCCCAAGAATTGGATGAACCAAAGAAGGTGCACCACCACCAATATATTGATATGATGAGGAGGTGGGAATGTGGATGTGATGAACGATGTCGCTAGGGTTTGTGTGATAGTTGGTTGTGGTCCGCCAATTATTGTGACGGGATTGAATGCGGTCTGGATAAAATTTGTGACATTGTTGGGAGAAAGGGAAGTTTGTGGAATAGAAATATGTGGTTCAATAGAAGGAGACGGTATAGAAGTTTGTTGGAGAATGGATGAGATTGGATTTGATAGTGGTATGGATGGTAAGGAGGAAGAAGGCAGGATGGAGACTGTGGTGGGTGGTGTCACAAGTGGCATTGATTGGGCTTGGATGATTGATGGGGCTGCAATTGATTGAGTTTGAATAGTAGGTGCAACACTTTGTGTGGGAGCGAGGTCTCCTTGTGGTTGTTGGACAAGAGCGGATATAATAAATTCAGGTGGAAGTTGAGCTCCATGTTCAAGAAGAGTTTTCAGAAGTGCAGTAGGATTGTGTTTAATAAACTTTTCCATCATCTCTTGGTTATAAGAATCCGCTAGGAAAGTTTGCACTTCCGGACAAAGTTCATCTTGGTTAACCATGTCAAGATTTTGGCTTTGATCTTGATTGCTTGGTTGCCCACTTTGTGTATGATCTTGCTTGGGATCTTCATATAGGACACCAATTTTTGGCATGCCATATTGTTGATCAGCCATCTTTTTCTTTTGGGATCGAGTTGTGACCATACACGATATTTGTGATGAAAAGACTTAGGAAAATTGTGATGAAATGACTTAGAAAATTTGTGATGGAAGGATCTTAGAAATTTGTGATGAAAGGACTTAAGAAATTTGAGGATGAAAGGACTTAAGAAATTTTTGATGAAAGGACTTAAGAAATTTGAGGATGAAAGAACTTAAGAAATTTGTGATGAAAGGACCTCAGAAATTTGAGGATGAAAGGATTTAAGAAATTTGTGATGAAAGAAAGGATTTAAGAAATTTGAGAATGAAAGGACTTAAGAAATTTGAGGATGAAAGGATTTAAGAAATTTGAGGATGATTGATGAAGAAGGTATGGTAGTGATGGTAGTGATGTGTTTTTAGTCTACTCTTGGCAAGTATGTATCAAAGAAAGCAAACACAATGATTAAATGCATATTATCTCAAAGACACTCATGCTCATATACAACATTCTTAAGGCTCGCAAGGACAATAGTCATTGGATCCCAATTGGTTTCCCATCTACGTTTACCCAGAGCGGACACTTAGATGCTTGACCCCAGTGGCTCCCCTCCACGACACTCACTTCTTAGGGAAGCCAAGCATCAATTCCCATGAAAACTCCTCATGGAAAACTTTGTGTCTCTACTAAGGGCCGTAAGAATATGGGCCACTTCGGAGGTCCGACCTCCTGCACCAATGACTAGAAGGTTTTTGGCCACTATGAACAAGGTGTTCAGTAAGTCTTCCCATTAGGAGCTACCCTTCTAAGTTGCACAAGTGTAATTGAGGCCTATAGCCCAACGAAGCACCAAGAACTTAGTAGTCACGCAAGCATGATTGAGATCTCTAGGATCCTACTAAGCACCCAATGTGAGAGTGAACTCTCATATAGCCCCAACCATTAACCCTTTCATAGTCAATGGCCTATTTATTATAGTGAGTTGGGAACCCCAGGTCCGGGTGTACTCACTTGGGTCGTTCCCCTCTTACCTTCTAAAAGAGCAAGTTGGGAGGGCAGGCCCACTAGAGGTAAACACACAATCAAACAAGAAAAGGTTGGAGGGTCTGGATTTCTGATCGTCTAGTAAGATGAGAGCATACTTTCCTACCTTTACGCTTTTCTTAAAGACACATAAGACAATGATTCATTTCATTTTAATTAATATCTAGGTGCCTAATTTAAATAAATGCACAATATTTGGTTGAATCAGCTAGGCAACCTGCAAAACCACTTGATTAGTAGTTTGAAAAATAGAGTCTTCAAAAAATGTCCTACAAAACAACTTGATTAGTAGTTTGAAAAATAGAGTCTTCAAAAGCGTCCTACAAAACAACTTGATTAGTAGTTTGAAAAATAGTCTTCAACCAGCGTCCTGCAAAAGGCAACAAAATGACAAAAATATTAATTTTTTTAATTTTTTGGGAATGGATAGAAAAACATGAATAAAAACTTTTTTACTAATGACAAATGTGGATTTGAAGGAAGTTTTGATGGGTAAATGGGGTTTGACTAGGTTTTTGTCACTTTCCAAGGGATAGGCAAGCGTAAAATGAGGATTTTGGAGGAAAGATGAAGGAATGAGAAAATTTGTCCAAGAGGGACAAAGAAGCAAAAGTTGGAGATGGATAATATGGAAAAATTTTGGAGGTGATTGGATAAAAGGGGAAAAAGTTATGGCAAACCCTAAAAATAGAGGAATATGGGATTTTGGGCTTCAAAAAGTGGATTTTTGAGATAAGGCCCCCAAGGAGGAAAATGTGGAAAATGACAATGTGGAGAATCTGGTGAAGTTTGGAGGAAAATGGAGTCAAGATAAAGAAGATATGGCGAAAAAATAGAAATTTTTTTAATAGAACAGAAACCCTAGATTTAATGGAACAAAAACCCTAGATTTAACGAAACAGAAACCCTAAATTTAACAGAACAAAAACCCTAAATTTAACAAAACAAAAACCCTATATTTAACAAAGCAAATAGAAACCCTAGATTTAACAGAGTAAATAATCGCACTAAACAAAATTAAATAAAAATAAGGTCTGAATTTCTGATTGTCTGGATAGATAAGAGCATACTCTCCTACTTTCACACTTTCCTGCGGGCGGATAGATTATATTTAAATAGAGTAGATAACAGGAAATAAATAAATTAAATGCAAACTACAGTTAGCACCTAAAAATTTTCAGATAAATTAACAAAGCAGACAATAGCACTACACAGATAGAAAAGTGTCAAAGGTCTGGATTTCTGATTGTCTAGGTAGACAAGAGCATACTCTGCTATTTTCACACTTTCCTACGGTCAGAGCATACAGTTGTGCTAAACATAATAGAAAAGTGAAAGGTCTAGATTTCTGATTGTCTATATAGACAAGAGCATACTCTGCTACTTTCACACAGATTATACTAAAATAGAGTAGACAACAAATCAAATAACAAATCAGATAATAGAGCTGTCGTGCTGCAACAAAAATAGAAACATAAAAAAAAAACAGAAACAGAACAGATAAGTATAATTTTGAGACCTTGTTCTAAAGATGTCAATATCGAAGTCTTCAGGGATCCTCACTCCTTTGCTTGTTATCATGAGCAAGTATTTTTCTTTGTCGACCTCTATGAGTTTTTCCACAAGTTTTTGAAATGAGGCGCTTTTTGACATTCTTATAGGAACTCCTCATAAATCTCTGTGTCTTATAGATTTGGATACTCGAAAGGATTTGATAATCTTCAATCCATACTAGACTCTGGTTGTGGTTTGCTTTGCTTGTTTTCTTGAGAGCGAGTGACAACGGGCATCTAGTAGAAACTTTATATGAGAAAGGGGATGAATTCCTCTTCTCCAAGTTACTCGGGAGTTGGTGGTTCAAATCGAGGTATGTTATAAGTGATACAAACTTCCGAAAAGAAAGCAGGATTGATCTTTCCTCCACGATTTAAGTGTTGGTTGAATGCTGATTTTTGGCAAAAATCTCTACTTCTCAAAGGCTCTTCATCAAATTCATTTGACTTGTCTTGAAGATATAAGTGCATATGACGAAGAAATGTGCGATGAGATGTGAAGAGCTGGCAATTGATGTAGAGATATCTATTCCATTTAGCAAGTTTTTGGGAACTAGGTTCTCGTTTCTTCAACTTAGTGTTGTGATGAAGACTTTTTCTTCTCAAAATATGAGGAGTGGTCATACATAGGTGATCAATGGTTTCCTTTGATTTGTTTGGATTATGATACTTTGTTTAAAAACTTAATCCTACTATTATCAAATGAAGGTTTAGATGCCCCCTCACGACAAAGTGCGTCAAATGATATGGAATAAGAGCCTTCCCGATATGGAAACTCAATTTGACAACTTAGGTTTAAACTAGGTATGTTTTGATGATGGAATCTTTTTAATTAGTAGACCTTTTGATCAGTGTGATGATGTTACTTGATTTTGATAGGAGAAAGTGTTATCCTTAGCTAGTTTTAGATTTTTGACAACTTTTGTTCTAAGAATGACTTGTTTGATTGTTTGATTGTTTGGAATAGTTTCTAATATTCTGACTCAAGTTTTGCCCAATGAAGTTGACTGAAGATCCAAAAGGGTGTTTGAAATTGATTTTTAAAATTTTTCAAGAAGGTTCATTTTTTCTCTCTATTTTCACAGTTTTATCTATGCGCTAAGACAGAGATTGGATGCACTAAAGTTTGACTCAGACACGTTGTTTAAAACCACGAATGCGCTAAGCTACCTATGTTACGCGCTAAACCAATGTTTTGACTTCGGCTATTTCAGGAATGGTTATGCACTAATTTGTCCTGAGTATGCGCTAAAGTTTAGACTCAAAGCACTACACTTTTCCCCCAATGCGCTAGGATGATACTTCAATGTGCTAATATGTCCTTAAGAAGCGCTAATGTTTAGTTGTCAAATGTTCAGACTGTTATGCATTGCTTTTTAGAATGAATGTGCTAAGTTTAAGTTTGGACACCCTAAAGTTTGCTTCAGATGCGCTAGGATGTTTCTCCTACGCTCTAAACTGCTCTATTTTGCTTTGCTTGTGGGTTTTTCAAAAAATTTCATCACTTTCTCAACTTTGATAGATGATTTTTTAAAGTATAAAATGCAAACACAACATGAAAAAGACAACCATTTTTGTCTATTCTAGACAAAGAGTGTATGCTATGCAAGGATGTTTTCAAATCCCCAATGTTTTCATAGGTTTGGATACAAATAATATAATTCAGGAAGACTCTTTATTCAAGGGTCATCAACAATATCATCGCCTACTAGTCTTGATACTCCGTCAGTTCAAACAGTCGTGTCACCCCTAGGGGGTGCCCATTTTTTTGTCTTTTGCCAGAAATTAACTTAAAGTGAATTGCTTCACAATGGAGTAGCTATCTTGGGAGATATATGGTGAGTAATCTTAGGGGCGGATTCTTCCCCACCCTTGCACTATGATATTGAAGATGTCTAGATACTAACTTGGCTCAAGGTTTCTATTTCTAAGGTTCGTAATCAAGCTTCATGTTCGGCCGTCAGTGATAAACTCCCTCGAGAGGCTTCCCAACCTTTAGAACAAAGGCTTTACGTATAGAAAATATATTGGGGAAAGGCTAATTGCTGCACGAAACCATTGAAAGAGGCTTTCGTCACCCTCCACTTTTGATTGTAGTGGGCTGGAACACTTGACGATAAAGTCATTCCCCACTTAGGTCGTTCCCCTCTCACAGACCATTTAAATGGTGCTCTAAGAGAAACTTGGGAGGGCAGGCCTGCTAAAGGATTTAATTGCTTGAAATGAAGAAAGCATGAAAGAGTGGTTTGGCTTTTTGGTCACCCAGTTAAGGGGAGAGCATATACCTTCCACTTTCGAGACAAAGCACAAAATGATTCTTTTTAATCCCACAATTCAATTATTTGTTAATTCTAGTGGGAGATGTTGCTCCAAAAAGGCATGGTGTTCTTTTTAACTCCGAAATCAATGATTTTTTTAAGCTAAGTAATTAAATCCGGGTCAACATAGCAAATTTTTGAGATGGTCAACAAAATGAATTCGATAGGGGAAAGATTTCCCTCTTTTTCTCCATCTAAAACTTGAAAATGAGGTTCTTTAACTTTACGCAAGAAATAAAATGGACCCTTTTAAACACCGAAGGATGGTGAGGTTCTTTTTAAGATTTTGCATAAACAAAGGTTTGTTTTGTTCTTTTTAAAACCCAAAAATGAAGTGTTGTCTCTTCCTATGAAATCAAAGTAAGGTTTTGTTTGTTGTTCTTTTTAAGTACTCTGAAAGAAAATGAGTTCAATTTTACTAATTAGGAAATGAAGAAATTTTTTAAATAACTAACTTAACCAAGTTAGAAATAAAAAATTAAATCACAAGCCTAACTTAGTAAAAAAAAAAAACCTCCTAATCCTGCAATCAAACATTAGTTACCTACAACAAAAACCAGTTAGAATAACAAAAATTTTAAGGTGGAATTTTACAAGTCTAACTTTTCTGTCTCTGTTACAATTTTGTTTTTCTTTCTGTGTATGTCACACATTAATCTATAGACTAGATGTGCTACAGGATGGGACTTATGCGCTAGCAAAGGGTCCAAATGCCCTACGATGTTGTCTAAATTCACTACACTAATGTTTTAAAGCCCCAAGACCTACAGGAAATAGTAGAAATGCTATGCACTAAAATCAACTCTGGATGCGTTAAGGTATGGTATCAACGTACTAAACAGTCAGAAAGATGCACCAAAGGAAAGACCGGATGCACTACAAAATGCTATCCACGCACTGATTCAAGTTTTTTGTGTACCTGCAAAATTAGTCATGCATCAAAAATGATTTGATAAATGGGGTTAGGCCCCACGGTTAGCGATAAAAATGTATGCAGGAAAAGTGGTTCAATGAAATGAATATTACAAATTCGGGACTAGTCCACACACCAATGGGACTCTTGGTGCAAGTTATGGAGTTGTATGGAATAGCTCAACTTCCCAAGGGATGTTCCATTTCTCTCTATCTCACAAGACCCCTTAAGCCAATGCCTTTTCTCTCAGATCACTTAGAAAAGTAACTTAGGGATGACAATCATGAGAATGAGGGATTTTTGATCAATCTAACATGAATGCAATCCTAATGTGCACGATATTACCAAAAGATGAACTAAACTAGAAGGTATATGATAACAAAATGAAAGGATTAGTAACAAAACTATCCTAGCATGCTATACTAGTTTGAGATGATTGTTATGTGATAATAAAAGTGCATATTTAAGATGCTATGAAGATTATCAAAGAGAGGCTAAATGCTTGATTAAAATGATTCAAATTAGATGCTTAGTAAAATGTCTATAAGTTTGATGCTAAAGACTTAGATATGAAAATGGAGGAATGAGAGATCTATTTAGAGGAAGAATAGGGAAATGAAGGGTTAAGATTGGATAATCCTATCAAGGGTCAGGATTGAAATTTATCAATCCATCTTTACAATTCTCACCAATGAAATTGTGACAATTGTCAACATAAGACTGCTTGAGAGGAGATGCAAGAAGCATTAAATGCTTGAGAAGACCTCATGGTTACCTTAGGAGATAAGGGTTAAGGTTAGGCTAAGATTAACCATTGGATAAAGCTTTTACCCAAAGGATAAACTCATGTGCATGGGTTAAAGGGGTAACCATGGTCAAAGCAATGAATGCTTGATGAGACCCTAGGGTTAGATGAGGGTTGAGTTAGGAAAAAAGTCTCCAACCATGTAAGAAGGTTGAGTTAACCATTAATAGTTATGTAAGAGCCTTAAATGGTTAAGTTGTTGAGGACATAAAGCCTTTAATGGTTATTGAAGACTTTAAGGGTTTGAGAAGTGACTTCCCTTTGTTTAGGGATGTGACAATATTTAATAGATGGGTTAGGCTAATTTAGAAGAGATTAGAAGAATTTAGAAGGGGTTTAGAAAGGCAAGTGAGAGATGTAGGAGAATGCAAGTGGATGGAGAGTGATTTTAATTAAAATAAATTGCTTTTTTTCAACAAAATAGATGCAAGTGGGGGATTTAAATAAATTATATTTATTTATTTGAAGTGAACAATTTAATTAAATGTAAATTTAATTAAAAAGGGTAGAAGGGGGATTTAATTAAATAAAGTGATTTATTCAATTAAATGATATGAAAGGCCTAGGTGAATTTAATTAAATAAATTGAATAAGTTATTTAATCAAATAGATGAATGTGGATGATTTAAGAGAATGAGAATAAAATGAACATTAAATATTCATTTAGGAAAGTCATCATTTTTATACGTCTACAATGGTAACAAAGTTTCTTTTGGAAAATATATTGACAAGATTTGGGGTACCCCATAAAATTGTTGTAGATAATGGGATGTGTTTCAGATCCAGAGAATTTGCTGACTTTTGTGAAAGTTCTGGAATTACATTGTCATATTAATCACCCTATCACCCCCAAGGGAACGGACAAGCAGAATCTAGCAACACAAACTTATTAAAAATCATTAAAAGGGTGTTAGGTGACAACAAAACGGCATGGGATTCAAAGTTAAATTTGGTAGTATGGGCAGATAGGGTAACAATCAAGAAATCCACAAGGTTTTCCCCCTATCAGCTTGTTTATGGTAAAGAGGCACGATTACCCCAAAAAAACTTGCTCCCAGTATACAAATTTGTCTAAGAAAAATATTTAGAGGATGTTGATTTAATGGAAGACAGGTTGATACAGTTGGTTGAATTGGATGAGTATTAAAGAGAGGCTCAAGAACAAAATATACAGAAGCAGAAGATGGTAAAAGAATTACATGATAAGAAAGCTTCTATTAGGACCTTTGAGGAAGGAGGGTGGGTGCTCAAATGGAATGCAAAGGATCAAGACAAGGTCAAGAATGCAAATTTTGAAGCACTTTGGCTAGGACCGTATGTCATCATGGAAAAGAGAGGGGAAAATTCATACTTCTTGTAGAATGTTGATGGTGAAATTCAGGAATTTCCAGTACATGCTCAGTACCTCAAATGTTTTTTCTCTTAAGGAGCAGGGAGTATTTCTTGTACTATAGTAGTTTAGTTTTCCTTTGTTGTTTATTTCTATTTATGGTTTGGTCTGCTTTCCAGACATAGTTGAGATCTTGCTATGTCCCTAAAAAGAACATACATCCCCAAAAAGAGCCACTGTTAGCACATATTTTTATAAAATATTTTGTGCTATTTCTTTGATGTTTTATATGTACATTTTTATCATAAGAGCATTTATTGCTAGATTTTATGTTCAAGAAGTATGCTGCAGTACCAAGAAAACCCTATTGTGACCTGTTTTTCAGAATTGGACAAGTACCGCTAGGGCATGCTAAGGGTTGGCACTTAATAGGAACTAAATGAGGAATTTGCATCATAACAACATTCCCGATCCTTATAAGGAATTCTTTGGGCCTATGTGATGGCCTTTGTCATTTATTAGCAAGTATGAAGTTTCCTTGGAGGGTTGCAAGTACAAATGATATAAGAAGAGGAGCTTGATTATTAAAATTATCAAATTTAAGCTATTGGTGTAAGTTACCCCGACTAGCATAGACCATGAAAGAACCTATCGGCATAACATTGACACATCGGGGGCATGCAAAAAAATGTTATGTCGATAACTGATGAGATTTTTGGCACATCTTATACCGATGAAGGAGAACACAAAGTAGAGGTCAACGAAGAATGTCATCCCATGCTACTCTGATACTTGATGGGCTAAGTGGCAAAGGCAGTGTCATCAGCATGAATCACTCCGATGAGGCAATACCAAAAAGCAGAAAATACTAAGTCATCGGGATAACTTAAACCATCGGTGAAAGGTATTTTTAGTTACACCAATACCCGATAGAAAAGAAAAGTCAGGCATAGAGAAGGAGACCTAATCAGGATAAGTTACACCGATCAAAGACCAAGTCATCGGGATATCATCGCCTCATCGAGAGAAGACACATTTTGTTACACTGACACCCAATGAAAGAACAAAGATAGGTGGGACCAAGGAGATCTTATCGAGGAAATGTATGTCGATAGACCGAAGCAATGAAAGGCACATAAGTGTGAAGGTGATGTTATCAGGTTATCTGTGAAACATAAAGTGAGTTGTTCTGATGCCCGATGAGGTGATCCGATGTAACACGCAAGATGCAGATCAAATATGAGGACTCATCGAGATAACATAAAAAATTGGGGAAGTGTATTTAGAGTTATGTCGATACCCGATGGGTAGGATGCCATGGAGGAAAAGAAGTAGGGTATATCAGAATAACATACATCGATGAGATGTAAAGATAAAGATAAAGCCTAGATAGAAGGGGAGGCCATTAGGGAAAGTATAACCATCGGTGAAACATAAAGTGAACTATGTCGATACCCAATGAAGTGATCGATAAGTCTTATGCCGATGAAAAGGACAGGTGGCACCAAGAAATTAAATTATCGGGAGGAGTTATGATGGCTAACCGTTGCAGGATCTGATCTTGACGAATCCACCCACCATTATTAATATAGGCAACAGATAGCTCTGTGCTTACACAAGGCGAGTCGCAACACTATTTCAATCAAGTAAAAGGTCTATATATAGAAGCTAGTATAAAGAGTTGGCACAAGTGAACCAAAGAAAAATAGGGAGATTGGAAATGAAATTGAGCCACATAAATTTGAATTCCAACAAAGCTTGAGGTAGTCAGATATGGAGGGCTCTAGTTTAAAAGGAAAGAGAAAGGTTGTTGAGGTTTCTGAAAGTGCTTCAAAGAAGTCTAAAGGTGGAGAGGGTGCACAAAGGCAAAAATTAAACCAGGATATGATTGATCAAATGAGCTCACTAGGAGCCAAATCATGGAGATCAAAGGTTAACCTACTGGTGCAGGAGCACCTAAGGGTGAGCAAATACCCTTTTTAATTTCGGCAATTTTTGCATAAGGACTGGTTCTAGTCCATTAGGTTGTCTGTTTGGAGCTTGGAGTGCATTTTTGTCTTCTTTTTGAAACTTCATGTTTTTGGCAAGACTTACCCCGATGAAACCGCCAGCGTATGGACTGCTACCATCAGCTATCGGAACAACCAGTTTTACCCTATCCCGATAACCGATGAGTATGCAGCAAGTCAAAGTGGAGCCATCAGATATCAGAGAGAGTGTTTTCCACCTACCCCAATAACCTGATGAGGTCGCCAGCAGATTGGAAGGAGTGGAGTGAGTTCAGAGTGGAGCCATCGAGTATCAGCAAGACTAGTTTTTGTGCCGCCCGATAACCCGATGGGAAAGCATACTGTGTGGAGTGCATCATCATCTATCAACATAACAAGTTGGGAGCTATGCCGATAACTCAATGAGGATATGGAATGCATCATCGGCCATCAGAATAACATGTTTGGGGCTACACTGATAACCCGATAAGGAAACATTTTGTTGGGAGCACACCATCAGCCATCGGCAAGAATGTTTTGGTGTTACTTCGATGACCTGATGGAAACCAATATGGAAGTGTGCAATGTGTAAAATATCATTAGACATCGGTATAATTGTTTTGATGCTACTCCACTAACCCGATAGAAAAGAAAGCGAGTTGTAAACTATCATAGGTCATCAAAGCAAATGTTTTGTTGCTATCCTGATGACCCAATGGAAATAGAAAGTCAGTTACAGTAAGAAACCAAATTGTGTCGAGTTGAATCTCGTCTGTTAGGGATGATTCAAGACATGTCTAGGAGGCTATAAAAGACCCAATGGGAATTATTTAAGAAGGTTGGATTGGGATTGTTGGATGTGTTGATTCCACAAAAACAAACTTCTTTTGAATAGCAATGTAAAGATCATTTTCTAGTTTCTTTTCTTAGAGTTCAATTTGTGTTTGTAAATTGTAAATAATGGCTTAAAAATTTAAATGCTAGTATGATAGAGTAGATGTTAGTTTTCTATGTTTTGTGAGTTCCAATTTTGAGTTCGTGTCAAGCTCGGCTCTGTAGATAAATTTATCTTTTTGTTTCTTGTTTTTTGTTGGTGACAAGTAGTTATAACATGGCTCTGTCTTGATTATCCATCGTGGGATCCACACAACCATTGGAGGTTGTCAAGAAGAGCCATCCATGTACAGTAGAGCTCTATATGTATTAGACCAGGGAATGGTGTTGGTCGTTTCAGCAGATTGGCCCTAGGCGAGTTTGATGATAGCCCGACTAGGTATCAGTGACCAAGAGGAATCACTTGCAGGGTAGACTGGAGTCTAGGTGGTTAGCCTCAAACCAGGGGAAGATGGAATCAAAGGGAGAGAAGATCCAAGCATGAGGAGGAAAACAACTTAGGAGAAGTTGTAGGTATAATCCATGGTAGAGAAAACCCTACAAGGTGTCTGGTGAAATCTAGTGGATTAGTGAGTTGGTGGATTTACGAAAGTGAATTCACAAAGAGCAAAGTATCAAACCTTAGTTGTGAGGACCTAGAGTGGATTAGTGTAATATAGAGATGAGCATTCTCAGGTTAGGTTAGGAAGAAAGCCTTGGAGTGAGTCAAGTTGACTCAAACAATCTAGGGTCCTCCCTATCACCTACCCATCCGTGATCAGTTAGAGGATGATTTCAAGGAAATTGGTGATGTCTGGACCGGGATAGGAGATGAGAGAGGAAGAAGAAGAAAAGAGTGAGTCAGGAGAAAATAAGGCTATTTCAAGATTTAGGAGGCCTGAAAGGGAAGAAGAGCCTGAAGCACATGACCTAACTATTGCAAGACTAAACACGGACGTAGATGTCAGGCTAGAGGAGCATACCTCTTTTGTAACTAATGATGAGTTCAAGTTGAAGGAATTTAAGTCCTTCCTATATCACTTAAAAGGAAAGAGGTTAAAAAAGGCCATGTCGGATGCAACACTAGAGAATGAGGCAGAGATGCTTCAAAAATTGAAGGTAGACATAAATATAGAGTTATAAGGCATGACCCCTCAAATGGGAAGGAAACTCCTGACAGAAGCAGGAATAATTCTTTTTCCAGGTTGGGACCTTAGTGCGTCCTTCATTTTTGACAGTTTATGCATTCAGATAAGATGGATTTCAAATTGGATGTCCAAGGCATGGATGATATTTTTATTGGATCAAGGTATGATCTAGATGATGAGGCCATGCTTCTATGGGCTCTTCATCCCCCAAATAAAAGGCCAAAAATAATAGATGTGGACAAAGATTTTGGACACATGATGAAGTTAAAGGTCGGTGAGGTTGATCCCATGGTCATAGCAGATATGGGAGTTGACATTTAAAAACTAAATAGAGCACAAATGAATATGTTGTTGAAAGAGGCAAGAAAGTATAAAGCATTATATGAGGAACTCTTGAGAAGTAGGGGATAACTTGTACCCTAGATAGCGGATGAGCCCAAATTGAAAAAGGAGTGCAAATAACTACACAGGGAAAACAAAAATTGAAGGAAAGGATGGAGAGTATAAGGACATACACAACATGTGTCTTATTGACTAAATATTTGAAAATCTACAGAAGATATTGAAGGAATTCTGGACCGTCTACCAGAATAATATGGATAGCACAGTGTCTCACCAGAGGATCCTTGACAAGTTAAACATGCTCCTGCAAGATCAGACACTAAGTAGCAAAAAAATCAGTAAGGTCAACAAACTAATTGACACTCATCAAGCATTCATAGCAGAATTAAATATCGAGTATGAGGAGTGTAAAGGGATTGCCAATCATGGATTTCCAAGTGTAGTCGATAATATAGGGGTCATGAAGGACAAGCACCAATGGATTCCTGAGTGCAAATCTCTACTCAGTTTAGCCCTTAGTATTTCCCATGTGGATACATTGGACATGAATGAAATAGGGGAACAAGTCAAAAAATTTGTTACAACAAAGATTGTGGTCAAGGATATTATCTTCAATGCCTACACATAGAAGGACAAAGGATATCTTCGACATATCCAGAAACATGATCAGCGGCTGGACAGAAAGAATTAGTCTGTGTCATTTGTAATGTGTTTTGTTTTTAGCAATTAGGGAGTCAATTAGTTTTTTGTTAGTTTTATTTTGTGATAATGAAATGGTGTGTCCTTTCATTCACATCTTTTGAGTCATGTATATATGATGAGTCATTTGGTGCTCTAAAGCGGGTAGAAAAAAACTATTATCTTTTGAGATTGTCTGTTGGAACCTATAGTGTTATGTAAGATAAGTCTATAGAAATAAAAATCCATTTTGTACAAACAAGTGTAATCATGAAGTATCTATGAGTTTGCAGTTTTTGTACACCAATTGTTCCCACAAATTAATATACAAGGCTCGATGTTTTCATCTTCAGATCGTTTCATGTCATATGGTGTTAATGATTTAAAATCTTTTGGATAAATCTGAATAATCTTTGTTGTGATTATTTATCATCTATTGGTATAGAGATAACATAATTGATTTTATTGTTCTCATAGCATACATTGAAGATACTACAGTGATAGTTTGTTTCTTCATACTTTCTCCAAAGATTATAAGTATTTGTCCATTTAGTGGCATGTAAACTATTAGATAAGGCACTTGTCTATTATTGGTTTCTTGTTAATAGATTAAGTGTGCACAAAGTCCTCACTCAAGAAATATATTACTAGTTTTTACTTGCCTTGTCCTTTCATAATTACTCTTAGTTCCAACAACATTTTGTTGTAACTTTTATTCACATCCAATTATACTCAAATTTTGGATTAAAATAAGTTAAAAGCACGACATAAAGCATAGTTGCAAGAAATTGTTTGCCATTCCTGTAAACATCTAGATTAAATAATTTAAATTCACTATAAAGAAATATCTTTATGCTTTGGAGATTGGGGTATACCCACCTAGGTCTAGTGGAGCCTAAAGTGCAGAGGAATTTGGTCTTTAACCATTCCTGTTTGTTGGCCAAGGCTGATTGGATAAATTAGAGAACTGGTAAGTCCTTTTGATTTCAAATATGTGGTTTTGGGAACCAACAAGTCTGATGACCCAAGGGCGGAGATATTATATGTTGAAACTGGTCTGGGTACTTATATGATATCATCAAAAGAAGAGAATGTTCTGGAAATCCTAGTTCCTGATATATCTTGGGAACTTTTGAGAATGTAATTTGACAAAATTTCTTCATCTTCTAGTTCAGGAGTGAGAGTGGTGCTGATTTCTCCTCAAGAAGAAAAGTTTCATAAATCTTACAAACTTGCATTTGATACTACCAACAATACTGAAGAGTATGAGGCTCTTCTCTTAGGGCTGGATTTCGCCAAAGAGAAAGGGATCAAAAAGTTGCAGGTCATGGAAGATGCTAAATTAATTGTTAACCAAGTGAGGAATAGATATTAGAGCAAGAACAAGAGGCTAAGATCATATTGAAATAAAGTATGGGATGAGATTAAAGGTTTTGATGCTTTTTCCATACAAGCCATTCCAAGAGAACAAAATACAAAGGTGGATTCTCTTGCCATCTCAGCTTCTTTATTACTACCTCATCTCAAGTTTGATAACGATGTTTATGTAGTAGAGATGATCCATCAACCCAATGTGCTAGATAATAATCAGAATTGGCAAGTCTTTGATGATGACAAACATATCATCTCGTTCTTGGAAGGTAGCAGAGATTTTTCCAATTTGTCTTTTGATGATAATCAACTTTTGATAAGTCAGCAGACTACTAAAGAAGACAAAAAAGAACCTGAAATTTTGCAACTTAAAGGTAATACCATTCCTAAAGGCTTGGTTTCTCTTGAAATTTTGTTTGGCAAACACGATCAATTTGTGAAGAAGATTATCATTACAAGTTTTGGTATCTTAACTTGGATGTGTGGAATTTAAAAATTAATAAGTTTATATCTTATTTCTCAATCAGTTTTGATTGTTCATGTTGTTATTTAAATCTTAGAAAATTCATATACCCCCATCATACGAGGGAGATGCCCCTCTCAAACACAGAGAGGAATTGCTATCATTCTACAATTCTTCAACTATTGTGAATACTTTGTTGCTAATTATAGGGTGAAACAAGGTTTTCAAAAAGATTACTTAAAGCAACAAATCTATTTACCAACAACTCTATACCCTATAGTTTGATAGCCACAACCATAGAGGGAGACTTGGGGATAAAGGACATAGAGGGGAAGGGAGGTGGGAGGCCTAAAGGGGAGGGAGAGGAGAGATGGGGGTTTAAGGAGAGTGGGGGTGATAGAGAGGTAAATATGAATGGAATGAGATACCTAGGGATAAAGTACATAGTGGGGAAGGGAGGTGAGAAGCTCAAAGGGGAGAGAGAGGTGAGATGGGGGTTTAAGGAGGGTGGGGGGGATAGAGAGGTAAACATGAAGAAAGTGGGGGAGAGATTGAGGGAAAGAAGTGAGAGAGGGAATGAGATGGGTGTAAGGATATAGAGGGAGATACAAAGGGATAGGGGAATAAGGGAATTGTAAGAGCTAAAGAGGGGAGGGAAAAAGAAGAGTAGGGATATAATAATGAAGGGAGATAAGAGGTAAGGGGAGAGAAAATAAGAGATTTGGTTCATATAGAGAGATGGAACTACGAGTGAAGGGAGATAAAGGTGGGTAATGGGATATCTATCTCATAGAGGAGGGTAATGGGACATGGATGAATATGGATACCTCGAGAGCTCAATGTGAGATGGATAGAGGTGGATACCTCAACAGGTGAAAAACGAGGAGAGAGAGGCCATAATTGAGAGAGGGGAGTGAGATATAAAATGAGAGACAAAGGAACAAAGAGAAAGAGGGAAGGAGGGGTAGATGGTGATTTTTTGAGATACTTAGAGATGGTAAAGGTAGATATAGGTGAGGGGGAGATTTCACAAAGCAAGAAAGAGGGGAAAGTACCTATAGGGTGAGAATTGGAGAGGGAGAGAGAAATATATAGAAGGAAAATAGAGGTGATTTACTTAGAGCCTAAGGAGGGATTGATAAGACACACAATAGGTACAGATAGATATAAAAGGAGAGAGAGATAACTAATGGGACATTGTTTCTATGTACACATTTGGCACTCTCCTTATTTGGCATGCGCCAAATGTGGAATACGGACCACATTTGGCACGTGCCAAATGGGAAAACCCATTGATCACATTTGGCACACGCCAAATAGGGAGAGCCCCATATTTGGTGAGCAACAAATTGCCCGCTTTGGGAAACACCAAACCTATGGGTTAGATTTGCCTTGGGCATCAAACCAAAAGGTTTGGATGACCATTTTAGCTAGTGACGTGTTTTTATCAAAACATTAAAAATTTTGACATATTTTTGGTCGTCCTGTCCATCAAGTTTGCATGTGTTTCAATGAAGTTACAGGAAAATACCATGGTAAACTTGATCTCCCTCTTAGCTATCCAACAATGTAATTTATTTCAAACTTTCATTTCGTTAAGTCTTTCATCTATAATTTATTTTGTTAGTGTGTCTGTTTTTCGTCAAAAACCAGCATTCACTATTTTGGGTATAGATTTTTACATGTTCATTAGATTCTGAAAAAACTTACATTTTTAGAAACTAGACTCAATTCTACACAATTATATAAAAAGTTTTGATTTTTTATTATTTTTCAATGATTTTAGGAGGGAGCACGCTCAAATTTCTATTTTTTAGGATGTGTCCACTTTGAAAATTAGTAAAAAATAATATACTCATTAAAAGATTAGTTGAAAAATCTGGCATAAACTACAAGGTGTTAGCTAATTTATCACCGAAGCAATTTTAAAAATTCAAAAAACAAGTTAACATTTTAGGGGGGCCACAACAAACACTATGTTATGTTTTTTGCATAAAAATAGTACAACTTTTTGTGGCCCCCGTTTTTGAAGCCCTTAATCTCCACCATTTTCAAAATAAACTAGTAGTTTAGAAAGTAGAATCGAAGCACTATGACTCTTGTTCTTGTTGCATCTTCAAATTTGGAGTGTAATTATGTTCAATTTGTCATTGAAGTTCAGACTTTATTGATTTCAAAAAAAAAAAAAGTGGCACCTTAAGACCCCCTTTTGGTACCACAACTTGGTGTGAAGGAGCCTCTTATGAAGTGAAAGTATAGGTTATGTGGAGTCTTCAACCAGAAATTTAAGCATCTATCAAGTCTTCATCAACCATTCTCATCATCGATTGAAGCCTTGGAGATATGGAAGAATAATAGGAGATCGCCAACTATTGGTTGGCTTGTATCCTCCCTTAGGGTTTGGTATGATTTCATGTTATTTTCATATCTCTATGTGAGTTTCACAATATTTGTTTTTAAATTTATGGTCATGCTTTAGATCCTTTATTTTATTTGTTATTTGAAGCATTTACATTCAATTTACATTCACTTAGGGTTTTATGCTCATAACGTAGGATAGAACTCTAATTCTTACATTATAGCTAATTTAGGATCTTGAAAGCACATAAGATTATAGCAAACACACATTTCAATATACTATTGGCTATTTGTGGAGGTGTAAATTTCATCAAAACAAGGGGTTTGACTAAGGCAAAACCCTATATAACTACCCATACACAATTTTCTAACTTGCAGGCACATTTGCAAGATTCCAATGGAGCTGCACACATTTGGGAAGATAGAATTCACTGGTGTAGACCCACAGCTAGAAAAAAAACTTAGTTTGCTAAGACCAAGGTGCCCAACACCCTAGTCCTCTGAGTTTGCAAGTTTCTTTTGGCAGCTCAGTGTTCTAAGATCTCAGTTTGCAGTTTCCACGAGTACAGTGCAATTTGGTAACAGGTAGCGCCTTGGTCTAGTGCATTCCAACTTTTTTTTTGATATCAGGTGCACATTTGAGTTTCGTTTCTATTTTTGTAGTTTGTGCCTTAGTTTCAATTATGTATTTAGTTGTTATTTTAGTTTTTATCATCACTTTCATTCATCTCTCTAGCTTAGTTCATCATTATTGCACATTTAGCTTTGTTCCC
Source organism: Cryptomeria japonica (assembly GCF_030272615.1). Classification (NCBI taxonomy): domain Eukaryota; kingdom Viridiplantae; phylum Streptophyta; class Pinopsida; order Cupressales; family Cupressaceae; genus Cryptomeria; species Cryptomeria japonica. Next base: position 585,385,770 of record NC_081413.1, on the reverse strand, counting down.
TTTCATATTAGTGAAGGAATAGGAACCCTAAAATTATTCTTTGACTCTCTTTCACAAGAATTAGTCAAATTGAATCACTTCCTAAGGATCTTCCATATTCCAATATGTTGAGGAAAATGGGGTTAGGTCCTAAACCACCTGATCCCATTTTTCACCATCACACACAATAAATAATAGCTACTAAATATTTACTCCTCATGAATCTTCCACTAAACTAAGAACTATCGTAGTCATAATAAAAAAATTTCATAGTCCCAACATAGCATCTTATGACACTAGTTCCCTAAAAAATAGGAACTTCAAAGTGTCTACCAAATTCTTAGAAAATAGTCCAATCCATATCCTACACTCACATTCCATGTGGGATGCCACCTGACCAAAAGGTCTCACAAAGATGGATTACATTAGCAAGTTAGAAACTTAGGATATAACAATATATGCAACAATTAATTAAATAATTCAACATGTTAGGACTCAAAGGTTGAAGCACCTTAATCCCAACATTTTTTAAGCTAAACTATAATCGATTACAATATAATGTTAAATTTATAGATCATAATTAAATTTATCTTGTTCTATGTATTACTGATTAAAATATAAATCTAGCTATCTTCTTTTGTATGGCAGGTGAGAGGAGCATTTATTATTTTCTATGTCCTATCTCATGAATGCCACTCAATATAAATATGTAACAAATGAGGCATGGTCAAGCAATGCCTTGATCGATCATGACCGATCAAGACATTACTTGATCATGGTTCTTTGTTTATATTAAACATATGCATGCTTCACGTTAATGCCAATCGGTGGGAGTAGTGTTACAACTGATGTCTATCGGTGTTGGCTTAATGCTAACAGCTGATAGTTATCGGTGTGTTAGCCTTGACAACCAATAACTATCGGTGTAGACTAACACACCGATAACTATCAGTGACTTTTATATTTCCACCCAATATATCGTATGCATCCCGATATAATAATATGCAGCCTGATATAATAATATGCAACCTGATATATATATATATTAATCAATGTTATCATTATTATTGTTAATCGATATACATTTAATCAATTTAATAATAATAATAATAATAATAATAAATAACATAATGATATATATAATTAAATGTTGAAGGCCTTAAGGCCAATTTAACATTTAATTTTATCCTACTGAAGCTATAAATCATCAACACTCCCTCTTAGCTAGGGAGGATAAAAGGTATTGGGAGCAATATTCATAAATCGTATGATGCTTATCTTGGGACCATAGTTTAAAGATGTGAATTGCCTCCATCAACGATTCTATTCACAAACTCTTGAGTAGATTGCCTTTGTCGGCAATTCTATCCATAAGCTCTTGTGTGGATTGCCTCAGTCGATTATTCTATCCACAAGCTCTTGTGTGGATTGCATCAGTCGGTGATTCTATCCATGAGCTCTCACATGGATTGCCTTAGTCAGAGATTCTATCCATGAGCTCTTGTGTGGATTGCCTCAGTCAGTGATTCTATCCATGAGCTCTCACGTGGATTGCCTCAGTCGACGATTCTATCCATGAGCTCTTGTGTGGATTGCCTCAGTCGGTTATTCTATCCACAAGCTCTTACATGGATTGCCTCAGTCGGCGATTCTATCCATGAGCTCTTGTGTGGATTGCCTCAGTCGGTGATTCTATCCACAATCTTGAGTTATTGTAAGATCGTCACCTTCCAATAACCTCAAAAATACAAGTGGAAATCATTTGGAAGTCATCACCTTAAGATTTACATAGGGCCCATAAAATAATTAATATTTACAATTTTTACCTCAGAAGTGCTCAATCTTTATTAGTAAGCTCCCTCTCAATCACAAGGTATCTTGAGTTTCTTCTAGAGAACATATTTTTCTGAACATACGTCTAAATTTCTGACTTCAGCAAGGGATGCTTGTAGTTTAAGTTCAAGAGGACAAGTTCTTACAATGTGGTCATATTCGTCACATATTAAACATTGTACTTTAGAGGAGTCTATAGGCTTCTTGAATGATCGATTATCATATGTCTTTTTGTCCTTTTTCCTTTTCAAACTAGAGACTAGAACTTGAACATCTTCATCAACGGGTTTCATGATTCCTCTTGATATTAGGTTACACTCTTCTTGAATGCAGTCAGCTTTTAGTCTGACAAATTTGGGAACTTTGGATCGAGCACTAACTCCTTGTCTAAAGTTTTCCCATGAGATAGGGAGCCCATTTAGAGTTATCATAGCTAGCTTCTTATTATCATAAATGTGACCAATTGATGAGAGTTGGTTCCTTAATTCTGTTATCCTCATAAAATATGAAGTGATAGTTTCTTCTTTACTCATTTTAATATTAGAAAGTTGATTTTTAAGTGTGAGGATTCTGCTCGTGTTGTTAATCTCAAACATGTCTTTCAAGGCTTTGAACATGTCATATGCAGAATCTAACCTTGTAATGATAGGTAGTAGATGACTCTTTACTCCATCTACTAATAACTCCATTTGTTTAATATTGTTCTTTTCCCATTGACTCTGTTCGTCTTTTCCATCAGGTTTAGAAGGATTCTCTATTTTTTTTTTAACTCATTCTTCCTTAGTACCAACATCATTCATAATTTCCATGAAACATAGTTTGAGGCACCTTCAAGTCTATCTTCAAATCTAATTCCATTCATCATTTTAAAATACAAACTTTCAAGGAGATATCAATCTGATCTTAATCGGATCTTCCATCAGGCGGTTAGGCTTTATAGAAGGAAACCTGGCTCTGATACCATGTTAAATTTATAGATCAGAATTAAATTTATCTTATTCTATGTATTTGTAGTGTCCTAAAATTGTGACACTTGCAATTTTGACTGCATTTGGGTCTTCACGATGGCGATGCAACACGAAACCTGAATGGAGACCCCGAAACTTGTCCATGACATCAAAAACTACATTTTCCAGCACCCTGGCCTGATCCTCCTTGCACCCTGCTGTCCCTGGAGGTGGGACCATGGCGCCCAGCGCCCTGGTCCCTGGCCCTATTTTGGGCCCAGTCTCTTATGGGGCTTCGGGTCTTTATGTTTGCAAATTGGAAAATATTGTTTCCTGGTCGGCCTAAGGTCAAAAAAATCAGTCTATCAACCCTAATTGACAAGTATATAAACTACATTTTCCTCTCTCATTTGGGAGATAAGAAAAAAGATGGAAATGATATTCAAACATTCAAGCATTCAAGCATTCAAGCATTCCTTCAAGCAATTGATCATTCTAAGTCTCCATTCAAGGCTAAGTGTTGCATTCAAGACAAGGATTCAACCATTGAAGAGGAGATCACATACAACATACAACATACAACAACATCTACACCTTCGCATGTAAGAATACAAACATTCTTACAACAAGGTACTAGTACTTGTTTTACATTACGATCATTTACATTTACAGCATTTCTCATTTCTTGGTTAATTCCAAAACCGGGGTTTGACCTAAGGGCAAACCCCTAATCCCTAACCCCCCAATCGTCTTCGCTTTTCTGTGTGTAGGTTGTAGGTACGCGGCTGTAATTGAAGATCTGGAATCCTTGTGCAGAGACGAACAGATCCCCCTTCATTTCGCGGATTTTTCGAAGGACCGTGTGCACGCCGGGCGCCATCGTCCCGTCAACTTTTTCTCAAATTTGCAGGACAGCGCCGTCTCGACATTTTACTACTAATTCTAAGTCCGCAGCTTCATCCTATATCCCTATCTCTGTTTATAAGCGAATCTTTCTCAGTTTCTATGCATTCCTAGCTTGATCCTTCTATCTACATTCTTTACAAAAGAGGGTAGCCTTGCTGTCTTAACCCTTGAAACTCATTTAGAATCCAATCTTGCATTGTGTGGGATTGGATCTTGTGGGTTTCAACCCCTCTTTTGAATGTAAAGTCTCCCCTAAGTGAAAATCGTTAATCCTAAGTGACCTCCTTCCCCTCTTCTCGGAGTGGTGGGGGGAACACTTAGGGTTCGCTCGCGATTTTCTGCTTTACATTTTGGTGAACCTGATGTGAACATCCTTTCTGATTATTCATGACTAGATCTGAAAATTGGATGCCTTGATTACATTTCCATGTTTGTTCTTTTGCAAAATTTTAGAGGTTAATTGCATAAAAACCCTAAATTTTCTTTTTAAAAAATTGAACTTGTGAAATGTTTAATTGTTAATGCTTGTTTCAGATCTGCCCTTCTATTACAAATTATCAATTCATATTTGTGCTTTAATTCTGAAAATTAAGTGGTTAAGTGTCAAAACCCTAATTTTTAAAACCCTCTTGATTCAACCTTTGATTGATAATTTCACCGATCAAAACATCTCCAAATCGGCTATAACTTTGGATTCCGCAACAAACTCATAATATCTTTCATCCCTGAAAATTTGGAAAAATGTTGCGAGGACCGTGTGCACTCCAGGCGCCATCGTCCCCGACATTTTTTCTGAAATTTCGGGAGTTAGATCTTACTGTATTTTTCTGCTAAAATCCAAAATTTTGGCTGATTTTATCAATTACAACACTTTCAAAATTAAAGTTAAAGTTGGTCTAGGGATTGCTTAGATTAAGGCTTCTAAACATTCAAAAATTGGTGAAATTGAAATTCATGTCAAAATTGTGTTTCTTACTGTTCTAAATCTGAAAAGTGTGTTGGTGTTCATTCAAAATTTCAGTGCTTTATTCAAATTCTTGCAATTTGTGACTTTTGAAATTAAGTGTTTAATTGCAACAACCTTGATTTCCACTTTCAAAATTGAATTTTGCGTGAAATTAAGTCAATTTTCAAATTTCAAAACTTGCATTGCTTTTGGTATTCCCTCTAAAATCATAAAATTCAAAATTTCAGTTTCCCTCTTTTTTTTCAAAATTCAAATTTTGCATTTTTTGACAATCTGGGTAGGGTTCAATTTTGAGATTGCAACTTTAATTTGGCCTATCTACAGATCATAAAATCACTCAATTTTTTCAGATTAGCTTTAAAATCATCATAAATTTCATTCGTGCAAATTTTGAAAAAAGTTGCGAGGACCGTGTGCACTCCGAGCACCACGGTCCCTGACATTTTTTTCAAAATTTCAGGAGATTGTCGTGATTGCATTTAACAGCTTAAATCTAGGAGATTGGCTGATTTTACTGAAATTTGCTACCTCTAAATTCAAAATCTTCTCTCCTTCTCTAGTGCATGAGTTTTACAACAATAAGCCCTACTTACACTATTCCTGTTAGATGAAGCCGTAGAATTAAGTCTTTCCAAGGTTTAATTACCGAGGAGATGGAACCTAATTTGAATAGCCTTTTTAACGAGGACATGGGTAATTCCTCTAATCCTCTTAATGATGAAGAAGCTCTCCATGAGGTTTCTGTAGAACAACTTTCAAAATTGGATAACCAATTTGATGATTTTCGACAATGGATGTCTCAAGAATACCCTGATATTTTGCGTGGTATTGCACACATTGTGGATTCAAATGTGATGCCTATGAAGAGTTGTGCTAAAACTTTAGGTTATACACAACCTCTCACTCAAGTCAATCATTCTGTTCCTTTGACAATTTCTATTGCTAGTATACCTACCTTTACATCAAACATAATGACTACTTCTATACAAGACATTCCCCCTATGATCACTAGTCATGGGGGCAATCCTTCCTCTTCAATTAACCCTCTTCCTTCATTCAATCCGACTTCTTCATTCATTCCTTCAATGAGTGTTCCTATTACATCTCCACAAATGAATATGACGTAAGGGGGCAATTCATTTAACCATTCCATTCCTCCTTGTAGTGTTCCTCCTTTCCAATCCTCTCCTATGACTAACTATCATAGTGTCCCACCACCTTACTCTTTACCTTCTTTCAATAACATAATACCTCCATCACAATCTAACACATCTAATATGAACTCTTCAACTGAAGCGACCATTAACAATCTTGCACAAACTGTCTCTTCTTTACAGCAACAAATTGCCTCTATGAATCAGTCTAAGTTTAGTGTGCCCACATTTGATGTTGCGAGCCCACTTTCTCTTGACATTGTTCGAGCTATTCCTCCTAAACATGTTGAAATTCCGCATTTGGAGCTTTATAATGGTAAAGGTGATCCTCTAACACATGTTAAGACTTTTCAAACAATATGTACCGATTTTGCTTATGACCAAAGGTTGCTTGCAAAACTATTTACTAGAACATTAAGAGATAAAGCCCTACAATGGTATTGCTCGTTTCCTTCTTATTCTATTACTTCTTTCGAACAACTTGCAAATACTTTTATTCAACAATTTCAAAACAATATAAGTCCTAAAGTTACTTTGATTGATTTAATGCATTGTAAACAAGGTGTTAAAGAAAAAGTGACTGATTTCATTGGTAGATATAAGCATTTGTACGCTCAAATTTCTTTTCCAGTGCCTGACAATGATATTCAAAGAATCTTTATTTCTAATTTACAAAAAGATATTCGAGACAAACTCCTCTTTTCTCAGTTTACTTCTTTCCAACAGTTGTGTGCAACTCTTCACAATTATCAACTGACTGTGAGTCAAATGGAACAATCACATCCTATGGCTCCGAGTGATAAGGGTGATAGTAGTCAACAACCATTTGGGAAGTTTAAACTGAACAGAGAGTCTGTTAAATTCAATGAAAACATCATCAACAACAATGTGAATGCAGCATCAGGTGTGCCTCCTATTTCTAAGTTTTTCAAGAAAGAAAGAAAGTTTACTCCTTTGAATGAATCATTACATAGTATTATGAATAAGTTATTGGAACAAAATGTGTTTACCCTTCCTCCTATAAGGCAAATAGATCCTGCAAAGATTAATTCACCCTATTTTGATAACAAATCTTTTTGTCAATTTCATCGTCAACCTGGGCATGATACTGAAAAATGTTTTGCTTTAAAGGGTAAAATTCAAGATTTGATTGATAATAATACTATCTCTATTTCTGGTGTGAATGATAAAGGCAACACATTTTTAGCTCCTCCTAACCAAAATCTTCAGATTTTTACTGATCCATTACCTTCTCATACCTCTAATGCGATTGAGGCTAATGATTCTTCTTTCTCATCTGATGGTCTTGTGTCTATGACTCCGAATGTGATTAACTTTGTAGAGCAGCAAGAAAACCCTAAAGAACCTTCCATCACATTTGATTCTAATGAAACTATTAGGGCACCTGATGGTCCTTTATACATAGTTGCGAAAGTCAAGAATACACCTTGTCGTGGAGTGCTTATTGATCCTTCGTGCATGGTTAATGTTATTACTAAAGAATTTCTTTTTACTTTGCAATTGAATCAAGTGATCTATGACAAAACAGATGTGATTGTGAAATTATTTGATGCATTTTCTTCTCCTGCAATTGGTTCTATTACATTACCCATTGAGGTCCATAACAAATCCCTTGATGTGAACTTTGCTATTATTCCTTCATCCGAACAATTTCGTGTGAAGCTTGGCTATCCTTGGCTATCTTCCATGAAAGCTATTGCTTCTCCTATTCATAAGTGTTTGAAATTTCCCCATAATGGTGAAGTTGTTACTGTCAATCATAGTCTCTTTAAACCAGCTGAAAGAACTTCTAGCGTTCCTATTGATTATTTTTGGCCTAAACAATTCCAATCTCTTCCTCCGCGAAGTGATCATCTTTTCAAATCTTATCAAAAGTGGAAAATAGATATGATCCTATCTCTAAGTGAACCTAGAACACCCAAACTTGATATTCCTATCGTTCTTGAGAAGGAAGTTCTTCCCTTGAAAGATAAAACTAATGTCTTTCCTCAAGAAGATTCCCAACCCATTCCTATGGATGTGACTATGTCTATGTCTAATAAACTTTCTAAAAGCAGACCTATACCTCCTCGTCATGATGGACTTGGTCTTCTTCCTAAACCAAATATTCCTCCTTTATATGGAGCAGTTCCTCCTCCTTTTTATAGAGAGAAGAGACCTTCTTCTTCTCCTATTATCCAACCTAAGAGACCACAACCTAAACACCCAAGTGATAAGGATGAGAACATTCCTCCTCCTCAATCTTCTCAACTTCCTACTAAGACTAGACGAAATTGTTCTGCACGTGAACGCCGACGAAAGCGTCATCTTAAAGCTCAGGCAGCTGCTTCTCAAACTTTGCAATCTCCAAAAACACCTTCAACAAGCATTATTCCATTTTCTCCAAAATCTCCTAAACATAAGATGCATGATGCTCTTGATCCTGTGCGAGTTAAAGATTCTATTTTTATAAATCTTGATGATGATATAGATGAAAACGTTATTCATGATGAAAATGTTACTTCTCTTGCTTCTGATAGTGAATATGAACTTGTTGATATTGATAACCATTTATCTAACGAATTTTCTAAAGCACTTATCCTAGCTCCTAGACAAGAACAACGTGGCTTGGAACATGAACATAGCCCTTGTTTGGATCTTGTGATGGCTCCATCTGCTGTGTTGGATGTTCCTCCTCTAGCGTGTTCCCTGCCTTCCCGAAACATTGATCCACAAGATCGGGGGGTAGATGACATGTTAGACTAGTTTCATTAGCATAGCAGATTCTCTCCTCCTCTTTTTCTTTTGTTACTGCTTCTATGTGTTATTCTCATTCTTCTATTTGTTGTCCTTAGTGTTGTCTACTTGAGGACGATGCAAAGCATTGAGATCTCTTTTGGTCTCTCTCATGTTGACTCAAAAGACACATGTGTTCCCTTCTTCTAGGTGACCTTCCTTGATTGGGGAATGAAGAACAATTATGCATACATACATATGATATACATGAATTATCATACAGCATACTGACCCCGAGGAAAGCGAAGTCACCTTGTGCTTTGTGTTTTGTGTCTATTATCCTTGGGTTTATCTCACACTTGGGGGCTAAATCCTTGTGATAACGTTCTCCCTTCCCTTCTCATTTCTTATGTGTATCACTACCTTAAAGCAATCACCCCCATTGAGGCGTGTGCGATCGCTTTAACGTAGGGGGGCATACACCCCATCTATCCCTTCAGGATACTTGAAAATTTCTTGGCGAACTTAGCTTTGCCTTGAAAATTTTTGGTATTTCTCTTGCATGACTCATAGTGAGGGAGCCTTACTACTGACAGTCATGGTTCTCCCTCATGATCTTCCCTTTTACTTTGTCAATTGAAGTCGTAAGATCCTTAGTCCACTGGGGGCTTGGTGTATCTTGCCTCCTTGACGTGGTGAAAGTCTTTCAATGTTGTTTCCTTGTACTTTACCGGAAGTATGAGCGTACGCTTCTACTCCTGCTAAAGTGGGGGCTAAATGTAGTGTCCTAAAATTGTGACACTTGCAATTTTGACTGCATTTGGGTCTTCATGATGGCAACGCAACACGAAACTTGAATGGAGACCCCGAAACTTGTCCATGACATCAAAAACTGCATTTTCCAGCACCCTGGCCTGATCCTCCTTGCACCCTACTGTCCCTAGAGGTGGGACCATGGCGCCCAGTGCCCTGGTCCCCCAGGACCATGGTGCCCAGCGCCCTAGTCCCCCAGGACCATGGCGCCCAGCGCCCTGGTCCCTGGCCCTATTTTGGGCCCAGTCTCTTATGGGGCTTCGGGTCTTTATGTTTGCAAATTGGAAAATATTGTTTCCTGGTCGGCCTAAGGTCAGAAAAATCAGTCTATCTACCCTAATTGACAAGTATATAAACTACATTTTCCTCTCTCATTTGGGAGATAAGAAAAAAGGCGGAAACGATATTCAAACATTCAAGCATTCAAGCATTCAAGCATTCCTTCAAGCAATTGATCATTCTAAGTCTCCATTCAAGGCTAAGTGTTGCATTCAAGACAAGGATTCAACCATTGAAGAAGAAATCACATACAACATACAACATACAACATACAACATACAACATACAACAACATCTACACCTTCGCATGTAAGAATACAAACATTCTTACAACAAGGTACTAGTACTTGTTTTACATTACGATCATTTACATTTACAGCATTTCTCATTTCTTGGTTAATTCCAAAACTAGGGTTTGACCTAAGGGCAAACCCCTAATCCCTAACCCCCCAATCGTCTTCGCTTTTCTGTGTGTAGGTTGCAGGTACACGGCTGTAATTGAAGATCTGGAATCCTTGTGCAGAGACGAACAGATCCCCCTTTGTTTCGCGGATTTTTCGGAGGACCGTGTGCACGCTGGGCGCCATTGTCCCGTCAACTTTTGCTCAAATTTGCAGGACAGCGCCGTCTCGACATTTTACTGCTAATTCCAGGTCCGCAACTTCATCCTATATCCCTATCTCTGTTTATAAGCAAATCTTTTTCACTTTCTATGCATTCCTAGCTTGATCCTTCTATCTACATTCTTTACAAAAGAGGGTAGCCTTGCTGTCTTAACCCTTGAAACTCATTTAGAATCCAATCTTGCATTGTGTACGATTGGATCTTGTGGGTTTCAACCCCTCTTTTGAATGTAAAGTCCCCCCTAAGTGAAAACCGTCAATCCTAAGTGACCTCCTTCCCCTCTTCTCGGAGTGGTGGGGGGAACACTTAGGGTTCGCTCACGATTTTCTGCTTTACAGTATTACTGATTAAAATATAAATCTGGCTATCTTCTTTTGTATGGCAGGTGAGAGGAGCATTTATTATTTTCTATGTCCTATCTCACAAATGCCACTCAATATAAATATGTAACAAATGAGGCACGGTCAAGCAATTCCTTGATCGATCATGACCGATCAAGACATTACTTGATCATGGCTCTTTGTTTATATTAAACATATGCATGTTTCACGTTAATGCCAATTGGTGGGAGTAGTATTACAACCGATGTCTATCGATGTTGGCTTAATGCTAACAGCCGATAGTTATCGGTGTGTTAGCCTTGACAACTGATAAATATCGATGTAGGCTAACACACCGATAACTATCGGTGACTTTTATATCGCCACCCTATATATCGTATGCATCCCGATATAATAATATGCAACCTGATATAATAATATGCAACCCGATATATATATTAATCGGTGTTATCATTATTATTGTTAATTGATATACATTTAATCAATTTAATAATAATAATAAATAACATAATGATATATATAATTAAATGTTGAAGGCCTTAAGGCCAATTTAACATTTAATTTTATCTGACTGAAGCTATAAATCATCAACAATATTGACATCAAGAATGATTGTTATCTAAATAGTTGTTAGGAAATATATACTTAGCCAGTTAAAAATTGTATTAAAATGTTCTCAACATTTGTAGAAAAGAAAGTATCTAGTTTCTCTTATTCAATCTATTACATGTATTCAAGAGTGGTACAATATGATGTAAACACTTTGTTGTGACTATTAATATACATAGATTAAACATATGAATTATTCTACTTGATTGTTTGATGAAAGTGTTATTATTTTGAAGAAGAAGTCAATATTTAAGGGAGTTAAAAATGAAACAAACTTTCTATTAGAGCCAAATTTAACCATGGGTCGTCTTTCGTATGAGAGATATGGGTCATCATTTAAACAAGAATGTAACAATTGTATCCTGTGATGTATGGGTGATATCTTGAATTTAAATAAAGTTTCTTGATTTGAGTGGATATTCTTAATAACTTGATGAAGTATTTTAATGAATTACTTTTTTAAATTATGATATATTTCTATTCGCAGTTACTTTTATTTTTAAGTATTTCTCTTACATACAACATTATTTTCTCTTACAATTCTTTCCAACAATGTCTAATTATTAATGCTCTTATGAAAGGTACATGGCCACTTCTAATTCCTAGAAAATCTCCAAGAAATCACTTTGATATAATAATTATACATTTTCCCATATAATAATTGATGAACTTCATATGCATAATTATTTTGTTTGTTGTATCTTGAGACTTGTGCGAGGACATAGCCCTTAAATAATCATTGAATCATTGTATGTGAATATTTATTAGTTGTACAATTGCACTTTTATATACTTTGATACTTATAATTTTATACTCTAGAGTAGTCACTTGAACACTCCATTAGAATTTATAAACATTAATTGATAATTATATATTTTCTTAGAATTCAAATAATATAATGCATATTAATCCATCTATTAAAGAAATTATTCAAGAAAAAGGTTCATCCTCCAAATCCATCTTATTTATGCATCTTAAGGACTGCATGCACTAACTAGCCTTTTTACATTTAGGCAATGATGATGCATTCGTAGATTCTAATTTTAAAATTGGGTTTCTTTCAAAGAAATTTGTTGGCTTTAACTCAAATCCTTCTGATAGTGTTGGCATCACTGGAAAATCCTCTTGATATGGAATATGGTGGATACCCATAGTATACCACAACACTATGTCCTTGTTCTCAATATCTCGATTCCTATAAAAATAACAATCACATCAAACATTAAATATTTTTGTTAAAATAATTCAAAGTAACAAAATAATATAAGTATTGAAATCAATTATTTTCATACTAATAGATAAATAGTAGTCTATTTCAAAACATCAAACCTAATAATATTATAAATTGATCCTAGAATTTCTTTAATTGATTTGATAAGAATGAAATATTATAACACTATTATTAACTCGCTACTCACTTGTTTGTCCACACTGCTAATGTGTCATCTCCATGACTTTGATTTGTGTAATCTCCACTAGCCCATTGCTCAGTACGATTATATCGACTAACACACACCTATACATAGTAATTAGATCAAATGAGATCACCCACTTAAACAAATAAATAGACATAAAAAAAAATTAAATTTTTTTTTGAAAAGAACAATTTTATAAACTAAATACAAATATTGTATAACAATAGTCATAGAAAATTAGGTGGAAATTTCTCATGTCATAATCTACTTCACCTGGTTATTGGTAAAAGCTGCTCGAATTTGTGGATAGTCATCTAATGATAGAAGACTTGTTGCAATTGATCCGGGAGCCAATCTGTATGCAATATCTTGACCAACTTTACTTTTTTTGTTGGGATTGATAACTAGTAGATCTGCTGGTTTTTTCAAATCAAATTGGATTTTAGCATCGTCTTCTGTCTTGGCAACCATTTTTTCAACTGTCCAATAACTCTTTCTTGGAGATTGACCATTTGTAACATCCTTCCTCTTTATCATGGCTTTCACAAATGAATTTTCAATGCCATCCACATCCACATCCAAATAGAATGTGAGAAAATGATCATGGAATGTGCCAATTGTGTTCTCTGCTAGTAAATTTCCATATATATCTTCATTTTTTTTTTGAATTTGGTCAAGGTGTGTGTAGCTTGTGGCTTTATACTTGAGGATTCCTGAGAGTCCCACCTATATTTTATTTTTATGTTAAAATACAAATTGGGAAAAAAATATATGCATTATTAGTTAAGGTGAAGCAATGACATATTTTTAGTGCACTTGTAATATATGACAATAAAATTATCCACTTGGACATCCTAGTAAAAAATCAGCACAAAAGTCTAATCTTTGATCCAATAATTGCAAACCACATGAAACACAAGTTACTCCTAAAGTGATAAGGATGGATTAGTGTTGGTAACTTACATTGCCATGAATCGCTCCATTTTTCTTGAATTCCCAGTCAAGAATGTAATCATAATTTCCCACTGTGGCAACCATTCTCACCACTAATGTTACTTCTGGTCTTACTTCTGTTACCTATAAATCAACCAACAATATTAGTACCTATGATATGATAAAAATGTTTTAAAAAAAAGAAAACTATAGACAATTGAGTTGTTTGTTAAAATAAATGGGAACACTATATACTATCAATTTGGAAGTTTATTAAAACAAATGGAGACACATGATCATAAGAAATAAAAAGATTTGATCTATATATGGATCATTTATTGGATAATACCTACATTGAAATTGTGATTTTAATTGTAATATAAACATATCAAAACAACAGTCTATGAACTAGATTTTAAGGAATATGTAGATCAATAAAAAAGTTCTTATTTTCAAACAGAATGATCTCAATCAAACTCTTGAAAATAAAAGGAATTTTTAATTGATTTTATAGAATTAATTTTTATTTTAATTAGCTTATTCTATGTTAGTTAATTGAAAACTAGAACATGTCAAAGTACCAATAACATCTAATAATCTAAAATACTAAAATAATTTATTAGATTTAAAACTAAAACTTATCTGATGCTCGAGATGAATACACCCAATTTAATATTTTAAAATATGTTGATTAAATATTTTTATGACTATTTTTAAACATTATCCTGATTAACAGTCAAAAGTAAATTTTGACCAATGATAAGATAATTATTTGACACATTATAACATAAATTAAATCAAAAATATATTTTATTCTAATTTTTTTACTTAGAAAGGTGATAATTTCTTCAATATCGTATGAACATCCTTCCTATCACTTTCTTGGTTGACAAAACGATGTTATACAAATCAAATTTGAACTTTTAATTAAATATTGGTAGCCATCTCTATCAATTGTTTTTGTAGAGGAAGAAAATTAATTTTTCTAACTTAGTCCGTCTCTATTTTCACGCTAATATATTCAATATTCGAATATTCTATTTGAAGGGTTTGTCAATTAAATCAATAAATTTATTAATTGAAGAGAAAAACAAATATAAGCTTAAACGATATTTTTTGATTGATTATAAATATTAAATATTGTATATTAAAATATTACTTTTTTATTAAATATTATTATATAATAATATTTTTGATGTCATTTTTATTTTCATATGGCAACCTTAAAAAATATTGATTTAATATAGGTTGACTTATTCTTATGAATTGTCCTAAATTGTCTCCAATCTTAGGTGTTATTTCATTTCTCAATATTTAATTTAAACTATAACATATCTTATACCACTTTTATGATTATAAAACATCATAATAAAACTAACTATTTTTAATAAATTTACTGTTAATAAAATATTTTATTAATATTAATATTAGTGAATAATTTTAATAATGTGTAGTTTATTTATTTATTTTAATTATCTTATATTAAATTTAATTTAAGATTTTATATTATTTTTAAGTCAAATTTTTAATTCTATATGATGTTTTGAAATTAATAATTTGAAGTTATTTTTAAAATTAATTATTGTGATGATGAAATTTGCATATTCATGTCATTTCTTGATTAGTTTTGGGTTCATTTTGATAGACTTTGATGTAAAGTTGTACTCTTTCTTCTATTCTCACCTAATTCCACCTATATACATTCTCACATTTGACCATATCTTATCTATTTTGTTTTGCATATTCTCGTACACTTTTTTAGTCAACATACTCTTTCCCCACCCCGGTCCTATTGTTCTCTTCCTCTTGTGCTATGTCAATCCTATGGGCATAAGATCCATCTCACTCCTACCTAAATAACTCATGAAATAGACCAAAAAAAAAAAAAAATCTCAACGCCTCCCATTTTATTCTTACTATGAACCCGCTTGATACATATTTTGTGTTTATTTCTATGTTGTGGTATATATTCATTTGCCTATTAGTACACATCCTCTAATTATTTTGGCATCGCCTAGAATCATTCAACTTCCTAAAGCATTCGAATAACATTTATTAGAGGAACCCTTTAATGAGTGCATTAAAGGAACATCGTATACAATATTTGAATAGTGTTGCTAGCCAATCTTCAACACAACCATAAATTCAATCTCTCTATGGGGTTGACCTAGAAGTACTTGCCTCTAGAGACTAGTAGTTTGATAACCTCATTTTTTTTTTTAAATACCACTAATCCTTGTTGACTAGTAAGAAGTAAAGAATCCTTCCTCTATACTTTCTCTATATCTTGTTCCTTACTCATTATCGCTTGCGTACCTCATACCTCCCACACTCATACCCATATTGGTCATTGACTTTCATTTGTTACCCTTCCTTCCTCTACTATAGTTGCATTGATGTATAAAATAAATCAAGTACAAAATAAAGTGGATGTAAGACCTAATGAGAAAGATAGTGATGAGTTTGAGGTTATGCATACACTATTGGCTCATGAGATTGTTACACATCCACTACCTATGAGCTTCATGGCACCCTATTTCTCAATGTATGATGGTGAGAGTAACCCTAATACAAAGTTGAGCTCATTCATTGTAACATGTGTGAAATTTTGATATACGAGGATAGATTAGATATGTTATTGTCTAAGCTATTTCAAAAAACTTTTAAGAAATATGTTATAGAATGGTTCTTTTCATTGCCCCGTGTCTCTATCCATACACTTGATGATTTGACAAAGATTATTCTTGAAACAAATGAAAATTAATATAGACCTAAAGATTATCATTTCCAATATATTTTATTATCTACAAAGATCCAATATTTACATCAATATTATATAATATAATTATAATCCTAACTCTTTTATACAATCTTAAATTGCAAAAAAAACTATAAATAACCCAATGACAAATAATGCATACTTTAATAACTTTAATAGTCATTGACCTATTACATTGTATCTTTCTTGCAAGTATAATTTCTAATTTGCTAAGTTATCTTTCTTGTATCTTTCTTGTATATTAAAAAAACAATTAACTCTTTCTTGTATCTTTCTTGTATAATCCTAACTCTTTCAAGAAAATAATGTATACCTCAATAGCTTTACATATTTTATATTGCTAACTATTTTGCAAGCGTGATTACTGCTTTAATAAGTTATGCAAAACCAATAACAAATTATGGATACTTCAATAAATTTCTTGCAGTTTTGTATCTTTTCACTCAAACCCTAATAGCTCTTCATTACTAAATGTTTTTAATTCTATAATAATAAATATATAAATAATAAATAATAATCCAATTAACATCTTATTTTGAAACATTGAGATTTTTCTACTGTCATTGGTAAACTAAAAGAAGGTAAAAATTTATGAAACATGCATAATAGAAAGGCAAGCACGTAAGAAACTACTAATAAACTGAATAAAATTATCAATTAATAGAAAACTTACCACTAAGTGTGGAATCCCTGTTTCTGTATGCCTCCATGAAACATCTCCAGCATATCTTTCAAATATGCAGAAAACATTCTTCTTCACAGCTGGTTTTCCATCAGCTCCTGCGTAGAATGCATCCATGTAATGTGCATGTCTTGGACAATCATTCAATGGCTGTAAAGAAACTGAGCTTTGCCCCAGACCAAAATCCCCAGCATCAAAAAACGTTTTGTAATACCATTCCTCAGATGGATCCATGTAAGAAATAAAAGCCCTGTACATGACACTCCTGAATCTCCCCTTTTCTGGGTCATAAACATCTGCCGTAGAAATAACAGGCCCACATCAAACCCACTCTACCATATGACCATGGACTTTGAAGCTCGGCCCCTCAGGCTGCTCAATTGAAATGGGGTTTGTTGTGGGCCCGAATGGAGGCTTCTGAGTTGATTCCCTGTAATCTGTTCCTTGGGCCTTTGGCATTGGGATTTTCATCTGATCTAAATCTACCACTACTGTAACACCTTCAATGGGTCTGGCATGTATGTTAACAGTTCCATTGGTATAAAAACACAGCACATTGATGACTCTCTTGCCTTGCTTCTTTTCCCCAAACCATCCTACAGAAAAAGTGCTGCAAACAACTGATTTCATATCTAGGCCTCTGGTTCTTATGGACTCTATGAATGGAGGATACTCCATGGGCAACTGAGAGGCTTTACCTTGCTCCTCTGATGTGAATATGGGGTACCCGAATCCCTGATAGACTTCATCATAGACAACTTCTTTTGATGTGAAATCTACAAGAATCTGGTGGGTTTCTCCTGGGATTCTTGCAATCACAGTAGCTTTTCTAGGAGGTAGGGAAGATGACCCATATTTCCATTCATACACAGCCTCCTTCTCTGGCTTGCAAGAGAGAATTTTTTACTGTTCAATATTCAATATTTGAAACAAAATGAATGAAGACCTTATCAATAATAATAAAAATCTAACATTACAATATAGCATGTTGCATAGGAAAGCAGTAAAACACAACTGGCAATGCAAAAGTCAATGGAGTAACAGACCACAAATTTAAGTTACTGTAATTGAACAAGATGATACATAAGTTACATAAGTTACATAAGTTACTGTAATTGTTACTGTAATTGACCAAGATGGTAGAGATATAGCAGACCACAAACACACTTCACCAAAATGATATGATGTAACAATATCATTTAATAACCAAAGACAATCAAGAAGCCCATCAATCTACATTCTTGAATTCACATTTGAGAACTTTCGGAGGGCAAACAATCCTATTTTTATTCTTTCACATATATAGTTAAGGTTTATTATAAAATATGAGATCCATATTCTTCAATTCATATTAAATTTTCATTGTTTCACATATATAAATAATTATGAATCATTATAAAATACGAGATCCACATTTTTCAATTCACATTTGCAAACTTTTCTCAGTACAAACAATCCTATCTTCATTGTTTCACATATATAAATAGTTAAGGGTTATTATAAAATAGAAGATCCACATTTTCTGATTCACATTTGGGAGCTTCTCTAAAGTGCAAACAACCGTATTTCCATTGTTACCCATATAGAGATAGTTAAGAGTTATCATAAAATAGGAGATACATTTTGTAAACGAATAAAATGTTTTTTACAAGATTTATGTATATAATTATTATGTTTAGAGGAGCTTTACAATGACATTAAATAGTAAAGTGCATAATAATCTGTGTTAATAATAAAAAATGGTATCACGTTCTAGATTGCTTCAATTGTGTGTAGATTGTATGTTAGTTTTTATAACAACTTATCACATTCTAGATTATTTAGATTGTGTAGATTGTATGCTAATCTTCTTATATCAGCACATCAAATAAAAACTGAAACACAATCTAATTCAAAAATAGACAAATAAGTATTAAACTTTTGCAATTGCAACTTATTACAACTGTGGGAGGTGAGGCGGGAGCAAGAGTTTCAGGAGATTTTGATGGCTGAGATGATGAAGCGGATGATGACGATGATGGTTGGACCGTTTCCCTCGGCCTATGCTTGGATGTTGTGTTGTGCTCTGCGGTTGTATCGTTTGGATGAGGGTGCCTTGGGCTTGGACTCAGGGGGATGTTGTTGGCAAAGGGGTTGTCGGAGTTTCATATGGGGTTGAGGGTTGTGGGGGATGTGTTAAGGTCTTCCCCTTTCCCTTTCTTTTCTCTATTTTTTCCATCATTGGTGGGGGCTCTCTTGCCTATCCCTTATGTATTCAAGGTGATTGTTCTTTCCTCAATTGGGGTTGTTTTGGAGGTTCTCCTTTTGTGGAGACACCCTTATTTGGCTTGAATTTCTTCCATACAGCTGGTTTGGTTTGTGGGCAAAGCGGGCGGGCTACATTTGGGGTTTCTTTTGCTACTTCTTTCATCATTTGGGGAGATGTTGTCGACCCAGTTGTGTGGCCCTATTTTTTGGAAGGAGGTCTTTGTTTTTTAAGGATTATGGGCCTGATGTGCTTTGTGAGGGACAGTAACCATTTCTCTAATATAGGTTATCCTCCGTATCTTTCTTTTTTGGTGCCCTTTGTTGTGGTCCCCTGGGTGTTGTTTGGTGCACCCTTTCTATGGGCGGTTTTGAATATTTTTATCCCCATTGGCCCTTGGGTTGGCTTCTCCTTTTTTCTTTGTTTTTTTCCTCAGCATCTCTGGTTTTCTCTGGCTTTTCCTATAGAGGTGGCCCTATCTTCTTTAGAGGTGGCGATATCTTGGTGTTGGAGATGACCTATCTTCTATTGAGGTGAAGGCAGATGCTATGGTTGAGACTAGGAAATGTTGTTGGGAAGCTGATGATGTGTTGTTTCTTGACTGTTTGGGAGAGTAGTCTGGTCTTCATGTTGATTTCCTTCCTTATTCTCCTATTGAGAGGGAGAGGATGGAGGGTATGATTTTCTCAATGTTGTTCTTCCTCAAGTTTAAGGTTAAGGGAGCCTTGTTAAAACCCTATGTCCCAGATTGTGCTTTCGGGGAGAGATGTTGTCTAGGCCTTGACAAGTTGTGGGAGCCTTGCAAAACCCACTCTCGAGGTTGAGGGAGCCTGGAAAAACCCTATGTTTTTTTGTTTCTTTTAGGGATTGGCTAGATGCTAGCATTTTTTAAGGGCCTAGTTTGGTCAATGCTTATTTTTGGTTAGGTTTAGGCTTTGTGGCTTTTTGTGGCCCGGAGTTTCTGTTACAGGTTATGGGAGCCTGGGAAAATTCTTCTTGTTTGCTAAGGGTGTCTGAAGTAACCCTCTTTCTTGGTTTGTTGAGGTTGATTGTTTGCTGACTTAGACCCTCTACTTGGGACAACCTATTTTGTAATGTTTCACTCTTGAACTTTGGCTCGTGTTTGATTGGTTGTGGCTGCTCTGTATTGTTGTTTATGCTTTGTGCAGTCTTTGCGTTTTGGGTCCTAGATGCCCATAAGTCCAGAAGGTTTCAAATCCTTTCTAGAACTTGTTGTTTGTTGTTGGGTAGTCTAGTCCATTAATCGATGGTAGTTCTCTAATTGTAAGGGTTTCAGGGCCCCTTCAAAACATGTTTTATCCTAATAATTTTTTTTTTGCAACTGCAACTTAGTACAATTGTGCTTCTAAATTTAGTTTGTTTGCAGTTAATCATATGATAACATTTTTCTCCATTCAATTGCATTGTCCATTCAATTGAATAACAAGCTTTAAGAGAATGACAGTCATAACTATGAAGGAATGGTGTACAATAATGTGTGTTTATGGTTGTGTACTTGGTCTACTTCGTTGCCTAGGCACCCTTATAGTTGCAGGGTTTGGTGTGTAAGGAGGTAAAGAAAAGGTTTTGGGGTATTCTATTTTAAATATTATATGTTTGAATGGCTAAATAATTAATGGTCTTTTTTGAATGAAGATATTTATTGGAGTCTATGAGATTAGACATTTTATGAGATTCAAATATGAGAACAAAATAAAGATCGTTAAAGAATCAACCAATTAAATTTAGAAGAAAATTAAAAGCGACCACTAATTATTGTTGATCAAGTTTTTTCTATTGTGAAACTTGACAAGGTAATCTTCTACCCTTACAATTCTTTCCTCCTCAAACAAGGTATTTAGAAACTCAACTTTTATAATTTATATATATTTACTCTGAATGTACTAAAAACATGTGCAGTGAAATGACTATTAAGAGCAAAAATAACACTTTCCTAATGATTGTCTTAAGTGTTGTTATTTTCTATGCTAAAAAATTCCAGCATAATCTTTTACTTGGTCTAGAGGCAAAGGATTGTCATGTATAGCATTTATTTTGAGCGCTTATCAATTATCATATCACTGTTGGCAAGCATTTGACCAAGACAATTAATTTCAAGGCTCAAAATTTTGTTTTACAGGCTAAGTTTAGACTGTTGGAAAAAGAATGGGCTAAGTCTTTGGTTTGTGTTCTTTGTGTTACCATAACAACTTTCACTATGGGTGGGGACACAGTAAGAGTTGAGTTCAGCATCAATGTTGATTTCAAAGGGAACCCCATAGTATGACATATCTGTAGGGAGGGAGGGGTGGCCCAATTAATTGATTGCATAAATTGCTATGACGAAAACCTATATGTCTAGTTTGCTAAGTCTTTAGATGATAGGAGGGTTACTGTTTGAGGTGTATCATTTGAGATTAGTGAGCAAGTTATTGGGAAAGAAATAGGCCTCTCCACTAGAGGGAGAAAAAGGAAGAAACAAAGTCAAGTTATAGAAAATGAAATCTTAGCCCAATTCTTCAAGGATGAGGAGGAACCAGTTAGGCTACATGGAAGATTTGATTGTGCCAAATTGATGGACCCATGGAGTGAGGTTTGTCTAATGTTAATGAGGATTTGTACTTTAGAAGGAAGATTCAAAATGTATTACTATTACCATCTTCCTCTCCTTAATCATTTTTGTAACTATGATTTGCTCTCTCTTCCATTTTTCTTGTTAACATCTCTAGAAATTTGGTTCATGATGTTTTTTATTTGGCGAAAAATCAAGGCTAGAAACCTATACCCCTCCACCAAGGCCTTAATTTATATCTATACCACCTCCATTTGGCCCTTTTCCCTCCTAGACAACTAACAATTATAGAAGCCCGCAAAGCCTTGTGCTCTGACTCGCTCCCTCAGGCTACCATTCTTGATTTCTTGGGCACTAACAAAAAGAAATGCCTACAAATCCCTTTTGCAACTAAAACCCTATCTCACCCTAGCTCCCTTGCTAACCCTACCCTTAGTATGGTGGCTAAAGATAAACTCTCAGCTACCACCTTTGACATGGATAAGAAAAGGAAATTCCAAAGATCCTCCTCCTAGCAAAATCAAACACAAGATTACCATTCAAGAGGTGGTTAGTGATGAGGAGGAGGAGGGAACTAAATATGATAGTAAGAGTGGAAGTGACAATCATAGATGCTCAAATAGGTTGGCCAATCATATGGTGAGCAAAACTGATGGCAAAAAAATGGTTGATTATGGGGAGGAATCAGAGGAGGAGAGTGAAGTATAAGGAGGATGTCGCAAAGGATGAAGATGAAGTAGAGGATGGCAAGTGGAAGGCAAAGAGTTTGAACAAACCAACCAATGACATCTCTGAGCACAGTGGTAAGAATGAACCCCAAGACCTAACCCAAGAGGCCATGTTGAAGGAGGTAGACAATCACCAAGGGGAGAGTGCACACAATTGTGCCAATTGTAGGACCATGACAGGGGAATTAGAGGCCATAAATAAAAAGGTGATGGAGATAGAGAAGAAGATGATCAACATATCCAAGTTCAGGCAAAGGGTGATGCACAACTCAACCACTTCCTTATGTTTGATGTAGAAAAAATGTCCTGGGTAAATATGTTGACAATGAAGGGAACTACAAGGAACTATTCAAGTTCCTCACCGATGATTGGAACCATGTGCTCAAATAGCCACTGGTTGGTTGGCTTTATCTTTCTAGGCCTTTCGGTTTATGTTCCTAAGACTTTCCATATTATTTTACTATCTTCTTAAGACACTATGCTTTTTTTTTTATAATGGTGTAAGTATGTTGCTTGTTAGTGTGTTGTTAATTGTTAATGTTGCCTATGGGCTATTAGTGTAAAAGATCAGACCCTTGTTTTGATGCTGCTAATAAAAAAACATTATTTTGGGGTCTAAGCCATCATCATGTCTTTAAATGTGTAGCTTCAAATGATGAAAAAGTTGCATGGGTGTCTCTTATAAAAAAAAAACTTCATACTTACCTAATCTTATCCATGTTTTTTTATTTTGTGAACATGGGTATAATGACCACTTAAAATGTGAATGTGACTCATACACATCTTTCCATGTAACAATTTGTAAAATTTATCTTAAATTTGTTAGGCATTTACACATCAAAATATTTATTAAGAATATCATGTTAATAAAACTAAAATTATAAAATACAAATAACTTTTAAACAAGCTAAATACAATAAAACAACTTTTAAATAGTTCTGAAGTAAAATAGAACAACTCTCAAGTAAATAAAATAAGAATTAAGTAAATAAAAATAAGTCTTCTTGATATTTTTTATATAGATGTGTTTATTTGTATTTAGTGACAATAAGGAATGGACTATAATGATTTCAATGTGTTAAAAGAATAAGTTAGATTTGGCATCCATTTACATGTCAAATAATTATGTTGATAGATGGAACTCTACAATGACACCACTTCTTATCCATGAAAGAAAAAGAAAAACAATAAGACTGATGTTTTAATTGACTAAGAATATTAATACATGATATAATTGGAATGTTAAGACTAAATTGCATATGATTGGGTGGTGAGATTATTAAAAGAGATAATAATAATATAGTTTTGTTAGAGGTTTATTAAAATAAATGGTGATGCATGATTGCAAGAAATGAATTGATTTGATCTACATAAGGATTGCTTAGTGGCTACTACCTACACATAAATATCAAAATAATAAAATATGAACAAAATTTTAGAAAACACATACTAATTAAAGAATATTATTTTCAATCAAAAAATGGAATTTGACATAGAACCTTCTACCTAAAAACTATTATCATTAATTAAAATTTTGAAATTAATTTAGATTTGATTAACTCATTTTATATGTTAATTAAAAATAAAAAATTATTATTGAATAACTTCCTTTGACAAATAATAATAACATTAAGTAATATAGAGCCCGGATGTTGATCCCAAATCCCAGGAAAACTCTTTGTCCCCTACTCTCAGGTTTGAAAAGATGGTGGTGGTGGAGGAAGTGAGCAGCATCAAGGAGTAAGCAGAAGGCAAACTAATGGATTTGGAGAAGAAAGTGGACGACATGATCGAGAATTTGCAGGAAATTGCCAACAAAACGGATGCCATTGAGAATAAGCTACATGATGTCTCCAGGTTTGCCCTGAATGTCATGCACAACTCTGCGACCACTCTTTGTCTCTTAAGGAAAGCAACCTCAAAGGAAAAGGAAAGGAGGATGAGGACTACAAAGACCTCTTCAAATTCCTCACCAAAGAATGGGAAAGGAAGCTCCTCGCCAAGAGGAGCCATGACAAAAAGAAGTAACTTTGTTTGCTATGGAATGGTTTTTTATTTTTTGAATGGCCCTAATGGTCTTACAGCTTATAGTTATGGTTACTGGTTAATCCTGGACTTAACTATCTTTTGCCCTGCGTGGCATATTTTAACTAAGACTTTTATATACTTTGTTAATATGTGTAGTATGTTTAAAGTTTTTGATAGAGGAAAGTTTAGGAGGCTATGATTTTGTTGTTTCACTGCTAACAATTGTGTATCTGTTGTTATCTTGATTGTATCTGGGTTAGCCCCCTAGTTTTGGCTACTTTAAATATCAAAAACATTAAGTAATATAAAGTACTAAAATTATATCTTTTCCACAAAAAATGTGAAAAGTAAATGCTATTACAATATTAAATTAGATACTCCTTAAATGAAAGACAATTTTTATTTTTGTAAACATTGACTATTGCTTTGTTTACATAAAAAAATGGAAAAAATAATAATATTGACTAATTAAGTATTAAATTAGATACTCTTTAAATAAAAGACATTTTTTATTGCTTTAAACCTTTACAATTGCTTTATCGTAAATTTTTTACCTAGGACGGTGGTAAGCTTTCATATCACGTGAACTTTGAATAGTTTTAGGCCATCTCTATCAATTGTTTTGGTAGGGAAAGAAAACTTGTTTTTCTAAACTTCACGGTTTTAGCCTTGATATACTTCATCATAAACAACTTCTTTTGATGTGATATTAAAAATGGGAGATACATTTTGTAAAGGAGTAAAATCTTTTTTGCAAGGTTTATTTAGATAATTATTATGTTTAGAGGAGTTTAATAATTGGAGTGAATGCTAAAGTGCATAATAGTTTCTGCTAACCATGCTTTTTGATTTTGTGAGTTGTACATGAGTGTAATGACCTCTTAATGTGAATGTGATTGGTACATGCCTTTCCATGTAACAATTCTTATAATTTATCTTAAATTTGTTAACCATTTACATCAAAGTATTTATTAACAATATCATACATTAGAAAAACTATAATTATAAAATAACTTCTAATCTATTTGATCTCACTTGGGTCTAATTTAAGAAGAATGTTATTTCAATCTATTGTGGTTTGTATCATTTTCCTTAGGTTTTCTCCCAAGGGTTGTAAATTCAAAATGGTTTAATGGGGAATCTATGTCCTACAAGGTGCTAGGATGCAGGCAAAGCATACATATTTCCACTCAAAGCTACTCTCTCATATCTTTTATTTTGATTGTTCAAGTGTTGTGGCTATCGTATGTCTAATTATGGTGAAGCTCTTCTTTGGGATGTGTCAAGGAGACTATTATACTAGAAGGCAACCTTAATTTTCCTTTCAATCATCATGGACATTATGCAAAAAAATTATATTCATTTAGGTGTTTGGATTCAACTATGTTAGGAGTATTTGTTACTTGTGAGAAAATAGTGTATACTCTTGGTGGAGTATGAATTCATGGTTCATTTTGTACTATTTGTAAGACTAGTTTCTCATATTTAGCCTTGTAATGATCCAATAGTGGCATGTATGCCTTATTTGTTTTAGGTAGCCATTGATGCACATGAACATGAGGTTTAAGTGAGGTTTATTTGGGAGTCAAAGATTCTTTGATGCCCTCTAGTTTCTCAAGAATCACACCTCTTTGTAGCCTCCTTGTTGATCCTTGATTCTAAAAGTTGTCTATCCATCTAGTGTGTAGGATCCTTATGATCTTTCCACATTTAGTGCTAACTCTTAAGCATTAAACAACCCACTATTGGTATTATTCCTTTTGACCTCATTTTACCTTTGTGCTTGTAAACCATATCAGTTGAGGCTTGTAATTTTTTTCAATGCCCTCACTTTGACATTTACATGTGATTATTTGGTATATTATCAATATGTATGGCATCTTTTGTCAACATTTTTATTTAATAATGTCATTTAATAAAAAAACAAAATAACTCTTCTAATAATATCTAAAATAAAATAATTTTTATGTAAATGTTACGATAAATGTTTAAATGCCTTTTCTCGTCTATGTGTTCATCTATTTATGATTAAAAGTAATAGGTGAGGAGGATGTTGGCATCGGTTATGAAATTTAACTTCTCACCTATGAATTATGTTTACTTAAAAGTTTTCCTTTTCAACAAATTCATTTGTGCATATACTATCCTCTCTCCTCACATTTTTCACTATGTTCTCTCTTCCTCACACCATTTTGTTTTTTTCTTCAATATCACTCATAGTCTATGTCAAAATCTTCCTTTCTTTCTATGCCCTTGAATACATTTCTTTGAATTCATGAACTAGGGTTAATGACCCTTGTGCATACCATTATACATGACCTACATTCTTCCCCTACAAAAAAGGGGGCATCAATCCTTCTTAATGACTCAAACAACCTTCTATTGTCTCATGCCATTCCTTTCATTTAATGGTTGTCTCAAAATCACGTGGGATGTGACAAAATTATACTTAATTGTAGCATCTTTTTTTTTTTTGGTTGGCAACCATTTTGTCTTTCCTCTTTTTCAAGGACTTCATAATTGAATTTTTAGTATCATCCACATCCATATCTAGATGGAAAGTTAGAAATTGGTTGTAGAATATTGTAGTAAAAAATCATCACAAAAGACTATTTAATTAGGTTAACCAAATAGCAATACTATTTTTCAAATACTACAAGTCCATATGAAAGATAAGTTATTCCTAAAGTGACAAGGATGGAACTACATTATTGACTTACATTACAACCATTATCACCACTAGTGTTACTCCAAGTCTTAGAGTTTGATTGACTAAGAATATTATTACATGATATAATTGAAATGTTAAGAGTAAAATGCATATGATTAGGTGGGAAGATTATTAAAATAGATAAGGACAATTATCTAGTTTTGTTGTAGGTTTATTAAAATAAATGGTGATTCATGATTGCAAGAAATGAATTTATTTGATCTACATCAAGATTGTTTAGTTGCATATAAACATCAAAAGAACAAAATATGAACATTTTTTTAAGAAAACACATACTAATTTAAAAATGTTATTCTCAATCGAAAAATGAAATTTGACATTGAACCTCCTACCTAAAAAAACTAATATCATTAATTCAAAATTATACAATTAATTTTAATTATATTAATTCATTTTTTATGTTAATTGAAATTAAAAAGATAATTATTATTGAATAACTTCCCATGACAAATAATAATATCATCTAAGTAATCTAAAATACTAGAATTGTATAAAATGGAAAAAAGTAATATTTGACTATTTAAGTGTTAAACTAAATAAAGACAAATTGCATTACTTTGTCTTAGATATTTTATTAATATTCCATATCACGTGAACATTACCCCCTTTCTTGGCTGAGAAAAAAATGTTACGTATAGAAATAAAGGCTTGTTAATAAAAACGGACCTATCATTATAGGTAGTTCAGATGTCATATTAATTATTTTTGAAGTTTATATTTATTTATTTATTTATTTTTATTGTTGGAACAATTTTTTGGTATCATGTAGGTCGGGGAGACTAGATTTTATGACCTTATCTCATGTCTACCACATAAGTTTTGTTACTCGAATCAAACACTATATTATTTTTGAAATTAATATTATTATTATAAAAACAAATTTAATACGAAATATTGATGATAATTTTAAAATAAATTTTGTTTTAATATTTGTTAATTTTTTCTTACAACTTACAACAAATAAATATAGATATTTTAAATATGTTTATTATACAAAATATGAATATATTTCTTTTTTTTTTTAATTTAAAAATATTCTATTTTGTTTTTATCTATATTGTTTACTTTATTTTACTTGAAAATGTATTTCCTTTTCATTTATTTTACTTTTATACATAATTTTTAAATTTAGAAAAATCAATATGTAAGGTAGTTCTTTTGTTTTGTTTTTTATTTTGGAAAATATATTAAATATCTTATTGTTATACATCACTTTTTAATTTTGATGTCGTTACATTAAATGTTGGTTCTAAATAGTTTTTCTTCATGATCATGACATTAGATGCTTCTTGAAATGATGGAGATGGGTTCAATCCTATCTATGTATCATTAGGAACATGAATAGGTTCAACTATAGTCTTGATATGAGAACCGAACATTGGGATTATGTTTCTTTTGTTTCAATGGAATTGAGATTGATATGTGATCTAGGACTAATGATGACAAAATGAGTGTTTTCAACAATAACAATAAATTATAAAACAAATAACATATACAATAGGCCAGATCTAGAAAAGAGATGCAATGGGGAACTTGGATCTAAAAATTGGAGCAAAATATGTTTGACTGAAGTGTAAGGCGCCCTAGTTTAAAGATGTCTAAGTCTAACAAAGAGGGGTAGGGACATAGTTCAGAGGTCTTGTATATCTATCTCCCAAAAACTGAGCCTAAAACAATTTGACATGAATGTTGGGCATCCTAGGATAGGATTCTATGCTAGCATGCTTTGGAACAATTTTTTGGCATGTTTGGAGTTGTGGGGATTGTGTGATGGAGGAGGATACATAATCTTCAATGTGAGTAGATGGAGGAATGGGGGTATCATGACGTGCAGGGGATTGGGATTTGTCTTGAGGTGGAGGTGACGAAGGTGGATGGAGGACTTGAGGTGGGGATTTTATCTCCTTTGCTAGCATGTCTTGGATAAGATTATGGATGATGGACTTGGAGTATATGGATAATACAGATTTTGGAGGATTAGGATTAGATGGAGGATTGGGATAATGGATTGGGGAATTAGGATTAAGGCTTGGAGGACTATGGAGTAAAGGATTTGTATGGGGAGTAGAGGTAACAAATGTGTTGTAAAAGGATGGGGATTGTGGTATGGATGGGAGGGGAGATGAAGGTATATATGTGGATGAGGGATAATTTAGAGATATGGATGGGGGATAAGATGGATTTTCCTTGTCAAAGGTAGAGGAAGCATAAGAGATATGATATAGATTGGGATTGGATATAGCGTGCTGAGATGAAAGAGATGGGGATATGATAGATAGATAGATAGATGGGACATTATGTGATTGACTTGGTAGGAAAGTTGAGGTGGTTCATGAACTTCCATGAGTATCTTCTCATGCCAAGCTTTGAAATCTTGGGTAGCCATGTTGAGAATGAAGGACTAGATTTGAATTGGATGAATATGTTTTGAAGGAGAAAGGTGATGAAGATGATGTTAAATCGAGATGAGGATTAGAACTTGGCTTCGAATCATGATGGATTGGATTGAGGATTGATTGTATTCGATTTGATTTGGATTGGACTTGATTTGATTGGATTGGTCCTTGGATTAGGACCTAGTTTGTTTGGATTGGTCCTTGGATTTGGACTTGATTTGATTGGATTGGATTGGATTGGATTGTATTAAAGGATTGGATAACCGGATTAGAAAGAATGGATAGATAATAGGAAGAAGAAAGGGGAAGGCTACCCAAAGTTGGATGAGTGATTTGGACAAAAATGTTGGTTAAGGAAGGGTGATTGTTTGGATGGATGAAAGTGGATTGGGGATTGGAGAATTGCTTGGATAGATAGAAATGGATTAGGGATTTGATCATGACAAGATGGAATTTAGAAAGAGGGAGGATTGATTGGTTGGAGGAAGGATGGACTTGGCAAGATATATCAAGTAATTAACACACATTGACCACACAATGTGTTATCCTAGGAAGTTGGATGAGGAGGAAAACCTTTACTTGCTGACTCGGGTACAAACCCAATAGCTAATCAGAATACGGTCGATGAATCTCACACAATGAATTCTCAATGTCGTATTAGCCAACTCCAAACGCTAATGGGGGCACGATATGGCAAGTCCCTTAGGGGAGTTACTATCTCCCTTGCACAAAGATTATCGACCTTTCGGAGGTGAACCGGGTGGCTTCTATTCCTAGGGCTCTTAGTAAGGATTTTCATTTGAAGACTACCCCTTGTAGTTGTGCAAGCATGATTAAGGCCTATAGCCTTACAAAGTACCAAGCACAATGGTAGTCACGCAAGCATTATTTAAACCTCAAGGGGCCCTACAAAGTGCTCTATATGAGTGTAAAATTAAATAGCTTCGTCCTCTGAGATTTTCATCTCAAAAGACCTATTTATTCTAGTGAGTTAGAATGCTTGGGTTTTAGTTGTACTCACTTGGGTCATTCCCCTCTCACCAAATCGAGAGGGCAAGCCTGCTAAGGGTAAAAGAATACAAACAAACAAGAAAAGCTTCAAGGGTCTGGATTTCTGATTGTCTATATAGACAAGAGCATACTCTCCTACCTCTACACTTTCCTCAAACACATAAAGAAAATTGCTCGTTTTACCCAATAAAATTTAAGCGCCTAAGAAAATGATTAATAGGACATAATGTTTGTTTGTATCTCCTTAGGCAACCTGCAAAACAATAGATTCGTAGTCTCAAAATATGTCTTGGGCTACTCGGATAGGACCTGCAAAACTCAAAAAACTGGTCAATAGACAAAAATCCATAGAAACAACGCTTGCGTTGTTCTACAGACACCCGCGTTGAAGCACCTACGCAAGCACTAAAATGCTTGTGTATGCGCTGTAGGGGGCAGAAAGCCAAAAAAATTGGAAAATACATAAAATGAGAAAAATTCCTGAAAAGCACAGATTATACTTGCAGTCGGTTGCGCTAGTCGGATGGCAGTCGCGCTAAAGCACGTGCACTCATGCCAAACAAAAAGGCAGGTTAGCAGTTAAACAAAAATTTGAAAATTGAAATTTTGAAAATGAGCGGGATATTCCCGGAGTGCTCACGCTAAAGCACGGCTTCTAAAAAAACAAAGGCTAGATAAAGAGATTTAACTAATTTTATTTTTAAAAAAATTATTTAGCCTTTTATGTGTTTTTATATGACTTATTACAAGACAAAAAATAGAATGAATAGAAATAAGGACAAGAAAGTTAATGGAGAAACGTTGCAGGTGGACACATTGTTCCCGCAGTGATTGTGTTGGTTGGCAAACCTCCAGAAAAGGTGGATTAGAAAAAAAAAAAAATTGAATCAGATGCATTGAAGCATGTGCGCACTCGTCAAAGGCCCTGTCACCCATGTTGAACCCATTTCACTCGCACTATTTCGACACTTGTGACTGAAAACTTGCAAAAACTTGGTAAAAAACGTTAAATTTAGGGACATGGGTCCCACTGGGCATGCCAAAATAAACCAAGGGAAAGATAGCACAATGGTAAATGGTTAGTTAAAACACAAATAAAGACAAACATTCAAATAAACTTAACCAAAACACCATTATACTTTCACGAGCTTCCACTTGTTCCTCAGATTGAGCTTGATGAAGTGAAGGGGCCCCTTTGATTTCTCCACTTGATGTTCTCGTTTTCTTGTTGTGGATGTAGATTGCTCTCAAGTGCTCAACAAGATTGATGGATTGAGGATTTCGATTTGGATGATGGGTAGATGGATTTGATAGAGGATTATGAAGAAATATGATAGGAGGAGAAGTTGACAACATAAGGATAGAAGAATGGAAGACTCCCCTTGAGAAGGAAAGATGCTCCATTTTATAGATTGGAGGCCGCCAATGGAGGGCCAAGATTGATTTTCTTATGAAAGGCTACGATTGATTCAAGATAGTGGACATGGATCAATGATGCATTGGAGAAATAAAAAGGAATATAAAATTCCTTGGGAAAAGGGGGAAAAAGATTTGAATTTCAAAATGAAGATGCATAGGGGGATTCAAAGAAAATTGAATTTCTTTGAGAGGTTCAAGATTGATGTGACATGAGTGGGGGAATTTAAAATTGGAGAATAATGATAAGTGGGATTATGAGAGATTCTAGAAGAATTAATTACGCTAAGTGGGGATTAACAGAAGTGATTTGTAGGAATCACATGACTAGGTGAATTAATTAAAGTTAATTAATTGAGTGGGTTTAGAGGAAATAATTATTGGAGGGACTTTAGAAGAATAGGGAAATAATTATTTTATTTGATAAATTAATTATTGGACAATAGTGACAGGATTAATTAAATTAGAATTAATTAACACTGAGAAGAATAAGGATAACACAATTAAATCAATTAAATATGTTGACAAGCTTAAATTGATTAAATATTGATTTATTTAAGTTTAGGTGTCTACACCTTGCATCCCTAAAAATTTGGAAAAATGTTAGTCTGACCATGGTGGTGGGTATACCACCACGGTCCTAACTTTTTCTCCTTGAATTTCGGGATCATGTTTTGGCGATATTATAATGTTTAAATTTGACTTGTTGTGAAATTATATCATTTCTAGGTCGGCCTATGATCAAAAACAAAGTTAGGGTTTCATATATATAGCCTTTCCTTTCCTCATTTTAGGGATCCATTTACAATAAATTGAAGGAGCCTCTTATGAAGTAAAAGTATAGGTTATGTGGAGTCTTCAACTAGAAATTCAAGCATCTATGAAGTCTTCATCAACCATTCTCATCATCGATTGAAGCTTTGGAGATATTGAAGAATAATAGGATATCACCAACTGTTGGTTTGCTTGTACCTCTCCCTTACGGTTTGGTATGGTTTCATGTTATTTTCATATCTCTATGTGAGTTTCACTATTTTTTTCAAATTTATATTCATGCTTTAGATCCCTTATTGTATTTGTGATTTTAAGCATTTACATTCAATTTACATTCACTTAGGGTTTTATGCTCATAACGTAGGATAGAACTCTAATTCTTACATTTTAGCTCATTTAGGATCTCGTAAGAACATAAGATTCTAGCACACACACATTTCAATATACTATTGGCTATTTGTGGAGGTAGAAATTTCATCAAAACAAGGGGTTTTACTAAGCCAAAACCCTATATAGCCATGCATACACAATTTTCCAACTTGCAGGCACATTTGCAAGATTCCAATGGAGCCGTGGACTTTCAGGAAGATAGAATTCTCTGGTGCAGACCTAGAGATAGAAAAAAACCTTAGTTTGTTGAGACCAAGGTGCCCAACACCCTAGTCCTTTGAGTTTGCAAGTTTCTTCTGGCAGTTCGGTGTTCTAAGCTCTTAGTTTTTGCAGTTTCCAAAAGTACAATGCAGTTTGGTAACAGGGTGCTCTGGTCCCACTCATTCCAACTTAGTTTCTGATATGAGGTGCACATTTGAGTTTCATTTCTAGTTTTGTAGTTTGTACCTTAGTTTTAGTTCTGTATTTAGTTGTTATTTTAGTTTATATCATCACTTTCATTCATCTCTCTAGCTTAGTTCATCATTATTGCACATTTAGCTTAGTTCCGTTTCATAGTAGTGAAGGAATAGGAACCCTAAAATTATTCTTTGACTCGCTTTCACAATAATTAGTCAAATTGAATCACTTCCTTAGGATCTTCTGTATTCCAATATGTGGAGGAAAGTGGGGTTAGGTCCTAAACCACCTGATCCCATTTTTCACCATCACACATGATAAATGATAGCTACTAAAATATTTACTCCTCGTGAATCTTCCACTAAACGAATAACTATCATAGTCATAATAGAAACTTTTCATAGTCCCAACATAGCATCTTATGACACTACTTCCCTAAAAAAATAGGAACTCCAAAGTGTGCACAAAATTCTTAGAAAATAGTCCAATCCATATCATGCACTCACATTCCATGTGGGATGCCACCTGACCAAAAGGTCTCACAAAGATGAGATGACATTAGCAAGTTAGAAACATAGGATATAACAATATATGCAACAATTAATTAAACAAATTAGGACTCTAAGATTGATGCACCTTAATCCCAACATTTTTTAAGCTAAGCTATAATCGATTACGACATAAATAATGACATCAAGAAGGGTTGTTATCAAAATAGTTGTTAGGAAATATATACTTAGCCAATTAAAAAATGTGTTAATATGTTCTCAACATGTGTGGAAAACAAATTGTCCAGTTTCTCTTATTCAATCTATTAAATGTATTCAATAGTAGTACAATATGATGTAAACACTTTGTTGTGACTTGTACAGGACACATGTTTACTTTAATTTTTAGCTATTAATATAAATAGATTAAACATATGAATTATTCTACTTGATTGTTTGATGAAAGTATTATTATTTTGAGGAAGAATTCAATATTTAAGGGAGTTACAAATGAAACAAACTTTTTATTAGAACCAAATTTAATCATGGGTCGTCTTTCATATGAGAGATATGGGTCATCATTTAAACAAGAATGTTACAATTGTATCATGTGATGTATGGGTAATATCTTGAATTTAACTAAAGTTTCTTGATTTGAGTGGATGATCTTAATAGCTCTATGATGTATTTGCATGAAGTACTTTTAAAAATTATGATGCATTTCTATTCATAGTTACTTTTATTTTTAAGTAGTTCTCTTACATACAACATCATTTTCTCTTATAATTCTTTCCAACAATGTCTAATTATTAATGCTATTAATGCTATTATGAATGGTACATTTGCAAGGAATCACTTTGATATAATAATTTTTCCCACATAATAATTGATTAACTTCATATGCATAATTATTTAGTTTGTTGTATCTTGAGACTTGTGCCAGGACATAGCCCTCAAATAATCATTCAATCATTGTATGTGAATATTTATTAGTTGTACAATTGCACTTTTATATACTTTCATACTTCTAGTTTTATACTCTAGAGTAGTCACTTGAACACTCCATTAGAATTTATAAATGTTGATTTTTAATTGTATATTTTCTTAAGAATTCAAATAATATAATAAATAGTAATCCATCTATTAAAGATATTATTCAAGAAAAAGGTTCATCCCCAAGTCCATCTTATTTATGCATCTTAAGGACTACATGCACTAACTAGCCTTTTTACATTTGGGCAATGATGATGCATTCATAGATTCTAATTTTAAAATTGGGTTTCTTTCAAAGAAATTTGTTGGCTTTAACTCAAATCCTTCTGATAGTGTTGGCATCATTGGAAAATCCTCTTGATATGGAATATGGTGGATACCCATAGTATACCACAACACTATGTCCTTGTTCTCAATATCTCGATTCCTATAAAAATAACAATCGCATCCAACATTAAACATATGTGTTAAAGAATTCAAAGTTACAAAATAACATAAGTATTGAAATCAATTATTTTCATACTAATAGATAAATAGTAGTCTAGATCAAAACATCAAATCTAATAATATTATAGATTGATCCTACAATTTATTTAATTGATTTGATAAGAATAAAATATTATAACACTATTATTAATTTGGTACTCACTTGTTTGTCCACACTGCTAATGTGTCATCTCCATGACTTTGATCCATGTAATCTCCACCAGCCCATTGCTCAGTACGATTATATCGACTAACCCACACCTATACATAGTAGTTAGATCAAATGAGATCACCCACTTAAACAAATAAAAAGGCATTAAAATAAAAATTAAAAATATAATTGAAAAGAACAATTTTATACATTAAATACAAATATTGTATAACAATAGTCATAGAAAATTAGGTGGAATTTTCTCATGTCATAATCTACTTCACCTGGTTATTGGTAAAAGTTGCTCGTATTTGTGGATAGTCATCTAGTGATAGAAGACTTTTTGCAATTGATCCGGTAGCCAATCTGTATGCAATATCTTGACCAACTTTACTCTTTTTGTTGGGATTGATAACTAGTAGATCTGCTGGTTTTTTCAAATCAAATTGGATTTTAGCATCATCTTCTGTCTTGGCAACCATTTTTTCAACTGTCCAATAACTCTTTCTTGGAGATTTACCATTTGTGACATCCTTCCTCTTTATCATGGCTTTCACAAATGAATTTTCAATGCCATCCACATCCATATCCAAATAGAATGTGAGAAAATGATCATGGAATGTGCCAATTGTGTTCTCTGCTAGTAAATTTCCATATATATCTTCATTTTTTTTTTGAATTTGGTCAAGGTGTGTGTAGCTTGTGGCTTTATACTCGAGGATTCCTGAGAGTCCCACCTATATTTTATTTTTATGTTAAAATACGAACTGGGAAAAAAATATATGCATTATTAGTTAAGGTGAAGCAATGACATATTTTTAATGCACTTGTATTATATGACAATAAAATTATCCACTTGGACATCCTAGTAAAAAATCAGCACAAAAGTCTAATCTTTGATCCAATAATTGCAAACCCACATGAAACACAAGTTATTCCTAAAGTGATAAGGATGGATTAGTGTTGGTAACTTACATTGCCACGAATCGCTCCATTTTTCTTGAATTCCCAGTCAAGAATGTAATCATAATTTCCCACTGTGGCAACCATTCTCACCACTAATGATACTTCTGGTCTTACTTCTGTTACCTATAAATCAACCAACAATATTAGTACCTATGATATAATAAAAATGTTAAAAAAAAGAAAACTATAGACAATTGAGTTGTTTGTTAAAATAAATGGGAACACTATATACTATCAAGTTGGAAGTTTATTAAAACAAATGGAGACACATGATCATAAGAAATGAAATGATTTGATCTATATATGGATCATTTATTGGATAATACCTACATTGAAATTGCGATTTTCATTGTAATATAAACATATCAAAACAACAGTCTATGAACTAGATTTTAAGGAACATGTAGATCAATA
Source organism: Cryptomeria japonica (assembly GCF_030272615.1). Lineage (NCBI taxonomy): Eukaryota > Viridiplantae > Streptophyta > Pinopsida > Cupressales > Cupressaceae > Cryptomeria > Cryptomeria japonica. The sequence goes on along the minus strand of NC_081413.1, from coordinate 585,348,585 downwards.
AAAAGTTCTTATTTTCAAACAAAAATGATCTCAATCAAACTCTTGAAAAAAAAAGGAATTTTTAATCGATTTTAAAGAATTAATTTTTATTTTAATTAGCTTATTCTATGTTAATTAATTGAAAACTAGAACATGTCAAAGTACCAATAACATCTAATAATCTAAAATACTAAAATAATTTATTAGATTTAAAACTAAAACTAAAATATTGATTTAATATAGGTTGACTTATTCTTATGAATTGTCCTAAATTATCTCCAATCTTATGTGTTATTTCATTTCTCAATATTTAATTTAAATTATAACATATTTTATACCACTTTTATGATTATAAAACATCATAATACTCATTCCCCACCTGATTCCTATTGTTCTCTTCCTCTTGCGCTATGTCAATCCTATGGGCATAAGAACCATCTGACACCTACCTAAATAACTCATGAAATAGACAACAAAAAAAAATGAAATTTCTCAACACCTCTCATTTTATTCTTACTATGAACCCACTTTATAAATATTTTGTGTTTATTGCTATGTTGTGGTATGTATTCATTTGCCTATTAGTACACATCATCTAATCATTCATCTTCTTAAAGAATTAAACAACATTTATTAGAGGAACCGTTTAATGAGTACATTAAAGGAACATTATATACAACATTTGAACACTTTCTTGTTGCTAGCCAATCTTCAACACAACCATAAATTCAATCTCTCTATGGGATTGACCTAGAAGTACTTGCCTCTTGAGACTAGTAATTTGATAACCTCATTTTTTTTTAAATACCACTAATCCATTAATCCTTGATGACTAGCAAGAAGTAAAGAATCCTTCCTTTATACTTTCTCAATATCGTGTTCCTAACTCATTATCTCTTGCGTACCTCATACCTCCCACACTGATACTTATATTGGTCATTGACTTTCATTTGTTACCCTACCTTCCTTCCTAATGAGAAAGATAAATAAGATAAATAAGTACAAAAGAAAGTGAGTGTAAGACCTAATGAGAAAGATAGTGATGAATTTGAGGTTATGCATACACCATTGGCTCATGAGATTGTTACACATCCACTACCTATGAGCTTCATGGCACCCTATTTCTCAATGTATGATGGTGAGAGTAACCCTAATACAAAGTTGAGCTCATTTATTGTAACATGTGTGAAATTTTGATATGCGGGGATAGATTAGATAGGTTATTGTCTAAGCTATGTTTACAAGCATAATAGAAAGGCAAGCACGTAAGAAACTACTAATAAACTGAATAAAATTATCAATATATAGAAAACTTACCACTAAGTCTGGAATCCCTGTTTCTGTATGCCTCCATGAAACATCTCCAGCATATCTTTCAAATATGCAGAAAACATTCTCCTTCACAACTGGTTTTCCATTAGCTCCTGCGTAGATTGCATCCATGTAATGTGCATGTCTTGGACAATCATTCAATGGCTGCAAAGAAACTGAGCTTAGCCCGAGACCAAATTCCCCATTATCAAAATAAGTTTTATAGTACCATTCCTCAGAAGGATCCATGTAAGGAACAAACAGCTCTGAAATAAAAGCCCTGTACATGACACTCCTGAATCTTCTCTTCTCTGGGTCATAAACATCTGCTGTAGAAATAACAGGCCCTGCTTTCAAATCAAACCCAACATGGAATTTCCAATTAGCCCACTCCACCATATGACCATGGACTTTAAAGCTCGGCCCCTCAGGCTGCTCAATTGAAATCGGGTTTGTTTTGGGCCCAAATGGAGGCTTCTGAGTTGATTCTCTGTAATCTGTTCCTTGGGCCTTTGGCACTGGGACTTTTGTCCTATCTATATACCCAGTTATTTTCATTTGATCTAAATCTACAACTACTGTAATACCTTCAATGGGCCTGGCATATATATTAACAGTTCCATTGGTATAAAAACACAGGACATTGATTACTCTCTTGCCTTGCTTCTTTTCCCCAAACCATCCTACAGAAAAAGTGTTGCAAACAACTGATTTCATATCTAGGCCTCTGGTTCTTATGGACTTTATGAATGGAGGATACTCCATGGGCAACTCATAGGCTTTAACTTGCTCCTCTGATGTGAATATGGGGTACCCGAATCCATGATAGACTTCATCATAGACAACTTCTTTTGATGTGATATCTACAAGAATCTGGTGGGTTTCTCCTGGGATTCTTGCAATCACAGTAGCTTTTCTAGGAGGTAGGGAAGATGACCCATATTTCCATTCATACACAGTCTCCTTCTCTGGTGCTTCCAGTGCCACATATTGGAAGCTTATGTTCTTGTGGAGACCTAGCTTAGACTTAAGGACTAGTTTACGAACATGGTTGATTTCAGAGGCTGACAGAGAATCCAGAGAATCCAGAGGATGTTTTTTAGCAGCAGCAGAATGACTGGTGAATGCAAGCACCAGTAGACTGAGTAGAATAATACTTGATTTCATCTTTTCTCTACTCTCTCTGGAATATAATTTAGTTTTTTCTTGGCCAAGCTAATTCGATACTTTGGTCATAGAATGCAATCTTCTCTAAGTCATTGGTCAGAGAATGATATATAGGACTTGAATGGAGAGCCGTCTATGATAAGATTTAGGCTTGCAAGTTGAATTTTTGACTGTTCAATATTCAATATTTGAAATAAAATGAATGAAGACCTTATCAATAATAATAGAAATCTGACATTACAATTTAGCACGTTGCATAGGAAACCAGTAAAACACAAGTGGCAAAGCAAAAGCCAATGGAGTAACAGACCACAAATATAAGTCACTGTAATTGAGCAAGATGATAGAGATATAGCAGACCACAAACGTAAGTTACTGTAATTTTCTACTGTTCAATATTCAATAATTGAAACAAAATGAATGAAGACCTTATCAATAATAATAAAAATCTAACATTACAATATAGCATGTTGCATGGGAAACCAGTAAAATACAACTGGAAATGCAAAAGTCAATGGAGTAATTAACCAAGATGGTAGAGATATAGCAGACCACAAACATAAGTTACACGTATTATTGTAATTGACCAAGAATGGTAGAGATATAGCAGAACACAAACACACTTCACCAAACAATATAGATATATGACAATTACAGCATTGACCAAAATGATATGGATGTAACAATGTCATTTAAGAACCAAAAACAATCAAGAAGTTCAGCAATCCACATTCTTGAATTCAATTTGAGAACTTTTAGAGGGCTATGAGATCCACATTCTCCAATTCACATTAAATGCAAACAATCTTATTTCCATTGTTTCATATATATATAAATAATTAAGGGTCATTATAAAATATGAGATTCACATTTGCAAAGTTTTCTCAGTACAAAAAAACCTATCTTCATTGTTTCACATATATAAATAGTTAAAGATTATTATAAAATAGAAGATGCACGTTTTGGAAACTTCTCTAGAGTGCAAACAACCCAATTTCCATTGTTTTCCATATAGAGATAGTTAAGAGTTATCATAAAATAGGAGATACATTTTGTAAAAGAATAAAATGTTTTTTACAAGATTTATGTATATAATTATACTGTTTAGAAGAGCTTTACAATGGCAGTAAATAGTAAAGTGCATAATAGCCTATGTTAATAATAAAAAATAGTATCACATTCTAGATTATTTAGATTGTGTAGATTTTATGTTAATTTTCTTATACCAACACGTCGAATAAAAATTGAAACATGATCTAATTCAAAAACAGAAAAATAAATATTATACTTCTGCAACTGCAACTTATTACAATTGTGCTTCTAAATTTAGTTTGTTTGCAGTTAATCATATGATAACATTTTTCTCCATTCAATTGCATTGTCCTTGCAATTGAATGACAGGCTTTAAAAGAATGGCAGTCATAACTATGAAGGAATGGTGTACAATAATGTGTGTTTATGGTTGTGTAAGGTCTGCTCCGTTGCCTGGGCACCCTTACAGTTGCAGGGTTTGGTGTGTGAGGAGGGAAAGAAAGGGTTTTGGGGTATTCTATTAAATTCTATATGTTTTAATGGCTAAATAATTAATGATCTTTTTTGAATGAAGATATTTATTGAAGTCTATGAGATTAGATAGTTTATGGGATTTAAATATGAGAACAAAACAAAGATCATTAAAGAATCAATCAATTAAATTTAGAAGCAAATTAAGAGCGACTAAAAATTATTGCTGATCAAGTTTTTTCTGCTGTGAAATTTGATCAAGTAATGTGCTATCCTTTCAATTTATTCCTCCTCAAAGAAAGTATTTAGAACCTCAACTTTTAGAATTTCTGTATATTTACTTTGAATGTCCTAAAAAACTGTGCAGTGAAATGACTATTAAGAGCAAAAATAAGGACGCGTCTATTCTGGCTCCAAAAGTGACCTGTCATACCAACGACATGCATCAACATACATGTTCAAGACATGTATACCATGCCAATTTGGCGCAGTCGCCGGACCCACAGAAAATGACGTGGACTTGTCCTAGACTCGCTAGTTTAAAACGTAGGGACCCACACGAAACTACATGGACATGCCAGAGGACGGCTGATCCTGGGCCGTGGCTTGCAGCGGTGTGTTGTGCATAACACACACATTAAAAGCCATGAAAAACAAACAATTGGTAGCAACTGTAGATGACCACGTTCGGACGGCAAAACGGCGGCAAAAAGAGGGCGCGGGCTTCCAAAATGCGCAGGCTCCCTCCAAAATGGACAAAACCTCTCGTACATGTTAGTGACAGGTGGCTTAGTCCTTAGTCAATCGCAGCCGTTCATTGAAAAATCAACGATGTACAACGTACCACTAACACGCATGTTAGGCAAACCGTACTACACGTCCCTATACCTCCATTTTCAAAATACCTCGTGCCATTTTCTGCCTCATGTGGAAAAAAAGAGGACTAATGGGACTAATGCAATCGCAGCCGTTCATTGAAAAATTGATGATGTACAATGCGCCACTAACACACGTGTTAGGTAAACTGTACTACATGTCCCTGTACCTCCGTTTCAAGATACCTCGTGCCATTTTCTGCCTCATGTGGAAAAAATGAGAACTAATGGGACTAATGCGCGATTAAAGCAAGTGTCCTCATTGTTGGGCATCCTCATTGTTGAAGTCTTCTACTATTGTTGAAGGGAATGAAGGGCTTGAAGGAGGCAACGAGTTATAATTAAAGGGTAGCCTGCATTGTTGAAGGATGCTTCAATTTTTAAGGTTGTCAGGTATGTGGACAAGTCATTTTTTTTCTGTTTGTATATTCTGGGTTTCAATTCTTTGTTTTTTGTTTTTTATTTTTCTTTATATGCAGTGGGAAAATTTTCTTGTTTTCCTTTATATGTAGTGGGAAAATTTTCTTGTTTTGCTTTAGTGGGAAATTATTCTTGTTTTGCTTTAGTGGGAAATTATTCGCGTTAGGGTTAGATATCATGCGGGATGCATGTTTGCTGGCTCCAAAAATCCGTGGTAAAATGTGCGACAAACACGCGTGTTAGTCTCGTTGTACTACCATTTTGGAGCTAGAATAGACATGTCCGCCGCATTAGGGTTAGAATTGGTGTTAGGTTGCCCATGTCTATTTGGTCTGTCATGTCTAGGCGAAGCTATTTGGACTTTCTTTTTTCTACAACCTTCACATTTGGCGACATTTTCACTATTGTGCTTTTCGGTATAAGTCTTACCGATAGCCTCATCGGTTATCGACAAGATAATTTTATGTTTTTGCCACTTATGTTCACTATACCGATGAGCCTTATCGGTATATGCTTCTCTGATATAACTGCCGTTGACTTTATAGTTTAATCGACGAGAGTGATGCCGATAGGTCCGACCTTGGATTTCGATGCATTGTTATCGGTATATGATACACCAATCAACAGCTAGTATTTGTTGTGTGTTTTTATCGGGGTTACTTATCCCGATAGTGTAACTTTCCATTATTTGTAATTTTTACTTCCATAATCAAGTAGGAACTTCTTCCATCCATAAGGGGGCACCTTTTCTCATTATGCTTCTTGAGTTGTACACTCGTCTATTCTAGCTCCAAAACCACAGTAAGGATTTACTAGAATAGTCGCATGCGTGTTAGTTGCGCAATAGCCGCGGCCATACAGACTCCACCATACGGATTGACTAACACGCATGCTAGTCCTTCCATGATTAACAATTAAATATACCCAATTAGGTTGACAAGCTCGTAGATATAATACCACTCATTCTAAGACAACAATATACGTAAAATATATAGCAAAACACTAATATTCAAATTATTTTCAAATGATTCAAATCCATATGTAGAAATATCCATATAAATTTGTAGATAATTTTACACAAGTTTTTTGGTCTTCTTATTTTAATATAATTTACTATTTATTACATAAATATTCTACAATAACAAAAAAAGTTTGTTTTGGAGCTATGGCTGAACGCGTCTATTTTGGCTCCAAAAAGTCAATACGAATTGACTAACACGCGTGTTAGTCGCACGTGCGTGTATTATGGTTCGAAAATGAAGTACGGATTTACTAACACGCGGGTAAGTATAGCGTTTTACACTGTCGATTTTGCAATTAATGGCTGCGATTGACTAACCTGTCGCTAACACGTTGTACGAAAGGTCCGCTTTGAAGCAGGAGCACCTATTGTACAGCATGTTAGCGTTGTGTTAGTCAATCGCTGCCCATTGATTGCAAACTCGATGGTGTAAAACGTGTGACTAACAGGCGTGTTAGTCATTGTGTACTACCATTTTGGAGCGGTCATGCGTGAAAGCGCATAACGCGCCTTATTAGTCGAAGAAAATTTTTATTAGCTATGTGCATCATATGAATCCAAGGTCTTCGTAGGATAGCATGATATGGATATGTGTAAGTGTACAAAAACATCCACAGACTATTGTGCAGAAAATTAGATTCTAGAATAACACGGAACATGTGGTAGATGAGCTTAGTTATTAGAAAGCACTAAAAAATTAAGGCATAGGTTGATAAAAATTCAAATAATTTATAGACGTCGTTGTTAGTCTGATAGATTTGCATGTCCATTTTGGAATCACAAGTATCTCGATTTCAAATATGGAGGCCAACTTTTCTTAAGAGACAAGCAAAACACAGGTTGCATTTTGGGGACGAATAAGTGATGATAGGTTGATGAACCTGTTTATCTATGAAGACACTGCATTCCTTTATGCGGTGAAGTTGATCCTTGGACTTGAGTATGTAGACAATGGATGGAATTACAGAATGAATGCGGACATAGTGTCTCTATTTATGGCATGGTGTCTGGAGCTCCGACATATTCTGAAAGTCAGAGAAATCATGAACAAGTATGTGAAGAAGGAATGGCTAGGCGGAATGGAAGCTTTATTAGGTTTGGCACGAGACATGGATGGCTTTGAAAGTGTGGACAGAGTGTGGATTTACTCCTCCCTTGCGACCATTCTTGCTTTGGAGCACGACATTCGCTAAAGAGGCCAGAAGAAGTGTAGCACAGGCTGGAATGTATGGTATTCTGGAATACCTTGAGATGGTCGATGTTTGGGAAGCACGTGTGGAGATGGAAAAATGGGTACCTTCGTCGGAATATAGAGCACTTGTGCAACGAATGGTTCCTACATGCACAAAACGATGGGGTCGAACTTGTGGAAGAGGAATAACTAAGAAGGGTCGTGTGCTGCAGTTCGGTGAAGGCTCCAACAGGGAGACAAAACTGAACCAAGTTAGGAACATGGAAGTGTTGGATGTGGAAGAGGGCATGGTCACTATTTACATAGAGTAGCGAGATGGCACATATAGCCTTTATTGAAGCAAGGACTATGTTTGTTTTTTTAAATGTTTTTGAATGTGTTATGTATGAACCATTATGTATACCGGCTTCGATGGTCTAGTCAGCTAGTTGTGGAGGTTTATCTTTTAGAATGTAAACATTTTCAAAATTAATATAAAATATAGCTTTACCAAACAAAAATAAAAATTGTTGACACCAACTGATACTCTTATCTTCCCTGTTTTGAAATTGTTGTTAACATTTCATGATATATGGTAAAAAAACAAGTGTTTTTAATTGTATGTGCATGAAATTGTTCTATAACATCAAACTCAAGCATTTCAATATATATGACTACAAATAAAATTAAATTCTTATAGCACAATTGAGTTTCTATTCTGGCTTGGTAAGAAATTGGAAGATTTCAATATATATGTTGGAAAAAAATCGTTAACCTTATCTTCCTCTTATGTGCTCGGCTTTGTCTCCCACATCGGGTATCGGCGTAACCAAATCCTCCTCTCACCGATGATTTGAGTTATCCCAATGACTTAGTATTTCTACCTTTTAGTATTGCCTCATTAGAGTAAGTTATGTTGATGATACCATCTTTGCCGTCTAGCCCATCAGGTATCAGAGTAGCGTGGGATGACATTCGCCGATGACCCAGTTGATCGCTGAGTCACGATGGGCAAAAGGACTTGCATATTCCCATCACGATCTCATGACGACTGTTGATTTTCCTTGGACCTGACCACAGTTTAAAGCGCTTTTTCCTCTTCACACTTTCCGAGCCCACCATTCAGTCGCTGATCTGCGAAGAGTAAAAGGACTCGCAACTCTTCATCATGGTCTATCGACAACTGTCAAATTAAATCTTTACCGCTCAAACTTTAATATCCCTTCATCACTTAACTACCAACGTTGGATCTCTAGCCGACCCTGCCACTAATGGCTTGTCGTTGAGTCGCGATGGGTATTAAATGTGCAACTTCCCATTGTGGTATCACGACCGCCATTGGATCAAAAAAGACCTACCCGACTTTTAAGAACCTGATGCATACATTAGGAAACCATACTTATACTTAGGAAAATTAAAGCAATCCAACTTAAAAGACAAAACCCGCCTAGACTTAAAACTCAATTGGCCCCTTTTCAACAACATAAAGACCCTTTCGGCTAAGTGGAGAAAAAGGTAATAGTCAAACAGATTTTTCTTAGAGACAATAAGACATGAAGGATTTTTATCAAATGTTCTCAAAATTATTAAACCCAAAATTTATAATTCATGGACAGATTGTTGTGGTAGTGCGAATTGACTAACACATGTATTAGTTGCATGTTTTACATTGTCAATTTTGCAATAAACAGCTGTGATTGACTAACCTGTCACTAACACATTGTACGAAAGGTCCATTTTGGAGCTAGAATAGACGCAGCCCGACTATTCTAGCTCCAAAAAAAACCTTTCATGATAGTGACATGTTAGTCAATCCCAGCCATTTATCACAAAATTAACGGTTTAAAACGCGCGACTAACACGCGTGTTAGTCAAACTGCTCGTGAACCTTTGCTCAGGTGAAGAGCAATACAAATTTGTAAACACACCTCAAACCTGCACCAAAAGAAATTACAAACACCTCTTGAGCAATAAAATAACATACACTAAACCATTATGAAAGAACAGTAGCAAGGTCAATCTATTTGGTACAGAGTACTGCTACAAAAATGACAAAATTACAAGGTAAAATCTGGATATTGTCTTCAAAATCTATTCAAACTTTCTCACAAATGTTCCAACCTGTGTAGAATCATTCTCAGAGCATTTTATATGCCATTTTGGTCATAATAAACTCTTCATCGATTTCCTAACCACTGATTTGCTAAAAAATTGCAAAGTTTCTCAAAAAGTTGCAAAAAGTTGTCCAGCAACAATGACAACTTTTGCTCAAATGTGCATTTTTGACTTTGGTGCATTTTTACTTATACTGAACCTCCTAGCATGACTTTCTAACATTAAACTAACATGCATAAATGCCTAATCAAGCTTACAAGTTGTTTTAGATCATAATGCAAATTTATGTCATTTTAGGCTTACAAGGGCTCATAGGCCAGATTTGAGAAAAGTAACAACCTAGGTTACAATCATCCTTCAAATGACTATCAAACACACATGTGGAGCTCTGAGTATTCCATTATTCAAACACCTAATCTAAAATATGGATCATCACCTCAAAATGTGGAAAATGCATATATAATGGTTAAAAGCTAGGTGCTCCTACACCAATGGGTGTCCAACTTACCTATTTCAAGAACTTTGGAGATTCAACATTATACATTACGATTGTAATTAAGTGTTAGAATATTTAAACAACAATTTAGAGATAGACTCATTTGATAGTATTTGGAAACCCTGGTAAATAGTTTCCTAACACCTCACTTGGTGTGATGAATCTCCTTAGCATGGTCTTAATTTCCCTATCTCTTCCATTTGATGGAACAAGCTATTTTAGTATAAGGAACACCCTTTATGTAGGTGAATGCGGATCGAGCATGGGAGCTTCATTTTAGCTAGAGGTAGGCCATACCCTAGTGGAAGGACAAACTGGAGACATCTGTGTTTTTTCATGCGCTTTGGCAGATTGGTATCAGGTCGGTTAGATAAAGTACGTATGAGCAGGGACTTGACAAGTTCTCATAATAGTAAAGATATGTTGTTCGGATGAACCTTGATTGGAATTCGGGCCTATTTTGGTCTCTAGACTTCTCTAGAAAGTCTGAAACTTTATATAAGGAATGTTTCACATTGCAATCTTAAGCCTAGAAGTATCGATCTGAACCGATGGTGCATGATTTTGGTCTCAGTTGCCTGTGTAGAGAGGAATCGATTCAGGCCCAATGCAGTTAGCTATTTCAAGCAAACGATGTGCTCTGGAATGCTATATGGTGGGTGGCTAATGGTATCATGGGTGCTAATAGACACTGGTGTGATGGGTTTGTTTATGAGGCTGTCATTTGCCCTATGGTTGACATATTCAATTCAAAGGAAGCGACCATATAGAGGATCGATGACTTTGTCTACCCGTCTGATGGACAGGCCCTAGCAAATGCCATTATAGAGTTGGATTTTGACTGTTGGGTTAGCACCCTCGGCATCTATTTTAACCACACCAACTACATCTCCTTTGAATCGGAGGAGTCAAACAGTGAAGATGAGGAAATTTCCCAGAAAAGGGCAGCATGGGAGAGGAGGAAGAACTTCATCAAGGAGGCATGGGAGGTGTTTAGGGTAGGGGTGAGGAATGGGAATCTGGATCCCTTCCGCAGACTACTCAACTCTAATGATAACTTCCTCTTGGCACCAGCCGCTATCAAAGTAATGGAGATTGGAGAGAACATGGTTGTCATACTCCAATACATTGGGAATTAGTTTTGTTTTTTATCTACAATTTCCTGTTTTGCCCATGTCACTTGAAACTACACTTCTATGACTCTATTGCAAACAATAGGAATAATTTTGTAAAATTAGTAGTAGCACTATTTTAGGTACTTACCCACTATGTTATAAAACAGCTTGTTATGGTAAATAGGAAAAAGTGTCAGCTAACACTATGTTAGAAATGGCTCACCATTGTAGGTACATGGAGCGCCTTTGATGATCATTTTGTAGCCAATATTTTTATGTTTAAAGATGTCATTTTCATCTACATGTACTAATGATGGATGGTGGACATTACAATTTGTAAAGAACCAATGCTTCTTATTTTTTAACACAATGTTTGTTAAGTATTGATGTAGTCAAATACAAATTTTCTGTCACATGAAGTATTGATCTATAGTTGTTAGTTTTTCCTTTTTTGTAGTTTAATATTGCTTCAATCTCTCTATTAGCTTCAAACTGTTATGCAAAATCATTGTACCGAATCATCATATATGGATTTGACGGATTAGAAGCATTTACTCAACTCAAATCCTCCTATGATTTGCCTTGTGTGAACAACAATATGCCCGTTCTCTGCATTTAATAATGGCGGGTTTAGGGTTTTTCAATTAGATTTTGCAATGGCTAATTGGCATAACTTTTTCGATAATTCAATTATTTGACGCCACCCATCCTTCAGTTGGCATAGGTCTTACCGATCACTTCGCCTCCTGGCTAGGTTCTACTTTTATTCCTTCGTGGTGTTATCAGTGTTTTGGATGTTGTTGGAAGTTTTTCTTGGTATCCATAATTTTCCAAATTTTGGATTTCATCCCTTTGAAAATCTGAAAAAAAAAACCTTTGTGTCGCATTATTTCCAAATCACTTCTATTTGCCTATTGCTTTTTTCACTTAAGTGGAAGGATCACCGTGTCGTCAAAAGGGGCCATTTTGAGTTGTAGGTTTGGGTGGGTTTTAATTAAATTTGAAATGTTTCATAGTTTCCTAAAGTCCTAAGTATTTTCCTTTATGTATGCGTTGGGTTCTTAAAGGCCGAATAAGTATCTTTTGATCTAAAGGTTGTCATGACACCACAATGGGAAGTTGTGTGTTGAATATTCATCGCAACCAAGTGACAAGCCACTACTGGTGGGCGCTGGTCAAACAGTTAATCCATACAGTTAATGGAGATAGCTAGCGGTAATGATTTAGTGGTGACGGCTAAGTAACGAAGGACCTTAATGGTGCAGGAGCACCTAGGACTTAGGCTCATAGTCCTTTCACAATTTTGGTTTTTACTGACCTTAGCCAGGTCAGGTTCCTAATAAGGACTCTAGGAGGGTCCAAGGTGTGTGTGTGATGTTTGATTTGAGTCAAGTGTAGGCTTACTTGAGTTAGTTTTCTTCCTAGGTTTGCACTTTGTGAATAGGTAGTAGATGAGTAGTTGAAATGGCCTTCTTGATGGTAAAAAGTGGCATAACTTGGTGTGAGAATTAAAGAGGTTTAGAATGGTCTTAGGATTTCTTAAAAAGTATTGATTAATGACTTATAATAGGTTGTTTAGGTTGGAAAAGCAAACTGTGGAAAGTTGTAAAAGTTGTCATGACAACTTTTGTCCTAAAGGAGATTAGTGGTGGAGTTAGGGAGAGAAAAATGCCCTAGAATGCCTCCACACATGGGTAAAAAAATTTAAACCTCCTCTTGCATGGTTACCAAGGTTGGAAGTTTATTTTTGTATGATTGACAATCTTAAACTGCTCATTTTCAGACTGTTATCACTGTTTTTGGCTTATTTTGCATAAAATGTGAATGCTAATGGATTGAATCCGTTGATCCAGTTTTGGATTGTAGTTATTTAGTTTTTTCTAGTACTATTTGTTTCATTTCATGCTTTTTAGATAGGGCGTTCTAGTGTTTTCATTGTTTTGTTTCCAATCAGCCAGTTTTGGCTTGTAAATAGCAATTTCATGTAAAATGGTTGCCCCATAGAATCCCTCAGCGCTACCATCACGGCTTGTTGGTACATGGAAGGAAACCCATGGTAAAATGTAAATATGAAGGGAGGAGTTCTATAAGTGAATATTGATATGGTTATCACCTTGTTCTAGGCAAGTCCAGGAGCAACCCGGCTAGAGAAGACAGGGTGAAAATTGAGTGCATAGTGCAGAGGTGAACACAAAACCTTAGCCAAATCATTTGGAGAGGTTCATGAGGTCCATATAGAGTTTCCACTACAAGGAGAAGCCTTGAAAAGACATATATATGCCCATTTCACAAACTTGAATAGTCACTGTCGGTTAAGAGGCCTAGAAACCCTAGCAAACCCTCATTTTTGGGTTAGGGCACTGTACGACAAGTTGGGAAACCAAAACCACCAAAATCTCTTGGGGATAGGTGAATTCTTGAATAAAAGTAAAACTCTTTGTAGGGTCTTTTGGACCGTAAAACCAAAAACCCTTGAAAACCGGATTTCAGAGGCCTAATAGGGGCTCATTCCTTATAGCCCTATTTCTAGACAAAATGGTGAAATCGGTAAGAAAGATAGTGAATGCAAACCAAAAATGGACCCAAATGGAATTAATTCTATGGTAAATTCTACCTCCACACATTTTCAATGACTCACAACAATATGCGGGTGAAATTGACAAGTTGTTGTCAAGTTACCAAGATTGAGCATATGGGAAGCACTTTGAAATGTTAGGGTTCCTAGTCAAACACTTGTTACAAACACCTTGAGATTGGCAAAACGAAATCCCTAGAAGAGATTGAGAAGGACTTGGAGGTCTTGGAGAAAAGATAGACCTAGAGTGGTTGGTGGAATTGAGCAACACCAACTAGGTGAAGTGTGAGAAAGCTAGGCAAATCCCATCACTTAAGGATCGAACGGTTGTTCTTAGACTGCTATGAAGAGATGCTCATCCTTTACTCTTCGTGGACTAGAAACTGAATGGCGGGTTTGGCCAATGTGAAAAAGTCCAGAGGAAATCAACAGTTGTCGCTAGACTGCAAAGGGAAGATGCTTGACCATTACCCATCGTGGATCAACGACAAAGAGCAGGCGAGTGACGAAATGATGGGCCCACTTTGAAGGCTAAAGTGATTAAAGGCAATGTTGAATCTGCATGATCTAATGGTTCTTGGTAGACCACGATAGGAAGATGCTCAACCTTTACTCATTGCGGATTAGCAACTGAAGGGAAAAATACTCAGAAGAAGTCCTTTTGGTTCGTTGGAGCCGAAATTTGAAATTTAAAAGAATTAATGTTAGAAGTGTACAGCCCTATTGATGATATTAATGCTCAGTTGTTGGTAAGGTGCCTCCATAAGACATTGTTTTGAAATTTAAATTGCAAAAAGATGTCAAGAGGATTAGCTAAGACTAGGTGTGCAGTTTTGTGATTTCTCAGGCAACAAGTAAGTTTTTCTGTGACTGTGCTTTGCAATACCTGTTTGTGTGACATTGTTTGGTGGTGGAAATTTAGAAGGGGTTATTTGAATAACAATTGAAGTGATGATAGCTCTAGATTGATAAGATGGCACTGCAAAGAAAATTTAAGGGAAAGATAGATTACCAAGAGAGGGCTATTTGCAATGACTTTCTCGAATAATTGGTTCAATCCACAAATAGTGCAACCAAGATAAAGGAACTTGTGCCCAAATCTCCCCGCCTGCGGATTGGTGACGGTTTATATGACAAGGGATGTTGGCTGAGAGATCCTGAGATAGGCATGACAGATTTAGGTATGTTCAGGGTAAGGTTTGGCCAATGGAATACACCTGGTCCTATAAATAATATATGGGAATTAGATGTTGGGAAACTAGTGGTCCCTGGAGTTTTCATGGACATTGATTTGTTGATCCAGATTGCAAAAATTTACGACCCTTTCACTAGGACTGTGAGGAATGTAAATGGGGGCCCCCTAATTGAAATCACTGATGATGAACTCAGAAGGGTATTTCGGCTTAATGAATCCTCAAGTTATTTAGAACCCATTGATTTTGAAATGCTCAAAAATGTCTAGGATGCCTACAAGGATCATCTTAGGAATGGGTCATTGAAGGAATTTTTTGCAAAGATAAGAGGGTTAACATTGGTAAGCCCTAACACAATGGAGCCTTTCCCTATGAATTTATTCACTTTAAGGGCTAACGGTGTATATTGGTCTCTATGTCAATTTTTCGGAGAAGATGTAGAGAATGCCATGCCAACACATTATATGCTTATGATGGCACAAATTTTGAACCCATCCTTAGCAGTAGCATATGATTTTACACCTTATCTTGTAGATGTCATTCATGAGGGTTTAATTGGGATAAATAATGCTAAAGTGGACAGACCTTTTGGCTGGTATTCCATGTTGATGCATATGTTCTTGTTTAAAGGCGTGGAATATTTTGGAAAAGATATGGACCTACTAAGAGAAAGGGATGGTGAAGACATGTCAGTTCAGTTATGGAGTGCAAATCTATCTTGGGACAGAGAAGATGCTAGCTATCTGAAATTTGATAGATGCTTTGCATCTAAGCTTAGAATTATTTTGTGTCAAGAGTGTTGGTATTACGGATGTGCTGCATTAGTTTTGTCATTGATGTCAACACTTATCCTTTTGGAGATCTTTGGTAATGTTCACCAGCATGTTCACTGACTTATGCACAGTCACCGGTGTTTGGTTCACTGACAGGTTATATTGTTCACTGGCACTAAGGATGATCTGTTATCATCTAGAGATTACTTGGTTATATTGATGACATTGTTTGGACACTTGGTTTTGGTGATTTGGTTATTGGTCTAATCGAGTTTGCATATTTGTTGTTACCGGCAAATAGGTCTAGGTTATGGACCGACAAGCATTATCTATTCTAGATCAGCACGACACGTTATGGAGATATTTTATTCATTTGTTATTATTGTAAATGCATTGAGCTGACATGATGTATTACATATTGATTCATTTGTAATTGATTTAATTGTAATATTCTTAGCGAGCCGACCTACACATTTGGTCTTAGGTTTTGGTATATATGTAAGATCTCATTTGTGAGATTAAGAGGAAGGTGTGGTAGAGGATTGTAATAAGGTATATGTGAATATAAGCATATCTATACACGTAGACATCATTTGAGGATTCAAAGAAGGTATGAAGAAGACAATCAGAGCTTAACCGGTACTAAATCCAACATATGAAGATGCTATTTTGAGAAGTACATTATCATTGGATTTAACCATCCAATTATAGTCAGTGTGACTCCCATTTTGTGATTGAGCAGTGAGCTCTAGGTAGTTGGCCTTTCTGCATGTGCAGACCCCATTTGTACACACATACTATCTACAGTAGTATCATCTGATTGTGGGTAAGGTTTCCCACCGTGGATTTTTCCCTTATAGGGTTTCCACGTACAAATATCTATGTTATGTGTTGTGGATGTTATTTGTATTTATGTTTCATGCATTAAACATTACTGGTACTATTATTAACTGTTAAATTGTCTACCGGCATTAAGTTTGGTTTACCGGTATTATGCACTAAGTTTGGTTAAGTTATATTTGAGTTGAAATTAATAGACAACTGATTCACCCCCTCCCTCCTCTCAGTTGCCTTTGGGTCCTAACAATTGGTATCAGAGCCAAGTCCTCTTTTTATAGAAGTTTAACAGCTTGAGGAGATTCTATGGCAACTAACTATTTCAGGAAGGACAACCTGAAGCTTGATGGAACTAACTATGGTATATGGAAGATCAGAATAGAGACACATCTGAATTGCATTGGAAAAGACATATGAGATGTTACAAAGAGTGGCTATGTTGGTCCTACACAGAGTCATCCTAATCCACCAACCTTGGCTAAAGATCAAGAGAATGATTGCAAAGAAAGAGAAGCACTTTTGAGCGCATTATCAAATCAGAAAATCATGGGATTATCGGACCGATCTACTACTAAAGCAATTTGGGATAAATTGGAAAAATTGAATGAAGGTGATACCATTGTCGAATTTGCAAAACTGGAATGCTTCCAGGTCAGGTATGAAAATCTGAAAATGGAAGAAGATGAAAGGATTTCTGCTTTTATGGAAAGAGTTAATGAAATTGTTTTGGGTATAAAATGTTGTGGAGGATACTTAAGTGAAGATGAAATTATTTCTAAATTTTTAAGATCATTGCCACCAGCATAGAAAATGAAAGTAACTTCTATTAATGAATTGAGAACAATGCCTAATACATCAGTATCTAGAGATACTTTGGTTGGAAAACTTCCAACTTTTGAACTTGAGGAATTTGGTCCTGTTGCTACAATTAAGACAGATTTGGCTTTCAAAGCTTCATCATCTGCAACATCATCATCATCATCTGAAAAATTTGATTGGAAAGCACTCTATGCTAGAGAACTTGAATAAATCAGAAGAGAGAATGAAGAACTTGAAGCACTATTTGCAAGGAAAATGCCTAAAGGTCCAGTTGGAAGTAAGTATGAAGGTAAAGCACCATTTAAATGTTTTAATTGCAATAAAATTGGTCATATGGCATCT
Organism: Cryptomeria japonica; assembly: GCF_030272615.1. Lineage (NCBI taxonomy): Eukaryota > Viridiplantae > Streptophyta > Pinopsida > Cupressales > Cupressaceae > Cryptomeria > Cryptomeria japonica. The sequence goes on along the minus strand of NC_081413.1, from coordinate 585,330,873 downwards.
AGGTGTCCTGATAGACATGCAAGATTGAAAGAAGAAGCTAAAAGAACATATAAGCCTAACCTTGAATATCAGAGATACAGATTTAAGAAGAATAGAGACAAATCATGTTACTATGTTGATGAAGGAGTTACTGATGATTCTGATGAAGAACCGGTAGACAATGGATGGGCTTTTTTTGCAATAATAGAAGATCAACCAACACCTACTATTCAACCGGTAGAGCAGGCCCTCATAGTTAAAATTGAAGAAAAGGATGAATGGATCATTGATTCTGGATGTTCACATCATATGACTGGTGATAAAAGTAAATTCTTAACCTTTTAGGAATACAATGGAGGTCTAGTAAGATTTGGGGATGATAAAGCTTGTTTGATCAAAGGAAAAGGCACTATATCTTTTTATGGTAATCACAATACTGACAACGTTTATTATGTTGAAGGTTTGAAGCATAATATTTTGAGTGTTGGTTAATTATTTGAAAAGGGATTTTAGTTATAATTCAAGAATGGTAAATGCAAAATCATGAATAGAACTGGTTTGGAAATTGCAACCGGTAATCGGACTAGAGGTAATATCTTTCATTTGAATAACAATGAGAAAACATGTTTGATTGCACTTATTGATGAAAGTTGGTTATGGCATAAAAGACTTTGTCATGTAAATTTTGATTGCATTGTGAAAATCAGTATAGCTAAGGCAGTAAGGGTTTTACCAAAGATTGTTAAACCTCACAATCCAGTATGTAAGGAATGCCAATTTGGAAAGCAAGTTAGAGAAACTTTCAAGAGTATTCCAGAAAAATCCAATAATGTTCTTGAGTTAATTCATACTAATTTATGTGGTCCAACAAGAACTAGAAGTTTACAAGGGGATAGATATTTTATGCTAATCATTGATGATTATTCTAGAATGTGTTGGGCTACTTTTCTTAGGGAGAAATCAGAAGCTTTTGGGAAATTCAAACTATTCAGGGTAATGGTAGAGAATGAAACTGGTGAGAAAATCAAATGTTTGAGATCAGATCAAGGAGGTGAATTCACATCTAAGGAATTTAATACATTCTGTGAAGTGAATGGAATCAGAAGACAATTATCAGCACCTCGGACACCCCAGCAAAATGGAGTTGTGGAAAGGAAGAACATAACTATTTTGGATGTAGCTAGAAGCATGATATCAGAAGAAAACCTACCTCATGTCTATTGGAGAGAAGCAGTCAATACAGTTGTTTATACATTCAACAGAGTTCGCATCAAAGGTGAAACCGGTAAGACCCCTCATGAACTATGGTTTGGTAATACGCCTAGTCTTAAATATTTTAGAATATTTGGAAGCAAATGTTATATTAGGAGAGATGATTATATTGGCAAATTTGATCCTAGAAGTGATGAAGGAATATTTCTTGGTTTTTAATCTAAGAGCAAGGCATACATATGTTTTAATAGGGGATTGCAGAAAATCATTGAGAGTGCAAATGTGAAGATTGATGAACAGTTTAGAGGTAATTCAAGGTCTATGGACTCTAAACTGACATTTGAGATAATCACAAATGAACCTACACCTAATACACCAATACAAAATGTTGATCCAGTCATAGCAACATCATCTAAGAATTACACAGTGACTAAAGAACAACAACAAGTGAATACACCCAGGTATGTAAGATTGAATCACTCTGAAAGTCAGATAATTGGAAATAAGTATCAATGAGTTATGACTAGAGGAAGACTGGCAAATGAAGAGGTGTGTCTAATTTCTAAAATTGAACTAGCAACTATTAATGAGGCATGTGAATATAAACATTGGATTAAGGCTATGGAAGATGAATTAGAACAAATTGAAAAGAATAACACATGGACATTGGTTCCCCGACCTAAAAGAAAATGTAATTGGAACTAAATGGGTATTCAGAAATAAACTTAATGAAGATGGTAAGGTAATCAGAAACAAAGCAAGATTAGAGTGTAAGGGAAGGAATTGATTACAATGAAACCTTTGCATCGGTAGCTAGAATTGAGGCAGTCATATTATTCTTAGCTTTTACAACACATAAGAACTATAAAGTATATGAAATGGATATTGAATGTGCATTTCTGAATGGTGATCTTGAAGAGAAAGTTTACATTGAACAACCTGATGGATTTTCTTTAACAGATGACAAAGAATATGGTCTGCAGGTTAAGGAAATCTTTATATGGATTTAAGCAAGCTCCTAGCGCTTGGTATGCTAGATTGGACAAATATCTTTTGAAGATTGGTTACACTAAAGGTAATGCTGACAACAACATATACTGCAAAGTGACTAATGATGACATCTTGGTTATTGAATTTTTTGTTGATGATATCATTTTTGGAGGAGAAGAAGGATTGTGTAAAGACTTTTCTAATAAGATGCAGGAAGAATTTGAAATGTCTATGATTGGGGAGATAAAATTCTTTTTAGGATTGTAGATTTCACAAAATGATAAAGGTATATTCATAAATCAATCAAACTGCTTGAAGGAATTACTTAAGAAATTTGGCATGGAAAACTCTAAACCGGTAAGTACTCCTATGACTACAACTGATAAACTATCATTCAATGATGAATCCGCACCTATTAATCCAACAAGATATAAATATATGATTGGAGGTTTACTGTATTTGACACAAACAAGACTTGATATTAGGATGTATTGTTTCAATATTTCAGAGTAATCCTAAGGAAAATCATGAATCAACAGTGAAAAGGATTTCCAGGTACCTACAAGGCACAACAAATCTTGGTTTATGGTATCCTAAAGATGAAAATTTTGATTTATGTGCATACATAGATGCAAATTGAGTAGGAGATGTACATGACAGAAAAAGCACCACCGACAGAGCATTTTTTCTTGGTAGTAGACTAATTTCATGGTTAAATAAGAAACAAAGTTGTACATCACTATCAACAGCAGAATCAGAATATGTTGCAGCAGCAACTAATTGTACACAGGTATTATGGATTAAACAAATGTTGAAGGACATAAAGGTAAAATGCAAAGAACCTATAATCATTTACTGTGATAATATGGTAGCAATTGATATATCAAAGAATCTAGTATTTCACTCTAAAACTAAACATGTTTCTATTAAATTCAATTTTCTGAAAGAGAATGTTGAAGTAAAAGAAGTGAAATTGGTTTATGTGAATACTAAAGAGAAGATTGCAGATATCTTTACTAAGCCTTTGCCTAAGGAAACTTTTGAATATCTAAGAGAGTAGCTTGGAGTTATACCCTCATAGGTAGAAACTTAGACAGTTGGAGCATGGCATCGAATCGATAGCAATGATAGAGAAATCTTTTTCTAGCTTTGATGAAGGAGAGCTACTTCTCAGGGGGAGAAGATTGGATAAATTTGGTTATAACAATTGGTATTTGTAATAAGTTCCATGAACTGATTATATTTGGTTTTGTATTTCTTTGCCATTTGATGTCAAAGGGAAGATAAATCTATGGAAAAAAACATTATCTTTTAGGGAGAGATTATTCATTGGGGGAGAGATTGTTACTCTCTATATCTGTATTTTGATTTCTGGTTAATGATCTCTTTCGGAGATTGTTGGTTTTTTTTTTTTGGCATTTCTGCTTTGGCTCTTAGATGGTTTTTCCATCTTGTGTTGCCATAAATGCCAAAGGGGGAGATTGTTGGTATTATGGATGTGTTGCATTGGTTTTGTCATTGATGTCAACACTTATCCTTTTGGAGATCTCTGGTTATGTTCACCAACATGTTCAGTGACTTATGCACAGTCACTGGTATCTGGTTCACCGATAGGTGATATTATTCACTGGCCCTAAGGATGATCTATTATCATCTAGAGATTACTTGGTTATGTTGATGACATTGTTTGGACACTTGGTTTTGGTGATTTGGTTATTGGTCTAATCGAGTTTGCATATTTGCTGTTACCGGCAAATAGGTCTAGGTTATGGACCGGCAAGCATTATCTATTCCAGATCAGTACAACATGTTATGGAGATGTTTTATTGATTGGTTATTATTGTAAATGCATTGAGCTGACATGATGTATTGCATATTGATTCATTTATAATTGATTTAATTGTAATATTCTTAGTGAGCCGACCTACACATTTGGTCTTAGGTTTTGGTATATATGTAAGATCTCATTTGTGAGATTAAGAGGAAGGTGTGGTAGAGGATTGCAATAATGTATATGCAAATATAATCAGAGCTATACATGCAGACATCATTTGAAGATTCAAGGAAGGTATGAAGAAGACAATCAGAGCTTAACCAGTACTAAATCCAACATATGAAGATGCTATTTTGAGCAGTACATTATCATTTGATTTAACCATCCAATTGTAGTCAGTGTGACTCCCATTTTGTGATTGAGCATTGAGGTCTAGGCAATTGGCCTTTCTGCATGTGTAGACCCCATTTGTACACACATATTATCTACAATTGTATCATATGATTGTGGGTAAGGTTTCCCATCATGGTTTTTCCCCTTACTGGGTTTCCATGTACAAATATCTGTGTTATGTGTTGTGGATGTTATTTGTCTTTCTGTTTCATGCATTAAACTTTATCGGTACTATTATTAACTGTTAAACTATCTAACGACATTAAGTTTGGTTAAGTTATATTTGAGTTGAAATTAATAGACAACAGACTCACCACCCCCCTCTCAGTTGCCTCCGGGTCCTAAAAAAAGAGAACCCTAGGATCCCAAAGGTTCTCCTTGAATTCATCAGACCTAAGGAGTTTGGAGAGAGAATCAAGATTATGCACAATTGGGGTGACATATTCGTATATCCCATTTCAACTGTTTTCAGAGTTTATGGTTTCAGTGGAACCCCATAATTGCTCCCCTACTAGGTCCCTTTGAAGATTGTTATTGCTGAGATTATGAGCCAAATTGGAGGCCTACAAGAAGCAGAGCTGATGACTAAAGGAAGAGGGAAAATCTTCCCAATAGTCACCATGGCACATCAATTTGTAGTCACCAAAGGTGGTTGGCTATATTTTGAGAAGTTCCTTCAGCCATACAGATTGTCAACGACAGTGGCTAGGTTTGTTGATCCTAAAGACTTCTTCAATGGTATGTTTAGGAAGAAAGTCAGGCGTGGTTGCAAAATTCATCAATTTCACTTCCCTAAAGATCTAATAAGAAATGAATTTAATTTGGATGAGCAGGAAGTAAAAAGGAAAAATGGTTGGCTTACAAGAAGACCCTTGATTTTGTCCAATTTTTTGACAAGAATTATGATCCTTTGAAAACCTTTCACCCATTTGAGGAGAGGATAAATTATTTGATAGGATACTTTGAAGATGCAATGCACTTTGAATAAGAAGGATGCTTTAATGAAGGCAGACCCTGAGAAAGCCAAGCTTGTCTTCACTAAACTCGTTTTGGCCAAAGTCATTCCCCTTAGAGAGTATGTAATGTATAAGAAATCAAGATATAATGTGATAATGCCTAGGAGGGATGAACCTTCTATGTCAAAGGTAAAGAGGCCAATGGAGGATGCCCTTCAATCACAAGCTTCCCCAAAAAGGTAGAGGTTGGAAAAAGAGGCACAATCAAGTGAATCCCTATATTATCCTTCTCAATCCCCATTATTTATAGGTGATGAGTAGGAAGTTGTTGAGCAATTACTGCAACTAGGAAGCTTAGGGGAGATTGCATGTACATATGGAGAATTGCAAGAAGGGATGCCAGAAGAGCCAACAAGTGCCAAAATGGACCTGACTATTGACGAATTTGGAGGTAGAGAACTGGATCATGTCATTAACTAGGCCAATGATGAATTTTTGGCTGATAACAGTTTTGTAAAGACAGGAGCCTTTCTGCAATTTTATTGGCGAAGGCATATAGGGCAGTTTAAAGAAAGGTGTGAAAAGGGGAAAGTTGAACAACCCCATAAGGATACATCTGTTGTTGAAATAGAAATAAAGAAAGAAATGGTGAGAGAGTTTGAAGAAATTATCCCTAAGGAAGGGAGAAAAATGATTGTAGATGCTGGAGTGCTAATTCTCCCAGAATGGGATATAGCCAATCCGATAGTTTTTGATATAGTAAAGAACAAGACCAAGCCTTTAGAGGGAATGAATTATAGTACTTACCATGCAGCCCTTGTAATATGGTCACTTAAAAGAGAGGAAAATAGAAGGAGAGATTTCTCATAATCTGATTACTCAGGAGGCATGATTGTGAAAAGAGTCAGAGACACAGGGGTAGTAGAAGTTGCTAGCATGACCTTAGAGTCTGCTAAATTTGGCATGGCAGTGGCTAAAAAAGAGGCCAAGGAGAAAGTTGATCTCCATGCAAAATTAGAGGTAGTCCTAAAGGCTTATAATCAAGCAAAGCTTGAGCTAGCTTCTAAAGATGGCACTATTGCAGAGTTGAAGAGTAAATTGGAAGGACAACATCAAAGGGGTGAGTCTTCCAAACTGATGAATGCTTATTCTCCTAATAATCCCCCTCCTTCTAGCCCAATTATTGAATTCCCTCCTTCTCCCATGACTCCTGGTTTCCAATCAGCTGAGAACATTCAGGATGAGATTGAGAGATTGAGGCAAGCTCAAACAATTTTTGCAAATAAGTATGAGGAAAAGATTAGGGGTATTGTTTTGAAGTTTGCCGATATTATTGGGCCAGCAATTGTGCATATACATATGGGAAGGGTAATGAGTCTTTTAGATTCTTTCAAAGAAGAAAAGGCTACTTTGGAGCCAATTTTTGATAAATGGACCACCAGAGAGGTGGATTTGAAGACTATATATTCTTTGTCCCAGGGAGAAGAAGGTGCTGATGTCATAATCAGACCTACTTGTGAATTAGCAAATGAGTTGTCCAGGTTTGCAGCAGAAGGAGTTAACATCGAAAGGAGGGCAAACTTGTACTAAAAGGAGTATGCAAGTGAAAAAATTGAATTGTTTCCTAGAGGTTTTTTGAGCACCAACAAGATAAAAGATAAAGAAGTATGGATTGAGGAGCTAGGTCATAAATTATGTCAGGGAATTAATAACATTATAAACATGGATGATACTTATTTATTTATTCAAACCATTGAGGAAAATGAGAAAATAAAATCACATTTTGGCTTTTTGGAGAAGGAAGTTAAACAGTTGACAAAATCATGGAAGAGTTGGAACAAACTGAAGAAAAAAATCATTAAATTCTCATGGCCTAATGATGATACATTCAAAATATGGGAAACTAAATATATTTTGAAAGAAGCAGAAGTAGAGGAAGGTCCCACCAGCGCCCTGGCATGTGGCAGTTCACAGGCAACCTGATCTATAGAGGAATAATTTTTCAGAATTAGTTGCGCTCCTATTGCTACAATATTTTGTAATTGATGTAAGTTTTTGGGGGGAATTATGGCTAGGATAGGAATATTTTCTAGGGAAGGCTGAAGCTTGTCGCACCTTATTTTCTATAAGTGGATACCAGGACTACCTAGAAGGGGATCGCAAGAATTTTGTATGAAAGCTCTGGCAAAATATATACAGCCTTTTGTTTTGGCATTTTGCAGGATCATTTTGTGTCTATGTAAAAATTTGATGAGAGAATATTAATATACAATCAAAAAATTTATGAGCCCAGATCTATGTTGTCTTTGTGTCTGTATGCTTGTTATCATTTTCATTAAATGATCTAGGATTGTTTAGTTAAATGATTTGCAAGGCAAATTATGAGAATGTCTTAGGTTTTTTCCTCAAGGAGGAAAATTAAGTATACTTAATTCCTTTTCATTGATAATGAGTAAATTTGCATGAATTTGATGACTAGGTCTACCATAGGTTGAGAGTTTATATATGTCAGGCATATATAGATTCAATAAATCAAGGTGATGATATGTATGTGAATTTCTATTGTTGAATTTTCATTCCATTTTTAATGACTCAAGAGACAATTATAAGATCATCATTGTCAAGGTTTCATTATGTGTTGTATGAATAATATAAACCCAACTTTACATTCAATACCACATCATGTGATGGCACATCACAACAAATCAAAAAAGATTTATCAAGAGGACATATGGTTTCATCAAACATGAAATTACACACAACGATTTGAAGATAAAGACATGAAATCTTCTATATTTAACTTCTCCAATAAAAATGTATACAAAAACTGCACTTGCAAAATACTTTTCTAAAACATAATACTTGCAGCCCACCCAGTGGCCGAAAATATCTATCTATCTATCTCCCTTTTTGATACAAAAATAACTCATTACATATACATGAGTCAATTTTGGTCATCCAATAATGTGTTACATTTTTTAATATGCTCCAAATACTTTTTGTCCTTATGAGTGCTAGTGTTGAACACGGTATCTCTGACAACGATCTCCATGGTAACCATCTTCTCCATCTGATCACCTGTTTCCTTCATGTCCAAAATATTTGCCTAGGAAACATCAAGGGATGCGTTGAGTACATTGTGGCATTTTGTAATCTAAATCCCTCTTTCTTTTAACTACTCTACATCATCCACAATATCTTGTATACCATACCTAAGAATATCCTTGTAGTCAGTAAATTCTTAGTCAATATCTATGCCAAATGCCTTGTGTTTGTTCAACCTTCTCTGGATCTTCTCAACTATTTTCTCATCGGCATTCTTGTCCTTGAATAATGCCTTCAGCCCCGTCAAGATCCTTTTATGAGAAATCATATTGTCCAGGGTCTTCTGAGAATTCACCCAAAATTATCTGAGGATTTCCACTAAATGCTCAAACTTATTAGTCAACAGACAACAAGTAGCATCTACCCTAGCAATTCGGATTTGCCTCCTTAACTTGATGTTCTCTTTCATCTGCTCCTCATACTTCTTTTTCCACTAAGCATCAGTATCTACTATCTGTGGCACTTCATGCCCATGACCTCTCAACAAGTCTTCATATAAACTTTTATATTTTTGACCCTCTTTCACTACCCACTGTATTTGGGCCTTATTTAGTTTTGCAATGTCAATCCCCAAATTTGCGGTGACAATTGGATTAACCTCTCCCACTTTTAGATTCATCATATTCCCAAATGCCTTATCCACATCTATAATTTTGGGTCTCTTATTTGGAGGGTACAAGGCCCAGAGCAACATTTCCTCTTCATTTGGATCATACCTTGATCCAATAAAAATATCATTTACACCCTATATATCTAACTTTACATCCTTTGTATCAGAATGCAACAAGCTATAAAAAATGAAAGAGGCAGTTAAGTCCCAACCTGGGAACAAGATGACACTCGCCTCAGTAAGAAGTTGTCTCCCTCTCTGTGGTGTCATTATGGCCACCTCTGCATCAATGTCTTCTTTCAATTTCTCTCTGCTTCATTCTGTGGGTTAACATTTGGGATGCTCTCCCTCAATTTTTTCCCTTTGTAGTGATACAAAAATGACTTGAACTCTTTAGAGTGTACAAAAACTTCATCTGCGACAAAGGCAACATGCTCTTCCATTCTTACATTTGCATTTGCATTCATTCTCACCATGGCTTGCTCATGGCTCTCTGTCACCTCTTCTAAGTTAGGTGCTCGGAGGGTCCATATAGCTATATTCTCATCAGACCCACTCTCAAAATCTCCTTCCTCTCTTAGTTCTTGAAGCCTATGCTTCTGTTCTTCCAATCTTTGGTTCAATTCCTCCAAAACCGCAATAGTCTCATTTCATTCCTTATTTCTTAATAGATCTTCAGCCTCTAAGGGGATATGCAAATACTCTACCAGATTTTGGCTCTTCCTATAGATATGGATGTATCCCTCTAGATCATAATTCTTTTGAGCTTGGTGTCCATATGGATGATACTCCTCTACCAGCTTCTTTTCTATCATTTCATAAGCCTTAGTAGAGACAATGGTGAAATCTCTGAAATGTAAAGTTCCAGGCATAAACACCTGCTTGTGTGCACCAGCTAAATACTTGGCATTTGACATGCTAAGCTGCCTAACAATTTCTAAATAGGAAATCCTATCAAGAACTAATGTGGGCAACATATATGGAACACCCTCAAAACCATAAACCCTGAAAAAGGTGAAATTATGGCATACAAACTAGTCACCCCAATTGTGCTTGACTCTGGTGTCTCCAAAAGCATGGGGTCTCAAGAATCTCTTTATCTCCAGTGAGATAGACCCATCACACTCCACCTCGGATAATTTGTACAAGGGATTCACAAAGTATTCTTCAAACAACACATAGTGTGATTTATCAAACCTTGAGTCCCACAAGGATACCCATAATTGGATTAGTTGGTCCTATCCTTCCTTGTTCTTGGAAGTCACCTTTAATTCTTCTAGCTACAAACCCTGCATCTTCCCATGAAACAAAACCATATGCATTAGCAATGAGTAAAACTTGAAAGTAGGGCTAGGCTTTATTTGCAGATTCAAGAATCCTTCTTGCAACTTCTCTGCCAAGTAAGTTGCATAATCAAATGGACTTGGCTCATGAATTTGAATATCTGTAGCCAACACCAATGGGCCTATCCTTGTAACATCAAGAACTTCTTCCCCGCAGATCTAGCCGCATGCCCAGTATATGTACTGCAAGTATTGTCTGAACAGAGTGATTTCAAAGGGAGGATCATCCTGCTCTGTAAGTCATCCCTTCTCCTTCTTGTGAACCGCTAACTTCCACACTATGTGAGCAGTGTCCATTTGGGTATACTCTCCTTCTAGGTTTGTAAAGGATAGGGGTATGTAGGGCTCATAACTCATACCAAAGACCTCTTGAATGGTTCCGACACATATCTGGATGAATGGATCCCCATTAGGCAATTGGATGCATATTTTTTCTTAATTGTATTTCCTGGTAAGCAATTCCAATAATCTGAGATTCAGAAAAACATTTGGGACCACCAATCTGTCCAAATTTATCATCCAAGGGTTCGAAAATGGCATATCCTTGTTCCACCTAAAATAGTGATACAAAAACAATTCATGGCCCCTTATGGTTGTCCAGATATCTCCAACCTCTTTGTACTTATCTTCCAATTGATCCTTGGGTGGCAAATAGGTTTCAAGTCTCCTTGACTTAGCATCCGATGACTCCATTTGGTCAATCATGTCTTGGTTCAATTTTCGCTTCTGCACACCCTCCATAGACTTTGTCTTTTTAGCTTTAGTGGACTGTGTATCTGAAATCTCTATGACCTTTCTCTTCCCTTCTAAACTAGAAGCCTCCATGATTAAGTGCTTGAATTCTCAAATTACCCATGCTTCCTATCTACAACTTCAATGTTGATGGTTGAAGAAACTATGAATAATCCTGTCATGAGAACTCTTTCTTTATGTTGTATATGCAACAGCTAGAGGGAGTCTTTAATGATCAAAACTCATCAATTTTGCTTCATGCAGATCAAATCCACCTGATCGCTAGCATTTAATAGTGGCCATCATATCAGATATTCAAGCAGCTATTCGGCATAACCCTACCTGATATTTCAATTACTTCGTGCCACCCAAATTTTATGTTCCTTCAATTACCTTTTTGTCTCCCCTATCGGCATAGGTCATTCCGACTAGTCTTTTTGCACCTTATTCTCCTTATCGGGCTGCTTTGGTCTATCGGTGTATTATTTCCCAATGTAGTCACTTCGCTTGTGATGAGCTCATCTTCATTATCAGGTGTCGGGATATCTCAATATGCATCTCCTCGATAATGTATGTTATCTTGATGAGTCTTCTTCCTTTCTTGACTAGAACTTATCAGAGAAAGTCTTTCTGATAGAGTCACCTTCTTTATTTGGTGCATCGGGTATTGGGGTAACATAAATTAGGACCTCCTGACAACTTGATGTCCTCGCTATGCATACATCACCTCAGCAGATATCGGTAAGAGTTCCACCGATAACCCCATCGGGTATCGGGATAATATTTTTTCCTCGTTGTCGATAGTGTATATTATCTTGATGACACCATCTTCTTGTCACACTGACCTATTGGGAATTCATCGGCTATCAATGTAACACTAAACAAGTCCACCTTCAGGCCTCATCCCTTCTTTGTCATCAAGTCCAGCTGGATATTCATCAAGCAGTTTTCCACTGCAGTATAGCAACAGCTGTTGGATCTGCATCTAACCTACATGCCCTTTATCTCTTCGTCCATCTATGCCACATGTCATCTTTCGATTCTCTCATGGATCCACCTGGACTATCATCTCAAGCTTCCACTCTACCACCACCTCATCAATCGCCAAGCCGTGATGGTTAACCAATGAGTATCTTCATCATGCAGTATAGCGACAATCGTCTGATCATCCCCGACTTTCTCACTTGTTAACTCACCTGAGCTGCTCTTTTTCCAGGCCCACCTTTGTCACCAAGCTGCGATGAATAACGTTCATGCATCTCCATCATGTGGTATAGTGACAACCATTGGATCTGGATCTAACTTGCATGCCTTTTATTCTTTCATCCATTTGATAATCGATGCTACCCTGATGACTGAAGACAACTTTGTCGGGTCATCGGGATGACTTCAAACCTGCTACTCTGAGCTCCAAAATGAACCTTTCATATAGCGTGTTAGCAACAGGATAGTCAATTGCAACTGTTAATTGCTGATACCTACTTCGATATGTCGAGGTCATCGCCAGAGGTTGTGCCGATAGATCTCACAGATTTTCTTCACACTATTTCATTGGTCAGAGTTAACTTGATCAATATGAACAAAGGTCAAGTGAATTAGAGGCATATTTCCAACACATACCACTAACATCTCTGAACATGTTCACGACCCTGCTCTATGTTGATCCTCCAAAAGTACTTTTGCAATGAAACTAATTATCAAGATGAGGATTGCCAAAATGCCATAGTACTCAGCATTCCCTTCAATATGCCCAAGTGATTCTTTTTCATGAAGATACTGCATCATATCACTTGTACATACAATCCACCAGTAAATACTCTTATGATGAAAATAAAAGTGTCCTTATATAGCACAAAACTATTTAGTAAAAATATGTGCTAATAGGATGAAGGTCTAACAGTAATGTATCTTTGTGAAGTAATTTGTGCCAAGCGACCAATATCATGGCAAACACATTTGACATCAACCACTATCTCAAAACACTATCACATTGAAGATATCATCACTGTGGTTGTTTACTGTTGATGATATCTCTTTCTTTGTCCAATATGTGTAGGACCAGAATGGGAAAACACCGAAAATGGCAGGACATTATGGTATTGGAAGTTCAAGATGTTGGTGAAGGTTTGCATCATTTTTGTTCAAGGGATATTCAGTGGACACCAATTTGTGTAGAAAATGATTCAATGACAGACCTGTGTGCAAAAATTCCACTGGGTAGATTGGATGCATTCATTAGAGGGGAATCATTGCGCGAAGGTGTTGAAACCCAATTCCTCTGAAAGTGGCACACTGAGCACGATAGTGTTGTGCACAACATGCATACAACAAAGATGTACAATCGATTTATAGACACATTCTTTCTTATTATTTTTCTATGTTTAATGACATTATGACAGTTGTTGATAATAGGAGAGTTGTTTTTGAAGGTATTGGTGTTCGTATGGACCAAAAGACAATAGGAAAAAGTCGCCAAATAAGAAGCGTGCCTGGCCATATCAGAAAAAAAGAGGTTGTACATGCCACTTCATTGTTAAGGTGTTATATGGTAGGCTAGATGTGGCCATCTTGATATTGAAACAACCGTTGCATGTAGACAAGAATGGTGAAGCTTGTCATGGCATGAATGATACCAGCAATGAGTCGTGCTCTCATTTTGCACCAAACCTTTCCAATGAATGCAAAGCATATATAAAGAGGTTGTTGTTGATGGATGTGAGCATTGATGCTATTATGGATAGACATCTTGATGATCCCGTTTTTCATAACATGTTGAAGAAGAGAGATTCATCCGTCACATGCAAAGATGTTATGAACCTGGCGATGAGGGTTTGTTCTATTTGGTCATGAAATCATGTGCACAATGCCACTAGCATCTTAGAATGGAAAAAATAAGATGAGGCCAAAAAAAAAAATTCTAGAAGCCACAAGGTACCGACAGACCTTTCATTATGGGAATACAAACAACTTGGATGCTTGACATGATGATTCAATTCTTGCATGACTCAATCATCTCAATGGATTCGACATTCACAACAAACAAATACGGGGTAAGTATCTTCAAAATTAACCTGTTTTCATGTAGTCCATTTGATTTGTGGATGGTCATGATATTCCTGTTTGTTGTTTAAAATAGTATCAATTGTATTCGTGTCTCATCTTCGATGAGCAACAATCGAGGGTGCCTATTGCATGGGTTGTGACATCGAGGAACAAGATCAAGGATATACAGGTATGGTTGATGGAGTTGTGGAGACGAGGAAAGGAAAAAAGGCCTGATTGGAGGATCAATGCATTTATCACGAATGATGCGAGTGCAGAGATTCAATCGATAGAGTAAGTGCAAGAGCGAAATGTTTGTCTACATGAAATCAAACATTATGATATGTTGGTCTACGTTTTATTTCAAATGAGCAGGCTCCCAGCTCAATTAAATGTTTTATTCATAATATGAGTGTTTTTGAATGTCATGTCATACTTTGTATTTGCCATGTGCATCGAGCATGGTTGAAGATTGTGTACAAGTATGCAACAAAGGAAAGAGAAATGGAAATTTTTCACAATCTAGGGGCGATAATGATGGCAATGCATAAAAGTGAAGAGAGAACTGTGGAGGAGCTTCACAATTTCTTTGCCAAATTTACTAATCAACCATGTTTTCTAGAGTACTTCTATAGCACATGGTGTCAAGGAGAAGGCTGTATCGGTGAGTTGGACATTACATTCGACTGGTAGCTTTATGACTTGCTACCCATTTTGGTTGTGGTTCGATAGTTGACATCCTACTCCTATTTTTAATATTTTTTTCAAATTTTTTTTGGCCAGCTATGTGGGCGAAAAACTTCAGGAATTCCGCTCATGCTAACCAGGACACAAATAATGCCATTGGATCATACCATGGAAAATTGAAGTCACTACACCTAAGAGATGATAAAAAGACATGCTCCGGGAGGATGGATAATCTGTATTTTATACTTGTGTATAAAGTGGAACCATTCTACCAGCATAAGCGAGAATTGTAGCATTTTGGATTTATCAAAAACTACAGGTTGACACATTTGCAAACTAGTATGGAGAGGTCAAAGGCAATTCCTGATGCCGATTGTGTTCCAGATGACACTACTCCTAGTTGGTACTGGGTGAAAAGTCAGTCCTCATGCAACTAGTATGTGGTTAGGAAATTTGGGGATCACTTCTACATCTATGAATATCCGTGGAGTTTGTGAGGAAACATGTGCAAGCATGCATTGAAGGTTGTTGCAATGATGAACAATTCATTCCATGATTCACGTGTTCCAAGTAAGTGGATGTTCACGAATGTTGATCTTTGATAACTTAAAAGATCTGTACTTCACTCTAAGATCTTGTTTCATACAGATCCTATTCCTATGTCCACTCCAACATCTGCTAATACTAATGAAAACCCAACACCTGAACTTTTCGTCGATAGAATTTCTAATGCACATACAAATTTAGAGGATGTGGACACCATAATGTGGAACGAAGCAAACAAAAAGTTAAACATGTTGTTGCAAACAATGTCAGGTTCAGGCAATAAACTAATGGCATTTGTAGGCTATCTGGATAGGTTCATGGGCTGATCTTTAGAATGCTAGTGCCATGTCATTTGATTTTAGTCCCTCTAGCGATCTAGCCAATACAACCACTGAACATATGTAGCCTTGGTTCAATGCAAGTTGGGTCCATTATCGCAATTGGTGGCAACATAGGCAGAGTACTATGAGTGAGATCTGCCATGTTGTTTAGCAGCCTGTCACCTTGGAGTTCCCCTTTGAGACTTCTAGGAGGAGAACGAGAAAGAGGCAATTGGACCAAGCACCAAAACTACATGTCCTTGCCACTACATCGGTTGTGTTTGATACAGGTTGGTACTCTAGTGTCACCTGTAAGTGGTTTCTAAACATGTGAATGTTACACGTGTTTATTTAGTCGTCATGTCTTGTAGTCGGTGAAAGTGTTTGGCACCCCCTCAACACCTGGCCATAGGAGTCGTCATCGACGATTGGCTTTTGATGGTCTTTTACATGGACAGGGATCATAGAATGATACTCCCTGATACTAATTTTGGTATTACTTGTTAAGATTAAGCTTTCTATTTGTAACTATGTCATATATGTGCTTGATGTTTCGCCATTCTTCATTCAACCTGTTGCGTAATATGGAACAACTTTATTTATTATAGTTGTGTTGCAATGTTTACTATTACTGTCCCTAACCATCTTTTATAATGTATCTTTGTATGCAGGCCCGTTGTTTTTTTCCCCTTTTTATTACTAAATGGCTTTAACATACACATCGGGCGACAGGCATAGGTTTTATGCAACTTAATTTTTAGTATGACGCTTTTATGTCTTCAATTTATTGAATGCTCTAGTTAAATAATTAATATTCTTATGGTATGATTATGTCTTGCATTTTTTTAGTGCTTAACACTCTTATGTCTTACATTTATTGAATGCTATAGTTATATTACTAACACTCTTATCGTATGTATCTGCAGATTGCTACAGAGGTTGGCACAGACTGACGAGGAGTCTGCCTTATTTCAATGCCTCTTGAATATCGTTGTTTCAGATATTATCCAAATGATAACTCCCAGACACGCCACTGAGTGGACCATTCTAATTGGAAGACATTATACCGAGGACAATATGTACACTGTCCACATAGAAGAGGTGGTGTTGTTCACCCGATTGTCGACTCTGGTGACGGTCACTTTCTATAGGCGACTATGGTGAGTGTATTTCACCCTTGCGTACTAGCCAGTCACTCTCCCTTGGATTCACATAATGTGTGCTAATAGACCCCATTCAAGATGTGGATGGTCCTTGGTGCCATACTCCAATGACAGTATCAAGGATGCCACAACATTCTTTCAATGGAACCTCCTTATTATTGACTACACCTGCATTTTCATGGGTTATGGTAGTCCTCGGCCAACACAGAGGTTTGTCAGGATACAGAGTAGATTCCCAAAGCAAAGGAGGTCCTCTCATTAAAATTGTATAACTACTCCTATATGACTATACTCTTTTTATAAAACAGTTCATTTCTATGGTTACATAGCCGATCTTTGTATGTCGTTTGTCTTGATTGTTTATGATTTATATGTTTGTGTCGGTTATGTTTACAATTTATATGTTTGTCTCTATACACTTTATATGTCTACAAACCAATATACTTTATATGTTAATTTAAATTAATAAATATAATCCTTTCTCTAAACATGTCATAGGCACTAAGTCTACTCTAAAAGGAATAGCATTGATTTATGTAATAATGCAATTTTGATATGCAATGAAATTAAGATGTGAGATATGGAATGCAGATAATCTAATAAATATAATCCTTTCTCTAAACATGTCATATCATTAAGTCTGCTCTAAAAGGAATAGCATTGATTTCTATAATAATGCAATTTTGATATGCAATGAAATTAAGATGTGAGATATGGAATGCAGATGTGTAAATTATGAACACTTGGATTGAAGACAATTTTCTCTCCTTCATGATGATGCAAGTATGTCAATGTTTTGTTTAAGATAGATCAACAAGATTAATTAAGGAGGTTAGGTTTTAGAAATGCATTATTGTTACAATATAAACAATCCATTACATGTCATCAAAGGGAATGGGTGATAGGGAGGTAGTGCAAGTGGAATGCTCAAGTGACTTGTATGTTCACTAGGTATAGGTCCTTACTAATTTCAAGGTATTGTTTCTATAATCAGAGTGCAAGGTTCATAGACAACCTGAAACTTCCTCTTGATCCACCTCCCTAAGACAAGACTTCTTGGTTGCTCAAGGGCTTCAACCCCATAATAAATTTGGCTTGGTAAACTAACTCCTTATTCATCCTCTTGGCTTTCATTCCTCTATCCCTAACCTACTCCCTAACTACACAAGGTCTCCTTTTATTGGTTTACACATTGATACCAAGTTTTGCTCCCAATGGTGTCTTTTGTCTTTTATGTTTTGAGATGTAGAAATCCTCCTCAAGTGCTAAAACTAAGTTTTTGGAGTCTAACCCACAAAAGGTGTCAAATTCATGTGAGGACAACTTTTTTCAACTAGCATTGATGACTTTTGTGTTTTACATCCACCACTTGTGTACCTGATTTGATAAAAACTCAATTTTGAGGCCTAAAAAGGCTACAAGCAATTAGCCCTCCTTTTGGGGTTTTGTGCTCACCCTGCTCAAGCGATGGACTTCTAGACTAAAAGCATCACATATTTGGATACCCTTTTGGGGGTTCTTGAAGATTTACCAAGTTTAGGGGTCCCTAAAGCCTTCTCCGTGACTATCCCAAAAATGGGCATAAAAAGAGGGTTTTGGTAGGGCTTGTTGGCAAAACCCAAATTTCAAACTTGAGATCCTCCAAATGAATCAAGGACACCTAATTTTACCTTTTTTTTGACTAACCAGGCCATAAACAAGAAGGTTTAAACCTCACAAAGTGAAGAACAAGATTTTCATAAAATGCACAAAATTGAAATGCAACATTTGACAACTTTTCACTTTTTGCCTTCTACAAACACAACTTTGCAAGAATTCAAATTACAAACTGAAGCATATGAACATGGCCAACATTAGAGACAAGAATGAATCCAATTTTCCCTACACAAAAGGCTTTAGGCAATTACAAAATAGCAAATAGTTCACTGTCAAGCTAAATAGGATTGCACTTTTCTCTTTTCACTATTTTTCCCACTTTGGACCTACACTTTACAATGTTAAAACTCTTATTTGAAGGTCTGTTTGTGCTTTCTTAGCAATTCTCTACCTTCTTCATGCTTGTAGTCCTTCATACCTACAACTTGGAGAGGAGAAATTCATGTACAACTTCAACAAACATGTAAAAATCAGTCATACTTGACTCTGACAGCCTGCTGAGCATTTTTCATTTTGCCTAAAGAGATCATTGTTTGATCTTGGCATTTACAATACCCATGGGCAGGGCTTACACCTCTCTTTGTTCTTGTTTTCAAACAAACAAAGTATTGACAGAGGTTTTCACACACCAATGAATGGTGGAGAGAAAACAAGGAAGGAAAACTACTACGAAACAGTGACTCATAGTTTTTGTTTACAATTCACCAATCTGAAACATATAACCCTCCTTTTCTAGGCTTAGGAAGCCTCTTTGCTTGCATATAACACTTGGACATTCAAACAAGTTTGTTCACCAAAAGAATGCAATTGCTATGGGAGAGCAAAGCATCAAACTTATGCAAGACCCTAGCCAAATGGCATACTTGCCTAGGGCTCCATGGCCACAAAACTCCTTGTACCTGCACTCTTGAAACAAAAACACATATTTACATAATTTACAAATTGACCAACCGGTTCTTGAGAAGCCATGAACATTTTAGGACTTCAAGAAACCAAGTTGGTCAAGCATCCTTGCCCAAATTCCTAGATAGGGCAATGAAACTATCAAATCAAACCAATTTTGCTACAACCTCAAAACTTAACCAAATTTAATGCCACCAAAGGGAGAAGTCTAAGAAAACATAGTAGAAACTGAAAAATGCAAGAACAGTATGAAAAAGTATAGCAGGTGTACAGACTGCTGCTCACATCAAGTTAGAAACTAGGGAAAAAAAAAAGGTAAAATGAGTGCAAACTTTCATAATGATTGATAACTCTGATTGAAAAACCCTTAAAATAGTTCCAACAAGAGAATAAATACCATTCTAGGTTGGTTAACCTCCTGTATGGATAGGTGCATGTCCAAGCACACTAAATTTGACATTTTTGATGCCTAAAATGACAACTTTTATGCCTAGAAGGTGTAGGGTTGAACTCAAAACCCACAAAACACCTAAGAACACTTATCACACCTACAAACCAAATACCAAACCTACCTAGACCTTTTCAAAACAAAATCACATTAAAAACTCACTTTTTACAACATTTTGCTAGGCAACTCCAAAACTCGCAATTTTGAGAAAAAGATGAAAACAGGAAAACAAAACCTCACAATGAGTTCAAAACTCATCCAAACAACTTAAAGAAACACAAAAAAAACTTAAACAACCATTCCCACTCAAAGCTAATGAAAATCAAACTTACTCTCAAACCTGTGTTGAAAATGAGGCCTAGGTGCTCCTGCACCATACTCCCCTGGTGACAAAGAAGTCATGTGACTCCTTTGGGTGGAAAAGAGAGAGGAATACCGGCCTTGGGGAAGTCACTTTCAGGTATCCAAGTGGCTTCAAAGGCTAGTTGATCTTTCCACTTGATCAAATGTTCAAAGTACTCATGCCTTCTAGTCTTCTTGATGATTCTAGAATCAAGTACCTGTTCAAGAATGGGAGAAGAAGAAGAGGGGAGAGGTAGATCAGAAAGGGAATTTGAAATATCTGAAACTCTTTGATTCTCTGTTGGAGGCTGCCCCTTGAAAGGTACCAAATCTGCAACATTAAAGATAGGAGATAAAGAAACATCAGCAGGTAAATCAATTTTATAAGCATTTGGACCATACTTAGCCAAAATCCTACAAGGTCCAATTCTTCTCATTTGTAACTTAGTAGGAACTCCCTTTTGTAATCTAGACTTGTTGAGATGTACCATCACAAAATCGCCAACTGTGAATTGGACATCCCTCTTTGAAGCATCCACCCTTGCCTTGACTCTTGCTGTGGTATCCCACAAAGACTACTTAACCTGTTCATGTATCTCTTTGAGAGATTGTGCCATGTCTTTTATTGTCCCACTAACATGTTGCAAGTTAGTCACATCATGTAACTCAAAAACACCTCTTGTATGCATACCATAAACAACCTGAAATGGACTCTTACAAGTGGATTTGTTTACACTTTCATTGTAAGCAAACTCTGATATGGGATGAGCTGATCCCAACTTTGTCCATACTCCTTAGTGAGACATCTGAGTAGATTACCCAATGTTCTATTCACCACCTCTGTTTGGCCATCTATCTGTGGATGGTAAGCTAAGCCAAAAGATAAGTTAGTACCCAATTTCTTCCACAAAGTCTTCCAAAAATGACCCAAAAACTTAACATCTCTATCTAATACAATGCTAGATGGCAAACCATGTATTCTGACAATTTCTTTAAAGAAAAGGAAAGCAATACGACTAGCATCATTAGTAGTTTTGCAAGGTATAAAGTGAGCCATTTTACTAAATCTGTCAACAACCACAAAGATACTGTCATGCCCTATTTTTGTCCTTGGTAAACCTACAACAAAATCCATACTGATGCACTCCCATGGCCTAGAAGGAATGGGAAGTGGCTGATATAAACTAGCATTAGTGCTATGACCTTTGGCCTTTTGACATACCATGCATTGTTCAACATACCTCCAAACATCTCTCTGCATCTTAGGCCAGTAATAGAAATGTTGAACCAACTCTAACGTCTTGTTGAGACCAAAATGGCCACTCAAGCACCCATTGTGTTTCTCTTGAATGAGATTGTCTCTCATGGAACCTTTAGGAACACATAGCTATCCTCCCCTGAATAACAAACCATTTTGTAATGTATAGTCAACATACTCACTATGAAAATGATTCTCAAAAGCAGGACAAACTTTATAAGAAGCAGCAAAATCATCATCATTAGGATATAAATCTTGAAAGCAATCAATCCCAATACTCTTTACTTGGATCTCCTGAATAGTTAACAATCTCCTACTCAAAGCATCAGCTACTTTGTTACATTGGCCTTTCTTGCGCTTAAGAGTAAATGTATATGCTTGTAGGTACTCTACCCATTTCACATGTCTATGGTTGAGTTTATCTTGAGAATTCAAGAAACTGACTGCATGGTTGTCTATATACACAACAAATTCCTTTGGAAGCAAGTAATGCCTCCATTTCCTAAGTTCCTGCACCAATGCATATAACTCTAAATCATAAGATGAATACTTTTTCTTTGCATCATTCAATTTTTCACTAAAGAAAGCAACTAGTCTGTTATTTGCTGACTAACATGGCGTGTTAGTCTATTAGTAGGCCACCATTTCCTTAATGCCCACGAAATGACAAAATCGACTAACACGACGTGTTAGTCTATTTTGCCGTGAGACGATGACATGGAATTAGCGGGCAGCCAGTCAGCGAATCAGCGAAAATGACTGACTAACATTTCTCAAATATATATATGAAGTGTTACTTTCAATTTGAGTTTCTTTGTTTACAGAATACAAGTATAACTAACCTGCGTGTTATACTCCACCTTATTCGTGTGCTAAATCTTAAAAATTTAAAAACTCATTGATCTATATTTAATATTTATGAAGAAGAATACTCATTGAGCTGGCTATCTTATGTACTTGTGATTCAGTTTATCCATCATTCATAAATAAGCATTTTCAGTCTTCAATAAGCAACTATTATAAGGAGGTGGAAGTTAAGAAAAATTGCCATCATACAATTACTGGTTCTATTAAATCCGCTATATAAAAACCTTTAACCTACAGTTAGGTTTCAGGTATAGATTCACCCACCTTAGTTCACCAAGATTGATTTGAAAGTCTAGCGTCCTAAAATTGTGACACTTGCAATTTCGACCGCATTTGGGTCTTCACGATGGCGACGCAACACTGAACCTGAATGGAGATCCCAAAACTTGTTCATGACACCAAAAACTGCATTTTTCAGCACCCTGGCCTGATCCTCCTTGCACCCTACTATCCCTAGAGGTGGGACCATGGTGCCCAGTGCCCTGGTCCTTCAGGACTAGGGCGCCCAGTGCCCTGGTCCCCCAGGACCATGGTGCCCAACGCCCTGGTCCCTGGCCCTATTTTTGGGCCCGGTCTCTTTTGGGTCTCGGGTCTTTATGTTTGCAAATTGGAAAATAATCTTCCCAGGTTGGCCTAAGGTCAGAAAAATTAGTCTTTTAACCCTAATTGACAAGTATATAAACTACATTTCCTCTCCCATTTTGGTAGATGGGAAAAAAGGCGGAAGCGACATTCAAACATTCAAGCATTCAAGCATTCAAGCATTCCTTCAAGCAATTGATCATTCTAAGTCTCCATTCAAGGCTAAGTGTTGCATTCAAGACAAGGATTCAACCATTGAAGAGGAGATCATTTACAACATACAACATACAACAACATTTACACCTTCGCATGTAAGAATACAAACATTCTTACAACAAGGTATCAGTACTTGATTACATTACAATCATTTACATTTACAACATTCTCATTTCTTGGTTAATTCCAAAACCGGGGTTTGACCTAAGGGCAAACCCCTAATCCCTAACCCCCAATCATCCTCTCTTTTCTATGTGTAGGTTGCAGATACACGGTTGTAATTGAAGATCTGGAATCCTTGTGCAGAGACAAACAGATCCCCCTTCGTTTCGCGGATTTTTCGGAGGACCGTGTGCACGTCGGGCGCCATCGTCCTGTCAACTTTTGCTCAAATTTGTAGGACAGCATCATCTCGACATTTTACTACTAATTCTAGGTCTACAGCTTCATCCTATATTCCTATCTCCGTTTATAAGTGAATCTTTCTCACTTTTCATGCGTTCCTAGCTTAATCCTTCTATCTACATTCTTTACAAAAGAGGGTAGCCTTGCTGTCACAACCCTTGAAACTCATTTAGAATCCAATCTTGCATTGTGTGGGATTGGATCTTGTGGGTTTCAACCCCTCTTTTGAATGTAAAGTCTCCCCTAAGTGAAAACCGTCAACCCTAGTGACCCCCTTTCTCTCTCCTTGGAGTGGTGGGGGGAACAACTTAGGGTTTGCTCACGATTTTCTGCTTTACAAGAAGTCATTAAGAGAAGTGTGAAAACCATTCATCATACAGGACGTGTAGAAAAGCCATATATAACCATTCAGAAAGCATGAAAAAGTGTACAAGAAAGCAATCATTAACCATTGAAGTTGTTTAAGTGAAGTCAATCACATTTATTTTATTTTATTTTTTGAAAAGGTGGCAAGGCCACTTAATATATTTTATTAATATATATATATATATATATATATATATATTTACAACTAGTTTAAGAAGGGATCCCGAAGAAAAGAACTAGAAAGAAAAACTTCGGTCAATCACATTTATTGAAATTAACCATTCATGAAGCATACAAAGTGTTTTCTTAAATGAAAAAATCTATCTGATTACAAACAATCTGCACAACTACTGATGTTTTACTCAATAGGAGTCAACAATATACATCTAGAAAACTTTCGTAACAATACAAGCCTATTATAGAGGTAGAGGTTGAGTATTTAAATGACTTTTATTTCCCCCAATGTTCGGAGTAAGGGGAGGAACATCATTCCCATCATCTTCATCGATTAAGGAGGTAGACACCTCTGTGTACCTCTATTTCCAGTGTTGAGCACATTGCACACAAACATCTAGCATGCCCTGCATCTGGTTACTATAATTTTTTTTGTTTTTAGTGCACACCACACATACTACCTCCTATCTCTCATTCACCATCTGCAAACTATGCACTTCCATCTCAAGGTCCGTATTCTTATCGTCCAAGTCCATGACCTTGTTATTGACTTCCATGCATTTTTTACTGAGTTCAGTGCATTTCTTATTGATTTTAGTGCATCTCCTTTTCACTTCAGTGCATCTCCTTTTCACTTCAGTGAATCTCCATTCAAGATCATAAACATTCCCCTTCAGCCTTTCATTTTCAGCGTGGGCCATTTCGACCTTCTGCTTTAGCAGTTCTACACGCATGGAGTCAAACTTCATTATATCCATCCCATCATTCCAATTTGCAAAGGGCGATGGTGATTGTCTTGCAGACTTCCCTAAACCGTCATCAGAGGTGAGGCATCCCATTTGCCTTTGAATTTGTAGCAGGCGTTTTGTTCTGCAGAACAAATGTTTTGACTCCCTTTCTTTTTCCTGTCCGTGCTCTTCCCATTGCCATCCCTGCAAACAATTCCAAAAAGAAGTATCAGTAGACAGGTGGGCAAGACAACATGAAAAATGCAAGAAATAATAGTTTATGCCAACATGAAATGAACAACGATCTGTTGCATTTTTTGCATGAATAACATTATGTACAATATAAAATTTAACATGTTCACTAAACTAGGCACTTGGGTGGTAGGTTACCTGCCAATTGGGAATCCATGTTTTGGGAAGATAATTCCATTAGTCACCACTCCTCGTCCTGCATCCAACTTATTACACATCTGCCATGAAACTATAATGAAAGTCTGATGTATTTTAATTGATTTTTTTTGTTATTTTTTGTTGTTAATTCATTTCAGATTCAGTGTTCAAAAACAAACAATAACAATGGTATATTGAACTGTCGTAAGCTAGAGTGGAAAGAGCACATGGTTCACAATTTCAATCAAACATTATGCTTGATCTGTATATGTAAAAGAGTTGTAGGAACCCTATTGCTATGCAATATTTAAGAGACCTTGAACAAAACTTGAATAATAAACAACTATCATCAACTTTATTCTACCATCCACTATCATTATTAAAAATGTTGCACACCAAAGACAGATTTATGAAGTTATTAAAGGGTAGTTGATGGTGTAGGATCACCATGAAACAGTCCAACAAATCAAGCCTTTACAGTTATGTAGCTTAAAATAGCAGGAAAGGTTGAAAATAAAGTACAATTCATTTAAAATGTAAACAATAATTGAGAGGGTTTAAACTATGGTAAGGTAAAAGCCATCTCAATATAACATCTCCAAATCCCATCTAAATAGTCTTCAAGACTGATCTTCCACCATAGTATCTCGCTCTAAATATTAGGAAAGAGGAACAACAACTATGATCAAAAACTATTATCGCCTCTATTGTTTAGATTGTGCAATGGAGTTGACAGCACCGTAAACTGCTTTACGCTTCTTCTCATTATTATGCAACTCGGGAGGGGTGATGCTAAAACCTCCTCGCCATGGCCTACATTGTCACTTAAAATCTGGGCACTAGGATAGGATAGGTCAATAAGTCATTCTTCACATGTTTAAAGGAATTTAGTAAACTGCAAAATAATACAATCACTAAAAATTACCTCTATTGCAACATTATTTCTTTCCAGTAACTCTAAAACCTTCTTCCTTCTTGCCTCCCTAACCAGATTGCTGTCATAAACTCACATTGCTTCCTTTATCTCTTCCTTCCCTTCGATAGGAAGCTCATCACATGTTTTGTTGCCATATTCCATGCACACTTGGTCAATGACACATTTTTTTTGCATACTGTGTAGTACACCCATTTGGTATTCGATATTAGACTCCCTCTTTTTCAAGTGCATCAATGATTTCTCCGTATGATCCGTGTTATGTTGTCCACTACCACATGGTTGACAACTGTGTCATGCAATCCCCAATAATGGAAGTTGATGTTCTCTAGCTCTATGCATATTAAGCCTCCCCAGATCTCAAAACTAACGGCCTCCACTTTTGGAACAATAACAGAAGAGACAAAAGTTGTGCAACCTGCCATTAATATGTTCTCTTTTGTGATCGGCTTGTTGTTGCGCACAACCAACAGAGATAAAGAGTCACATTCAATTTTACACTAATCAAGCATTATAAAGATAATCCAATATATAATGACTAATAGTGGACCTCCTTGTTACTCATCCCTCCTCCTTGTTCCTATTCGTGAGCACTGACGGAATCACATTGATGCTCACCTCGTGCTCACTACGAACATCCCCTTTTTCACTCTCACCACCTGGAGCATCAGTATAATCACCCTCATCTATATTTCTAGTGGCCTCATCTTCCTCATCAACACAACCACTATCATCATGTCGTTCAATAAATAGCACACATCATCAATGCATTTTATGC
This sequence comes from Cryptomeria japonica, assembly GCF_030272615.1. Lineage (NCBI taxonomy): Eukaryota > Viridiplantae > Streptophyta > Pinopsida > Cupressales > Cupressaceae > Cryptomeria > Cryptomeria japonica. The sequence goes on along the minus strand of NC_081413.1, from coordinate 585,303,974 downwards.
CCATGTATATATCTACATTTCCACTTATAAATCCCAACTTCCAACAACCATGCCATGCAATGATAAATAATTACTAGTGTGGTTGTGTAGTCACTAAGAAGCTGACTTGACAATGGGTTCAAAATTGGAGACCCGACTCGTGGCTCATTCAAATTTGGATCCCCAACTAGTCCTTGACCTAAAGGTCCATCTTCTGACTCTTTCATATTTGGATCCCCAACTAGTCCCGCATCTAAAAGCCCAACTCCTGACTCTTTCAGATTTGAATCCTCAACTAGTCGTGGATGTGAAAGTCCAACTCCTGAATCTTTTAGATTTGAATCCCCAAATTGTCGTGCATCTGAAAGCCCAACTCTTGACTCTTTCAGATTTGAATCCTCAACTAGTCCTCGATGTGAAAGCCTAGCTCCTTAATCTTTTAGATTTGAATCTCCAAATGGTCACGCATCTGAAAGCTCAACTCTTGACTTTCAGATTCAAATCCTCAACTACTTCTAGATGTGAAAGCCCAACTCCTGAATCTTTCAGATATGACTACCAAACTAGTCCCACATATGAAAGCCCAACCCTCTCCTGGGTATACAAATTGGTTCTCCAGTCACAAGCATTAAACAGTGACAACACCAAGCACTACTACATGTTGCATAATCCATTAAAACTACCTAGCTTACAAGCAGGCTGATGTCGCGTGTCACTGGGAAGCGAATGCGGACAACTCCCAGGAGATCATCTGCCTTTAGCTCTAGTAACCCATAATCAAGATCAATAGTTTCCCTCAACCTTTTTCGCAATGCAATTGACATGATTGAACTGAAACAAAAAAAAATGCAATTCAGATTCTTCACACTATCAATAACACCACACATTCGCCACAAATGACATAGCCAACACACGACTGGTTATTCCCACATTGCAATACAAATTTAGCATGTCATTGTGTTATGTACAACCTAGCTAATGGTTTAGCTATAAACTATCCATGACATTTCGTTGTAGAACATATTTCGTTGCAATTGCAACGAAATAATGACTATGATCCATTGCCAATGCTTTTAAAAAGACTTCTTGTGTTCTCCACATCCAAAATACAACACAAAAACCAAACTTTGTTAATGATTGATAAAGAAGGATGCAAAACACGCTTAACGCATTAGCTGTGTCTATTCTGGCTCCAAAATAGACCTTTCCTATAGCATGTTAGTGACAGGTTAGTCAATCGCAACTGCTAATTGCAAAATCGATGGTGTAAAATGAGTGTGCAACAATTAAGATGGTCAATCTATGTCAAAGAATACACAAGGGTTCATTAGCATTAACAAAGTCTTTGACAATAATTAATGGGTACAGAGACCTCCAATTCATTATTCCAAAGACATGTACTTTGAAATGAGTATCTATTATAAAGCTTCCATCTCTTTGTTGATATGGGAATATTATTATTTATTAAAAACGTAGTCTTAAGTTATGAAAAGAAAAGAAAGAAAACATTGTGAAGGATATACACATGAGGAGTTCGTCATGTCAACCGACATCTGAAATAGAAGCCCAAATAACATTTCAAATCGGAGTTGGATCATCGAACACATGTACTTCTCAAACATCATGAACATGAATAATCTAGATATACAAATACACTAGGATGAACATAAAAACTCTCATGCAAATCAACAGAATATATACAAATTTATAACACATAGTTTGCAAGAATCAGGATTTCTAGTTCATATATTCAACACTGGTTTCATGGCTCGAAGATCCATAAATAACAATCGTACTACATTCAGGTTGGAAAATAATATCTTATTGTCTAATATGGTGCATCTATAGCATATAATATAAGGCATCAGCCAATTGCATTGTTCATTTTCATCATTATCAAATTCAGTAAAAGTAAGGACATTAATATTACATGATCAAGAACTGAAATTTATACATACATTTGTATCACATAAAAAAATTATATACAACAAACTATATATATATATATATAACAATCCCCTTTCAAAAAGTTGTACAAGCCCAAAGATTATTAATAAGGGGACATTACAGTGCAAGTAGTAGTATTAATGAAGGGAGAGAGAGCAACAACCTAAGAATGTCTAGACGTTTGCCGGGGGACTACTCAATAGTCCTTGAAAATCAACAACCTGCATGGATAACTAATGTTAGTGGTAGTCTACATTGGGAAGTAAATGCATTTCAAAAGATATAAAAGGAACCTACATGTTCATATATGAAAATGAAGTTTGACATTCAATATAAACTACCACTAAGTAATTTATATCACCTAAATTATATGTGTCAATTTGCCATAGTGCCAGAGTTGTGCCAGAGTTGTCTATATCAACCACCTATTTTCGTACTATTGTAATGCGCTCAAGGACAGATCTTCTATTCTTACTCGAAATCAATGCTATGGTCTGACTAACACATAGCTTAGTCACACGTTTTATACTATATTTTACATTCAACGACTACAATTGAATAACATGTCACTAACACACAGTAGCATTTGTCTATTCTCGAGCCTTGTTATTGACTAACTCCAACTCCAATTTTAAATCGCATCATGTGTTAGCCTTTGGCTTTACCGTTGTTAGCTACATCAAATCACAAACTATACATGAACAATGGTCTGAGAGGTTGTGTCTATTCTGGCTCCAAAATAGACAAATCATACAGACTAACAGCGTTGTGTTAGACAAAAGTAGCCATCAAATGTAAAACCTATGATTAAAAACCTTCCACAAACATGGGGTGTTAGTCCCCCCATATTTTTTTTTGTAGCCACAATAAAGACGTCCCACTGCGAGAGTAACTTGAGTTTCATGCTAGTCTTTTCTCTAACAAACGTACCAAGTTTTGCAGCCCATGGCCTCTTCTTCCTCTCAGGATGTCATCCGAACAACAAACCAAGGAGTGAAACTGAGAACTTGACAACAACTCCACATCACATACCATGGGTCTGAGCACCACGACATTGGTTATGACATTGAAATGATTGTAAGAATCAAAACCAAGAGATGATGGTTATAACCAAGAGATGATGGTTATGACATTGACATGATTGTCTGCAGGTTCAATGCAACTTACTAAAAAATAAAAAACGGTTACATGATTAGTGTAGTCATAACCCATTGCATTAGATGATGAGCCTTTTCCTTTATCATGCTTTGGGAAGGGTTCCTGTACATTTTGAGTTTATCATTGTTATTACCAGGTTTTGCATTTGCTACCTCAATCTCACCTCTATCAATGAGATCTTGTATGTAGATCTTCAGTTTCATGCACTTTCGTGTATCATGTCCCTTGATATGATGGTATTCACAATACTCATTTTCATTATACCATCTTGGTTTAGGTTGATTGGGATCAAATGGGAAAGTGATTGGAAAAATCACTATACCTGCTTGGACAAGTTTGTGAAACACCACTTCAATAGGCTCAGCAAGCGGAGTGAAATCTCTTGGAGTCCTGTTATTCGATCGAGGTGGTCATCCCTGGATTGAGACATTATTGTGAGGTTTTTGAGATTGACTTGAATTGTTTTTATTGTTGAATTGATGAATATTGGTGGTGGATTTTGGGGGAGTGGCCACGGTTTGGACCCACTTTGCATCAGTTACACCATCATTGACCACGTTTTTATTTTTAGCCCAGAATTTTGGCTTGTCATTATGATAAGAGGAAGAACTTTGTGATGACTTCTGGTAATGTTTCAAGGTTCCTTCCTCCAACAAGACACGTTCGAGGGCGAGGCCCTTATCAGTCAATTTTTGGAAGGATTTGATACATTGAGATATTAAAGGTCTTGAAAGTTTAGGCACCAAGTTCTTTTGAAATAGTTCAATTTGATGTTGTTCTGGCATGTCCCACTAGAATTTTTTGATAAGATGTTGCCATCTTTGTAGAAAATTGGTGAAGGTTTCTCCAGGCCTTTTTTTTGTATTACATAGGTCCATCATAGAAACATCATTACCCAAGTTGTATGCATAGTGGGCCACAAATTTTTCTGCCAAGTCTGGAAAAGAGACAATGGAACCTCATGGTAAAGATGAGAACCATGCCAGGGCGTCTCCCATGAGACTCTTGGGAAAGAGTCTACGAAGATAAAGGTCACTATGGGAGATTTCTTGGCATAAGATGTGGAATTCTCGGACATGGTCGCGGGGGTCTCCTTTGCCTTCATACTTGGTGAATTTAGGGATTGCAAATCCCAGGGGATATGGTGCAACTGATATAGATGGGTCGTAAGGACAAGGGAAAAACTCTTTGAATGAGTAAGCTTTCCTTTTATTAGTCCTTTCTTTCATGTTTTGATGATATTCTTCATGTCTTGAATTTCCTTGATGAGGTCTTGTTGTGGACTTTGATATTGATGGATTATATTTGCCCCAAGAATTGGATGAACCAAAGAAGGTGCACCACCACCAATATATTGATATGATGAGGAGGTGGGAATGTGGGATGTGATGACTGATGTCGCTAGGGTTTGTGTGATAGTTGGTTCCGGTCCACCAACTGTTGTGACGGGATTGAATGCGGTCTAGATAAAATTTGCGACATTGTTGGGAGAAAGGGAAGTTTGTGGAATAGAAATATGTGGTTGAATAGATGAGATTGGATTTGATAGTGGTATGGATGGTAAGGAGGAAGAAGGCAGGATGGAGACTGTGGTGGGAAGTGTCGCGGGTGGCATTGATTGGGCTTGGATGATTGATGGGGCTGCAATTGATTGAGTTTGAATAGTAGGTGCAACACTTTGTGTGGGAGCGAGGTCTCCTTGTGGTTGTTGGACAAGAGCGGATATATTAAATTTCGGTGGAAGTTGAGCTCCATGTTCAAGAAGAGTTTTTAGAAGTGTAGTAGGATTGTGTTTAATAAACTTTTCCATCATCTTTTGGTTATAATAATCCGCTAGGAAAGTTTGCACTTCCGGACAAAGTTCATCTTGGTTAACCATGTCAAGATTTTGGCTTTGATCTTGATCGCTTGGTTGCCCACTTTGTGTATGATCTTGCATGGGATCTTCATATAGGACACCAATTTCTAGCATGCCATATTGTTGATCAACCATCTTTATTTTTTGGGATCGAGTTGCGACCATACACGATATTTGTGATGAAAAGACTTAGGAAAATTGTGATGAAATGACTTAGAAAATTTGTGATGGAAGGATCTTAGAAATTTGTGATGAAAGGACTTAAGAGATTTGAGGATGAAAGGACTTAAAAAAAATTTGATGAAAGGACTTAAGAAATTTGAGGATGAAATGACTTAAGAAATTTGTGATGAAAGGACTTAAGAAATTTGAGGATGAAAGGACTTAAGAAATTTGAGGATGAAAGGATTTAAGAAATTTGTGATGAAAGAAAGGATTTAAGAAATTTGAGAATGAAAGGATTAAGAAATTTGAGGATGAAAGGATTTAAGAAATTTGAGGATGATTGATGAAGAAGGTATGGTAGTGATGGTTTAGAAGAAAACTTGATGACTAGGTTGTCTTTGGCATGAACATGAAGGATATATTTAAATGGCAAGTTGTATGAAGGGATATGACCACCCTGATTTGGATGATAGTAGGTGTTTCAAAGGACAAACTTGAATGTTGACGTAGAGGATAAACTCTTAGCTTCTCTCTTAGGCTTATGAAAAATGGGACGGACGGAGTTTTGACGCAATTTTGGACTTGGTGTGGGTAATGACTTGGACAATTTGTTTGTGTCTTGACAAATATTTTTGCAAAGTGTTTGGTGATAGTGATGTGTTTTTAGTCTACTCTTGGCAAGTATGTATCAAACAAAGCAAACACAATGATTAAATGCATATTATCTCAAAGACACTCATGCTCATATACAACATTCTTAAGGCTGGCAAGGACAATAGTCATTGGATCCCAATTGGTTTCCCATCTACGCTTACCCAGAGCGGACACTTAGATGCTTAACCCCACTGGCTCCCCTCCATAGCACTCACTTCTCAGGGCAGCCAAGCATCAATTCTCATGAAAACTCCTCATGGCGAACTTTGTGTCTCTACTAAGGGCCATAAGAATATGGGCCGCTTTGGAGGTCCGACCTCCTGCGCCAATGACTAGAAGGTTTTTGGCCACTATGAACAAGGTGTTTAGTAAGTCTTCCCGTTAGGAGCTACCCTTCTAAGTTGCGCAAGCGCAATTGAGGCCTATAGCCCAATGAAGCACCAAGAACTTAGTAGTCACACAAGCATGATTGAGATCTCTAGGATCCTACTAAGCACCCAATGTGAGAGTGAACTCTCATATAGACCCAACCATTAACCCTTTCGTAGTCAATGGCCTATTTATTATAGTGAGTTGGGAACCCCAGGTCCGGGTGTACTCACTTGGGTCGTTCCCCTCTTACCTTCTAAAAGAGAAAGTTGGGAGAGCAGGCCCGCTAGAGGTAAACACACAATCAAACAAGAAAAGGTTGGAGGGTCTGGATTTCTGTTCGTCTAGTAAGATGAGAGAATACTTTCTTACCTTTACACTTTTCTTAAAGACACATAAGACAATGATTCATTCCATTTTAATTAATATCTAGGTGCCTAATTTAAATAAATGCATAATATTTGGTTGAATCAGCTAGGCAACCTGCAAAACCACTTGATTAGTAGTTTGAAAAATAGAGTCTTCAAAAAACATCCTAAAAAACAACTTGATTAGTAGTTTGAAAAATAGAATCTTCAAAAAGTGTCCTACAAAACAACTTGATTAGTAGTTTGAAAAATAGTCTTCAACAAGCATCCTGCAAAAGGCAACAAAATGACAAAAATATTAATTTTTTTAATTTTTTGGGAATGAATAGAAAAACATAAATAAAATTTTTTTTACTTATGACAAATGTGGATTTGAAGGAAGTTTTGATGGGTAAATGGGGTTTGACTAGGTTTTGTCACTTTCCAAGGGATAGGCAAGCGTAAAATGAGGATTTTGGAGGAAAGATGAAGGAATGAGAAAATTTGTCCAAGAGGGAAAAAGAAGGAAAAGTTGGAGACGGATAATATGGAAAAAATTTGGAGGTGATTGGATAAAAGGGGAAAAAGTTATGGCAAACCCTAAAAATAGAGGAATATGGGATTTTGTGCTTCAAAAAGTGGATTTTTGAGATAAGGTCCCCAAGGAAGAAAATGTGGAAAATGACAATGTGGAGAATCTGGTGAAGTTTGGAGGAAAATGGAGTCAAGATAAAGAAGATATGGCAAAAAAATAGAAAAAAATTTAATGAAACAGAAACCTTAGATTTAACGGAACAGAAACCCTAAATTTAACAAAACAAAAACCCTATATTTAACAGAGCAAACAGAAACCCTAGATTTAACAGAGTAAACAGTCACACTAAACAGAATAAAATAAAAATGTCAAAGGTCCGGATTTCTGATTGTCTAGATAGACAAGAGCATACTCTCCTACTTTCACACTTTCCTGCAGGCGGATAGATTATATTTAAACAGAGCAGATAATAGGAAATAAATAAATTAAATGCAGACTACAATTAGCGCCTAAAAATTTTCAAACAGATTAACAGAGTAGACAGTAGCACTACATAGATAGAAAAGTGTCAAAGGTTCGGATTTCTGATTGTCTAGATAGATAAGAGCATACTCTCCTATTTTCACACTTTCCTACGATCAGAGCATATAGTTGTGCTAAACAGAATAGAAAAGTGAAAGGTCTGGATTTCTGATTGTCTATATAGACAAGAGCATACTCTCCTACTTTCACACAGATTATAGTAAAACAGAGCAGACAACAAATCAACTAACAAATTAGATAACAGAGTTGTCATGCTGCAACAGAAATAGAAACATAAAAAAAAAATAGAAATGGAACAGAATAAGGAGGAGCTGTCGTGCATAAATGCAGAACCGTGATTCTGAAACCTGCGAAAAAGATATATATATATATATATATAATTTTATTTTTTATTTTTTTCTGCAATCGCACTATTTTGGAACCTGCATCTCACAACTCACAAAAACCTAAAAACACAACAACATTAGTTCTTAGGGATGTGGGTCCCACTGGGTGTGCCAAAATGAAGAAGGAAAAATAGATTTGAAATGTAAACTGATCAAAACATAACGAAATAAACATGCAGAATGCTAAAATATCATTAAAAGACCATTTCACCTTGCTATTTTACCTTCTCCTTCGGATTGAGCTTGATGAAGTGAAGGCACCCCTTGATAATGCTCCACTTGATGTGCTCCTTTGATTGCTAGATGTGGACGGCTCTCCAATATTGTGCACAAATGATAAGGATGAATGATAAGGCTAAGATGATCAAGTTGCCAAGATGATTTCCTGGGCTCAAAAGGGCAGCATAAGCTTACTGGATTTCAAGATGTTAAGAATGAAGGGATGGAGCCCTAATTTTATAGGAAGAGGAGAGGAAAATGGATGGTTAGGATGAATTCAAGATGAAGGGCTAAGATTTACTTGTGAGCTCACACAAGGTCCAAGAGAGGGTGTGGAGACCAAGAAATATGCCTTAAAGGCATTTCGTATCTCCACATTCTACAAGATGCATTGGAGGAATTAAAAATTCTCCAAAAAAGGATATTATGGGGATTAGAAGAATAAAAAGGAATTAAAAATTCCTTGGGAGAGGGAAATGCCTAGAGGAATGTGAGATTTTGAAAATCTTACATTCATCTAGAAAAAGAGCATTTAAAGCTAGTGGCTGGATGAAAGGACAAAGAGTTGACTTTGTGGCTAATCATGATGATTAGCCATTAATGACTCATTAGGAGGGGGATTAGAGGAAATGCTAGGTGGGATTTATATTTGTAGGAGAATTTGACTAGGAAAGAGAGTGAGTGGAGGGAATAAAAAATTAGAAGAATAATGTTAAGTGAGTTTAGGGAGTTTCTAGAAGAATTTATTAAGTTAACGATGAATTAAGAAGATGATTTGTAGGAATCATGTAGGTTAACTAATTAATTGAAATTAATTAGCTAAGAGGAAGATTTGTGAGGATTTGATTTTTTAGAAGAATAAAGAAAAGGATTGATTTATTAAATAAATCAATCATATGCTATAGTGACAATATTAATTATATTTAATTAATATTGAGAAGAATTTTAATTAACATAATTAATTAATTAATTATGTGAGGAATTAAAAATAATTAAAATAATTATTTTTAAGTCTCTACACCATATATATATGAATATGAAGCAACACACACACACACACGCCGGTGGTTGTTTTTTTTTTTTTGGATTTTAATGTGCGTGTATAAGAATGAGCATTTCATCTTTAACAACTCTGCTCACTATGGAAAACTGACACATATAATTATGGAAATATACATACCTTTAAAATCTTGTAGATCTTCTTCACTTTGCCAAACCACAAACAAGGAACCTTGGTATCCTGATACAACCACACTGCAAAATGATGCCTAATTTTCACAGATAGACCACAAAATGACATAGCAAATAAAAAAAAAATTATTCAATGTATTAGGGTTTCAAATTACCATAGCCATCTAAGCCTCCACCCAAATCGTTGTACTCTTGACACCTCCCAAGGCCACACTCACAACCACCTCCGTGATACAAAAATGATATAAAAAATTACAATAAAAAACATAGGGTTGAGGAAGGAATCATAAAACTATCGTTATCTATTAGGGTTTGAATTTACCGATGCCACCATAACCCTACACAACAATCTTCAATCGTACCACCCCCCTGTGTGAGCCCTATGATACCTCCTCCCTGCACATGAAAAAACTTGCCTGTGAATAGGCGATAACAATATACCTAGACAACTTGCATTATGCATGCAGTTGAATTTTGTCCTCCCCTTCAAAGCCATAGATATTTTGACAATGCATACCTATAACTAGAATTGAAGCATAGCTCCTTCACTTAGTGATTCAACCGGGGACATTGTCATGCCACGATCGACATGAATTTACACCGTCGAATATTTTGTTTCACCTCCACCACTACATTTTGCATGCAGCTCTTCGATGAAATATATTTTCAATTTTCACAAAATTGAGTTTTCATTCAAAATTTTAAAAAAAATTAATTGAAAACTATGCCCATAACATGTGACCGCCGATATTAGTCAACTCATGGACGCAATAAAGAAGGTAAGCCAAAAAAATGGCCACGTGGCCATTAAAAAAAAAAACAAAAAAACTAGCGGTCACCAAAAATGTAAACTGCCTAGCCGGCAGTATGCTAACCGCCTCACCTGATGTAACCATCGCATCGCGGTGACAACAGCTGGGAAAATGTTAACCACAATAAAGTTTTTTCGTCAAACACAAACTGGCAACATCATCCACGTCATCACCGCCGCAAATTCCTCCATGTCATCTGTGGGTCTGAGGAACATCGCTCTCATGGACTTGTCGTACTTGAATGGTATGTCTTTGGCATCATGTAGAGGCATGTCATTTTGGAGCCAAAATAGCTACAGCCCAAAAATAACACTTTCTTAATGATTGTCTTAAGTTTTGTTATTTTCCATGCTAAGAAATTCCAACATAATCTTTGACTTGGTCCAGAGGGAAAGGATTGTCACATTTAGCATTTATTGTGAGTGCTTATCAATTATTATATCACCGTTAGCAAGAATTTGACCAAGGCAATTAATTTCAAGGCTCAAAAGTTTGTTTTACAGGCTAAGTTTAGATTGTTGGAAAAAGAAAGGGCTAAGTCTTTGGTTTGTGTTCTTTGTGTTACCATGACAACTTTCACTATGGGTGGGGACATAGTAAGAATTGAGCCCAACACCAATGTTGAGTTCAAAGGGAACCCCATAGTAAGACATATCTCTTGGGAGGGAGGGGCAGCCCAATTTATTGAATGCATAAATGGTTACGATGAAAACCTATATGTCTAGTTTGCTAGGTCTTGGGATGATAGGAGGGTTACTATTTAAGGTGTATCATTTGAGATTAGTGAGGAAGTCATTGGGAAAGCAATAAGCCTCTCCACTAGAGGGATAAAAAGGAAGAAATAAAGTCAAGTTATAGAGAATGAAAGCTTATCCCAATTCTTCATGGATGAGGAACAACCAATTAGGATACGTGGAGGATTTGATTGTATCAAATTGATGGACCCATGGAGCAAGGTTTGTCTAATGTTAATGAGCTTTTTACTTCAGAAGGAAGATTCAAAGTGTATTACTATTACCATCTTCCTCTCCTTAATCATCTTTATAACTATGATCTACTCTCTCTTTCATTTTTCTTGTTAACATCTCTAGAAATTTGGTTCATGATTCTTTGGATTTGGCAAAAAATCAAGTCCAGAAACCTACACCCCTCCACTAGGGCCTAGACAACTAACAGCTATAGAAGAACCCGAAGCCCCATGCTTTGACTTGCAATATCAAGAAGGCCAAAGACAATATCATTTAATAACCAAAGACAATCAAGAAGCCCATCAATCTACATTCTTGAATTCACATTTGAGAACTTTTGGAGGGCAAGCAATCCTATTTTTATTCTTTCACATATATAGTTAAGGTTTATTATAAAATATGAGATCCACATTCTTCAATTCATATTAACTAACTTTTCTCGAGTGCAAACAATCCTATTTTCATTTTTTCACATATATAAATAATTACGAATCATTATAAAATACGAGATCCACATTCTTCAATTCACATTTGCAAACTTTTCTTAGTACAAACAATCCTATCTTCATTGTTTCACATATATAAATAGTTAAGGGTTATTATAAAATAGAAGATCCACATTTTCCAATTCACATTTGGGAACTTCTCTAAAGTGCAAACAACTATTTTTCCATTGTTCCCCATATAGAGATAGTTAAGAGTTATCATAAAATAGGAGATACATTTTGTAAACAAATAAAATGTTTTTTACAAGATTTATGTATATAATTATTATGTTTAGAGGATATTTACAATGACATTAATTAGTAAAGTGCATAATAATCTTTGTTAATAATAAAAAATAGTATCACATTCTAGATTGCTTCAATTGTGTGTAGATTGTATGTTAGTTTTTATAGCAACATATCACATTCTAGATTATTTAGATTGTGTACATTGTATGCTAATCTTCTTATATAAGTGCATCAAATGAAAACTGAAACACAATCTAATTCAAAATTAGACATATAATATTAAACTTTTGCAATTGCAACTTATTGCAACTGCGTGAGGTGAGGCAGAAGTGAGAGTTTCAGGAGATTTGATGGCTGAGATGATGAAGTGGATGCTAACGATTGTTAGATTTAATGACACTCCCAAAGACAATGAGAGGAGGGGAGTGAATTGGTGTCTAACTGGTTAAATGAATATTTAAGCTTATTTATAACTTTGCAACCCAAAATAGTGTACTAGTAAGCAAGAATTAATGCAGTAAACACAAATAATAGAGACAACATAGAAACACACCATAACACAAGATATTTTGATGAGGAAACCCAGTGTGGGAAAAACCTCGATGGGATTTGTGACCCACAATATTTACTCACTGGCTAGTGAATAAATATTACTTACAATAGCGGCCTGCACATGTAGGGAGGCCAACAGCCTAGAGCTCACTGCTCAATGAAGGGTCTCACTGACTACAAAATGGATAATTAAATCCAATACAATGTACTACTCAAAACAACATCTCTAATGTCAGGTTCAGTACCGGTTTAAGCTCAAATAGATACCTTAACAAAAAACCTTTGCTACCACTAAACAACTATCTTTTACCATACATTTCATTTATATCTCCTATTCCTCTCATCACTTTCATACTAAAATGACCTATAAGATCTCATACATATATGAGTCTTTACAATATACCAAGTTGGCTTACAAATAGTTAATTACATTTACAAAACAATTCATATAAATAAAACTTTATCCCATGTCAGCCTAAGTGCATGTATACTTCATTTCCAATGTAAACTGGATGTCGGTGTAAGTGTTTGTCATTTCTAGTGTCTACCGGTGCATGTAGAAACCTATTGCCGGTTAGTTTCCAGTTGGTTGCCATTAATGATAACATCAACTATTGTCATATGAGTGTAGAATACCAACAATCTCCCCCTTTGGCATTGACGGCAACACTTATGAGAAAAATCAAAACTTTTATCCCAAAACTAAAATCCAAAAAGATGAGCTCCCCCCAAGCAAGTGATCTCCTCTATACACTACATTTTTCTCTCTACTACTCCCCCTTTAACATCAATGACAAAGGATGCCATAGATAATCAAAAGAGTACAAAAATGCTACCTCAAGGTCTGTAACTAGTTGGTTACTATCTGAAAAATGTCTACCGGAACTAGATTCAAACTTTGCATAAATTTGTTGTTGTCAGTTAGAGTTGCCTTAGTCTGTTGGATCATACCGGTGAGATAGTGCATTTGCTACTCTAGTGATCATTCTCCAGTAATTGTCTTAGTCCTTTCAGCCCTCTGAGTAATCAGACTATCTAACCTTGGACCAAGTTTATTCTTTAGTTCCTGGGCTTTGGACCTTATTCTTGCCTTTTTTTTCTCAAGTTTCTCCAACTTCTCCTAAAAAACTACCATTTCCTTCTCAAAAACTGAGATAAGTTCAGATGAACCTATCATATTATCCACAATGTCATCAATTTCTTTTTGTGTCTTCTTAATCTCCTCATCAATGTCTTCTATCAAACAGTGAGGTTTACATGCTTCTCTATATAGTTCCTTATACTCCAAAATTGTAGAATTAAGTACCGGTAAAAGTGTGTCCAGGTGATCAGTACATTTCTTTATAGTGTTCTCAAAGAATGTATTTTTCTATTTGTCAACTTTCTCCTTAATGGTATCCTCATTTACCTTTTCCAGAGTTATGAGATTATCAGCAATTAATTTGGACAATGTGTCCAATTTACCTAAAGAATCATTAATGTGCTCTATCTGACAATTAGGTGCAATCATCTTCAGGATAGGTAATTTGTTATCAATTGCCTTAAATGCTAAGGCATTACAATCCATTATCCTCTTGATGGAATCCAATAGATCCTCTATTATGCTAGTAGGTCTAAATTCACCTATAAATGTGCTCGGTTCTACTATGGGTTTCTTCTCAACAGATGTTTGTCCAATTACCTTCACTATATCCTCTTTATTTCCATCAGATGCTTCCACTTTACTTACATTTTCTTCCAGTGGATATGTCTGTGTATGTGCCTCTGCCTTTGATTGTTTCTCAGTTTGATTAAGCACCTCTGCAACTGCCAGTTTCCTAGACTCAACATGAACCTTTTCCTTAGATTGTTTCTCAGTCTGTACAACTATGGGTTTCTCTGATTTTGGTGGCCCTATGCTAGTTGTCTTGTCCTTTGTAGGTTTCTTAGTTACCAGTTTCTCTTCTTGAGTTAGTATCTCAGTCTCCTAAGAGTCTATAGTGTGTGTTGGTATCTCAGAGATCTTGTTGTCTTTGACATCATCTGCCTTAACCTCTGTAGTTTCTTTGTCCACAACAATGTTTATATCTTGAGTATCTACATTCATGGTAAAAAGTATCTCAGACTCTGAGTTAGTATCATCTTGAGTTATACCTTTAGTAGCCATATCCAATGGATTAGTTGTATGTATCGGTGATGTTGAAGTTAATGGAGGGGTGTCCTGAGCTGGTGGAGGGATGTTATCTGGTACGATTATAGAAGGTACACCACCTACTTTACCTTTTCCCTTGTCTTTCTGATATACCTTGAATTCCTTTTCCACTTTTGGTCTATTTCTTTCCTCTTGTTTTTCCTTCTTAATAAAAAATATGTCCCATTTATCTACAGTCTCATCTACAATTTCCTTAACTCTTCCAGCCATTAGGCTTACTTGTCGGTGTCCACTAACAAATACTGACCAGTTTGCTTCATATATAAGCTCATCTATCTCTTCCTTAGATTTTACTGGATGTACATCCAAAAGTGCTTCAACTTTCAACTTCTTATCCAGTTCCATCACAGATAGCCTTTTAGCTTCCAATCTCATGTATAAATCATTGGGTAACTCATCAATTACTTCTATCAAAACTTTCCTGTAGATATCCAAATGTAAAATAATGCTTTCTTCAATAGTTTGTTTGTCAGAATCCTTAAAATAATTATACCATTTATTTACATTTACCAGATCACCTTCCTGTGTAATCTCATTCAGTAGATCATCCAGTGTAGGGGTAACCGGTGTCTGTTTCTTCTTTGGTGTAAGCTTCTTCTATGGTTCCCTAACTGCATGTTTCTTTTTCCTTAGTGTCCTTGTTTTCTTAGGAGGAGGAGAAGGTACTGGTGAGGTTTTCCTTTTCCTTTCCACTCTCTTAAACTCAACAGTCTTGCCACTGTCAGTATCAGAAGATGTTACAACTAGTGAAACATGTGCTTCTCATTGCAGTCCTTTAAGCTCACTAGCTGATATACCACTGATATTCATGACATTTTCCTTAATTTCACTGGACTTCTTAGAGGCATCTTGGATAAACTTGTCTATTTTCTTCTTCTCTTTCTACATAGATACATCACTTGCAATAGTTTCTGCATTACCAAATATTCCTTCAGATGTCTTCCTAGGTGCATCAAGTAGGGATTTTGCATATGTTTCTAGAACAGGTAGGTCTACCTCATAACCCATATTAGTAACCCAAATAGTTCTAGGGCTTACTGCTTCCATCCAAGTCTCATCTAGCTTAATGACAAAACAAATTTGCTTGTTATTTTTATCAACTATGCTCTGCGGTAATCTCTCTCTTGCTCTCATCTTAGTTTGAAATTTTTTGAAGTAATCTGCAATGTTCTAATCACAGTCAGTGCCCATACTGGTGAAAGCTTCCTGTATCTATTTTCCTACCAAGATGTCATAACCAAAATCCTTGTGACCTATGTCTGGTATCTCTTTGGTAAAGTATAGCATTAAGCATACTAGTAGGTTCCCAAAACGGAAAGTACCTTTCTTATCTCCCTTAATCTTTTTCAAATTGTCAATCAGTTCATCTTTAAGCCATTCACAAACATCTATCTTAGCATTATTTTTCACCACCTCATATGCACTATGAATACAAAGGCTAGAAACTAAATTCAGTCTATTGACATGTGTTGCTTTATATCCAAGTATCATACTAACATATCTCACATTTATATCATTGACATCATTGACTCTAAGTGACCTGCTATCAGATGTGGCTTAGGTTAAGCTTGTCACACTCTTATTAGGTATCTTCTTGGTTTTATTAGGCCTACTACCAATTGAGGGTAAACAAGTAACTGCCTTAATTGATTCCTTGCTTATCTTGCAAACAGATTCTAACCACATGAACTCTCCATGGACTTTGATCAGTACAAGTCTTACAACTTCCTTTGGAAATTTGGGAATGTTTAGTATTTCTACAAAACCTATCTTCCACAATCTTATGTTTAGGTTTAATCACATCTTTTTCATCGATAATAACCTCATTAAACATTTTCTTCAAATCCTCTATCACTAGGTTTTCTATGTTGCAATGTATGTATATTCTAGGGTCTTCTGCAAATGCTACACCCTTCAGAATTTTTGAAAAAGGTCCGACAGAATCATCCTGCTTTGCAATCTTGGGGATAATCTTAAACACAGGTCTAGGGTTTGTGACGTTTTCAACAATGATAGGTTTTGTAATAAACGCAGGAACAAAAGATGAGGTTGCCATTTCAAAAGATAAATACCTCTTAATTGAAATTCTGAATGTCTGAAAGTCACTTCACAGCTTTGCCTTAGGATGCCCTTGCTCAATTTCATGCTCTCTGATTGTTTGAATGCTTGGTGAGTCGAAATGAGGTTTTTTTAGTGCTTTATAGCCAAAAAGGTTCTTTAAAACTGCATTAAATTCTCATCGGTTAAGTGAAAACTTAACACATCTGTAGGTAAAGAAGAAATGTATCTTCTCACCATCAACCAAGGGTAAAATGCACGATTTTCAATTTGCTGCAATACCCCCTAAGGATTATTCCTTAGTTAGATGAAGAATCTCCTACCGGTGGAGGGTTACTCTGTTCTACTGGTGCAGAGACAGTTTCATCAACTTTCTGATCTGCCTTCTTAATCCATTGTTTTGAAAAATCTTACTTTATTTCATTTACCTTTTCTTTTCCTTTCACACTAGATCCTTTATTGTTCACCTGTGAAGTCTTGCTTCTACAAAATTTTGCAATATGTCCAATCTTGTTACATGCATAACACGTTACATTATTCCTCTAAATAGCTTTTCCATATCCTTGACTGATTTGTGATCTACATTGATTAGATAAATGCCCAAATCTACCACAAACATAGCATTTCACATTCATTCAACAATTTTTTGAATTATGACCAACTTTGTTGCATTTGGAACATTGACTGGTGGGTGAGTTTGTATTCTGATTATTTCTAAATCTATACTAATTTTCTCTATGACCATATTTGTTGCAATTGAAATATTTCCCATTAAATTTATAAGCATTAGGTTGTCTTATCGGTTTGTTCTGATCCTGATTATTTGCAGTACCGGAACTTTCTCCAATTTCAAATCCAAGTCCAATTGTATCTCCATCAAGTTTCTATCTTTTCAACATGTCATCAAGCCTTTCTGAACTTTTCTTGAATTTGTCTTTGTGTTCATTTGCAGTGATCAACTCATTTTCCAAAATTCCAACTTGTCTCACAAGCTCATCTTTATCATGTTGCATGTGAATCAAATTTGTCTTTAACATATCAATTTCATGACCAAGTCTCAGATTTTCACTTCTTGCATCATTAAGTCTCCTAGTCAAGTCTTCTTCATTCCTCTTCCTATCTTCAATATCCTTACATAACCTCATAGTCATATCTTGCATTTCATTCTTCATATTATTTTTCTCTTTCCTTAACTTATTTGCATTATCTCTAAGAGTTTCCTTTTCATCATCATCATTCTGCATTTTCTCATGAAATTCCTTTCTCTTATTTTGTGCTATAACCAGATTCTCTTGAAGTCCTTTAATGAATACCTTAGTAGTCCTTAGATTATCTTCAAGTTTGATATTCTTTAATTTTTCTGCATCAAAATCTTCAAGAGCTCCATCCAACTATTTTCTTAAGTTCTCCATCTGTACCAGTTTTAGAATCTTCCTCAAGCTATTAGGATTTTGCAAATAGAGGACCAGGCTCTGATACCAATTGTTAGATTTAATGACAGTCCCAAAAACACTGAGATGGGAGGTGAATCAGTGTCTAACCAATTAAATGAATATTTAAACTTATTTATATCTTTGCAACCCAAAACAGTGTACCGGTAAGCAAGAATTAATGCAATACACACAAATAATAGAGATGGCATAGAAACACACCATAACATAAGATATTTTAACGAGGAAACCCAGTGTGAGAAAAACCTCAGTGGGATTTGTGACCAACAATATTTACTCACTGGCCAATGAATAAATACTACTTACAATAGGGGCCTGCACATGCAGGGAGGCCAACAGAACTGTATTTTCAATAATGTGTTATTAGGAGAAATAATGTAGGTTTTTATTTATAAATTGAAATTGAAAGATATATGAACATTCATTTTGATGATAATGCAGTTGTATACAAATAATAAGAAATGATGTATGCATTTTACTCATACAATATGTAATTAGATAGCTAGTATTATCTTAATTGGGTATTGTCATTATTGATGAATTACTGAGTGCAAGTGATGCAGGGACAAGTGAACAAAGATGAAGGTGAGAACATGACTCAGGTAGAGTTGTTTTTAGCTTATGAATTCGGTACACTAGAGGAATCTCACACACCACAATAGAAAACTTGTTTGTGCAAATATGACTTCATTGATGCATCACTGTTTGAATTGTGACTTCGTCAATGCATTATTTAAATTGAAATGATTTGAGTAAAAATTAGTCATTACGTTGATTTCATATATAAAAATAACTATTAGTTGAAAAAATAGAGTTAATTAATTAGCAACTTAACATGTGATTTAGAATGCGAACTTTATATTGCCATGATTTCAATCCATATGAAGTTGATTATTGTATAAATTTCATAATTAGTTTAATAAAATTGATCAATATATGTATGTGTATATATATAAAAATATATATATATACGTATATATATCCTTATACATTATTAGTTTATTAATCATAGAAAATCAAATTAGAATTATTTACTAATGATTTAAAATGCAAATTTTTATTATAAACATGTTATTTTACCAAAGGTGGTGGTGGCAGATGTTTGTTCCACAAAAGGTGACGGTAGCAGGTTATTGATCGACTAGTAGAAGTCGACAAAGTCAATTTCCTCCACCAAACGATAGTCACATGCCACAAATTGCAGATCACTCTGCTTAGACTGTAGAACGACCATTGTTAATGGCTCGTGACCGGTGGGAGGAAGGAGTAAATGGGCACGTAGTGCCATGGAGTTAAGCAAATGCAGATTTTCCATGATCCACGAAGGCAGTTGGAAGACTGCAGACTCCATGATGATGATGGAGAAGACCAACCATCTCTCCATGATCCAAGGTCGATCACTTCAGAAGACATTACTTGGCCTCCCACCAATCCAAGACATGTCGACTAGAGAGACTACTAAACTAGTAATACTTTGGGGAAGGAGAAGATGTGGAATAGTAAAGCATAAGACCTGTCTATAATGCAGTGAAGACTACAAACTCATACTAATAACTGAGCCTTAGACATAGCAGATTTCATAGGAGAGAAATAATATAAATAGAGGCATATGCTTGATAGTTAGAGAGGAGGAAAAAGAGAAAATTGCAAGTTGGAGTAGAGAGAAAGATAGTAAAGTTAGAAGAGAGATTAGAGAGAGAGCACTTTAGAACAAAGATAGAAGGAAAATAGATAGGTGGTTAGAGGAAGCTCTGTTAGAGAACTCTTGAGCCATCAAGGAAGAAGTAGGCCGATTTAGAGGAGGCACGAAAGAGTTCATTCCAAACCAGTATCAAAGTGTAAGGAGGTAGGATCTTCATTTCATTTTGGTTATTTTGCACTAAGAAGTGATAGTGAAATAGAGCTATAGTTGTAGCATAAGATTTCATTTATGATATTCCACGTCTTTATTGAATTTGTTTTATTATTCCTTGAATAGACATAGAAGGAAATCATCAAGGGGTACATATATTGAGATAGCTAAGAAATGCAATTATATTGTTTAAGAATGGTAAATAATGCTAATGGGTTAGGATAGATATTCATTTAAAGAATGTGTACTCAAATTTAACTCATTTATATAAAAAGAATCATACTTCCGTTACACCTTCTTCTTACTTTGTACTTATATGATTTTTTTATGAAAATATATTTGCTTATCAAAATTGCGAAATTGTTATTCTACGAAAGATTATTTGCAATTAGGTGAAAGTAATGAAATAGTGTTTAATTTATGAAAGTGATAGGAAAGATGTTAGTTCTATTAGTCAAAAGATTGTATTCTTTATGGAAATGTATTCTTGTATTATGAGAACCAAGCTAGATAGGCTTGTGTATGGAAAGTTACCTTTCGGGACGAGTTCTGACTATGGAATCTTAGAGAGAATAGTTGTTTTTTCCAAACTATTTATTTTTCTATGCATGGCATTATACTCGGCCGAGTAATGAATTGAATTATCCATTGAAATAGATGGAATTCTTTTATTTATGTTATCTGCCATATCCTTGATTGATAATGCTTGTTTCTTAAAAGAATTAGAAAAATAAAAAAGCTTGTATCATGTAGGCATGCACCAGATTCCCTCTTGTCTTTCAAAATATTTTGTTAAAGCAATTCGTGCATGGTCGAGTATTCTTGATTGACTAAGAATTCTGGGGAAGCATAAGCTTCAAGGATGGGTAGAAAAAGCGCCTAAATCTTGTTCTCGTCTTCATTCGATGGATTGAAAGGAAGCAACTCAAATTGGAGATCGATGGATGTATATCACTTTCTTTATGTTTGTTTAAAACTTAAGGCATTAGAAAGACTAAGTATGATATAATGATATGTAATGAGAAATTTGTACCTTCCATTGTATATACAATTTTTATTTAACTCCTTGATATCTATGATTGTTTTATCAATTTATTAATCTTTCTTAACATTATGTATGAAATAGACTTCTTAATTGATTTATGAGTTTATTTATGAAGAAAGAGTAGATTATGTCATATAGATTAATTTATGTCTTTACATTTTGGTATCAGAGCCAT
Source organism: Cryptomeria japonica (assembly GCF_030272615.1). Lineage (NCBI taxonomy): Eukaryota > Viridiplantae > Streptophyta > Pinopsida > Cupressales > Cupressaceae > Cryptomeria > Cryptomeria japonica. The sequence goes on along the minus strand of NC_081413.1, from coordinate 585,282,785 downwards.
AGGTTGTATAACACTAGGACCTATGAGTCACTTCACAAGTTGAGTATTGAGAATAATAGTTTTGTGTTGAAACTTACAAAGATGGTGAGAATAAAACAGATGAATCATAAGTTAGTAGCTGGGTATGCTCACTATCTAAGGGTCAAGAAGGATCCTATATCTCTTGTCATACCTGTTATGGATAACCATCCAAGTGGAGGATGGATTAGTGATGAGGAAAATGTTCCTCCCATAAAGAAACAAGTTTTTGAAGAGAAAGAAAATGTTGAGATAGGAGTAGTCTCTACTGAATCCCTCTATGAAAAGACTATCCCTATAGAGGAAGAGGAGCCTGAGTTAGAATATTCTCCCATTAGGCCAACTATGATTAGCTCCGATGAGTCAAAGGAATATTCTCCACTCAATGACAATGAATCTGAGGAATATACCCCACTCAGTGATGATGAGTCTAAAAGTTGTACCCCCCTAAGTTCTAGTGAGTCTGAAGGATATAGTCCCATGACTCCACCAGAAGAATGATGTATTATGTAATAACACTTTTATTATCAATAAATAAAGATGTCTTTCCTTCTATAATAAAATTGAGTTGAATGTTTTGTTTTTGTATAATTCCTTTGATGATAAATATATACTTTGGACCTTAGCTTATATTATAAACTTGGATGATATAGATGTGCAAATTATCTAACTATCTTATTATAGTACTATATTGTTTCCTTCTAGTAGTAAACATGGATAATAATTGCTATAGCTATATTGTAAGGGTATATTTTAGGGAGCTTTTATTAAATAGAAGTTATGGAAATCATAACCTTGCAAATATTCTTTCTTTTTCTTTCGCTAAGAAATATTAACATTTCCTGATGCAGAAATTGTTGAATAACAATGGGCTCAAGGACCACAAGGGCTGGGTCTAGTGATGGAAATGAAAGACTTGACCAAATCCTTGATCTACTAAATCAATGGAGTGCCAGAATGAATGGACTCGATAAGGAGGTTTGAAGGGTCGGAGAAGTCCGAAATGAAGCTCCAAGGGTTGAAGAACAACTCGATAACCAAGCAAGGATTAAAGGAGAGCTGGCTAAGGACTTGAAAAGAATAGCACTGCCAAAGTTTGATCGAAAAAATATTTGTGATGGTGTAGAGGCATGGGTGATAGAAATGGAAAAGTATTTTGGTCTTCACAACATATCCAATGAAACCAAGGCAGTTTGGGCTGCTTACCAACCTTCTTAAGTATGTTCCACAATATCAAATGGATGATCGATTTCGCATCTGAAATTTCATCTTGGGTTTGAGAACTCATGTTGGAGCAGAAGTGGATATTCATAATCCACTGACTATGGAAGAAGTATTTGAGAAAGAAACCAAGCAAGAGAAAAAGTTACAGCAGTTGGGAAGTTTCTGTAAAAAATGTGTATAACAGACCAAATTTTGGAAATAGGAATTTCCAAAAGAATGACAATAGCAACAATCGACAAATAAGGAATCTGAAGAGGGGACCCAACACTCAAGAAAGGGGAAGAGAGAATTAGGATGGTAACAAGAGAGCAAATAGTAACACCAACTACAATGCCCAACAGAACTTGGATAGAGGTAGGTCAGGTGGCAATTCCAAACCCAAGGACGGGTGTTACAACTATGGAGGAAGTCATTATGCATCAAATTGTCTGCAATGTACCCACACACAAAGAGGAGAAAATCAAAAAGGAGCCTCACAACACTAGATTCACGCAATAGTTGACAACCATTAGGCTGATTTTCAAGCCTCACCTATTCAGATGATGAGTAAGCTTTTTGGGAAATCAGTTTCTATTTTAATAGATACAGGAGCTATTGAATGCTTTGTTGATCCTAAAGTAGTTTCTATATTATCTATTAGACCTGGTTATATTTCAAATGCATGGATGGTCCAATATGGAAATTGAGTAGAATGAAGGGTAGATACTTGCCTATTTTGCAGTGAGCTAGAACTTTCCATATTCCAAACCTAGGTTAACCTTTAGGTGGCACCATTAGGATCATATGATGTGATCATAGGTATCAACTAGTTAACTAAGCATAAAGCCATAGTAAACTATGAGGATAAGGTCATTAGTTGTATAGATGATTTTGGGAATTCATTTGAAATTCTTGGGTCTCAAAAGCCCTTGAATTAAGACACATTTCAACAATGCAACTCAAGAAGGCCCAAAGGAAAGGATGTTCCATAATTGTTGTCATGGTAAGTGATTTGGATGATATTGAGAAGAGTCCTAAGAATTATCCTATCCTTACAGAGTTCCTGAATGTTTTTCTAGAAGACCTTACTAAGTTACCACCTAAGAGAGAGTTTGATTTTTCTATAGAACTCTTACCGAGAATGAAGCCGCAATATAAGGCTCCATATAGAATGACAACAACAGAATTGTATGAGCTTAATTCTCAATTGCAAGAATTGCTAAGGCAAGGATTTATTAGACCAAGTGTATCCCCATGGGGTGCACCAGTGATCTTCGTAAAGAAGAAGGATGGCACTTTAGGGTTATGCATTGATTATAGGATGTTGAATAAAGTGACTATCAAAAATAGATATCCTTTTCCAAGGATAGATGAATTGTTTGACCAAATGAAAGGTGCAATGGTATTCTCCAAGATTGATCTTTGATCAGGATACCACTAGTTAAGGATTAAAGATGAGGATATTCCTAAGATTGCATTCTGAACATGGTATGGGCACTATGAATTCATAGTCGTACCATTTGGTTTAACCAATGCCCCAACAACATTCATGAACCTCATGAATAGTACTTTTAGAGAATACCTGGATGATTTTGTTCTAATTTTCATTGATGATATTTTGATCTATTCTAAGAATAAAGAAGAACATAAGAAGCACTTAAGGATAGTTTTGCAATGGTTGAGAGATCGCAAGCTTTATGGAAAATTTTCTAAGTGTGCTTTCTTATAGGAAAAGGTGCATTACTTAGGTCATGTCATATCTGCTGAAGGATTTTTAGTTGATCCTTCACAGATAAAAGCATTAGTATATTGGCCAACACTTTAGAATGTTTTAGAAGTCCAAAGTTTTATGGGACTTGCAGGATATTATAGAAAGTATGTGGAAGGATTTTCTAGGACATAAACACCTATTACTTCACTTCAGAAAAAGGAAAAAAGGTTTGAATGGACTGAGAAGTGTGAGGAGTCATTTCAACTTTTGAAGCAGAAATTGACAACAGCACTAGTCTTAACTATACCAGATCCCAATGGACATTTTATAGTAATTACATATGCCTCAGGTGAAGGTGTGGGAGTAGGGTTGATACAGGAACAAAAGGTGGTTGCATTTGAATCAAAAAAGCTGAAGCAATATGAATTGAATTATGTACCGCATGACTTAGAACTTCTAGCTATTGTTCATGCATTACAAATGTGGAGGCATTACCTTTTAGGGAAGCCTTTTGAGCTAAAAATGGATCATTTAGGATTGAAGTATATCTTTACACAACCTAACCTTAATGCAAGATAGAGAAGGTGGCTTGAATTCCTAAGTGAGTATAATTTTGGTATTGAATATATCAAAGCGAAGGAAAATAGGGTAGTTGATGCTCTCAGTAGAATAAGACACCTATCTGCTATGGTGACAACTAGAATAAACTTCAAACAAAAAGTGTTGTAGAACCTTCTGGAAGATGAGGATTACCTAAGGGTTAAACAAGCTTTGGAAAAAGATTCTTCATATCATCGTTATGATGGATATGAAATAGAACCTGATGGTATTTTAAGGTACCAAGGAAGGATGTACATACTTGAAGGGGGAGAATTGAGGAAGTTAATAATGCATGAGATGCACAATACACCTTATTCAGGACACCCTGGAATAACAAAGATGGTAGTTGACCAGAGATCTTTGTATTTCTAGCCTAAACTCAAAAAGGAAGTGATTGAGTATGTGGCACAATGTTTGGAATGTCAGTGAGTGAAAGCTGAACATGTTCATCTAGCATGACTTTTATTCTAGCATGTTATACCATAATACAAGTGGCAAGTAATCAGTATGGATTTTATCCAAGGATTACTGATGAGCAAAAATAAACATGACATTATCTTAGTAGTGGTGGATAAGTTGACTAAAGTTGCACATTTCATACCTGGGAATCTCAAGGATGGATCATTTGTTCTTGCTAAGAAATTTGTGCAAGAAATTTTTTGGTTACATGGTATTCCAGAAACCATAATATCAGATAGGGATACCAGGATGACTTCCAAATTTTGGACAATATTATATGCAGCATTGGGAACAAGACTAAATTTTAGCTCAGGATATCACCCTCAGACGGATGTATTGCATGGATCAACAATACAATTGGGAGGAGTACTTTCCTTTGGTTGAATTTTCTTATAACAAGTCCTTTCATGCTTCCTTAGGGATGACGCCTTTTGAAGCACTCTATGGGTGAAAGTGTCACACACCTATCAGTTGGGATAGACTGGAAGATAGGATCATCATTGGTCCTGATTTACTTAAGAAAATGGATGAGCAATTGGTGTTGATCAAGAGTAGGTTGAAGGAGGCAGCTGACCCACAGAAGAGTTATGCAGACTGAAATGGGACTTTTAGACAATTTGCTGTAGGAGATAAAGTCTTTTTGAGAGTCAAACCTCATAAGAGCTCTATCCCATTTAGAAAATCATCAAAGTTGGCACCAAGATGTGTGGGACCCTTTGATGTACTAGAAGTTATTAATCCAGTTGCTTATAGATTAGCTTTACCTCCCGCTCTAGCTCGAATCCACAATGTGTTTCATGTTTCTTTATTGAAACCTTATCATGCTAATACATCTCATATTCTTGATTGGCAATCTTTACAGGTACAAGATCTAGGGGTGGTGCTAGTGGAGCCCATCTAAATCCTAGATCAGCATAGCATGAAGCTACGTACCAGAGATTTCACTTAGTATAAGGTTCAGTGGGACCGATATTCTAAGGATAGTGCTACATGGGAGAATGCTGAGATGATTGATGATTTTCATTTTCCTCATTTGCTTTCTTAGAAAATAGTTGCTTATCATATGAGATATATTTGAAATAATGATTTTAATCTTGATGGTGCTGCTCGTAATGGTTTTGTGGCCAAGGGTGGAATCATTAGAGATAGCCTGGGTAACCTGGTCTTGGCCTATGTAGGGAATTTTGACTCTATTTTGAGTAACATGGCGGAGGCTCTAGCTCTTTTTTCGGGGTTGAAGTTGGCCCTGAGTACTCAAGCCAAGTAATTGATTATTGAAGGGGATTCTAAAATGATTATTGAGGCTACTAAAGGTGCCTCAGGGATCTACTAGAGAATAAATAATGTTATCAAAGATATCTGGTCTATGATTTTCTAGCTGGAAGATTTTAAAATTCAACATACATACATAGAGGGAAATGGGGTGGTGGACTCTCTGGCTGTGACGGGGCTAGATATTAAAGGAATGAGGTGCTGGAAGCACCTAGGCTCTCTCACTGACAAGCAGAAGGCCCTTATTGGGAATGATCAAATTACCCCTATCAATCAATGAAGTGCCAATTTCTTTTTTCCAAGAGGTTGCTTTGGGCCGGTGGCTACGCTATGCTGCTGGTGGGAATTTTGAATTCAAATTGGGTGGGCTCTACTTTACTGGATTTTTGTGGCCCCCACCTTCTCTGCCCGTTGCTGACTTGGTTGGCCACCTACTCCTCCATTATCGACGGGTTGGAGTGCCAACTCATAATCATTAACAACTGCAAGGACCCTAATTATTACATTAATTGGAACCTTACCACTCACCATAACAAGGATCTTTGCAAGTTGGTGGAGATATCTAGAGGTGTCCCTTCGCATGCTTCCTAGATCTGGCAGACACAGGCCTCAGGAAACAACACCAAAAATCATTATTACACCTTGCAATTCATTTTGGCTAATTACCGTTTGTTTCTTTTTAACTTCAACTCTAGTTCTCCTCTCTGTAGTTTTCCTTTCAGGTCTGCGTTGTATCTCAAGATCACTCTGGAGGAATTTGGTATGGGAAGGGATTTAGTCCAGGTGGAGTCGGACATAATTGATGACTATTTTCGCAATGACCCTTGTGTCTGGACGTATATTAAGGAAGGAGGAATCATCCCATTCATGGAAGCCATGAAGGGATTCAACGAAAATATCTCCATTCAATTTGTCAACAGTTGGAAGGATAGGAGGGTGGTCATGGGAGACATTTCATTTGAAATCAATGAAGAAGTTGTTGCCTAGGCTACGGGCCTCTCCACTGAAGAAAAGAAATGGAAAAAAACAAGTAGGGTTGCAGACGAAAACAACATGAACAACTTCTTCAAAAAAGGCGAGGAACCAACAAAAATGCATGGAGGCTTCAACAAGGAATGTTTACCCTACCCGAGGGATCAAGTTTGCAAAGTCATAATGAAATATTTCACCCTCGAGGGAAGGTATGGCATGTTCTACTATTACCACTTTCCGTTGTTAAACCACTTCTATAACCATGACACCATTTCTTTCCCTTTTTTTCTGTTGCATGCTCTTGAGTCTACTATTAAAGATGTCCGCAATTGCATGAGCCAAGAGGGTAATTTTGCCATCCTCCACCAAGGGCTAATGTTTAGACTTTACAACTTTCATTTGGCCCTCTGCCCTCCTAAACCTATCTTGGTTCAACCCACCCCCTCCATTCTAGGTCCCCCCGCAGGCTCTAAAAAAGAACCCAAGAAATCCTCAAAAAATCCCATGACTTCCTATCAATCCCCTGACCAAGGCCCCCTTACCCCCCTTAAAATTGGGGAAAAAAATAAAAGCAACCCTTCTGCTGTGAAACCCACCTCCAAGAAACCAAAAAAGGAGCCCAAAAACCTCCTTGTTGAGTCTGATCCTGAGGAGGGCATCACCCCTCGCAGATCCCACATAAACAAATCTAGGATGAAGCAAATGGTCATGAGAAAGCATTATGATAATGATGAGGAGGAGGACTTTGAGAAAGTGGAAAGTGAGAAGGGGGAGGAGGCTTCGGAGGCCACGAAGGACTCAGATTCCACTAATTTTGGCACCAAAGTCCTAGACTCGGAAACCATCATGGAAGATATCAAGGACACCTCCCCTTGTTCCATCTACCCCCTACCCCACACCTCGGAGGATGATGGTAGGCACTCTGATGGTGGGAAGACTATTTTGGATGAGGGGGAGAAGAAAGAGGAGTAGTGTGTGGGTTGTAAGGCTATCTCTGAAGATCTTAGGGGTGTGAAGAAAAAACTGGAGCACCTCGAGTCTTATGTCAACAACATTAGGAAATTCACCGTCAAAGTTATGCACTCGTTTGCTACCTCTCTGTGCTTGCTTCACCAGGACAAAGCGGACCCGGAAGGAATGAGCAACGACACCACTAAGGAACTGTTTCAGTTCCTAGCTAACAACTGGACTGGGCTCATGCTCTCCAAGCACATGGATGATAATAATTAAGTTGTATGGTTATTTTCCTTCTTTTTTGCTTTAGTTTTTGTCACTGGAACACTGGTTTCCATAGTAATACTGCCACTCTTAATAGTTATTATTGTTATGACATTATGTTGGGTAACTGCTAGTTATGGCGCTTATTGGACAAGATTCGTATCAATCTTGGGTTATCCAATAGCGACAGGCAATTTTTGTTTTTGATTATTAGAGTTGGGGTTGGCTGACCGCCGTGTTTCTGTGGTGTGTGTGTTGGTAATGGTTTGTCTGTTTCTCTCGGATCAACCCCCGGTTTTGGCTGCTTTCTAATCAAAAACATTTTTATGAGATAGAATTGCTATGTGCTTATTGATGGATAATAAGACATCGAGACAATGTCTCTTCCAAGAGGTGAAGGATGTCACGAACCATATTTTCAATAATGTGTTATTAGGAGAAATAATGTAGGTTTTTATTTATAAATTGAAATTGAAACAAATATGAACATTCATTTTGATGATAATGCAGTTGTATACAAATAATAGGAAATGATGTATGCATTGTACTAATGCAATGTGTAATTGGATAGCTAGTATTATCGTAATTGGGGATCGTCATTATTGATGAATTATTGAGTGCAAGTGATGCAGGGACAGGTGAAAGAAGATGAAGGTGAGAACATGACTCAGGTAGAGTTGTTTTTAGCTTATGACTGCGGTAGACTAGAGGAATCTCACACACCACAAAAGAAAAGTTGTTTGTGCAAAAATGACTTTGTCGATGCGTCATTGTTTGACTTGTGACTTTGTCAATGCGTTATTTAAATTGAAATGATTAGAGTAAAAATTAGTTGTTACGTTGATTTCATATATAAAAATGACTATTAGTTGAAAAATTACAGTTAATTAAGTAGCGACTTAACATATGATTTAGAATGCAAACTTTATGTTGACATGATTTCAATCCCTATGAAGTTGATTATTGTATATATTTCATAATTATCTTAATGAAATTCATCAATATATGTATGTGTATATATATAAATATATATATCCTTATACATTATTAGTTTATTAATCATAGAAAATCAAATTAGAATTTAATTACTAATGATTTAAAATGCAAGTTTTTATTATAAACATGTTATTTTACCAAAGGTGGCGGTGCTGGGTTATTGGTCGACTAGTAGAAGTCGACAAAGTCAAATTTTCCACCAAACGATAGTCACACGCCACCTACATATCACTCCTCTTAGACTGCAGAATGACCATTGTTAATGGCTCGTGACCGGCGGGAGGAAGGAGTAAATGGGCACGTAGTGCCATGGAGTTAAGCAAATGCAGATTTTCCATTATCCACAGAGGGAGTTGGAAGATTGCAGAATCCATGATGATGATGGAGAAGACCAACCATCTCTCCATGATCTAAGGCTGATCACTTCAGAAGACATTACTTGGCCTCCCACCACTCCAAGACATGTCGACTAGAGAGACCGCTAAACTAGTAATACTTTGGGGAAGGAGAAGACGTGGAATAGTTAAGTATCAAACTTGTCTATAATGTAGCAAAGACTACAAATTCATAACAATAACTGAGCCTTAGACATAGTATATTTCATAGGAGAGAAATAGTATAAATAGAGGCATATGCTCGATAGTTGGATAGGAGGAAAAAGATAGAAAATAGCAAGTTGGAGCAGAGAGAAAGATAGTAAAGTTAGAAGAGAGATTAGAGAGAGAGCACTTTAGAGCAGATATAGAAGGAAAATAGATAGGTGGTTAGAGGAAGATCTATTAGAGAACTCTTGAGCCATCAAGGAAAAAGTAGGCCGATTTAGAGGAGGCACGAAAGAGTTCATTCCAAGCCAGGATCAAAGCATAAGGAGGTAGGATCTTCATTTCATTTTGGTTATTTTGTACTAAGAAATGATAGTGAAATAGAGCTATAGTTGTAGCATAAGATTTCATTTATGATATTTCATGTCTTTATTGAATTTGTTTTATTATTCCTTGAGTAGACATAGAAGGAAATCATTAGGGGGTACATATATTGAGATAGCTAATAAATGCAATTATATTGTTTAAGAATGGTAAATAATGCTAATGGGTTAGGATAGATATTCATTTAAAGAATGTGTACTCAAATTTAACTCATTTATATGAAAAGAATCATACTTGCGTTACACCTTCTTCTTACTTTGTACATATTTGATTTTTTGATGAAAATATATTTGCTTATCAAAATTATGAAATTGTTATTCTACGAAAGATTGTTTGCAATTAGTTGAAAGTAATGAAATAGTGTTTAATTTATGAAAGTGATGGGAAAGATTCTAGTTCTATTAGTCAAAAGATTGTATTCTTTATGGAAATGTATTCTTGTATTATGAGAACCAAGCAAGATAGGCTTGTGTATGGAAAGTTACGTTCTGGGACAGGTGCCGAATATGGAATCTTCTAGAGAGAATAGTTGTTTTCTCCAAACTATTTATTTTTCTATGCATGGCATTATACTCGGCCAAGTAATGAATTGAATTATCCATTGAAATGGATGGAATTATTTTATTTATGCTCTCTACCATATCCTTGATTGATAATGCTTGTTTCTTATAAGAATTAGGAAAATAAAAATGCTTGTATCATCTAGCCACACACTAGATTCCCTCTTGTCTTTCGAAAAATTTTGTTAAAGAATTTCATGCAGGGTTAGGTATTCTTGATTGACCAAGAATTCCGGGGAAGCGTAAGCTTCAAGGTTGGGCAGAAAAAGAGCCTGAATCTTGGTCTCGTCTTCATTCGATGAATTGAAAGGAAGCGACTCAGATTGGAGATCGACGGATGTATCTCACTTTCTTTATGTTTGTTTAAAACTTAAGACATTAGAAAGCCTAAGTATGATATAATGATATGTAATGAGAAATTTGTACCTTCCATTGTATATGAAATTTTTATTTAACTCCTTGATATCTATGATTATTTTATCAATTTATTAAGCTTGTTTTATATTATGTATGAAATAGACATCTTAATTGATTTATGAGTTTATTTATGAATAAAGAGTAGATTATGTCATATAGAGTAATTTATGTCTTTACAAACAGCCTAGAGCTCACTGCTCAATGAAGAGTCTCATTGACTACAAAATGGATAATTAAATCCAATACAATGTACTGCTCAAAACAACATCTCTAATGCCAGGTTTAGTACTGGTTTAAGCTTAGATAGATACCTTAACAAAAAACCTTCGCTACCACTAAACCACTATCTTTTACCATACATTTCATTTATATGTCCTATTCCTCTCATCACTCTTGTATCAAAATGACCTATAAGATCTCATACATATATGAGTCTTTACAATATACCAAATCATCTTACAAATAGTTAATTACATTTACAAAACAATTCATATAAACAAAAATTTATCCCATGTCGGCCTAAGTGCCGATATACTTCATTTCCAGTGTAAACTGGATGCTGGTGTAAGCGCCTATCGGTGCCAATGTCTGTCGGTGCATGTAGAAACCTATTGTCAGTTGGTTGCCAGTTGGTTGTCATTAATAACAACATCAACTATTCTCATATGAGTGTACAATGCCAACAATGATGATGGTTGGATCGTTTCCCTTGGGCTATGCTTGGATGTTGGGTTGCGCTCTGCGGTCTGGCCACTCTGTGCTTGGATTGTTTGGATGGGGGTACCTTGGGCTTAGACTCAGGAGGATGTTGTTGGCGAAGGGGTTGTCATAGTTTCATATGGGGTTGAGGGTTGTGGGGGATGTGCTAAGGTCTTCCCCTTTCCCTTTATTTACTCTATTTTTTCTATCATTGGTGGGGGCTCTCTTGCCTATCCCTTTTGTGTTCAGGGTGAATGTTCTCTCCTCAACTAGGGTTGTTTTTGGAGGCTCTCCTTTTGTGGAGACACCCTTATTTGGCCTGATTTTCTTCCATACAGATGGTTTTGTTTATGGGTAGTGTAGACACTCAAAATTGTCATGTCTAATTAAATAAATATTTTATTTATTTAATTATCTAAGCCTAATTCTTCTATTAATTAAATAAATCTTTATTTATTTAATTAATTCATTTATCCTCTTCTAGCCTTATTTCTCATTTAAATAAATACAGTTATTTATTTAAATTATCTTTTTCCTAAATTAAATAAATATTTTATTTATTTAATTATCCTACTTCTTCTATTAATTAAATAAATCTTTATTTATCTAATTAATTCATTAGCTTTTTCTACACATGACACATGTCATTCATCTCTTAATTCATACACTACCTACCCCTTTCATTATTTTACTGTTTCTTCTACCTACCCTCTAATCCTAGTCGACCTCCTTTTTACACCTCTCAATCTTATCCCTCCATTTCTTATTGTGTCTTCTATTTAAGGAGATGCTTCCTTCATTATCAAACCCTAATCACTCATGCTAACAACTTGATCAATTGGCTACACTACGATCCTACTTGCAACCACATTCCGTTCTTTGTTGAGCTCTTGTGCATATAAAATCTGAGAGCAAATATATCAAGCAAGATCAATGGAGATAGGAAGAATGGAGATCAAAACCCTATTGGACATGTGATGGTATAATCTTTGTGATTTCATGTGATTTGCATTGTCTTAGGTAATCTTCATATGTTATGGTGGATCTTTGTTGATTGTTAGGCTAGGGTTTTGTGGTTGGATTCATTTAGCCTTTCAATATTGTTATTATTGTTATCCATTTTCACCATATACATTTTGGCACGCCCGGTGGGACTCTTTTCCCTTTGCATTTAACCTTTTTGTTGCAGATTTTGCATTTTTGAAGTTGTAGATCGGACATTTTTCAACGACATTTTAGGTTTTTCCGCGTCTGCAAACTTTCGGATCGCGTCTCTAATTTTCAGGAGCGTCTACGGAATCTTGAATCACGTCTGTGTTTTCGACAAGTTTTATTTTGCAGGTTTCAGAAAGGGGTGTCTGTGTTTCAGAAGCATGTCTGCATCATTTCTTCCCGCGTCTGTGTCGTAGAAGGGCGTCTGTGATTTTTGGCCACGTCTGTGCATCACAGAAACATGTCTGTGTTATCCAGATGCGTCTATGTCGTGGGTAATAGCGTCTGTGTTTTATTGTTTCAAAATTTTCAAATTTTCATTGATTCAATTTTCGGATTTCGCACTTAGGGTTTAGATCTGGTTTATTTTTGGACTAACCCTTTCAGATCTAGCTAACTAAGTTTGTGCAGCTTGTCTTGGAAGCAAAACATTTTTATTGAAGGCCCCTCTTTCACAAAGTCTTTTGGGTTTCTAAAATTTACCTAACTTGTGTGCTTGCAGGAAGGGGTGATCATTTGAAACAACCCAAACTACTAACAAATTATGTTGTAGGTCCTTGGCTAGGGTTTTGAAATTTTGTTGTGTGCCTTGTTTTCATAGATTAGCAAACACTTCCATTGGTGCACTAAAATTGAATCATTGTCTTTTGTGTCTTGAGCAATAGGCTCTTTTTGTTTAATCTTTAGAGGGCCTGTCTTCCCATGTGGTCATTAGGACTACTAGTGAGAAGAGAACGACCCAAGTGGTAGCAAAAGAAAAGCCATCTTCTTCCAAAACACTATAAATAAATGCATTCATGGTGAAAACTATGAATAACGTGTGCTGATTAGTTCATACCGACACTATGTCTCCCCATAAACCCATTTGATCAAATTTATTTGATCATTTGTAGGGCGTAACCCCTACCGGCTGGGAGCCTTCTGTATTTACAGAGCTGAAAGTACCGCATGTATGGCCACATGAGCGGATGCCCTTACTAGCACCTTTTTGTTTTAGAAGCTCAAATCCTTCTAGTTGTTGAGGCAGGAGGTCGGACCTCTGGTAGCAGCCCACACACATACGGTTCTTAGTAGAGATACAAAGTTCGCCATGGGGAGTTTTCATGGGGACTGATGCTTGGCTGACCCAAGAAGTGAGTGCCGAGGGTGGAGCCAGTGAGGTCAAGCATCTAAGTATCCGCTCTGAATAGCGTAGCCTCGGGGGTAAAACCCTATGTGGGATCAACAACTATTGTCTTGGCCAGCCATAAGAATTGTGCTTGTCTTATGTTAAACATTCAAACATTCAAGACCAAACAACAAAACATTGTGTCTTTTGTGTCTTCAAGTGTATGCAAAACATTTTACATCAAACAACACACTTTTGGAGTCTAAACACTTGCAAACATTGAGTCCTCATCAACATTGTGTCCTCTTGTCACAAAAAATAGTCAAACAGTCGGATTTGGTCACAACAAAACAACTTCACAGATTGGAAAAATTGCACGAAGTTTATAGAAATGCGTCTGTGTCTGTTTTAACCACGTCTGAGTCATATAAATGCGTTTGTGAAGGGCATAATAGCGCTTGTGTGTCTAGAAGCGTCTGTGTCGAACAAAGACATGTCTGTGTCTGGGAATCGCATCTATGAAGTATACAAAAGCGTTTGTGTCCAGAATTGAAAATTTTACAGTCCAGCAAACAAGAGAAATCAGTTTCGGAACACTTGAGCTTCCTAGGTTGTTTCTTTAGGTTTCATCTAGCATTCAACCTATCTTTGGGTCTCACACAGCCCATCATTGCTTCACATCTCACTTTACATTCATACTTGTCTAAACTTGGGTCAAAAGGTCACTTGCTTGTCCTCATCATACTTTGTCAACACACTACATAAAAATGCACTTTGCTAAGTGGTCCCTCATCAAGGTTTCTTACCTTTGGGTCTCATTTGGTCTTACTTAGAGTCAAGGTCAACTTACCTCATCAAGAGAAACTATCCTCTCTTTGGAAGTCACACCTACTCTACTACATACATACTTGGTCTTACATTTTGGACATTGCAAGTACACCTTAGATTCATTTACACTCCATACAACTCTTGGTCTTCCATACTCTTTCCATTTTCATCTAGTCTCTCACATCTTGGTCAATACCTAGTTCATGGTTGAAACCCGTCTTCAAAAATCTAGGAGAAAAGCTAAAGAAGCTCAAGAATCCGCAAACATGAGTTCTTATGAGTATGACAATGATTTATTTTTCAATCCTGAGCACACTACATTGCCTAACATGGATGTTTATAGAAACATTCCCAATGTGGAAAACGCAGACACTACAAACAACAATGCTACACACAATGACAATGTGGACAACTTTTCAATACATTCAGCTGATGTAGAAGAATCCATTATGAATCCTCATTTCAATAGATTGGTTGAAGAAATAATGAGGAGGGATAGACAATACTTCTTACACATGATGGCACAAAGTGGAGCCAAGATACCTCATGACTTTGACATGTCTCAACTTATGGAAAACTGACCTTTGCAACAAACTCACTCCAACATGGATCAAAGGAGACCTAATAGTGGAGGAAATAGAGGACCACATATGGTACCTGAATCACCATCAGCTTTGCTTCAAAAACCAGAAGTCCCACATACACATGGTCAAACATATGATACTTACCTTCGAAGACCATTATGGAAGTCTTATGCAGATAGATATGCTCAAGCTATGGATCAACCAAAACAATTGAAATTTCAAAGGCCTGCTCAAAATTTGGACACAAGGAAACCCCGTGTCAAATTTGGGGACAACACAATAGAACATGACATGTCTATAGAATATGGTATACATGCACAAAATAGATATGGGGTTCCTCAACATGAAGCTATACCAAGTGCTCCCTATATGCCGCATCAATATAGACCTCCTCCATATGAACATGTGTATGATCAATATCATCCCTACATGCAACAAGCTCCTCCTCCAATTGGTGCTTCAAACATAGGATATGGTTCAAGAAGTCGATCTCCACCTAAGAGAAATTTGGAGCAACAAATCAGAGATTTACAAAAGAAAATGGAGGACATAAATACACCAAAACCAACATACACAATGAGAGACATATGTCCTTATCCATTTGACAAGAGCATTCCAATGCCTCCATTTCCTGCACACTTTGTGACGCCTAAATTTGACAAGTATAGAGGAAAAGGGGACCCCAAGGCACACATAAGACAATTTTTCACAGCCTGCATTGAGGTAGCGGCAGAAGAAACATATTTGATGAGATTGTTCCCACAAAGTTTAGGTGATCAAGCTATGGAATGGTTCTCTCAACTACCACCTGGTATTAAGTCATGGGGTGACTTAGCAGAGGCATTTATTCAACATTTCTCCTACAACATAGAGACAGACATATCAGTCACTACTTTGTGCAATACTAAGCAAAAAGAAGGAGAATCTTTTGCGTCATTTTTACAAAGATGGAGAAATCTAGCAAGCAGATGCTCTTGCGAAATTCCACAGAAACAAATGGTAGAAATTTTCACTCAAAACGTTAACAAGGACATTGGCTATGATCTAAGGAAATCTTGTTTGTCCACCTTCAAGGATGTTATTGAAAAAGGCTTAGCAACAGAAAAGGTTCTAATTGAACAAGGAGTCATTAAGATATTCAAGGAAAACAAAGATGACTTTAAAGGAAAAGACAAGCCAAGATTTTGGAATAAAAACAAAAACACAGTCAATGATGGTGTTGTTGATGCCAATACAGTGCGACCCAAATTCATCTTTTCGGGATCAATTTCTACAAACAATCAAGTGAATACTCAAACAACTTCTAGATCACGAAGGAAGTACACTCCATTGGGAGAACCACTTGAATCAGTCTTCAAAAAGCTTGTGGCAAACAAAGTGATCACAGTTCCAGATTTTCTTCCATATGAACCAAAGGCCAAACCCAATTGGTGGAATGATGATGAGTATTGTGAATTTCATAAAAGCAAGGGTCATAAGACAGGAAACTACCATCGACTGAAGAATATTGTGCAAGATCTCATTGATAGAGGTGACGTTGAGATTGAGGGACACTCATCTAATCAAGAACATGAGATGTTTAAGGAGCCATTCCCAAAGCATGACAAAGGAAAAGCCAAAGTCACAGCTGATCAGGCCAACTATACTAGAGCACCCTATAACTATGATTCAACTATCAATCACATCTCGATGGACAATCATATCTCTACTATTACCATCAAGAACAAAAATCCCGAGAATCCTCCTCAGAGACCCAAGATTGTCCTAAGAGGTGTTGGATCTTCTTCGGAACATACCTCTGAATGTCATGTTACAAACCGTCGAGGTAAAATTACTTTGCGAGGTGCTTCAACTAAAAACACTGCTTCTTCATCAACCAAGCCTAAGTATGACCTTGTAGAACAGTTAGGGAAGACACCCGCGCTCATCTCCATACTTGAGCTCTTACGCATATCCCCTGCTCATAAAGCCATTCTTGACAAAATCTTGAGAGACACCGCCATTCCTACTGATCTGAACGTGGACCAGTTTCAAGCCATGGTGGGATACCTATCCATTCCGCACTCCCTTACCTTCACAGAAGTCGATGACGCCTCCGTAAGTTAGCCACATAATGCACCTTTACATGTTGAAGCCTTCATACACAAACATCGAATAAAGCGAGTCCTGATAGATGGAGGAGCTGGTCTAAACATTTGTACATTGAGCACCATTAAACAATTGGGATATTCCGATAAAGCTGTGAATTCAACAAATCAAATCACCATCAAGGCATATGATGATGAAGAGCACTCATCCAAGGGCACAGTCACCTTACCTCTAAGAATTGGGCCAGTCACAAAGGATGTGGTTTGTCAGGTCCTAGATCTGGATCTCACTTATAATATATTGCTAGGATGTCCTTGGATTCATGAAATGAGGGCAGTCCCATCGACATATCATCACTACATTAATTTTCCTCATAATGGAGTCGAGGTAATAGTTAACGGTGATCCTAATCCGTTCATATATTGCAATAACCTGAGATCACATACTGAAACCATCATTCCCAGTAATCGTGAAGCTGTTCCTTCTTCGGCATACATTGACCCTGAGTCATTGAAACCTTCGACATCAAAACAAGGTGAACTTAAAGGCAAATTTCAGGACAAAGGCATGGGAGAATACACTTTAAATCAAACCATGTATTTACGACAAGTCATGAGCTCTCCAAAAGAATATGGAAGACCACATCCTAACAAGAAAATATCCATCATGGTATTCAAATGGGATCCTACTACCTTTTAAAGATGGGGTGAACTGGAAGAGGAAGATTTATACAAAATGCTCTACAAAGACATTGAAGATGACACACAAGATCAGATCAATATACCCTGTGAGAAATATGGTAAAGGCTTCAAGATTCTACAAAAATTCGGGTATGATGGAAAAAGCCCTCTTGGGTTACGCAAAGAAGGCATTATGGAGCCCTTACAACCTGAATTGACTATAAAAAGGGAATGCTCAAAAGGACTTGGTTTTCTGACTTCCAAGATCCACACTAAAAGGACAGAAAAGGCATCACAAATCAAAATTGCCAAAGTTCAACAAGAGGATTGCTATTCCACAGATTCCAACGAATGGGAATGGGGTTCAGACAAATCCTCCAACGACTATGAGCTCACCGAGACATTCAGAGAGCCAGATGAACCCACAGAAGAAGAGGAATTTTATAAAAAGTTCAGAGTTGGTCAAGAAACAACCCATAAGGATTCTGCATAGTCTTCGTCTCAAGGTTCTAGGTCGAAATCACATAGGATGAGGACACCTGTCCCAGAATGCGCTACTAGTGATGACAATTTGGATTCGCTCACGATCGAAACTAATGAGGAGAGTGCCATCGATGACCTCGACGATTGCCTCGATATACCCAAATATAACCACATCTTCACTCTTAGCCCCGCAAACTCTGAAAACATTAAAGGCCTTCCCCTTGTTCACCACCAACTCATTGACTAGGATTATGAAGGACCAGCACAATTTGACACATTTCAAAATGACGAAGCTATTATTGACTATCTGGGCATACGAGATGATCTTCCCCCTGGGGACCACAAAGCAGGATACACCATAGAACTCAACAACATGGCATATTTTGGTGAGGGTGTCGGACCTTCTAGTCGCAAAAATATGAAAATAAGAACAAATCAAGGGTCTTATGGCGAAAACCATACTGTGGCATTATCTGATCCCAAAAAGGTAAAAAGAAAGGACGTATCTGAGGGCGAAAACCTCTCTGAGGCACCCGAAGATGGAAGGCTCGACATTCTCACAGCCTCGTATGAGGAAAAGTCATCCATGTTGGTAGAGGATACTATCAAGACAAACATTAGTACAGAAGAGGTTCCACACAACATATTCCTAGCTCAATCGTTGACAGAGTCTGAAAGGTCAAAATTCATAAGCTTCTTCAAGGAACGACAAATCAACTTTGCATGGTCATACGCTAATATGCCTGGACTAGATCCGGATTTGGTAATGCATCATTTGACAGTCAAACCGAGGGCAAAGCCAGTGAAATAGAAATTAAGAAAAATGCATCCACAAGTGGCATTACTAGTCAAAGCAGAGCTGGAGAAGTTATTGGATGTCGGATTCATACGCCCAATTGATTATCCCGAATGGATCTCCAATTTAGTACCTGTCAGTAAACCAGATCGTAGCATCAGAATATGTACAGATTTCAGAGACATCAACAAAGCTTGTCCAAAAGATGACTTCCCATTACCAAATATTGACTTGATCGTTGATCTCACAGTAGGTCACGAAATGTTATCTTTAATGGATGGATTTTCTGGTTATAATCAAATCAGGATTGCACCTGAGGATCAACATAAAACATCATTCACTTGTTCGTGGGGAACTTTCTATTGGAATGTCATGCCCTTTGGGCTAAAAAATGTAGGTGCTACATATCAAAGAGCAATGACCACTATCTTTCATGATCTCATGCACATAACCATGGAAGATTATGTTGATGATCTCTTGGGTAAATCAATAGACAGAGATACACATTTGGACTTACTTTCAGTCGTCTTTGATCGATTGGAAAAATACAAAGTAAGATTAAACCCCAAGAAATGTGTCTTTGGAGTAACCTCCAGGAAGCTCCTAGGATTCATTGTGTCCAAAAGAGGAATCGAAGCTGATCCAGCAAAAGTCAAGGCTATCTTGGATATGCCGCCACCCAGAAATATCAGTCAACTTTGATCCTTACAAGGGAGACTCCAATCTATACGAAGATTCATAGCACAACTTGCAGATAAGTGTAATCCTTTTCAGCACCTGCTACATAAAAATATCAAGTTCAAATGGGATGATAACTATCAACAAGCTTTTCAGACACTCAAAGATTATCTTTTGAATCCACCAGTTTTGATGCCACCAATTCCAGATCAACCTTTGCTACTATACATATCAGCTACGCCAACAGCACTGGGGGCACTCCTAGCGCAACAAATTGCTGACGGTAAGGAAAAAGCAGTATACTATATCAGTCACACATTGGTGGGATATGAGCTAAACTACACACCAATCGAGCGTGCATGTCTCGCTGTGGTCTTTGCTTCACAGAAATTATGCCATTATATGCTTACTCATAAGACTAAGTTGATTGCAAGAATTGATCCATTAAAATACCTCCTCAATAAAGCAACACTTACTGGGCGATTGGCTAAGTGGGTAATGATCCTGAGTGAATTCGACATCAAGTATGTAGATAGAAAAGCAATAAAAGGACAAGCAATCACGGATCAATTAGCAGATGCCCCCATGATTGATGATGTTCCTCTAAATTTGGAATTTTCAGATGAATCCATTTTAACAATATCACATGCAAAGCCATGGCAACTGTACTTTGACAGCTCATACACACAACATGGGGCAGGAGCTGGTATTCTCTTTATAACTCCTCAAGGCGATTCTATACCAAAATCATACCGCTTATCATTTCCTTGCACTAACAATATAGCAGAATATGAGGCATTAACAACTGGATTACGAATTGCAGTTCAGTGGAAGATCCAAGAACTTCATGTTTTTGGGGATTCTCAACTTGTCATCCGTCAAGCAACTGATGATTACCAAACAAAAGATGAAAAATTAATTCCTTACAAACAAATGGTGGATGATTTGAAACAACATTTCACAAAGATTTTGAGCAGATACCAAGAGAGCAGAATTGTGCTACAGATGCCATGGCTACAATTGCTTCACTGATTGATCTACCTCAAAATGAAACCTGCTATGAGTTCCTGGTAGACAACCTGTTGGTTCCTTCATATGAGATCACTCCTACTGAAATGATATGCATTGTTGGTCCCGAATCCCAGTTATATGGTTCCATATTCACATATCTTCGCGACAATACCTTACCTCCTGATCTATCAAATAACCAACGCCGCACTTTTATTTGCCAATCCTCTCGATATGTCATTCTAGCTGATATCCTATACCGACGAGGTCTAGATGACACTCTTCTTAGATGTTTAGAAAGTGATGAAGCTCAAATTGCGTTACGTGAAGTGCATGAAGGGATATGTGGTCCGCATGCTAGTGGTCCTACCTTGGCCAAGAAACTCATCAGGACTGGATATTACTGGCCCAATATGGAAAAAGACTCATATTAGTTTGTCAAGAAATGTAAGCAATGTCAAATTCATGGAGACCTCATACATGCACCAGCACAGGAACTACAACCACTCACGTCTCCTTGGCCCTTTTGTCAGTGGGGACTTGATCTCATAGGCAAGATTCACCCTCCTTCTTCCAATGGTCATAAATTCATTATCACAGCCACAGAGTATTTCACAAAGTGGATTGAAGCCGTGCCTCTCACACAAGTCACTGGAAAACAAATTGCTACCTTCATCCTTAACTATATCATTTGCCGATATGGTATTCCTGATTCCATTATTACTGATAACGGGCATCCCTTCAAAAATCAGGATGTTCGTAAACTCTATGACCGCTTCCATATTTCCCATCATTTTTCCACACCATATTACCCCAAGGTAATGGCCAAGCTGAGGCATCTAATAAAACAATTCTTAAAATCCTCAAAAAGACAGTCGACGATGTTGGCCGTAACTGGCATATCCAACTCAATCTTGCACTTTGGGCCTACCGCACAAGTGTCCGCACACCTACAGGAGCTACACCCTACTCACTTGTCTATGGCACTGAAGCCATCTTGCCTATTGAGGTCGAGTTACCTTCTTTATGGGTCTCTTTGCAAAATATCATCAACGATGAAGATTACAGGGTCTCTCGCTTACAAGAACTAGAACTGCTGGATGAACGGAGACAAACTGCTTTTAATTATCTCAAGGCTTACCAACAACAAATGAGTCACAGCTACAACCACAAAGTCAAGCCTCGCACATTTGAGGTAGGTGATTTGGTTCTCAGAGAAAATCCCAAGAATCAGCAAGACAGAGAGAAGAGGGACAAGTTCGAACCAAACTGGCTTGGTCCTTACATCGTTACAGCAACCTATAGATCTGGGGCATATGAACTCTCAACTATAGAAGGTGAACCTTTGGAGGATCCTATCAACAGCATGCACCTTCACAGGTTCTACACATAGCTCTTCGGAATATCCTAATTCAAAAATACAAAAAAATCAGAAAAATTCAAAAATACAAAAAAATTATAAAAACAAAAAAATCGTTACTTGGTGAAAACCTGGCAAACAGGTGCCTTGTGACAACAAAAAAAATTGAAAAATCAAAAAAATAAAGAGAAATAATTTTGTCCAATGGTGAAAACCACTTCAGTGGCGCCCTGGGCAAGTACCATGGTGAAAACTGGGTGACCAGCGCCATGCGTAGAGACATTGCTCCTCCCTCCTTCAGGATTCACTTTCATCCTTTCACATTGCACACACTCACAACCTATTCATCCCTAATAAACCTACCCATTCCCATCATGGCTTGTTATTGATCTACCCAAGATTGGTTAGCCGTTCATAATAAACCTCCCTTTCCATCCATAATAAGTCAGATCTTATCTGTGGCTAAGGCAATTCCTACATCTAGTGATGGGTGTGGAACTGAGAACACCACATGTTTCGAGGAGTACAGTTTCTTCCAGCTTCCTTCAAGTCTATCCACGCACAATCTGTAATAAAGCAATATTTGCATCACATATCTGCAATATAGTTTCATCTTCTCCACAATAAAGTATCAGTTTCATGGATTCAGTCAGTTTCAGACGAGACACAGCAGCAACAATGAGCTTCAACAAATCAAATCTTTCAACAGACTCAGACAACATATGGTTCAGTGCTATCTATCCTTTTTGTGAAAGTGAACATTGTGACCACAATCAAATAAGACTTATACAAGTGACAAGAGACACTAAACTTGAGGACTACAGTAGATGTTGGTGTCGAGTCTTGGTTTTCTTTTGATTTTATCTTTTGGTGACATGTCTTTTAGCTTTTCCAGGATGTCTTTGACTAGAGATTCTATCTCCAGGATGTCTTTGACTAGAAAGGCGAGGATGGGGTATCGTCACCTATTTGCATTTGCTGTCTGTGGATTGTCTTTTAGTAATGCTATGACTTGTCCAAGGATATGAGGACACTGTGAGTCTAGTATGAACTGGGGCATTCCTTGTTTGTGACTATCTTATCTCCATGCAAATGGGTACAATGACTTTCTGGGTCGAACATATGCCTCGATTGTCATAACCTACTTGCCATAATAAAGCTCAATGATGATAACGCACAAGAAGCTCTTTCACGTTCATATCTTCTATCTTTCATCCCCCTTTCTTGATTGACTTCCATCATCCTTCTCGAGTCCGCGTAGCCCGCTATCACATGACTGAGTATAATGACACACCAAAAACATTTGCATTTCATGTAGTTGCACCTGCATTACCACATATAAGCATTTCATACATACATATAGATATCACAACTACATCACATCCTGCACACAACACCTGTTAGCATAATTTACATTTGCATTATCATATTCATCTACATTACATACATTCACATTTGCATCATGCATTACATATAAAACATAAAAGAACAAAAATATTGCATTGCATCATATACATATTTGCATCCATCACATAAAGCATACATTATAAGAACATCTCATCACATAGGTACACATGCATATAGCTGCCACAAAAATGAATCATCTCATATATATATATATAAAGTGTCATGATACAATGATGTCAAAATCATATGGCTACAAAATCACCCGCAGGTGTCTACAATACAAAAATGGTACAAATACTGATACAAGGGAGCCCTTTATGGCTATGATGAACTCCCTCCCTCGGAGCCGCCTGGCCTCGATGGAATCTGAGCCCTAGAAGGACCCGCTCCAGGATCACCCTGCCTGTCCCCTCTATCTGGTGGTGGTGGAGGACCCATGACCCCACCACTCGATGCCTATCTCCTCTGGCTCCCTCCCGTAGCTGCCGCTGTCCATGATGGTCTATGGAAGCTCCTCACCCACTGATCTGCTGGCACAGCACCATAATAAAGGTCCCTCCAGTAGGCAATCTCCTCTCCGGCTCGCAGGACATATGCGTAGCCTGCTCCTGCATCCTCCGCCGCTTGCCTCCCTGCCCTCAGCACTGTCTCAGCCTCCGTATAGTGCTGAATTGCCTGATCCCTCTCTCGCTTAGTATCCCTGAGCTTGATCCTGAGTCAGTCCCTCTCCCTCTCCAGATCCTGGATCTCATCTGCTTGGCC
Organism: Cryptomeria japonica; assembly: GCF_030272615.1. NCBI lineage: Eukaryota > Viridiplantae > Streptophyta > Pinopsida > Cupressales > Cupressaceae > Cryptomeria > Cryptomeria japonica. Next base: position 585,258,740 of record NC_081413.1, on the reverse strand, counting down.
CTGGCAGATCTCCCTAAGCTCAATCAGCTCATCCTCCTCTGGATCCCCACCCTCTGCCTCTGCCTGTGGCTCTCCCTCTGTGGGTGCCTGCCCCTGTGCCTATTCCTGTTCTTGTACTGGTGCCTGAATGGGTACCTGTCTCCGTCCCTGCTCCTGTGCCTATACTGGCACCTATCCCTGTACCTGTACCTATCTCTATCCCTGTGCTCTAGGACCCTGTGCTGCTGGTACCTGCAGGGGCAATCCACCACGACCCCTCACCACTTGGGCCTGTCCCTCCTGTCCACCCTCCCTCCGAGGTGCCACCCTCCTTTCCCCAACTACTCCCCTCCACCTCCGTCGGCCTCGGCCCCCATCACCCCCACCATCATCATCATCATCTCCTCCTCCATCTCCCTCCAGTAGCTCTCCTAGATCTGTCAATCGAGGGAATGGATGCATGGCCCAATATACTGCATACTCTGCATCCATCCTGACGTCCTTGATCTCTGGCCACAAATCCCAGGGTAGGGGCACTATCTCTACCAGCTGTGTCAGCGCCTGATTATATGACAATAAAGGCCTGAACTGTGCCTGATCCCTAACTGTACGGGCATACATACCCGAGCCTCGTGGCATCCTCTAGATCCTGCCATACTACCTACATACTCTGTCCACCAGCTGTCTCTCTAGTATATAGGGCATCTGCCCAATCAGATACCTGCTCTGAAAGGTGTAAGGCAGTTCCACTGCATCATCCTCCCACTCCTCACATCCCAGATATGGCCTCCAGATGACTACGTCAATGTCATCTATCACTCGCCGCCAATGCTCTAACCTGCCAATCTGCGGCTGCGAAGTGATCATGTCATACAGATGAACAAAACTCCGTCCATGACCTCTCCCTCTGAAATGTATCGGTTGCGTAATAGGTAGATGCTCGTACGCCCAAACCTGTAGTAGTGTCACTCCACAGCCCAGCCCCACTGATCCATGGTATACAAACTGGTGAAGCTCATAATATAGGTGGGCCAACACACATGGACCCCATGCATATCTGGTGTGTTGCGTCACCAGTGTCTCCAATGCTCCTCCCTAGCCCACTACCAACCCTTATGTCACCTTGTCCAGACATAGGAACCCACTGATAGCTCCTCCAATCACAGCTGGCAAGGCTAACCCTATTGCGGTCATGGTGTCCCATGCCACATGTCCTGCTCTCATCTCTAGGCCAGGATCCTGAAACACCCGTCTCAAAGCCTCTCTGTCTCCGTCACGATCATATGGAATCAGATCTCCATCAATCAGTATATGCAGAATCCTGTAAACATCCTCAAGGGTGACTGTCATCTCACCCATTGGCAAATGAAATGTGCAAGTCTCTGAATGCCATCTCTCGGCCAGCGCAGTTAGCAAACCCATGTTTGCCTGAAACTCAGGCACATACAACACGTGTCTCAAACCCATCTCCTCGATGGCAGCTCTATCCTAAAACGACAACTCCGGTCACAACCTTTGTGTCAACGGGAATCTCTCCCGTGACTCCAGCATAGGCAAATACTCCTGCAGTCACACAAATCAATCATGTCAGTCATTGTGGCATTCACTGTTCATCACAAAATGCTACTTTTTATCTAAATGCATATGGTTATTTATTCTAGTGACACTCACTGTTCATCACAAAGTGTTGCTATCTATCCTAGTAGTACTCCCTGTTCATCACAAAGTACTACGTGTGTGACACTCACTGTTCATCACAAAGTGTTACTCACATTTGCACTCCCTGTTCATCACAAAGTGCTGCTCAAACTTTGGGTACTCCTTGTTCATCACAAAGTACTCTATCTTGGTACTCCCTGTTCATCACAAAGTGCCTTGATCTATCCTAGTTTTCCTAGAGGACCTGCTTGAGTGTATCCTCTCAGTAGCTTATCCAATCGACAGCGTATGTTCATCACAAAACTATCGATTTGACCTAGAAGACAAAACCTTGCATTTTTCAGACATAAACGCGTTTCTAACTCACAAACGTGCCTATAGACTGCACAAGCGCACCTAAACAACACAAGCGCGCCTATTTTACATAAACGTTCCTACATTGTTCACAAACGCGACTTTGCAACATAAACGCCCCTGAAGGACGTAGACGCGCCCGCATTTTGCACAAACGCGGTTCCAGACATAGACGTGCCTAGCACCGACACAGACGCGCCTGTCGGACACAGAAGCGCCTGACACCGACGCAAACGCGGTTTCTTGGTTTTTGCATTTTTTGCACCCTACTTCTAAGCGCATTTATTGCTCTATTCGGCATACATTAATGACAAAAGCAAATGCGTCAAATTACGAGGAGGTTTGGTGGTACTTACCGGCTCTCCTGCCTCTGCTGGTCTCTGAAATCAGCGAACATGGTCGAATCTGTGTATGAAAGCCATCGCTGCTGACTGCTGCTACTCTTTTCTCGCTCTGCACTTTGATCTCGTGAAGGTGTAGATGACAATGAGGATGTCTTTTGCCCATGGTCTATCTTATAGCCTACCCTAGCCCTCGCATTCATTTCCCGAGTCAATCTTCATTATCCCATGACTCTGTCACTTTATCCAGTCAGTCCATTCTAGCCTTTCTTTCTTATTGAGAGATTGTCTGCAATCTTTTCAAACATTTTCATCCAATCTCTCGAGGGGGCATATCATTCCCATCTTGGGGCAACTCTGTATCAGTTCATCTTATCTTCTTTGAAACAACGCGACAAGCCGCATTGTCTCAAAGAGGGGCAAAATGTAGACACTCAAAATTGCCATGTCTAATTAAATAAATATTTTATTTATTTAATTATCTAAGCCTAATTCTTCTATTAATTAAATAAATCTTTATTTATTTAATTAATTCATTTATCCTCTTCTAGCCTTATTTCTCATTTAAATAAATACATTTATTTATTTAAATTATCTTTTTCCTAAATTAAATAAATATTTTATTTATTTAATTATCCTACTTCTTCTATTAATTAAATAAATCTTTATTTATCTAATTAATTCATTAGCTTTTTCTACACATGACACATGTCATTCATCTCTTAATTCATACACTACCTACCCTCTAATCCTAGCCGGCCTCCTTTTTACACCTCTCAATCTTATCCCTCCATTTCTTATTGTGTCTTCTATTTAAGGAGATGCTTCCTTCATTATCAAACCCTAATCACTCATGCTAACAACTTGTTCAATTGGCTACACTACGATCCTACTTGCAACCACATTCCGTTCTTTGTTGAGCTCTTGTGCATATAAAATCTGAGAGCAAATATATCAAGCAAGATCAATGGAGATAGGAAGAATGGAGATCAAAACCCTATTGGACATGTGATGGTATAATCTTTGTGATTTCATGTGATTTGCATTGTCTTAGGTAATCTTCATATGTTATGGTGGATCTTTGTTGATTGTTAGGCTAGGGTTTTGTGGTTGGATTCATTTAGCCTTTCAATATTGTTATTATTGTTATCCATTTTCACCATATACAGGTAGAGTGGGTGGGCTATGTTTGGGGTTTCTTTTGCTACTTCTTTCATCATTTTGAGAGATGTTGCTGACTCGGTTGTGTGGTCCTATTTTTTGGAAGGAGGTCTCTATTTTTTAAGGATTCTGGGCCTGATGCACTTTGTGAGGGATAGTAACCATTTCTCTAATATGGGTTATCCTCCTTATCTTTCTTTTTTGGTGCCCTTCATTGTGGTCCCCTAGGTGTTGTTTGGTGCACCCTTTCTATGGGTGATTTTGAATATTTTTATCCTTATTGGCCCTTGGGTTGGCTTCTCCTTTTTTCTTTGTTTTTTTCCTCAACATCTCTGGTTTTCTCTGGATTTTCCTATAGAGGTGGCCCTATCTTCTTTAGAGGTGGCCATATCTTGGTGTTGGAGATTGCCTATCTTCTATTGAGGTGAAGGTGGATGCTATGGTTGAGACTGGAAAATGTCATTGGGAAGATAATGATGTGTTGTCTCTTGACTGTTTGGGAGCGTAGTCTGGTCTTCATGTTGATTTCCTTCCTTATTCTCCTATTGAGGTGGAAAGGATGGAGGGTATGTTTTTCTCAGTGTTTTTCTTCCTCAAGTTTAAGGTTAAGGGAGCCTTGTTAAAACCCTATGTCCCAGATTATGCTTTTAGGAAGATATGTTGTTGTTTGGGCCTTGACAAGTTGTGGGAGACTTGTAAAACCCACTCTCAAGGTTGAGGGAGCCTGGAAAAACCCTATATTTTTTTGTTTCTTTTACGGACTGGCTAGATGCTAGTAGTTTTCAAGGGCCTGGTTTTGTCAATGCTTATTTTTTGTTAGGTTTAGGTTTTGTGGCTCGGATTTTTTGTTACAGGTTATGGGAGCCTGGGAAAATTCTTCTTGTTCGCTAAGGGTGCCTGAAATAACCCTCATTCTTGGTTTGTTGATGTTGATTGTTTGTTGACTTAGACCCTCTACTTGGGACAACCTATTTTGTAATGTTTCACTCTTGAACTTTGGCTCGTGTTTGATTGGTTTTAGTTTCTCTATATTGTTGTTTATGCTTTGTGAATTCTTTGAGTTGTGGGTTCTAGATGCCCGTAAGTCCAAAAGGTTTCAAGTCCTTTCTAAAACTTGTTGTTTGTTGTTGGGTAGTCTAGTCCATTAATAAATGGTAGTTCTCTGATTGTAAGGGTTTCAAGGCCCCTTGAAAACCTGTTTTACCCTAATAAAAAAATTATTACAACTGCAACTTATTATAATTGTGCTTCTAAATTTAGTTTGTTTGCAGTTAATCATATGATAACATTTTTTCTCCATTTAATTGCATTGTCCTTGAAATTGAATGACATTCTTTAAGAGAATGGCAGTCATAACTACAAAGGAATGGTGTACAATAATGTGTGTTTATGGTTGTGTACTCGATCTACTTCACTGCCTAGGTACCCTTACTATTGCAGGGTTTGGTGTGTAAGGAGGTAAAGAAAAGGTTTTGGGGTATTGTATTTAAAATATTATATGTTTGAATGGCTAAATAATTAATGGTCTTTTTTGAATGAAGATATTTATTGGAGTCTACGAGATTAGATAGTTTATGAGATTCAAATATGAGAACAAAATAAAGATCGTTAAAGATCAACCAATTAAATTTAGAAGCAAATTAAGAGCGGCCACTAATTATTGTTGATCAGGTTTTTTCTATTGTGAAACTTGGCAAGGTAATTTTCTAACCTTACAATTTGTTCCTCCTAAAACAAGGTATTTAGAAACTCAACTTTTAGAATTTATATATATTTACTCCGAATGTACTCAAAAACTGTGCAGTGAAATGACTATTAAGAGAAAAAATAACACTTTCTTAATGATTGTCTTATGTGTTGCTATGTTCTATGCTAAAAATTCCAGCATAATCTTTTACTTGGTCTAGAGGCAAAGGATTGTCACGTATTGCATTTATTGTGAGCACTTATCAATTATTATATCACCATTGGCAAGCATTTGACCAAGACAATTAATTTCAAGGCTCAAAAGTTTGTTTTATAGGCTAAGTTTAGACTGATGGAAAAAGAAAGGGCTAAGTCTTTGGTTTGTGTTCTCTGTGTTACCGTAACAACTTTCACTATGGGTGGGGACACAATAAGAATTGATCTCAGCATCAATGTTGATTTCAAAGGGAACCCCATAGTATGACATATCTGTAGGGAGGGAGAGGTGGCCCAATTTATTGATTGCATAAATTGGTATGACGAAAACCTATATGTCCAGTTTGCTAAGTCTTTGGAATATAGGAGGGTTACTGTTTGAGGTGTATCATTTGAGATTAGTGAGGAAGTTATTGGGAAAGAAATAGGCCTCTCCACTAGAGGAAGAAAAAGGAAGAAACAAAGTCAAGTTATAGAGAATGAAATCTTAGCCCAATTCTTCAAGGATGAGGAGAAACCGATTAGGCTACATGGAAGATTTGATTGTGCCAAATTGATGGACCCATGGAGTGAGGTTTGTCTATTTTTAATAAGTATTTTTACTTCAGAAGGAAGATTCAAAGTGTATTACTATTACCATCTTCCTCTCCTTAATCATTTTTGTAACTATGATTTTCTCTCTCTTCCATTTTTCTTGTTAACATCTCTAGAAATTTGGTTTGGCCAAAAATCAAGGCTAGAAACCTATACCCCTCTACCAAGGCCTTAATTTCTATCTATACCACCTCCATTTGCCCCTTTTCCCTCCTAGACAACTAACAGTTATAGAAGCCCCCAAAGCCTTGTGCTCTGACTCGCTCACTCAAGCTACCATTCTTGATTCCTTGGGGACTAACAAAAAGAAATGCCTACAAATCCCTTTGTGCAAATAAAACCCTATCTCACTCTAGCTCCCTTTCTAACCCTACCCTTAGTATGGTGGCTAAAGATAAACTCTCAGCTACCACCTCTGACATGGATAAGGAAAGAAAATCCCAAAGATCCTCCTCCTAGCAAAATCAAACACAAGATTACCATTCTAGAGGTGGTTAGTGATGAGGAGGAGAAGGGAACTGAATATGATAGTAAGAGTGGATGTGCCAATCATAGATGCTCAAATGGGTTGGCCAATCATATAGTGAGCAAAACTGATGGCAAAAAAATGGCTAATTATGGGGAGGAATTAGAGGAGGTGAGTGCAGTTGACATGGAGGATGTCGCAAAGGATGAAGATGAAACTGAGGATAGCATGTGGAAGGAAAAGAGTTTTAACAAACCAACCAATGACATCTCTAAGCACAGTGGTAAGAATGAACCCCAAGACCTAACCGAAGAAGCCATGTCAAAGGAGATAGACAATCACCAAGGGGAGAGTGCACACAATTGTGCCAATTGTAGGACCATGACGGGGGAATTAGAGACCATAAAGAAAAAGGTGATGGAGATAGAGAAGAATATGATCAACATATCCAAGTTCAATCAAAGGGTGATGCACAACTTGACCACTTCCCTGTGTTTGATGTAGAAACAATGTCCTGGGTAAAGATGCTGACAATGAAGGGAACTACAAGGAACTATTCAAGTTCCTCACTGATGACTGGAACCATGTGCTCAAATAGCCACTAGTTGGTTGGCTTTACCTTTCTAGGCCTTTTGGTTTATGTTTCTAAGACTTTCTATATCATTTTACTATCTTGTTAAGATGCTACGCTTTTTTTTTTTAAATGGTGTAAGTATGTTTCTTGTTAGTGTGTTGTTAATTGTTAATATTGCCTATGGGCTATTAGTGTAAAAGATCATACCCTTGTTTTGATGTTGCTAATAACAAAAACATTATTTTGGGGTCTAAGCTATCATCATGTCTTTAAAAGTGTAGTGTCAAATGATGAAAAAGTTGCATGGGTGTCTCTCATAAAAAAAAACTTCATGCTTACCTAATCTTATCCATGTTTTTTTAATTTTGTGAACATGGGTATAATGACCACTTAAAATGTGAATGTGACTTGTACACATCTTTCCATGTAACAATTCTTAAAATTTATCTTAAATTTGTTAGGCATTTACACATCAAAATATTTATTAAGAATATCATGTTAATAAAACTGTGTAGGGGAAAAAGCGAGACTAGGTTAACATGCCCTAATCCTACCTTTTGACACACATTACAGAATACGAAAGAGCCTAGAGGTATCACACAATTGGCTACTTCTTTTTGTGAAAGAGAGAGCCACGGGCTACCTATTAGGATTTCTATTCCTTTGTTGAAATTGAAAGATAAAATGATGCAAGTTCAAGTCCTAATCCCAAAATGCATGTACAAACGAATAACAAGATTGCAGAATTGAGATTAAACAATGAACAACTGTAAATACAAGGATAAAATAAGAATGTAGATGCGTACCCGGAGTCAAAATCTGATTGAAAATGTTCAGGACAGGGGCGCGGGCGCCACTGTCCTGATACAGTGCCAGAAACTGCTCCTGAAACTGCTGTCTTACACTCTGGAAACTGTCGAAAATGCTGTTAATGCTTGGCCTTGGTGTTTGCAACTCAAAAATTGAGACATTATCTTTTAAATTCAGAAGTCCATGTCATGGTAAAGTTTGATCCTTTGAAGCATCTTTTCTCTAAAACTGATTTATCAGGACGCCTAGCTAAGTGGGTTATGATGTTAACCGAATTTGACCTTAAATTTGTTTCACAAAGAGAAATTAAAGGACAAGCATTGACCGATCACTTAGTTGAGGCCCCTTCACCTTTCTCCTTCCCTAATTCTGAGTCTTTCCCCGATGACTTCATTCTTTCTATAGAGAAAGATGAAACTTGGGAATTATACTTTGATGGTTCTAAGTGTCGTACGGGATCGGGGGCAGGTGTTGTTCTAATTTCTCCTACAAGGAAATCTATTCCCTTATCCTATCGTCTAAATTTCCTGTGTATCAATAACATTGCTGAGTATGAGGCTCTTATAGAGGGAATAAAAGCAGCCTTAGCTCTGAACATAAAACACATACATATTTATGGAGATTTGCAATTGATTATAAGACAAGTAACAGGACTGTATCAAGCAAAACAAGACAAATTATCACAATATAAAGAGCTTGCTATCTCTTTATTACAAAAATTTGATTCTTATACCATGGAACCGGTTCCTCGAAAAGATAATCGACATGCGGACGCAATGGCATGTGTGGCCTCTCTTGTATCTTTAGAGGACCCTGTGGTTGATCTTAAATTTGTTATTCACAACCTTATTTCTCAAGCTATTGTAGACGATTCTAGCTTGGTAACATGTTGTGACTTTGTAGATTCAGATGAATGGTATTCACATATCGTAAGATATTTGACCGATGGTACCTTTCCTGATTCCGCCAATAGGAACACTAGGGCTAGAATCCGCAAGCTGTCTGCTAGATATATCATTCTTTCTAATGTCCTTTACCAAAGGGGTTATGATGGTCTTCTCCTTCGCTGTCTTAACAAATTGGAAATCCCCGTTGCACTTGAAGAGGCACATTTAGGTGCCTGTGGGGGGCATTTCGGAGGCAAAATCCTTGGTTCAAAGATTACTTTGTATGGGATACTATTGGCAAACTATGCAGAAGGATTCTTTTTCATTTGTTAAGAAATGTCATCAATGTCAACAACACAATAATCTGATTCATGCTCCTACCCAAGAACTTCATTCTCAAGTAGCTTCTTGGCCTTTTTCCACATGGGGTTTGGATCTCATTGGTAAAATCTCTCCTCCTTCATCTCAAGGACACACCTTCATTATAACTACAACAGATTACTTTACGAAGTGGGTAGAAGCTATTCCCCTTCGCTCTACTACTGCTGAAGTGATTTGTCAATTTCTTTTAGAAAACATCATTTCTCGATTCGGGATACCTTCCACTATAATCTCAGATAATGGGACATCATTTAAGAACAAGGACGTGAAGAAATTCCTCAAGAAGTGTCATATCAAACATCGATTTTCTACACCATACTATCCTCAGTCAAATGGTCAAGCCGAAGCATCCAATAAGATAATTGAACAAATTCTTCGCAAAACCGTGAACAAGCATGGTAAGGATTGGAGTAATCAGCTAATCTATGCTCTTTGGGCCTACTGAACGAGTGTACGAATTTCTACAAGAACTACTCCTTATAATCTTGTTTATCGTGCTGATGCTATTATGCCTTTAGAGTTATAGATTCCATCACTTAGGGTTTCTCTCAAAGGTATAGTAGATGATGACTCTTATAGAGAACAACGACTTCAATAGCTTGAGATGCTTGATGAACAACATATAAACACTCTTAAGCATATTCAAGCGTATCACAAAACTCTACAACAAAGCTATAATGATAAGGTTATTCAACGTTCCTTCTCAGTAGGTGACTTAGTCCTCTATGAGAATCAGCGCAATGTGAATGCCTTACCTGTAGAAAAGGGAAAATTTAGTCCTAATTGGCTTGGACCATACATCATTATTGAAGATTATGGATCAGGTGCTTACAAGATAGCGGATGTAGATGGTACGCCTCTTAAAGAACCTATAAATGCTATGCACTTGCATAGATATTATGCTTAATTCTTCATTCCTTATTTATCTTCTTTTCAGTTCTTCAACATTGGGTAATATGTTAGTATCTCCTAATTAGAGCAAAATAGAATTAAATGTTATGGTGTTTAATCTATATTGCTTCGTTCTTGACAAGCGTGTCTCCTTACTTTATAGTTTGTCTTGAATTCATTTATGTAAATTGTAAAAGATTTACATTTCCATTATGCTAGCATATTCCACAATGTCTTATGTGTTAAGTGGAATCATATCATGTTGTGTTTAAGTTCAAAATTAAATCACATTAGTTATATGATTCTCAAACTTAATGCATATTTCTTCCCTATCATCAAAGTAGTACTTGATTAAATATTTTAATTAAGTCACACATGTATCAATTTAATCATGGAGCATTGAGAAATCAATCACATGGAAATTAAATCCTGAACATACATGTACATCTACCAAATGTATTAGATTTAATCAAAGCAAAATATACATTGTTTTAAGCATTAAAGATAACACATTTGAGACAAAAGAGAAGCATGTATATATATATATATATATATATATATATATATTTATGTGGATCATATACAAATATAGGTCACTGTACATCCAAAATGTGACCTATCCTACATCATAAAATCATCTCCTATCCCTAGGGCTGGTGGCTGGAGAGTGATGACTAGATGCTCCCTCCTGATCTGGCCATGCAGGTGGACCCATAGGTGTATAGCGCGATATAGACCGCGAGTGACTCCGAGAGGAACTCCTACGATCCCTATCCATAAGGATCACGCGACAGGAGGTAGCCTCGGCCTGAGCAGCTGCTAGATCTCGCCGCGCCCACTGAAGGTCCTCTGATGGGACTCTCTCTATCTCCCTCCATATGGCTACCTGTACTCGGAATGGGGAAAACAAGTCCTCATGCCGACCCGCGTTCCCCTGAGGCCTATAAGCAATCTGTGAGGAACTGGGGATCTGTGCCATCGTGGAAATGTCTATCACTGCTTGCTGAATCAGGGAACGCCACTCCTGCACATTAGCTGTAGCAGTAGAACAGATTTTTGTATTAGTACCAGTCTATATCATCAAAACATTAATCAATCAATATAAACCTACTATACCTGGATCTCCCTCATGCCAATAGGGATCATGATATGGTAGCATCTATGACTGGGAACTACTAGGCTCCCCTCGCTCGAATAATCTGTGCATGATAGGTGTAGGCTGGACAGTACTAGAAATAGGTCTTCGTATCGCCTCATGTTCCCCCTTTTGGGGAATAAGAGGAGGATCCGGAGCTATGGTATCATCTCCTGAATGGTGGGGAGCTGCATCTGACCCCTCCTCCTCATCTCTATCCTCCTCCTCCTCGTCATCCTCCTTGTCATCCTCATCCTCGTCCGCATCCTCACCTGCATCCTCCTCATCCTCATCTCTATCCGTGTCCTCCTCCTCCTCCTCCTCCTTGGCACTAGGCTGATCTCCTGTGGGTGGATCAGGATCTCCTGCCTCCTCATGACCCTCTCCCTCCTCTGGCTCCTCTGACCTAGATCCCTGGTCCTCATCTCAGTCTCCATGTCTCCATGGGCCTGGATGGCCTATCGGGTGATCTGGTGGAAAGATAGGCCCTAGGTATGATCTCATAATCCATGAGACATACCTGCGTTGTGCTCCAGGCTCTGTAGAGTAATCAGTGACTACATCCTGATCAGATCCCTCTATATCTATAGTCTCGATGTCATCTATTGTCGATCTCGCTACTGCTCTAGGTTTGGGAAGGACTCGTGAGTGTCGAGTATAGATGGGCACATTGGCTGGAACACACTGCTCTAGCCCAAACTGCCTCCGTACTCGGTCGAAGTAGAATGGGACTATGATATGTGAATATCATCCCCGCAGTAGGCGGTTCCTCTGTAAGCATGCTAACTCTCTCTCCATCCCATCCCATCTGTGCATCCACAGATAGGGTCTCCATACTGTCACCTCGACTATCAATCTATCAAATATTACTCTCCAATATAACAGATCTCCAAATCTCCACTCGCTGGTAAGTGGATAAGCAAACACCCTAGGTCGCTCGCTAGCCATACTCATCAGAAAGCCGACAAGCTTGGTGCATGTGAAGTGCTCAAATATCCACACCTGCAGAAGTGTGCATGTCATCAAGCTGCAACCCTGTCCAAACACATACTCCTCAAGGTCGTGATAGAGATGTGCAAGCATACTCTTACCCCAAGCATATACTCTCCTATGTCTCTCCATAGCTCTGATGCACCATGTGAGACCCCTATGCATATGCGTACCTCACCCATTAGGGCAGACAGCTAGTGCTATGATGGCGATCATAAGGTGTCTCACAAGGGGCACCTCTCCTATAGGATGTAAGAGCCAGCTGACCATGATGCGACCTCTCGTCTCGCTCGGCATGACTCTCCCTATGCAATATACCTGCTCTCTCTGATGGTCCTCCACTAACCGATCTGTTGCGTATGTCACAGTAGCTCCTCTGATAGGAAGACGAAGTATGCGGTACACATCTTCAAGTGTAACCGTTAGCTCCCCTACTGGAAGATGGAATGTGCATGTGTCAGGATCCCATCGCTCCATCAATGCCATCAGCATCGCAGGATGGAACCGAATGGCTGGCATGAGATCACATACCATAATCCCATGATCGACAATGTGTCTCTCTCTGCCTGAGTCAGTCGCGGAATCTGATCTCACAAATTGTGAAGAATCTTTCCTGCTGTATGCTCTCTCATGTATGGGAGACCCTGCAACACAAAAACATAACTGTAATCAGTACTCAATCATCAAAATCACTCATGCAAACTGTCGAACCTTGAAATCCCTCGCCAAGTCCTGATTGGGACTATGGCGCCCTGATTGGGACCATGGCGCCCTGTCAGGGACCATGGTGCCCTGAGGGGACCATGGCGCCCCACAGGGACCATGGTGCCCTGGGTGGGGCCCAGGGTCAGACTTCAGGGCCCGCAAACGATCACAGAAAGTCAAAATGCAGAAAATCAAAAGTCAATGCTCAGTCAACTCACCTCGTCCAGTGGCTCGTCATCGATCACGGCCTGGCGAAGGATCTCAATCCTCATGGGATGCTCCGGTCATCATGAAGGCATGATGATGGCTATGTGGGCTCCGCTACAATGAACAGTATTCCGAAATCAACAAAGTGACAAATGCAAATGTCACTTTCAAAGTATATACTTTCATTCCTTTACCTTTACTTTTGAAACCCTAATTTTCCTCTATCACTCATTTCATCATAACTTGAGTTTGGGAGATGCGATTTTTGAGCCATTTGTTGCATGGGAATCGTATTTTAATTCCCCTACTCTCGGGATGTTCCAAAAAGTGCTCTGATGAAGCCTATTCAGTGAACATCCCTCATCAGTATTCTCTTACACAATTTGTCGTAAGTAAACATGCTACCCTGTTTCACCTCCCTAATAAGCAAGTTGAAACAGGGGGGGCATATAGCTACTCACAAATTTCATCACTTTCCTTAGTAAGCATTAGGTGATTTTGTGATCTAACATGTGTTTTGTAGGGTGCGGTTCCTAACTGTGTACTGCAGATACCGTTGGGGGCTTCGTCCGACAACTTATGGATATATCCTTTTTCAAATGATGTTTACTTTTCTGTACTTTAGCTTGCATATAACTGCTAAAGTGGGGGCTAAATGTAGCATCGTAAATTGTACGCACTTGCTAGGGTGGTACAATTTCACACCTAGTTTAGCACCCGCCTTGGTGCATTTTACATTTTGCATTGCATTTCTCCTTTAGCACTTAATTAATCAAATTAATTAGGTCTAAGGTCCTATTTTATCATCCTCTGCATCATAAAGTTGGGCCCTTTCGTTAAAGCATGCCCTTTTCATTTTATTCCTCCAATACATCACTCAATCAAAAACCCTAATTAAGTCCTATTTTGAGCTTGGGGGCTTGGTTTCGGGGGTCAAAACATCTTGAAATCACCTGTAACTTCGGGATTCTCTCTAAAATCATCATATCCGACGGCCCTGAAAATTTGGTGAAAAGTTGTCAGGACCGTGGCGCCCGGAGTGCACATGGTCCTAGATATTTTTCCCAAAATTTTAGGAGCACAATCCAATCACAAAATAAAGCTTAACCCCAAGAAATTGGCAGGAAATTCAATCTCTAGGTCGGCCAAAAGACGAAATTACAACCTAGGGTTTCATACATAAGAGCTCCCTTTCTTCATTTGAAAGGATCCGATTTTTGTTTTCAGGAACCTCACATGCAGTGAAAGAGAAGATCTTTGAAGACTTCAACAACATTCAACATCCTTCTATCAAGCATTTATCAATTTCATTCATCCATTTAGGGCTTGGAAGACATTGAAGAACAACAGGAGATTACCGACTGAAGATTGGCTTGTACTCCTCCCTTGGGGGTTGGGTATGATTTCATGTTGTTTTCATGTCTTTGCATAAGCTTCAATATATCCTTTATTCATGCTTTAGATCACTTTGCATCTTGATTTAGAGCATTTACATCATCATTTACAAGCAATTAGGGTTTACTTTCTAGGTTGCTCTAGTTTGCTTGCTTGCATTTTAGGACCTTGCACACACACTAGGTCTGCACACACAATACATTTTACAATACAACTTGGCTATTCGTGGAGGTGGAAATCACCGAAGCAGGGTTTTGACTAAGGCAAAACCCTATATAGCCGTCCATACCCTTTTTAGATATAAGTGCAGGTTTTGGGACTCGGACGACATCGCAGGTGACAGATCCAGGAAAAGTAGGTCGAGACAGCACTCCACACCAAATTGCAGAGTAAAAGACCTAGACAGGGGCGTGGGGTGCCCTGGTCCTGCCAGGATAGGGGCGCTGGGTGCCCTGGTCCCTGGGATAGAGGTGCTGGGCACCCTGGTCCTCCTGACAGACAACATTTCTGACAGTTTCCAGAGTGTAAGACAGCAGTTTCAGGAGCAGTTTCTGGCACTGTATCAGGACAGTGGTGCCCGCGCCCCCATCCTGAACATTTTCAATCAGATTTTGACTTCAGGTACGCATTTGCATTCTTATTTCATCCTTGTATTTACAGCTGTTCATTGTTTAATCTCAATTCTGCAATCTTGTTATTCGTTTGTACATGCATTTTGGGATTAGGACTTGAACTTGCATCATTTTATCTTTCAATTTCAACAAAGGAATAGAAATCCTAATAGGTAGCCCATGGCTCTCTCTTTCACAAAAAGAAGTAGCCAATCGTGTGATACCTCTAGGCTCTTTCGTATTCCGTAATGTGTGTCAAAAGGTAGGATTAGGGCATGTTAACCTAGTCTCGCTTTTTCCCCTATACACACTCCTCTTGCTAAGCCTATTGAAGTGGTGTTTCACAAACTTGTCCAAGCAGGTATAGTGGTTTTTCCAATCACTCGCCCATTTGATCCCAATCAACCTAAACCAAGATGGTATAATGAAAATGAGTATTGTGAATACCATCGTATCAAGGGACATGATACACGAAAGTGCATGAAACTGAAGATCTACATACAAGATCTTATTGATAGAGGTGAGATTGAGGTAGCAAATGCAAAACTTGGAAATAACAATGATAAACTCAAAATGTATAGGAACGCTTCCCAAAGCATGACAAAGGAAAAGGCTCATCATCTAACGCAATGGGTTATGACTACGCTAATCATGTAACCAGTTTTGATTTTTTAGTAAGTCGCATTGAACCTGCAGACAATCATGTCAATGTCATAACCATCATCTCTTGGTTATAACCATCATCTCTTGGTTTTGATTCTTACAATCATTTCAATGTCATAACCAATGTTGTGGTGCTTAGACCCATGGTATGTGATGTGGAGTTGTTGTCAAGTTCTCGGTTTCAATCCTTGGTTTGTTGTTTGGATGACATCCTGACAGGAAGAAGAGGCCGCGAGCTGCAAAACTTGGTATGTTTGTTAGATAAAAGACTAGCACGAAACTCAAGTTACTCTTGCAGCGGGACGTCTCTATTGTGGCTGCAAAAAATAGTATGGGGGGACTAAAACCCCATGTTTGTGGAAGGTTTTTAATCATAGGTTTTACATTTGATGGCTGCTTTTGTCTAACACGACGCTATTAGTCTGTATGATTTGTCTATTTTGGAGCCAAAATAGACACAACCTCTCAGACCATTGTTCATGTACAGTTTGTGATTTGATGCAGCTAACAATGGTAAAGCCAAAGGCTAACACGCAATGCGATTTAAAATTGGAGTTGGAGTTAGTCAATAACAAGGCTCGAGAATAGACAAATGCTACTGTGTGTTAGTGACATGTTATTCAATTGCAGTCGTTGAATGTAAAATATAGTATAAAATGTGTGACTAAGCTGCAGGTTAGTCAGACCATAGCATTGATTTCGAGTCAGAATAGAAGATATGTCCTTGAGCGCATTACAATAGTACGAAAATAGGTGGTTGATATAGACAACTCTGGCACAACTCTGGCACTATGGCAAATTGACACATATAATTTAGGTGATATAAATTACTTAGTGGTAGTTTATATTGAATGTCAAACTTCATTTTCATATATGAACATGTAGGTTCCTTTTATGTCTTTTGAAATGCATTTACTTCCCAATGTAGACTACCACTAACATTAGTTATCCATGCAGGTTGTTGATTTTCAAGGACTATTGAGTAGTCCCCTGGCAAACGTCTAGACATTCTTAGGTTGTTGCTCTCTCTCCCTTCTTTAATACTACTACTTGCACTGTAATGTCCCCTTATTAATAATCTTTGGGCTTGTGCAACTTTTTGAAAGGGGATTGTTATATATATTTATATATATATATAGTTTGTTGTATATAATTTTTTTATGTGATACAAATGTATGTATAAATTTCAGTTCTTGATCATGTAATATTAATGTCCTTACTTTTACTGAATTTGATAATGATGAAAATAAACAATGCAATTGGCTGATACCTTATATTATATGCTATAGATGCACCATATTAGACAATAAGATATTATTTTCCAACCTAAATGTAGTACGATTGTTATTTATGGATCTTCGAGCAATGAAACCAGTGTTGAATATATGAACCAGAAATCCTAATTCTTGCGAACTATGTGTTATAAATTTGTATATATTCTGTTGATTTGCATGAGAGTTTTTATGTTCATCCTAGTGTATTTGTATATCTAGATTATTCATTTTCATGATGTTTGAGAAGTACATGTGTTCGATGATCCAACTCTGATTTGAAATGTTATTTGGGCTTCTGTTTCAGATGTCGGTTGACATGATGAACTCCTCATGTGTATATCCTTCACAATGTTTTTTTTCTTTTCTTTTCATAACTGAAGACTATGTTTTTAATAAATAATAATATTCCCATATCAACAAAGAGATTGAAGCTTTATAATAGATACTCATTTCAAAGTACATGTCTTTGGAATAATGAATTGGAGGTCTCTGTACCCATTAATTATTGTCAAAAACTTTGTTAATGCTAATGAACCCTTGTGTATTCTCTAACATAGATTGACCATCTTAATTGTTGCACACTCATTTTACACCGTCAATTTTGCAATTAGCGGTTGCGATTGACTAACCTGTCACTAACACGCTATAGGAAAGGTCTGTTTTGGAGCCAAAATAGATGCAGCTAATGTGTTAAGCGTGTTTTGCATCCTTGTTTATCAATCATTAACAAAGTCTGGTTTTTGTGTTGTATTTTGGATGTGGAGAACACAAGAAGTCTTTTTAAAAGCATTGGCGATGGATCATAGTCATTATTTCATTGCAATTGCAATGAAATATGTTCTACAATGGAATGTCATGGATAGTTTATAGTTAAACCATTAGCTGGGTTGTACATAACACAACGACATGCAAAATTTGTATTGCAATGTGGGAATAACTAGTCGTGTGTTGGCTGTGTCATTTGTGATGAATGTGTGGTGTTATTAATAGTGTGAAGAATCTGAATTGCATTTTTTTTTGTTTCAGTTCAATCATGTCAATTGCATTGCGAAAAAGGTTGAGGGAAACTATTGATCTTGATTATGGGTTACTGGAGCTAAAGGCAGATGATCTCCTGGGAGTTGGCTGCATTCGCTTCCCAGTGACACGTGACATCGGCCTACCTGTAAGCTAGGTAGTTTTAATGGATTATGCAACATGTAGTAGTGCTTGGTGTTGTCACTGTTTAATGCTTGTGACTGGAGAACTAATTTGTATACCCAGGAGAGGGTTGGGCTTTCATATGTGGGACTAGTTTGGTAGTCATATCTAAAAGATTCAGGAGTTGGGCTTTCACATCTGGGAGTAGTTGAGGATTCGAATCCGAAAGTCGGGAGTTGGGATTTTAGATGCGCGACAATTTGTAGATTCAAATCTGAAAGATTAAGGAGTTGGGCTTTCACATCAAGGACTAGTTGAGGATTCAAATCTAAAAGAGTCAAGAGTTGGGCTTTCAGATGCGCGACAAGTTGGGGATTCAAATCTGAAAGATTCAGGAGTTGGACATTCACATCCACGACTAGTTGAGGATTCAAATCTGAAAGAGTCAGGAGTTGGGCTTTTAGATGCGGGTCTAGTTGGGGATCCAAATATGAAAGAGTCAGATGATGGACCTTTAGGTCAAGGACTAGTTGGGGATCCAAATCTGAATGGGTCACGAGTCGGGTCTCCAATTTTGAACCCATTGTCAAGTCTGCTTCTCAATGACTGCACAACCACACTAGTAATTATTTATCATTGCATTATATTTTTTTTCCATCATTGCATGGCATGGTTGCTGGAAGTTGGGATTTATAAGTGGAAATGTAGATATATACATGGGCATAAAATGCATCGATGGTGTGTGCTATTTTATTGAACGATATTATGATAGTCGCTGTGTTGATGAGGAAGATGAAGCCACTGGAAATATAGATGAGGATGATTATACTGATGCTCCAGGTGGTGAGAGTGAAAAAGGGGATGTTCATAGCGAGCACGAGGTGAGCATAGAGTAGGAGACTGAACATCAATGTGATTCTGTCAGCCCTCATGAATAGGAACAAGGAGGAGGGACGAGTAACAAGGAGGTCCATTATTAGTCATTATATATTGGATTATCTTTATAATGCTTGATTAGTGTAAAATTGAATGTGACTCTTTATGTCTATTGGTTGTGCGCAGCAACAGGCCGATCACAAAAGAGAACATATTAATGGTAGGTTGCACAACTTTTGTCTCTTCTGTTATTGTTCCAAAGTTGGAGGCCGTCAATTTTGAGATCTGGGGAGGCTTAATATGCATAGAGCCAGAGAACATCAACTTCCATTATTGGGGATTGCATGACACAGTTGTCAACCATGTGGTAGTGGACAACATAGCACGGATCATATGGAGAAATCGCTGATGCACTTGAAAAAGAGGGAGTCTAATATTGAATACCAAATTGGTGTACTACACAGTATGCAAAAAAACTGTGTCATTGACCCGGTGTGCATGGAATATGGCAACAAAACATGTGATGAGCTTCCTACTGAAGGGAAGGAAGAGATAAAGGAAGCAATGCGAGTTTACAACAGCAATCTGGTTAGGGAGGCAAGAAGGAAGAAGGTTTTAGAGTTACTGGAAAGAAATAATGTTGCAACAGAGGTAATTTTTAGCGATCGTATTATTTTGCAGTTTACTAAATTCCTTTAAACATGTGAAGAATGACTTATTGACCTATCCTACCCTAGTGCCCAGATTTTAAGTGACAATGTAGGCCATGGCAAGGAGGTTCTAGCATCACCCCTCTCGAGTTGCATAATAATGAGAAGAAGTGTAAAGCAGCTTACGGTGCTGTCAACTCCATCACACAATCTAGACAGTAGAGGCGATAATAGTTTTCGATCATAGTTGTTGTTCCTCTTTCCTAATATTTAGAGCGAGATACTGTGGTGGAAGATCAGTCTTGAAGACTATTCAGATGGGATTTGGAGATCTTATATTGAGATGGCTTTTACCTTACCATAGTTTAAACCCTCTCAATTATTGTTTACATTTTAAATGAATTGTACTTTATTTTCAACCTTTCTTGCTATTTTAAGCTACATAACTATAAAGGCTTGATTTGTTGGACTGTTTCAAGGTGATCCTACACCATTAACTACCCTTTAATAACTTCATAAATCTATCTTTGGTGTGCAACATTTTTAATAATGATAGTGGATGGTAGAATAAAGTTGATGATAGTCGTTTATTATTCAAGTTTTGTTCAAGGTCTCTTAAATATTGCATATGCATAGGTTTTGTTATTGCATAGCAATAGGGTTCCTACAACTCTTTTACGTATACAGATCAAGTAGAATGTTTGATTGAAATTGTGAACCATGTGCTCTTTCCACTATAGCTTACGACAGTTCAATATACCATTATTATTGTTTGTTTTTTAACACTGAATCTGAAATGAATTAACAATAAAAAATAACAAAAAAAATCAATTAAAATACATCAAACTTTCATTATAGTTTCATGGTAGATGTGTAATAAGTTGGATGCAGGACGAGGAGTGGTGAATAATGGAGTTATCTTCCCAAAACATGGATTCCCAATTGGCAGGTAACCTGCCACCCAAGTGCGTAGTTTGCAGATGGTGAATGAGAGATAGGAGGTAGTGCGTGAGGCATGCACTAAAAATAACAAAATTATAGTGACCAGATGCAGGGCATGCTAGATGTTTGTGCGCGATGCACTCAGCATTAGAAATAGAGGTACACAGAGGTGTCTGCCTCCTTAATCGATGAAGATGATGGGAATGATGTGCCTCCCCTTACTCCGAACACTGGGGGAAACAAAAGTCATTTAAATACTCAACCTCTGCCTGTATAACAGGCTTGTACTGTTACAAAAGTTTTGTAGATTTATATTGTTGACTCCTATTGAATAAAACGTCAGTAGTTGTGTAGATTGTTTGTAATTAGACAGATTTTTTCATTTAAGAAAACACTTTGTATGCTTCATGAATGGTTAATTTCAATAAATGTGATTGACTGAAGTTTTTCTTTCTGGTTCTTTTCTTTGGGATCCCTTCTTGAACCAGTTGTAAATATATATATATATATATATATATTAATGAAATATATTAAGTGGCCTCACCATCTTTTCAAAAAATAAAATAAAATAAATGTGATTGACTTCACTTAAACAACTTCAATGGTTAATAATTGCTTTCTTGTACACTTTTTCATGCTTTCTGAATGGTTATATGTGGCTTTTCTACACGTCTTGTATGATGAATGGTTTTCACACTTCTCTTAATGACTTCTGAATCAGTCTTGGCAAACTAAGGTGGGTGAATCTATACCTGAAACCTAACTATAGGTTAAAGGTTTTTATATAGCGGATTTAAAAGAACCAGTAATTGTATGATGACAATTTTTCTTAACTTCCACCTTCTTATAATAGTTGCTTATTGAAGATTGAAAATGCTTATTTATAAATGATGGATAAACCGAATCACAAGTACATAAGATAGCTAGCTCAATGAGTATTCTTCTTCATAAATATTAAATATAGATCAATGAGTTTTTAACTATTTAAGATTTAGCACACAAATAAGGTAGAGTATAACACGCAGGTTAGTTATACTTGTATTCCATAAACAAAGAAACTCAAATTGAAAGTAACACTTCATATATATATTTGAGAAATGTTAGTCAGTCATTTTCGCTGATTCACTGACTGGCTGCCTGCTAATTCCACATCGTCGTCTCACGGCAAAATAGACTAACACACCATGTTAGTCAATTTTGTCATTTTGTGGGCATAAAGGAAATGGTGGCTTGCTAGTCAGTGAATCAGTGAAAAGGACTAATGCGGCGTGTTAGTCTATTTTTCCATTTCACGAGTGAAAAGGAAATGGTGGCCACACATTTTGTGAATCAGAGAAATTGACTAACATGACATGTTAGTCTATTTTGCTGTTTCGTGTGGCAAAAGAAAATGTCGGCCAACCAGTCTTCGAATCAGCGAAATTGACTAAAAAAAATAAACTAACATGACATGTTAGTCTATTTCACTGATAGGTGGACTGGTTGGCCACCATTTCCTTTTTCCATGCATAACGGCGAAATCGACTAACACGCCGTGTTAGTCGATTGCTGGCTCCAAAAGACCTTTTGTACAGCGTGTTAGCGATAGGTTAGTCAATGGCAGTTGTTTTGGATCCAGAATAGCTTCAACCTTTCCTTATGGCCCGCGACATGGCGAAATAAACTAAAATGTCATGTTATTCAATTTCGCTAATTCGTGGACTGCCAAGCTACCATTTCCTTTTCGCCCGCGAAATGATGAAATAGACTAACACAATGTGTTAGCCTATTTCTCCATTTCACAGGGTAAAAGGACATGGTAAAGAAAATTCGTGAATCAGCAAAATTGACTGACACAACGTCTGTCGCTGATTCGTGGACTACCTGACCACCATTTCCTTTTGCCCCGCGAAATGATGAAATAGGCTAACACACCGTGTTAGTCGATTTCGCTGATTCGCGGATTGTATTTACCATGTTTGACAACTTTGTCGATAATTTGTATTATATTTAATTTATGTTCAATTTTTTAGTTTCCTTGTCCATCACTTATGATATTATTTTATACTACCTACTAGTGTTATACACATAGACTAGTGTTGTCTTCAATTATCTTGCCCCATTGGTGTAGGAGCACCTAGGCCTCATTTTCAACACAGGTTTGAGAGTAAGTTTGATTTTCATTATCTTTGAGTGGGAATGGTTTTTTAAGTTGTTTTTGTGTTTCTTTAAGTTGTTTGGATGAGTTTTGAACTCATTGTGAGGTTTTGTTTTCCTGTTTTCATCTTTTGCTCAAAATTGCCAGTTTTGGAGTTGCCTGGCAAAATGTTGTAAAAAGGGAGTTTTTAATGTGATTTTGTTTTCAAAAGGTCTAGGCATGTTTTGTGTTTGGTTTGTGGGTGTGAGAAGTGTTCTTAGGTGTTTTGTGGGTTTTGAGTTCAACCCTACAACTTCTAGGCGTAAAAGTTGTCATTTTAGGCATCAAAAATGTCAAATTTAGTGTGCTTGGACATGTACCTATCCCTATAGGAGGTTAACCAACCTGGAATGGTATTTATTCTCTTGTTGGAACTATTGTAAGGGTTTTTCAATCGGAGTTATCAATCATTATGAAAGTTTTTACTCATTTTACCTCTTTTTTTTTCCCTAGTTTCTAACTTGATGTGAGCAGTAGTCCATACACCTACTGTACTTTTCCATACTGTTCTTGCATTTTCAGTTTCTACTATGTTTTCTTAGACTTCTCCCTTTGGTGGCATTAAATTTGGTTAAGTTTTGAGGTTGTAGCAAAATTGGTTTGATTTGACAGTTTCACTGCCCTGTCTAGTAATTTGGGCAAGGAAGCTTGACTAGCTTGGTTTCTTGAAGACCTAAAATGTTCATGGCTTCTCAAGAACCAATTGGTCCATTTTTAAATTATGTAAATATGTATTTTGGTTTCAAGAGTGTAGGTACAAGGATTTTTGTGGCCATGGAGCCCTAGGCAAGTATGCCATTTGGCCAGGGTCTTGCATAAGTTTGATGCTTTGCTCTCCTATAGCAATTGCATTCTTTTGGTGAACAGACCTGTTTGAATGTCCAAGTGTTATATGCAAGAAAAGAGGCTTCCTAAGCCTAGAAAAGGAGGGTAATATGTTTCAGTTTGGTGAATTGTAAACCAAAACATTGAGTCACTGTTTGGTAGTAGTTTTCCTTCCCTGTTTGCTCTCCACCATTCATTGGTGTGTGAAAACCTCTATCAATACTTTGTTTGTTTGAAAACAAGAACAAAGAGAGGTGTAAGCCCTGCCCATGGGTATTGTAAATGCCAAGATCAAACAATGATCTCTTTAGGTAAAATGAAAAACGCTCAGCAGGCTATCACAGTCAAGTATGATTGATTTTTACATGTTTGTTGAAGTTGTACATGAATTTCTCCTCTCCAAGTTGGAGGTATGAAAGACTAAAAGCATGAAGAAGGCATAGCATTGCTAAGAAAGCAGAAAAAAAACTTCAAATAAGAGTTTTAACATTGTAAAGTGCAGGTCCAAAGTGGGAAAAATAGTGAAAAGAGAAAAGTGCAGTCCTATTTAGCTTGACAGTGAACTATTTGCTATTTTGTAATTGCCTAAAGGCTTTTGTGTAGGGAAAATTGGATTCCTTCTTGTCTCTAATGTTGGCCATGTTCATATGCTTCAGTTTGTAATTTGAATTCTTGCAAAGTTGTGTTTGTAGAAGGCAAAAAGTGAAAAGTTGTCAAATGTTGCATTTCCCTTTTGTGCATTTTATGAATATCTTATTCTTCATTTTGTGAGGTTTAAACCTCTTTTTTATGGCCTAGTTAGTCAATAGAAAGGTAGAATTAGGTGTCCTTGAGTCATTTCGAGGATCTCAAGTTTGAAATTTGGTTTTTGCCAACAAGCCCTACCAAAACCCTCTTTTTATGCCCATTATTGGTATAGTCACGAAGAAGGCTTTAGGGACCCCTAAACTTGGTAAATCTTCAATAACCCCCAAAAGGGTATCCAAATATGTGATTCTTTTAGTCTAGAAGTCCATCGCTTGAGCAGGGTGAGCACAAAACCCCAAAAGGAGGGCTAATTGCTTGTAGCCTTTTTAGGCCTTAAAATTGAGTTTTTATCAAATCGGGTACACAAATGGTGGATGTAAAACACAAAAGTCATCAATGCCAGTTGAAACAAGTTGTCCTCACATGAATTTGACACCTTTTGTGGGGTAGACTCCAAAAACTTAGTTTTAGCACTTGAGGAGGATTTCTACATCTCAAAACGTAGAAGACAAAAGACACCATTGGGAGCAAAACTTGGTATGAATGTGTAAACCAATAAAAGGAGACCTTGTGCAGTCAGGGAGTAGGTTAGGGAGGGATAGAGGAATGAAATCCAAGAGGATGAATAAGGAGTTAGTTTACCAAGCCAGAGTGATTATGGGGTTGAAGCCCTTGAGCAACCAAGAAGTCTTGTCTTAGGGAGGTGGATCAAGAGGAAGTTTCAGGTTGTCTATGAACCTTGCACTCTGATTACAACAATAGTACCTTGAAACTAGTAAGGACCTATACTTAGTGAACATACAAGTCACTTGAGCATTCCAGTTGCACTACCTCCCTATCATAGTGGTATCAGAGCCTAGCTACAATTGGAAAGAAGCAGCAGTTTGACAACCATGGTGACAAATGCAGAACTAGCAAAGATAGTGGAAGACCAGGAAGAAGAAAATAGGTTACTCAGAGTGAAGATAGACCTCTTAGAATAGAAGTTGGGTGAAGTAGAAGTGAAGGAAGATGAAGCCAACAATAAGATAGAGGGAACATAAGGTAAGGGTAAGCTATTAGCTATAGAGGATGAGACCCCTATACCAGACCCTGTGATAGAGAATGAACCCTTTTTGAAAGCCTTGAAGGCTATGAGTGGGAGAACACTAGAAGGAGTCCCACTATTTAGTGGTAAAATTGACCCAGAAGTGGTCATGGAGTGGATCGAGGGGCTTGAGAACCATTTTGAGTGTGATGGTGTGACAGAGGCCCAGAAAGTGAAGGTGGCTAAGTCCAGGTTGAGAGGAGTTGCCTTAACATGGTGGAAGTTCATTTAGGATGAATGTTGAAAAGAGGGAAAAAGGCCCATAGCAACTTGGAAGGGAATGTTGTCTAAGATCAGAGAGGCTTACATTCTAGAGGACTATGAAATACAGCTCCATAGGAGAAGGCAAAACCTTAGGCAAAAAGAATTAGATGTCAGCACCTACACCGAGGAGTTTCAAAAGCTATGCCTTAGGTCAAAGATCCAAGAGGATGAGAATGTCAAGGTTGCTAGGTATCTCAATGGTTTGAGATGGAACATACAGGAAGAGTTAAGTTTGTTGTGCCCTACAATAGTCCAGAAGTGCTATCAACTTGCACTCAAGGTAGAGGAAAGGAGTAGGAAGAAGCAAGAGCAGCATAACCAAGGTAGAGGAAGAGGCAGAGATGGTCAAGGCCATCAAGGTAGTTTTGGGGGAAGACACATAGACCAAAGAGCCTAGGGGGAATCTAAGCTTATAGAGAAAAGCAAGGATTCTTAGAGCAAACCTAATTTTAAGGGAAGGGGATCAAGCAACCCAGGAATGGGTAGGTCTAGTGGCCCAGGTAGAGGGTCTTATTTCTACACAATGAAATGCTACAACTATCAGAAATTGGGTCATCTTGCTTATAGGTGTCCTGAAAAGCCTAGTTCTTCCCATGGAGGTGAAAGAAAAGTGAACTATGTTCAGGAGGAAGGGAGTAGTATAAGAATTCCAGCAATGCACCTAGCACCCGAAGATGGTGAAAGTCTAATGATGAGGAGAGTATTGATGCAAGAACCTCATAAGTGTGAAGTGTCTCAGAGAAGAGCATTGTTTAGGATCAAGTGCAAAATCTTGGGCAAGGTATGTAAGGTGATTATTGATTCAGGCTCCACAGATAATATTATCTTAGAGGAGGCAGTTGGCAAATTGAACCTACCTAGAATGAAGCATAGTGAACCCTACAAGGTAACCTGGTTAAACAAGGGGCAACATGTCCTAGTGAATGAACAAGCATGGGTAGACTTCAATATAGGTGAATACAAGGATAGGATACTATGTGACATCCTTCCCATGGATGCTTGCCATCTACTATTGGGTAGACCTTGGCAATTTGATAGAAGGGCACACCATGATGGTGAAAAAAACAAATATTCCTTTCAAAAGAATGGCATTGTCTACAAAATTCAGTCCCTTAGTGAAGAGATAGAGAACAATAAACCACAGGCACCTAAAGTACTATTAGTCAATGAAAAAGAGTTCATCCAAACCATGAAAGAGGGAGATGGGATTGGTTATGCACTTGTAGTGAAACCTAAGGAGGATAAGAAAACAAAACAAGTTGAGATCCCACAAGAAGTACAACAACTTCTTGATAACTTTAAGAGCATCATCAGTGATGGACAACCAGCAACATTACCTCCTCCCAGAGCCATTAGTCATCAAATTGACTTTATACCAGGAGCTTCTTTGCCAAACAAAGTAGCATACAAGATGACTCCTAAACAAAACAAAGAGGTAGCTAGACAGATTCAAGAGTTATTGGATCAAGGATTAATAAGAAAGAGTATAAGTCCTTGTGCAGTGCCCACTGTGTTAGCACCTAAGAAAGGGGGCACATGGAGATTGTGTACAGATTCCAGAGCTATCAACAAGATCACAATAAGATACAGATTCCCCATTTCCAGGATAGAAGATCTGATGGATTGTTTAGGGGGTGTGAGGTATTTCTCCAAAATAGACTTAAAAAGTGGTTACCATCAGATAAGAATAAAAGAGGGTGATGAGTGGAAAACTACTTTTAAAACAAATGAGGGTCTTTATGAATGGTTGGTTATGCCTTTTGGACTCTCTAATGCTCCCAGTACCTTTATGAGGTTAATGAATGAAGTATTTCAGGATTTTCTCAATCAGTTTGTGGTAGTCTACTTAGATGATATTCTCATTTTTAGTAAGACTAAAGAGGAGCATTTGAAACACTTAGCTATTGTTTTGCAAAGATTATCTGATGAGGAGTTAACCATAAATCTTGAGAAATGTGATTTTATGCAGCAAGAGCTAGTCTATCTTGGTTTTGTTGTGTCCAGTGGAGATCTTAAGATGGATCAATCTAAAGTTGCAGCCATAACAAGTTGGCCAACCCCACAATCAGCCAATGAGGTTAGGAGTTTTCATGGTCTAGCCTAGTTTTACAGAAAGTTTATCAGAGGATTCAGTGAGATTTGTGCACCCATGTTAGATACAATAAAGGATGGTCATAAGGTTAAGTTTCAATGGACAGAAGCAGCCAATAAGGGGTTTGAGTTACTCAAAACTAGAGTTGCTACACAACCAGTGTTAATCATTCCTAGCTTTGATAGGATCTTTACAATAGAATGTGATGCCAATCATCTTGCAGTAGGTGCAGTCTTGAGTCAGGATAACAGACCAGTTGCTTCTTTAGTGAAAAATTGAATGATGCAAAGAAAAAGTATTCATCTTATGATTTAGAGTTATATGCATTGGTGCAAGAACTCAGTAAATGGAGGCATTACTTGCTTCCTAAGGAATTTGTTGTGTATACAGACAACCATGCAGTCAGTTTATTGAATTCTCAGGATAAACTCAACCATAGACATGTGAAATGGGTAGAGCACCTACAAGCATATACATTTACTCTTAAGCACAAGAAAGGCCAATGTAACAAAGTAGCTGATGCTTTGAGTAAGAGATTGTTAACTATTCAGAAGATCCAAGTAAAGAGTATTGGGATTGATTGCTTTCAAGATTTATATCCTAATGATGATGATTTTGCTGCTTCTTATAAAGTTTGTCCTTCTTTTGAGAATCATTTTCATAGTGAGTATGCTGACTATACATTGCAGAATGGTTTGTTATGCAGGGGAGGACAGCTATGTGTTCCTAAAGGTTCCATGAGAGACAATCTCATTCAAGAGAAACATAATGGGTGCTTGAGTGGCCATTTTGGTCTCAACAAGACCTTAGAGTTGGTTCAACATTTTTATTACTGGCCTAAGATGTAGAGAGATGTTCGAAGGTATGTTGAACAGTGCATGGTATGTCAGAAGACCAAAGGTCATAGCACTAATGCTGGTTTATATCAGCCACTTCCCATTCCTTCTAGGCCATGGGAGTGCATCAGTATGGATTTTGTTATAGGTTTACCAAGGACAAAAATAGGGCATGATAGTATCTTTGTGGTTGTTGACAGATTTAGTAAAATGGCTCACTTTATACCTTGCAAAACTACTAATGATGCTAGTCATATTGCTTTCGTTTTCTTTAAAGAAGTTGTCAGAATACATGGTTTGCCATCTAGCATTGTATCAGATAGAGATGTTAAGTTTTTGGGTCATTTTTGGAAGACTTTGTGGAAGAAATCAGGTACTAACTTATCTTTTGGCTCAGCTTACCATCCACAGATAGATGGCCAAACAGAAGTGGTGAATAGAACATTGGGTAATCTACTCAGATGTCTCACCAAGGAGTATGGACAAAGTTGGGATCAGCTCATCCCATAAGCAGAGTTTGCTTACAATGAAAGTCTAAATAGATCCACTGGTAAGAGTCCATTTCAGGTTGTTTATGGTATGCATCCAAGAGGTGTTTTTGAGTTACATGATGTTACTAACTTGCAACATGTTAGTGGCACAATCTCTCAAACAGATACATGAATAGGTTAAGCAGTCTTTGCAGGATACCACAGCAAGAGTCAAGGCAAGGGTGGATGCTTCAAAGAGGGATGTCCAATTCATAGCTGGCAATTTTGTGATGGTACATCGCAACAAGTCTAGATTGCAAAAGGGAGTTCCTACCAAGTTACAAATGAGAAGAATTGGACCTTGCAGGATTTTGGCTAAGTATGGTCCAAATGCTTATAAAATTGATTTACCTGCTGATGTTTCTTTATCTCCTATCTTTAATGTTGTAGATTTGTTACCTTTCAAGGGGCGGCCTCCAGCAGAGAATCAAAGAGTTTCAGACATTTCAAATTCCCTTTTTGATCTACCTCTCCCCTCTTCTTCTTCTCCCATTCTTGAACAGGTACTTGATTCTAGAATCATCAAGAAGACTAGAAGGCATGAGTACTTTGAACATTTGATCAAGTGGAAAGATCAACTAGCCTCTGAAGCCACTTGGATACTTGAAAGTGACTTCCCCAAGGTTGGTATTCCTCTCTCTTTTCTGCCCAAAGGAGTCACATGACTTCTGTGTCACCAGGGGAGTATGGTGCAAGAGCACCTACGCCTCATTTCAACACAGGTTTGAGAGTAAGTTTTCTTTTCATTAGCTTTGAGTGGGAATGGTTTTTTAAGTTGTTTTTGTGTCTTTAAGTTGTTTGGATGAGTTTTGAACTCATTGTGAGGTTTTGTTTTCATGTTTTCATCTTTTTCTCAAAATTGCTAGTTTTGGAGTTGCCTGGCAAAGTGTTGTAAAAAGTGAGTTTTTAATGTGATTTTGTTTTGAAAAGGTATAGGCATGTTTGTTGTTTGGTTTGTAGGTGTGAGAAGTGGTTTTAGGTGTTTTGTGGGTTTTGAGTTCAACCCTACACCTTCTAGGCATAAAAGTTGTCATTTTAGGCATCAAAAATGTCAAATTTAGTGTGCTCGGACATGTACGTGTCCCTACAGGAGGTTAACCAACCTGGAATGGTATTTATTCTCTTGTTGGAACTATTGTAATGGTTGTTCAATCGGAGTTATCAATCATTATGAAAGTTTGCACTCATTTTACCTTTTTTTTTCCCCTAGTTTCTAACTTGATGTGAGCAGCAGTCTGTACACCTGCTGTACTTTTTCGTACTGTTCTTGCATTTTTCAGTTTCTACTATGTTTTCTTAGACTTCTCCCTTTGGTGGCATTAAATTTGGTTAAGTTTTGAGGTTGTAGCAAAATTGGTTTGATTTGATAGTTTCATTGCCCTGTCTAGGAATTTGGGCAAGGATGCTTGACCAACTTGGTTTCTTGAAGTTCTAAAATGTTCATGGCTTCTCAAGAACCAGTTGGTCAATTTGTAAATTATGTAAATATGTGTTTTGGTTTCAAGAGTGCAGGTACAAGGAGTTTTGTGGCCATGGAGCCCTAGGCAAGTATGCCATTTGGCTAGGGTCTTGCATAAGTTTGATGCTTTGCTCTCCCATAGCAATTGCATTCTTCTGGTGAACAGACTTGTTTGAATGTCCAAGTGTTATATGCAAGTAAAGAGGCTTCCTAAGCCTAGAAAAGGAGGGTTATATGTTTCAGTTTGGTGAATTGTAAACCAAAACAGTGAGTCACTGTTTGGTAGTAGTTTTCCTTCCTTGTTTTCTCTCCACCATTCATTGGTGTGTGAAAACCTTTGTCAATACTTTGTTTGTTTAAAAACAAGAATAAAGAGAGGTGTAAGCCCTGCCCATGGGTATTGTAAATGCCAAGATCAAACAATGATCTCTTTAGGCAAAATGAAAAATGCTCAGCAGGCTATCACAGTCAAGTATGACTGATTTTTACATGTTTGTTGAAGTTGTACATGAATTTATCCTCTCCAAGTTGTAGATATGAAGGAATACAAGCATGAAGAAGGTAGAGCATTGCTAAGAAAGCACAAACATACCTTCAAATAAGAGTTTTAACATTGTAAAGTGTAGGTCCAAAGTGGGAAAAACAGTGAAAAGAGAAAAGCGCAGTCCTATTTAGCTTGACAGTGAACTATTTGCTATTTCGTAATTGCCTAAAGCCTTTTGTGTAGGGAAAATTGGATTCCTTCTTGTCTCTAATGTTGGCCATGTTCATATGCTTCAGTTTGTAATTTGAATTCTCGCAAAGTTGTGTTTGTAGAAGGCAAAAAGTGAAAAGTTGTCAAATGTTGCATTTCCCTTTTGTGCATTTTATGAAAATCTTTTTCTTCACTTTGTGAGGTTTAAACCTTCTTGTTTATGGCCTGGTTAGTCAAAAACAAGGTATAATTATGTGTCCTTGAGTCATTTGGAGGATCTCAAGTTTGAAATTTGGTTTTTGCCAACAAGCCCTACCAAAACCCTCATTTTATGCCCATTTTTGGGATAGTCACGGAGAAGGCTTTAGGGACCCCTAAACTTTGTAAATCTTCAAGAACCCCCAAAAGGGTATCCAAATATGTGATGATTTTAGTCTGGAAGTCCATCTCTTGAGCAGGGTGAGCACAAAACCCCAAAAGGAGGGCTAATTGCTTGTAGCCTTTTTAGGCCTCAAAATTGAGTTTTTATCAAATCGGGTACACAAATGGTGGATGTAAAACACAAAAGTCATCAATGCTAGTTAAAAAAAGTTTTCCTTACATGAATTTGACACCTTTTGTGGGGTAGACTCCAAAAACTTAGTTTTAGCACTTGAGGAGGATTTCTACATCTCAAAACGTAGAAGACAAAAGACACCATTGGGAGCAAAACTTGGTATGAATGTGTAAAAAAATAAAAGGAGACCTTGTGTAGTTAGGGAGTAGGTTAGGGATAGTGGAATGAAATCCAAGAGGATGAATAAGGAGTTAGTTTACCAAGCCAGAGTGATTATGGGGTTGAAGCCCTTGAGCAACCATGAAGTCTTGTCTTAGGGAGGTGGATCAAGAGGAAGTTTCAGGTTGTCTATGAACCTTGCACTCTGATTACAGCAACAATACCTTGAAATTAGTAAGGACCTATACTTAGTGAACATACAAGTCACTTGAGCATTCCACTTGCACTACCTCCCTATCACCCATTCCCTTTGATGACATGTAATGGATTGTTTATATTGTAACAATAATGCATTTCTAAACCTAACCTCCATAATTAATCTTGTTGATCTATCTTAAACAAAACATTGACATACTTGCATCATCATGAAGGAGAGAAAATTGTCTTCAATCCAAGTGTTCATAATTTACACATCTGCATTCCATATCTCACATCTTAATTTCATTGCATATCAAAATTGCATTATTATAGAAATCAATGCTATTCCTTTTAGAGTAGACTTAATGATATGACATGTTTAGAGAAAGGATTATATTTATTAGATTATCTGCATTCCATATCTCACATCTTAATTTCATTGCATATCAAAATTGCATTATTACAGAAATCAATGCTATTCCTTTTAGAGTAGACTTAATGCCTATGAGATGTTTAGAGAAAGGATTATATTTATTAATTTAAATTAACATATAAAGTATATTGGTTTGTAGACATATAAAGTGTATAGAGACAAACATATAAATTATAAACATAACCGACACAAACATATAAATCATAAACAATCAATACAAACGACGTACAAAGATTGGCTATGTAACCATAGAAATGAACTGTTTTATAAAAAGAGCATAGTCATACAGGAGTAGTTATACAATTTTAATGAGAGGACCTCCTTTGCTTTGGGAATCTACTCTGTATCCTGACAAACCTCTGTGCTGGCTGAGGACTACCATAACCCGTGAAAATGCAGGTGTAGTCAATAATAAGGAGGTTCCATTGAAAGAATGTTGTGGCATCCTCAATACTGTCATTGGAGTATGGCACCAGGGACCATCCACATCTCTAATGGGGTCTGTTAGCACACATTATGTGAATCCGAGGGAGAGTGACTGGCCAGTATGCAAGGGTGAAATACACTCGCCATAGTTGCCTATACAAAGTGTGTAGGAGAAAAAGTGACACTAAGCAAACATGCCCTAATCTCACTTTCAACCACACACTTGTGGAATACGAAAGAGCCTAGAGGTATCAGACAATTGGCTACTCCCTTTTGTGGAAGAGAGAGCCATGGGCTACCTATTAGGATTTCTATTCCTTTGTTGCAAATGATAGATAGAACGATGCAAGTTCAATCCCTAACCCCAAAGTACAAGTATGAACTAGTAACAAGATCGCAGAATTGAACTTAAATGATGGAAAGTTGTAAACACAAGGACAAGAAAAGAATGCAAATGCATACTCGGAGTTAAAATCTGAGTAAAAATGTTCGGGACGGGGGCGTGGGTGCCATTGTCCTGATTCTGCCCCTGAAACTGCTCCAAAAACTACTGTTTTGCAACCTGAAAAGCTGTCGAAAATGCTGAAACTGTTGTCTGACAAAGGGACCAGGGCGCCCAGTGCCCCTGTCCTGGCAGGACCAGGGCACCCCATGCCCCAGTCCTGGTCTTCTGTTCTAAAATTTGGTGTGAAGTTCGTGTCTCCGTCTGCTTCTTCCGGATCTGTAATTTGTGGCGTCGTCCGAATTCTGAAAACTGCACTTATATCTGAAAAGGTGTTTGGTGGGTGGCTATATAGGGTTTTGCCTTAGTCAAACCCCTGCTTCAGTGATTTCCACCTCCACGAATAGCCAAGTTGTATTGTAAAATGTATTGTGTGTGCAGACCTTGTGTGTGTGCAAGATCCTAAAATGCAAGTAAGCAAACTAGAGCAACCTAGAAAGTAAACCCTAATTGCTTGTAAATGATAATGTAAATGCTCCAAATCAAGATGCAAAGTGATCTAAAGCATGAATACAAATGATATAATGAGGCTTATGCAAAGACATGAAAACAACATGAAATCATACCCAAACCCAAGGGAGGGGTACAAGCCAATCTTCAGTCGGTAATCTCCTATTGCTCTTCAATGTCTTCCAAGCCCTAAATGGATGAATGAAATTGATAAATGCTTGATAGAAGGATGTTGAATGTTGTTGAAGTCTTCAAAGATCTGCTCTTTCGCTGCATATGAGGTCCCTGAAAACAAAAATCGGATCCTTTCAAATGAAGAAAGAGAGCTCTTATATATGAAACCCTAGGTCTTAATTTCAACTTTTGGTTGACCTAGAGATTGAATCTCCCACCAATTTCTTGGGGTTAAGCTTTATTTTATGATTGGATCGCGCTCCTAAAATTTTGAGAAAAATGTCTGGGACCGTGTGCACTCCGGGTGCCATGGTCCCGACAACTTTTTGCCAAATTTTCAGGGCCGTCGGATATGATGATTTTAGGGAGAATCCCGAAGTTACAGGTGATTTCGAGATGTTTTGACCCCCGAAATCAAGCCCCCAAGTTCGAAATAGGACCTAATTAGGGTTTTTGATTGAATGATGTATTGGAGGAATAAAATGAAAAGGGAACACTTTAATGAAAGGGCCCAACTTTATGATGTAGATGATGATGAAATAGGACCTTAGACCTAATTAATTTAATTAATTAAGTGCTAAAGGGGAAATGCAATGCAAAATGCAAAATGCGCCAAGGCGGGTGCTAAACTAGGTGTGAAATTGTACCACCCTAGCAAGTGCGTACAATTTACGACGCTACACAAAGTGACCGTCACTGAAGTCGAGAATCAGGTGAACAACACCACCTCTTCTATGTGGACAGTGTACATATTGTCCTCGGTATAATGTCTTCCAATTAGAATGGTCCACTTAGCGGCCTGTCTAGGAGTTATCGTTCAGATAATATCTGAAACAACGATATTCAAGAGGCACTGAAATAAGGAAGACTCCTCGTCATTCTCTACCAACCTCTGTAGCAATCTGCAGATACATACGATAAGAGTGTTAGTAATATAACTATAGCATTCAATAAATGTAAGACATAAGAGTGTTAAGCACTAAAAAAATGCAAGACATAATCATACCATAAGAATATTAATTATTTAACATAAAAGTGTCATACTGAAAATTAAGTTGCATAAAACCTGCGCCGTCGCTTGACGTGTATGTTAAAGCCATTTAGTGATAAAAAAGGAAAAAAAAACAATGGGCCTGCATACAAAGATACATTATAAAATATGGTTAGGGACAGTAATAGTAAACATTGCAATGCAACTATAATAAACAAGGTTGTTCCATATTACGTAATAGGTTGAATGAAGAATGGCGAAACATCAAGCACATATATGACATAGTTACAAATAGAAAGCTTAATCTGAACAAGTAATACCAAAATTTGTATCAGGGATTATCATTCTATGAACCCTATCCACGTAAAAGACCATCAAAATCCAATCATCGATGACGACTCCTATGGCCAGGTGTTGAGGGGGTGCCAAACATTGTCACACATAAGTGTGGATCACTTTCATTGACTACAAGACATGACGACTAAATAAACACATGTAACATTGACATGTTTAGAAACCACTTATAGGTGACACTAGAGTACCAACCTGTATCAAACACAACCGATGCAGTGGCAAGGACATGCAGTTCCGGTGCTTGGTCCAATTGCCTCTTTCCCATTCTTGTCCTAGAAGTCTCAAAGGGGAACTCAAAGGTGACAAGCTGCTGAACAACATGGCAGATCTCACTCGTAGTACTCTGCCTATGTTGCCGCCAATTGTGATAATGGACCCAACTTGCACTGAACCAAGGCCACATATGTTTAGTGGTTGAATTGGCTGGATTGCTAGAGGGACTAAAAGCAAATGACATGGCACTGGCATTCTGAAGATCAGCCATGAACCTATCTAGATAGCCTACAAACGCCATTAGTTTATCGCCTAAACCTAGCATTGTTTGCGACAACATGTTTAACTTTCTGTTTGCTTCGTTCCACATTACGATGTCCACATCCTCTAAATTTGTATGTGCATTAGAAATGCTATCGACGACAGGTTCAGGTGTTGGGTTTTCATTAGTATTAGTAGATGTCGGAGTGGACATAGGAATAAGATTTGTATGAAACAAGATCTTAGAGTGAAGTACAGATCTTTTAAGTTATCAAAGATCAACATTTGTGAACATCCACTTACCCAAACACGTGAATCATGGAATGAATTGTTCATCATTGCAACAACCTTCAATGCATGCTTGCACATGTTTCCTCGCAAACTCCACAGACATTCATAGATGTAGAAGTGATCCCCAAATTTCCTAACCACATACCAGTTGCATGAGGACTGACTTTTCACCCAGTACCAACCAGGAGTAGTGTCATCTAGAACACAATCAGCATCAGGAATTGCCTTTGACCTCTCCATACTAGTTTGCAAATGAGTCAACCTATAGTTTTTGATAAATCCAAAATGCTGCAATTCTCTCTTATGTTGGTAGAATGGTTCCACTTTATACACAAGTATAAAATACAAATTGTCCATCCTCCTCGAGCATGTCTTTTTATCATCTCTTAGGTGCAGTGACTTCAATTTTCCATGGTATGATTCGATGGCATTATTTGTGTCTTGGTTAGCATGAGCGGAATTCTTGAAGTTTTTCGCCCACATAGCTGGCCAAAAAAAAATTGAAAAAAATATTAAAAATAGGAGTATGATGTCAACTACCGAACCACAACCAAAACAGGTAACAAGTCATAAGCCACCAGTCGAATGTAATGTCCAACTCACTGATACAGCCTTCTCCTTGACACCATGTGCTATAGAAGTACTCTAGAAAATGTGGTTGATCAGTAAATTTGGCAAAGAAATTGTGCAGCTCCTCCATAATTCTCTCTTCACTTTTATGCATTGCCATCATTATTGCCCCTAGATTGTGAAAAATTTCCATTGCTCTTTCCTTCGTTGCATACTTGTACACATTCTTCAACCATGCTTGATGCATGTGGCAAATACAAAGTATGACATGACATTCAAAAACACTCATATTATGAACAAAACATTTAATTGAGCCAGGAGCCTGCTCATTTGAAATAAAACGTAGACCAACATATCATAATGTTTGATTTCATGTAGACAAACATTTCACTCTTGCACTTACTCTATCGCTTGAATCTTTGCACTCGCGTCATCCGTGATAAATGCATTGATCCTCCAATCAGGCCTTTTTTCCTTTCCTCATCTCCATAACTCCATCAACCATACCTGTATATCCTTGATCTTGTTCCTCGATGTCACAACCCATGCAACAAGCACCCCCAATTGTTGCTCATTGAAGATGAGACACAAATACAATTGATACTATTTTAAACAACAAACAGAAAGATCATGACCATCCACAAATCAAATGGACTGCATGAAAACAGGTTAATTTTGAAGATACTTACCCCATATTTGTTTGTTGTGAATGTTGAATCCATTAAGATGATTGAGTCATGCAAGAATCGAACCATCATGTCAAGCATCCAAGCTATTTGTATTCTCATAATGAAAGGTCTGTCGGTACCTTGGGGCTTCTAGAAATTTTTTTTTTTGCCTCATCTTATTTTTTCCATTCTAAGATGCTAGTGGCATTGTGCACATGCTTTCATGACCAAATAGAACAAACCCTCATCGCCATGTTCATAACATCCTTGCGTGTGACGAATGAATCTCTCTTCTTCAACATGTCATGAAAAATGGGATCATCAAGATGTCTATCCATAATAGCGTCAACGCTCACATCCATCAACAACAACTCTTTATATATGCCTTGCATTCATTAGAAAGGTTTGGTGCAAAATGAGAGCACGGCTCATTACTGGTATCATTCACGCCATTACAAGCTTCACCATTCTTGTCTACATGCAACGGTTGTTTCAATATCAAGATGGCCACATCTGGCCTACCATATAACACCTTAACAATGAAGTGGCATGTACAACCTCTTTTTTTCTGATATGGCCAGGCACGCTTCTTATTCGGTGACTTTTTCCTATTGTCTTTTGGTCCATATGAACACCAATACCTTCAAAAACAACTCTCCTATTATCAGCAACTGTCATAATGTCATTAAACATAGAAAAAGAATAAGAAAGAATGTGTCTACAAATCGATTGTACATCTTTGTTGTATGTGTGTTGTGCACAACACTATCGTGCTCAGTGTGCCACTTTCGGAGGAATTGGGTTTCAACACCTTCATGCAACGGTTCCCCTTTGATGAATGCATCCAATCTACCCAGTGGAATTGTTGCACATAGGTCTATCGTTGAATCATTTTCTACACAAATTGGTGTCCACTGAATATCCCTTGAACAAAAATGACACAAACCTTCACCAACATCTTGAACTTCCAATACCATAATGTCCTACCATTTCTGGTGTTTTCCCATTTTGGTCCTGCACATATTGGACAAAGAAAGAGATATCATCAACAGTAAACAACCACAGTGATGATATCTTCAATGTGATAGTGTTTTGAGATAGTGGTTGATGTCAAATGTGTTTGCCATGATATTGGTCACTCGGCACAAATTACTTCACAAAGATACATTACTATTAGACCTTCATCCTACTAGCACATATTTTTACTAAATAGTTTTGTGCTATATAAGGACACTTTTAGTTTCATCATAAGAGCATTTACTGCTGGATTGTATGTATAGGTGATATGATGCAGTATCTTCATGAAAAAGAATCACTTGGGCATATTGAAGGGAATGCTAAGTACTATGACATTCTGGCAATCCTCATCTTGATAATTAGTTTCATTGCAGAAGTACTTTTGGAGGATCAACATAGAGTAGGGTCATGAACATGTTCAAAGATGTCAGTGGTATGTGTTGGAAATATGCCTCTAATTCACTTGACCTTTGTTCATATTGATCAGGTTAACTCTGACTGATGAAACAGTGTGAAGAAAATCTGCGAGATCTATCGGCACAAACTTTGGCGATGGCCTAGACATATCGAAGTAGGTATCGGCTATCAGGAGCGGTCTTGGTCTTCTATACCGATACCCGATGAGTCTTGACTAACATCTGTGTTTGTCACATGTTTTACACTATCAATTTTGCAATTAACAGTTGCGATTGACTAACCTGTCGCTAACACGCTATATGAAAGGTTCATTTTGGAGCTCAGAGTAGCAGGTTTGAAGTCATCTTGATGACCTGACAAAGTTGTCTTCAGTCATCAGGGTAGCATCGAGTATTGGATGGATGAAAGGATAAAAGGCATGTAGGTTAGATCCAGACCCAATGGTTGTTGCTATACCACATGATGGAGATGCATGAACGTTATTCACCGCAGCTTGGTGACAAAGGTGGGGCCTGGAAAAAGAGCAGCTCAGGCAAGTTAACAAGTGAGCAAGTCAGGGATGATCAGACGATTGTAGCTATGCCACATGATGAAGATACTCATTGGTTAACCATCGTGGCTTGGTGACTGATGAGGTGGCAGTAGAGTGGAAGCTTGAGATGATAGTCCAGGTGGATCCGCGAGCGAATCTAAAGATGACATGTGGCATAGATGGATGAAGAGATAAAGGGCGTGCAAGTTAGATGCAGATCCAACAGCTGTTGCTATACTATAGTGGAAAACTGTTCGATGAATATCTAGCTGGACTTGATGACAAAGAAGGGATGAAAGAAGGGATGAGGCCTGAAGGTGGACTTGTTCGTTGTTACGTCGATAGCCGATGAATTCCTGATATGTTAGTGTGACAAGAAGACGGTGTCATCAGGATAACATACACTATCGGCAACGAGGAAAAAATATTATCCCGATACCCGATGGGGTTATCAGTGGAACTCTTACCGATATCTAACAAGGTGATGTATGCATAGCGAGGACATCAGGTTGTTGGGAGGTCCTAATTTATTTTACCCCAATACCTGATGCACCAAATAAAGAAGGTGACTCTATCAAAAAGACTTTCTCTGATAATTTCTAGTCAAGAAAGGAAAAAGACTCATCGGGATAACATACATTATCGAGGAGATGCATATTGAGATATCCCGACACTCGATAACAAAGATGAGCTCGTCACAAGCGAAGTGACTACATTGGGAAATAATACACTGATAGACCAAAGCAGCCCGATAAGGAGAATAAGGTGCAAAAAGACTAGTCAGAATTACCTATGCCGATAGGGGAGACAAAAAGGTAATTGAAGGAACATAAAATTTGGGTGGCGCGAAGTAATTGAAATATCAGGTAGGGTTATGTCGAATAGCTACTGGAATATCTGATATGATGGCCACTATTAAATGCTAGCGATCAGGTGGATTTGATCCACACGAAGAAAAATTGATGAGTTTTGATCATTAAAGACTCCCTCTATTTGTTGCATACACAACATAAAGAAAGAGTTCTCATGACAGAATTATTCATAGTTTCTTCAACCATCAACATTGAAGTTGCAGACAGGAAGCGCGGGTAATTTGAGAATTCAAGCACTTAATCATGGAGGCTTCTAGTTCAAAAGGGAAAAGAAAGGTCATAGAGATTTTAGATACACAGTCCACTAAAGCTAAAAAGACAAAGTCTGTGGAGGGTGTGCAGAAGCGAAAATTGAACCAAGACATGATTGACCAAATGGAGTCGTCAGGTGCTAAGTCAAGGAGATCTAAAACCTATTTGCCGCCCAAGGATCAATTGGAAGATAAGTACAAAGAGGTTGGAGATATCTGGAAAACCATAAGGGGCCATGAATTGTTTTTGTATCACTATTTTAGGCGGAACAAGGATATGCCATTTTCGAACCCTTGGATGACAAATTTGGACAGATTGGTGGTCCCAAATGTTTTTCTGAATCTAAGATTATTGGAATTGCTTACCAGGAAATACAATTAAGAAAAAAGATGCATCCAATTGCCTAATGGGGATCCATTCATCCGGATATGTGCCGGGACCATTCAAGAGGTCTTTGGTATGAGTTATGAGCCCTGCATGCCACTATCTTTTACAAACCTAGAAGGAGAGTATACCCAAATGGACACTGCTCATATAGTGTGGAAGTTAGCGATTCACAAGAAGGAGAAGGGACGACTTACAGAGCAGGATGATCCTCCCTTTGAAATCACTCTGTTCAGACAATACTTGCAGTACATATACTAGGCATGTGGCTAGATCTATAGGGAAGTAGTTCCTAATATTACAAGGATAGGCCCATTGGTGTTGGCTGCACACATTCAAATTCATGAGCCAAGTCCATTTGATTATGCAACTTACTTGGCAGAGAAGTTGCAAGAAGGATTCTTGAATTTGCAAATAAAGCCTAGCCCTACTTTCAAATTTTACTCATTGCTAATGCATATGGTTTTGTTTCATGGGAAGATGTAGGGTTTGTATCTAGAAGAATTAAAGGTGACTTCCAAGAACAAGGAAGGACAGGACCAACTAATCCAATTATGGGTATCCCTGTGGGATTCAAGGTTCGATAAATCAAACTATGTGTTGTTTGAAGAATACTTTGTGAATCCCTTGTACAAATTATCCGGGGTGGAGTGTGATGGGTCTATCTCACTGGAGATAAAGAGATTCTTGAGACCCCATGCTTTTGGAGACACCAGAGTCAAACACAATTGGGGTGACTAGTTTGTATGCCATAATTTCACCTTTTTCAGGGTTTATGGT
Source organism: Cryptomeria japonica (assembly GCF_030272615.1). Lineage (NCBI taxonomy): Eukaryota > Viridiplantae > Streptophyta > Pinopsida > Cupressales > Cupressaceae > Cryptomeria > Cryptomeria japonica. The sequence continues at coordinate 585,216,943 of NC_081413.1, read as the reverse complement.
TTTGAGGGTGTTCCATATATGTTGCCCACATTAGTTCCTGATAGGATTTCCTATTTAGAAATTGTTAGGCAGCTTAGCATGACAAATGCAAAGTATTTAGCTGGTGCACACAAGAAGGTGTTTATGCCTAGCACTTTACATTTCAGAGATTTCACCATTGTCTCTACTAAGGCTTATGAAATGATAGAAAAGAAGCTGGTAGAAGAGTATCATCTATATGGACACCAGGCTCAGAAGAATTATGATCTAGAGGGATACATCCATATCTATAGGAAGAGCCAAAATCTGGTAGAGTATTTGCATATCCCCTTGGAGGCTGAAGATCTATTAAGAAATAAGGAATGAAATGAGACTGTTGCAGTTTTGGAGGAATTGAACCAAAGATTGGAAGAACGGAAGCATAGGCTTCAGGAACTAAGAGAGGAAGGAGATTCTGAGAGTGGGTCTGATGAGAATATAGCTGTATGGACCCTCTTAGCACCTGACTTAGAAGAGGTGCAGAGAGCCATGAGCAAGACATGGTGAGAATGAATGCAAATGCAAATGTAAGAATGGAAGAGAATCCTTCCTTTGTCGCATATGAAGTTTTTGTACACTCTAAAGAGTTCAAATCATTTTTGTATCACTACAAAGGGAAAAAATTGAGGGAGAGCATCCCAAATGTTACCCCACAGAATGAAGCAGAGAGAAATTGAAAGAAGACATTGATGCAGAGGTGGCCATAATGACACCACAGAGAGGGAGACAACTTCTTACTGAGGTGAGTGTCATCTTGTTCCCAGGTTGGGACTTAACTACCTCTTTCATTTTTGATAGCTTGTTGCATTCTGATACAAAGGATGTAAAGTTAGATATATAGGGTGTAAATGATATTTTTATTGGATCAAGGTATGATCCAAATGAAGAGGAAATGTTGCTCTGGGCCCTGTACCCTCCAAATAAGAGACCCAAAATTATAGATGTGGATAAGGCATTTGGGAATATGATGAATCTAAAAGTGGGAGAGGTTAACCCAATTGTCACTGCAAATTTGGGGATTGACATTGCAAAACTGAATAAGGCCCAAATGCAGTGGGTAGTGAAAGAGGGTCAAAAATATAAAAGTTTATATGAAGATTTGTTGAGAGGTCATGGACATGAAGTGCCACAGATAGTAGATACTGATGCTTAGTGGAAAAAGAAGTATGAGGAGTAGATGAAAGAGAACATCAAGTTAAGGAGGCAAATCCGAATTGCCAGGGTAGATGTTGCTTGTTGTCTGTTAACTAATAGGTTTGAGCATTTAGTGGAAATCCTTGGATAATTTTGGGCGAATTGTCAGAAGACCTTGGACAATATGATTTCTCATAAAAGGATCTTGATGGGGCTGAAGGCATTATTCGAGGACAAGAATGCCGATAAGAAAATAGTTGAGAAGATCCAGAGAAGGTTGAACAAACACAAGGCATTTGGCGTAGATATTGACCAAGAATTTACTGACTACAAGGATATTGTTAGGTATGGTATACAAGATATTGTGGATGATGCAGAGCAGTTAAAAGAAAGAGGGATTTGATTACAAAATGCCACAATGTACTCAATGCATCCCTTGATGTTGCCTGGGCAAATATTTTGGACATGAAGGAAACAGGTGATCAGATGGAGAAGATGGTTACCATGGAGATCATTGTCAGAGATACCATGTTCAACACTAGCACTCATAAGGACAACAAGTATTTGGAGCATATTAAAAAATGTAACACATTATTGGATGACCAAAATCGGCTCATGTATATGTAATGAGTCATTTTTGTATCAAAAAGGGAGATAGATAGATAGATAGATATTTTTGGCCACTGGGTGGGTTGCAAGTATTATGTTTTAGAAAAGTATTTTGCAAGTGCAGTTTTTGTATACATTTTTATTGGAGAAGTTAAACATAGAAGATTTCATGTCTTTATCTTCATATCATTGTGTGTAATTTCGTGTTTGATGAAGCCATATGTCCTCTTGATAAATCTTTTTTGATTTGTTGTGATGTGCCATCACATGATGTGGTATTGAATGTAAAGATGGGTTTATATTATTCATACAACACATAATGAAACCTTGACAATGATGATCTTATAATTGTCTCTTGAGTCATTAAGAATGGAATGAAAATTCGACAATAGAAATTCACATACATATCATCACCTTGATTTACTGAATCTATATATGCCTGACATATATAAACTCTCAACCTATGGTAGATCCAGTCATCAAATTCATGCAAATTTACTCATTATCAATGAAAAGGAATTAAGTATACTTAATTTTCCTCCTTGAGGAAAAAACCTAAGACATTCTCATAATTTGCCTTGCAAATCATTTAACTAAACAATCCTAGATCATTTAATGAAAATGATAACAAGCATACAGACACAAAGACAACATAGATTTGGGCTCATAAATGTTTTGATTGTATATTAATATTCTCTCATCAAAGTTTTACATAGACACAAAATGATCCTGCAAAATGCCAAAACAAAAGGCTGTATATATTTTGCCAGAGCTTTCATACAAAATTCTTGCGATCCCCTTCTAGGTAGTCCTGGTATCCACTTATAGAAAATAAGATGCGACAAGCTTTAGCCTTCCCTAGAAAATATTCCTATCCTAACCATAATTCCCCCCAAAAACTTACATCAATTACAAAATATTCTAGCAATAGGAGCGCAACTAATTCTGAAAAATTATTCCTCTATAGATCAGGTTGCTTGTGAACTGCCACATGCCAGGGCGTCAGTGGGACCTTCCTCTGCCTCTACTTCTTTCAAAATATATTTAGTTTCCCATATTTTGAATGTATCATCATCAGGCCACAAGAATGTAATGATTTTTTTCTTCAGTTTGTTCCAACTCTTCCATGATTTTGTCAACTGTTTAACTTCCTTCTCCAAAAAGCCAAAATGTGATTTTATTTTCTCATTTTCCTCAATAGTTTGATTAAATAAATAAGTATCATCCATGTTTATAATGTTATTAATTCTCTGACATAATTTATGACCCAGCTCCTCAATCCATACTTCTTTATCTTTTATCTTGTTGGCGCTCAAAAACCCTACAGGAAACAATTCAATTTTTTCACTTGCATACTCCTTTTAGTACAAGTTTGCCCTCCTTTCAATGTTAACTCCTTCTGCCGCAAACCTAGACAACTCATTTGCTAATTCACAAGTAGGTCTGATTATGACATGAGCACCTTCTTCTCCCTGGGACAAAGAATATATAGTCTTCAAATCCACCTCTCTGGCGGTCCATTTATCAAAAATTGGCTCCAAAGTAGCCTTTTCTTTTTTGAAAGAATGTAAAAGACTCATTACCCTTCCCATATGTATATGCACAATTGCTGGCCCAATAATATCGGCAAACTTCAAAACAATACCCCTGATCTTTTCCTCATACTTATTTGCAAAAATTGTTTGAGCTTGCCTTAATCTCTCAATCTCATCCTGAATGTTCTCAGCTGATTGGAAACTAGGAGTCATGGGAGAAGGAGGGAATTCAATAATTGGGCTGGAAGGAGGGGGATTATTAGGAGAATAAGCATTCATCAGTTTGGAAGACTCACCCCTTTGATGTTGTCCTTCCAATTTACTCTTCAACTCTGCAATAGTGCCATCTTTAGAAGCTAGCTCAAGCTTTGCTTGATTATAAGCCTTTAGGACCATCTCTAATTTTGCATGGAGATCAGCTTTCTCCTTGGCCTCTTTTTTAGCCACTGCCATGCCGAATTTAGCAGACTCTAAGGTCATGCTAGCAACTTCTACTACCCCTGTGTCTCTGACTCTTTTCACAATCATGCCCCCTGAGTAATCAGATTATGAGAAATCTCTCCTTCTTTTATTTTCCTCTCTTTTAAGTGACCATATTACAAGGGCTGCATGGTTAGTACTATAATTCATTCCCTCTAAAGGCATGGTCTCATTCTTTACTGCATCAAAAATTATTGCATTGGCTATATCCCATTCTGGGAGAATTAGCTTTCCAGCATCTACAATCATTTTTCTCCCTTCCTCAGGGATAATTGCTTCAAACTCTCTCACCATTTCTTGCTTTATTTCTACTTCAACAATAGATGTATCCTTATGGGGTTTTTCAACTTTCCCCTTTTCACACCTTTCTTTAAACTGCCCTATATGCCTTCGCCAATAAAATTGCAGAAAGGCTCCTGTCTTTACAAAACTGTTATCAGCCAAAAATTCATCACTGGCACCTCCAAATTTGTCAATAGTAAGGTCCATTTTGGCACCTGCTGGCTCTTCTGGCATCCCTTCTTGCAATTCTCCATATGTACATGCAATCTCCCCTAAGCTTCCTAGTTGCAGTAATTGCTCAACAACTTCCTACTCATCACCTATAAATAATGGGGATTAAGAAGGATAATATAGGGATTCACTTGATTGTGCCTCTTTTTCCAACCTCTACCTTTTTGGGGAAGCTTGTGACTGAAGGGCATCCTCCATTGGCCTCTTTCCCTTTGATGTAGAAGGTTCATCCCTCCTAGGCATTACCACATTATATCTTGATTTCTTATACATTACATACTCTCCAAGGGGAATGACTTTGGACAAAATGGGCTTAGTGAAGACAAGCTTGGCTTTCTCAGGGTCTGCCTTCATTAAAGCATCCTTCTTCTTATTTAGAGTGCATTGCATCTTCAAAGTATCCTATCAAATAATTTATCCTCTCCTCAAATGGGTGAAAGCTTATCAAAGAATCATAATTCTTGTCAAAAAATTGGACAAAATCAAGGGTCTTCTTGTATGCCAACCATTTTTCCTTTTTACTTCCTACTCATCCAAATTAAATTCATTTCTTATCAGATCTTTAGGGAGGTGAAATTGATGAATTTTGTGACCACACTTGACTTTCTTCCTAAACATACCATTGAAGAAGTCTTCAGGATCAACAAACCTAGCCACTGTCATTGACAATCTATATGGCTGAAGGAACTTCTCAAAATATAGCCAACCACCTTTGGTGACTACAAATTGATGTGCCATGCTGACTATTGGGGAGATTTTCCCTCTTCCTTTAGTCGCCAGCTCTGCTTCTTGTAGGCCTCCAATTTGGTTCATAATCTCAGCAATACCAATCTTCAAAGGGACTTGGTAGGGGAGCAATTATGGGGTTCCACTAAAACCATAAAATCTGAAAACAGTGGAAATGGGATATAAGAATATGTCACCCCAATTGGACATAATCTTGATGCTCTCTCCAAACTCCTTAGGTCTGATGAATTCAAGGAGAACCTTTGGGATCCTAGGGTTCTCTTTGTTAGGACCTAGAGGCAACTGAGAGGGGGGTGGTGAATCCGTTGTCTATTAATTTCAACTCAAATATAACTTAACCAAACTTAATGCCAGTAGATAGTTTAACAGTTAATAATAGTACCGATAAAGTTTAATGCATGAAACAGAAAGACAAATAATATCCACAACACATAACACGGATATTTGTACATGGAAACCCTGTAAGGGGAAAAACCACGGTGGGAAACCTTACCCACAATCAGATGATACAGTTGCAGATAATATGTGTGTACAAATGGGGTCTACACATGCAGAAAGGCCAATTTCCTAGACCTCACTGCTAAATCACAAAATGGGAGTCACACTGACTACAATTGGATGGTTAAATCCAATGATAATGTACTGCTCAAAATAGCATCTTCATATGCTGGATTTAGTACCGGTTAAGCTCTGATTATCTTCTTCATACCTTCCTTGAATCTTCAAATGATGTCTGCATGTATAGCTCTGATTATATTTGCATATACATTATTTCAATCCTCTACCACACCTTCCTCCTAATCTCACAAATGAGATCTTACATATATACCAAAACCTAAGACCAAATGTGTAGGTCGGCTCACTAAAAATATTACAATTAAATCAATTATAAATGAATCAATATGCGATACATCATGTCGGCTCAATGCATTTACAATAATAACCAATCAATAAAACATCTCCATAACATGTTGTGCTGATCTGGAATAGATAATGCTTGCCGGTCCATAACCTAGACCTATTTGTCAGTAACAACAAATATGGAAACTCGATTAGACCAATAACCAAATCACCAAAACCAAGTGTCCAAACAATGTCATCAACATAACCAAGTAATCTCCAGATGATAACAGATCATCCTTAGTGCTAGTAAATAATATCACCTGTCGGTGAACCAGATACCGGTGACTGTGCATAAGTCACTGAACATGTTGGTGAACATAACCAAATATCTCCAAAAATATAAGTGTTGACATCAATGACAAAACAAATGCAACACATCCATAATACCAACAATCTCCCCCTTTGGCATTTATGGCAACACAAGATGGAAAAACCATCTAAGTGCCAAAGCAGAAATGCCAAAAAATAAAAACCAACAATCTCCGAAAGAGATCATTAGCCAAAAATCAAAATACAGATATAGAGAGTAACAATCTCTCCCCTAATGAATAATCTCTCCCTAAAAGATAATGTGTTTTTCCATAGATATATCTTCCCTTTGACATCAAATGGCAAAGAAATACAAAACCAAATATAATTAGTTCATGGAACTTATTACAAATACCAATTGTTATAACCAAATTTATCCAATCTACTCCCCCTGAGAAGTAGCTCTCCTTCATCAAAGCTGGAAAAGATTTCTCTATCATTGCTATCGATCCGATGCCATGCTCCAACTGTCTAAGTTTCTACCTATGAGGGTATAACTCCAAGCTACTCTCTTAGATATTCAAAAGTTTCCTTAGGAAAAGGCTTAGTAAAGATATCTGCAATCTTCTCTTTAGTATTCACATAAACCAATTTCAATTCTTTTACTTCAACATTCTCTTTCAGAAAATTGAATTTGATAGAAACATGTTTAGTTTTAGAGTGAAATACCAGATTCTTTGATATATCAATTGCTGCCATATTATCACAGTAAATGATTATAGGTTCTTTGCATTTTACCTTTATGTCCTTCAACATTTGTTTAATCCATAATACCTATGTACAATTAGTTGTTGCTGCAACATATTCTGATTCTGCTATTGATAGTGATGTACAACTTTGTTTCTTGCTCAACCATGAAATTAGTCTACTACCAAGAAAAAATGCTCTGTCGGTGGTGCTTTTTCTATCATCTACATCTCCTGCCCAATTTGCATTTGTGTATGCACATAAATCAAAATTTTCATCTTTAGGATACCATAAACCAAGATTTGTTGTGCCTTGTAGGTACCCGAAAATCCTTTTCACTGTTGATTCATGATTTTCCTTAGGATTACTCTGAAATATTGAAACAATACATCCTAATATCAAGTCTTGTTTGTGTCAAATATAGTAAACCTCCAATCATATATTTATATCTTGTTGGATTAATAGGTGTCGATTCATCATTGAATGATAGTTTATCAGTTGTAGTCATAGGAGTACTTACCGGTTTAGAGTTTTCCATGCCAAATTTCTTAAGTAATTCCTTCAAGTAGTTTGATTGATTTATGAATATACCTTTATCATTCTGTGAAATTTGCAATCCTAAAAAGAATTTTATCTCCACAATCATAGAAATTTCAAATTCTTCCAGCATCTTATTAGAAAAGTCTTTACACAATCCTTCTTCTCCTCCAAAAATGATATCATCAACAAAAAATTCAATAACCAAGATGTCATCATTAGTCACTTTGTAGTATATGTTGTTGTCAACATTACCTTTAGTGTAACCAATCTTCAAAAGATATTTGTCCAATCTAGCATACCAAGTGGTAGGAGCTTGCTTCAATCCATATAAAGATTTCCTTAACCTGCAAACCATATCTTTGTCATCTGTTAAAGAAAATCCATCAGGTTGTTCAATGTAAACTTTCTCTTCAAGATCACCATTCAGAAATGCACATTCAATATCCATTTGATATACCTTATAGTTCTTATGTGTTGCAAAAGCTAAGAATAATTTGACTGCCTCAATTCTAGCTACTGGTGCAAAGGTTTCATTGTAATCAATTCCTTCCCTTACACACCAATCTTGCTTTGTTTCTGATTACCTTACCATCTTCATTAAGTTTATTTCTGAATACCCATTTAGTTCCAATTACATTTTTTTTTAGGCTGGGGAACCAATGTCCATGTGTTATTCTTTTCAATTTGTTCTTATTCATCTTCCATAGCCTTAATCCAATGTTTATATTCACATGCCTCATTAATAGTTGCTAGTTCAATTTGAGAAATTAGACACACCTCTTCATTTGCCAATCTTCCTCTAGTCATAACTCATTGATACTTATTTCCAATTATCTAACTTTCAGAGTGATTCAATCTTACATACCTAGGTGTATTCACTTGCTGTTGTTCTTTAGTCACTGTGTAATTCTTAGATGATGTTGTTATGACTGGATCAACATTCTGTACCGGTGTATTAGGTGTAGGTTCATTTGTGATTATCTCAAATGTTAGTTCAAAGTCCATAGACCTTGAATTACCTCTAAACTATTCATCAATCTTCACATTTGCACTCTCAATGATTTTCTGCAATCCCGTGTTAAAACATATGTGTGCCTTGCTCTTAGATGAAAAACCAAGAAATATTCCTTCATCACTTCTAGGATCAAATTTGCCAATATAATCATCTCTCCTAATATAACATTTGCTTCCAAATATTCTAAAATATTTAAGAGTAGGCGTATTACCAAACCATAGTTCATGAGGGGTCTTACCAGTTTCACCTTTGATGTGAACTCTATTGAATGTATAAACAATTGTATTGACTACTTCTCTCCAATAGACATAAGGTAGGTTTTCTTCTAATATCATGCTTCTAGCTACATCCAAAATAGTTATGTTCTTCCTTTCCACAACTCCATGTTGCTGGGGTGTCCGAGGTCCTGATAATTGTCTTTTGATTCCATTCACTTCACAAAATGTATTAAATTCCTTAGATGTGAATTCACCTCCTTGATCTGATCTCAAACATTTGATTTTCTTACCGGTTTCATTCTCTACCATTACCCTGAATAGTTTGAATTTCCCAAAAGCTTCTGATTTCTCACTGAGAAAAGTAGCCCAACACATTCTAGAATAATCATCAATGATTAGCATAAAATATCTATCCCCTTGTAAACTTCTAGTTCTTGCTGGACCACATAAATTAGTATGAATTAACTCAAGAACATTATTGGATTTTTTTGGAATACTCTTGAAAGTTTCTCTAACTTGCTTTCCAAATTGGCATTCCTTACATACCGGATTGTGAAGTTTAACAATCTTAGGTAAAACCCTTACTACCTTAGCTATATTGATTTTCACAATGCAATCAAAAGTTACATGACAAAGTCTTTTATGCCATAACCAACTTTCATCAATATGTGCAATCAAACATGTTTTCTCATTGTTATTCAAATGAAAGATATTACCTCTAGTTCGATTACCGGTTGCAATTTCCAAACTAGTTCTGTTCATGATTTTGCATTTACCATTCTTGAATTGTAACTGAAATCCCTTTTCAAATAATTAACCAACACTCAAAATATTATGCTTCAAACCTTCAACATAATAAACGTTGTCAGTATTGTGCTTACCATCAAAAGATATAGTGCCTTTTCCTTTGATCAAACAAGCTTTATCATCCCCAAATCTTACTAGACCTCCATTGTATTCTTGAAACGTTAAAAATTTACTTTTATCACCAGTCATATGATGTGAACATCTAGAATCAATGATCCATTCATCCTTTTCTCCAATTTTAACTATGAGGGCCTGCTCTACCGGTTGAATAGTAGGTGTTGGTTGATCTTCTACTATTGCAAAAAAAGCCCATCCATTGTCTACCGGTTCTTCATCAGAATCATCAGTAACTCCTTCATCAACATAGTAACATGATTTGTCTCTATTCTTCTTAAATATGTATCTCTGATATTCAGGGTTAGGCTTATATGTTCTTTTAGCTTCTTCTTTCAATCTTGCATGTCTATCAGGACACCTAGATGCCATATGACCAATTTTATTGCAGTTAAAACATTTAAATGGTGCTTTACCTTCATACTTACTTCCAACTGGACCTTTAGGCATTTTCCTTGCAAATAGTGCTTCAAGTTCTTCATTCTCTCTTCTGATTTATTCAAGTTCTCTAGCATAGAGTGTTTTCCAATCAGATTTTTTAGATGATGATGATGATGTTGCAGATGATGAAGCTTTGAAAGCCAAATCTGTCTTAATTGTAGCAACAGGATCAAATTCCTCAAGTTCAAAAGCTGGAAGTTTTCCAACCAAAGTATCTCTAGATACTGATGTATTAGGCATTATTCTCAATTCATTAATAGAAGTTACTTTCATTTTGTATGCTGGTGGCAATGCTCTTAAAAATTTAGAAACAATTTCATCTTCACTTAAGGATCCTCCACAACATTTTATACCCAAAACAATTTCATTAACTCTTTCCATAAAAGCAGAAATCCTTTCATCTTCTTCCATTTTCAGATTTTCATACCTGACCCAGAAGCATTCCAGTTTTGCAAATTTGATAGTGGTATCACCTTCATTCAATTTTTCCAATTTATCCCAAATAGCTTTAGCAGTAGATCGGTTTGATAATCCCATGATTTTATGATCTGATAATGTGCTCAAAAGTGCTTCTCTTGCTTTGCAATCATTCTCTTGATCTTTAGCCAAGGTTGGTGGATTAGGCTGACTCTGTGTAGGACCAACATAGCCACCCTTTGTAACATCCCATATGTCTTTTCGAATGCAATTTAGATGTGTCTCCATTCTGATCTTCCATATACCATAGTTAGTTCCATCAAGCTTTAGGTTGTCCTCCCTAAAATAGTTAGTTGCCATAGAATCTCCTCAAGCTATTAAACTTATATAAAAAGAGGACTTGGCTCTGATACCAATTGTTAGGACCCGAAGGCAACTGAGAGGGGGGGGGGGTGAATCAGTTGTCTATTAATTTCAACTCAAATATAACTTAACCAAACTTAGTGCATAATACCGATAAACCAAACTTAATGCCAGTAGACAGTTTAACAGTTAATAACAGTATCGGTAAAGTTTAATGCATGAAACATAAATACAAATAACATCCACAACACATAACATAGATATTTGTACGTGGAAACCCTGTAAGGGGAAAAACCACGGTGGGAAACCTTACCCACAATCAGATGATACTACTCCATATAGTATGTGTGTACAAATGGGGTCTGCACATGCAGAAAGGCCAACTGCCTAGAGCTCACTGCTCAATCACAAAATGGGAGTCACACTGACTACAATTGGATGGTTAAATCCAATGATAATGTACTTCTCAAAATAGCATCTTCATATGCTAGATTCAGTACTGGTTAAGCTCTGATTGTCTTCTTCATACCTTCTTTGAATCTTCAAATGATGTCTGTGTGTATAGATATGCTTATATTCACATATACCTTATTACAATCCTCTACCACACCTTCCTCTTAATCTCACAACTGAGATCTTACATATATACCAAAACCTAAGACCAAATGTGTAGGTCGGCTCACTAAGAATATTACAATTAAATCAATTACAAATGAATCAATATGCGATACATCATGTCAGCTCAATGCATTTACAATAATAACCAATGAATAAAATATCTCCATAACGTGTCGTGCTGATCTAAAATAGATAATGCTTGTCAGTCCATAACCTAGACCTATTTGCCGGTAACAACAAATATGCAAACTCTATTAGACCAATAACCAAATCACCAAAACCAAGTGTCCAAACAATTTCATCGACATAACCAAGTAATCTCCAGATGATAACAAATCATCCTCAGTGCCGGTGAACAATATAACCTATCGGTGAACTAGACACCAGTGACTATGCATAAGTCAGTGAACATGCTGGTGAACATAACCAAAGATCTCCAAAAGGATAAGTGTTGACATCAATGACAAAACCAATGCAGCACATCCATAATACCAACACTCTTGACACAAAATAATCCTAAGCTTAGATGCAAAGCATCTATCAAATTTTAGATAGCTAGCATCTTCTCTTTCCCAAGACAAATCTGCACTCCATAACTGAACTAACATGTCTTCACCATCCCTTTCTCTTAGTAGGTCCATATCTTTTCCAAAATATTCCACACCTTTAAACAAGAACATATGCATCAACATGGAATACCAGCCAAAAGGTCTGTCCACTTTAGCACTATTTATCCCAATTAAACCCTCATGAATGACATCTACAAGATAAGGTGTAAAATCATATGCTACTGCTAAGGACGGGTTAAAAATTTGTGCCATCATAAGCATATAATGTGTTGGCATGGCATTCTCTACATCTTCTCCGAAAAATTGACATAGAGACCAATATACACTGTTAGCCCTTAAAGTGAAGAAATTCATAGGGAAAGGCTCCATTGTGCTAGGGCTTACCAATGTTAACCCTCTTATCTTTGCAAAAAATTCCTTCAATGGCCCATTCCTAAGATGATCCTTGTAGGCATCATAGACATTTTTGAGCATTTCAAAATCAATGGGTTCTAAATAACTTGAGGCTTCATTAAGCCAAAATACTCTTCTGAGTTCATCATCAGTGATTTCAATTAGGGGGCCCCCGTTTACATTCCTCATAGTCCTAGTGAAAGGGTCATAAATTTTTGCAATCTGGGTCAACAAATCAATGTCCACGAAAACTCCAAGGACCACTAGTTTCCCAACATCTAATTCCCATATATTATTTATAGGACCAAGTGTATTCTGTTGGCCAAACCCTACCCTGAATATACCTAAATCTATCATGCCTATCTCGGGATCTCTCAGCCAATAGCCCTTGTCGTATAAACCATCACCAATCCACAAGCGGGGAGATTTGGGCACAAGTTCCTTTATCTTGGTTGCACTATTTGTGGATTGAACCAATTATTCAAGAAAGTCATCGCAAATAGCCCTCTCTTGGTAATCTATCTTTCCCTTAAATTCTCTTCATGGTGCCATCTTATCAATCTAAAGCTATCATCACTTCAATTATTATTCAAATAACCCCTTCTAAATTTCCACCACCAAACAATGTCACACAAACAGGTATTGCAAAGCACAGTCGTAGAAAAACTTACTTGTTGCCTGAGAAATCACAAATACCACACACCTAGTCACTGCTAATCTTCTTGACAGCTTTTTGCAATTTGAATTTCAAAACAATGTCTTATGGAGGCACCTTACCAACAATTGAGCATTAATATCATCAATAGGACTGCGCACTTCTAACATTAATTCTTTTAAATTTCAAATTTCGGCTCCAACAAACCAAAAGGACTTCTTCTGATTATTTTTCCCTTCAGTCACTGATCCGCAATGAGTAAAGGTCGAGCATCTTCCTATCGTGGTCTACCAAGAACCGTTAGATCATGCAGATTCAATGCTGCCTTTAATCACTTTAGTCTTCAAAGTGGGCCCATCATTTCATCACTCGCCTGCTCTTTGTCACTGATCTGCGATGGGTAATGGTCAAGCATCTTCCCTTTGCTGTCTAGCGACAGCTATTGATTTCCTCTAGACTTTGTCACATTGGTTAGACCCGCCATTCAGTTTCTAGTCCATGAAGACTAAAGGATGAGCATCTCTTCATAGCAGTCTAACAAGAACCGTTCGATCCTTAAGTGATGGGATTTGCCTAGCTTTCTCACACTTCACCTAGTTGGTGTTGCTCAATTCCACCAACCACTCCAGGTCTATCTTTTCTCAAAGACCTCCAAGTCCTTCTCAATCTCTTCTAGGGCTTTCTCTTTGCCAATCTCAAGGTGTTTGTAACAAGTGTTTGACTAGGAACCCTACCATTTCAAAGTGCTTCCCATATGCTCAATCTTGGTAACTTGACAACAACTTGTCAATTTCACCCGCATATTGTTGTGAGTCATTGCAAATGTGTGGAGGTAGAATTTACCATATAATTAATTCCATTTGGGTCCATTTGTGTTTTGCATTCACTATCTTTCTTACCGATTTCACCATTTTGTCTAGAAATAGGGCTACAAGGAATGAGCCCCTATTAGGCCTCTGAAATCCGGTTTTCAAGGGTTTTTGGTTTTACAGTCCAAAAGACCCTGCAAAGAGTTTTACTTTTCTTCAAGCATTCACCTATCCCCAAGAGATTTTGGTGGTTTTGGTTTCCCAACTTGTCGTACAGTGCCCTAACCCAAAAATGAGGGTTTGCTAGGGTTTCTAGGCCTCTTAACCGACAGTGACTGTTCAAGTTTGTGAAATGGGCATCTACAGGTCTTTTCAAGGCTTGTATTGGAAACTCTATATGGACCTCATGAACCTCTCCAAATGATTTGGCTAAGGTTTTGTGTTCACCTTTGCACTATGCACTCAATTTTCACCATGTCTTCTCTAGTCGGGTTGCTCCTAGACTCGCCTAGAACAAGGTGATAACCATATCAATATTCACTTCCAAAACTCCTCCCTTCATATTTACATTTTACCATGGGTTTCCTTCCATTTACCAACAAGTCATGATGGTAGCGCAGAGGGATTCTATGGGGCAACCATTTTACATGAAATTGCTATTTACAAGCCAAAACTGGCTGATTGGAAACAAAACAATGAAAACAATAGAATGCCCTATCTACAAAGCATGAAATGAAACAAATAGTACTGGAACAAACTAAAGAACTACAATCCAAAACTGGATCAATGGATTCAATTCATTAGCATTCACATTTTATGCAAAATAAGCCAAAAACAGTGATAACAGTTCGAAAATGAGCAGTTTAAGATTGTCAATCATACAAAAATAAACTTCCAACCTTGGTAACCATGCAATAGGAGGTTTAAATATTTTTACCCATGTGTGGAGGCATTCTAGGGAATTGTTCTCTCCCTAACTCCACCACTAATCTCCTTTAGGACAAAAGTTGTCATGACAACTTTTACAACTTTCCACATTTTGCTTTTCCAACCTAAACAACCTATTATAAGTCATTAATCAATACTTTTTAAGAAATCCTAAGACCATTCTAAACCTCTTTAATTATCACACCAAGTTATGCCACTTTTTACCATCAAGAAGGCCATTTCAACTACTCAACTACTACCTATTCACCAAGTGCAAACCTAGGAAGAAAACTAACTCAAGTAAGCCTACACTTGACTCAAATCAAACATCACACACACACCTTGGACCCTCCTAGAGTCCTTATTAGGAACCTGACTTGGCTAAGGTCAGTACAAGCCAAAATTGTGAAAGGACTATGAGCCTAAGTCCTAGGTGCTCCCGCACCATTAAGGTCCTTCGTTACTTAGCCGTCACCACTAAATCGTTACCGCTAGCTATCTCCATTAACTGTATGGATTAACTGTTTGACCAGCCCCCACCAGTAGTGGCTTGTTACTGGGTTGCGATGAATATTCAACACACAACTTCCCATTGTGGTGTCATGACAACTGTTAGATCAAAAGATACTTATTCGGTCTTTAAGAACTCGATGCATACATAAAGGAAAATACTTAGGACTTTAGGAAACTATGAAACATTTCAAATTTAATTAAAACCCGCCCAAACCTAGAACTCAAAATGGCCCCTTTCGATGACATGGTGATCCTTCCACTTAAGTGAAAAAAGCAACAGGCAAATAGAAGTGATTTGGAAATAGTGCGACACAAAGGTTTTTTTTTTTCAGATTTTCAAAGGGATGAAATCCAAAATTTGGAAAATTATGGATACCAAGAAAAGCTTCCAACAACATCCAAAACATTGATAACACCATGGAGGAATAAAAGGAGGGTGTATCGGAATGACCTACACCAAGGTGATATAAATGTGAAAGTAGAACCTAGCTAGGAGGCAAAGTGATCGGTAAGACCTATGCCGACTGAAGGACGGGTGGTGCCAAATAATTGAATTATCAAAAAAGTTATGCCGATTAGCCATTACAAAATCTAATTGAAAAACCCTAAACCCGCCATTATTAAATGTAGAGAACGGGCATATTGTTGTTCACACAAGGCAAATCATAGGAGGATTTGAGTTGAGTAAATGCTTCTAATCTGTCAAATCCATATATGATGATTCGGTACAATGATTTTGCATAACAATTTGAAGCTAACAGAGAGATTGAAGCAATATTAAACTACAAAAAAGGAAAAACTAACAACTATAGATCAATACTTCATGTGATAGAAAACTTGTATTTGACTACATCAATACTTAACAAACATTGTGTTAAAAAATAAGAAGCATTGGTTCTTTACAAATTGTAATGTCCACCATCCATCATCAGTACATGTAGATGAAAATGACATCTTTAAACATAAAAATATTGGCTACAAAATGATCATCAAAGGCGCTCCATGTACCTACAATGGTGAGCCATTTCTAACATAGTGTCAACTGACACTTTTTCCTATTTACCATAACAAGCTGTTTTATAACATAGTGGGTAAGTACCTAAAATATTGCTACTGCTAATTTTACAAAATTATTCCTATTGTTTGCAATAGAGTCATAGAAGTGTAGTTTCAAGTGACATGGGCAAAACAGGAAATTGTAGATAAAAAACAAAACTAATTCCCAATGTATTGGAGTATGACAACCATGTTCTCTCCAATCTCCATTACTTTGATAGCGGCTGGTGCTGAGAGGAAGTTATCATTAGAGTTGAGTAGTCTGCAGAAGATATCCAGATTCCCATTCCTCACCCCTACCCTAAACACCTCCCATGCCTCCTTGATGAAGTTCTTCCTCCTCTCCTGTGCTGCCCTTTTTTGGGAAATTTCCTCATCTTCACTGTTTGACTCCTCCGATTCAGAGGAGATGTAGTTGGTGTGGTTAAAATAGATGCTGAGGGTGTTAACCCAACAATCAGAATCCAACTCTATAATGGCATTTGCCACGACCTATCCATCAGACGGGTAGACAAAGTCATCGATCCTCTGTATGGTCACTTCCTTTGAATTGAATATGTCAACCATAGGGCAAATGACAGCCTCATAAACAAACCCATCACACCAGTGTCTATTAGCACCCATTATACCATTAGCCACCTACCATATAGCATTCCAGAGTACATCGTTTGCTTGAAATAGCTGACTGCATTGGGCCTGAATCGATTCCTCTCTACATAGGCAACTGAGACCAAAATCATGCACCATTGGTTCAGATCAATACTTCTAGGCTTAAGACTGCAATGTGAACCATTCCTTATATAAAGTTCCCGACTTTCTAGAGAAGTCTAGAGACCAAAACAGGCCCGAATTCCAATCAAGGTTCATCCGAACAACATATCTTTACTATTATGAGAACTTGTCAAGTCCATGCTCATACGTACTTTATCTAACCGACTTGATACCAATCTGCCAAAGCGCATGAAAAAACACAGAAGTCTCTAGTTTGTCCTTCCACTAGGGTATGGCCTACCTCTAGCTAAAACGAAGCTCCCATGCTCGATCCACATTCACCGACATAAAGGGTGTTCCTTATACTAAAATAGCTTGTTCCACCAAATGGAAGAGATAGGGAAATTAAGACCATGCTAAGGAGATTCATCATACCAAGTGAGGTGTTAGGAAACTATTTACCAGGGTTTCCAAATACTATTAAATGAGTCTATCTCTAAATTGTTGTTTAAATATTCTAACATTTAATTACAATCATAATGTATAATGTTGAATCTCCAAAGTTCTTGAAATAGGTAAGTTGGACACCCATTGGTGTAGGAGCACCTAGCTTTTAACCATTATATATGCATTTTCCACATTTTGAGGTGATGATCCATATTTTAGATTAGGTGTTTGAATAATGGAATACTCAGAGCTCCACATGTGTGTTTGATAGTCATTTGAAGGATGATTGTCACCTAGATTGTTACTTTTCTCAAATCTGGCCTATGAGCCCTTGTAAGCCTAAAATGACATAAATTTGCATTATGATCTAAAACAACCTGTAAGCCTAATTAGGCATTTATGCATGTCATTTTAATGTTAGGAAGTCATGCTAGGAGGTTCAGTATAAGTAAAAATGCACCAAAGTCAAAAATGCACATTTGAGCAAAAGTTGTCATTGTTGCTGGACAACTTTTTGCAACTTTTTGAGAAACTTTGCAATTTTTTAGCAAATCGGTGGTTAGGAAATCGATGAAGAGTTTATTATGACCAAAATGGCATATAAAATGCTCTGAGAATGATTCTACATAGGTTGGAACATTTGTGAGAAAGTTTGAATAGATTTTGAAGACAATTTCCAGATTTTACCTTGTAATTTTGTCATTTTTGTAGCAGTACTCTATACCAAATGGATTGACCTTGCTACTGTTCTTTCATAGTGGTTTAGTGTATGTTATTTTATTGCTCAAGAAGTGTTTGTAATTTCTTTTGGTGCAGGTTTGAGGTGTGTTTACAAATTTGTATTGCTCTTCACCTGAGCAAAGGTTCACGAGCAGTTTGACTAACACGCGTGTTAGTCGCATGTTTTAAACTGTTAATTTTGTGATAAATGGCTAGGATTGACTAACATGTCACAATCATGTTGTATGAAAGGTTTGTTATGGAGCCAGAATAGTTGGGCTGCGTCTATTCTAGCTCCAAAATGGACCTTTCGTACAACGTGTTAGTGACAGGTTAGTCAATCACAACCGTTTATTGCAAAATCGATGGTGTAAAACGTGCAACTAATACATGTGTTAGTCAATTCACACTGCTACAACAATCTGTCCATGAATTATAAATTTTGGGTTTAATAATTTTGAGAACATTTGATAAAAATCCTTCATGTCTTATTGTCTCTAAGAAAAATCTGTTTGTCTATTACCTTTTTCTCCACTTAGCCGAAAGGGTCTTTATGTCGTTGAAAAGGGGCCATTTGAGTTTTAAGTCTAGGCGGGTTTTGTCTTTTAAGTTGGATCGCTTTAATTTTCCTAAGTATAAGTATGGTTTCCTAATGTATGCATCGGGTTCTTAAAAGTCAAGTAGGTCTTTTTTGATCCAATGACAGTCGTTATACCAAAATGGGAAGTTGCACGTTTAATACCCATCGCGACTCGGTGACAAGTCGTTAGTGGTGGGGTCGCCTAGAGATCCAATGCTGGCAGTTAAGTGATGAAGGGATCTTAAAGTTTGAGCAGTAAAGATTTAATTTGACGATTGTCGCTAGACCGCAATGAAGAGTTGTGAGTCCTTTTACTCTTTGAGGATCAGCGACTGAATGGTGGGCTCAGAAAGTGTGAAGAGGAAAAAGCGCTTTAAACTGTGGTCAGGTCCAAGGAAATTCAACGGTGGTCATGAGACCGCGATGGGAATATGCAAGTCCTTTTGCCCATCATGACTCAGCGACCAACTGGGTCATCGGCGAATGTCATCCCACACTACTCCGATACTCGATGGGCTAGACGGCAAAGACGATATCATCAACATAACTTACTTTGATGAGGCAATACCGAAAGGTAGAAATACTAAGTCATTGGGATAACTCAAATCATCGGTGAGAGGAGTTTTGGGTTATGCCGATACCCGATGTGGGAGACAAAGCCGAGCACAGAAGAGGAAGATAAGGTTAATGGTTTTTTTCCAACATATATATTGAAATCTTCTAATTTCTTATCGAGCCAGAATAGAAACTCAATTGTGCTACAAGAATTTAATCTAATTTGTAGTCATATATATTGAAATGCTTGAGTTTGATGTTATAGAACAATTTCATGCACATACAATTAAAAACACTTGTTTTTTTACCATATATCATGAAATGTTAACAACAATTTCAAAATAGGGAAGATAAGAGTATCAGTTGGTGTCAACAATTTTTATTTTTGTCCGGTAAAGCTATATTTTATATTAATTTTGAAAATGTTTACATTGTAAAAGATAAACCTCCACAACTAGCTGGCTAGACCATCAAAGCCGGTATACATAACGGTTCATACATAACACATTCAAAAACATTTAAAAAATCAAACACAGTCCTTGCTTCAATAAAGGTTGTATGTGCCATCTCGCTACTCTATGTAAACAGTGACCGTGCCCTCTTCCACATCCAACACTTCCATGTTCCTAACTTGGTTCAGTTTTGTCTCCCTATTGGAGCCTTCACCGAACTGCAGCACATGACCCTTCTTAGTTGTTCCTCTTCCACAAGTTCGACCCCGTCGTTTTGTGCGTGTAGGAACTATTCATTGCACAAGTGCTCTATATTCTGACCAAGGTACCCATTTTGCCATCTCCACACCCGCTTCCCAAACATCGACCATCTCAAGGTATTCCAGAATACCATACATTCCAGCCTGTGCTACACTTCTTCTGGCCTCTTTAGTGAATGTCACGCTTCAGAGCAAGAGTGGTCGCAAGGGAGGAGTGAATTCACTCACGTGAATCCACGCTTTGTCCACACTTTGAAAGCCATCCATGTCTCGTACCAAACCTAATAAAGCTTCCATTCCGCCTAGCCATTCCTTCTTCACACACTTGTTCATGATTTCTCTGACTTTAAGAACAGGTCAGAGCTCCAGACACCATGCCATAAATAGAGACACTATGTCCGCATTCGTTCTGTACTTCCATCCATTGTCTACATACTCAAGTCCAAGGATCAACTTCACCGCATAAAGGAATGCAGTGTCTTCATAGATAAACAGGTTCATCAACCTATCATCACTTATTCGTCCCCAAAATGCAACCTGTGTTTTGCTTGTCTCTTAAGAAAAGTTGGCCTCCATATTTGAAATCGAGATACTTGTGATTCCAAAATGGACATGCAAATCTATCAGACTAACAATGATGTCTATAAATTATTTGAATTTTTATCAACCTATGCCTTAATTTTTTAGTGCTTTCTAATAACTAAGCTCATCTACCACATGTTCCATGTTATTCTAGAATCTAATTTTCTGCACAATAGTCTGTGGATGTTTTTGTACACTTACACATATCCATATCATGCTATCCTACGAAGACCTTGGATTCATATGATGCACATAGCTAATAAAAATTTTCTTCGACTAATAAGGCGCGTTATGCGCTTTCACGCATGACCGCTCCAAAATGGTAGTACACAATGACTAACACGCCTATTAGTCACATGTTTTACACCATCGAGTTTGCAATCAATGGGCAGCGATTGACTAACACAACGCTAACATGCTGTACAATAGGTGCTCCCGCTTCAAAGTGGACCTTTCGTACAACGTGTTAGCGACAGGTTAGTCAATCGCAGCCGTTAATTGCAAAATCGACGGTGTAAAACGCTATACTTACCCGTGTGTTAGTAAATCTGTACTTCATTTTCGAACCATAATACACACACGTGCGACTAACACGTGTGTTAGTCAATTCGTATTGACTTTTTGGAGCCAAAATAGACGCGTTCGACCAGAGCTCCAAAACAAACTTTTTTTGTTATTGTAGAATATTTATGTAATAAATAGTAAATTATATTAAAATAAGAAGACCAAAAAACTTGTGTAAAATTATCTACAAATTTATATGGATATTTTTACATATGGATTTGAATCATTTGAAAATAATTTGAATATTAGTGTTTTGCTATATATTTTACGTATATTGTTGTCTTAGAATGAGTGGTATTATATCTACGAGCTTGTCAACCTAATTGGGTATATTTAATTGTTAATCATGGAAGGACTAGCATGCGTGTTAGTCAATCCGTATGGTGGAGTCTGCATGGCCGCGGCTATTGCACGACTAACACGCATGCGGCTATTCTATTAAATCCTTACTGTGGTTTTGGAGCTAGAATAGACGAGTGCACAACTCAAGAAGCATAATGAGAAAAGGCGCCCCCTTATGGATGGAAGAAGTTCCTACTTGATTATGGAAGTAAAAATTACAAATAATGGAAAGTTACACTATTGGGATAAGTAACCCCGATAAAAACACGCAACAAATACTAGTTGTTGATTGGTGTATCATATACTGATAACAATGCATCGAAATCCAAGGTCGGACCTATCGGCATCACTCTCGTCGATTAAACTATAAAGTCAATGACAGTTATATCAGAGAAGCATATACCGATAAGGCTCATCGGTATAGTGAACATAAGTGGCAAAAACATAAAATTATCTTGTCGATAACCGATGAGGCTATCGGTAAGACTTATACCGAAAAGCGCAATAGTGAAAATGTCGCCAAATGTGAAGGTTGTAGCGAAAAGAAAGTCCAAATAGCTTCGCCTAGACATGACAGACCAAATAGACATGGGCAACCTAACACCAATTCTAACCCTAATGTGGCGGACGTGTCTATTCTAGCTCCAAAATGGTAGTACAACGAGACTAACACGCGTGTTTGTCGCACATTTTACCACGGCTTTTTGGAGCCAGCAAACACACATCCCGCATGATATCTAACCCTAACACGAATAATTTCCCACTAAAGCAAAACAAGAATAATTTCCCACTAAAGCAAAACAAGAAAATTTTCCCACTACATATAAAGCAAAACAAGAAAATTTTCCCACTGCATATAAAGAAAAATAAAAAACAAAAAACAAAGAATTGAAACCCAGAATATACAAACAGAAAAAAAATGACTTGTCCACATACCTGACAACCTTAAAAATTGAAGCATCCTTCAACAATGCAGGCTACCCTTTAATTATAACTCGTTGCCTCCTTCAAGCCCTTCATTCCCTTCAACAATAGCAGAAGACTTCAACAATGAGGATGCCCAACAATGAGGACACTTGCTTTAATCGCGCATTAGTCCCATTAGTTCTCATTTTTTCCACATGAGGCAGAAAATGGCACGAGGTATCTTGAAACGGAGGTACAGGGACATGTAGTACAGTTTACCTAACATGCATGTTAGTGGCGCATTGTACATCGTCAATTTTTCAATGAACGGCTGCAATTGCATTAGTCCCATTAGTCCTCTTTTTTTCCACATGAGGTAGAAAATGGCACGAGGTATTTTGAAAATGGAGGTATAGGGACGTGTAGTACGGTTTGCCTAACATGCGTGTTAGTGGTACGTTGTACATCGTTGATTTTTCAATGAACGGCTGCGATTGACTAAGGACTAAGCCACCTGTCACTAACATGTACGAGAGGTTTTGTCCATTTTGGAGGGAGCCTGCGCATTTTGGAAGCCTGTGCCCTCTTTTTGCCGCCGTTTTGTTGTCCGAACGTGGTCATCTACAGTTGCTGCCAATTGTTTGTTTTTCATGGCTTTTAATGTGTGTGTTATGCACAACACACCACTGCAAGCCACGGCTTAGGATCCGCCGTCCTCCGGCATGTCCACGTAGTTTCGTGTGGGTCCCTACGTTTTAAACTGGTGAGTCTAAGACAAGTCCACGTCATTTTCTGTGGGTCCGGCGACTGCGCCAAATTGGCATGGTATACATGTCTCGAACATGTATGTTGATGCATGTCGTTGGTATGACAGGTCACTTTTGGAGCCAGAATAGACGCGTCCTTATTTTTGCTCTTAATAGTCATTTCACTGCACAGTTTTTTAGGACATTCAAAGTAAATATACAGAAATTCTAAAAGTTGAGGTTCTAAATACTTTCTTTGAGGAGGAATAAATTGAAAGGATAGCACATTACTTGATCAAATTTCACAGTAGAAAAAACTTGATCAGCAATAATTTTTAGTCGCTCTTAATTTGCTTCTAAATTTAATTGATTGATTCTTTAATGATCTTTGTTTTGTTCTCATATTTAAATCCCATAAACTATCTAATCTCATAGACTTCAATAAATATCTTCATTCAAAAAAGATCATTAATTATTTAGCCATTAAAACATATAGAATTTAATAGAATACCCCAAAACCCTTTCTTTC
This sequence comes from Cryptomeria japonica, assembly GCF_030272615.1. Taxonomy (NCBI): domain Eukaryota; kingdom Viridiplantae; phylum Streptophyta; class Pinopsida; order Cupressales; family Cupressaceae; genus Cryptomeria; species Cryptomeria japonica. Next base: position 585,193,159 of record NC_081413.1, on the reverse strand, counting down.
CCTCCTCACGCACCAAACCCTGCAACTGTAAGGGTGCCCAGGCAACGGAGCAGACCTTACACAACCATAAACACACATTATTGTACACCATTCCTTCATAGTTATGACTGCCATTCTTTTAAAGCCTGTCATTCAATTGCAAGGACAATGCAATTGAATGGAGAAAAATGTTATCATATGATTAACTGCAAACAAACTAAATTTAGAAGCACAATTGTAATAAGTTGCAGTTGCAGAAGTATAATATTTATTTTTCTGTTTTTGAATTAGATCATGTTTCAATTTTTATTCGACGTGTTGGTATAAGAAAATTAACATAAAATCTACACAATCTAAATAATCTAGAATGTGATACTATTTTTTATTATTAACATAGGCTATTATGCACTTTACTATTTACTGCCATTGTAAAGCTCTTCTAAACAGTATAATTATATACATAAATCTTGTAAAAAACATTTTATTCTTTTACAAAATGTATCTCCTATTTTATGATAACTCTTAACTATCTCTATATCGAAAACAATGGAAATTGGGTTGTTTGCACTCTAGAGAAGTTTCCAAAACATGCATCTTCTATTTTATAATAATCTTTAACTATTTATATATGTGAAACAATGAAGATAGGTTTTTTTGTACTCAGAAAAGTTTGCAAATGTGAATTGAAGAATGTGAATCTCATATTTGATAATGACCCTTAATTATTTATATATATATGAAACAATGGAAATAAGATTGTTTGCATTTAATGTGAATTGGAGAATGTGGATCTCATAGCCCTCTAAAAGTTCTCAAATTGAATTCAAGAATGTGGATTGCTGAACTTTTTGATTGTTTTTGGTTCTTAAATGACATTGTTACATCCATATCATTTTGGTCAATGCTGTAATTGTCATATATCTATATTGTTTGGTGAAGTGTGTTTGTGTTCTGCTATATCTCTACCATTCTTGGTCAATTACAATAATATGTGTAACTTATGTTTGTGGTCTGCTATATCTCTACCATCTTGGTTAATTACTCCATTGACTTTTGCATTTCCAGTTGTATTTTACTGGTTTCCCATGCAACATGCTATATTGTAATGTTAGATTTTTATTATTATTGATAAGGTCTTCATTCATTTTGTTTCAATTATTGAATATTGAACAGTAGAAAATTACAGTAACTTACGTTTGTGGTCTGCTATATCTCTATCATCTTGCTCAATTACAGTGACTTATATTTGTGGTCTGTTACTCCATTGGCTTTTGCTTTGCCACTTGTGTTTTACTGGTTTCCTATGCAACGTGCTAAATTGTAATGTCAGATTTCTATTATTATTGATAAGGTCTTCATTCATTTTATTTCAAATATTGAATATTGAACAGTCAAAAATTCAACTTGCAAGCCTAAATCTTATCATAGACGGCTCTCCATTCAAGTCCTATATATCATTAACAGAATCCTCTGGATCCTTGGCCAAAGTATCTAATTAGCTTGGCCAAGAAAAAACTAAATTATATTCGAGAGAGAGTAGAGAAAAGATGAGATCAAGTATTATTCTACTCAGTCTACTGGTGCTAAAAAACGTCCTCTGGATTCTCTGTCAGCCTCTGAAATCAACCATGTTCGTAAACTAGTCCTTAAGTCTAAGCTAGGTCTCCACAAGAACATAAGCTTCCAATATGTGGCACTGGAAGCACCAGAGAAGGAGACTGTGTATGAATGGAAATATGGGTCATCTTCCCTACCTCCTAGAAAAGCTACTGTGATTGCAAGAATCCCAGGAGAAACCCACCAGATTCTTGTAGATATCACATCAAAAGAAGTTGTCTATGATGAAGTCTATCAGGGATTCGGGTACCCCATATTCACATCAGAGGAGCAAGGTAAAGCCTCTCAGTTGCCCATGGAGTATCCTCCATTCATAGAGTCCATAAGAACCAGAGGCCTAGATATGAAATCAGTTGTTTGCAGCACTTTTTCTGTAGGATGGTTTGGGGAAAAGAAGCAAGGCAAGAGAGTCATCAATGTCCTGTGTTTTTATACCAATGGAACTGTTAACATATATGCCAGACCCATTGAAGGTGTTACAGTAGTGGTAGATTTAGATCAGATGAAAATCACTAGGTATATAGATAGGATAAAAGTCCCAATGCCAAAGGCCCAAGGAACAGATTACAGGGAATCAACTCAGAAGCCTCCATTCGGGCCCACAACAAACCCCATTTCAATTGAGCAGCCTGAGGGGCCGAGCTTCAAAGTCCATGGTCATATGGTGGAGTGGGCTAATTGGAAATTCCATGTTGGGTTTGATTTGAAAGCAGGGCCTGTTATTTCTACAGCAGATGTTTATGACCCAGAGAAGAGAAGATTCAGGAGTGTCATGTACAGGGCTTTTATTTCAGAGCTGTTTGTTCCTTACATGGATCCTTCTGAGGAATGGTACTATAAAACTTATTTTGATAATGGGGAATTTGGTCTCGGGCTAAGCTCAGTTTCTTTGCAGCCATTGAATGATTGTCCAAGACATGCACATTACATGGATGCAATCTACGCAGGAGCTAATGGAAAACCAGTTGTGAAGGAGAATGTTTTCTGCATATTTGAAAGATATGCTGGAGATGTTTCATGGAGGCATACAGAAACAGGGATTCCAGACTTAGTGGTAAGTTTTCTATATATTGATAATTTTATTCAGTTTATTAGTAGTTTCTTACGTGCTTGCCTTTCTATTATGCTTGTAAACATAGCTTAGACAATAACCTATCTAATCTATCCCCGCATATCAAAATTTCACACATGTTACAATAAATGAGCTCAACTTTGTATTAGGGTTACTCTCACCATCATACATTGAGAAACAGGGTGCCATGAAGCTCATAGGTATTTTAGATTATTAGATGTTATTGGTACTTTGACATGTTCTAGTTTTCAATTAATTAACATAGAATAAGCTAATTAAAATAAAAATTAATTCTTTAAAATCAATTAAAAATTCCTTTTTTTTTCAAGAGTTTGATTGAGATCATTTTTGTTTGAAAATAAGAACTTTTTATTGATCTACATGTTCCTTAAAATCTAGTTCATAGACTATTGTTTTGATATTTTTATATTACAATGAAAATCACAATTTCAATGTAGGTATTATCCAATAAATGATCCATATATAGATCAAATCATTTCATTTCTTATGATCATGTGTCTCCATTTGTTTTAATAAACTTCCAACTTGATAGTATATAGTGTTCCCATTTATTTTAACAAACAACTCAATTGTCTATAGTTTTCTTTTTTTTAATATTGTTGGTTGATTTATAGGTAACAGAAGTAAGACCAGAAGTAACATTAGTGGTGAGAATGGTTGCCACAGTGGGAAATTATGATTACATTCTTGACTGGGAATTCAAGAAGAATGGAGCGATTCGTGGCAATGTAAGTTACCAACACTAATCCATCCTTATCACTTTAGGAATAACTTGTGTTTCATGTGGGTTTGCAATTATTGGATCAAAGATTAGACTTTTGTGCTGATTTTTTACTAGGATGTCCAAGTGGATAATTTTATTGTCATATAATACAAGTGCATTAAAAATATGTCATTGCTTCACCTTAACTAATAATGCATATATTTTTTTCCCAGTTTGTATTTTAACATAAAAATAAAATATAGGTGGGACTCTCAGGAATCCTCGAGTATAAAGCCACAAGCTACACACACCTTGACCAAATTCAAAAAACAAATGAAGATATATATGGAAATTTACTAGCAGAGAACACAATTGGCACATTCCATGATCATTTTCTCACATTCTATTTGGATATGGATGTGGATGGCATTGAAAATTCATTTGTGAAAGCCATGATAAAGAGGAAGGATGTCACAAATGGTAAATCTCCAAGAAAGAGTTATTGGACAGTTGAAAAAATGGTTGCCAAGACAGAAGATGATGCTAAAATCCAATTTGATTTGAAAAAACCAGCAGATCTACTAGTTATCAATCCCAACAAAAAGAGTAAAGTTGGTCAAGATATCGCATACAGATTGGCTACCGGATCAATTGCAAAAAGTCTTCTATCACTAGATGACTATCCACAAATACGAGCAGCTTTTACGAATAACCAGGTGAAGTAGATTATGACATGAGAAAATTCCACCTAATTTTCTATGGCTATTATTATAAAATATTTGTATTTAATTTATAAAATTGTTCTTTTCAATTATATTTTTAATTTTTATTTTAATGTCTTTTTATTTGTTTAAGTGGGTGATCTCATTTGATCTAACTACTATGTATAGGTGTGGGTTAGTCGATATAATCGTACTGAGCAATGGGCTGGTGGAGATTACATGGATCAAAGTCATGAAGATGACACATTAGCAGTGTGGACAAACAAGTGAGTACCAAATTAATAATAGTGTTATAATATTTTATTCTTATCAAATCAATTAAATAAATTCTAGGATCAATCTATAATATTATTAGATTTGATGTTTTGAAATAGACTACTATTTATCTATTAGTATGAAAATAATTGATTTCAATACTTATGTTATTTTGTAACTTTGAATTCTTTAACACATATGTTTAATGTTGGATGCGATTGTTATTTTTATAGGAATTGAGATATTGAGAACAAGGACATAGTGTTGTGGTATACTATGGGTATCCACCATATTCCATATCAAGAGGATTTTCCAGTGATGCCAACACTATCAGAAGGATTTGAGTTAAAGCCAACAAATTTCTTTGAAAGAAACCCAATTTTAAAATTAGAATCTATGAATGCATCATCATTGCCTAAATGTAAAAAGGCTAGTTAGTGCATGTAGTCCTTAAGATGCATAAATAAGATGGACTTGGGGATGAACCTTTTTCTTGAATAATATCTTTAATAGATGGATTACTATTTATTATATTATTTGAATTCTTAAGAAAATATACAATTAAAAATCAACATTTATAAATTCGATTGGAGTGTTCAAGTGACTACTCTAGAGTATAAAACTAGAAGTATGAAAGTATATAAAAGTGCAATTGTACAACTAATAAATATTCACATACAATGATTGAATGATTATTTGAGGGCTATGTCTTGGCACAAGTCTCAAGATACAACAAACAAAATAATTATGCATATGAAGTTAATCAATTATTATGTGGGAAAAATTATTATATCAAAGTGATTCCTTGAAAATGTACCATTCATAATAGCATTAATAGCATTAATAATTAGACATTGTTGGAAAGAATTATAAGAGAAAATGATGTTGTATGTAAGAGAACTACTTAAAAATAAAAGTAACTATGAATAGAAATGCATCATAATTTTTAAAAGTACTTCATGCAAATACATCATAGAGCTATTAAGATCATCCACTCAAATCAAGAAACTTTAGTTAAATTCAAGATATTACCCATACATCACATGATACAATTGTAACATTCTTGTTTAAATGATTACCCATATCCCTCATATGAAAGACGACCCATGATTAAATTTGGTTCTAATAAAAAGTTTGTTTCATTTGTAACTCCCTTAAATATTGAATTCTTCCTCAAAATAATAATATTTTCATCAAACAATCAAGTAGAATAATTCATATGTTTAATCTATGTATATTAATAGCTAAAAATTAAAGTAAACATGTGTCCTGTACAGGTCACAACAAAGTGTTTACATCATATTGTACTACTATTGAATACATGTAATAGATTGAATAAGAGAAATCTAGAACAATTTCTTTTTCACACATGTTGAGAACATATTAACACAATTTTTAATTGGCTAAGTATATATTTCCTAACAACTATTTTGATAACAACCCTTCTTGATGTCATTATTTATGTCGTAATCGATTATAGCTTAGCTTAAAAAATGTTGGGATTAAGGTGCATCAATCTTAGAGTCCTAATTTGTTTAATTAATTGTTGCATATATTGTTATATCCTATGTTTCTAACTTGCTAATGTCATCTCATCTTTGTGAGACCTTTTGGTCAGGTGCCATCCCACATGGAATGTGAGTGCATGATATGGATTGGACTATTTTCTAAGAATTTTGTGCACACTTTGGAGTTCCTATTTTTTTAGGGAAGTAATGTCATAAGATGCTATGTTGGGACTATGAAAAGTTTCTATTATGACTACGATAGTTATTCGTTTAGTGGAAGATTCATGAGGAGTAAATATTTTAGTAGCTATCATTTATCATGTGTGATGGTGAAAAATGGGATCAGGTGGTTTAGGACCTAACCCCACTTTCCTCCACATATTGGAATACGGAAGATCCTAAGGAAGTGATTCAATTTGACTAATTATTGTGAAAGAGAGTCAAAGAATAATTTTAGGGTTCCTATTCCTTCACTACTATGAAAGGGAACTGAGCTAAATGTGCAATAACGATGAACTAAGCTAGAGAGATGAATGAAAGTGATGATATAAACTGAAATAACAACTAAATACAGAACTAAAACTAAGGTACAAACTATAAAACTAGAAATGAAACTCAAATGTGCACCTCATATCAGAAACTAAGTTGGAATGAGTGGGACCAGAGCACCCTGTTACCAAACTGCATTGTACTTTTGGAAACTGCAAAAACTAAGAGCTTAGAACGCCGAACTGCCAGAAGAAACTTGCAAACTCAAAGGAATAGGGTGTTGGGCACCTTGGTCTCAACAAACTAAGGTTTTTTTCTATCTCTAGGTCTGCACCAGTGAATTCTATCTTCCTAAAAGTTCGCGGCTCCATTGGAATCTTGCAAATGTGCCTGCAAGTTGGAAAATTGTGTATGCGTGGCTATATAGGGTTTTGGCTTAGTAAAACCCCTTGTTTTGATGAAATTTCTACCTCCACAAATAGCCAATAGTATATTGAAATGTGTGTGTGCTAGAATCTTATGTTCTTACGAGATCCTAAATGAGCTAAAATGTAAGAATTAGAGTTCTATCCTAGATTATGAGCATAAAACCCTAAGTGAATGTAAATTGAATGTAAATGCTTAAAATCACAAATACAATAAGGGATCTAAAGCATGAATATAAATTTGAAAAAAATAGTGAAACTCACATAGAGATATGAAAATAACATGAAACCATACCAAACCGTAAGGGAGAGGTACAAGCAAACCAACAGTCGGTGATATCCTATTATTCTTCAATATCTCCAAAGCTTCAATTGATGATGAGAATGGTTGATGAAGACTTCATAGATGCTTGAATTTCTGGTTGAAGACTCCACATAACCTATACTTTTACTTCATAAGAGACTCCTTCAATTTATTGTAAATGGATCCCTAAAATGAGGAAAGGAAAGGCTATATATATGAAACCCTAACTTTGTTTTTGATCATAGGCCGAACTAGAAATGATATAATTTCACAACAAGTCAGATTTAAACATTATAATTTCGCCAAAACATGATCCCGAAATTCAAGGAGAAAAAGTCAGGACCGTGGTGGCATACCCACCACCATGGTATCGTTTCATGTTATTTTCATGTTCTGTTTTAACTAACCATTTACCATTGTGCTATCTTTTCCTTGGTTTATTTTGGCACGCCCAGTGGGATGCATGTCCCTAAATTTAACGTTTTTTACCAAGTTTTTGCAAGTTTTCATTCACAAGTGTCGGAATAGCGCGAGCGAAATGGGTTCAACACGGGCGACAGGGCCTTTGACGAGTGCGCAGATGCTTCAATGCATTTGATTCAAATTAATTTTTTTTTCTAATCCGCCTTTTCTGGAGGTTTGCCAACCAACGCAATCACTGCGGGAACAATGCGTTCACCTGCAACGTTTCTCCATTAACTTTCTTGTCCTTCTTTCTATTCATTCTATTTTTTGTCTTGTAATAAGTCATATAAAAACACATAAAAGGCCAAATAATTTTAAAACAAATAAAATTAGTTAAATCTCTTTATCTAGCCTTTGTTTTTTTAGAAGCCGTGCTTTAGCATGAGCACTTTGGGAATATCCCGCTCATTTTCAAAATTTCAATTTTCAAATTTTTGTTTAACTGCTAACCTGCCTTTTTGTTTGGCATGAGTGCACGTGCTTTAGCGCGACTGCCATCCGACTAGTGCAACCGACTGCAAGTATAATCTATGCTTTTCAGGAATTTTTCTCATTTTATGTATTTTCCAATTTTTTTGGCTTTCTGCCCCCTACAGCGCGTACACAAGCATTTTAGTGCTTGCATAGGCGCTTCAACGCGGGTGTCTGTAGAACAACGCGAGCGTTGTTTCTGTGGAGTTTTGTCTATTGACCAGTTTTTTGAGTTTTGCAGGTCCTATCCGAGTAGCCCAAGACATATTTTGAGACTATGAATCTATTGTTTTGCAGGTTGCCTAAGGAGATACAAACAAACATTATGTCCTTTTAATCATTTTCTTAGGCACTTAAATTTTATTGGGTAAAAAGAGCAATTTTCTTTATGTGTTTGAGGAAAGCGTAGAGGTAGGAGAGTATGCTCTTGTCTATATAGACAATCAGAAATCCAGACCCTTGAAGCTTTTCTTGTTTGTTTGTATTCTTTTACCCTTAGTGGGCTTGCCCTCCCGATTTGGTGAGAGGGGAATGACCCAAGTGAGTACAACTAAAACCCAAGCATTCTAACTCACTAGAATAAATAGGTCTTTTGAGATGAAAATCTCAGAGGACGAAGCTATTTAATTTTATACTCATATAGAGCACTTTGTAGGGCCCCTTGAGGTCTAAATAATGCTTACGTGACTACCATTGTGCTTGGTACTTTGTAAGGCTATAGGCCTTAATCATGCTTGCGCAACTACAAGGGGTAGTCTTCAAATGAAAATCCTTACTAAGAGCCCTAGGAATAGAAGCCACCCGGTTCACCTCCGAAAGGTGGATAATCTTTGTGCAAGGGAGATAGTAACTCCCCTAAGGGACTTGCCATATCGTGCCCCCATTAGCATTTGGATTCGGCTAATACGACGTTGAGAATTCATTGTGTGAGATTCAGCGACCGTATTCTGATTAGCTATTGGGTTTGTACCCGAGTCAGCAAGTAAAGGTTTTCCTCCTCATCCAACTTCCTAGGATAACACATTGTGTGGTCAACGTGTGTTCATTACTTGATATATCTTGCCAAGTCCATCCTTCCTCCAACCAATCAATCCTCCCTCTTTCTAAATTCCATCTTGTCATGATCAAATCCCTAATCCATTTCTATCTATCCAAGCAATTCTCCAATCCCCAATCCACTTTCATCCATCCAAACAATCACCCTTCCTTTACCAACATTTTTGTCCAAATCACTCATCCAACTTTGGGTAGCCTTCCCCTTTCTTCTTTCTATTATCTATCCATTCTTTCTAATCTGGTTATCCAATCCCTCATCAATCAATCATCCAATCCTTTAATACAATCCAATCCAATCCAATCCAATCAAATCAAATCAAGTCCAAATCCAAGGACCAATCCAATCAAACCACGTCCTAATCCAAGGACCAATCCAATCAAATCAAGTCCAATCCAAATCAAATCGAATACAATCAATCCTCAATCCAATCCATCATGATTCGAAGCCAAGTTCTAATCCTCATCTCGATTTAACATCATCTTCATCACCTTTCTCCTTCAAAACATATTCATCCAATTCAAATCTAGTCCTTCATTCTCAACATGGCTACCCAAGATTTCAAAGCTTGGCATGAGAAGATACTCATGGAAGTTCATGAACCACCTCAACTTTCCTACCAAGTCAATCACATAACGTCCCATCTATCTATCTATCTATCATATCCCCATCTCTTTCATCTCAGCACACTATATCCAATCCCAATCTATATCATATCTCTTATGCTTCCTCTACCTTTGACAAGGAAAATCCATCTTATCCCCCATCCATATCTCTAAATTATCCCTCATCCGCATATATACCTTCATCTCCCCTCCCATCCATACCACAATCCCCATCCTTTTACAACACATTTGTTACCTCTACTCCCCATACAAATCCTTTACTCCATAGTCCTCCAAGCCTTAATCCTAATTCCCCAATCCATTATCCCAATCCTCCATCTAATCCTAATCCTCCAAAATTTGTATTATCCATATACTCCAAGTCTATCATCCATAATCTTATCCAAGACATGCTAGCAAAGGAGATAAAATCCCCACCTCAAAACAAAGTTTCCAAATCTCCTCAAGTCCTCCATCCACCTTCGTCACCTCCACCTCAAGACAAATCCCAATCCCCTGCACGTCATGATACCCCCATTCCTCCATCTACTCACATTGAAGATTATGTATCCTCCTCCATCACACAATCCCCACAACTCCAAATATGCCAAAAAATTGTTCCAAAGCATGCTAGCATAGAATCCTATCCTAGGATGCCCAACATTCATGTCAAATTGTTTTAGGCTCAGTTTTTGGGAGATAGATATACAAGACCTCTGAACTATGTCCCTACCCCTCTTTGTTAGACTTAGACATCTTTAAACTAGGGTGCCTTACACTTCAGTCAAACATATTTTGCTCCAATTTTTAGATCCAAGTTCCCCATTGCATCTCCTTTCTAGATCTGGCCTATTGTATATGTTATTTGTTTTATAATTTATTGTTATTGTTGAAAACACTCATTTTGTCATCATTAGTCCTAGATCACATATCAATCTCAATTCCATTGAAACAAAAGGAACATAATCCCAATGTTCGGTTCTCATATCAAGACTATAGTTGAACCTATTCATGTTCCTAATGATACATAGATAGGATTGAACCCATCTCCATCATTTCAAGAAGCATCTAAAGTCATGATCATGAAGAAAAACTATTTAGAACCAACATTTAATGTAACGACATCAAAAATAAAAAGTGATGTATAACAATAAGATATTTAATATATTTTCCAAAATAAAAAACAAAACAAAAGAACTACCTTACATATTGATTTTTCTAAATTTAAAAATTATGTATAAAAGTAAAATAAATGAAAAGGAAATACATTTTCAAGTAAAATAAAGTAAACAATATAGATAAAAACAAAATAGAATATTTTTAAATTAAAAAAAAAAAGAAATATATTCATATTTTGTATAATAAACATATTTAAAATATCTATATTTATTTGTTGTAAGTTGTAAGAAAAAATTAACAAATATTAAAACAAAATTTATTTTAAAATTATCATCAATATTTCGTATTAAATTTGTTTTTATAATAATAATATTAATTTAAAAAATAATAGAGTTAGTGTTTGATTCGATTAACAAAACTTATGTGGTAGACATGAGATAAGGTCATAAAATCTAGTCTCCCCGACCTACATGATACCAAAAAATTGTTCCAACAATAAAAATAAATAAATAAATAAATATAAACTTCAAAAATAATTAATATGACATCTGAACTACCTATAATGATAGGTCCGTTTTTATTAACAAGCCTTTATTTCTATACGTAACATTTTTTTCTCAGCCAAGAAAGGGGGTAATGTTCACGTGATATGGAATATTAATAAAATATCTAAGACAAAGTAATGCGATTTGTCTTTATTTAGTTTAACACTTAAATAGTCAAATATTACTTTTTTCCATTTTATACAATTCTAGTATTTTAGATTACTTAGATGATATTATTATTTGTCATGGGAAGTTATTCAATAATAATTATCTTTTTAATTTCAATTAACATAAAAAATGAATTAATATAATTAAAATTAATTGTATAATTTTGAATTAATGATATTAGTTTTTTAAGGTAGGAGGTTCAATGTCAAATTTCATTTTTCGATTGAGAATAACATTTTTAAACTAGTATGTGTTTTCTTAAAAAAATGTTCATATTTTGTTGTTTTGATGTTTATATGCAACTAAACAATCTTGATGTAGATCAAATAAATTCATTTCTTGCAATCATGAATCACCATTTATTTTAATAAACCTACAACAAAACTATATAATTGTCCTTATCTATTTTAATAATCTTCCCACCTAATCATATGCATTTTACTCTTAGCATTTCAATTTTATCATGTAATAATATTCTTAGTCAATCAAACTCTAAGACTTGGAGTAACACTAGTGGTGATAATGGTTGTAATGTAAGTCAATAATGTAGTTCCATCCTTGTCACTTTAGGAATAACTTATCTTTCATATGGACTTGTAGTATTTGAAAAATAGTATTGCTATTTGGTTAACCTAATTAAATAGTCTTTTGTGATGATTTTTTACTACAATATTCTACAACCAATTTCTAACTTTCCATCTAGATATGGATGTGGATGATACTAGAAATTCAATTATGAAGTCCTTGAGAAAGAGGAAAGACAAAATGGTTGCCAACCAAAAAAAAAAAAGATGCTACAATTAAGTATGATTTTGTCACATCCCACGTGCTTGAAGGCTAGGAATAAAATAAAACAATAAAGCATATTTCAAAGATAGGGAGAAGGATAATTAGGGAGACAACCATTAAATGAAAGGAATGGCCCCTTTTTTGTAGGGGAAGAATGTAGGTCATGTATAATGGTATGCACAAGGGTCATTAGCCCTAGTTCATGAATTCAAAAAAATGTATTCAAGGGCATAGAAAGAAAGGAAGATTTTGACATAGACTATGAGTGATATTGAAGAAAAAAACAAAATGGTGTGAGGAAGAGAGAACATAGTGAAAAATGTGAGGAGAGAGGATAGTATATGCACAAATGAATTTGTTGAAAAGGAAAACTTTTAAGTAAACATAATTCATAGGTGAGAAGTTAAATTTCATAACCGATGCCGACATCCTCCTCACCTATTACTTTTAATCATAAATAGATGAACACATAGACGAGAAAAGGCATTTAAACATTTATCGTAACATTTACATAAAAATTATTTTATTTTAGATATTATTAGAAGAGTTATTTTGTTTTTTTATTAAATGACATTATTAAATAAAAATGTTGACAAAAGATGCCATACATATTGATAATATACCAAATAATCACATGTAAATGTCAAAGTGACGGCATTGAAAAAAATTACAAGCCTCAACTGATATGGTTTACAAGCACAAAGGTAAAATGAGGTCAAAAGGAATAATACCAATAGTGGGTTGTTTAATGCTTAAGAGTTAGCACTGAATGTGGAAAGATCATAAGGATCCTACACACTAGATGGATAGACAACTTTTAGAATCAAGGATCAACAAGGAGGCTACAAAGAGGTGTGATTCTTGAGAAACTAGAGGGCATCAAAGAATCTTTGACTCCCAAATAAACCTCACTTAAACCTCATGTTCATGTGCATCAATGGCTACCTAAAACAAATAAGGCATACATGCCACTATTGGATCATTACAAGTCTAAATATGAGAAACTAGTCTTACAAATAGTACAAAATGAACCATGAATTCATACTCCACCAAGAGTATACACTATTTTCTCACAAGTAACAAATACTCCTAACATAGTTGAATCCAAACACCTCAATGAATATAATTTTTTTGCATAATGTCCATGATGATTGAAAGGAAAATTAAGGTTGCCTTCTAGTATAATAGTCTCCTTGACACATCCCAAAGAAGAGCTTCACCATAATTAGACATACGATAGCCACAACACTTGAACAATCAAAATAAAAGATATGAGAGAGTAGCTTTGAGTGGAAATATGTATGCTTTGCCTGCATCCTAGCACCTTGTAGGACATAGATTCCCCATTAAACCATTTTGAATTTACAACCCTTGGGAGAAAACCTAAGGAAAATGATACAAACCACAATAGATTGAAATAACATTCTTCTTAAATTAGACCCAAGTGAGATCAAATAGATTAGAAGTTATTTTATAATTATAGTTTTTCTAATGTATGATATTGTTAATAAATACTTTGATGTAAATGGTTAACAAATTTAAGATAAATTATAAGAATTGTTACATGGAAAGGCATGTACCAATCACATTCACATTAAGAGGTCATTACACTCATGTACAACTCACAAAATCAAAAAACATGGTTAGTAGAAACTATTATGCACTTTAGCATTCACTCCAATTATTAAACTCCTCTAAACATAATAATTATCTAAATAAACCTTGCAAAAAAGATTTTACTCCTTTACAAAATGTATCTCCCATTTTTAATATCACATCAAAAGAAGTTGTTTATGATGAAGTATATCATGGCTAAAACCATGAAGTTTAGAAAAACAAGTTTTCTTTCCCTGCCAAAACAATTGATAGAGATGGCCTAAAACTATTCCAAGTTCACGTGATATGAAAGCTTACCACTGTCCTAGGTAAAAAATTTACGATAAAGCAATTGTAAAGGTTTAAAGCAATAAAAAATGTCTTTTATTTAAAGAGTATCTAATTTAATACTTAATTAGTCAATATTATTTTTTTTTCCATTTTTTTATGTAAACAAAGCAATAGTCAATGTTTACAAAAATAAAAATTGTCTTTCATTTAAGGAGTATCTAATTTAATATTGTAATAGCATTTACTTTTCACATTTTTTGTGGAAAAGATATAATTTTAGTACTTTATATTACTTAATGTTTTTGATATTTAAAGTAGCCAAAACTAGGGGGCTAACCCAGATACAATCAAGATAACAACAGATACACAACTGTTAGCAGTGAAACAACAAAATCATAGCCTCCTAAACTTTCCTCTATCAAAAACTTTAAACATACTACACATATTAACAAAGTATATAAAAGTCTTAGTTAAAATATGCCACGCAGGGCAAAAGATAGTTAAGTCCAGGATTAACCAGTAACCATAACTATAAGCTGTAAGACCATTAGGGCCATTCAAAAAATAAAAAACCATTCCATAGCAAACAAAGTTACTTCTTTTTGTCATGGCTCCTCTTGGCGAGGAGCTTCCTTTCCCATTCTTTTGTGAGGAATTTGAAGAGGTCTTTGTAGTCCTCATCCTCCTTTCCTTTTCCTTTGAGGTTGCTTTCCTTAAGAGACAAAGAGTGGTCGCAGAGTTGTGCATGACATTTAGGGCAAACCTGGAGACATCATGTAGCTTATTCTCAATGGCATCCGTTCTGCTGGCAATTTCCTGCAAATTCTCGATCATGTCGTCCACTTTCTTCTCCAAATCCGTCAGTTTGCCTTCCGCTTACTCCTTGATGCTGCTCACTTCCTCCACCACCACCATCTTTTCAAACCTGAGAGTAGGGGACAAAGAGTTTTCCTGGGATTGGGGACCAACATCCGGGCTCTATTATACTTAATGTTATTATTATTTGTCAAAGGAAGTTATTCAATAATAATTTTTTATTTTTAATTAACATATAAAATGAGTTAATCAAATCTAAATTAATTTCAAAATTTTAATTAATGATAATAGTTTTTAGGTAGAAGGTTCTATGTCAAATTCCATTTTTTGATTGAAAATAATATTCTTTAATTAGTATGTGTTTTCTAAAATTTTGTTCATATTTTATTATTTTGATATTTATGTGTAGGTAGTAGCCACTAAGCAATCCTTATGTAGATCAAATCAATTCATTTCTTACAATCATGCGTCACCATTTATTTTAATAAACCTCTAACAAAACTATATTATTATTATCTATTTTAAAAATCTCACCACCCAATCATATGCAATTTAGTCTTAACATTCCAATTATATCATGTATTAATATTCTTAGTCAATTAAAACATCAGTCTTATTGTTTTTCTTTTTCTTTCATGGATAAGAAGTGGTGTCATTGTAGAGTTCCATCTATCAACATAATTATTTGACTTGCAAATGGATGCCAAATCTAACTTATTCTTTTAACACATTGAAATCATTATAGTCCATTCCTTATTGTCACTAAATACAAATAAACACATCTATATAAAAAATATCAAGAAGACTTATTTTTATTTACTTAATTCTTATTTTATTTACTTGAGAGTTGTTCTATTTTACTTCAGAACTATTTAAAAGTTGTTTTATTGTATTTAGCTTGTTTAAAAGTTATTTTTATTTTATAATTTTAGTTTTATTAACATGATATTCTTAATAAATATTTTGATGTGTAAATGCCTAACAAATTTAAGATAAATTTTATGAATTGTTACATGGAAAGATGTGTACGAGTCACATTCACATTTTAAGTGGTCATTATACCCATGTTCACAAAATAAAAAAACATGGATAAGATTAGGTAAGTATGAAGTTTTTTTTTATAAGATTAGGTAAGTATGAAGTTTTATAAGAGACGCCAAAATAATGTTTTGTTATTAGCAGCATCAAAACAAGGGTATGATCTTTTACACTAATAGCCCATAGGCAACATTAACAATTAACAACACACTAACAAGCAACATACTTACATCATTATAAAAAAAAAAGCATAGTGTCTTAACAAGATAGTAAAATAATATGGAAAGTCTTAGGAACATAAACCAAAAGGCCTAGAAAGATAAAGCCAACCAACGAGTGGCTATTTGAGCACATGGTTCCAATCATCAGTGAGGAACTTGAATAGTTCCTTGTAGTTCCCTTCATTGTCAACATATTTACCCAGGACATTTTTTCTACATCAAACATAAGGAAGTGGTTGAGTTGTGCATCACCCTTTGCCTGAACTTGGATATGTTGATCATCTTCTTCTCTATCTCCATCACCTTTTTATTTATGGCCTCTAATTCCCTTGTCATGGTCCTACAATTGGCACAATTGTGTGCACTCTCCCCTTGGTGATTGTCTACCTCCTTCAACATGGCCTCTTGAGTTAGGTCTTGGGGTTCATTCTTACCACTGCACTCAGAGATGTCATTGGTTGGTTTGTTCAAACTCTTTGCCTTCCACTTGCCATCCTCTGCTTCATCTTCATCCTTTGTGACATCCTCCTTGTACTGCACTCTCCTCCTCTCATTCCTCCCCATAATCAACCATTTTTTTGCCATCAGTTTTGCTCACCATATGATTGGCCAACCTATTTGAGCATCTATGATTGTCACTTCCACTCTTACTATCATATTCAGTTCCCTCCTCCTCCTCATCACTAACCACCTCTTGAATGGTAATCTTGTGTTTGATTTTGCTAGGAGGAGGATCTTTGGAATTTCCTTTTCTTATCCATGTCAAAGGTGGTAGCCGAGAGTTTATCTTTAGCCACCATACTAAGGGTAGGGTTAGCAAGAGAGCTAGGGTGAGATAGGGTTTTAGTTGCAAAAGGGATTTGTAGGCATTTCTTTTTGTTAGTCCCAAAGAAATCAAGAATGGTAGCCTGAGGGAGCGAGTCAGAGCACAAGGCTTTGGGGGCTTCTATAATTGTTAGTTGTCTAGGAGGGAAAAGGGCCAAATGGAGGTGGTATAGATATAAATTAAGGCCTTGGTGGAGGGGTATAGGTTTCTAGCCTTGATTTTTCGCTAAATAAAAAACATCATGAACCAAATTTCTAGAGATGTTAACAAGAAAAATGGAAGAGAGAGAAAATCATAGTTACAAAAATGATTAAGGAGAGGAAGATGGTAATAGTAATACATTTTGAATCTTCCTTCTAAAGTACAAATCCTCATTAACATTAGACAAACCTCACTCCATGGGTCCATCAATTTGGCACAATCAAATCTTCCATGTAGCCTAATTGGTTCCTCCTCATCCTTGAAGAATTGGGCTAAGATTTCATTTTCTATAACTTGACTTTGTTTCTTCCTTTTTCTCCCTCTAGTGGAGAGGCCTATTTCTTTCCCAATAACTTGCTCACTAATCTCAAATGATACACCTCAAACAGTAACCCTCCTATCATCCAAAGACTTAGCAAACTAGACATATAGGTTTTCGTCATAGCAATTTATGCAATCAATTAATTGGGCCACCCCTCCCTCCCTACAGATATGTCATACTATGGGGTTCCCTTTGAAATCCGCATTAATGCTGAACTCAATTCTTACTGTGTCCCCACCCATAGTGAAAGTTGTTACGGTAACACAAAGAACACAAACCAAAGACTTAGCCCTTTCTTTTTCCAACAGTCTAAACTTATCCTGTAAAACAAAATTTTGAGCCTTGAAATTAATTGTCTTGGTCAAATGCTTGCCAACGGTGATATGATAATTGATAAGCGCTCAAAATAAATGCTATACATGACAATCCTTTGCCTCTAGACCAAGTAAAAGATTATGCTGGAATTTTTTAGCATAGAAAATAACAACACTTAAGACAATCATTAGGAAAGTGTTATTTTTGCTCTTAATAGTCATTTCACTGCACATGTTTTTAGTACATTCAGAGTAAATATATATAAATTCTAAATGTTGAGTTTCTAAATACCTTGTTTGAGGAGGAAAGAATTTTAAGGGTAGAAGATTACCTTGTCAAGTTTCACAATAGAAAAAACTTGATCAACAATAATTAGTGGTCGCTTTTAATTTTCTTCTAAATTTAATTGGTTGATTCTTTAACGATCTTTATTTTGTTCTCATATTTGAATCTCATAAAATGTCTAATCTCATAGACTCCAATAAATATCTTCATTCAAAAAAGACCATTAATTATTTAGCCATTCAAACATATAATATTTAAAATAGAATACCCCAAAACCTTTTCTTTACCTCCTTACACACCAAACCCTACAACTATAAGGGTGCCCAGGCAACGAAGTAGACCAAGTACACAACCATAAACACACATTATTGTACACCATTCCTTCATAGTTATGACTATCATTCTCTTAAAGCTTGTTATTCAATTGAATGGACAATGCAATTGAATGGAGAAAAATGTTATCATATGATTAACTGCAAACAAACTAAATTTAGAAGCATAATTGTAATAAGTTGCAGTTGCAAATTTTTTTTTATTAGGATAAAACATGTTTTGAAGGGGCCCTGAAACCCTTACAATTAGAGAACTACCATCGATTAATGGACTAGACTACCCAACAACAAACAACAAGTTCTAGAAAGGACTTGAAACCTTCTAGACTTATGGGCATCTAGGACCCAAAACTCAAAGACTGCACAAAGCATAAACAACAATACAGAGCAGCCACAACCAATCAAACACGAGCCAAAGTTCAAGAGTGAAACATTACAAAATAGGTTGTCCCAAGCAGAGGGTCTAAGTCAGCAAACAATCAACCTCAACAAACCAAGAAAGAGGGTTACTTCAGACACCCTTAGTGAGCAAGAAGAATTTTCCCAGGCTCCCATAACCTGATATAGAAACTCCGGGCCACAAAAAGCCACAAAGCCTAAACCTAACCAAAAATAAGCATTGACCAAACTAGGCCCTTGAAAAATGCTAGCATCTAGCCAATCCCTAAAAGAAACAAAAAAACATAGGGTTTTTCCAGGCTCCCTCAACCTCGAGAGTGGGTTTTGCAAGGCTCCCACAACTTGTCAAGGCCTAGACAACATCTCTCCCCGAAAGCACAATCTGGGCCATAGGGTTTTAACAAGGCTCCCTTAACCTTAAACTTGAGGAAGAACAACATTGAGAAAATCATACCCTCCATCCTCTCCCTCTCAATAGGAGAATAAGGAAGGAAATCAACATGAAGACCAGACTACTCTCCCAAACAGTCAAGAGACAACACATCATCAGCTTCCCAACAACATTTCCTAGTCTCAACCATAGCATCTGCCTTCACTTCAATAGAAGATAGGTCATCTCCAACACCAAGATATCGCCACCTCTAAAGAAGATAGGGCCACCTCTATAGGAAAAGCCAGAGAAAACTAGAGATGCTGAGGAAAAAAACAAAGAAAAAAGGAGAAGCCAACCCAAGGGCCAATGGGGATAAAAATATTCAAAACTGCCCATAGAAAGGGTGCACCAAACAACACCCAGGGGACCACAACAAAGGGCACCAAAAAAGAAAGATACGGAGGATAACCTATATTAGAGAAACGGTTAATATCCCTCACAAAGCGCATCAGGCCCATAATCCTTAAAAAACAAAGACCTCCTTCCAAAAAATAGGGCCACACAATCGGGTCGACAACATCTCCCCAAATGATGAAAGAAGTAGCAAAAGAAACCCCAAATGTAGCCCGCCCACTTTGCCCACAAACCAAACCAGCTGTATGGAAGAAAATCAAGCCAAATAAGGGTGTCTCCACAAAAGGAGAGCCTCCAAAACAACCCCAGTTGAGGAAAGAACAGTCACCCTGAATACATAAGGGATAGGCAAGAGAGCCCCCACCAATGATGGAAAAAACAGAGAAAAGAAAGGGAAAGGGGAAGACCTTAACACATCCCCCACAACCCTCAACCCCATATGAAACTCCGACAACCCCTTTGCCAACAACATCCTCCTGAGTCCAAGCCCAAGGCGCCCTCATCCAAATGATACAACCGCAGAGCACAACACAACATCCAAGCATAGGCCGAGGGAAACGATCCAACCATCATCGTCATCATCCGCTTCATCATCTCAGCCATCAAAATCTCCTGAAACTCTTGCTCCCGCCTCACCTCCCACAGTTGTAATAAGTTGCAATTGCAAAAGTTTAATACTTATTTGTCTATTTTTGAATTAGATTGTGTTTCAGTTTTTATTTGATGTGCTGATATAAGAAGATTAGCATACAATCTACACAATCTAAATAATCTAGAATGTGATAAGTTGTTATAAAAACTAACATACAATCTACACACAATTGAAGCAATCTAGAACGTGATACCATTTTTTATTATTAACACAGATTATTATGCACTTTACTATTTAATGGCATTGTAAAGCTCCTCTAAACATAATAATTATATACATAAATCTTGTAAAAAACATTTTATTCATTTACAAAATGTATCTCCTATTTTATGATAACTCTTAACTATCTCTATATGGGTAACAATGGAAATACGGTTGTTTGCACTTTAGAGAAGCTCTCAAATGTGAATCGGAAAATGTGGATCTTGTTTTTACTGAGAAAAGTTTGCAAATGTGAATTGAAAAATGTGGATCTCATATTTTATAATGATTCATAATTATTTATATATGTGAAACAATGAAAATTTAATATGAATTGAAGAATGTGGATCTCATATTTTATAATAAACCTTAACTATGTATGTGAAAGAATAAAAATAGGATTGTTTGCCCTCCGAAAGTTCTCAAATGTGAATTCAAGAATGTAGATTGATGGGCTTCTTGATTGTCTTTGGTTATTAAATGATATTGTTACATCATATCATTTTGGTCAATGCTGTAATTGTCATATATCTGCATTGTTTGGTGAAGTGTGTTTGTGGTCTGCTATATCTCTACCATCTTGGTCAATTACAGTAACTTATGTAACTTATGTTTGTGGTCTGCTATATCTCTATCATCTTGTTCAATTACAGTAACAGTAAAAAATTCTCTCTTGCAAGCCTAATTCTTATCATAGAGAGCTCTCCATCCAAGTCCTATATATCATTCTCTGACCAATGACTTAGAGAAGATTGCATCCTAGAACAGAATCCTCTGGATCCTTGGCCAAAGGATCTAATTAGCTTGGCCAAGAGAAAACTAAATTCTATTCCAGAGAGATTAGAGCAAAGATGAGATCCAGTATTGTGCTACTCAGTCTACTGGTTCTTGCATTCATTAGTCACTCTGCCACTGCTAAAAAACATCCTCTGGATCCTCTGTCAGCCTCTGAAATCAACCATGCTCGTAAACTAGTCCTTAAGTCAAAGCTAGGTCTCCACAAGAACATAAGCTTCCAATATGTGGCACTGGAAGCACCAGAGAAGGAGGCTGTGTATGAATGGAAATATGGGTCATCTTCCCTACCTCCTAGAAAAGCTACTGTGATTGCAAGAATCCCAGGAGAAACCCACCAGATTCTTGTAGATATCACATCAAAAGAAGTTGTCTATGATGAAGTCTATCAGGGATTCGGGTACCCCATATTCACATCAGAGGAGCAAGGTAAAGCCTCTCAGTTGCCCATGGAGTATCCTCCATTCATAGAGTCCATAAGAACCAGAGGCCTAGATATGAAATCAGTTGTTTGCAGCACTTTTTCTGTAGGATGGTTTGGGGAAAAGAAGCAAGGCAAGAGAGTCATCAATGTCCTGTGTTTTTATACCAATGGAACTGTTAACATATATGCCAGACCCATTGAAGGTGTTACAGTAGTGGTAGATTTAGATCAGATGAAAATCACTAGGTATATAGATAGGATAAAAGTCCCAATGCCAAAGGCCCAAGGAACAGATTACAGGGAATCAACTCAGAAGCCTCCATTCGGGCCCACAACAAACCCCATTTCAATTGAGCAGCCTGAGGGGCCGAGCTTCAAAGTCCATGGTCATATGGTAGAGTGGGCCAATTGGAAATTCCATGTTGGGTTTGATGTGAAAGCAGGGCCTGTTATTTCTACGGCAGATGTTTATGACCCAGAAAAGGGAAGATTCAGGAGTGTCATGTACAGGGCTTTTATTTCAGAGCTGTTTGTTCCTTACATGGATCCATCTGAGGAATGGTATTACAAAACGTTTTTTGATGCTGGGGAATTTGGTCTGGGGCAAAGCTCAGTTTCTTTGCAGCCATTGAATGATTGTCCAAGACATGCACATTACATGGATGCAATCTACGCAGGAGCTAATGGAAAACCAGTTGTGAAGGAGAATGTTTTCTGCATATTTGAAAGATATGCTGGAGATGTTTCATGGAGGCATACAGAAACAGGGATTCCAGACTTCGTGGTAAGTTTTCTATATATTGATAATTTTATTCAGTTTATTAGTAGTTTCTTACGTGCTTGCCTTTCTATTATGCATGTTTCATAAATTTTTACCTTCTTTTAGTTTACCAATGACAGTAGAAAAATCTCAATGTTTCAAAATAAGATGTTAATCGGATTATTATTTATTATTTATATATTTATTATTATAGAATTAAAAACATTTAGTAATGAAGAGCTATTAGGGTTTGAGTGAAAAGATACAAAACTGCAAGAAAGTTATAATATGTAAAATTATTGAAGTATCATGCTTGCAAAATAGTTAGCAATATAAAATACAAGAAAGATACAAGAAAGATAACTTAGCAAATTAGAAATTATACTTGCAAGAAAGATACAATGTAATATTTAAGATTGTATAAAAGAGTTAGGATTATAATTATATTATATAATATTGATGTAAATATTGGATCTTTGTAGATAATAAAATATATTGGAAATGATAATCTTTAGGTCTATATTAATTTTCATTTGTTTCAAGAATAATCTTTGTCAAATCATCAAGTGTATGGATAGAGACACGGGGCAATGAAAAGAACCATTCTATAACATATTTCTTAAAAGTTTTTTGAAATAGCTTAGACAATAACATATCTAATCTATCCTCGTATATCAAAATTTCACACATGTTACAATGAATGAGCTCAACTTTGTATTAGGGTTACTCTCACCATCATACATTGAGAAATAGGGTGCCATGAAGCTCATAGGTAGTGAATGTGTAACAATCTCATGAGCCAATAGTGTATGCATAACCTCAAACTCATCACTATCTTTCTTTTGTACTTGATTTATTTTATACATCAATGCAACTATAGTAAAGGAAGGAAGGGTAACAAATGAAAGTCAATGACCAATATAGGTATGAGTGTGGGAGGTATGAGGTACGCAAGCGATAATGAGTAAGGAACAAGATATAGAGAAAGTATAGAGGAAGGATTCTTTACTTCTTACTAGTCATCAAGGATTAGTGGTATTTAAAAAAAAAAATGAGGTTATCAAACTACTAGTTTCTAGAGGCAAGTACTTCTAGGTCAACCCCATAGAGAGATTGAATTTATGGTTGTGTTGAAGATTGGCTAGCAACACTGTTCAAATATTGTATATGATGTTCCCTTAATGCACTCATTAAAGGGTTCCTCTAATAAATGTTATTCGAATGCTTTAGGAAGTTGAATGATTCTAGGCGATGCCAAAATAATTAGAGGATGTGTACTAATAGGCAAATGAATATATACCAAAACATAGAAATAAACACAAAATATGTATCAAGCGGGTTCATAGTAAGAATAAAATGGGAGGCGTTGAGATTTTTTTTTTTTTTTGGTCTATTTCATGAGTTATTTAGGTAGGAGTGAGATGGATCTTATGCCCATAGGATTGACATAGCACAAGAGGAAGAGAACAATAGGACTGGGGTGGGGAAAGAGTATGTTGACTTAAAAAGTGTACGAGAATATGCAAAACAAAATAGATAACATATGGTCAAATGTGAGAATGTATATAGGTGGAATTAGGTGAGAATAGAAGAAAGAGTACAACTTTACATCTAAGTCTATTAAAATGAACCCAAAACTAATCAAGAAATGACATGAATATGCAAATTTCATCATCACAATAATTGATTTTAAAAATAACTTCAAATTATTAATTTCAAAACATCATATAGAATTAAAAATTTGACTTAAAAATAATATAAAATCTTAAATTAAATTTTAGATAAGATAATTAAAATAAATAAATAAACTACACATTATTAAAATTATTCACTAATATTAATATTAATAAAATAATTTATTAATAATAAATCTATTAAAAATAGTTAGTTTTATTATGATGTTTTATAGTCATAAAAGTGGTATAAGATATGTTATAGTTTAAATTAAATATTGAGAAATGAAATAACACCTAAGATTGGAGACAATTTAGCACAATTCATAAATGAAAATAAAAATGACATCAAAAATATTATTTTATAATTATATCTAATAAAAAAGTAATATTTTAATATACAATATTTAATATTTATAATCAATCAAAAAATATCGTTTAAGCTTATATTTGTTTTTCTCTTCAATTAATAAATTTATTGATTTAATTGACAAACCCTTCAAATAGAATATTCGAATATTGAATATATTAGCGTGAAAATAGAGACGGACTAAGTTAGAAAAATTAATTTTCTTCCTCTACAAAAACAATTGATAGAGATGGCTACCAATATTTAATTAAAAGTTCAAATTTGATTTGTATAACATCGTTTTGTCAACCAAGAAAGTGATAGGAAGGATGTTCATACGATATTGAAGAAATTATCACCTTTCTAAGTAAAAAAATTAGAATAAAATATATTTTTGATTTAATTTTTGATTTAATTTATGTTATAATGTGTCAAATAATTATCTTATCATTGGTCAAAATTTACTTTTGACTGTTAATCAGGATAATGTTTAAAAATAATCATAAAAATATTTAATCAACATATTTTAAAATATTAAACTGGGTGTATTCATCTCGAGCATCAGATAAGTTTTAGTTTTAAATCTAATAAATTATTTTAGTATTTTAGATTATTAGATGTTATTGGTACTTTGACATGTTCTAGTTTTCAATTAACTAACATAGAATAAGCTAATTAAAATAAAAATTAATTCTATAAAATCAATTAAAAATTCCTTTTATTTTCAAGAGTTTGATTGAGATCATTCTGTTTGAAAATAAGAACTTTTTTATTGATCTACATATTCCTTAAAATCTAGTTCATAGACTGTTGTTTTGATATGTTTATATTACAATTAAAATCACAATTTCAATGTAGGTATTCTCCAATAAATGATCCATATATAGATCAAATCTTTTCATTTCTTATGATCATGTGTCTCCATTTGTTTTAATAAACTTCCAAATTGATAGTATATAGTGTTCCCATTTATTTTAACAAACAACTCAATTGTCTATAGTTTTCTTTTTTTTAAAACATTTTTATCATATCATAGGTACTAATATTGTTGGTTGATTTATAGGTAACAGAAGTAAGACCAGAAGTAACATTAGTGGTGAGAATGGTTGCCACAGTGGGAAATTATGATTACATTCTTGACTGGGAATTCAAGAAAAATGGAGCGATTCGTGGCAATGTAAGTTACCAACACTAATCCATCCTTATCACTTTAGGAATAACTTGTGTTTCATGTGGTTTGCAATTATTGGATCAAAGATTAGACTTTTGTGCTGATTTTTTACTAGGATGTCCGAAGTGGATAATTTTATTGTCATATATTACAAGTGCACTAAAAAGATGTCATTGCTTCACCTTAACTAATAATGCATATATTTTTTTCCCAATTTGTATTTTAACATAAAAATAAAATATAGGTGGGACTCTCAGGAATCCTCGAGTATAAAGCCACAAGCTACACACACCTTGACCAAATTCAAAAAACAAATGAAGATATATATGGAAATTTACTAGCAGAGAACACAATTGGCACATTCCATGATCATTTTCTCACATTCTATTTGGATATGGATGTGGATGGCATTGAAAATTCATTTGTGAAAGCCATGATAAAGAGGAAGGATGTTACAAATGGTCAATCTCCAAGAAAGAGTTATTGGACAGTTGAAAAAATGGTTGCCAAGACAGAAGACGATGCTAAAATCCAATTTGATTTGAAAAAACCAGCAGATCTACTAGTTATCAATCCCAACAAAAAAAGTAAAGTTGGTCAAGATATTGCATACAGATTGGCTCCCGAATCAATTGCAACAAGTCTTCTATCATTAGATGACTATCCACAAATTCGAGCAGCTTTTACCAATAACCAGGTGAAGTAGATTATGACATGAGAAATTTCCACCTAATTTTCTATGACTATTGTTATACAATATTTGTATTTAGTTTATAAAATTGTTCTTTTAAAAAAAAAATTTAATTTTTTTTATGTCTATTTATTTGTTTAAGTGGGTGATCTCATTTGATCTAACTACTATGTATAGGTGTGGGTTAGTCAATATAATCGTACTGAGCAATGGGCTGGTGGAGATTACACGGATCAAAGTCATGGAGATGACACATTAGCAGTGTGGACAAACAAGTGAGTAGCGAATGAATAATAGTGTTATAATATTTCATTCTTATCAAATCAATTAAAGAAATTCTAGGATCAATTTATAATATTATTAGGTTTGATGTTTTGAAATAGACTACTATTTATCTATTAGTATGAAAATAATTGATTTCAATACTTATATTATTTTGTTACTTTGAATTATTTTAACAAAAATATTTAATGTTTGATGTGATTGTTATTTTTATAGGAATCGAGATATTGAGAACAAGGACATAGTGTTGTGGTATACTATGGGTATCCACCATATTCCATATCAAGAGGATTTTCCAGTGATGCCAACACTATCAGAAGGATTTGAGTTAAAGCCAACAAATTTCTTTGAAAGAAACCCAATTTTAAAATTAGAATCTACAAATGCATCATCATTGCCTAAATGTAAAAAGGCTAGTTAGTGCATGCAGTCCTTAAGATGCATAAATAAGATGGATTTGGAGGATGAACCTTTTTCTTGAATAATTTCTTTAATAGATGGATTAATATGCATTATATTATTTGAATTCTAAGAATATATATAATTATCAATTAATGTTTATAAATTCTAATGGAGTGTTCAAGTGACTACTCTAGAGTATAAAATTATAAGTATCAAAGTATATAAAAGTGCAATTGTACAATTAATAAATACTCACATACAATGATTCAATGATTATTTAAGGGCTATGTCCTCGCACAAGTCTCAAGATACAACAAACAAAATAAATATGCATATGAAGTTCATCAATTATTATATAGGAAAATGTATAATTATTATATCAAAGTGATTTCTTGGAGATTTTCTAGGAATTAGAAGTGACCATGTACCTTTCATAAGAGCATTAATAATTAGACATTGTTGGAAAGAATTGTAAGAGAAAATGATGTTGTATGTAAGAGAAATACTTAAAAATAAAAGTAACTACGAATAGAAATATATCATAATTTTAAAAAGTAATTCATGAAAATACTTCATCAAGATATTAAGAATATCCACTCAAATCAAGAAACTTTATTTAAATTCAAGATATCACCCATACATCATAGGATACAATTGTTACATTCTTGTTTAAATGATGACCCATATCTCTCATACGAAAGATGACCCATGATTAAATTTGGCTCTAATAGAAAGTTTGTTTCATTTTTAACTCCCTTAAATATTGACTTCTTCTTCAAAATAATAACACTTTCATCAAACAATCAAGTAGAATAATTCATATGTTTAATCTATGTATATTAATAGTCACAACAAAGTGTTTACATCATATTGTACCACTCTTGAATACATGTAATAGATTGAATAAGAGAAACTGGATACATTCTTTTCTACAAATGTTGAGAACATTTTAATACAATTTTTAATTGGCTAAGTATATATTTCCTAACAACTATTTAGATAACAATCATTCTTGATGTCAATATTGTTGATGATTTATAGCTTCAGTCAGATAAAATTAAATGTTAAATTGGCCTTAAGGCCTTCAACATTTAATTATATATATCATTATGTTATTTATTATTATTATTAAATTGATTAAATGTATATCGATTAACAATAATAATGATAACACCGATTAATATATATATCGGGTTGCATATTATTATATCGGGCTACATATTATTATATCGGGATGCATACGATATATTGGGTGGCAATATAAAAGTCACCGATAGTTATTGGTGTGTTAGCCTACATCTATATTTATTGGTTGTCAAGGCTAACACACCGATAACTATCGGCTGTTAGCATTAAGCCAACACCGATAGACATCGGTTGTAATACTACTCCCACCGATTGGCATTAACGTGAAACATGCATATGTTTAATATAAACAAAGAGCCATGATCAAGTAATGTCTTGATCGGTCATGATCGATCAAGGAATTGCTTGACCGTGCCTCATTTGTTACATATTTATATTGAGTGGCATTTGTGAGATAGGACATAGAAAATAATAAATGCTCCTCTCACCTGCCATACAAAAGAAGATAGCCAGATTTATATTTTAATCAGTAATACATAGAATAAGATAAATTTAATTCTGATCTATAAATTTAACATGGTATCAGAGCCAGGTTTCCTTCTATAAAGCCTAACCACCTGAAGGAAGATCCGATTAAGATCAGATTGATATCTCCTTGAAAGTTTGTATTTTAAAATGATGAATGGAATCAGATTTGAAGACAGACTTGAAGGTGCCTCAAACTATGTTTCATGGAAATTATGAATGATGTTGGTACTAAGGAAGAATGAGTTAAAAAAAAAATAGAGAATCCTTCTAAACCTGATGGAAAAGACGAACAGAGTCAGTGGGAAAAGAACAATATTAAAGCAATGGAGTTATTAGTAGATGGAGTAAAGAGTCATCTACTACCTATCATTACAAGGTTAGATTCTGCATATGACATGTTCAAAGCCTTGAAAGACATGTTTGAGATTAACAACACGAGCAGAATCCTCACACTTAAAAATCAACTTTCTAATATTAAAATGAGTAAAGAAGAAACTATCACTTCATATTTTATGAGGATAATAGAATTAAGGAACCAACTCTCATCAATTGGTCACATTTATGATAATAAGGAGCTAACTATGATAACTCTAAATGGGCTCCCTATCTCATGGGAAAACTTTAGACAAGGAGTTAGTGCTCGATCCAAAGTTCCCAAATTTGTCAGACTAAAAGCTGACTGCATTCAAGAAGAGTGTAACCTAATATCAAGAGGAATCATGAAACCCATTGATGAAGATGTTCAAGTTCTAGTCTCTAGTTTGAAAAGGAAAAAGGACAAAAAGACATATGATAATCGATCATTCAAGAAGCCTAGAGACTCCTCTAAAGTACAATGTTTAATATGTGATGAATATGACCACATTGTAAGAACTTGTCCTCTTGAACTTAAACTACAAGCATCCCTTGCTGAAGTCAGAAATTCAGACGTAGAAAAATATGTTCTCTAGAAGAAACTCAAGATACCTTGTGATTGAGAGGGAGCTTACTAATAAAGATTGAGCACTTCTGAGGTAAAAATTGTAAATATTAATTATTTTATGGGCCCTGTGTAAATCTTAAGGTGATGACTTCCAAATGATTTCCACTTGTATTTTTGAGGTTATTGGAAGGTGACGATCTTACAATAACTCAAGATTGTGGATAGAATCACCGACTGAGGCAATCCACGTAAGAGCTTGTGGATAGAATCACCGACTGAGGCAATCCACACAAGAGCTCATTGATAGAATCGCCGACTGAGGCAATCCATGTAAGAGCTTGTGGATAGAATAACCGACTGAGGCAATCCACACAAGAGCTCATGGATAGAATCGTCGACTGAGGCAATCCACGTGAGAGCTCATGGATAGAATCACTAACTGAGGAAATCCACACAAGAGCTCATGGATAGAATCTCTAACTGAGGCAATCCATGTGAGAGCTTATGGATAGAATCGCCGACTGAGGCAATCCACACAAGAGCTTGTGGATAGAATAATCGACTGAGGCAATCCACATAAGAGCTTATGGATAGAATCGCCGACAGAGGCAATCCACTCAAGAGTTTGTGAATAGAATCGTTGATGGAGGCAATTCACATCTTTAAACTATGGTCCCAAGATAAGCATCATACGATTTATGAATATTGCTCCCAATACCTTTTATCCTCCCTAGCTAAGAGGGAGTGTTGATGATTTATAGCTTCAGTCGGATAAAATTAAATGTTAAATTGGCCTTAAGGCCTTCAACATTTAATTATATATATCATTATGTCATTTATTATTATTATTATTATTAAATTGATTAAATGTATATCGATTAACAATAATAATGATAACATTGATTAATATATATATATCAGGTTGCATATTATTATATCAGGCTGCATATTATTATATCGGGATGCATACGATATATCGGGTGGAAATATAAAAGTCACCGATAGTTATTGGTGTGTTAGTCTACATCGATAGTTATTGGTTGTCAAGGCTAACACACTGATAACTATCGGCTGTTAGCATTAAGCCAACACCGATAGACATCGGTTGTAACACTACTCCCACCGATTGGCATTAACGTGAAACATGCATATGTTTAATATAAACAAAGAACCATGATTAAGTAATGTCTTGATCGGCCATGACCGATCAAGGCATTGCTTGACCATGCCTCATTTGTTACATATTTATATTGAGTGGCATTTGTGAGATAGGACATAGAAAATAATAAATGCTCCTCTCACCTGCTATACAAAAGAAGATAGCCAGATTTATATTTTAATCAGTAATACATAGAACAAGATAAATTTAATTCTGATCTATAAATTTAACATTATATCGTAATCGATTATAGTTTAGCTTAAAAAATGTTGGGATTAAGGTGCCTCAACCTTTGAGTCCTAACATGTTCAATTATTTAATTAATTGTTGCATATATTGTTATATCCTAAGTTTCTAACTTGCTAATGTAATCCATCTTTGTGAGACCTTTTGGTCAGGTGGCATCCCACATGGAATGTGAGTGTAGGATATGGATTGGACTATTTTCTAAGAATTTGGTAGACACTTTGAAGTTCCGATTTTTTAGGGAACTAGTGTCATAAGATGCTATGTTGGGACTATGAAAATTTTTCATTATGACTACGATAGTTATTAGTTTAGTGGAAGATTCATGAGGAGTAAATATTTAGTAGCTATTATTTATTGTGTGTGATGGTGAAAAATGGGATCAGGTGGTTTAGGACCTAACCCCATTTTCCTCAACATATTGGAATATGGAAGATCCTTAGGAAGTGATTCAATTTGACTAATTCTTGTGAAAGAGAGTCAAAGAATAATTTTAGGGTTCCTATTCCTTCACTAATATGAAAGGGAACAAAGCTAAATGTGCAATAATGATGAACTAAGCTAGAGAGATGAATGAAAGTGATGATATAAACTAAAATAACAACTAAATACATAATTGAAACTAAGGCACAAACTACAAAAATAGAAACAAAACTCAAATGTGCACCTGATATCAAAAAAAAAGTTGGAATGCACTGGACCAAGGCGCTACCTATTACCAAATTGCACTGTACTCGTGGAAACTGCAAACTGAGATCTTAGAACACTGAGCTGCCAAAAGAAACTTGCAAACTCAGAGGACTAGGGTATTGGGCACCTTGGTCTTAGCAAACTAAGTTTTTTTTCTAGCTGTGGGTCTACACCAGTGAATTCTATCTTCCCAAATGTGTGCAGCTCCATTGGAATCTTGCAAATGTGCCTGCAAGTTAGAAAATTGTGTATGGGTAGTTATATAGGGTTTTGCCTTAGTCAAACCCCTTGTTTTGATGAAATTTACACCTCCACAAATAGCCAATAGTATATTGAAATGTGTGTTTTCTATAATCTTATGTGCTTTCAAGATCCTAAATTAGCTATAATGTAAGAATTAGAGTTCTATCCTACGTTATGAGCATAAAACCCTAAGTGAATGTAAATTGAATGTAAATGCTTCAAATAACAAATAAAATAAGGGATCTAAAGCATGACCATAAATTTAAAAACAAATATTGTGAAACTCACATAGAGATATGAAAATAACATGAAATCATACCAAACCCTAAGGGAGAGGTACAAGCCAACCAATAGTCGACGATCTCCTATTATTCTTCCATATCTCCAAGGCTTCAATCGATGATGAGAATGGTTGATGAAGACTTGATAGATGCTTGAATTTCTGGTTGAAGACTCCACATAACCTATACTTTCACTTCATAAGAGGCTCCTTCACACCAAGTTGTGGTACCAAAAGGGGGTCTTAAGGTGCCACTTTTTTTTTTTGAAATCAATAAAGTCTGAACTTCAATGACAAATTGAACATAATTACACTCCAAATTTGAAGATGCAACAAGAAAAAGAGTCATAGTGCTTCGATTCTACTTTCTAAACTACTAGTTTATTTTGAAAATGGTGGAGATTAAGGGCTTCAAAAATGGGGGCCACAAAAAGTTGTCCTATTTTTATGCAAAAAACATAACATAGCATTTGTTGTGGCCCCCCTAAAATGTTAACTTGTTTTTTGAATTTTTAAAATTACTTCGGTGATAAATTAGCTAACACCTTGTAGTTTATGCCAGATTTTTCAACTAATCTTTTAATGAGTATATTATTTTTTACTAATTTTCAAAGTGGACACATCCTAAAAAATAGAAATTTGAGCGTGCTCCCTCCTAAAATCATTGAAAAATAATAAAAAATCAAAAAATTTTTTATAATTGTGTAGAATTGAGTCTAGTTTCTAAAAATGTAAGTTTTTTTAGAATCTAATGAACATGTAAAAATCTATACCCAAAATAGTGAATGTTGGTTTTTGACGAAAAATAGACACACTAACAAAATAAATTATAGATGAAAGACTTAACGAAACGAAAATTTGAAATAAATTACATTGTTGGATAGCTAAGAGGGAGATCAAGTTTACCATGGTATTTTCCTGTAACTTCATTGAAACACATGCAAACCTGATGGAGAGCACAACCAAAAATATGTCAAAATTTTTAATGTTTTAATAAAAAAATGTCTCTAGCTAAAATGGTCATCCAAACCTTTTGGTTTGATGCCCAAGGCAAATCCAACCCATAGGTTTGGTGTTTCCCAAAGCGGGCAATTTGTTGCTCACCAAATATGGTGCTCTCCCTATTTGGCATCCACCAAATGTGATCAATGGGTTTTCCCATTTGGCACGTGCCAAATGTGGTCCGTATTCCACATTTGGCGCATGCCAAATAAGGAGAGTGCCAAATGTGTACATAGAAACAATGTCCCATTAGTTATCTCTCTCTCCTTTTATATCTATCTGTACCTATTGTGTCTCTTATCAATCCCTCCTTAGGCTCTAAGTAAATCACCTCTATTTCCCTTCTATATATTTCTCTCTCCCTCTCCAATTTTCACCCTATAGGTACTTGCCCCTCTTTCTTGCTTTGTGAAATCTCCCCCTCACCTATATCTACCTTTACCATCTCTAAGTATCTCAAAAAATCACCATCTACCCCTCCTTCCCTCTTTCTCTTTGTTCCTTTGTCTCTCATTTTATATCTCACTCCCCTCTCTCAATTATGGCCTCTCTCTCCTCGCTTTCCACCTGTTGAGGTATCCACCTCTATCCATCTCACATTGAGCTCTCGAGGTATCCATATTCATCCATGTCCCATTACCCTCCTCTATGAGATAGATATCCCATTACCCACCTTTATCTCCCTTCACTCGTAGTTCCATCTCTCTCTATGAACCAAATCTCTTATTTTCTCTCCCCTTACCTCTTATCTCCCTTCATTATTATATCCCTACTCTTCTTTGTCCCTCCCCTCTTTAGCTCTTACAATTCCCTTATTCCCCTATCCCTTTGTATCTCCCTCTATATCCTTACACCCATCTCATTCCCTCTCCCACTTCTTTCCCTCAATCTCTCCCCCACTTTCTTCATGTTTACCTCTCTATCCCCCCCACCCTCCTTAAACCCCCATCTCACCTCTCTCTCCCCTTTGAGCTTCTCACCTCCCTTCCCCACTATGTACTTTATCCCTAGGTATCTCATTCCATTCATATTTACCTCTCTATCACCCCCACTCTCCTTAAACCCCCATCTCTCCTCTCCCTCCCCTTTAGGCCTCCCACCTCCCTTCCCCTCTATGTCCTTTATCCCCAAGTCTCCCTCTATGGTTGTGGCTATAAAACTATAGGGTATAGAGTTGTTGGTAAATAGATTTGTTGCTTTAAGTAATCTTTTTGAAAACCTTGTTTCACCCTATAATTAGCAACAAAGTATTCACAATAGTTGAAGAATTGTAGAATGATAGCAATTCTTCTCTGTGTTTGAGAGGGGCATCTCCCTCGTATGATGGGGGTATATGAATTTTCTAAGATTTAAATAACAACATGAACAATCAAAACTAATTGAGAAATAAGATATAAACTTATTAATTTTTAAATTCCACACATCCAAGTTAAGATACCAAAACTTGAAATGATAATCTTCTTCACAAATTGATCATGTTTGCCAAACAAAATTTCAAGAGAAACCAGGCCTTTAGGAATGGTATTACCTTTAAGTTGCAAAATTTCAGGTTATTTTTTGTCTTCTTTAGTAGTCTGCTGACTTATCAAAGGTTGATTATCATCAAAAGACAAATTGGAAAAATCTCTACTACCTTCCAAGAACGAGATGATATGTTTGTCATCATCAAAGACTTGCCAATTTTGATTATTATCTGGCACATTGGGTCGATGGATCATCTCTACTACATAAACATCCTTATCAAACTTGAGATGAGGTAGTAATAAAGAACCTGAGATGGCAAGAGAATCCACCTTTGTATTTTGTTCTCTTGGAATGGCTTGTATGGAAAAAGCATCAAAACCTTCAATCTCATCCCATACTTTATTTCAATATGATCTTAGCCTCTTGTTCTTTCTCTAATATCTATTCCTCACTTGGTTAACAATTAATTTAGCATCTTCCATGACCTGCAACTTTTTGATCCCTTTCTCTTTGGCGAAATCCAACCCTAAGAGAAGAGCCTCATACTCTTCAGTATTGTTGGTAGTATCAAATGCAAGTTTGTAAGATTTATGAAACTTTTCTTCTTGAGGAGAAATCAGCACAACTCTCACTCCTAAACCAGAAGATGATGAAATTTTGTCAAATTACATTCTCAAAAGTTCCCAAGATATATCAGGAACTAGGATTTCCAAAACATTCTCTTCTTTTGATGATATCATATAAGTACCTAGACCAGTTTCAACATATAATATCTCCGCCCTTGGGTCATCAGAATTGTTGGTTCCCAAAACTACAGATTTGAAATCAAAAGGACTTACCAATTCTCTAATTGATCCAATCAGCCTTGGCCAACAAACAGGAATGGTTAAAGACCAAATTCCTCTGCACTTTAGGCTCCACTAGACCTAGGTGGGTATACCCCAATCTCCAAAGCATAAAGATATTTCTTTATAGTGAATTTAAATTATTTAATCTAGATGTTTACAGGAATGGCAAACAATTTCTTGCAACTATGCTTTATGTCGTGCTTTTAACTTATTTTAATCCGAAATTCGAGTATAATTGGATGTGAATAAAAGTTACAACAAAATGTTGTTGGAACTAAGAGTAATTATGAAAGGACAAGGCAAGTAAAAACTAGTAATATATTTCTTGAGTGAGGACTTTGTGCACACTTAATCTATTCACAAGAAACCAATAATAGACAAGTGCCTTATCTAATAGTTTACATGCCACTTAATGGACAAATACTTATAATCTTTGGAGAAAGTATGAAGAAACAAACTATCACTATAGTATCTTCAATGTATGCTATGAGAACAATAAAAACAATTATGTTATCTCTATACCAATAGATGATAAATAATCACAACACAGATTATTCAGATTTATCCAAAAGATTTTAAATCATTAACACCATATGACATGAAACGATCTGAAGATGAAAACATCGAGCCTTGTATATTAATTTGTGGGAACAATTGGTGTACAAAAACTGCAAACTCATAGATACTTCATGATTACACTTGTTTGTACAAAATGGATTTTTATTTCTATAGAATTATCTTACATAACACTATAGGTTCCAACAGACAATCTCAAAAGATAATAGTTTTTTTCTACCTGCTTTAGAGCACCAAATGACTCATCATATATACATGACTCAAAAGATGTGAATGAGAGGACACACCCTTTCATTATCACAAAATAAAACTAACAAAAAACTAATTGACTCCCTAATTGCTAAAAACAAAACACATTACAAATGACACAGACTAATTCTTTCCGTCCAGCCGCTGATCACGTTTCTGGATATGTCGAAGATATCCTTTGTCCTTGTATGTGTAGGTATTGAAGATAATATCCCTGACCACAATCTTTGTTGTAACAAATTTTTTGACTTGTTCCCCTGTTTCATTCATGTCCAATGTATCCACATGGGAAATACTAAGGGCTAAACTGAGTAGAGATTTGCACTCAGTAATCCATTGGTGCTTGTCCCTCATGACCCTTGTATTATCGACTATAGTTGGAAATCCATGATTGGCAATCCCTTTACACTCCTCATACTCGATATTTAATTCTGCTATGAATCCTTGATGAGTGTCAATTAGTTTGTTGACCTTACTGATTTTTTTGCTACTTAGTGTCTGATCTTCCAGGAGCATGTTTAACTTGTCAAGGATCCTCTGGTGAGACACTGTGCTATCCATATTATTCTGGTAGATGGTCCAGAATTCCTTCAATATCTTCTGCAGATTTTCAAATCATTTAGTCAATAAGACACATGTTGTGTATGTCCTTATACTCTCCATCCTTTCCTTCAATTTTTTGTTTTCCTTGTGTAGTTATTTGCACTCCTTTTTCAATTTGGGCTCATCCGCTATCTGGGGTACAGGTTATCCCCTACTTCTCAAGAGTTCCTCATATAATGCTTTATACTTTCTTGCCTCTTTCAACAACATATTCATTTGTGCTCTATTTAGTTTTGAAATGTCAACTCCCATATTTGTTGTGACCATGGGATCAACCTCACCGACCTTTAACTTCATCATGTGTCCAAAATCTTTGTCCACATCTATTATTTTCGGCCTTTTATTTGGGGGATGAAGAGCCCATAGAAGCATGGCCTCATCATCTAGATCATACCTTGATCCAATAAAAATATCATCCACGCCTTGGACATCCAATTTGAAATCCATCTTATCTGAATGCATAAACTGTCAAAAATGAAGGACGCACTGAGGTCCCAACCTGGAAAAAGAATTATTCCTGCTTCTGTCAGGAGTTTCCTTCCCATTTGAGGGGTCATCCCTTATAACTCTATATTTATGTCTGCCTTCAATTTTTGAAGCATCTCTGCCTCATTCTTTGGTGTTGTATCCGACATGGCCTTTTTGAACCTCTTTCCTTTTAAGTGATATAGGAAGGACTTAAATTCCTTCAACTTGAACTCATCATTAGTTACAAAAGAGGTATGCTCCTCTAGCCTGACATCTACGTCCGTGTTTAGTCTTGCAATAGTTAGGTCATGTGCTTTAGGCTCCTCTTCTTCCCTTTCAGGCCTCCTAAATCTTGAAATAGCCTTTTTTTCTCCTGACTCACTCTTTTCTTCTTCTTCCTCTCTCATCTCCTATCCCAGTCCAGACATCGCCAATTTCCTTGAAATCATCCTCTAACTGATCACGGATGGGTAGGTGATAGGGAGGACCCTAGATTGTTTGAGTCATCTTGACTCACTCCAAGGCTTTCTTCCTAACCCAACCTGAGAATGCTCATCTCTGTATTACCCTAATCCACTCTAGGTCCTCACTACTACGGTTTGATACTTTGCTCTTTCTGAATTCACTTTCGTAAATCCACCAACTCACTAATCCACCAGATCTCACCAGACACCTTGTAGGGTTTTCTCTACCATGGATTATACCTACAACTTCTCCTAAGTTGTTTTCCTCCTCATGCTTGGATCTTCTCTCCCTTTGATCCCATCTTCCCCTAGTTTGAGGCTAACCGCCTAGACTCCAGTCTACCCTGCAAGTGATTCCTCTTGGTCACTGATACCTAGTCAGGCTATCATCAAACTCGCCTAGGGCCAATCTGCTGAAACGACCAACACCATTCCCTGGTCTAATACATATAGAACTCTACTGTACATGGATGGCTCTTCTTGACAACCTCCAATGGTTGTGTGGATCCCACGATGGATAATTAAGATAGAGCCATGTTATAACTACTTGTCACCAACAGAAAATAAGAAACAAAAAGATAAATTTATCTACAGAGCCGAGCTTGACACGAATTCAAAATTGGAACTCACAAAACATAGAAAACTAACATCTACTCTATCATACTAGCATTTAAATTTTTAAGCCATTATTTACAATTTACAAACACAAATTGAACTCTAAGAAAAGAAACTAGAAAATGATCTTCACATTGCTATTCAAAAGAACTTTGTTCTTGTGGAATCAACACATTCAACAATCCCAATCCAACCTTCTTAAATAATTCCCATTGGGTATTTTATAGCCTCCTAGACATGTCTTGAATCATCCCTAACATACGAGATTCAACACGACACAATTTGGTTTCTGATTGTAACTAACTTTCTATTTCCATTGGGTCATCAGGATAGCAACAAAACATTTGCTTTGATGACCTATGATAGTTTACAACTCGCTTTCTTTTCTATCAGGTCAGCGGAGTAGCATCAAAACAATTATACCGATGTCTAATGATATTTTACACATTGCACACTTCCACATTGGTTTCCATCGGGTCATCGGAGTAACACCAAAACATTCTTGCTGATGGCTAATGGTGAGCTCCCAACAAAATGTTTCCTTATCGGGTTATCAGTGTAGCCCCAAACATGTTATTCTGATGCTCGATGATGCATTCCATATCCTCATTGAGTTATCGGCATAGCTCCCAACTTGTTATGTTGATAGATGATGATGCACTCCACACAATATGCTTTCCCATCGGGTTATTGGGCGGCACAAAAACTAGTCTTGCTGATACTCGATGGCTCCACTCTGAACTCACTCCACTCCCTCCAATCTGCTGGTGACCTCATCAGGTTATTGGGGTAGGTGGAAAACACTCTCTCTGATATCCGATGGCTCCACTTCAACTTGCTGCATACTCATCGGTTATCGGGGTAGGGTAAAACCGGTTGTTCCGATAGCTGATGCTAGCAGTCCATACGCTGGCGGTTTCATCGAGGTAAGTCTTGCCAAAAACATTAAGTTTCGAAAAGAAGACAAAAATGCACTCCAAGCTCCAAACAGACAACCTAATGGACTAGAACCAGTCCTTATGCAAAAATTGCCAAAATTAAAAAGGGTATTTGCTCACCCTTAGGTGCTCCTGCACCAGTAGGTTAACCTTTGATCTCCATGATTTGGCTCCTAGTGAGCTCATTTGATCAATCATATCCTGGTTTAATTTTTGCCTTTGTGCACCCTCTCCACCTTTAGACTTCTTTGAAGCACTTTCAGAAACCTCAACAACCTTTCTCTTTCCTTTTAAACTAGAGCCCTCCATATCTGACTACCTCAAGCTTTGTTGGAATTCAAATTTATGTGGCTCAATTACATTTCCAATCTCCCTGTTTTTCTTTGGTTCACTTGTGCCAACTCTTTATACTAGCTTCTATATATAGACCTTTTACTTGATTGAAATAGTGTTGCGACTCACCTTGTGTAAGCACAGAGCTATCTGTTGCCTGTATTAATAATGGTGGGTGGATTCGTCAAGATCAGATCCTGCAACGGTTAGCCATCATAACTCCTCCTGATAATTTAATTTCTTGGTGCCACCTGTCCTTTTCATCGGCATAAGACTTATCGATCACTTCATTGGGTATCGACATAGTTCACTTTATGTTTCACCGATGGTTATACTTTCCCTAATGGCCTCCCCTTCTATCTAGGCTTTATCTTTATCTTTACATCTCATCGACATATGTTATTCTGATATACCCTACTTCTTTTCCTCCATGGCATCCTACCCATCGGGTATCGACATAACTCTAAATACACTTCCCCAATTTTTTATGTTATCTCGATGAGTCCTCATATTTGATCCGCATCTTGCGTGTTACATCGGATCACCTCATCGGGCATCAGAACAACTCACTTTATGTTTCACAGATAACCCGATAACATCACCTTCACACTTATGTGCCTTTCATTGCTTCGGTCTATCGACATACATTTCCTCGATAAGATCTCCTTGGTCCCACCTATCTTTGTTCTTTCATTGGGTGTCAGTGTAACAAAATGTGTCTTCTCTCGATGAGGCGATGATATCCCGATGACTTGGTCTTTGATCGGTGTAACTTATCCTGATTAGGTCTCCTTCTCTACGCCTGACTTGTCTTTTCTATCGGGTATTGGTGTAACTAAAAATACCTTTCACCGATGGTTTAAGTTATCCTGATGACTTAGTATTTTCTGCTTTTTGGTATTGCCTCATCGGAGTGATTCATGCTGATGACACTGCCTTTGCCACTTAGCCCATTGAGTATCAGAGTAGCATGGGATGACATTCTTCATTGACATCGTTGACCTCTACTTTGTGTTCTCCTTCATTGGTATAAGATGTGCCAAAAATCTCATCAGTTATCGACATAACATTTTTTCGCATGCCCCCGATGTGTCAATGTTATGCCGATAGGTTCTTTCATGGTCTATGCTAGTCGGGGTAACTTACACCAATAGCTTAAATTTGAAAATTTGAATAATCAAGCTCCTCTTCTTATATCATTTGTACTTGCAACCCTCCATGGAAACTTCATACTTGCTAATAAATGACAAAGGCCATCACATAGGCCCAAAGAATTCCTTATAAGGATTGGGAATGCTGTTATGATGCAAATTCCTCATGTAGTTCCTATTAAGTGCCAACCCTTAGCATGCCCTAGCGGTACTTGTCCAATTTTGAAAAATAGGTCACAGTAGGGTTTTCTTGGTACTGCAACATACTTCTTGCACATAAAATCTAGCAATAAATGCTCTTATGATAGAAATGTACATATAAAACATCAAAGAAATAGCATAGAATATTTTATAAAAATATGTGCTAACAGTGGCTCTTTTTGGGGATGTATGTTCTTTTTAGGGACATAGCAAGATCTCAGCTATCTC
Source organism: Cryptomeria japonica (assembly GCF_030272615.1). Taxonomy (NCBI): domain Eukaryota; kingdom Viridiplantae; phylum Streptophyta; class Pinopsida; order Cupressales; family Cupressaceae; genus Cryptomeria; species Cryptomeria japonica. Next base: position 585,151,725 of record NC_081413.1, on the reverse strand, counting down.
TGGAAAGCAGACCAAACCATAAATAGAAATAAACCACAAAGGAAAACTAAACTACTATAGTACAAGAAATACTCCCTTCTCCTTAAGAGAAAAAACATTTGAGGTACTGAGTATGTACTGGAAATTCCTGAATTTCACCATCAACATTCTACAAGAAGTATGAATTTTCCCCTCTCTTTTCCATGATGACATACGGTCCTAGCCAAAGTGCTTCAAAATTTGCATTCTTGACCTTGTCTTGATCCTTTGCATTCCATTTGAGCACCCACCCTCCTTCCTTAAAGGTCCTAATAGAAGCTTTCTTATCATGTAATTCTTTTACCGTCTTCTGCTTCTATATATTTTGTTCCTGAGCCTCTCTTTAATACTCATCCAATTCAACCAACTATATCAACCTGTCTTCCATTAAATCAACATCCTCTAAATATTTTTCTTAGACAAATTTGTATACTGGGAGCAATTTTTTCAGGGGTAATCGTGCCTCTTTACCATAAACAAGCTGATAGGGGGAAAACCCTGTGGATTTCTTGATTGTTACCCTATCTGCCCGTACTACCAAATTTAACTTTGAATCCCATGACCTTTTGTTGTCACCTAACACCCTTTTAATTATTTTTAATAAGTTTTTGTTGCTAGATTCTGCTTGTCCATTCCCTTGGGGGTGATAGGGTGATGAATATGACAATGTAATTCCAGAACTTTCACAAAAGTCAGCAAATTCTCTAGATCTGAAACACATCCCATTATCTACAACAATTTTATGGGGTACCCCAAATCTTGTCAATATATTTTCCAAAAGAAACTTTGTTACCATTGTAGACGTATAAAAATGATGACTTTCCTAAATGAATATTTAATGTTTATTTTATTCTCAATCTCTTAAATCATCCACATTCATCTATTTGATTAAATAAGTTATTCAATTTATTTAATTGAATAAATCACTTTATTTAATTAAATCCCCCTCCTACCCTTTTTAAGTAAATTTACATTTAATTAAATTGTTCACTTCAAATAAATAAATATAATTTATTTAAATCCCCCACTTGCATCTATTTTGTTGAAAAAAAGAAATTTATTTTAATTAAAATCACTCTCCATCCACTTGCATTCTCCTACATCTCTCACTTGCCTTTTTAAACCCCTTCTAAATTCTTCTAATCTCTTCTAAATTAGCCTAACCCATCTATTAAATATTGTCACATCCCTAAACAAAGGGAAGTCACTTCTCAAACCCTTAAAGTCTTCAATAACCATTAAAGGCTTTATGTCCTCAACAACTTAACCATTTAAGGCTCTTACATAACTATTAATGGTTAACTCAACCTTCTTACATGGTTGGAGACTTTTTTCCTAACTCAACCCTCATCTAACCCTAGGGTCTCATCAAGCATTCATTGCTTTGACCATGGTTACCCCTTTAACCCTTGCACAAGAGTTTATCCTTTGGGTAAAAGCTTTATCCAATGGTTAATCTTAGCCTAACCTTAACCCTTATCTCCTAAGGTAACCATGAGGTCTTCTCAAGCATTTAATGCTTCTTGCATCTCCTCTCAAGCAGTCTTATGTTGACAATTGTCACCATTTCATTGGTGAGAATTGTAAACATGGATTGATAAATTTCAATCCTAACCCTTGATAGGATTATCCAATCTTAACCCTTCATTTCCCTATTCTTCCTCTAAATAGATCTCTCATTCCTCCATTTTCATATCTAAGTCTTTAGCATCAAACTTATAGACATTTTACTAAGCATCTAATCTAAATCATTTTAATCAAGCATTTAGCCTCTCTTTGATAATCTTCATAGCATCTTAAATATGCACTTTTATTATCACAAAACAATCATCTGAAACTAGTATAGCATGCTAGGATAGTTTTGTTACTAATCCTTTCATTTTGTTATCATATACCTTCTAGTTTAGTTCATCTTTTGGTAATATCATGCACATTAGGATTGCATTCAAGTTAGATTGATCAAAAATCCCTCATTCTCATGATTGTCATCCCTAAGTTACTTTTCTGAGTGATCTGAGAACAAAGGCATTGGCTTAAGGGGTCTTGTGAGATAGAGAGAAATGGAACATCCCTTGGGAAGTTGAGCTATTCCATACAATTCCATAACTTGCACCAAGAGTCCCATTGGTGTGTGGACTAGTCCTGAATTTGTAATATTCATTTCATTGAACCACTTTTCCTGCATACATTTTTGTCACCAACCGTGGGGCCTAACCCCATTTATCAAATCATTTTTGATGCATGACTAATTTTGCAGGTACGCAAAAAAATTGAATCAGTGTGTGGATAGCGTTTTGTAGTGCATCCGGTCTTTCCTTTGGTGCATCTTTCTAACTGTTTAGCGCGTTGATACCATACCTTAACGCATCCAGAGTTAATTTTAGTGCAAAGCATTTCTACTATTTCCTGTGGGTCTTGGCGCTTTAAAACATTAGTGTAGTGAATTTAGACAACATCGTAGGGCATCTGGACCCTTTGCTAGCGCATAAGTCCCATCCTATAGCACATTTGGTCTATAGATTAATGTGTGACATACACAGAAAGAAAAACAAAATTGTAACAGAGACAGAAAAGTTAGACTTGTAAAATTCCACCTTAAAATTTTTGTTATTCTAACTGGTTTTTGTTGCAGGTAACTAACGTTTGATTGCAGGATCAGGAGTTTTTTTTTCTTACTAAGTTAGGCTTGTGATTAAATTTTTTATTTCTAACTTGGTTAAGTTAGTTATTTAAAAATTTTCTTCATTTCCTAATTAGTAAAATTGAACTCATTTTCTTTCAGAGTACTTAAAAAGAACAACAAACAAAACCTTACTTTGATTTCATAGGAAGAGACAACACTTCATTTTTGGGTTTTAAAAAGAACAAAACAAACCTTTATTTATGCAAAATCTTAAAAAGAACCTCACCATCCTTTGGTGTTTAAAAGGGTCCATTTTATTTCTTGCATAAAGTTAAAGAACCTCATTTTCAAGTTTTAGATAGAGAAAAAGAGGGAAATCTTTCCCCTATCGAATTCATTTTGTTGACCATCTCAAAAATTTGCTATGTTGACCCGGATTTAATTACTTAGCTTAAAAAAATCATTGATTTCAGAGTTAAAAAGAACACCATGCCTTTTTGGAGCAACATCTCCCACTAGAATTAGCAAATAATTGAATTGTGGGATTAAAAAGAATCATTTTGTGCTTTGTCTTGAAAGTGGAAGGTATATGCTCTCCCCTTAACTGGGTGACCAAAAAGCCAATCCACTCTTTCATGCTTTCTTCATTTCAAGCAATTAAATCCTTTAGCAGGCCTGCCCTCCCAAGTTTCTCTTAGAGCGCCATTTAAATGGTCTGTGAGAGGGGAACGACCTAAGTGGGAAATGACTTTATCGTCAAGTGTTCCAACCCACTACAATCAAAAGTGGAGGGTGACGAAAGCCTCTTTCAACGGTTTCGCACAACAATTAGCCTTTCCCCAATATATTTCCGATACGTAAAGCCTTTGTTCTAAAGGTTGGGAAGCCTCTCGAGGGAGTTTATCACTGACGGCCGAACATGAAGCTTGATTATGAACCTTAGAAATAGAAACCTTGAGCTGAGTTAGTATCCAGACATCTTCAATATCATAGTGCAAGGGTGGGGAAGAATCCACCCCTAAGATTACTCACCATATATCTCCCAAGATAGCTACTCAATTGTGAAGCAATTCACTTTAAGTTAATTTCTGGCAAAAGACAAAAAAATGGGCACCCCCTAGGGGTGACACGACTGTTTGAATTGACGGAGTATCAAGACTAGTAGGCTATGATATTGTTGATGACTCTTGAATAAAGAGTCTTCCTGAATTATATTATTTGTATCCAAACCTATGAAAACATTGGGGATTTGAAAACATCCTTGCATAGCATACACTCTTTGTCTAGAATAGACAAAAATGGTTGTCTTTTTCATGTTGTGTTTGCATTTTATACTTTAAAAAATCATCTATCAAAGTTGAGAAAGTGATGAAATTTCTTGAAAAACCCACAAGCAAAGCAAAACAGAGCAGTTTAGAGCGTAGGAGAAACATCCTAGCGCATCTGAAGCAAACTTTAGGGCGTCCAAACTTAAACATAGCACATTCATTCTAAAAAGCAATGCATAACAGTCTGAACATTTGACAACTAAACATTAGTGCTTCTTAAGGACATATTAGCACATTGAAGTATCAACCTAGTGCATTGGGGGCAAAGTGTAGCGCTTTGAGTCTAAACTTTAGCGCATACTCAGGACAAATTAGTGCATAACCATTCCTGAAATAGCAGAAGTCAAAACATTGGTTTAGCGCGTAACATAGGCAGCTTAGCGTGTTGGTGGTTTTAAACAATGTGTCTGAGTCAAACTTTAGCACATCCAGTCTCTGTCTTAGTGCATAGATAAAACTGTGAAAATAGAGAGAAAAAATGAACCTTATTGAAAAATTTAAAAAATCAATTTCAAACACCCTTTTGGATCTTCAGTCAACTTCATTGGGCAAAACTTGAGTGAGAACATTACAAACTATTCCAAACGATCAAACAATCAAACAAGTCATTCTTAGAACAAAAGTTGTCAAAAATCTAAAACTAGCTAAGGATAACACTTTCTCCTATCAAAATCGGGTAACATCATCACACTGATCAAAAGGTCTGCTAATTAAAAGGATTCCATCATCAAAACATACCTAGTTTAAACCTAAGTTGTCAAATCGAGTTTCCATATCGGGAAGGCTCTTATTCCATATCATTTGACGTACTTTGTCGTGAGGGGGCATCTAAACCTTCATTTGATAATAGTAGGATTAAGTTTTTAAACAAAGTATCATAATCCAAACAAATCAAAGGAAACCATTGATCACCTGTGTATGACCACTCATATTTTGAGAAGAAAAAGTCTTCATCACAACACTAAGTTGAAGAAACGACAACCTAGTTCCCAAAAACTTGCTAAATGGAATAGATATCTCTACATCAATTGCCAACTCTTCACATCTCATCGCACATTTCTTCGTCATATGCACTTATATCTTCAAGACAAGTCAAACGAATTTGACAAAGAGCCTTTGAGAAGTAGAGATTTTTGCCAAAAATCAGCATTCAACCAACACTTAAATCGTGGAGGAAAGATCAATCCTGCTTTCTTTCCGGAAATTTGTATCACTTATAACATACCTCGATTTGAACCACCAACTCCCGAGTAACTCGGAGAAGAGGAATTCATCCCCTTTGTCATATAAAGTTTCTACTAGATGCCCGCTATCACTCGCTCTCAAGCAAACAAGCAAAGCAAACCACAACTAGAGTCCAGTATGGATTGAAGATTATCAAATCCTTTTGAGTATCCAAATCTATAAGACACAGAGATTTATGAGGAGTTCCTTTAAGAATGTCAAAAAGTGCCTCATTTCAAAAACTTGTGGAAAAACTCATAGAGGTCGATAAAGAAAAATACTTGCTCATGATAACAAGCAAAGGAGTGAGGATCCCTGAAGACTTCGATATTGACATCTTTAGAACAAGGTTTCAAAATTATACTTATCTGTTCTGTTTCTATTTTTTTTTTGTCTCTATTTTTGTTGCAGCACGATAGCTCTATTATCTGATTTGTTATTTGATTTGTTGTCTACTCTATTTTAGTATAATCTGTGTGAAAGTAGGAGAGTATGCTCTTGTCTATATAGACAATCAGAAATCCAGACCTTTCACTTTTCTATTATGTTTAGCACAACTGTATGCTCTGACCATAGGAAAGTGTGCAAATAGCAGAGTATGCTCTTGTTTACCTAGACAATCAGAAATCCAGACCTTTGACACTTTTCTATCTGTGTAGTGCTACTGTCTGCTTTGTTAATCTATCTGAAAATTTTTAGGTGCTAACTGTAGTTTGCATTTAATTTATTTATTCCCTGTTATCTGCTCTGTTTAAATATAATCTATCCGCCCGTAGGAAAGTGTGAAAGTAGGAGAGTATGCTCTTGTCTATCTAGACAATCAGAAATACAAACCTTATTTTTATTTTATTCTATTTAGTGCGATTGTTTACTCTGTTAAATCTAGGGTTTCTGTTTGCTTTGTTAAATATAGGGTTTCTGTTTTGTTAAATTTAGGGTTTTTGTTTTGTTAAATTTAGGGTTTTTGTTCTGTTAAATTTAGGGTTTCTGTTCCGTTAAATCTAGGGTTTCTGTTCCGTTAAATTTTTTTTTGTTTTTTCGCCATATCTTCTTTATCTTGACTCCATTTTCCTCCAAACTTCACCAGATTCTCCACATTGTCATTTTCCACATTTTCTTCCTTGGGGGCCTTATCTCAAAAATCCAATTTTTGAAGCCCAAAATCCTATATTCCTCTATTTTTAGGGTTTGCCATAACTTTTTCCCCTTTTATCCAATCACCTCCAATTTTTTTCCATATTATCCATCTCCAACTTTTGCTTCTTTGTCCCTCTTGGACAAATTTTCTCATTCCTTCATCTTTCCTCCAAAATCCTCATTTTACGCTTGCCTATCCCTTGGAAAGTGACAAAAACCTAGTCAAACCCCATTTACCCATCAAAACTTCCTTCAAATCCACATTTGTCATTAGTAAAAAAGTTTTTATTCATGTTTTTCTATCCATTCCCAAAAAATTAAAAAAATTAATATTTTTGTCATTTTGTTGCCTTTTGCAGGATGTTGGTTGAAGACTATTTTTCAAACTACTAATCAAGTTGTTTTGTAGGACGCTTTTTGAAGACTCTATTTTTCAAACTACCAATCAAGTTGTTTTGTAGGACATTTTTTGAAGACTCTATTTTTCAAACTACTAATCAAGTGGTTTTGCAGGTTGCCTAGCTGATTCAACCAAATATTGTGGATTTATTTAAATTAGGCACCTAGATATTAATTAAAATGAAATGAATCATTGTCTTATGTGTCTTTAAGAAAAGTGTAAAGGTAGGAAAGTATGCTCTCATCTTACTAGATGATCAGAAATCCAGACCCTCCAACCTTTTCTTGTTTGATTGTGTGTTTACCTCTAGCGGGCCTACCCTCCCAACTTACTCTTTTAGAAGGTAAGAGGGGAACGACCCAAGTGAGTACACCCAGACCTGGGGTTCCCAACTCACTATAATAAATAGGCCATTCACTATGAAAGGGTTAATGGTTGGGGCTATATGAGAGTTCACTCTCACATTGGGTGCTTAGTAGGATCCTAGAGATCTCAATCATGCTTGCGTGACTACTAAGTTCTTGGTGCTTCGTTGGGCTATAGGCCTCAATTGCACTTGTGTAACTTAGAAGGGTATCTCCTAACGGGAAGACTTACTGAACACCTTGTTCATAGTGGCCAAAAACCTTCTAGTCATTGGTGCAGGAGGTCGAACCTCCGAAGTGGCCCATATTCTTACGGCCCTTAGTAGAGACACAAAGTTTTCCATGAGGAGTTTTCATGGGAATTGATGCTTGGCTACCTCGAGAAGTGAGTGTCATAGAGGGGAGCCACTGGGGTCAAGCATCTAAGTGTCCGCTCTAGGTAAACATAGATGAGAAACCAATTGGGATCCAATGACTATTGTCCTTGCGAGCCTTAAGAATGTTGTATATGAGCATGAGTTTCTTTGAGATAATATGCATTTAATCATTGTGTTTGCTTTGTTTGATACATACTTGCCAAGAGTAGACTAAAAACACATCACTATCCCCAAACACTTTGCAAAAATATTTGTCAAGACACAAACAAATTGTCCAAGTCATTACCCACACCAAGTCCAAAATTGTGTCAACACTCCATCTGTCCCATTTTTCATAAGCCTAAGAGAGAAGCTAAGAGTTTATCCTTGTGTAGGAGAAAAAGTGACACTAAGCGAACAGGCCCTAATCTCACTTTCAACCACACACTTGTGGAATACGAAAGAGCCTAGAGGTATCACACAATTGGCTACTTCTTTTTGTGGAAGAGAGAGCCATGGGCTACCTATTAGGATTTCTATTCCTTTGTTGTAATAGAAAGATGAAATGATGCAAGTTCAATTCCTAACCCCAAAATGCAAGTAGGAACTAATGACAAGATTGCAGAATTGAACTTAAACAGTGGAAAGCTGTAAATACAAGGATAAGAAAAGAATGCATATGCATACCCGGAGTCAAAATCAGAATGAAAATGTTCGGGATGGGGGCGCGGGCGCCATTGTCCTAATTCTGCCCTTAAAACTGCTCCGGAAATTGCTATTTTGCAACCTGGAAAGTTGTCAAAAATGCTAAAAATTGCTGTCTGACAGAAGGACCAGGGTGCCCAGGGACTAGGGCGCCCAGCACCCCTGTCCCAGGGACCAGGGCACCCAGCGCCCCTATCCTGGCAGGACCAGGGTGCCCCACGCCCCTGTCCTGGTCTTTTGCTCTGAAATTTGGTGTGAAGTTCTGTCTCAGTCTGCTTCTGTCGGATTTGCAACTTGCGGCGTCGTCTGAATCCTGAAACCTACACTTATATCTGAAAAGGTGTGGTGGGTGGCTATATAGGGTTTTTCCTTAGTCAAACCCCCACTTTTGGTGATTTCCACCTCCACGAATAGCCAAGTTGTATTGTAAAAGTAATGTGTGTGCAGACCTTGTGTGTGTGCAAGATCCTAAAATGCAAGTAAGCAAACTAGAGCAACCTAGAAAGTAAACCCTAATTGCTTGTAAGTGATAATGTAAATGCTCCAAATCAAGATGCAAAGTGATGTAAAGCATGAATACAAATGATGTAATGAAGCTTATGCAAAGACATGAAAACAACATGAAATCATACCCAACCCCAAGGGAGGGGTACAAGCCAATCTTCAGTGGGTGATCCCTTATTGCTCTTCAATGCCTTCAAAGCCCTAAATGGATGAATGAAATGGATGGATGGATGTTGAATGTTGTTGAAGTCTTCAAAGATCTACTCTTTCGCTGCATAGAAGGTTCCTGAAAAAAATTCCCATCCTTTCAAATGAAGAAAGAGAGCTCTTATATATGAAACCCTAGGTCTTAATTTCAACTTTTGGCTGACCTAGAGATTGAATCTCTTGCCAATTTCTTGGGGTTAAGCTTTATTTTATGATTGGATTGTGCTCCTAAAATTTTGGGAAAAATGTCCGAGACCATGTGCACTCCGGGTGCCATGGTCCTCTCTGGGCACCATGGTCCCGACAACTTTTTGCCAAATTTTTAGGGCCGTCGGATATGATGATTTTAGAGAGAATCCCGAAGTTACAGGTGATTTCGAGATGTTTTGACCCTCGAAATCAAGCCCCCAAGTTCAAAATAGGACCTAATTATGGTTTTTGATTAAATGATGTATAGGAGGAATAAAATGAAAAGGGCACACTTTAATGAAAGGGCCCAACTTTATGATATGGAAGATGATGAAATAGAACCTTAGACCTAATTAATTTGATTAATTAAGTGCTAAAGGGGAAATGTAATGCAAAATGCAAAATACACCAAGGCGGGTGCTAAACTAGGTGTGAAATTGTACCACCCTAGCAAGTGCATACAATTTACGATGCTACATTTAGCCCCCACTTTAGCGGTCATATGAATACTACATGCATATGCAAGCTAAAGTACAAAAAAGTAAACATCATTTGAAAAAGGATATATCCATAAGTTGTCGGACAAAGCCCCCAACGGTATCTGTAGTACATAGTTAGGAACCACACCCTACAAAACACATGTTAGATCACAAAATCACCTAATGCTTACTAAGGAAATTGATGAAAATTCGAGGGTAGCTATATGCCCCCCCTGTTTCGGCTTGCTAATTTTAGTGAGTTGAAACAGGGTATCATGTTTACCACTTCGAATTGTTAAAGAACATTGATGACAAATGCTCACAAGAAGATTTGATATGAGATCAAAAACTAATGGAGAATCATTTGGTAAGAAAGAGGACTAAATCTCAATTCCAACACAACAAAGAGTGTGAGGATTTGAGAGTTCTCTAACACAAGATGAAGGATGTAAATGGAAACAAAATGCAAAGAGAATAAAAGAAAAGAAAAAAGCATGAATACACACATTGGTGATCCATGAGAAGAATAGTGAGAGAGAAAACATGGACTTCTCGCCCCTAGGTCTTGTCTAGGTGATCCATGGGAAAAGGACATGGAAAACTAGCCCCTAGAGTCTGTCTAGGTGATCCATGTAAGGGAGGAGAGTGAGAAAGTCTAGCCTTATGCCGCTAGTTCCACTCAACCTTGTGCATGTGTGTGTAAGTGAGGTTAGAAGCACCTCATAGGAGTCTATGCCTGAGTATGCTACAACCTGTATATGTATAGTACAAAAGCATGACATCTCGCTCTAAGAGTCTATGCTCTGGTTCCGAGAATGACCCATTTCTGAAAAAGTGTAATGTTTATGTCATAAGCAAAGTAGAACAAGATACCTACCTTCATCACAAAAGAATATACCCCAAAAATGCAACAATGTCATAGATCCAAGCAAGAGAGTTTTACACTCTTTAAGCAAGGATAAGATAGTTGGAAAGGGATATCTTGTAGTATGTGTAAAGGAGATCCTTAGAGGAGAAGAGATCTTTGTACAAAAGACACCTATCCCCGAGAGGAATTGTCTTAGACAAATATAACATCTTCTAGAATAAGGCAAAGAAGAGAATAAGAATGCAATACTTCCTTTTTTTTGCGAGGTGAAAGTGATTCTTAATGAAGGATGACGCTCCTTTTAACTCAATTGGGAGAGTGAATTCATTATGGATGTATTTTACCAAGTGCAAAAGAGGTTGTAGTCAAGGACTTACACCTCTTGTAAGAGAATCCTTGAACAAACAACAACAAATGCATACAAGGAATAACATCAAGTAATAAAGTTCACACCATCCACAAAATAGGAAAAAGTGGATCCTTAGATAAAAATAAGAAAAGATCATTGCCTCCCAAGGATAAGGAAAATAAGAAGGACTTACACTATCTTCTAGGGAGAGATTTAGACATAGGCAAAATGTACTACATACTCACATGAGTTCATGCAAGCAAGACATTAGTGTATGTAAAATGCTCCTCACAAGAAGGAGAATACACATCTTCTCCCATATATAGGAAAAGAGGATTCTAAAGAAAAGATGATCAATATTTCCACACTATTACCCCAAAGGGAAATTTTAACCATAAAAAGAAGAGATGTATGAAATCACTCATGTCCCCATAGGAACAAGAGATAACAGAAAAATTAGGCTATTATGTTGCTTCACAAATATGATTGCACTTGAAATTGTACCATCATGAATGACAATAAGCCCCCAGTAAATGAGCTACCAATGTCACATAATGATGAGCAACATAATAGCCATTAATGTTATTTAAAGACATGATAGATTGAATGAGGTATTTGAATATGACATGCTAAATGCTCAGCTATAAGTGAGATCAAAAACATGTATAAAATGATAAAAATTGAAGAAGAAAAGTCACAAGAAATCTTAGAAGAGGGATGAGTGTAACTTATTAGAGCCTTATCCCTGGAGGAAAGGACTTTATGATGAATAGGAGATAAAGATTCATAAGTGGAATTAGAAATTTGAGGGGATTCATAAAGAGATTTGTTCATCGCCAAGATTTCCTTATGAGGGGAATGAGAGTTGATAGAAGTAGAAGATGATTTAGTTGAAGTGAGATCATCATCACTACTAAATATAGCATTCACATTGAGAGATGGTCTTTTAGATGCATTGGTGGGCTTAGAAAGATTATATCCAAGTCCAAATGAATATTCATGCATGTTATGTTCTAAAGGAACTTTAATTCCTTGTTCATTTGTGCCACAACCATTTCCACTATAGCCACTCTTAGCAAAAATATGAAAACCATGACCATAACGATTAGCCATTTCAAAAAGACAAGGTGGTTTTTCATAAGACAAAGAATCAAATTCTTCAGAATTAGAGGTGTAAGGAGAAGAAGTTTGAGAAGCGGCCACAAAATTATTGCTCATAGGTTCAGGTAAGACTGATTGATCTCTAGTTTCTTCCTTCTTTTTAACTTTAAGCTCTCTAGGAGGAACCCTATACTCACCTACAAAGGTGGGATTAAAATCAAGAGATCCCCAATCGTCTTCTGCGAGAACCTTCTCAGGATCAAAAGACTTTTCATGTGTAGATTCAAGTTGAGAAGAATCTTCTTCAGGAACTTCAGACTCATCCAGAGAATTTTAATTATCAGAGGGTGATGATTCATCCATAGGTATCTTGTTTAACGAGTCATCACTAGAAGAGGAAGGCTTAGAAGAACTCCCTTTGGAAGTAGATGTTTGCAAACAAGCTTGAAAATTAGTATCACCTATCAAGGTATATGTCTTATTGTTATAAATGAATTTAACTTGTCTATGCAATGTAGAGGGGACAGCTTGCATACTGTGAATCCAAGGTCTCCCTAGTAACAAGTTGTATGTTAGATTTCCCGACATAACATGGATAGGAGTAGGCAAAGTAACAGGTCCCACTGTGATGGGTAGGGTGATAATACCTAATGAAGACTTAGCCACATTATCAAAGCCTCGAATGGGATGAGAGTCAGGCTCAATAAGGGATGTATCCACATTCATCTTATGCAATAGATTAATGCTACACACATTAAGGCCAGAGCCATTATCTACTAGTGTTCGTCTTATAGCAGTGTCATTTATGATAACCACAATCATCAAGGGATCATATTGATGTTGAATTCCACTAGTAGGCAATTCATCTTGAGTAAACACAATTTGAGCTTTAGGATTCATCACAGAGTTAACCAAAGATACTATATTAGTAGATGTATTAGGTGGAGGAACATTCAAATCTTTCAAGGTATCTTGTAACATTCCATGATGAATGGAAGAAGTTTGGATCAAATCCCAAAGGGATATCTTAGTAGGGGTAGCTTTAAGTTGTTCTATGAGATCATATTCCTTACCGAGAACTTGTGAAATACGTGGAGCTTGTGGAAGAATTGGTTGAGAAGGAGGAAGTGAAGTTGGGCTAACTGGAGGAGGATTAGGTTGCCTATTGTTTCTTGTGTTGTAGGTATGAGCAACCGCATTATAACTCTCTCTAGTCAGTTGCTTAGCATACTCATAAGGGCTCTTAGTAGAATAACCTCCTTGCACAGTAATAACAAGTTTCTTAGGAGTGCAAAAAGAATCATTAGCATAACCACCTTGTACCACAAAGATAGGCTTATTTAAAGGTTGAGAATTTTGAGAAGGACAAGCACCTTGGACAGTGAAGAGAGGTTTGTTAGGTGTTTCATTCACATGTATCAAATTGATTGAGGATGGTTTAGAGGAATGAACAAAAGCATTGGAAGAATTATTGATAGTCTTCTCTTGCACTAAAATCTTATCACGGATTAAATCAATTTTAGGAGAGAGACAAGGGGTAGGCATTGATGTTCTACTAGGAAGAGTAATACTAGGAAAGGCCATATCATCCTCTATCATCAAAGGATCTACATGGGGAATAAACTCTCTAGGAGAAGGATCAACATTACTCTCTAAAGTCTCACTTTTGAGAGGGATATCTTTGAAAGAGATGTTAACCATCTTGCTTTGAACTAGGGTATCCTTATGAGTAGAACCAAGTTGAGGAGAGGGAGATGCTTTATTTTTAGAGGGAGAATAATTGAGATTCAAGGAAGGTGAGAAACTATCAAGGGAGTTTTCAATCTTGATTTCATCCCCTTTGGCTAGGGTTCTCTCACAGGGTAGAGAATAATCTACACTTTCTTCTAATGGTTCATCCCAAATAGTGAAGTGGTTGAAAGGAATGTTTGAAGTATTGTCAATCTCGGGAGAGGAGATAACATTGTTTATTAATTCCTCATCCTTAGGAGGGAGAGCATCAATAGATGTGTTAAACTCATCCTCTTTCCTCAAAATATGTTCAATATGATCTTTAGGGGAGAGAGAATTAAGGAAATTGCTTATTATTTCATCTTCTTTCTCTAAGGGATGCTTATGGGTAAGACAAACTTTAGGAGAAGGGTAAGAATTTATCATTAATTCATCATCTATAGTGGGAATTTTGTTGGAAAAGAAAATGCCATCACTAGGAAATGTAGGGATAATGTCATCTTCTTGCACAAAAGGATCCTCATGAAGGGAGTGTTTTTTAGGAGGAACATGAACATATTTCTCCAAAGATTCATGTTTAGGAAGGAGATCTTTGAAAGAAGTGTTCATAACCTCTTTTTGCACTAACATGCCCCCATTGGAAGGACCAACTTTAGGAGAAAATAAGTCAATGTCCATCAATACCTTTTCACTTAGAGAGGCATCCTGTAGGGAAGGTGAAGTAACATTAAGAAAGGTGTTTATGATATCATTCTCTTCCTCTAGGATAGCTAAATAGGAAGGGTGCATTTTAGGAGAATTGTCAAGATCACTCTTAAAGTCTTCATCCTTAGAGCATGGGAGAGTCTCAAAGGGATTGGTAGCAACTCTTTTAGGCACTAAAATGTTGTTATAGATGGGGGGAGGTTCTTTAGGAGAAGGAAGAATTGAAACAAGGGAAGCTAACCCATTATCACATCTATGAAATGAATGCATCATGACAACAATTTTCCTCTTTCAAATGATAACACATGCAAAATAGAAGGAAATGTTTAATTTTAACCAATGCAAGCACTTAGAATGTAGATTTAGAAAATGAAATTTATAATTCAAATGAGTTCCTAAATCAGATTTGAAATTATTGATCCCAATTAAGCTATCCACAAGTTCAACTTTGAATTGAAAAATTAGGGTTTTAGCAAAAATTTCCTCTAAATTTTTTGAATCTTGCAAGAAATTAAAAGTTGTAAATAGCATAAACACTCAAATTTGAAAACATAAATCAGAATTAGAGAAGATTGGAATTCACGTCGGGTTCACCAAAAATGTGTAGGAGAAAAAGTGACACTAAGCGAACAGGCCCTAATCTCACTTTCAACCACACACTTGTGGAATACGAAAGAGCCTAGAGGTATCACACAATTGGCTACTTCTTTTTGTGGAAGAGAGAGCCACGGGCTACCTATTAGGATTTCTATTCCTTTGTTGTAATAGAAAGATGAAATGATGCAAGTTCAATTCCTAACCCCAAAATGCAAGTAGGAACTAATGACAAGATTGCAGAATTGAACTTAAACAATGGAAAGCTGTAAATACAAGGATAAGACAAGAATGCATTTGCATACCTGGAGTCAAAATCAGAATGAAAATGTTCGGGACGGGGGCGCGGGCGCCACTGTCCTGATTCTGCCCCTGAAACTGCTCCGAAAATTGCTGTTTTGCAACCTAGAAAGCTGTCAAAAATGCTGAAAATTGCTATCTGACAGAAGGACTAGGGCGCCCAGTGCCCCTCTCCCAGGGACCAGGGCGTCCAACGCCCCTGTCTTGGCAGGACCAGGGCGCCCCATGCCCCTATCCTAGTCTTTTGCTCTGAAATTTGGTGTGAAGTTCTGTCTCAGTCTGCTTCCATCAGATCTGCAACTTGCGGCGTCGTTCAAATCCTGAAACATGCACTTATATCTAAAAAGGTGTGGTGGGCGGCTATATAGGGTTTTGCCTTAGTCAAACCCCCACTTTTGGTGATTTCCACCTCCACGAATAGCCAAGTTGTATTGTAAAAGTAATGTGTGTGCAGACCTTGTGTGTGTGCAAGATCCTAAAATGCAAGTAAGCAAACTAGAGCAACCTAGAAAGTAAACCCTAATTGCTTGTAAGTGATAATGTAAATGCTCCAAATCAAGATGCAAAGTGATCTAAAGCATGAATACAAATTATGTAATGAATCTTATGCAAAGACATGAAAACAACATGAAATCATACCCAACCCCAAGGGAGGGGTACAAGCCAATCTTCAGTCGGTGATCCCTTATTGCTCTTCAATGCCTTCAAAGCCCTAAATGGATGAATGAAATTGATGGATGGATGTTGAATGTTGTTGAAGTCTTCAAAGATCTGCTCTTTTGCTACATAGAAGGTTCCTGAAAAAAATTCCCATCCTTTCAAATGAAGAAAGAGAGCTCTTATATATGAAACCCTAGGTCTTAATTTCAACTTTTGGTCGACCTAGAGATTGAATCTCCCACCAATTTCTTGGGGTGAAGCTTTATTTTATGATTGGATTGTGCTCCTAAAATTTTGGGAAAAATGTCCAGGACCATGTGCACTCCGGGCGCCATGGTCCCGACAACTTTTCATCAAATTTTCAAGGCCGTCGGATATGATGATTTTAGAGAGAATCCCGAAGTTATAGGTGATTTCGAGATGCTTTGACCCCCGAAATCAAGCCCCCAAGTTCGAAATAGGACCTAATTACGGTTTTTGATTAAATGATGTATAGGAGGAATAAAATGAAAACGGCACACTTTAATGAAAGGGCCCAACTTTATGATATGGAAGATGATGAAATAGAACCTTAGACCTAATTAATTTGATTAATTAAGTGCTAAAGGGGAAATGTAATGTAAAATGCAAAATGCACCAAGGCGGGTGCTAAACTAGGTGTGAAATTGTACCACCCTAGCAAGTGCGTACAATTTACGACGCTACAATCCTATACGTCAACATTCAAGTTTGTCCTTTGAAACACCTACTATCATCCAAATCAGGGTGGTCATATCCCTTCATACAATTTGCCATTTAAATATATCCTTCATGTTCATGCCAAAAACAACCTAGTCATCAAGTTTTCTTCTAAACCATCACTACCATACCTTCTTCATCAATCATCCTCAAATTTATTAAATCCTTTCATCCTCAAATTTCTTAAGTCCTTTCATTCTCAAATTTCTTAAATCCTTTCTTTCATCACAAATTTCTTAAATCCTTTCATCCTCAAATTTTTGAAGTCCTTTCATCACAAATTTCTTAAGTTCTTTCATCCTCAAATTTCTTAAGTCCTTTCATCAAAAATTTCTTAAGTCCTTTCATCCTCAAATTTCTTAAGTCCTTTCATCACAAATTTATAAGATCCTTCCATCACAAATTTTCTAAGTCATTTCATCACAATTTTCCTAAGTCTTTTCATCACAAATATCGTGTATGGTCACAACTCGATCCCAAAAGAAAAAGATGGCTGATCAACAATATGGCATGCTAGAAATTGGTGTCCTATATGAAGATCCCATGCAAGATCATACACAAAGTGGGCAACCAAGCGATCAAGATCAAAGCCAAAATCTTGACATGGTTAACCAAGATGAACTTTGTCTGGAAGTGCAAACTTTCCTAGCGGATTCTTATAACCAAGAGATGATGGAAAAGTTTATTAAACACAATCCTACTGCACTTCTGAAAACTCTTCTTGAACATGGAGCTCAACTTCCACCTGAATTTAATATATCCGCTCTTGTCCAACAACCACAAGGAGACCTCGCTCCCACACAAAGTGTTGCACCTACTATTCAAACTCAATCAATTGTAGCCCCATCAATCATCCAAGCCCAATCAATGCCACCTACGACACCGCCCACCACGGTCTCCATCCTGCCTTCTTCCTCCTTACCATCCATACCACTATCAAATCCAACCTTATCCATTCTCCAAAAAACTTCTATACCATCTCCCTCTATTGAACCACATATTTCTATTCCACAAACTTCCCTTTCTCCCAACAATGTCACAAATTTTATCCAGACCGCATTCAATCCCGTCACAACAGTTGGTGGACCGCAACCAACTATCACACAAACCCTAGTGACATCAGTCATCACATCCACATTCCCACCTCCTCATCATATCAATATATTGGTGGTGGTGCACCTTCTTTAGTTCATCCAATTCTTGGGGCAAATACAATCCATCAATATCAAAGTCCAAAACAAGACCTCATCAAGGAAATTCAAGACATGAAGAATATCATCAAAAACATGAAAGAAAAGACTAATAAAAAGAAAGCTTACTCATTTGAAGAGTTTTGCCCTTGTCCTTACGACCCATCTATATCAGTTGCACCATATCCCACAGGATTTGAGATCCCTAAATTCACCAAGTATGAAGGCAAAGGAGACCCCCACGACCATGTCCGAGAATTCCACATCTTATGCCAAGAAGTCTCCTATAGTGACCTTTATCTTCATAGACTCTTTCCCAAGAGTCTCACAGGAGATGCCCTGGCATGGTTCTCATCTTTACCATGAGGTTCCATTGTCTCTTTTCTAGACTTGGCAGAAAAATTTGTGGCCCACCACGCATACAACATGGGTAATGATGTTTCTATGATGGACCTATGTAATACAAAAAAAAGGCCTGGAGAAACCTTCGCCAATTTCCTACAAAGATGGTGACATCTTATCAAAAAATTCTAGTGGGACATGCCAGAACAACATCAAATTGAACTATCTCAAAAGAACTTGGTACCTGAACTTTCAAGACCTTTAATATCTCAATGTATCAAATCCTTCCAAAAATTGACTGATAAGGGCCTCACCCTCGAACATGTCTTATTGGAGGAGGGAACCTTGAAACATTACCAGAAGTCATCACAAAGTTCTTCCTCTTATCATAATGACAAGCCAAAATTCTGGGCTAAAAATAAAAACGTGGTCAATGATGGTGTAACTGATGCAAAGTGGGTCCAAACCGTGGCCACTCCCCCAAAATCCACCACCAATATTCATCAATTCAACAATCAAAACAATTCAAATCAATCTCAAAAACCTCACAACAATGTCTCAATCCAGGGATGACCACCTTGATCTAATAATAGGACTCCAAGAGATTTCACTCCTCTTGCTGAGCCTATTGAAGTGGTGTTTCACAAACTTGTCCAAGCAGGTATAGTGGTTTTTCCAATCACTCGCCCATTTGATCCCAGTCAACCTAAACCAAGAGGGTATAATGAAAATGAGTATTGTGAATACCATCGTATCAAGGGACATGATACACGAAAG
This sequence comes from Cryptomeria japonica, assembly GCF_030272615.1. Lineage (NCBI taxonomy): Eukaryota > Viridiplantae > Streptophyta > Pinopsida > Cupressales > Cupressaceae > Cryptomeria > Cryptomeria japonica. Next base: position 585,132,835 of record NC_081413.1, on the reverse strand, counting down.
TGCATGAAACTGAAGATCTACATACAAGATCTCATTGATAGAGGTGAGATTGAGGTAGCAAATGCAAAACCTGGTAATAACAATGATAAACTCAAAATGTACAGGAACCCTTCCCAAAGCATGACAAAGGAAAAGGCTCATCATCTAACACAATGGGTTATGACTACGCTAATCATGTAACCAGTTTTGATTTTTTAGTAAGTCGCATTGAACCTGCAGACAATCATGTCAATGTCATAACCATCATCTCTTGGTTATAGCCATCATCTCTTGGTTTTGATTCTTACAATCATTTCAATGTCATAACCAATGTCATGGTGCTCAGACCCATGGTATGTGATGTGGAGTTGTTGTCAAGTTCTTGGTTTCACTCCTTGGTTTGTTGTTCGGATGACATCCTAAAAGGAAGAAGAGGCCGCGAGCTGCAAAACTTGGTACGTTTGTTAGAGAAAAGACTAGCATGAAACTCAAGTTACTCTTGCAGCAGGACATGTCTATTGTGGTTGCAAAAAATAGTATGGGGGGACTAAAACCCCATGTTTGTGGAAGGTTTTTAATCGTAGGTTTTACATTTGATGGCTACTTTTGTCTAACACGACGCTGTTAGTCTGTACGATTTGTCTATTTTGGAGCCAAAATAGACACAACCTCTCAGACCATTGTTCATGTACAGTTTGTGATTTGATGCAGCTAACAATGGTAAAGCCAAAGGCTAACAGGCAATGCTATTTAAAATTGGAGTTGGAGTTAGTCAATAACAAGGCTCAAGAATAGACAAATGCTACTGTGTGTTAGTGACATGTTATTCAATTGCAATCGTTGAATGTAAAATATAGTATAAAATGTGTGACTAAGCTGCATGTTAGTCAGACCATAGCATTGATTTCGAGTCGGAATAGAAGACATGTCCTTGAGCGCATTACAATAGTATGAAAATAGGTGGTTGATATAGACAACTCTGGCACAACTCTGGCACTATGGCAAATTGACACATATAATTTAGGTGATATAAATTACTTAGTGGTAGTTTATATTGAATGTCAAACTTCATTTTCATATATGAACATGTAGCTTCCTTTTATGTCTTTTGAAATGCATTTACTTCCCAATGTAGACTACCACTAACATTAGTTATCCATGTAGGTTGTTGATTTTCAAGGACTATTGAGTAGTCCCCTGGCAAACGTCTAGACATTCTTAGGTTGTTGCTCTCTCTCCCTTCTTTGATACTACTACTTGCACTGTAATGTCCCCTTATTAATAATCTTTGGGCTTGTGCAACTTTTTGAAAGGGGATTGTTATATATATTTATATATATATATATATATATATATATATATATATATAGTTTGTTGTATATAATTTTTTTATGTGATACAAATGTATGTATAAATTTCAGTTCTTGATCATGTAATATTAATGTCCTTACTTTTACTGAATTTGATAATGATGAAAATAAACAATGCAATTGGCTAATACCTTATATTATATGCTATAGATGCACCATATTAGACAATAAGATATTATTTTCCAACCTAAATGTAGTACGATTGTTATTTATGGATCTTCGAGCAATGAAACCAGTGTTGAATATATGAACCAGAAATCCTAATTCTTGCGAACTATGTGTTATAAATTTGTATATATTCTGTTGATTTGCATGAGATTTTTTATGTTCATCCTAGTGTATTTGTATATCTATATTATTCATTTTCATGATGTTTGAGAAGTACATGTGTTCGATGATCCAACTCTGATTTGAAATGTTATTTGGGCTTCTGTTTCAGATGTCGGTTGACATGACGAACTCCTCATGTGTATATCCTTCACAATGTTTTTTTTCTTTGCTTTTCGTAACTGAAGACTATGTTTTTAATAAATAATAATATTCCCATATCAACAAAGAGATGGAAGCTTTATAATAGATACTCATTTCAAAGTACATGTCTTTGGAATAATGAACTGGAGGTCTCTGTACCCATTAATTATTGTCAAAGACTTTGTTAATGCTAATGAACCCTTGTGTATTCTCTGACATAGATTGACCATCTTAATTATTGCACACTCATTTTACACCGTCAATTTTGCAATTAGCGGTTGCGATTGACTAACCTGTCACTAACATGCTATAGGAAAGGTCTGTTTTGGAGCCAGAATAGATGCAGCTAATGTGTTAAGCATGTTTTGCATCCTTGTTTATCAATCATTAACAAAGTCTGGTTTTTGTGTTGTATTTTGGATGTGGAGAACACAAGAAGTCTTTTTAAAAGCATTGGCGATGGATCATAGTCATTATTTCGTTGCAATTGCAATGAAATATGTTCTACAATGGAATGTCATGGATAGTTTATAGCTAAACCATTAGCTGGGTTGTACATAACACAATGACATGCAAAATTTGTATTGCAATGTGGGAATAACCAGTCTTGTGTTGGCTGTGTCATTTGTGATGAATGTGTGGTGTTATTGATAGTGTGAAGAATCTGAATTGCATTTTTTTTTGTTTTAGTTCAATCATGTCAATTGCATTGCGAAAAAGGTTGAGGGAAACTATTGATCTTGATTATGGGTTACTGGAGCAAATGGTAGATGATCTCCTGGGAGTTGGCCGCATTCGCTTCCCAGTGACACGTGACATCAACCTGCCTGTAAGCTAGGTAGTTTTAATGGATTATGCAACATGTAGTAGTGCTTGGTGTTGTCACTGTTTAATGCTTGTGACTGGAGAACCAATTTGTATACCCAGGAGAGGGTTGGGCTTTCATATGCGGGACTAGTTTGGTAGTCATATCTAAAAGATTCAGGAGTTGGGCTTTCACATCTGGGAGTAGTTGAGGATTCGAATCCGAAAGTTGGGAGTTGGGCTTTCAGATGCGCGACCATTTGGAGATTCAAATCTGAAAGATTAAGGAGCTGGGCTTTCACATCGAGGACTAGTTGAGGATTCAAATCTGAAAGAGTCAAGAGTTGGGCTTTCAGATGTGCGACAAGTTGAGGATTCAAATCTGAAAGATTCGGGAGTTGGACTTTCACATCCACGACTAGTTGAGGATTCAAATCTGAAAGAGTCAGGAGTTGGGCTTTTAGATGCGAGACTAGTTGGGGATCCAAATATGAAAGAGTCAGAAGATGGAACTTTAGGTCAAGGACTAGTTGGGGATCCAAATCTGAATGGGTCACGAGTCGAGTCTCCAATTTTGAACCCACTGTTAAGTCTACTTCTCAATGACTGCACAACCACACTGGTAATTATTTATCATTGCATTATATTTTTTTTCCATCATTGCATGGCATGGTTGCTGGAAGTTGGGATTTATAAGTGGAAATGTAGGTATATACATGGGCATAAAATGCATCGATGGTGTGTGCTATTTTATTGAACGACATTATGATAGTGGTTGTGTTGATGAGGAAGATGAGGCCACTGGAAATATAGATGAGGATGATTATACTGATGCTCCAGGTGGTGAGAGTGAAAAAGGGGATGTTCATAGCAAGCATGAGGTGAGCATAGAGCAGGAGACTGAACATCAATGTGATTCTGTGAGCCCTCATGAATAGGAACAAGGAGGAGGGACGAGTAACAAGGAGGTCCACTATTAGTCATTATATATTGGATTATCTTTATAATGCTTGATTAGTGTAAAATTGAATGTGACTCTTTATCTCTATTGGTTGTGCGCATCAATAGGCCGATCACAAAAGAGAACATATTAATGGTAGGTTGCACAACTTTTGTCTCTTCTATTATTGTTCCAAAATTGGAGGCCATCAGTTTTGAGATCTGGGGAGGCTTAATATGCATAGAGCCAGAGAACATCAACTTCCATTATTGGGGATTGCATGACACAGTCGTCAACCGTGTGGTAGTGGACAACATAGCACAGATCATATGGAGAAATCGTTGATGCACTTGAAAAAGAGGGAGTCTAATATTGAATACCAAATGGGTGTACTACACAGTATGCAAAAAAAATGTGTCATTGACCCAGTGTGTAAGGAATATGGCAACAAAACATGTGATGAGCTTCCTACCGAAGGGAAGGAAGAGATAAAGGAAGCAATGCGAGTTTACAACAGCAATCTAGTTAGGGAGGCAAGAAGGAAGAAGGTTTTAGAGTTACTGGAAAGAAATAATGTTGCAACAGAGGTAATTTTTAGTGATCGTATTATTTTGCAGTTTACTAAATTCCTTTAAACATGTGAAGAATGACTTATTGACCTATCCTATCCTAGTGCCCAAATTTTAAGTGACAATGTAGTCCATGGCAAGGAGGTTCTAGCATCACCCCTCCCAAGTTGCATAATAATGAGAAGAATCATAAAGCAACTTACGGTACTGTCAACTCCATCGCACAATCTAGACAGTAGAGGCGATAATTGTTTTCGATCATAGTTGTTGTTCCTCTTTCCTAATATTTAGAGCGAGATACTGTGGTGGAAGATCAGTCTTGAAGACTATTCAGATGGGATTTGGAGATCTTATATTGAGATGGCTTTTACCTTACCATAGTTTAAACCCTCTCAATTATTGTTTACGTTTTAAATGAATTGTACTTTATTTTCAACCTTTCTTTCTATTTTAAGCTACATAACTATAAAGGCTTGATTTGTTGGACTATTTCAAGGTGATCCTACACCATCAACTACCCTTTAATAACTTCATAAATCTATCTTTGGTGTGCAACATTTTTAATAATGATAGTGGATGGTAGAATAAAGTTGATGATAGTCGTTTATTATTCAAGTTTTGTTCAAGGTCTCTTAAATATTGCATATGCATAGGTTTTGTTATTGCATAGCAATAGGGTTCCTACAACTCTTTTACGTATACAGATCAAGCAGAATGTTTGATTGAAATTGTGAACCATGTGCTCTTTCCATTGTAGCTTACGACAGTTCAATATACCATTATTATTGTTTGTTTTTTAAAACTGAATCTGAAATGAATTAACAACAAAAAGTAACAAAAAAAATCAATTAAAATACATTAGACTTTCATTATAGTTTCATGGCAGATGTGTAATAAGTTGGATGCAGGACGAGGAGTGGTGACTAATGGAGTTATCTTCCCAAAACATGGATTCCCAATTGGTAGGTAACCTGCCACCCAAGTGCCCAGTTTAGTGAACATGTTAAATTTTGTATTGTACATAATGTTATTCATGCAAAAAATGCAACAGATCATTGTTCATTTCGTGTTGGCAAAAACTATTGTTTCCTGCATTTTTCATGTTGTCTTGCCCACCTATCTACTGATACTTCTTTTTGGAATTGTTTGCAGGGATGGCAATGGGAAGAGCACAGATAGAAAAAAGAAAGGGAGTCAAAACATTTGTTCTGCAGAATGGAACGACTGCTACAAATTCAAAGGCGAATGGGATGCCTCACCTCTGATGATGATCTAGGGAATTCTACAAGACAATCACCATCGCCCTTTGCAAATTGGAATGATGGGATGGATACAATGAAGTTTGACTCCATGTGTGTAGAACTACTAAAGCAAAAGGTCGAAATGGCCCACGCTGAAAATGAAAGGCTGAAGGGGATTGTTTCTGATCTTGAATGGAGATTCACTGAAGTGAAAAGGAGATGCATTGAACTCAATAAGAAATGCATGGAATTCAATAACAAGGTCATGGACTTGGAGGATAAGAATACGGACCTTGAAATGGAAGTGCGTAGTTTGCAGATGGTGAATGAGAGATAGGAGGTAGTGCGTGAGGCATGCACTAAAAATAACAAAATTATAGTGACCAGATGCAGGGCATGCTAGATGTTTGTGCGCGATGCACTCAGCATTAGAAATAGAGGTACACAGAGGTGTTTGCCTCCTTAATCGATGAAGATGATGGGAATGATGTGCCTCCCCTTACTCCAAACACTGGGGGAAACAAAAGTCATTTAAATACTCAACCTCTGCCTGTATAATAGGCTTGTACTGTTACAAAAGTTTTCTAGATGTATATTGTTGACTCCTATTGAATAAAACGTCAGTAGTTGTGTAGATTGTTTGTAATTAGACATATTTTTTCATTTAAGAAAACACTTTGTATGCTTCATGAATGGTTAATTTCAATAAATGTGATTGACTGAATTTTTTCTTTTTGGTTCTTTTCTTTGGGATCCCTTCTTGAACCAGTTGTAAATATATATATATATATATATATAAATAAAATATATTAAGTGGCCTCGCCACCTTTTCAAAAAATAAAATAAAATAAATGTGATTGACTTCACTTAAACAACTTCAATGGTTAATAATTGCTTTCTTGTACACTTTTTCATGCTTTCTGAATGGTTATATGTGGCTTTTCTACACGTCTTGTATGATGAATGGTTTTCACACTTCTCTTAATGACTTCCGAATCAGTCTTGGTGAACTAAGGTGGGTGAATCTATACCTGAAACCTAACTATAGGTTAAAGGTTTTTATATAGCGGATTTAAAAGAACCAGTAATTGTATGATGACAATTTTTCTTAACTTCCACCTTCTTATAATAGTTGCTTATTGAAGACTGAAAATGCTTATTTATAAATGATGGATAAACTAAATCACAAGTACATAAGATAGCCAGCCCAATGAGTATTCTTCTTCATAAATATTAAATATAGATCAATGAGTTTTTAACTATTTAAGATTTAGCACACGAATAAGGTAGAGTATAACACGCAGGTTAGTTATACTTGTATTCCGTAAACAAAGAAACTCAAATTGAAAGTAACACTTCATATATATATTTGAGAAATGTTAGTCAGTCATTTTTGCTGATTCGCTGACTAGCTGCCTACTAATTCCACATCGTTGTCTCACGACAAAATAGACTAACACACCATGTTAGTTGATTTTGTCATTTTGTGGGCATAAAGGAAATGGTGGCTTGCTAGTTAGTGAATCAGCGAAAAGGACTAACGTGGCATGTTAGTCTATTTTTCCATTTCATGAGTGAAAAGGAAATGGTGACCACGCATTCCGTGAATCAGAGAAATCGACTAACACGATGTGTTAGTCTATTTTGCCGTTTCATGTGGCAAAAGAAAATGTCGGCCAACCAGTCCTCGAATTAGTGAAATTGACTAACACAAATAAACTAACATGACATGTTAGTCTATTTCACTGATAGGTGGACTGGTTGGCCACCATTTCCTTTTTCCATGCATAATGGCGAAATCAACTAACATGCTGTGTTAGTCGATTGCTGGCTCCAAAAGACCTTTTGTATAGCGTGTTAGCGACAGGTTAGTCAATGGAAGTTGTTTTGGATCCAGAATAGCTTCAACCTTTCCTTATGGCCCGCGACATGGTGAAATAAACTAACATGTCGTGTTATTCGATTTCACTAATTGGTGGACTGCCAAGTTACCATTTCCTTTTTGCCCGCAAAATGATGAAATAGACTAACACAACGTGTTAGCCTATTTCTCCATTTCATAGGGTAAAAGGACATGGTAAAGACAGTCCATGAATCAGCAAAATTGACTGACACAACGTCAGTCACTGATTCGCAGACTACCTGGCCACCATTTCCTTTTGCCCCACGAAATGACGAAATAGGCTAACACACCGTGTTAGTCGATTTCGCTGATTCGCGGACTATATTTACCATGTTTGACAACTTTGTCGATAATTTGTACTATATTTAATTTATGTTCAATTTTTTAGTTTCCTTGTCCATCACTTATGATATTATTTTATACTACCTGCTAGTGTTATACACATAGACTAGTGTTGTCTTCAATTATCTTGCCCCATTGGTGTAGGAGCACCTAGGCCTCATTTTCAACACAGGTTTGAGAGTAAGTTTGATTTTCATTAGCTTTGAGTGGGAATTGTTTTTTAAGTTGTTTTTGTGTTGCTTTAAGTTGTTTGGATGAGTTTTGAACTCATTGTGAGGTTTTGTTTTCCTGTTTTCATCTTTTGCTCAAAATTGCTAGTTTTGGAGTTGCCTGGCAAAATGTTGTAAAAAGTGAGTTTTTAATGTGATTTTGTTTTCAAAAGGTCTAGGAATTTTTTGTGTTTGGTTTGTGGGTGTGAGAAGTGTTCTTAGGTGTTTTGTGGGTTTTGAGTTCAACCCTACACCTTCTAGGCATAAAAGTTGTCATTTTAGGCATCAAAAATGTCAAATTTAGTGTGCTTGGACATGTACCTATCCCTATAGGAGGTTAACCAACCTGGAATGGTATTTATTCTTTTGTTGGAACTATTGTAAGGGTTGTTCAATTGGAGTTATCAATCATTATGAAAGTTTTCACTCATTTTACCTCTTTTTTTTTCCCTAGTTTCTAACTTGATGTGAGCAGCAGTCCGTACACCTACTGTTCTTTTTTGTACTGTTCTTGCATTTTCAGTTTCAACTATGTTTTCTTAGACTTCTCCCTTTGGTGGCATTAAATTTGGTTAAGTTTTGAGGTTGTAGCAAAATTGGTTTGATTTGACAGTTTCACTGCCCTGTCTAGTAATTTGGGCAAGGAAGATTGACTAGCTTGGTCTCTTGAAGTCCTAAAATGTTCATCGCTTCTCAAGAACCAGTTGGTCCATTTTTAAATTATGTAAATATGTGTTTTGGTTTCAAGAGTGTAGGTACAAGGATTTTTGTGGCCATGGAGCCCTAGGCAAGTATGCCATTTGGCCAGGGTCTTGCATAAGTTTGATGCTTTGCTCTCCCATAGCAATTGCATTCTTTTGGTGAACACACCTGTTTGAATTTCCAAGTGTTATATGCAAGAAAAGAGGCTTCCTAAGCCTAGAAAAGGAGGGTAATATGTTTCAATTTGGTGAATTGTAAACCAAAACATTGAGTCATTGTTTGGTAGTAGTTTTCCTTCCCTGTTTGCTCTCCACCATTCATTGGTGTGTGAAAACCTCTGTCAATACTTTGTTTGTTTGAAAACAAGAACAAAGAGAGGTGTAATCCCTACCCATGGGTATTGTAAATGCCAAGATCAAACAATGATCTCTTTAGGCAAAATGAAAAATGCTCAGCAGGCTGTCACAGTCAAGTATGACTGATTTTTACATGTTTGTTGAAGTTGTACATGAATTTATCCTCTCCAAGTTGCAGGTATGAAGGACTACAAGCATGAAGAAGGCATAGCATTGCTAAGAAAGAACAAAAAAAACTTCAAATAAGAGTTTTAACATTGTAAAGTGCAGGTCCAAAGTGGGAAAAATAGTGAAAAGAGAAAAGTGTAGTCCTATTTAGCTTGACAGTGAACTATTCACTATTTTGTAATTTCCTAAAGCCTTTTGTGTAGGGAAAATTGGATTCCTTCTTGTCTCTAATGTTGGCCATGTTCATATGCTTCAGTTTGTAATTTGAATTCTTGCAAAGTTGTGTTTGTAGAAGGCAAAAAGTGAAAAGTTATCAACTGTTGCATTTCCCTTTTGTGCATTTTATGAATATCTTATTCTTCACTTTGTGAGGTTTAAACCTCTTGTTTATGGCCTGGTTAGTCAATAGAAAGGTATAATTAGGTGTCCTTGAGTCATTTGGAGGATCTCAAGTTTGAAATTTGGTTTTTGCCAACAAGCCCTACCAAAACCCTCTTTTTATGCCCATTTTTGGGATAGTCACGAAGAAGGCTTTAGGGACCCCTAAACTTGGTAAATCTTCAATAACCCCCAAAAGGGTATCCAAATATGTGATTCTTTTAGTCTATAATTCCATTGCTTGAGCAGGGTGAGCACAAAACCCCAAAAGGAGGGCTAATTGCTTGTAGCCTTTTTAGGCCTTAAAATTGAGTTTTTATCAAATCGGGTACACAAATGGTGGATGTAAAACACAAAAGTCATCAATGCCAGTTGAAACAAGTTGTCCTCACATGAATTTGACACCTTTTGTGGGGTAGACTCCAAAAACTTAGTTTTAGCACTTGAGGAGGATTTCTACATCTCAAAACGTAGAAGACAAAAGACACCATTGGGAGCAAAACTTGGTATGAATATGTAAACCAATAAAAGGAGACCTTGTGCAGTCAGGGAGTAGGTTAGGGACAGAGGAATGAAATCCAAGAGGATGAATAAGGAGTTAGTTTACCAAGCCAGAGTGATTATGGGGTTGAAGCCCTTGAGCAACCAGGAAGTCTTGTCTTAGGGAGGTGGATCAAGAGTAAGTTTCAGGTTGTCTATGAACCTTGCACTCTAATTACAACAATAGTACCTTGAAATTAGTAAGGACCTATACTTAGTGAACATACAAGTCACTTGAGCATTCCACTTGCACTACCTCCCTATCATAGTGGTATCAGAGCCCAGCTACACTTGGGAAGAAGCAGCAGTTTGACAACCATGGTGACAAATGCAGAACTAGCAAAGATAGTGGAAGACCAGGAAGAAGAAAATAGGTTACTTAGAGTGAAGATAGACCTCTTAGAATAGAAGTTGGGTGAAGTAGAAGTGAAGGCAGATGAAGCCAACAATAAGATAGAGGGAACATAAAGTAAGGGTAAGCTATTAGCTGTAGAGGATGAGACCCCTATACCAGACCCTGTGATAGAGAATGAACCCTTTTTGAAAGCCTTGAAGGCTATGAGCGGGAGAACACTAGAAGGAGTCCCACTATTCAGTGGTAAAATTGACCCAGAAGTGGTCATGGAGTGGATCGAGGGGCTTGAGAACCATTTTGAGTGTGATGGTGTGACAGAGGCCCAGAAAGTGAAGGTGGCTAAGTCCAGGTTGAGAGGAGTTGCCTTAACATGGTGGAAGTTCATTTAGGATGAACGTGGAAAAGAGGGAAAAAGGCCCATAGCTACTTGGAAGGGAATGTTGTCCAAGATCAGAGAGGCTTACATTCTAGAGGACTATGAAATACAGCTCCATAGGAGAAGGCAAAACCTTAGGCAAAAAGAATTAGATGTCATCACCTACACCGAGGAGTTTCAAAAGCTATGCCTTAGGTCAAAGATCCAAGAGGATGAGAATGTCAAGGTTGCTAGGTATCTCAATGGTTTGAGATGGAACATATAGGAAGAGTTAAGTTTGTTGTGCCCTACAATAGTCCAGAAGTGCTATCAACTTGCACTCAAGGTAGAGGAAAGGAGTAGGAAGAAGCAAGAGCAACATAACTGAGGTAGAGGAAGAGGAAGAGATGGTCAAGGCCATCGAGGCAGTTTTGGGGGAAGACACATAGACCAAAGAGCGCAGGGGGAATCTAAGCTTATAAAGCAAAGCAAGGATTCTTAGAGAAAACCTAATTTTAAGGGAAGGGGATCAAGCAACCCAGGAATGGGTAGGTCTAGTGGCCCAGGTAGAGGGTCTTATTTCTACACAATGAAATGCTACAACTATCAGAAATTGGGTCATCCTGCATATAGGTGTCCTGAAAAGCCTAGTTCTTCCCATGGAGGTGAAAGAAAAGTGAACTATGTTCAGGAGGAAGGGAGTAGTATAAGAATTCCAGCAATGCACCTAGCACCTGAAGATGGTGAAAGTCTAATGATGAGGAGAGTATTGATGCAAGAACCTCATAAGTGTGAAGTGTCTCAGAGAAGAGCATTGTTCAGGATCAAGTGCAAAATCTTGGGCAAGGTATGTAAGGTGATTATTGATTCAGGCTCCACAGATAATATTATCTCAGAGGAGGCAGTTGGCAAATTAAACCAACCTAGAATGAAGCACAGTGAACCCTACAAGGTAACCTAGTTAAACAAGGGGCAACATGTCCTAGTGAATGAACAAGCATGGGTAGACGTCAATATAGGTGAATACAAGGATAGGATACTATGTGACATCCTTCCCATGGATGCTTGCCATCTACTATTGGGTAGACCTTGGCAATTTGATAGAAGGGCACACCATGATGGTGAAAAAAACAAATATTCCTTTCAAAAGAATGGCATTGTCTACAAAATTCAATCCCTTAGTGAAGAGACAGAGAACAATAAACCACAGGCACCTAAAGTACTATTAGTCAATGAAAAAGAGTTCATCCAAACCATGAAAGAGGGAGATGGGATTGGTTATGCACTTGTAGTGAAACCTAAGGAGGATAAGAAAACAAAACAAGTTGAGATCCCACAAGAAGTGAAACAACTTCTTGATAACTTTAAGAGCATTATCAGTGATGGACAACCCGCAACATTACCTCCTCCCAAAGCCATTAGTCATCAAATTGACTTTATACTAGGAGCTTCTTTGCCAAACAAAGTAGCATACAAGATGACTCCTAAAAAAAACAAAGAGGTAGCTAGATAGATTCAAGAGTTATTGGATCAAGGATTAATAAAAAGAGTATAAGTCCTTGTGCAGTGCCCACTGTGTTAGCACCTAAGAAAGGGGGCACATGGAGATTGTGTACAGATTCCAGAGCTATCAACAAGATCACAATAAGATACAGATTCCCCATTCCTAGGATAGAAGATCTGATGGATTGTTTAGGGGGTGCGAGTTATTTCTCCAAAATAGACTTAAAAAGTGGTTACCATCAAATAGGAGGGTGATGAGTGGAAAATTGCTTTTAAAACAAATGAGGGTCTTTATGAATGGTTGGTTATGCCTTTTAGACTCTCTAATGCTCCCAGCACCTTTATGAGGTTAATGAATGAAGTATTTCAGGATTTTCTCAATCAGTTTGTGGTAGTCTACTTATATGATATTCTCATTTTTAGTAAGACTAAAGAGGAGAATTTGAAACACTTAGCTATTGTTTTGCAAAGATTATCTGATGAGGAGTTAACCATAAATCTTGAGAAATGTGATTTTATGCAGCAAGAGCTAGTCTATCTTGGTTTTGTTGTGTCCAGTGGAGATCTTAAGATGGATCAATCTAAAGTTGCAGCCATAACAAGTTGGCCAACCCCACAATCAGCCAATGAGGTTAGGAGTTTTCATGGTCTAGCCCCAGTTTTACAGAAAGTTTATCAGAGGATTCAGTGAGATTTGTGCACCCATGTTAGATACAATAAAGGATGGTCATAAGGTTAAGTTTCAATGGACAGAAGTAGCCAATAAGGGGTTTGAGTTACTCAAAACTAGAGTTGCTACACAGCCAGTGTTAATCCTTCCTAGCTTTGATAAGCTCTTTACAATAGAATGTGATGCCAATCATCTTGTAGTAGGTGCAGTCTTGAGTCAGGATAACAGACCAGTTGCTTTCTTTAGTGAAAAATTGAATGATGCAAAGAAAAAGTATTCATCTTATGATTTAGAGTTATATGCATTCGTGCAAGAACTCAGTAAATGGAGGCATTACTTGCTTCCTAAGGAATTTGTTGTGTATACAGACAACCATGCAGTCAGTTTATTGAATTCTCAGGATAAACTCAACCATAGACATGTGAAATGGGTAGAGTACCTACAAGCATATACATTTACTCTTAAGCACAAGAAAGGCCAATGTAGCAAAGTAGCTGATGCTTTGAGTAAGAGATTATTAACTATTCAGGAGATCCAAGTAAAGAGTATTGGGATTGATTGCTTTCAAGATTTATATCCTAATGATGATGATTTTGCTGCTTCTTATAAAGTTTGTCCTTCTTTTGAGAATCATTTTCATAGTGAGTATGCTGACTATACATTGCAGAATGGTTTGTTATGCAGGGGAGGACAGCTATGTGTTCCTAAAGGTTCCATGAGAGACAATCTCATTCAAGAGAAACACAATGGGTACTTCAGTGGCCATTTTGGTCTCAACAAGACCTTAGAGTTGGTTCAACATTTTTATTACTGGCCTAAGATGGAGAGAGATGTTCGGAGGTATGTTGAACAGTGCATGGTATGTCAGAAGGCCAAAGGTCATAGCACTAATGCTGGTTTATATCAGCCACTTCCCATTCCTTCTAGGCCATGGGAGTGCATCAGTATGGATTTTGTTATAGGTTTACCAAGGACAAAAATAGGGCATGATAGTATCTTTGTGGTTGTTGACAGATTTAGTAAAATGGCTCACTTTATACCTTGTAAAACTACTAATGATGCTAGTCATATTGCTTTCCTTTTCTTTAAAGAAGTTGTCAGAATACATGGTTTGCCATCTAGCATTGTATCAGATAGAGATGTTAATTTTTTGGGTCATTTTTGGAAGACTTTGTGGAAGAAATCGGGTACTAACTTATCTTTTGGCTCAGCTTACCATCCACAGATAGATGGCCAAATAGAGGTGATGAATAGAACATTGGGTAATCTACTCAGATGTCTCACCAAGGAGTATGGACAAAGTTGGGATCAGCTCATCCCATAGGTAGAGTTTGCTTACAATGAAAGTCTAAATAGATCCACTGGTAAGAGTCCATTTCAGGTTGTTTATGGTATGCATCCAAGAGGTGTTTTTGAGTTACATGATGTGACTAACTTGCAACATGTTAGTGGGACAGCAGAAGACATGACCTTGCAGGATTTTGGCTAAGTATGGTCCAAATGCTTATAAAATTGATTTACTTGCTGATGTTTCTTTATCTCCTATCTTTAATGTTGCAGATTTGGTACCTTTCAAGGGGCAACCTCCAGCAGAGAATCAAAGAGTTTTAGACATTTCAAATTCCCTTTCTGATCTACCTCTCCCCTCTTCTTCTTCTCCCATTCTTGAACAGGTACTTGATTCTAGAATCATCAAGAAGACTGGAAGGCATGAGTACTTTGAACATTTGATCAAGTGGAAAGATCACCTAGCCTCTGAAGCCACTTGGATACCTGAAAGTGACTTCCCCAAGGCTGGTATTCCTCTCTCTTTTCCACCCAAAGGAGTCACATGACTTCTTTGTCACTGGGGGAGTATGGTGCAAGAGCACCTATGCCTCATTTTCAACACAGGTTTGAGAGTAAGTTTGCTTTTCATTAGCTTTGAGTGGGAATGGTTTTTTAAGTTGTTTTTGTGTTTCTTTAAGTTGTTTGGATGAGTTTTGAACTCATTGTGAGGTTTTGTTTTCCTGTTTTCATCTTTTTCTCAAAATTGCTAGTTTTGGAGTTGCCTGGCAAAGTGTTGTAACAAGCGAGTTTTTAATGTGATTTTGTTTTGAAAAGGTCTAGGCATGTTTGGTGTTTGGTTTGTAGGTGTGAGAAGTGTTTTTAGGTGTTTTGTGGGTTTTGAGTTCAACCCTACACCTTCTAGGCATAAAAGTTATCATTTTAGGCATCAAAAATGTCAAATTTAGTGTGCTCGGACATGTACGTATCCTACAGGAGGTTAACCAACCTAGAATGGTATTTATTCTCTTGTTGGAACTATTGTAAGGGTTGTTCAATCAGAGTTATCAATCATTATGAAAGTTTGCACTCATTTTACCTTTTTTTTTCCCCTAGTTTTTAACTTGATGTGAGTAGCAGTCTGTACACCTGCTGTACTTTTCTATACTGTTCTTGCATTTTTCAGTTTCTACTATCTTTTCTTACACTTCTCCATTTGGTGGCATTAAATTTGGTTAGGTTTTGAGGTTGTAGCAAAATTGGTTTGATTTGATAGTTTCACTGCCCTATCTAGGAATTTGGGCAAGGATGCTTGACCAACTTGGTTTCTTGAAGTCCTAAAATGTTCATGGCTTCTCAAGAACCAGTTGGTGAATTTATAAATTATGTAAATATGTGTTTTGGTTTCAAGAGTGCAGGTACAAGGAGTTTTGTGGCCATGGAGCCCTAGGCAAGTATGTCATTTGGCTAGGGTCTTGCATAAGTTTGATGCTTTGCTCTCCCATAGCAATTGCATTTTTTTGGTGAGCAGACTTGTTTGAATGTCCAAGTGTTTAATGCAAGTAAAGAGGCTTCCTAAGCCTAGAAAAGGAGGGTTATATGTTTCAGTTTGGTGAATTGTAAACCAAAACAGTGAGTCACTATTTGGTAGTAGTTTTCCTTCCTTGTTTTCTCTCCACCATTCATTGGTGTGTGAAAACCTTTGTCAATACTTTGTTTGTTTAAAAACAAGAATAAAGAGAGGTGTAAGCCCTGCCCATGGGTATTGTAAATGCCAAGATCAAACAATGATCTCTTTAGGCAAAATGAAAAATGCTCAGTAGGCTATCACAGTCAAGTATGACTGATTTTTATATGTTTGTTGAAGTTGTACATGAATTTATCCTCTCCAAGTTGTAGGTATGAAGGACTACAAGCATGAAGAAGGTAGATCATTTCTAAGAAATCACAAACAAACCTTCAAATAAGAGTTTTAACATTGTAAAGTGTAGGTCCAAAGTGGGAAAAACAGTGAAAAGAGAAAAGTGCAGTCCTATTTAGCTTGACAGTGAACTATTTGCTATTTTGTAATTGCCTAAAGCCTTTTGTGTAGGGAAAATTGGATTCCTTCTTGTCTCTAATGTTGGCCATGTTCATATGCTTCAGTTTGTAATTTGAATTCTTGCAAAGTTGTGTTTGTAGATGGCAAAAAGTGAAAAGTTGTCAAATGTTGCATTTCCCTTTTGTGCATTTTATGAAAATCTTTTTCTTCACTTTGTGACGTTTAAACCTTCTTGTTTATGGCCTGGTTAGTCAAAAACAAGGTAGAATTAGGTGTCCTTGAGTCATTTGGAGGATCTCAAGTTTGAAATTTGGTTTTTGCCAACAAGCCCTACTAAAACCCTCCTTTTATACCCATTTTTGGGATAGTCACGAAGAAGGCTTTAGGGACCCCTAAACTTGGTAGATCTTCAAGAACCCCCAAAAGGGTATCCAAATATGTGATTCTTTTAGTCTGGAAGTCCATCTCTTGAGCAGGGTGGGCACAAAACCCCAAAAGGAGGGCTAATTGCTTGTAGCCTTTTTAGGCCTCAAAATTGAGTTTTTATCAAATCGGGTACCCAAATGGTGGATGTAAAACACAAAAGTCATCAATGCCAGTTGAAAAAAGTTGTCTTGACATGAATTTGACACCTTTTGTGGGGTAGACTCCAAAAACTTAGTTTTAGCACTTGAGGAGGATTTCTACATCTCAAAACGTAGAAGACAAAAGACACCATTGGGAGCAAAACTTGGTATGAATGTGTAAACCAATAAAAGGAGACCTTGTGTAGTTAGGGAGTAGGTTAGGGATAGAGGAATGAAATCCAAGAGGATGAATAAGGAGTTAGTTTACCTAGCCAGAGTGATTATGGGGTTGAAGCCCTTGAGCAACCATGAAGTCTTGTCTTAGGGAGGTGGATCAAGAGGAAGTTTCAGGTTGTCTATGAAACTTGCACTCTGATTACAGCAACAATACCTTGAAATTAGTAAGGACCTATACTTAGTGAACATACAAGTCACTTGAGCATTCCACTTGCACTACCTCCCTATCACCCATTCCCTTTGATGACATGTAATGGATTGTTTATATTGTAGCAATAATGCATTTCTAAACCTAACCTCCTTAATTAATCTTGTTGATCTATCTTAAACAAAACATTGACATACTTGCATCATCATGAAGGAGAGAAAATTGTCTTCAATCCAAGTGTTCATAATTTACACATCTGCATTCCATATCTCACATCTTAATTTCATTGCATATCAAAATTGCATTATTATAGAAATCAATGCTATTCCTTTTAGAGTAGACTTAATGATATGACATGTTTAGAGAAAGGATTATATTTATTAGATTATCTGCATTCCATATCTCACATCTTAATTTCATTGCATATCAAAATTGCATTATTACAGAAATCAATGCTATTCCTTTTAGAGTAGACTTAATGCCTATGAGATGTTTAGAGAAAGGATTATATTTATTAATTTAAATTAACATATAAAGTATATAGGTTTGTAGACATATAAAGTGTATAGAGACAAACATATAAATTGTAAACATAACCGACACAAACATATAAATCATAAACAATCAATACAAACGACGTACAAAGATCGGCTATGTAACCATAGAAATGAACTATTTTATAAAAAGAGCATAGTCATACAGGAGTAGTTATACAATTTTAATGATAGGACCTCCTTTGCTTTGGGAATCTACTCTGTATCCTGACAAACCTCTGTGCTGGCTGAGGACTACCATAACCTGTGAAAATGCAGGTGTAGTCAATAATAAGGAGGTTCCATTGAAAGAATGTTGTGGCATCCTCGATACTGTCATTGGAGTATGGCACCAGGGACCATCCACATCTCCAATGGGGTCTGTTAGCACACATTATGTGAATCTGAGGGAGAGTGACTGGCTAGTACGCAAGGGTGAAATACACTCGCCATAGTCGCCTATACAAAGTGACCATCACTGAAGTCGAGAATCAGGTGAACAACACCACCTCTTCTATGTGGACAGTGTACATATTGTCCTCGGTATAATGTCTTCCAATTAGAATGGTGCACTTAGCAGCCTGCCTAGGAGTTATCGTTTGGATAATATCTGAAACAATGATATTCAAGAGGCACTGAAATAAGGCAGACTCCTCGTCATTCTCTACCAACCTCTGTAGCAATCTGCAGATACATACGATAAGAGTGTTAGTAATATAACTATAGCATTCAATAAATGTAAGACATAAGAGTGTTAAGCACTAAAAAAATGCAGCACATAATCATACCTTAACAATATTAATTATTTAACTAGAGCATTCAATAAATTGAAGACATAAAAGTGTCATACTGAAAATTAAGTTGCATAAAACCTGCGCCTGTCACCTGACGTGTATGTTAAAGCCATTTAGTGATAAAAAAACAAAAAAAAACAATGGGCCTGCATACAAAGATACATTATAAAATATGGTTAGGGACAGTAATAGTAAACATTGCAATGCAACTATAATAAACAAAGTTGTTCCATATTATGTAACAGGTTGAATGAAGAATGGCGAAACATCAAGCACATATATGACATAGTTACAAATAGAAAGCTTAATCTGAACAAGTAATACCAAAATTTGTATCAGGGAGTATCATTCTATGAACCCTATCCACGTAAAAGACCATCAAAAGCCAATCATCGATGACGACTCCTATGGCCAGGTGTTGAGGGGGTGCCAAACACTGTCACACATAAGTGTGGATCACTTTCACCGACTACAAGACATGACGACTAAATAAACATGTGTAACATTGACATGTTTAGAAACCACTTATAGGTGACACTAGAGTACCAACCTGTATCAAACACAACCGATGCAGTGGCAAGGACATGCGGTTCTGGTGCTTGGTCCTGTAGCGTCCTAAAATTGTGACACTTGCAATTTTGACTGCATTTGGGTCTTCACGATGGCGACGCAACACTGAACCTGAATGGAGACCCCGAAACTTGTCCATGACATCAAAAACTGCATTTTTCAGCACCCTGGCCTGATCCTCCTTGCACCCTGCTGTCCCTGAAGGTGGGACCATGGCGTCCAGTGCCCTGGTCCCCCAGGACCATGGCACCCAGTGCCCTGGTCCCTGGCCCTATTTTTGGGCCCGGTCTCTTTTGGGTCTCGGGTCTTTATGTTTGCAAATTGGAAAATAATCTTCCCAGGTCGACCTAAGGTCAGAAAAATCAGTCTTTTAACCCTAATTGACAAATATATAAACTACATTTCCTCTCCCATTTTGGTAGATGGAAGAAAGGTGGAAACGATATTCAAACATTCAAGCATTCAAGCATTCAAGCATTCCTTCAAGCAATTGATCATTCTAAGTCTCCATTCAAGGCTAAGTGTTGCATTCAAGACAAGGATTCAACCATTGAAGAGGAGATCACTTACAACATACAACATACAACAACATTTACACCTTCGCATGTAGGAATACAAACATTCTTACAACAAGGTATTGGTACTTTATTACATTACAATCATTTACATTTACAACATTTCTCATTTCTTGGTTAATTCCAAAATCGGGGTTTGACCTAAAGGCAAACCCCTAATCCCTAACCCCCCAATCGTCCTCTCTTTTCTGTGTGTAGGTTGCAGGTACGCGGCTGTAATTGAAGATCTGGAATCTTTGTGCAGAAGCAAACAGATCCCCCTTCATTTCGCAGATTTTTCGGAGGACCGTGTGCACGCTGGGCGCCATCGTCCCGTCAAATTTCGCTCAAATTTGTAAGACAGCACCGTCTCGACATTTTACTACTAATTCCAGGTCCGCAGCTTCATCCTATATTCATATCTCTGTTTATAAGCGAATCTTTCTTACTTTACATGCATTCCTAGCTTAATCCTTCTATCTACATTCTTTACGAAAGAGGGTAGCCTTGCTATCACAACCCTTGAAACTCATTTAGAATCCAATCTTGCATTGTGTGGGATTGGATCTTGTGGGTTTCAACCCCTCTTTTGAATGTAAAGTCTCCCCTAAGTGAAAACCGTCAACCCTAGTGACCCCCTTTCTCTCTCCTTGGAGTGGTGGGGGGAACACTTAAGGTTCGCTCGCGATTTTCTGCCTTACATTTTGGTGAACCCGACATGAACATCCTTTCTGATTATTCATGATTAGATCTAAAAATTGGATTCCTTGATTACATTTCCATGTTTGATCTTTTGCAAATTTTAGAGGTTAATTGCATAAAAACCCTAAATTTTCTTTTTAGTAATTGAGCTTGTGAAGTGTTTAATTATTAATGCTTGTTTCAGATCTACCCTTCTATTGCAAACTATCAATTCATATTTGTGTTTTAATTCTGAAAATTAAGTGGTTAAGTTTCAAAACCCTAATTTTTTTTTAAAACCCTCTTGATTCAGCCTTTGACCGACAATTTCACTGATCAAAACATCTCCAAATCAGCTGTAACTTTGGATTCCGCAACAAAATCATAATATCTTTCATCCCTGAAAATTTGGAAAAAAGTTGCAAGGACCGTGTGCACCTCGAGCGCCATCGTCCCCGACATTTTTTCGAAATTTCGGGAGTTAGATCTTACTGTATTTTTCTGCTAAAATTCAGAATTTTGGCTGATTTTATCAATTCTAACACTTTCAAAATTAAAGTCAAAGTTGGTCTAGTGATTGCTTGGATTAAGGCTTCTAATCATTCAAAAATTGTTGAAATTGAAATTTTGTGTCAAAATTGTGTTTCTTACTATCCTAAATCTAAAAAGTGTGTTGGCATTCATTCGAAATTTCAGTGCTTTATTCAAATTCTTGCAATTTGTGACTTTTGAAATTAAGTGTTTAATTACAACAATCTTGATTTCCACTTTCAAAATTGAATTTTGCATGAAATTGAGTCAACTTTTAAATTTCAAAGCTTGCATTGCTTTTGGTATTCCCTCTAAAATCATAAAATCCAAAATTTCAGCTTCCCTCTCTTTTTCAAAATTCAAATTTTGCATTTTTCAACAATCTGGGTAGGGTTCAATTTTGAGATTGCAACTTTAATTTGGCCTATCTACAGATCGTAAAATCACTCAATTTTTTCAGATTAGCTTTAAAATCATCATAACTTTCATCCTTGAAAATTTCAAAAAAAGTTGCGAGGACCGTGTGCACCCCGAGCACCACGGTCCCTGACATTTTTTCTGAAATTTCGGGAGATTGTCGTAATTGCATTTAACAGCTTAAATCTAGGAGATTGGCTGATTTTATTGAAATTTGCTACCTCTAAATTCAAAATCTTCTCTCCCTCTCTAGTGCATGAGTTTTACAACAATAAGCCCTACTTACACTATTCCCGTTAGACGAAGCCTTAGAATTAAGTCTTTCCAAGGTTTAATTACCGAGCAGATGGAACCTAATTTGAATAGCCTTTTTAACGAGGACACAGGTAATTCCTCTAATTCTCCTAATGATGAAGAAGCTCTCCATGAGGTTTTTGTAGAACAACTTTCAAAATTGGATAACCAATTTGATGATTTTCAGCAATGGATGTCTCAAGAGTATCCCGATAGTCAAGCTCTTTCATTAATTGAGGGTCTAAAACATATGGTTCAAAGTGATAAGAATGGAATTGATATTTTGCGTGGTATTGCACACATTGTGGATTAAAATGTGATGCCTATGAAGAGTTGTGCTGAAACTTTAGGTTATACACAACCTCCTACTCAAGTCAATCATTCTATTCCGTTGACAACTACTATTGTTAGTATGCCTACCTTTACATCAAACATAATGGCTACTTCTATACAAGACATTCCGCCTATGATCACCAGTCATGGGGGCAATCCTTCTTCTTCAATTAACCCTCTACCTTCATTCAATCCGACTTCTTCATTCATTCTTTCAATGAGTGTTCCTATTACATCTCCACAAATGAACATGACGCAAGGGGGCAATTCATTTAACCATTCCATTCTTCCTTGTAGTGTTCCTCCTTTCCAATCATCTCCTATGACTAACTATCATAGTGTCCCACCACCTTACTCTCAATCAATACCTTCTTTCAATAACATAATACCTCCATCTCAATCTAACACGTCTAATATGAATTCTTCGACTGAAGCGACCATTAACAATCTTGCACAAACTATCTCTTCTTTAAAGCAACAAATTGCCTCTATGAATCAATCTAAGTTTAGTGTGCCCACATTTGATGTTGCGAGCCCACTTTCTCTTGACATTGTTCGAGCTATCCCTCCTAAACATGTTGAAATCCCACATTTGGAGTTTTATAATGGTAAAGGTGATCCTCTAACACATGTTAAGACTTTTCAAACAATATGTACCGATTTTGCTTAAGACCAAAGGTTGCTTGCAAAACTATTTACTAGAACATTAAGAGATAAAGCCCTACAATGGTATTTCTCGTTGCCTTCTTATTCTATTACTTCTTTCGAACAACTTGCAAATGCTTTTATTCAACAATTTCAAAACAATATAAGTCCTAAAGTTACTTTGATTGATTTAATGCATTGTAAACAAGGTGTTAAAGAAAAAGTGACTGATTTCATTGGTAGATATAAGCATTTGTATGCTCAAATTTCTTTTCCAGTGCCTGACAATGATATTCAAAGAATCTTTATTTCTAATTTACAAAAAGATATTCGAGACAAACTTCTATTTTCTGAGTTTACTTCTTTCCAACAGTTGTGTGCAACTCTTCACAATTATCAACTGACTGTGAGTCAAATGGAACAAGCAAATCCTATGGCTCCGAGTGATAAGGGTGATAGTAGTCAACAACCATTTGGGAAGTTTAAACCGAACAGAGAGTCCATTAAATTCAATGAAAACATCATCAACAACAATGTGAATGTAGCATCAGGTGTGCCTCCTATTTCTAAGTTTTTCAAGAAAGAAAGAAAGTTTACTCCTTTGAATGAATCATTGCATAGTATTATGAATAAGTTATTGGAACAAAATGTGCTTACTCTCCCTCCTGTAAAGAAAATTGATCTTGTAAATATTAATTCACCCTATTTTGATAACAAATCTTTTTGTCAATTTCATCGTCAACCTGGGCATGATACTGAAAAATGTTTTTCTTTAAAGGGTAAAATTCAAGATTTGATTGATAATAATACTATTTCTATTTCAGGAGTGAATGATAAAGGCAACACATCTGTAGCTCCTCCTAACCAAAATCTTAAGATTGTTATTGATCCATTACCTTCTCATACCTCTAATGTGATTGAGACTAATGATTCCTCTTTCTCATCTGATGGTCTTGTGTCTATGACTCCGAATGTGATTAACTTTGTAGAGCAGCAAGAAAACCCTAAAGAACCTTCCATCACATTTGATTCTAGTGAAACTATTAGGGCACCTGATGGTCCTTTATACATAGTTGCAAAAGTCAAGAATACACCTTGCCATGGAGTGCTTATTGATTCTTCTTGCATGGTTAATGTTATTATTGAAGAATTTCTCTTTACTTTACAATTGAATCAAGTGATCTATGACAAAATAGATGTGGTTGTGAAATTATTTGATGCATTTTCTTCTCCTGCAATTGGTTCTATTACATTACCTATTGAGGTCCATAATAAATCCCTTGATGTGAACTTTGCTATTATTCCTTCATCCGAACAATTTCGTGTGAAGCTAGGCTATCCTTGGCTATCTTCCATGAAAGCTATTGCTTCTCCTATTCACAAGTGTTTGAAATTTCCCCATAATGGTGAAGTTGTTACTATCAATCATAGTCTCTTTAAACCAATTGAAAGAACTTCTAGCATTCCTATTGATTATTTTTGGCCTAAACAATTCCAATCTCTTCCTCCGCGAAGTGATCATCTTTTCAAATCTTATCAAAAGTGGAAAATAGATATGATCCTATCTCTAAATGAACCTAGAACACCCAAACTTGATATTCCTATCGTTGTTGAGAAGGAAGTTCTTCCTTTGAAAGATAAAACTAATGTCTTTCCTCAAGAAGATTCCCAACCCATTCCTATGGATGTGACTATGTCTATGTCTAATAAACTTTCTAAAAGTAGACCTATACCTCCTCGTCATGATGGACTTGGTCTCCTTCCTAAACCAAATATTCCTCCTTTATATGGAGCAGTTCCTCCTCCTTCCTCTTATGGAGAGAAGAGACCTTCCTCTTCTCCTATTACCCAGCCTAAGAGAACACAACCTAAACACCCAAGTGATAAGGATGAGAACATTCCTCCTCCTCAATCTTCTCCACTTCCTACTAAGACTAGACGAAATCATTCTGCGCGTGAACGCCGATGAAAGCGTCGTCTTAGGGCTCAAATAGCTGCTTCTCAAACTTTGCAATCTCCAAAAACACCTTCAACAAGCATTATTCCATTTTCTCCAAAATCTCCTAAACATAAGATGCATGATGGTCTTGACCCTGTGCGAGTTAAAGATCCTATTTTTATAAATCTTGATGATGATATAGATGAAAATGTTATTCATGATGAAAATGTTACTTCTCTTGCTTCTGATAGTGAATATGAATATGTTGATGTTGATAACCATTTATCTAACGAATTTTCTAAAGCACTTATCCTAGCTCCTAGACAAGAACAACGTGGCTTGGAACATGAACATAGCCCTTGTTTGGATCTTGTGATAGCTCCATCTACTGTGTTGGATGTTCCTCCTCTAGCATGTTTCCTGCCTTCCTGAAACATTGATCAGCAAGATAGAAGACTCTCTCCTCCTCTCTTTTGTTACTTCTTCTATGTGTTATTCTCATTCATCTATTTGTTGTCCTTAGTGTTGTCTACTTAAGGACGGTGCAAGGCATTGAGATCTCTTTTGGTCTCTCTCATGTTGACTCAAAAGACACATGTGTTCCCTTCTTCTAGGTGACCTTCCTTGATTGGGGAATGAAGAACAATTATGCATACATACATATGATATACATGAATTATCATACAACATACTGACCCCGAGGAAAGCGAAGTCACCTCGTGCTTTGTGTTTTGTGTCTATTATCCTTGGGTTTATCTCACACTTGGGGGCCAAATCTTTGTGATAACGTGCTCCTTTTCCTTCTCATTTCCTATGTGTATCACTACCTTAAAGCAATCACCCCCGTTGAGGTGTGTGCGATCGCTTTAACGTAGGGGGGCATACACCCGGTCTATCCCTTCAGGATACTTGAAAATTTCTTGGTGAACTTAGCTTTGCCTTGAAAATTGTTGGTATTTTTCTTACATGACTCATAGTGAGGGAACCTTACTACTGACAGTCATGGTTCTCCCCTCATGATCTTCCCTTTTACTTTGTCAATCGAAGTCATAAGATCCTTAGTCCACTGGGGGCTTGGTGTATCTTGCCTCCTTGACGTGGTGAAAGTCTTTCAATGTTGTTTCCTTGTACTTTACCAGAAGTATGAGCGTACGCTTATACTCCCGCTAAAGTGGGGGCTAAATGTAGCATCCTAAAATTGTGACACTTGCAATTTCGACTACATTTGGGTCTTCACGATGACAACGCAACACTGAACCTGAATGGAGACCCTGAAACTTGTCCATGACATCAAAAACTGCATTTTTCAGCACCCTGGCCTGATCCTCCTTGCACCCTGCTGTCCCTGGAGGTGGGACCATGGTGCCCAGTGTCCTGGTCCTTCAGGACTAGGGCGCCCAGTGCCCTGGTCCCCCAGAACCATGGTGCCCAGCGCCCTGGTCCCTGGCCCTATTTTTGGGCCTGGTCTCTTTTGGGTCTCGGGTCTTTATGTTTGCAAATTGGAAAATAATCTTCCCAGGTCGGCCTAAGGTCGGAAAAATCAGTCTTTTAACCCTAATTGACAAATATATAAACTACATTTCTTCTCCCATTTTGGTAGATGGAAAAAGGCGGAAACGATATTCAAACATTAAAACATTCAAGCATTCAAGCATTCCTTCAAGCAATTGATCATTCTAAGTCTCCATTCAAGGCTAAGTGTTGCATTCAAGACAAGGATTCAACCATTGAAGAGGAGATCACTTACAACATACAACATACAACAACATTTACACCTTCGCATGTAGGAATACAAACATTCTTACAACAAGGTATTGGTACTTTATTACATTACAATCACTTACATTTAAAGCATTTCTCATTTCTTGGTTAATTCCAAAACTGAGGTTTGACCTAAAGGCAAACCCCTAATCCCTAACCCCCCAATCATGCTCTCTTTTCTATGTGTAGGTTGCAGGTACGCGACTGTAATTGAAGATCTGGAATCCTTGTGCAGAGACGAACAGATCCCCCTTCGTTTCGCAGATTTTTCGGAGGACCGTGTGCACGCCGGGTGCCATCGTCCCATCAAATTTTGCTCAAATTTGCAGGACAATGTCATCTCGACATTTTATTGCTAATTCCAGGTCTGCAGCTTCATCCTATATTCCTATCTCTGTTTATAAGCGAATCTTTCTTACTTTACATGCATTCCTAGCTTAATCCTTCTATCTACATTCTTTACAAAAGAGGGTAGCCTTGCTGTCACAACCCTTGAAACTCATTTAGAATCCAATTCTGTATTGTGTGGGATTGGATCTTGTGGGTTTCAACCCCTCTTTTGAATGTAAAGTCTCCCCTAAGTGAAAACCGTCAACCCTAGTGACCCCCTTTCTCTCTCCTTGGAGTGGTGGGGAGAACACTTAGGGTTCGCTCATGATTTTCCGCCTTACAGGTCCAATTGCCGCTTTCCCATTCTCGTCCTAGAAGTCTCAAAGGGGAACTCAAAGGTGACAAGCTACTGAACAGCATGGCAGATCTCACTCGTAGTACTCTGCCTATGTTGCCGCCAATTGTGATAATGGACCCAACTTGCACTGAACCAAGGCCGCATATGTTCAGTGGTTGTATTGGCTGGATCGCTAGAGGGACTAAAATCAAATGACATGGCACGGGCATTCTGAAGATTAGCCATGAACCTATCTAGATAGCGTACAAATGCCATTAGTTTATCGCCTAAACCTAGCATTGTTTGCGATAACATGTTTAACTTTCTATTTGCTTCGTTCCACATTACGGTGTCCACATCCTCTAAATTTGTATGTGCATTAGAAATGCTATCGACGAGAGGTTCAGGTGTTGGGTTTTCATTAGTATTAGTAGATGTTAGAGTGGACATAGGAATAGGATTTGTATGAAACAAGATCTTAGAGTGAAGTATAGATCTTTTAAGTTATCAAAGATCAACATTTGTGAACATCCACTTACCCGAACACGTGAATCATGGAATAAATTGTTCATCATTGCAACAACCTTCAATGCATGCTTGCACATGTTTCCTCGCAAACTCCACGGACATTCATAGATGTAGAAGTGATCCCCAAATTTCCTAACCACATACCAATTGCATGAGGACTGACTTTTCACCTAGTACCAACCAGGAGTAGTGTCATCTAGAACACAATCGGCATCAGGAATTGCCTTTGACCTCTCCATACTAGTTTGCAAATGTGTCAACCTGTAGTTTTTGATAAATCCAAAATGCTGCAATTCTCGCTTATGTTGGTAGAATGGTTCCACTTTATACACAAGTATAAAATACAAATTGTCCATCCTCCTCGAGCATGTCTTTTTATCATCTCTTAGGTGCAGTGACTTCAATTTTCCATGGTATGATTCGATGGCATTATTTGTGTCCTGGTTAGCATGAGCGGAATTCCTGAAGTTTTTCGCCCACATAGCTGGCCAAAAAAAAATTGAAAAAAAAATATTAAAAATAGGAGTACGATGTCAACTACTGAACCACAACCAAAACAGGTAACAAGTCATAAAGCCACCAGTCGAATGTAATGTCCAACTCACCGATACAGCCTTCTCCTTGACACCATGTGCTATAGAATTACTCTAGAAAATGTGGTTGATCAGTAAATTTCGCAAAGAAATTGTGCAGCTCCTCCACAATTCTCTCTTCACTTTTATGCATTGCCATCATTATTGCCCCTAGATTGTGAAAAATTTCCATTGCTCTTTCCTTCGTTGGATACTTGTACACATTCTTCAACCATGCTTGATGCACGTGGCAAATAAAAAGTATGACATGACATTCAAAAACACTCATATTATCAACAAAACATTTAATTGAGCCAGGAGCCTGCTCATTTGAAATAAAACGTAGACCAACATATCATAATGTTTGATTTCATGTAGACAAACATTTCTCTCTTGCACTTACTCTATCGCTTGAATCTCTGCACTCGCATCATCCGTGATAAATGCATTGATCCTCTAATCAGGCCTTTTTTCATTTCCTCATCTCCACAACTCCATCAACCATACCTATATATCCTTGATCTTGTTCCTCGATGTCACAACCCACGCAACAAGCACCCCCAATTGTTGCTCATTGAAGATGAGACACAAATACAATTGATACTATTTTAAACTACAAACAGAAAGATCATGACCATCCACAAATCAAATGGATTGCATGAAAACAGGTTAATTTTGAAGATACTTGCCCTGTATTTGTTTGTTGTGAATGTTGAATCCATTGAGATGATTGAGTCATGCAAGAATCAAACCATCATGTCAAGCATCCAAGCTATTTGTATTCCCATAATGAAAGGTCTATTGGTACCTTGTGGCTTCTAGATTTTTTTTTTTTTGCCTCATCTTATTTTTTCCATTCTAAGATGCTAGTGGCATTGTGCACATGCTTTCATGACCAAATAGAACAAACCCTCATCGCCATGTTCATAACATCCTTGCGTGTGACGAATGAATCTCTCTTCTTCAACATGTCATGAAAAATGGGATCATCAAGATGTCTGTCCATAATAGCATCAATGCTCACATCCATCAGCAACAACCTCTTTATATATGCCTTGCATTCATCATAAAGGTTTGGTGCAAAATGAGAGCACGGCTCATTGCTGGTATCATTCATGCCATTACAAGCTTCACCATTCTTGTCTACATGCAACGATTGTTTCAATATCAAGATGGCCACATCTGGCCTACCATATAACACCTTAACAATGAAGTGGCATGTACAACCTCTTTTTTTCTGATATGGCCAGGCACGCTTCTTATTCGGTGACTTTTTCCTATTGTCTTTTGGTCCATATGAACACCAATACCTTCAAAAACAACTCTCCTATTATCAACCACTGTTATAATGTCATTAAACATAGAAAAAGAATAAGAAAGAATGTGTCTACAAATCGATTGTAAATCTTTGTTGTATGCGTGTTGTGCACAACACTATCGTGCTCAGTGTGCCACTTTTGGAGGAATTGGGTTTCAACACCTTTGTGCAACGATTCCCCTTTGATGAATGTGTCCAATCTACCCAGTGGAATTGTTGCACACAGGTCTATCGTTGAATCATTTTCTACACAAATTGGTGTCCATTGAATATCCCTTGAACAAAAATGACACAAACCTTCACCAACATCTTGAACTTCCAATACCATAATGTCCTGCCATTTCCGGTGTTTTCCCATTCTGGTCCTGCACATATTGGACAAAGAAAGAGATATCGTCAATAGTAAACAACCACAGTGATGATATCTTCAATGGGATAGTGTTTTGAGATAGTGGTTGATGTCAAATGTGTTTGCCATGATATTGGTCACTCGGCACAAATTACTTCACAAAGATACATTACTATTAGACCTTCATCCTACTAGCACATATTTTTACTAAATAGTTTTGTGCTATATAACGAAACTTTTAGTTTCATCATAAGAGCATTTACTGCTGGATTGTATGTACAGGTGATATGATGCAGTATCTTCATGAAAAAGAATCACTTGGGCATATTGAAGGGAATGCTGAGTACTATGACATTCTGGCAATCCTCATCTTGATAATTAGTTTCATTGCAGAAGTACTTTTGGAGGATCAACATAGAGTAGGGTCGTGAACATGTTCAAAGATGTCAGTGGTATGTGTTGGAAATATGCCTCTAATTCACTTGACCTTTGTTCATATTGATCAGGTTAACTCTGACCGATGAAACAATGTGAAGAAAATTTGTGAGATCTATCGGCACAAACTTTGGCAATGACCTAGACATATCGAAGTAGGTATCGGCTATCAGGAGCAGTCTTGGTCTTCTATACCGATACCCGATGAGTCTTGACTAACATGTGTGTTTGTTGCATGTTTTACACTATCAATTTTGCAATTAACGGTTGCGATTGACTAACCTGTCACTAACACGCTATACGAAAGGTTCATTGATGACCTAACAAAGTTGTCTTCAGTCATCAAGGTAGCATCGAGTATCAGATGGATGAAAGGATAAAAGGCATGTAGGTTAGATCCAGACCCAATGGTTGTTGCTATACCACATGATGGAGATGCATGAACGTTATTCACCGCAACTTGGCGACAAAGGTGGGGCCTGGAAAAAGAGCAGCTTAGGCAAGTTAACAAGTGAGCAAGTCAGGGATGATCGGATGATTGTTGCTATGCCACATGATGAAGATACTCATTGGTTAACCATCATGGCTTGGTGACTGATGAGGTGGCGGTAGAGTGGAAGCTTGAGATGATAGTCCAGGTGGATCTGCGAGTGAATCAAAAGATGACATGTGGCATAGATGTACAAAGAGATAAAGGGCGTGCAAGTTAGATGCAGATCCAACAGCTGTTGCTATACTACAGTGGAAAACTGCTCGATGAATATCCAGCTGGACTTGATGACAAAGAAGGGATGAAAGAAGGGATGAGGCCTGAAGGTGGACTTGTTCGTTGTTACATCAATAGTCGATGAATTCCCGATATGTTAGTGTGACAAGAAGATGGTGTCATCAGGATAAGATACATTATCGGAAACAAGGAAAAAATATTATCCCGATACCCGATGGGGTTATCAGTGGAACTATTACCAATATCTAACAAGGTGATGTATGCATAGCGAGGACATCAGGTTGTTGGGAGGTCCTAATTTATGTTACCCCAATACCCGATGCACCAAATAAAGAAGGTGACTCTATCAAAAAGACTTTCTCCGATAAGTTCCAGTCAAGAAAGGAAGAAGACTCATCGGGATAACATACATTATCGAGGAGATGCATATTGAGATATCCCAACACCTGATAACAAAGATGAGCTCGTCACAAGCGAAGTGACTACATTGGGAAATAATACACCGATAGACCAAAGCAGCCCGATAAGGAGAATAAGGTGCAAAAAGACTAGTTGGAATTACCTATGCCGATAGGGGAGACAAAAAGGTAATTGAAGGAACATAAAATTTGGGTGGCGCGAAGTAATTGAAATATCAGGTAGGGTTATGCAAAATAGCTACTGGAATATCTGATATGATGGCCACTATTAAATGCTAGCAATCGGGTGGATTTGATCCACATGAAGCAAAATTGATGAGTTTTGATCATTAAAGACTCCCTCTATTCATTGCATATACAACATAAAGAAAGAGTTCTCATGACAGAATTATTCATAGTTTCTTCAACCATCAACATTGAAGTTGCAGACAGGAAGCGCGGGTAATTTGAGAATTCAAGCACTTAATCATGGAGGCTTCTAGTTCAAAAGGGAAGAGAAAGATCATAGAGATTTTAGATACACAGTCCACTAAAGCTAAAAAGGCAAAGTCTGTGGAGGGTGTGCAGAAGCGAAAATTGAACCAAGACATGATTGACCAAATGGAGTCGTCAGGTGCTAAGTCAAGGAGATCTAAAACCTATTTCCTGCCCAAGGATCAATTGGAAGATAAGTACAAAGAGGTTGGAGATATCTGGACAACCATAAGGGGCCATGAATTGTTTTTGTATCACTATTTTAGGCGGAACAAGGATATGCCATTTTCGAACCCTTGGATGACAAATTTGGACAGATTGGTGGTCCCAAATGTTTTTCTGAATCTCAGATTATTGGAATTGCTTACCATGAAATACAATTAAGAAAAAAGATGCATCCAATTGCCTAATGGGGATCCGTTCATCTGGATATGTGCTGGGACCATTCAAGAGGTCTTTGGTATGAGTTATGAGCCCTACATGCCACTATCTTTTACAAACCTAGAAGGAGAGTATACCCAAATGGACACTGCTCATATAGTGTGGAAGTTAGCGATTCACAAGAAGGAGAAGGGATGACTTACAGAGCAGGATGATCCTCCCTTTGAAATCACTCTGTTCAGACAATACTTGCAGTACATATACTGGGCATGCGGCTAGATCTACAGGGAAGAAGTTCCTAATGTTACAAGGATAGGCCCATTGGTGTTGGCTGCAGACATTCAAATTCATGAGCCAAGTCCATTTGATTATGCAACTTACTTGGCAGAGAAGTTGCAAGAAGGATTCTTGAATTTGCAAATAAAGCCTAGCCCTACTTTCAAATTTTACTAATTGCTAATGCATATGGTTTTGTTTCATGGGAAGATGCAGGGTTTGTAGCCAGAAGAATTAAAGGTGACTTCCAAAAACAAGGAAGGACAGGAACAACTAATCCAATTATGGGTATCCCTGTGGGACTCAAGGTTCGACAAATCAACCTATGTGTTGTTTGAAGAATACTTTGTGAATCCCTTGTACAAATTATCTGGGGTGGAGTGTGATGGGTCTATCTCACTGGAGATAAAGAGATTCTTGAGATCCCATGCTTTTGGAGACACCAGAGTCAAACACAATTGGGGTGACTAGTTTGTATGCCATAATTTCACCTTTCTCAGGGTTTATGGTTTTGAGGGTGTTCCATATATGTTGCGCACATTAGTTCCTGATAGGATTTCCTATTTAGAAATTGTTAGGCAGCTTAGCATGACAAATACCAAGTATTTAGCTGGTGCACACAAGTAGGTGTTTATGCCTAGCACTTTACATTTTAGAGATTTCACCATTGTCTCTACTAAGGCTTATGAAATGATAGAAAAGAAGCTGGTAGAGGAGTATCATCTATATGGACACCAGGCTCAGAACAATTATGATCCAGAGGGATACATCCATATCTATAGGAAGAGCCAAAATCTGGTAGAGTATTTGCATATCCCCTTGGAGGCTGAAGATCTATTAAGAAATAAGGAATGAAATGAGACTGTTGTAGTTTTGGAGGAATTGAACCAAAGATTGGAAGAACGGAAGCATAGGCTTCAGGAACTAAGAGAGGAAGGAGATTCTAAGAGTGGGTCTGATGAGAATATAGCTGTATGGACCCTCTGAGCACCTGACTTAGAAGAGGTGCAGAGAGCCATGAGCAAGACATGGTGAGAATGAATGCAAATGCAAATGTAAGAATGGAAGAGCATGTTGCCTTTGTTGCATATGAAGTTTTTGTACACTCTAAAGAGTTCAAATCATTTTTGTATCACTACAAAGGGAAAAAAATGAGGGAGAGCATCCCAAATGTTACCCCACAGAATGAAGTAGAGAGAAATTGAAAGAAGACATTGATGCAGAGGTGGCCATAATGACACCACAGAGAGGGAGACAACTTCTTACTGAGGTGAGTGTCATCTTGTTCCCAGGTTGGGACTTAACTACCTCTTTCATTTTTGATAGCTTGTTGCATTCTGATACAAAGGATGTAAAGTTAGATATATAGGGTGTAAATGATATTTTTATTGGATCAAGGTATGATCCAAATGAAGAGGAAATGTTGCTCTGGGCCCTGTACCCTCCAAATAAGAGACCCAAAATTATAGATGTGGATAAGGCATTTGGGAATATGATGAATCTAAAAGTGGGAGAGGTTAATCCAATTGTCACCGCAAATTTGGGGATTGACATTGCAAAACTGAATAAGGCCCAAATGCAGTGGGTAGTGAAAGAGGGTCAAAAATATAAAAGTTTATATGAAGATTTGTTGAGAGGTCATGGACATGAAGTGCCACAGATAGTAGATACTGATGCTTAGTGGAAAAAGAAGTATGAGGAGCAGATGAAAGAGAACATCAAGTTAAGGAGGCAAATTCAAATTGCTAGGGTAGATGTTGCTTGTTGTCTGTTGACTAATAGGTTTGAGCATTTAGTGGAAATCCTCGGATAATTTTGGGTGAATTGTTAGAAGACCTTGGACAATATGATTTCTCATAAAAGGATCTTGATGGGGCTGAAGGCATTATTCAAGGACAAGAATGCCGATGAGAAAATAGTTGAGAAGATCTAGAGAAGGTTGAACAAACACAAGGCATTTGGCGTAGATATTGACCAAGAATTTACTGACTACAAGGATATTGTTAGGTATGGTATACAAGATATTGTGGATGATGCAAAGAAGTTAAAAGAAAGAGGGATTTGATTACAAAATGCCAAAATGTACTCAACACATCCCTTGATGTTGCGTAGGCAAATATTTTGGACATGAAGGAAACAGGTGATCAAATGGAGAAGATGGTTACCATGGAGATCACTGTCAGAGATACCGTGTTCAACACTAGCACTCATAAGGACAACAAGTATTTGGAGCATATTAAAAAATGTAACACATTATTGGATGACCAAAATCGACTCATGTATATGTAATGAGTCATTTTTGTATCAAAAAGGGAGATAGATAGATAGATAGATATTTTTGGCCACTGGGTGGGTTGCAAGTATTATGTTTTAGAAAAGTATTTTGCAAGTGCAGTTTTTGTATACATTTTTATTGGAGAAGTTAAATATAGAAGATTTCATTTTTTTATCTTCAGATCGTTGTGTGTAATTTCGTGTTTGATGAAACCATATGTCCTCTTGATAAATCTTTTTTGATTTGTTGTGATGTGCCATCACATGATGTGGTATTGAATGTAAAGTTGGGTTTATATTACTCATACAACACATAATGAAACCTTGACAATGATGATCTTATAATTGTCTCTTGAGTCATTAAGAATGGAATGAAAATTCGACAATAGAAATTCACATACATATCATCACCTTGATTTACTGAATCTATATATGCCTGACATATATAAACTCTCAACCTATGGTAGACCCAGTCATCAAATTCATGCAAATTTACTCATTATCAATGAAAAGGAATTAAGTATACTTAATTTTCCTCCTTGAGGAAAAAACCTAAGACATTCTCATAATTTGCCTTGCAAATCATTTAACTAAACAATCCTAGATCATTTAATGAAAATGATAACAAGCATACAGACACAAAGACAACATAGATCTGGGCTCATAAATGTTTTGATTGTATATTAATATTCTCTCATCAAAGTTTTACATAGACACAAAATGATCCTACAAAATGCCAAAACAAAAGGCTGTATATATTTTGCCAGAGCTTTCATACAAAATTCTTGTGATCCACTTCTAGGTAGTCCTGGTATCCACTTATAGAAAATAAGATGCAACAAGCTTTAGCCTTCCCTAGAAAATATTCCTATCCTAACCATAATTCCCCCCAAAAACTTACATCAATTACAAAATATTCTAGCAATAGGAGCGCAACTAATTCTGAAAAATTATTCCTCTATAGATCAGGTTGCTTGTGAACTGCCACATGCCAGGGCATCGGTGGGACCTTCCTCTGCCTCTGCTTCTTTCAAAATATATTTAGTTTCCCATATTTTGAATGTATCATCATCAGGCCATGAGAATTTAATGATTTTTTTCTTCAGTTTGTTCCAACTCTTCCATGATTTTGTCAACTGTTTAACTTCCTTCTCCAAAAAGCCGAAATGTGATTTTATTTTCTCATTTTCCTCAATAGTTTGAATAAATAAATAAGTATCATCCATGTTTATAATGTTATTAATTCTCTGACATAATTTATGACCCAGCTCCTCAATCCATACTTCTTTATCTTTTATCTTGTTGGCACTCAAAAACCCTATAGGAAACAATTCAATTTTTTCACTTGCATACTCCTTTTAGTACAAGTTTGCCCTCCTTTCAATGTTAACTCCTTCTACCGCAAACCTGGACAACTCATTTGCTAATTCACAAGTAGGTCTGATTATGACATGAGCACCTTCTTCTCCCTGGGACAAAGAATATATAGTCTTCAAATCCACCTCTTTGGCAGTCCATTTATCAAAAATTGGCTCCAAAGTAGCCTTTTCTTCTTTGAAAGAATCTAAAAGACTCATTACCCTTCCCATATGTATATGCACAATTGCTGGCCCAATAATATCGGCAAACTTCAAAACAATACCCCTGATCTTTTCCTCATAATTATTTGCAAAAATTGTTTGAGCTTGCCTTAATCTCTCAATCTCATCCTGAATGTTCTCAGCTGATTGGAAACTAGGAGTCATGGGAGAAGGAGGGAATTCAATAATTGGGCTGGAAGGAGGGGGATTATTAGGAGAATAAGCATTCATCAGTTTGGAAGACTCACCCCTTTGATGTTGTCCTTCCAATTTACTCTTCAACTCTGCAATAGTGCCATCTTTAGAAGCTAGCTCAAGCTTTGCTTGATTATAAGCCTTTAGGACTACCTCTAATTTTGCATGGAGATTAGCTTTCTCCTTGGCCTCTTTTTTAGCCACTGCCATGCCGAATTTAGTAGACTCTAAGGTCATGCTAGCAACTTCTACTACCCCTGTGTCTCTGACTCTTTTCACAATCATGCCCCCTGAGTAATCAGATTATGAGAAATCTCTCCTTTTATTTTCCTCTCTTTTAAGTGACCATATTACAAGGGCTGCATGGTCAATACTATAATTCATTCCCTCTAAAGGCTTGGTCTCGTTCTTTACTGCATCAAAAATTATTGGATTGGCTATATCCCATTCTAGGAGAATTAGCACTCCAGCATCTACAATCATTTTTCTCCCTTCCTCAGGGATAATTGCTTCAAACTCTCTCACCATTTCTTGCTTTATTTCTACTTCAACAACAGATGTATCCTTATGGGGTTGTTCAACTTTCCCCTTTTCACACCTTTCTTTAAACTGCCCTATATGCCTTCGCCAATAAAATTGCAGAAAGGCTCTTGTCTTTACAAAACTGTTATTAGCCAAAAATTCATCACTGGCCTGGTTAATGACAAGATCCAGTTCTCTACCTCCAAATTCATCAACAGTATGGTCCATTTTGGCACCTGCTGGCTCTTCTCGCATCCCTTCTTGCAATTCTCCATATGTACATGCAATCTCCCCTAAGCTTCCTAGTTGCAGTAATTGCTCAACAACTTCCTACTCATCACCTATAAATAATGGGGATTGAGAAGGATAATATAGGGATTCACTTGATTGTGCCTCTTTTTCCAACCTCTACCTTTTTGGGGAAGCTTGTGACTGAAGGGCATCCTCCATTGGCCTCTTTCCCTTTGACGTAGAAGGTTCATCCCTCCTAGGCATTACCACATTATATCTTGATTTCTTATACATTACATACTCTCCAAGGGGAATGACTTTGGCCAAAATGGGCTTAGTGAAGACAAGCTTGGCTTTCTCAGGGTCTGCCTTCATTAAAGCATCCTTCTTCTTATTCAAAGTGCATTGCATCTTCAAAATATCCTATCAAATAATTTATCCTCTCCTCAAATGGGTGAAAGCTTTTCAAAGGATCATAATTCTTGTCAAAATATTGGACAAAATCAAGGGTCTTCTTGTATGCCAACCATTTTTCCTTTTTACTTCCTGCTCATCCAAATTAAATTCATTTCTTATCAGATCTTTAGGGAGGTGAAATTGATGAATTTTGCGACCACACTTGACTTTCTTCCTAAACATACCATTGAAGAAGTCTTCAGGATCAACAAACCTAGCCACTGTCGTTGACAATCTATATGGCTGAAGGAACTTCTCAAAATATAGCCAACCACCTTTGGTGACTACAAATTGATGTGCCATGGTGACTATTGGGGAGATTTTCCCTCTTCCTTTAGTCGTTAGCTCTGCTTCTTGTAGGCCTCCAATTTGGCTCATAATCTCAGCAATACCAATCTTCAAAGGGACTTGGTAGGGGAGCAATTATGGGGTTCCACTAAAACCATAAAATCTGAAAATAGTGGAAATGGGATATAAGAATATGTCACCCCAATTGGGCATAATCTTGATGCTCTCTCCAAACTCCTTAGGTCTGATGAATTCAAGGAGAACCTTTGGGATCCTAGGGTTCTCTTTGTTAGGACCCAGAGGCAACTGAGAGGGGGGTGGTGAATCCGTTGTCTATTAATTTCAACTCAAATATAACTTAACCAAACTTAATGCCGGTAGACAGTTTAACAGTTAATAATAGTACCGGTAAAGTTTAATGCATGAAACATAAATACAAATAACATCCACAACAAATAACATAGATATTTGTACGTGGAAACCCTGTAAGGGGAAAAACCACGGTGGGAAACCTTACCCACAATCAGATGATACTACTGCAGATAGTATGTGTGTATAAATGGGGTCTACACATGCAGAAAGGCCAACTGCCTAGAGCTCACTGCTCAATCACAAAATGGGAGTCACGCTGACTACAATTGGATGGTTAAATCCAATGATAATGTACTTCTCAAAATAGCATCTTCATGTGCTAGATTCATTACTGGTTAAGCTCTTATTGTCTTCTTCATACCTTCTTTGAATCCTCAAATGATGTCTGCGTGTATAGATATGCTTATATTCACATATACCTTATTACAATCCTCTACCACACCTTCCTCTTAATCTCACAAATGAGATCTTACATATATACCAAAACCTAAGACCAAATGTGTAGGTCGACTCACTAAGAATATTACAATTAAATCAATTACAAATGAATCAATATGCGATACATCATGTCAGCTCAATGCATTTACAATAATAACCAATGAATAAAATATCTCCATAACGTGTCGTGCTGATCTAAAATAGATAATGCTTGTCGGTCCATAACCTAGACCTATTTGTCGGTAACAAAAAATATGCAAACTCGATTAGACCAATAACCAAATCACCAAAACCAAGTGTCCAAACAATTTCATCAACATAACCAAGTAATCTCTAGGTGATAACAAATCATCCTCAGTGCCGGTGAACAATATAACCTGTCAGTGAACCAGACACCAGTGACTGTGCATAAGTCAGTGAACATGCCGGTGAACATAACCAAAGATCTCCAAAAGGATAAGTGTTGACATCAATGA
Source organism: Cryptomeria japonica (assembly GCF_030272615.1). Lineage (NCBI taxonomy): Eukaryota > Viridiplantae > Streptophyta > Pinopsida > Cupressales > Cupressaceae > Cryptomeria > Cryptomeria japonica. Next base: position 585,093,692 of record NC_081413.1, on the reverse strand, counting down.
CAAAACCAATGCAGCACATCCATAATACCAACACTCTTGACACAAAATAATTCTAAGCTTAGATGCAAAGCATCTATCAAATTTTAGATAGCTAGCATCTTCTCTTTCCCAAGATAGATCTGCACTCCATAACTGAACTAACATGTCTTCACCATCCCTTTCTCTTAGTAGGTCCATATCTTTTCCAAAATATTCCACACCTTTAAACAAGAACATATGCATCAACATGGAATACCAGCCAAAAGGTCTGTCCACTTTAGCATTATTTATCCCAATTAAACCCTCATGAATGACATCTACAAGATAAGGTGTAAAATCATATGCTACTGCTAAGGACAGGTTCAAAATTTGTGCCATCATAAGCATATAATGTGTTGGCATGGCATTCTCTACATCTTCTCCGAAAAATTGACATAGAGACCAATATACACTGTTAGCCCTTAAAGTGAAGAAATTCATAGGGAAAGGCTCCATTGTGCTAGGGCTTACCAATGTTAACCCTCTTATCTTTGCAAAAAATTCCTTCAATGGCCCATTCCTAAGATGATCCTTGTAGGCATCATAGACATTTTTGAGCATTTCAAAATCAATGGGTTCTAAATAACTTGAGGCTTCATTAAGCCAAAATACCCTTCTGAGTTCATCATTAGTGATTTCAATTAGGGGGCCCCCATTTACATTCCTCACAGTCCTAGTGAAAGGGTCATAAATTTTTGCAATCTGGGTCAACAAATCAATGTCCATGAAAACTCCAGGGACCACTAGTTTCCCAACATCTAATTCCCATATATTATTTATAGGACCAAGTGTATTCCATTGGCCAAACCCTACCCTGAACATACCTAAATCTATCATGCCTATCTTGGGATCTCTCAGCCAACAACCCTTGTCATATAAACCGTCACCAATCCACAGGCGGGGAGATTTGGGCACAAGTTCCTTTATCTTGGTTGCACAATTTGTGGATTGAACCAATTATTCGAGAAAGTCATCACAAATAGCCCTCTCTTGGTAATCTATCTTTCCCTTAAATTCTCTTCGTGGTGCCATCTTATCAATCTAAAGCTATCATCACTTCAATTATTATTCAAATAACCCCTTCTAAATTTCCACCACCAAACAATGTCACACAAACAGGTATTGCAAAGCACAGTCACAGAAAAACTTACTTGTTGCCTGAGAAATCACAAAAACCACACACCTAGTCATTGCTAATCCTCTTGATAGATTTTTGCAATTTGAATTTCAAAACAATGTCTTATGGAGGCACCTTACCAACAATTGAGCATTAATATCATCAATAGGGCCGCGCACTTCTAACATTAATTCTTTTAAATTTCAAATTTCGGCTCCAACGAACCAAAAGGACTTCTTTTGATTATTTTTCCCTTCAGTCATTGATCCGCAATGAGTAAAGGTCAAGCATCTTCCTATCATGGTCTACCAAGAACCGTTAGATCATGCGGATTCAATGCTGCCTTTAATCACTTTAGCCTTCAAAGTGGGCCCATCATTTCGTCACTGGCCTACTCTTTGTCACTGATCCGCGATGGGTAATGGTCAAGCATCTTCCCTTTGTGGTCTAGCGATAGCTGTTGATTTCCTCTAGACTTTGTCACATTGGTCAGACCCACCATTTAGTTTCTAGTCCGTGAAGAGTAAAGGATGAGCATCTCTTCATAGTAGTCTAACAAGAACCGTTCGATCCTTAAGTGATGGGATTCGCCTTGCTTTCTCACACTTCACCTAGTTGGTGTTGCTCAATTCCACCAACCACTCTAGGTCTAGATTTTCTCCAAGACCTCCAAGTCATTCTCAATCTCTTCTAGGGCTTTCTCTTTTCCAATCTCAAGGTGTTTGTAACAAGTGTTTGACTAGGAACCCTACCATTTCAAAGTGCTTCCCATATGCTCAATCTTGGTAACTTGACAACAACTTGTCAATTTCACCCGCATATTGTTGTGAGTCATTGCAAATGTGTGGAGGTAGAATTTACCATATAATTAATTCCATTTGGGTCCATTTGTGGTTTGCATTCACTATCTTTCTTACCGATTTCACCATTTTGTCTAGAAATAGGGCTACAAGGAATGAGCCCCTATTAGGCCTCTAAAATCCAGTTTTCAAGGGTTTTTGGTTTTACAGTCCAAAAGACCCTGCAAAGAGTTTTACTTTTCTTCAAGCATTCACCTATCCCCAAGAGATTTTGGTGGTTTTGGTTTCCCAACTTGTCGTACAGTGCCCTAACCCAAAAATGAGGGTTTGCTAGGGTTTCTAGGCCTCTTAACCGACAGTGACTGTTCAAGTTTGTGAAATGGGCATCTACAGGTCTTTTCAAGGCTTGTAGTGGAAACTCTATATGGACCTCATGAACCTCTCCAAATGATTTGGGTAAGGTTTTGTGTTCACCTCTGCACTATGCACTCAATTTTCACCTTGTCTTCTCTAGTCGGGTTGCTCCTGGACTCGCCTAGAGCAAGGTGATAACCATATCAATATTCACTTCCAGAACTCCTCCCTTCATATTTACATTGTACCATGGGTTTCCTTCCATGTACCAACAAGTCATGATGGTAGCGCGGAGGGATTCTATGGGGAAACCATTTTACATGAAATTGCTATTTACAAGCCAAAACTGGCTGATTGGAAACAAAACAATGAAAACACTAGAACACCCTATCTACAAAGCATGAAATGAAACAAATAGTACTGGAACAAACTAAAGAACTAAAATCCAAAACTAGATCAATGGATTCAATTCATTAGCATTCACATTTTATGCAAAATAAGCCAAAAACAGTTATAACAGTTCGAAAATGAGCAGTTTAAGATTGTCAATCATACAAAAATAAACTTCCAACCTTGGTAACCATGCAATAGGAGGTTTAAATATTTTTACCCATGTGTGGAGGCATTCTAGGGCATTGTTCTCTCCCTAACTCCACCACTAATCTCCTTTAGGACAAAAGTTGTCATGACAACTTTTACAACTTTCCACATTTTGCTTTTCCAACCTAAACAACCTATTATAAGTCATTAAACAATACTTTTTAAGAAATCCTAAGACCATTCTAAACCTCTTTAATTCTCACACCAAGTTATGCCACTTTTTACCATCAAGAAGGCCATTTCAACTACTCAACTACTACCTATTCATCCAAGTGCAAACCTAGGAAGAAAACTAACTCAAGTAAGCCTACACTTGACTCAAATCAAACATCACACACACACCTTGGACCCTCCTGGAGTCCTTATTAGGAACCTGACTTGGCTAAGGTCAGTACAAGCCAAAATTGTGAAAGGACTATGAGCCTAAGTCCTAGGTGCTCCCGCACCATTAAGGTCCTTTGTTACTTAGCCGTCACCACTAAATCGTTACCGCTAGCTATCTCCATTAACTGTATGGATTAACTGTTTGACCAGCCCCCACCAGTAGTGGCTTGTCACTGGGTTGCGAATAATATTCAACACACAAGTTCCCATTGTGGTGTCATGACAACTGTTAGATCAAAAGATACTTATTCGGCCTTTAAGAACTCGACGCATACATAAAGGAAAATACTTAGGACTTTAGGAAACTATGAAACATTTCAAATTTAATTAAAACCCACCCAAACCTAGAACTCAAAATGGCCCCTTTCGACGACACGGTGATCCTTCCACTTAAGTGAAAAAAGCAATAGGCAAATAGAAGTGATTTGGAAATAGTGCAACACAAAGGTTTTTTTTTTTTCAGATTTTCAAAGGGATGAAATCCAAAATTTGGAAAATTACGGATACCAAGAAAAAATTCCAACAACATCCAAAACATTGATAACACCATGGAGGAATAAAAGGAGGGTGTATCAGAATGACCTACACCAAGGTGATATAAATGTGAAAGTAGAACCTATCCAGGAGGCAAAGTGATTGGTAAGACCTATGCCGACTAAAGGACAGGTGGCGCCAAATAATTGAATTATCAAAAAAGTTATGCCGATTAGCCATTGCAAAATCTGATTGAAAAACCCTAAACCCGCCATTATTAAATGTAGAGAATGGGCATATTGTTGTTCACACAAGGCAAATCATAGGAGGATTTGAGTTGAGTAAATGCTTCTAATCTGTCAAATCCATATATGATGATTCGGTACAATGATTTTGCATAACAATTTGAAGCTAACAGAGAGATTGAAGCAATATTAAACTACAAAAAAGGAAAAACTAACAACTATAGATCAATACTTCATGTGATAGAAAATTTGTATTTGACTACATCAATACTTAACAAACATTGTGTTAAAAAATAAGAAGCATTGGTTCTTTACAAATTTTAATGTCCACCATCCATCATCAGTACATGTAGATGAAAATGACATCTTTAAACATAAAAATATTGGCTACAAAATGATCATCAAAGGTGCTCCATGTACCTACAATGGTGAGCCATTTCTAACATAGTGTCAACTGACACTTTTTCCTATTTACCATAACAAGTTGTTTTATAACATAGTGGGTAAGTGCCTAAAATATTGCTACTGCTAATTTTACAAAATTATTCCTATTGTTTGCAATAGAGTCATAGAAGTGTAGTTTCAAGTGACATGGGCAAAACAGGAAATTGTAGATAAAAAACAAAAGTAATTCCCAATGTATTGGAGTATGACAACCATGTTCTCTCCAATCTCCATTACTTTGACAGTGGCTGGTGCTGAGAGGAAGTTATCATTAGAGTTGAGTAGTCTGTGGAAGGGATCCAGATTCCCATTCCTCACCCCTACCCTAAACACCTCCCATGCCTCCTTGATGAAGTTCTTCCTCCTCTCCCGTGCTGCCCTTTTTTGGGAAATTTCCTCATCTTCACTGTTTGACTCCTCCGATTCAGAGGAGATGTAGTTGGTGTGGTTAAAATAGATGCTGAGGGTGTTAACCCAACAATTAGAATCCAACTCGATAATGGCATTTGCTAGGGCCTATCCATCAAATGGGTAGACAAAGTCATCGATCCTCTGTATGGTCGCTTCCTTTGAATTGAATATGTCAACCATAGGGCAAATGATAGCTTCATAAACAAACCCATCACACCAGTGTCTATTAGCACCCATTATACCATTAGCCACCTGCCATATAGCATTCCAGAGCACATCGTTTGCTTGAAATAGCTGACTGCATTGGGCCTGAATCGATTCCTCTCTACACAGACAACTGAGACCAAAATCATGCACCATTGGTTCAGATCGATACTTCTAGGCTTAAGACTGCAATGTGAACCATTCCTTATATAAAGTTTCAGACTTTCTAGAGAAGCCTAGAGACCAAAACAGGCCTGAATTCCAATCAAGGTTCATCCGAACAACATATCTTTACTATTATGAGAACTTGTCAAGTCCTTGCTCATACGTACTTTATCTAACCGACTTGATACCAATCTGCCAAAGCGCATGAAAAAACACAGAAGTCTCCAGTTTGTCCTTCCACTAGGGTATGGTCTACCTCTAGCTAAAACGAAGCTCCCATGCTTGATCCACATTCACCGACATAAAGGGTGTTCCTTATACTAAAATAGCTTGTTCCACCAAATGGAAGAGATAGGGAAATTAAGACCATGCTAAGGAGATTCATCATACCAAGTGAGGTGTTAGGAAACTATTTACCAGGGTTTCCAAATACTATCAAATGAGTCTATCTCTAAATTGTTGTTTAAATATTCTAACATTTAATTACAATCGTAATGTATAATGTTGAATCTCCAAAGTTCTTGAAATAGGTAAGTTGGACACCCATTGGTGTAGGAGCACCTAGCTTTTAACCATTATATATGCATTTTCCACATTTTGAGGTGATGATCCATATTTTAGATTAGGTGTTTGAATAATGGAATACTCAGAGCTCCACATGTGTGTTTGATAGTCATTTGAAGGATGATTGTCACCTAGGTTGTTACTTTTCTCAAATCTGGCCTATGAGCCCTTGTAAGCCTAAAATGACATAAATTTGCATTATGATCTAAAACAACTTATAAGCCTGATTAGGAATTTATGCATGTCAGTTTAATGTTAGGAAGTCATGCTAGGAGGTTCAGTATAAGTAAAAATGCACCAAAGTCAAAAATGCACATTTGAGCAAAAGTTGTCATTGTTGCTGGACAACTTTTTGCAACTTTTTGAGAAACTTTGCAATTTTTTAGCAAATCGGTGGTTAGGAAATTGATGAAGAGTTTATTATGGCCAAAATGGCATATAAAATGCTCTGAGAATGATTCTACATAGGTTGGAACATTTGTGAGAAAGTTTGAATAGATTTTGAAGACAATTTCCAAATTTTACCTTGTAATTTTGTCATTTTTGTAGCAGTACTCTATACCAAATGGATTGACCTTGCTACTGTTCTTTCATAGTGGTTTAGTGTATGTTATTTTATTGCTCAAGAAGTGTTTGTAATTTCTTTTGGTGCACATTTGAGGTGTGTTTACAAATTTGTATTGCTCTTCACCTGAGCAAAGGTTCACGAGCAGTTTGACTAACACGCGTGTTAGTCACATGTTTTAAACTGTTAATTTTGTGATAAATGGCTGGGATTGACTAACATGTCACTATCATGTTGTATGAAAGGTTTGTTATGGAGCTAGAATAGTTGGGCTGCGTCTATTCTAGCTCCAAAATGGACCTTTCGTACAACGTGTTAGTGACAGGTTAGTCAATCATAGCCGTTTATTGCAAAATCGATGGTGTAAAACGTGCAACTAATACATGTGTTAGTCAATTCACACTGCCGCAACAATCTGTCCATGAATTATAAATTTTGGGTTTAATAATTTTGAGAACATTTGATAAAAATCCTTCATGTCTTATTGTCTCTAAGAAAAATCTGTTTGTTTGTTACCTTTTTCTCCACTTAGCCGAAAGGGTCTTTATGTCGTTGAAAAGGGGCCATTTGAGTTTTAAGTCTAGGTGGGTTTTGTCTTTTAAGTTGGATCGCTTTAATTTTCCTAAGTATAAGTATGGTTTCCTAATGTATGCATCGGGTTCTTAAAAGTCGAGTAGGTCTTTTTTGATCCAATTGCAGTCGTTATACCAAAATGGGAAGTTGCACGTTTAATACCCATCGTGACTCAGTGACAAGTCGTTAGTGGCGGGGTCAGCTAGAGATCCAACGCTGGCAATTAAGCACTGGCGGTTAAGTGATGAAGGGATCTTAAAGTTTGAGCAGTAAAGATTTAATTTGACGGTTGTCACTAGACCGCGAAGAAGAGTTGTGAGTCCTTTTACTCTTTGCGGATCAACAACTAAATGGTGGGCTCGGAAAGTGTGAAGAGGAAAAAGCGCTTTAAACTGTGGTCAGGTCCAAGGAAATTCAATGATGGTTGTGAGACCGCAATGGAAATATGCAAGTCCTTTTGTCCATCATGACTTAGCGACCAACTGGGTCATCGGCGAATGTCATCCCACACTACTCCGATACTCGATGGGCTAGACGGCAAAGACGGTATCATCAACATAACTTACTTTGATGAGGCAATACTGAAAGGTAGAAATACTAAGTCATTGGGATAACTCAAATCATCGGTGAGAGGAGTTTTGGGTTATGCCGATACTTGATGTGGGAGACAAAGCCGAGCACAGAAGAGGAAGATAAGGTTAATGGTTTTTTTCCAACATATATATTGAAATCTTCCAATTTCTTACCGAGCCAGAATAGAAACTCAATTGTGCTACAAGAATTTAATTTAATTTGTAGTCATATATATTGAAATGCTTGAGTTTGATGTTATAGAACAATTTCATGCACATACAATTAAAAACACTTGTTTTTTTACCATATATCATGAAATGTTAACAACAATTTCAAAACAGGGAAGATAAGAGTATCAGTTGGTGTCAACAATTTTTATTTTTGTCCGGTAAAGCTATATTTTATATTAATTCTGAAAATGTTTACATTCTAAAAGATAAACCTCCACAACTAGCTGGCTAGACCATCAAAGCCGATATACATAATGGTTCATACATAACACATTCAAAAACATTTAAAAAATCAAACACAGTCCTTGCTTCAATAAAGGCTGTATGTGCCATCTCGCTACTCTATGTAAACAGTGACCGTGCCCTCTTCCACATCCAGCACTTCCATGTTCCTAACTTGGTTCAGTTTTGTCTCCCTGTTGGAGCCTTCACCGAACTGCATCACATGACCCTTCTTAGTTGTTCCTCTTCCACAAGTTCGACCCCATCGTTTTGTGCGTGTTGGAACCATTCGTTGCACAAGTGCTCTATATTCTGACCAAGGTACCCATTTTGCCATCTCCACACATGCTTCCCAAACATCGACCATCTCAAGGTATTCCAGAATACCATACATTCCAGCCTGTGCTACACATCTTCTGGCCTCTTTAGTGAATGTCGCGCTCTAGAGCAAGAGCGGTCGCAAGGGAGGAGTGAATTCACTCATGTGAATCCATGCTCTGTCCACACTTTCAAAGCCATCCATGTCTCATGCCAAACCTAATAAAGCTTCCATTCCGCCTAGCCATTCCTTCTTCACACACTTGTTCATGATTTCTCTGACTTTAAGAACAGGTCAGAGCTCCAGACACCATGCCATAAATAGAGACACTATGTCTGCATTCGTTCTGTACTTCCATCCATTGTCTACATACTCAAGTCCAAGGATCAACTTCACCGCATAAAGGAATGCAGTGTCTTCATAGATAAATGGGTTCATCAACCTATCATCACTTATTCGTCCCCAAAATGCAACCTGTGTTTTGCTTGTCTCTTAAGAAAAGTTGTCCTCCATATTTGAAATCGAGATACTTGTGATTCCAAAATGGACATGCAAATCTGTCAGACTAACAACGACGTCTATAAATTATTTGAATTTTTATCAACCTATGCCTTAATTTTTTAGTGCTTTCTAATAACTAAGCTCATCTACCACATGTTCCATGTTATTATAGAATCTAATTTTCTGCACAATAGTCTGTGGACATTTTTGTACACTTACACATATCCATATCATTCTATCCTACGAAGACCTTGGATTCATATGATGCACACAGCTAATAAAAATTTTGTTCGACTAATAAGGGGTGTTATGCGCTTTCACACATGACCGCTCCAAAATGGTAGTACACAATGACTAACACGCCTGTTAGTCACACGTTTTACACCATCGAGTTTGCAATCAATGGGCAGCGATTGACTAACACAATGCTAACACGCTGTACAATAGGTGCTCCCGCTTCAAAGCGGAGCTTTCGTACAATGTGTTAGCGATAGGTTAGTCAATCGTAGCCGTTAATTGCAAAATCAACGGTGTAAAACGCTATACTTACCCGCGTGTTAGTAAATCCATACTTCATTTTCGAACCATAATACATGCACGCGTGACTAACACGCGTGTTAGTCAATTCGTATTGACTTTTTGGAGCCAAAATAGACGCGTTCGGCCACAGCTCCAAAACAAACTTTTTTTGTTATTGTAGAATATTTATGTAATAAATAGTAAATTATATTAAAATAAGAAGACCAAAAAACTTGTGTAAAATTATCTACAAATTTATATGGATATTTCTACATATGGATTTGAATCATTTGAAAATAATTTGAATATTAGTGTTTTGCTATATATTTTACGTATATTGTTGTCTTAGAATGAGTGGTATTATATCTACGAGCTTGTCAACCTAATTGGGTATATTTAATTGTTAATCGTGGAAGGACTAGCAAGCGTGTTAGTCAATCCGTATGGTGGAGTCTGCATGGCCGCGGCTATTGCGCGACTAACATGCATGCGGCTATTCTAGTAAATCCTTACTGTGGTTTTGGAGCTAGAATAGATGAGTGTGCAACTCAAGAAGCATAATGAGAAAAGACACCCCCTTATGGATGGAAGAAGTTCCTACTTGATTATGGAAGTAAAAATTACAAATAATGGACAGTTACACTATCGGGATAAGTAACCCCGATAAAAACACGCAACAAATACTAGCTGTTGATTGGCACATCATATACTGATAACAATGCATCGAAATCCAAGGTCGGACCTATCAGCATCACTCTCGTCGATTAAACTATAAAGTCAACGACGGTTATATCAGAGAAGCATATACCGATAAGGCTCATCGGTATAGTGAACATAAGTGGCAAAAGCATAAAATTATCTTGTCGATAACCGATGAGGCTATTGGTAAGACTTATACCAAAAAGCGCAATAGTGAAAATGTTGCCAAATGTGAAGGTTGTAGCAAAAAGAAAGTCCAAATAGCTTCGCCTAGACATGATAGACCAAATAGATGTGGGCAACCTAACACCAATTCTAACCCTAATGCGGTGGACATGTCTATTCTAGGTCCAAAATGGTAGTACAATGAGACTAACACGCATGTTTGTCGCATGTTTTATCACGGCTACTACCACGGCTTTTTGGAGCCAGCAAACACGCGTCCCGCGTGATATCTAACCCTAATGCGAATAATTTCCCACTAAAGAAAAACAAGAATAATTTCCCACTAAAGCAAAACAAGAAAATTTTCCCACTACATATAAAGAAAAACAAGAAAATTTTCCCACTGCATATAAAGAAAAATAAAAAACAAAAAACAAAGAATTGAAACCTAGAATATACAAATAGAAAAAAAATGACTTGTCCACATACCTGACAACCTTAAAAATTGAAGCATCCTTCAACAATGCAGGCTACCCTTTAATTATAACTCATTGCCTCCTTCAAGCCCTTCATTCCCTTCAACAATAGTAGAAGACTTCAACAATGAGGACGCCCAACAATGAGGACACTTGCTTTAATCACGCATTAGTCCCATTAGTTCTCATTTTTTCCACATGAGGCAAAAAATGGCACGAGGTATCCTGAAACGGAGGTACAGGGACATGTAGTACAGTTTACCTAACACGCGTGTTAGTGGCGCATTGTACATCATCAATTTTTCAATGAACGGCTGCGATTGCATTAGTCCCATTAGTCCTCTTTTTTTCCACGAGGCAGAAAATGGCACGAGGTATTTTTGAAAATGGAGGTATAGGGATGCGTAGTATGGTTTGCCTAACATGCGTGTTAGTGGTATGTTGTACATTGTTGATTTTTCAATGAACGATTGCAATTGACTAAGGACTAAGCCACCTGTCACTAACATGTACGAGAGATTTTGTCCATTTTGGAGGGAGCCTACGCATTTTGGAAGCCCGCGCCCTCTTTTTGCCGCTGTTTTGCCGTCCGAACGTGGTCATCTACAGTTGCCGCCAATTGTTTGTTTTCCATGGCTTTTAATGTGTGTGTTATGCACAACACACCGCTGCAAGCCGCGGCCCAGGATCCGTCGTCCTCCGGCATGTCCACGTAGTTTCGTGTGGGCCCCTACGTTTTAAACCGGCAAGTCCAGGACAAGTCCACGTCATTTTCTGTGGGTCTGGCGACTGCGCCAAATTGGCATGGTATACATGTCTCGAACATGTATGTTGATGCATGTCGTTGGTATGACAGGTCACTTTTGGAGCCAAAATAGACGCATCCTTATTTTTGCTCTTAATAGTCATTTCACTGCACAGTTTTTTAGGACATTCAAAGTAAATATACAAAAATTCTAAAAGTTGAGGTTCTAAATACTTTCTTTGAGGAGGAATAAATTGAAAGGATAGCACATTACTTGATCAAATTTCACAGCAGAAAAAACTTGATCAGCAATAATTTTTAGTCGCTCTTAATTTGCTTCTAAATTTAATTGATTGATTCTTTAATGATCTTTGTTTTGTTCTCATATTTAAATCCCATAAACTATCTAATCTCATAGACTTCAATAAATATCTTCATTCAAAAAAGATCATTAGTTATTTAGCCATTAAAACATATAGAATTTAATAGAATACCCCAAAACCCTTTCTTTCCCTCCTCACGCACCAAACCCTGCAACTGTGAGGGTGCCTAGGCAACGGAGCAGACCTTACACAACCATAAACACACATTATTGTACACCATTCCTTCATAGTTATGACTGCCATTCTTTTAAAGCCTGTCATTCAATTGCAAGGACAATGCAATTGAATGGAGAAAAATGTTATCATATGATTAACTGCAAACAAACTAAATTTAGAAGCACAATTGTAATAAGTTGCAGTTGCAGAAGTATAATATTTATTTTTCTGTTTTTGAATTAGATCATGTTTCAATTTTTATTCAACATGTTGGTATAAGAAAATTAACATAAAATCTACACAATCTAAATAATCTAGAATGTGATACTATTTTTTATTATTAACATAGGCTATTATTACTTTACTATTTACTGCCATTGTAAAGCTCTTCTAAACAGTATAATTATATACATAAATCTTGTAAAAAACATTTTATTCTTTTACAAAATGTATCTCCTATTTTATGATAACTCTTAACTATCTCTATATGGAGAACAATGGAAATTGGGTTGTTTGCACTATAGAGAAGTTTCCAAACGTGAATTGGAAAATGTGCATCTTCTATTTTATAATAATCTTTAACTATTTAACTATTTATATATGTGAAACAATGAAGATAGGTTTTTTTTGTACTGAGAAAAGTTTACAAATGTGAATTGAAGAATGTGGATCTCATAGCCCTCTAAAAGTTCTCAAATGTGAATTCAAGAATGTGGATTGCTGAACTTCTTGATCTCATAGCCAAGAAAAAACTAAATTATATTCCAGAGAGAGTAGAGAAAAGATGAGATCAAGTATTATTCTACTCAGTCTACTAGTGCTTGCATTCACCAGTCATTCTGCTGCTGCTAAAAAACATCCTCTGGATTCTCTGTCAGCCTCTGAAATCAACCATGTTCGTAAACTAGTCCTTAAGTCTAAGCTAGGTCTCCACAAGAACATAAGCTTCCAATATGTGGCACTGGAAGCACCAGAGAAGGAGGCTTTGTATGAATGGAAATATGGGTCATCTTCCCTACCTCCTAGAAAAGCTACTGTGATTGCAAGAATCCCAGGAGAAACCCACCAGATTCTTGTAGATATCACATCAAAAGAAGTTGTCTATGATGAAGTCTATCATGGATTCGGGTACCCCATATTCACATCAGAGGAGCAAGTTAAAGCCTATGAGTAAGGGTTTGAGTGAAAAGATAGACAATATGTAAAATTATTGAAGTATCCATGATTTGTTATTGGATTGTTAATATTTTTTTATTTTTCTTTGCAAAGATATAAGATAGGTTTTGCATAACTTAAAAAAGCAGTAATCATGCTTGCAAAATAGTTAGCAATATAAAATATGTAAAGCTATTGACGTATACATTATTTTCTATTGGATTGCTAATTTTATTTTATTTGTTTTGTTTTGTCTTAAACAAATATACAAGATGGCTCTTAGATAACTTACATGCAAGAAAGATAAAGGCCAATGAGTATTAAAGCTATTAAAATATGCATTATTTGTCATTAAGTTATTTATATATTTTTTTGCAATTTAAGATTGTATAAAAGAGTTAGGATTATAGTTATATTATATAATATTGATGTAAATATTGGATCTTTGTAGATAATAAAATAGATTGGAAATGACAATCTTTAGGTCTATATTAATTTTAAATTGTTTCAAGAATAATCTTTGTCAAATCATCAATCCTCGTATTTCAATATTTGACACATGTTACAATAAATGAACTCAACTTTGTATTAGGGTTACTCTCACCATCATACATTGAGAAATAGGGTGCCATGAAGCTCATAGGTAGTGGATGTGTAACAATCTCATGAGCCAATGGTGTATGCATAACCTCAAATTCATCACTATCTTTCTCATTAGGTCTTACACTCAATTTCTTTTGTACTTATTTATCCTATACATCAATGCAACTATAGTAGAGGAAGGAAGGTAGGGTAACAAATGAAAGTCAATGACCAATATAAGTATCAGTGTGGGAGATATGAGGTACGCAAGAGATAATGAGTTAGGAACATGATATTAAGAAAGTATAAAGGAAGCATTCTTTACTTCTTGCTAGTCATCAAGGATTAATGGATTAGTGGTATTTAAAAAAAAGTGAGGTTATCAAATTACTAGTCTCGAGAGGCAAGTACTTCTAGGTCAATCCCATACAGAGATTGAATTTATGGTTGTGTTGAAGATTGGCTAGCAACAAGAAAGTGTTCAAATGTTGTATATAATGTTCCTTTAATGCACTCATTAAATGGTTCCTCTAATAAATGTTGTTTAATTCTTTAAGAAAATGAATGATTAGATGATGTGTACTAATAGGTAAATGAATATATACCACAACATAGCAATAAACACAAAATATGTATCAAGTGGGTTCATAGTAAGAATAAAATGAGAGGTGTTGAGAAATTTCATTTTTTTTTGTTGTCTATTTCATGAGTTATTTAGGTAGGTGTTAGATGGTTCTTATGCCCATAGGATTGACATAGCGCAAGAGGAAGAGAACAATAGGAATGAGGTGGGGAATGAGTATTATGATGTTTTATAATCATAAAAGTGGTATAAAATATGTTATAATTTAAATTAAATATTGAGAAATGAAATAACACGTAAGATTGGAGATAATTTAGGACAATTCATAAGAATAAGTCAACCTATATTAAATCAATATTTTAGTTTTGGTTTTAAATCTAATAAATTAATTTAGTATTTAAGATTATTAGATGTTATTGGTACTTTGACATGTTCTTGTTTTCAATTAATTAACATAGAATAAGCTAATTAAAATAAAAATTAATTCTTTAAAATCGATTAAAAATTCCTTTTTTTTTCAAGAGTTTGATTGAGATCATTTTTGTTTGAAAATAAGAACTTTTTATTGATCTACATGTTCCTTAAAATCTAGTTCATAGATTGTTGTTTTGATATGTTTATATTACAATGAAAATCACAATTTCAATGTAGGTATTATCCAATAAATGATCCATATATAGATCAAATCATTTCATTTCTTATGATCATGTGTCTCCATTTGTTTTAATAAACTTCCAACTTGATAGTATATAGTGTTCCCATTTATTTTAACAAACAACTCAATTTTCTATAGTTTTCTTTTTCTTTTAACATTTTTATTATATCATAGGTACTAATATTGTTGGTTGATTTATAGGTAATAGAAGTAAGACCAGAAGTAACATTAGTGGTGAGAATGGTTGCCACAGTGGGAAATTATGATTACATTCTTGACTGGGAATTCAAGAAAAATGGAGCGATTCGTGGCAATGTAAGTTACCAACACTAATCCATCCTTATCACTTTAGGAATAACTTGTGTTTCATGTGGGTTTGCAATTATTGGATCAAAGATTAGACTTTTGTGCTGATTTTTTACTAGGATGTCCAAGTGGATAATTTTATTGTCATATAATACAAGTGCATTAAAAATATGTCATTGCTTCACCTTAACTAATAATGCATATATTTTTTTCCCAGTTTGTATTTTAACATAAAAATAAAATATAGGTGGGACTCTCAGGAATCCTCGAGTATAAAGCCACAAGCTACACACACCTTGACCAAATTCAAAAAACAAATGAAGATATATATGGAAATTTACTAGAAGAGAACAAAATTGGCACATTCCATGATCATTTTCTCACATTCTATTTGGATATGGATGTGGATGGCGTTGAAAATTCATTTGTGAAAGCCATGATAAAGAGGAAGGATGTTACAAATAGTAAATCTCCAAGAAAGAGTTATTGGACAATTGAAAAAATGGTTGCCAAGATAGAAGATGATGCTAAAATCCAATTTGATTGGAAAAAACTAGCAGATCTACTAGTTATCAATCCCAACAAAAAGAGTAAAGTTGGTCAAGATATCGCATACAGATTGGCTACCGGATCAATTGCAACAAGTCTTCTATCACTAGATGACTATCCACAAATACGAGCAGCTTTTACCAATAACCAAGTGAAGTAGATTATGACATGAGAAAATTCCACCTAATTTTCTATGACTATTGTTATACAATATTTGTATTTAATTTATAAAATTGTTCTTTTCAATTATATTTTTAATTTTTATTTTAATGTCTTTTTATTTGTTTAAGTGGGTTATCTCATTTGATCTAACTACTATGTATAGGTGTGGGTTAGTCGATATAATCATACTGAGCAATGGGCTGGTGGAGATTACATGGATCAAAGTCATGGAGATGACACATTAGCAGTGTGGACAAACAAGTGAGTAGCAAATTAATAATAGTGTTATAATATTTTATTCTTATCAAATCAATTAAATAAATTCTAGGATCAATCTATAATATTATTAGATTTGATGTTTTGAACTAGACTACTATTTATCTATTAGTATGAAAATTTAAAGCGGAAAATCGCGATCGAACCCTAAGTATTCCCCCCACCACTCCAAGGAGAGGGGAAGGAGGTCACTAGGGTTGACGGTTTTCACTTAGGGGAGACTTTACATTCAAAAGAGGGGTTGAAACCCACAAGATCCAATCCCACACAATGCAAGATTGGATTCTAAATGAGTTTCAAGGGTTATGACAGCAAGGCTACCCTCTTTTGTAAAGAATGTAGACAGAAGGATTAAGCTAGGAATGCATGAAAAGTGAGAAAGATTCACTTATAAACACAGATAGGAATATAGGATGAAGCTGCGGACCTGGAATTAGCAGTAAAATGTTGAGACGGTGCTGTCCTGCAAATTTGAGTGAAAGTTGACGGGACGATGGCGCCCGGCGTGCACACGGTCCTCCGAAAAATCCGTGAAATGAAGGGGGATCTGTTCGTCTCTTGTTGTAAGAATGTTTGTATTCTTACATGCGAAGGTGTAATGTTGTTGTATGTTGTATGTTGTATGTGGTATGTGATCTCCTCTTCAATGGTTGAACCCTTGTCTTGAATGCAACACTTAGCCTTGAATGGAGAATTAGAATGATCAATTGCTTGAAGGAATGCTTGAATGCTTGAATGCTTGAATGCCGCTTCTGTCTTTTTCGATCCCTTTAAAATGGGAGAGGAAATGTAGTTTATATACTTTCCATTTAGGGTTGATAGACTGATTTTTCCGACCTTAGGCCGACCAGGAAACAATATTTCCCGAATTGCAAACATAAAGACCCGAGGCCCCAAAAGAGACCAGGCCCAAAATAGGGCCAGGGACCAGGGCGCTGGGTGCCATGGTCCTGGGGGACCAGGGCACTAGGCGCCATGGTCCTAAAGGACCAAGGCGTTGGGCGCCATGGTCCCACCTCCAGGGACAGCATGGTGCAAGGAGGATCAGGCTAGGGTGCTGAAAAATGCAGTTTTTGATGTCGTGGACAAGTTTCGGGGTCTCCATTCAGGTTCTGTGTTGTATCGCCATCGTGAAGACCCAAATGCAGTCGAAATTGCAAGTGTCACAATTTTAGGATGCTACGTTTAGCCCCCACTTTAGCGGGAGTATAAGCGTACGCTCATACTTCTGGTAAAGTACAAGGAAACAACATTGAAAGACTTTCACCACATCAAGGAGGCAAGAAACACCAAGCCCCCAGTGGACTAAGGATCTTACGACTTCGATTGACAAAGTAAAAGGGAAGATCACGAGGGAGAACCATGACTATCAGTAGTAAGGTTCCCTCACTATGAGTCATGTAAGAAAGATATCAAAAATTTTCAAGGTAAAGCTAAGTTCGCCAAGAAATTTTCAAGTATCCTGAAGGGATAGATGAGGTGTATGCCCCCCTATGTTAAAGCGATTGCACACACCTCAACGGGGGTGATTGCTTTAAGGTAGTGATACACATAAGAAATAAGAA
Source organism: Cryptomeria japonica (assembly GCF_030272615.1). Taxonomy (NCBI): domain Eukaryota; kingdom Viridiplantae; phylum Streptophyta; class Pinopsida; order Cupressales; family Cupressaceae; genus Cryptomeria; species Cryptomeria japonica. The sequence continues at coordinate 585,075,953 of NC_081413.1, read as the reverse complement.
GGGAAAGGAGCCTGTTATCACAAAGATTTAGCCTCCAAGTGTGAGATAAACCCAAGGATAATAGACACAAAACACAAAGCACAAGGTGACTTCGCTTTCCTTGGGGTCAGTATGCTGTATGATAATTCATGTCTATCATATGTATGTATGCATAATTGTTCTTCATTCCCCAATCAAGGAAGGTCACCTAGAAGAAGGGAACACATGTGTCTTTTGAGTCAACATGAGAGAGACCAACAAAGATCTCAATGCTTTGCATCGTCCTCAAGTAGACAACACTAAGGACAACAAATAGAAGAATGAGAATAACACATAGAAGAAGTAACAAAAGAGAGGAGGAGAGAGTCTGCTATGCTAATGAAACTAGTCTAGCACGTCATCTACCCCCCGTCTTGCTGATCAATGTTTCAGGAAGGCAGGGAAAATGCTAGAGGAGGAACATCCAACACAGCAGATGGAGCTATCACAAGATCCAAACAAGGGCTATGTTCATGTTCCAAGCCACGTTGTTCTTGTCTAGGAGCTAGGATAAGTGCTTTAGAAAATTCATTAGATAAATGGTTATCAATATCAACAAGTTCATATTCACTATCAGAAGCAAGAGAAGTAACATTTTCATCATGAATAACATTTTCATCTATATCATCATCAAGATTTATAAAAATAGGATCTTTAACTCACATAGGATCAAGACCATCATGCATCTTATGTTTAGGAGATTTTGGAGAAAATGGAATAATGCTTGTTGAAGGTGTTTTTGGAGATTGCAAAGTTTGAGAAGCAGCTATTTGAGCCCTAAGACGACGCTTTCATCGGCGTTCACGCGCAGAATGATTTCGTCTAGTCTTAGTAGGAAGTGGAGAAGATTGAGGAGGAGGAATGTTCTCATCCTTATCACTTGGGTGTTTAGGTTGTGGTCTATTAGGTTGGATAATAGGAGAAGAAGAAGGTCTCTTCTCTCTATAAAAAGAAGGAGGAGGAACTGCTCCATATAAAGGAAGAATATTTGGTTTAGGAAGGAGACCAAGTGCATCATGACGAGGAGGTATAGGTCTACTTTTAGAAAGTTTATTAGACATAGACATAGTCACATCCATAGGAATGGGTTGGGAATCTTCTTGAGGAAAGACATTAGTTTTATCTTTCAAAGGAAGAACTTCCTTCTCAAGAACGATAGGAATGTCGAGTTTGGATGTTCTAGGTTCACTTAGAGATAGGATCATATCTGTTTTCCACTTTTGATAAGATTTGAAAAGATGATCACTTCGCGGAGGAAGAGATTGGAATTGTTTAGGCCAAAGATAATCAATAGGAATGCTAGAAGTTCTCTCAGCTGGTTTAAAGAGACTATGATTGACAGTAACAACTTCACCATTATGGGGAAATTTCAAACACTTGTGAATAGGAGAAGCAATAGCTTTCATGGAAGATAGCCAAGGATAGCCAAGCTTCACACGAAATTGTTCGGATGAAGGAATAATAGCAAAGTTCACATCAAGGGATTTGTTATGGACCTCAAGAGGTAATGTAATAGAACCAATTGCACGAGAAGAAAATGCATCAAGTAATTTCACAACCAAATTTGTTTTGTCATAGATCACTTGATTCAATTGCAAAGTAAAAAGAAATTCGTCAGTAATAACATTAACCATGCAAGCGGGATCAATAAGCACTCCACGGCAAGGTGTATTCTTGACTTTTGCAACTATATATAAAGGACCATCAGGTGCCCTAATAGTTTCATTGGAATCAAATGTGATGGAAGGTTCTTTAGGGTTTTCTTGCTGCTCTACAAAGTTAATCACATTCGGAGTCATAGACACAAGACCATCAGATGAGAAAGAGGAATCATTAGTCCTAATCACAGTAGAGGTATGAGAAGGTAATGGATCAGTAAAAATTTTAAGATTTTGGTTAGGAGGAGCTACAGATGTGTTGCCTTTATCATTCACTCTAGAAACAGAGATAGTATTATTATCAATCAAGTCTTGAATTTTACCCTTTAAAGAAAAACATTTTTTAGTATCATGCCCAAGTTGACGATGAAATTGACAAAAAGATTTGTTATCAAAATAGGGTGAATTAATCTTTGCGGGATCTATTTGCCTTATAGAAGGAAGAGTAAGCACATTTTTCTCTAATAACTTATTCATAATACTATGCAATGATTCATTCAAAGGAGTAAACTTTCTTTCTTTCTTGAAAAACTTAGAAATAGGAGGCACACCTGATGCTGCATTCACATTGTTGTTGATGATGTTTTCATTGAACTTAATGGACTCTCTGTTCGGTTTAAACTTTCCAAATGGTTGTTGACTACTATCACCCTTATCACTCGGAGCCATAGGATTTGCTTGTTCCATTTGACTCACAGTCAGTTGATAATTGTGAAGAGTTGCACACAACTGTTGGAAAGAAGTAAACTCAGAAAATAGAAGTTTTTCTCTAATGTATTTTTGTAAATTAGAAATAAAGATTCTTTGAATATCATTGTCAGGCACTGGAAAAGAAATTTGAGCATACAAATGCTTATATCTACCAATGAAATCAGTCACTTTTTCTTTAACACCTTGTTTGCAATGCATTAAATCAATCAAAGTAACTTTAGGACTTATATTGTTTTGAAATTGTTGAATAAAAGCATTTGCAAGTTGTTCAAAAGTATTAATAGAATAAGAAGGCAATGAGCAATACCATTGTAGGGCTTTATCTCTTAATGTTCTAGTAAACAGTTTTGCAAGCAACCTTTGGTCATAAGCAAAATCGGTACATATTGTTTGAAAAGTCTTAACATGTGTTAGAGGATCACCTTTACCATTATAAAGCTCCAAATGCAGGATTTCAACATGTTTAGGAGGAATAGGTCGAACAATGTCAAGAGAAAGTGGGCTGGCAACATCAAATGTGGGCACACTAAACTTAGATTGATTCATAGAGGCAATTTGTTGCTGTAAAGAAGAGACAGTTTGTGCAAGATTGTTAATGGTCACTTCAGTTGAAGAGTTCATATTAGGTGTGTTAGATTGAGATGGAGGTATTATGTTATTGAAAGAAGGTATTGATTGAGAGTAAGGTGGCAGGACACTATGATAGTTAGTCATAGGAGATGATTGGAAAGGAGGAACACTACAAGGAGGAATGGAATGGTTAAATGAATTGCCCCCTTGCACGAGGTTCATTTGTGGAGATGTAATAGGAACACTTATTGAAGGAATGAATGAAGAAGTTGGATTGAATGAAGGAAGAGGATTAATTGAAGAGGAAGGATTGCCCCCATGACTGGTGATCATAGGGGGAATGTCTTGTATAGAAGTAGTCATTATGTTTGACGTAAAGGTAGGTATGCTAGCAATAGAAGTTGTCAAAGGAATAGAATGATTGACTTGAGTAGGAGGTTGTGTATAACCTAAAGTTTCGGCACAACTCTTCATAGGCATCACATTCGAATCCACAATGTGTGCAATACCACGCAAAATATCAATTCCATTCTTATCACTTCGAACCATACGTTTTAGACCCTCAATTAATGAAAGAGCTTGACTATCGGGATACTCTTGAGACATCCATTGCTGAAAATCATCAAATTGGTTATCCAATTTCGAAAGTTGTTCTACAGAAACCTCATGGAGAGCTTCTTCATCATTAGGAGGATTAGAGGAATTACCCGTGTCCTCGTTAAAAAGGCCATTCAAATTAGGTTCCATCTCCTCGGTAATTAAACCTCGGAAAGACTTAATTCTATGGCTTCGTCTAACGGGAATAGTGTAAGTAGGGCTCATTGTTGTAAAACTCATGCACTAGAGAGGGAGAGAAGATTTTGAATTTAGAGGTAGCAAATTTCAATAAAATCAGCCAATCTCCTAGATTTAAGCTATTAAATGCAATCACGACAATCTCCCAAAAATTTTGGAAAAAATGTCAGGGACCGTGGCGCTCGAGGTGCACACGGTCCTCACAACTTTTTTCAAAATTTTCAGAGATGAAAGTTATGATGATTTTAAAGCTAATCTGAAAAAATTGAGTGATTTTATGATCTTTAGATAGGCCAAATTAAAGTTGCAATCTCAAAATTGAACCCTACCAAGATTGTTGAAAAATGCAAAATTTGAATTTTGAAAAAGAGAGGGAAACTGAAATTTTGAATTTTATGATTTTAGAGGGAATACTAAAAGCAATGCAGGTTTTGAAATTTAAAAGTTGACTCAATTTCACGCAAAATTCAATTTTGAAAGCGGAAATCAAAGTTGGTGCAATTAAACACTTAATTTCAAAGGTCACAACTTGCAAAAATTTGAATAAAGCACTGAAATTTCGAATGAATGCCAACACACTTTTCAGATTTAAGACAGCAAGAACACAATTTTGACACAAAATTTCAATTTCAACAATTTTTGAATGATTAGAAGCCTTAATCCAAGCAATCACTAGACCAACTTTGACTTTAATTTTGAATGTGTTAGAATTGATGAAATCAGCCAAGATTCTGGCTTTTAGCAGAAAAATACAGTAAGATCTAACTCCCAAAATTTCAGAAAAAATGTTGAGAACGATGGCTGAATCTAACTCCCAAAATATTTTATGATTTTGTTGCGGAATCTAAAGTTATAGCTGATTTGGAGATGTTTTGATCAGTGAAATTGTCGGTCAAAGGTTGAATCAAGAGGGTTTTAAAAATTAGGGTTTTGACACTTAACCACTTAATTTTCAGAATTAAAGCACAAATATGAATTGATAATTTGCAATAGAAGGGTAGATCTAAAACAAGCATTAACAATTAAACATTTTGCAAGCTCAATAACTAAAAAGAAAATTTAGGGTTTTTATGCAATTAACCTCTAAAATTTGCAAAAGATCAAACATGGAAATGTAATCAAGGCATCTAATTTTCAGATCTAACCATGAATAATTAGAAAGGATGTTCACGTCGGGTTCACCAAAATGTAAAGCAAAAAATTGCGATCGAACCCTAAGTGTTCCCCCCACCACTCCGAGGAGAGGGGAAGGAGGTCACTAGGGTTGACGGTTTTCACTTAGGGGAGACTTTACATTCAAAAGAGGGGTTGAAACCCACAAGATCCAATCCCACACAATGCAAGATTGGATTCTAAATGAGTTTCAAGGGTTATGACAGCAAGGCTACCCTCTTTTGTACAGAATGTAGATAGAAGGATTAAGCTAGGAATGCATGAAAAGTGAGAAAGATTCACTTATAAACAGAGATAGGAATATAGGATGAAGCTGCGGACCTGGAATTAGCAGTAAAATGTCAAGACGGCACTGTCCTGCAAATTTGAGTGAAAGTTGACAGGACGATGGCACCCGGCGTGCACACGGTCCTCCGAAAAACTCGCGAAACAAAGGGGGATCTGTTCGTCTCTTGTTGTAAGAATATTTGTATTCTTACATGCGAAGGTGTAATGTTGTTGTATGTTGTATGTTGTATGTGGTATGTGATCTCCTCTTCAATGGTTGAACCCTTGTCTTGAATGCAACACTTAGCCTTGAATGGAGACTTAGAATGATCAATTGCTTGAAGGAATGCTTGAATGCTTGAATGCTTGAATGCTTGAATGTCGCTTCTGCCTTTTTCTATCCCTTTAAAATGGGAGAGGAAATGTAGTTTATATACTTGCCATTTAGGGTTGATAGACTAATTTTTCTGACCTTAGGCCGACCAGGAAACAATATTTCCCGAATTGCAAACATAAAGACCCGAGGCCCCAAAAGAGACCGGGCCCAAAATAGTGCCAGGGACCAGGGCGCTGGGCACCATGGTCCTGGGGGACCAGGGCGCTGGGCGCCATGGTCTTGGGGGACTAGGGCACTGGGCGCCCTGGTCCTGAAGGACCAGGGCATTGGGCGCCATGGTCCCACCTCCAGGGACAGCAAGGTGCAAGGAGGATTAGGCCAAGGTGCTAAAAAATGCAGTTTTTGATGTCATGGACAAGTTTCGGGGTCTCCATTTAGGTTCCTTGTTGCATCGCCATCGTGAAGACCCAAATGCAGTCGAAATTGCAAGTGTCACAATTTTAGGATGCTACAGAAAATAATTGATTTCAATACTTATGTTATTTTGTAACTTTGAATTCTTTAACACATATGTTTAATGTTGGATGCGATTGTTATTTTTATAGGAATCGAGATATTGAGAACAAGGACATAGTGTTGTGGTATACTATGGGTATCCACCATATTCCATATCAAGAGGATTTTCCGGTGATGCCAACACTATCAGAAGGATTTGAGTTAAAGCCAACAAATTTCTTTGAAAGAAACCCAATTTTAAAATTAGAATCTATGAATGCATCATCATTGCCTAAATGTAAAAAGGCTAGTTAGTGCATACAGTCCTTAAGATGCATAAATAAGATGGACTTGGGGATGAACCTTTTTCTTGAATAATATCTTTAATAGATGGATTACTATTTATTATATTATTTGAATTCTTAAGAAAATATACAATTAAAAATCAACGTTTATAAATTCTAATGGAGTGTTCAAGCGACTACTCTAGAGTATAAAACTAGAAGTATGAAAGTATATAAAAGTGCAATTGTACAACTAATAAATATTCACATACAATGATTGAATGATTATTTGAGGGCTATGTCCTAGCACAAGTCTCAAGATACAACAAACAAAATAATTATGCATATGAAGTTAATCAATTATTATATGGGAAAAATTATTATATCAAAGTGATTCCTTGCAAATGTACCATTCATAATAGCATTAATAGCATTAATAATTAGACATTGTTGGAAAGAATTATAAGAGAAAATAATGTTGTATGTAAGAAAAATACTTAAAAATAAAATTAACCACGAATAGAAATGCATCATAATTTTTAAAAGTACTTCATGGAAATACATCATAGAGCTATTAATATCATCCACTCAAATCAAGAAACTTTAGTTAAATTCAAGATATTACCCATACATCACATGATACAATTGTAACATTCTTGTTTAAAGGATGACCCATATCTCTCATATGAAAGACGACCCATGATTAAATTTGGTTCTAATAAAAATTTTGTTTCATTTGTAACTCCCTTAAATATTGAATTCTTCCTCAAAATAATAATGCTTTCATCAAACAATCAAGTAGAATAATTCATATGTTTAATCTATTTATATTAATAGCTAAAAATTAAAGTAAACATGTGTCCTGTACAAGTCACAACAAAGTGTTTACATCATATTGTACTACTATTGAATACATTTAATAGATTGAATAAGAGAAACTGGACAATTTGTTTTCCACACATGTTGAGAACATATTAACACATTTTTTAATTGGCTAAGTATATATTTCCTAACAACTATTTTGATAACAACCCTTCTTGATGTCATTATTTATGTCGTAATCAGTTATAGCTTAGCTTAAAAAATGTTGGGATTAAGGTGCCTCAATCTTAGAGTCCTAATTTGTTTAATTAATTGTTGCATATATTGTTATATCCTATGTTTCTAACTTGCTAATGTCATCTCATCTTTGTGAGACCTTTTGGTCGGGTGGCATCCCACATGGAATGTGAGTGCATGATATGGATTGGACTATTTTCTAAGAATTTTGTGCACACTTTGGAGTTCCTATTTTTTTAGGGAAGTAGTGTCATAAGATGCAATGTTGGGACTATGAAAAGTTTCTATTATGATTACGATAGTTATTCGTTTAGTGGAAGATTCAAGAGGAGTAAATATTTTAGTAGCTATCATTTATCATGTGTGATGGTGAAAAATGGGATCGGGTGGTTTAGGACCTAACCCCACTTTCCTCCACATATTGGAATATGGAAGATCCTAAGGAAGTGATTCAATTTGACTAATTATAGTGAAAGAGAGTCAAAGAATAATTTTAGGGTTCCTATTCCTTCACTACTATGAAAGGGAACTGAGCTAAATGTGCAATAATGATGAACTAAGCTAGAGAGATGAATGAAAGTGATGATATAAACTGAAATAACAACTAAATACAGAACTAAAACTAGGTTACAAACTACAAAACTAGAAATGAAACTCAAATGTGCACCTCATATCAGAAACTAAGTTGGAATGAGCGGTACCAGAGCACCCTATTACCAAACTGCACTATACTTTTGGAAACTGCAAAAACTGAGAGCTTAGAACACCGAACTACCAGAAGAAACTTGCAAACTCAGAGGACTAGGGTGTTGGGCACCTTGGTCTCAACAAACTAAGGTTTTTTTCTATCTCTAGGTCTGCACCATTGAATTCTATCTTCCTGAAAGTCCGCAGTTCCATTGGAATCCTGCAAATGTGCCTGCAAGTTTGAAAATTGTGTATGCGTGGCTATATAGGGTTTTGGCTTAGTAAAACCCCTTGTTTTGATGAAATTTCTACCTCCACAAATAGCCAATAGTATATTGAAATTTGTGTGTGCTAGAATCTTATGTTCTTACAAGATCCTAAATGAGCTAAAATGTAAGAATTAGAGTTCTATCCTACATTATGAGCATAAAACCCTAAGTGAATGTAAATTGAATGTAAATGCTTAAAATAAAAAATACAATAAGGGATCTAAAGCATGAATATAAATTTGAAAAAATAGTGAAACTCACATAGAGATATGAAAATAACATGAAACCATACCAAACCGTAAGGGAGAGGTACAATAAGACCAACAGTCGGTGATATCCTATTTTTCTTCAATATCTCCAAAGCTTCAATCAATGATGAGAATGGTTGATGAAGACTTCATAGATGCTTGAATTTCTAGTTGAAGACTCCACATAACCTATACTTTCACTTCATAAGAGGCTCCTTCAATTTATTGTAGATGGATCCCTAAAATGAGGAAAGGAAAGGCTATATATATGAAACCCTAACTTTGTTTTTGATCATAGGCCAACCTAGAAATTATATAATTTCACAACAAGTCAGATTTAAACATTATAATATCGCCAAAACATGATCCCGAAATTCAAGGAGAAAAAGTCAGGACCGTGGTGGTATACCCACCACCATGGTCGGACGGACTTTTTTCCAAATTTTTAGGGATGCAAGGTGTAGACACCTAAACTTAAATAAATCAATATTTAATCAATTTAAGCTTGTCAACATATTTAATTGATTTAATTGTGTTATCCTTATTCTTCTCAGTGTTAATTAATTCTAATTTAATTAATCCTGTCACTATTGTCCAATAATTAATTTATCAAATAAAATAATTATTTCCCTATTCTTATAAAGTCCCTCCAATAATTATTTCCTCTAAACCCACTCAATTAGTTAACTTCAATTAATTCACCTAGTCATTTGATTCCTACAAATCACTTCTATTAATCCCCACTTAGCCTAATTAATTCTTCTAGAATCTCTCATAATCCCACTTATCATATTCTCCAATTTTAAATTCCCCCACTCATGTCACATCAATCTTGAACCTCTCAAAGAAATTCAATTTTCTTTGAATCCCCCTATGCATCTTCATTTTGAAATTCAAATCTTTTTCCCCCTTTTCCCAAGGAATTTTATATTCCTTTTTATTTCTCCAATGCATCATTGATCCATGTCCACTATCTTGAATCAATCGTAGCCTTTCATAAGAAAATCAATCCTGGCCCTCCATTGGCCTCCTCCAATCTATAAAATGGAGCATTTTTCCTTCTCAATGGGAGTCTTCCATTCTTCTATCCTTATGTTGTCAATTTCTCCTCCTATCATATTTCTTCATAATCCTCTATCAAATCCATCTACCCATCATCCAAATCGAAATCCTCAATCCATCAATCTTGTTGAGCACTTGAGAGCAATCTACATCCACAACAAGAAAACGAGAACATCAAGTGGAGAAATCAAAGGGGCCCCTTCACTTCATCAAGCTCAATCCAAGGAACAAGTGGAAGCTCATGAAAGTATAATGGTGTTTTGGTTAAGTTTATTTGAATTTTTGTCTTTATTTGTGTTTTAACTAAGCATTTACCATTGTGCTATCTTTTCCTTGGTTTATTTTGGCACGCCCAGTGGGACGCATGTCCCTAAATTTAACGTTTTTTACCAAGTTTTTGCAAGTTTTCAGTCACAAGTGTTGGAATAGCGCGAGTGACATGGGTTCAACATGGGCGACAGGGCCTTTGATGAGTGTGCACACACTTCAATGCATCTGATTCAAATTAATTTTTTTTCTAATCCACCTTTTCTAGAGGTTTGCCAACCAACGCAATCACTGCAGGAACAACGTGTCTGCCTGCAACGTTTCTCCATTAACTTTCTTGTCCTTATTTCTATTCATTCTATTTTTTGTCTTGTAATAAGTCATATAAAAACACATAAAAGGCCAAATAATTTTTAAAAAAATAAAATTAGTTAAATCTCTTTATCTAGCCTTTGTTTTTTTAGAAGTCATGCTTTAGCATGAGCACTCAGAGAATATCTCGCTCATTTTCAAAATTTCAATTTTCAAATTTTTGTTTAACTACTAACCTGCATTTTTGTTTGGCATGAGTGCACGTGCTTTAGCACGACTGCCATCCGACTAGCGCAACCGACTGCAAGTATAATCTATGCTTTTCAGGAAATTTTCTCATTTTATGTATTTTCCAATTTTTTTGGCTTTCTGCCCCCTGCAGCGTGTACACAAGCATTTTAGTGCTTGCGTAGGTGCTTCAACGTGGGTGTTTGTAGAACAATGCAAGCATTGTTTCTGTGGAGTTTTGTCCATTGACCAGTTTTTTGAGTTTCACAGGTCCAATCTGAGCAGCCCAAGACATATTTTGAGACTACGAATCTATTGTTTTGCAGGTTGCCTAAGGAGATACAAACAAACATTATGTCCTTTTAATCATTTTCTTAGGCACTTAAATTTCATTGGGTAAAAAGAGCAATTTTCTTTATGTGTTTGAGGAAAGCATAGAGGTAGGAGAGTATGCTCTTGTCTATATAGACAATCAGAAATCCAGGCCCTTAAAGCTTTTCTTGTTTGTTTGTATTCTTTTACCCTTAGCGGGCTTGCCCTCCTGATTTGGTGAGAGGGGAATGACCCAAGTGAGTACAACTAAAACCCAAGCATTCTAACTCACTAGAATAAATAGGTCTTTTGAGATGAAAATCTCAGAGGATGAAGCTGTTTAATTTTATACTCATATAGAGCACTTTGTAGGGCCCCTTGAGGTCTAAATAATGCTTGCGTGACTACCATTGTGCTTGGTACTTTGTAAGGCTATAGGCCTTAATCGTGCTTGCACAACTACAAGGGGCAGTCTTCAAACGAAAATCCTTACTAAGAGCCCTAGGAATAGAAGCCACCTGGTTCACCTCCGAAAGGTGGATAATCTTTGTGCAAGGGAGATAGTAACTCCCCTAAGGGACTTGCCATATCGTGCCCCCATTAGTGTTTGGAGTCGGCTAATACAACGTTGAGAATTCATTACGTGAGCTTCAGCGACCATATTCTGATTAGCTATTGGGTTTGTACTTGAGTCAGCAAGTAAAGGTTTTCCTCCTCATCCAACTTCCTAGGATAACACATTGTGTGGTCAACATGTGTTCATTACTTGATATATCTTGCCAAGTCCATCCTTCCTCCAACCAATCAATCCTCCCTCTTTCTAAATTCCATCTTGTCATGATCAAATCCCTAATCCATTTCTATCTATCCAAGCAATTCTCTAGTCCCTAATCCACTTTCATCCATCCAAACAATCACCCTTCCTCAACCAACATTTTTGTCCAAGTCACTCATCCAACTTTGGGTAGCCTTCCCCTTTCTTCTTCCTATTATCTATCCATTCTTTCTAATCTGGTTATCCAATCCCTCATCAATCAATCATCTAATCCTTTAATACAATCCAATCCAATCCAATCCAATCAAATCAAGTCCAAATCCAAGGACCAATCCAATCAAACCAGGTCCTAATCCAAGGACCAATCCAATCAAATCAATTCCAATCCAAATCAAATCGAATACAATCAATCCTCAATCCAATCCATCATGATTCAAAGCCAAGTTCTAATCCTCATCTCGATTTAACATCATCTTCATCACCTTTCTCCTTCAAAACATATTCATCCAATTCAAATCTAGTCCTTCATTCTCAACATGGCTACCCAGGATTTCAAAGCTTGGTATGAGAAGATACTCATGGAAGTTCATGAAGCACCTCAACTTGCCTACCAATTCAATCACATAACATCCCATCTATCTATCTATCTATCAAATCCTCATCTCTTTCATCTCAGCATGCTATATCCAATCCCAATCTATATCATATCTCTTATGCTTCCTCTACCTTTGACAAGGAAAATCCATCTTATCCCCCATCCATATCTCTAGATTATCCCTCATCCACATATATACCTTCTTCTCCCCTCCCATCCATACCACAATCCCCATCCTTTTACAACACATTCATTACCTTTACTCCCCATACAAATCCTTTACTCCATAGTCCTCCAAGCCTTAATTCTAATTCCCTAATCCATTATCCCAATCCTCCATCTAATCCTAATCCTCCAAAATCTGTATTATCCATATACTCCAAGTCCATCATCCATAATCTTATCCAAGACATGCTAGCAAAGGAGATAAAATCCCCACCTCAAAACAAAGTTTCCAAATCTCCTCAAGTCTTCCATCCACCTCTGTCACCTCCACGTCAAGACAAATCCTAATCTCCCGCACATCATGATACCCCCATTCCTCCATCTACTCACATTGAAGATTATGTCTCCTCCTCCATCGCACAATCCCCACAACTCCAAACATGCCAAAAAATTGTTCCAAAGCATGCTAGCATAGAATCCTATCCTAGGATGCCCAACATTCATGTCAAATTGTTTTAGGCTCAGTTTTTGGGAGATAGATATACAAGACCTCTGAACTATGTCCCTACCCCTCTTTGTTAGACTTAGACATCTTTAAACTAGGGTGCCTTACACTTTAGTCAAACATATTTTGTTCTAATTTTTAGATCCAAGTTCCCCATTGCATCTCTTTTCTAGATCTGGCCTATTGTATATGTTATTTGTTTTATAATTTATTGTTATTGTTGGAAACACTCATTTTGTCATCATTAGTCCTAGATCACATATGAATCTCAATTCCATTGAAACAAAAGGGACATAATCCCAATGTAGGTCATGTATAATGGTATGCACAAGGGTCATTAACCCTAGTTCATGAATTCAAAAAAATGTATTCAAGGGCATAGAAATAAAGGAAGATTTTGACATGGACTATGAGTGATATTGAAGGAAAAAACAAAATGGTGCGAGGAAGAGAGAACATAGTGAAAAATGTGAGGAGAGAGGATAGTATATGCACAAATGAATTTGTTGAAAAGGAAAACTTTTAGGTAAATATAATTCATAGGTGAAAAGTTAAATTTCATAATCGATGCCAACATCCTCCCCACCTATTACTTTTAATCATAAATAGATGAACACATAGACGAGAAAAGGCATTTAAACATTTATCGTAAAATTTACATAGAAATTATTTTATTTTAGATATTATTAGAAGAGTTATTTTGTTTTTTCATTAAATGATATTATTAAATAAAAATGTTGACAAAAGATGCCATACATATTGATAATATACCAAATAATCACATGTAAATGTCAAAGTGAGGGCATTGAAAAAAATTACAAGCCTCAACTGATATGGTTTACAAGCACAAAGGTAAAATGAGGTCAAAAGGAATAATACCAATAGTGGGTTGTTTAATGCTTAAGAGTTAGCACTGAATGTGGAAAGATCATAAGGATCCTACACACTAGATGGATAGACAACTTTTAGAATCGAGGATCAACAAGGAGGCTACAAAGAGGTGTGATTCTTGAGAAAATAGAGGGCGTCAAAGAATCTTTGACTCCCAAATAAACCTCACTTAAACCTCATGTTCATGTGCATCAATGACTACCTAAAACAAATAAGGCATACATTCCACTATTGGATCATTACAAGGCTAAATATGAGAAACTAGTCTTACAAATAGTACAAAATGAACAATGAATTCATACTCCACCAAGAGTATACACTATTTTCTCACAAGTAACAAATACTCCTAACATAGCTGAATCCAAACACCTCAATGAATATAATTTTTTTGCATAATGTCCATGATGATTGAAAGGAAAATCAAGGTTGCCTTCTAGTATAATAGTCTCCTTGACACATCCCAAAGGAGAGCTTCACCATAATTAGGCATACGATAGCCACAACACTTGAACAATATAAATAAAAGATATGAGAGAGTAGCTTTGAGTGGAAATATTTATGCTTTGCCTGCATCCTAGCACCTTGTAGGACATAGATTCCCCATTAAACCATTTTGAATTTACAACCCTTGGGAGAAAACCTAAGGAAAATGATACAAACCACAATAGATTGAAATAACTTTCTTCTTAAATTAGACCCAGGTGAGATCAAATAGATTAGAAGTTATTTTATAATTATAGTTTTTCTAATGTATGATATTGTTAATAAATACTTTGATGTAAATGGTTAACAAATTTAAGATAAATTATAAGAATTGTTACATGGAAAGGCATGCACCAATCACATTCACATTAAGAGGTCATTACACTCATGTACAACTCACAAAATCAAAAAGCATGGTTAGCAGAAACTATTATGCACTTTAGTGTTCACTCCAATTATTAAACTCCTCTAAACATAATAATTATCTAAATAAACCTTGCAAAAAATATTTTACTCCTTTACAAAATGTATCTCCCATTTTTAATATCACATCAAAAGAAGTTGTTTATGATGAAGTATATCATGGCTAAAACCGTGAAGTATAGAAAAACAATTTTTCTTTCCCTACCAAAACAATTGATAGAGATGGCCTAAAACTATTCAAAGTTCACGTGATATGAAAGCTTACCATCGTCCTAGGTAAAAAATTTACGATAAAGCAATTGTAAACGTTTAAAGCAATAAAAAATGTCTTTTATTTAAAGAGTATCTAATTTAATACTTAATTAGTCAATATTATTTTTTTTTCCATTTTTTATGTAAACAAAGCAATAGTCAATGTTTACAAAAATAAAAATTGTCTTTCATTTAAGGAGTATCTAATTTAATATTGTAATAGCATTTACTTTTCACATTTTTTGTGGAAAAGATATAATTTTAGTACTTTATATTACTTAATGTTTTTGATATTCAAAGTAGCCAAAACTAGGGGGCTAACCCATATACAATCAAGATAACAGTAGATACACAACTGTTAGCAGTGAAACAACAAAATCACAACCTCCTAAATTTTCCTCTATCAAAAACTTTAAACATACTACACATATTAACAAAGTATATAAAAGTCTTAGTTAAAATATGCCACGCAGGGCAAAAGATAGTTAAGTCCAGGATTACCCAGTAACCATAACTATAAGCTGTAAGACCATTAGGGCAATTCAAAAAATAAAAAACCATTCCATAGCAAACAAAGTTACTTCTTGTTGTCATGGCTCCTCTTGGCGAGGAGCTTCCTTTCCCATTCTTTGGTGAGGAATTTGAAGAGGTCTTTGTAGTCCTCATCCTCCTTTCCTTTTCCTTTGAGGTTGCTTTCCTTAAGAGACAGAGAGTGGTCGCAGACTTGTGCATGACATTCAGGGCAAACCTAGAGACATCATGTAGCTTATTCTCAATGGCATCCATTATGCTGGCAATTTCCTGCAAATTCTCGATCACGTCGTCCACTTTCTTCTCCAAATCCGTCAATTTGCCTTCCGCTTACTCCTTGATGCTGCTCACTTCCTCCACCACCACCATCTTTTCAAACCTAAGAGTAGGGAACAAAGAGTTTCCCTGGGATTTGGGACCAACATCCGGGCTCTATATTACTTAATGTTATTATTATTTGTCAAAGGAAGTTATTCAATAATAATTTTTTATTTTTAATTAACATATAAAATGAGTTAATCAAATCTAAATTAATTTCAAAATTTTAATTACTGATAATAGTTTTTAGGTAGAAGGTTCTATGTCAAATTCCATTTTTTGACTGAAAATAATATTCTTTAAATAGTATGTGTTTTCTAAAATTTTGTTCATATTTTATTATTTTGATATTTATATGTGTAGGTAGTAGCCACTAAGCAATCCTTATGTAGATCAAATCAATTCATTTCTTACAATCATGCATCACCATTTATTTTAATAAACCTCTAACAAAACTATATTATTATTATCTATTTTAATAATCTCACCACCCAATCATATGCAATTTAGTCTTAACATTCCAATTATATCATGTATTAATATTCTTAGTCAATTAAAACATCAGTCTTATTGTTTTTCTTTTTCTTTCATGGATAAGAAGTGGTGTCATTGTAGAGTTCCATCTATCAACATAATTATTTGACATGTAAATGGATGCCAAATCTAAGTTATTCTTTTAACACATTGAAATCATTATAGTCCATTCCTTATTGTCACTAAATACAAATAAACACATCTATATAAAAAATATCAAGAAGACTTATTTTTATTTACTTAATTCTTATTTTATTTACTTCAGAGTTGTTCTATTTTACTTCAGAACTATTGAAAAGTTGTTTTATTGTATTTAGCTTGTTTAAAAGTTATTTTTATTTTATAATTTTAGTTTTATTAACATGATATTCTTAATAAATATTTTGATGTGTAAATGCCTAGCAAATTTAAGATAAATTTTACGAATTGTTACATGGAAAGATGTGTACGAGTCACATTCACATTTTAAGTGGTCATTATACCCATGTTCACAAAATAAAAAAACATGGATAAGATTAGGTAAGTATGAAGTTTTTTTTTTATAAGAGACACCCATGCAACTTTTTCATCATTTGAAGCTACACGTTTAAAGACATGATGATGGCTTAGACCCCAAAATAATGTTTTGTTATTAGCAGCATCAAAACAAGGGTATGATCTTTTACACTAATAGCCCATAGGCAACATTAACAATTAACAACACACTAACAAGCAACATACTTACACCATTATAAAAAAAAAAGCGTAGTGTCTTAACAAGATAGTAAAATAATATGGAAAGTCTTAGCAACATAAACCAAAAGGCCTAGGAAGATAAAGCCAACCAACCAGTGGCTATTTGAGCACATGGTTCCAGTCATCAGTGAGGAACTTGAATAGTTCCTTGTAGTTCCCTTCATTGTCAACATATTTACCCGGGACATTTTTTCTACATCAAACATAGGGAAGTGGTCGAGTTGTGCATCACCCTTTGCCTGAATTTGGATATGTTGATCATCTTCTGCTCTATCTCCATCACCTTTTTATTTATGGCCTCTAATTCCCCTGTCATGGTCCTACAATTGGCACAACTGTGTGCACTCTCCCCTTGGTGATTGCCTACCTCCTTCAACATGGCCTCTTGGGTTAGGTCTTGGGGTTCATTCTTACCACTGTGCTCAGAGATGTCATTGGTTGGTTTGTTCAAACTCTTTGCCTTCCACTTGCCATCCTCTGCTTCATCTTCATCCTTTGCAACATCCTCCTTGTCAACTACACTCTCCTCCTCTGATTCCTCCCCATAATCAACCATTTTTTTGCCATCAGTTTTGCTCACCATATGATTGGCCAACCTATTTGAGCATCTACAATTGTCACTTCCACTCTTACTATCATATTCAGTTCCCTCCTCCTCCTCATCACTAACCACCTCTTGAATGGTAATCTTGTGTTTGATTTTGCTAGGAGGAGGATATTTGGAATTTCCTTTTCTTATCCATGTCAAAGGTGGTAGCCGAGAGTTTATCTTTAACCACCATACTAAGTGTAGGGTTAGCAAGGTAGCTAGGGTGAGATAGGGTTTTAGTTGCAAAAGGGATTTGTAGGCATTTCTTTTTGTTAGTCCCTAAGAAATCAAGAATGGTAGCCTGAGGGAGCGAGTCAGAGCACAAGGCTTTGGGGGCTTCTATAATTGTTAGTTGTCTAGGAGAGAAAAGGGCCAAATGGAGGTGGTATAGATATAAATTAAGGCCTTGGTGGAGGGGTATAGGTTTCTAGCCTTGATTTTTGGCCAAATAAAAAACATCATGAACCAAATTTCTAGAGATGTTAACAAGAAAAATGGAAGAGAGAGCAAATCATAGTTACAAAAATGATTAAGGAGAGGAAGATGGTAATAGTAATACATTTTGAATCTTCCTTCTGAAGTACAAATCGTCATTAACATTAGACAAACCTCACTCCATGGGTCCATCAATTTGGCACAATCAAATCTTCCATGTAGCCTAATTGGTTCCTCCTCATCCTTGAAGAATTGGGATAAGATTTCATTCTCTAGAACTTGACTTTGTTTCTTCCTTTTTCTCCCTCTAGTGGAGAGGCCTATTTCTTTCCCAATAACTTCCTCACTAATCTCAAATGATACACCTCAAACAGTAACCCTCCTATCATCCAAAGACTTAGCAAACTAGACATATAGGTTTTCGTCATAGCCATTTATGCAATCAATTAATTGGGCCACCCCTCCCTCCCCACAGATATGTCATACTATGGGGTTCCCTTTGAAATCAACATTGATGCTGAACTCAATTCTTACTATGTCCCCACCCATAGTGAAAGTTGTTACGGTAACACAAAGAAAACTGTAAAGCGGAAAATCGATCGAACCCTAGTTGCTCTCCCCTCTTCCAACTCCAAGGAGAGAGAAGGGAGGTTGCTAGGGTTGATGGTTTTCACTTAGGGAGACTTTACATTCAAAAGAGGGGTTGAAACCCACAAGATCCAATCCCACACAATGCAAGATTGGATGCTAAATGACTTTCAAGGGTTAAGACAGCAAGGCTACCCTCTTTTGTAAAGAATGTTGATAAGAGAATTAAGCTAGGAATGCATAGAAAGTGAGAAAGATTCGCTTATAAACTGAGATAGGGATATAGGATGAAGCTGCGGACCTGGAATTAGTAGTAAAATGTCGATACGACGCTGTCCTGCAAATTTGAGCAAAAGTTGACGAGACGATGGCGCTCGGCGTGCACACGGTCCTCCGAAAAATCCGCGAAACGAAGGGGGATCTGTTCGTCTCTGCGCAAGGATTCCAGATCTTCAATTTCAGCCACGTACCTGCAACCTACACACAGAAAAGCGAAGACGATTGGGGGGTTAGGGATTAGGGGTTTGCCTTTAGGTCAAACCCCGGTTTTGGAATTAACCAAGAAATGAGAAATGTTGTAAATGTAAATGACTATAATGTAAAACAAGTACTAATACCTTGTTGTAAGGATGTTTGTATCCTTATGTGCGAAGGTATAGATGTTGTTGTATGTTGTATGTTGTAGTAGTATGTAGTAAGTGATCTCCTCTTCAATGGTTGAATCCTTGTCTTGAATGCAACACTTAGCCTTGAATGGAGACTTGGAATGATCAATTACTTGAAAGAATGCTTGAATGCTTGAATGCTTGAATGCTTGAATATCGTTTTCCCATATGTTCATCCTCCACCCAAAATGAGAGAGAAAATGTAGTTTATATACTTGTCAATTAGGGCTGATAGACTGATTTTCCCAACCTTAGGCCGACCAGGAAATGATATTTTCCAATTTGCAAACAAAAAGACCCGAAGTCCCATAGGAGACCGGGCCCAAAATAGGGCCAGGGACCAGGGCGCTGGGCGCCATGGTCCTGGGGGACTAGGGCACTGGGCGCCATGGTCCTGGGGGACCAGGGCACTGGGCGCCATGGTCCTGGGGGACCAGGGCGCTAGGCGCCCTGGTCCTTCAGGACCAGGGCGCTGGGCGCTCTGGTCCCACCTCCCGGGACAGCAGGGTGCAAAGGAGGTTCAGGCCAGGGTGCAAGAAAATGTAGTTTTTAATGTCGTGGACAAGTTTCGGGGTCTCCATTCAGGTTCCGTGTTGCGTCGCCATCGTGAAGACCGAAATGCAGTCGAAATTGCAAGTGTCACAATTTTAGGACGCTACATTTAGCCCCCACTTTAGCGGGAGTATGTATGCTCATACTTCCGGTAAAGTACAAGGAAACAACATTGAAAGACTTTCACCACGTCAAGGAGGCAAGACACACCAAGCCCCCAGTGGACTAAGGATCTTACGACTTTGATTGACAAAGTAAAAGGGAAGATCACGAGGGAGAACCATGACTGCCAGTAGTAAGGTTCCCTCACTATGAGTCATGCAAGAAAAATACCAAAAATTTTCAAGGCAAAGCTACGTTCGCCAAGAAATTTTCAAGTATCCTTAAGGGATAGACGGGGTGTATGCCCCCCTACGTTAAAGCGATCGCACACGCCTCAACGGGGGTGCTTGTTTTAACGTAGTGATACACATAAGAACTGAGAAGGGAAAGGAGCACGTTATCACAAAGATTTAGCCCCCAAGTGTGAGATAAACCCAAGGATAATAGACACAAAACACAAAGCACGAGGTGACTTCGCTTTCCTCGGGGTCAGTATGCTGTATGATAATTCATGTATATATATCATATGTATGTATGCATAATTGTTCTTCATTCCCCAATCAAGGAAGGTCACCTAGAAGAAGGGAACACATGTGTCTTTTGAGTCAACATGAGAGAGACCCAAAAGAGATCTCAATGGTTTGCATCGTCCTCAAGTAGACAACACTAAGGATAACAAATAGAAGAATGAGAATAACACATAGAAGAAGTAACACAAGAGAGGAGGAGAGAATCTGCTATGCTAATGTAACTAGTCTAGCACGTCATCTACCCCCCGATCTTGCTGATCAATGTTTCGGGAAGGCAGGGAACACGCTAGAGGAGGAACATCCAACACAGCAGATGGAGCTATCACAAGATCCAAACAAGGGCTATGTTCATGTCCCGAGCCATGTTGTTCTTGTCTAGGAGCTAGGATAAGTGCTTTAGAAAATTCGTTAGATAAATGGTTATCAATATCAACAAGTTCATATTCACTATCAGAAGCAAGAGGAGTAACATGTTCATCATGAATAACATTTTCATCTATAGCATCATCAAGATTTATAAAAATACGGTCTTTAACTCGTACAGGATCAAGACCATCATGCATCTTATGTTTAGGAGATTTTGGAGAAAATGGAATAATGCTTGTTGAAGGTGTTTTTGGAGATTGTAAAGTTTGAGAAGCAGATGCCTGAGCTCTAAGACGACACTTTCGTCGGCGTTCACGTGCAGAATGGTTTCTTGTAGTCTTAGTAGGAAGTGGAGAAGATTGAGGAGGAGGAATGTTCTCATCCTTATCACTTTTGTGTTTAGGTTGTGGTCTCTTAGGCTGGATAATATGAGAAGAAGAAGGTCTCTTTTCTCTATAAAAAGAAGGAGAAGGAACTGCTCCATATAAAGGAGGAATGTTTGGTTTAGGAAGGAGACCAAGTCCATCATGACGAGGAGGTATAGGTCTACTCTTAGAAGGTTTATTCAGCATAGACATAGTCACATCCATAGGGATGGGTTGGGAATCTTCTTGAGGAAAGACATTAGTTTTATCTTTCAAAGGGAGAACTTCCTTCTCAAGAACAATAGGAATATCAAGTTTGGGTGTTCTAGGTTCACTTAGAGATAGGATCATATCTGTTTTCCACTTTTGATAAGATTTGAAAAGATGATCACTTCGCGGAGGAAGAGATTGGAATTGTTTAGGCCAAAAATAATCAATATGAACGCTAGAAGTTCTTTCAGCTGGTTTAAAGAGACTATGATTGACAGTAACAACTTCACCATTATGAGGAAATTTTAAACACTTGTGAATAGGAGAAGCAATAGCTTTCATGGAAGATAGCCAAGGATAGCCAAGCTTCACACGAAATTGTTCGGATGAAGGAATAATAGCAAAGTTCACATCAAGAGATTTGTTATGGACCTCAATGGGTAATGTAATAGAACCAATTGCAGGAGAAGAAAATGCATCGAATAATTTCACACTCACATCTATTTTGTCATAGATTACTTGATTCAATTGCAAGGTAAAAAGAAATTCTTCAGTAATAACATTAACCATGCACGAAGGATCAATAAGCACTCCACGACAAGGTGTATTCTTAACTTTTGCAACTATGTATAAAGGACCATCAGGTGCCCTGATAGTTTCACTAGAATCAAATGTGATGGAAGGTTCTTTAGGGTTTTCTTGCTGCTCTACAAAGTTAATCACATTCGGTGTCATAGACACAAGACCATCAGATGAGAGAGAGGAATCATTAGCCTCAATCGCATTAGAGGTATGAGAAGGTAATGGATCAGTAAAAATTTTAAGATTTTGGTTAGGAGGAGCTACAGATGTGTTGCCTTTATCATTCACTCCAGAAACAGAAATAGTATTATTATCAATCAAATCTTGAATTTTACCCTTTAAAGAAAAACATTTTTCAGTATCATGCCCAGGCTGACGATGAAAGTGACAAAAAGATTTGTTATCAAAATAAGGTGAAGTAATCTTTGCTAGATCTATTTGCCTTATAGGAGGAAGAGTAAGCACATTTTGTTCCAATAAACTTATTCATAATACTATGCAATGATTCATTCAAAGGAGTATACTTTCTTTCTTTCTTGAAAAATTTAGAAATAGGAGGCACACCTGATGCTGCATTCACATTGTTGTTGATGATGTTTTCATTGAATTTGATGGAATCTTTGTTCGGTTTAAACTTCCCAAATGGTTGTTGACTGCTATCACCCTTATCACTCGGAGCCATAGGATGTGATTGTTCCATTTGACTCACAGTCAGTTGATAATTGTGAAGAGTTGCACACAACTGTTGGAAAGAAGTAAACTCAGAAAATAGAAGTTTGTCTCGAATATCTTTTTGTAAGTTAGAAATAAGGATTCTTTGAATATCATTGTCAGGCACTGGAAAAGAAATTTGAGCATACAAATGCTTATATCTACCAATGAAATCAGTCACTTTTTCTTTAACACCTTGTCTACAATGCATTAAATCAATCAAAGTAACTTTAGGACTTATATTGTTTTGAAATTGTTGAATGAAAGCATTTGCAAGTTGTTCGAAAGAAGTAATAGAATAAGAAGGCAACGAGCAATACCATTGTAGGGCTTTGTCTCTGAATGTCCTAGTAAATAGTTTTGCAAGCAACCTTTGGTCATAAGCAAAATCAGTACATATTGTTTGAAAAGTCTTAACATGTGTTAGAGGATCACCTTTACCATTATAAAGCTCCAAATGCGGGATTTCAACATGTTTAGGAGGGATTGCTCGAACAATGTCAAGAGAAAGTGGGCTCGCAACATCAAATGTGGGCACACTAAACTTAGATTGATTCATAGAGGCAATTTGTTGCTGTAAAGAAGAGACAGTTTGTGCAAGATTGTTAATGGTCGCTTCAGTCGAAGAATTCATATTAGATGTGTTAGATTGAGATGGAGGTATTACATTATTGAAAGAAGGTAAAGAGTAAGGTGGCGGGACACTATGATAGTTAGTCATAGGAGATGATTGGGCAGGAGGAACACTACAAGGAGGAATGGAATGGTTAAATGAATTGCCCCCTTGCGTCATGTTCATTTGTGGAGATGTAATAGGAACACTCATTGAAGGAATGAATGAAGGAGTTGGATTGGATGAAGGAAGAGGGTTACTTGAAGAAGAAGGATTGCCCCCATGACTGGTGATCATAGGAGGAATTTCTTGTACAAAAGTAGTCATTATGTTTGATGTAAAGGTAGGTATGCTAGCAATAGAAGTTGTCAAAGGAATATAATGATTGGCTTGAGTGGGAGGTTGTGTATAACCTAAAGATTCGGCACAACTCTTCATAGGCATCACATTCGAATCCACAATGTGTGCAATACCACGCAAAATATCAATTCCATTCTTGTCACTTTGAAGCATATGTTTTAGACCCTCAATTAAAGGAAGAGCTTGACTATCAGGGTATTCTTGAGACATCCATTGTCGAAAATCGTCAAATTGATTATCCAATTTCGAAAGTTGTTCTACAAAAACCTCATGGAGAGCTTCTTCATCATTAGGAGGATTAGAGGAATTACCCATGTCCTCGTTAAAAAGGCTATTCAAAATAGGTTCCATCTCTTCGGTAATTAAACCTTGGAAAGACTTAATTCTAAGGCTTCGTCTAACGGGAATAGTGTAAGTAGGACTTATTGTTGTAAAACTCATGCACTAGAGAGGGAGAGAAGATTTTGAATTTTAGAGGTAGCAAATTTCAGTAAAATCAGCCAATCTTCTAGATTTAAGCTGTTAAATGCAATCACGACAGTCTCCCGAAATTTCGGAAAAAATGTCCGGGACCGTGGCGCTCGGAGTGCACACGGTCCTTGCAACTTTTTTCGAAATTTGCAGGGATGAAAGGTATGATGATTTTAGAGCTAATCTAAAAAAATTGAGTGATTTTACGATCTGTAGATAGGCCAAATTAAAGTTGCAATCTCAAAATTGAACCCTACCAAGATTGTCGAAAAATGCAAAATTTGAATTTTGAAAAAGAGAGGGAAACTGAAATTTTGAATTTTATGATTTTAGAGGGAATGTCAAAAGCAATGCAATTTTTGAATTTCAAAAGTTGACTCAATTTCACGCAAAATTCAATTTTGAAAGCGGAAATCAAAGTTGTTGTAATTAAGCACTTAATTTCAAAAGTCACAAATTGCAAGAATTTGAATAAAGCACTGAAATTTCGAATGAATGCAAACACGCTTTTCAGATTTAGGACAATAAGAAACACAATTTTGACATGAATTTCAGTTTCAATGTTTTTTGAATGATTAGAAACCTCAAACCAAGCAATCACAAGACCAACTTTGACTGTAATTTTGAAAGTGTTATAATTGATAAAATCAGCCAAAATTCTGGATTTTAGCAGGAAAATACAGTAAGATCTTGCTCTCGAAATTTTGGAAAAAATGTCGGGGACGATGGCGCTCGGAGTGCACACGGTCCTCGCAACTTTTTTCCAAATTTTTAGGGATGAAAGATATTGTGATTTTATTGCGGAATCCAAAGTTACAACTGATTTGGAGATGTTTTGATCAGTGAAATTGTCGGACAAAGGTTGAATCAAGAGGGTTTCAAAAATTAGGGTTTTGACACTTAACCTCTTAATTTTCAGAATTAAAGCACAAATATGAATTGATAATTTGTAATAGAAGGGCAGATCTGAAACAAACATTAATAATTAAACATTTCACAAGTTCAATTACTAAAAAGAAAATTTAGGGTTTTTATGCAATTAACCTCTGAAATTTGCAAAAAGATCAAACATGGAAATTTAATCAAGGAATCAAATTTTCAAATCTAACCATGAATAATCAGAAAGGATGTTCACGTCGGGTTCACCAAAATGTAAAGCGGAAAATTGATCGAACCCTAGTTGCTCTCCCCTCTTCCAACTCTAAGGAGAGAGAAGGGAGGTTGCTAGGGTTGATGGTTTTCACTTAGGGAGATTTTACATTCAAAAGAGGGGTTGAAACCCACAAGATCCAATCCCACACAATGCAAGATTGGATGCTAAATGACTTTCAAGGGTTAAGACAGCAAGGCTACCCTCTTTTGTAAAGAATGTTGATAAGAGAATTAAGCTAGGAATGCATAGAAAATGAGAAAGATTCGCTTATAAACTGAGATAGGGATATAGGATGAAGTTGCAGACCTGGAATTAGCAGTAAAATGTCGATACGGCGCTGTCCTACAAATTTGAACAAAAGTTGACGGGACGATGGCGCTCGGCATGCACACGGTCCTCCGAAAAATCAGCGAAATGAAGGGGGATCTGTTCGTCTCTGCGCAAGGATTCCAGATCTTCAATTTCAGCCGCGTACCTGCAACCTACACACAGAAAAGCGAAGACGATTGGGGGGTTAGGGATTAGGGGTTTGCCTTTAGGTCAAACCCCGGTTTTGGAATTAACCAAGAAATGAGAAATGCTGTAAATGTAAATGACTGTAATGTAAAACAAGTACTAATACCTTGTTGTAAGGATGTTTGTATCCTTATGTGCGAAGGTATAGATGTTGTTGTATGTTGTATGTTGTAGTAGTATGTAGTAAGTGATCTCCTCTTCAATGGTTGAATCCTTGTCTTGAATGCAACACTTAGCCTTGAATGGAGACTTGGAATGATCAATTACTTGAAAGAATGCTTGAATGCTTGAATGCTTGAATGCTTGAATATCGTTTTCCCATATGTTCATCCTCCACCCAAAATGAGAGAGAAAATGTAGTTTATATACTTGTCAATTAGGGCTGATAGACTGATTTTCCCGACCTTAGGCCGACCAGGAAATGATATTTTCCAATTTGCAAACAAAAAGATCCGAAGTCCCATAGGAGACCGGGCCCAAAATAGGGCCAGGGACCAGGGCGCTGGGTGCCATGGTCCTGGGGGACCAGGGCGCTGGGCGCTCTGGTCCCACCTCCCAGGACAGCAGGGTGCAAAGGAGGTTCAGGCCAGGGTGCAAGAAAATGCAGTTTTTGATGTCGTGGACAAGTTTCAGGGTCTCCATTCAGGTTTCGTGTTGCGTCGCCATCGTGAAGACCGAAATGCAGTCGAAATTGCAAGTGTCACAATTTTAGGACGCTATAAAAACAAACCAGAGACTTAGCCCTTTCTTTTTCCAACAGTCTAAACTTAGCCTGTAAAACAAAATTTTGAGCCTTGAAATTAATCGTCTTGGTCAAATGCTTGCCAACGGTGATATGATAATTGATAAGCGCTCACAATAAATGCTATACATGACAATCCTTTGCCTCTAGACCAAGTAAAAGATTATGCTGGAATTTTTTAGCATAGAAAATAACAACACTTAAGACAAGCATTAGGAAAGTGTTATTTTTGCTCTTAATAGTCATTTCACTGCACATGTTTTTAGTACATTCAGAGTAAATATATATAAATTCTGAAAGTTGAGTTTCTAAATACCTTGTTTGAGGAGGAAAGAATTGTAAGGGTAGAAGATTACCTTGTCAAGTTTCACAATAGAAAAAACTTGATCAACAATAATTAGTGGTCACTTTTAATTTTCTTCTAAATTTAATTGGTTGATTCTTTAACGATCTTTATTTTGTTCTCATATTTGAATCTCATAAAATGTCTAATCTCATAGACTCCAATAAATATCTTCATTCAAAAAAGACCATTAATTATTTAGCCATTCAAACATATAATATTTAAAATAGAATACCCCAAAACCTTTTCTTTACCTCCTTACACACCAAACCCTGCAACTATAAGGGTGCCCAGGCAATGAAGTAGACCAAGTACACAACCATAAACACACATTATTGTACACCATTCCTTCATAGTTATGACTGTCATTCTCTTAAAGCTTGTTATTCAATTGAAAGGACAATGAAATTGAATGGAGAAAAATGTTATCATATGATTAACTGCAAACAAACTAAATTTAGAAGAACAATTGTAATAAGTTGCAGTTGCAAAATTTTTTTTATTAGGATAAAACATGTTTTGAAGGGGCCCTGAAACCCTTACAATCAGAGAACTACCATCGATTAATGGACTACACTACCCAACAACAAACAACAAGTTTTAGAAAGGACTTGAAACCTTCTGGACTTATGGGCATCTAGGACCCAAAACTGAAAGACTACACAAAGCATAAACAACAATATAGAGCAGCCACAACCAATCAAACACGAGCCAAAGTTCAAGAGTGAAACATTACAAAATAGGTTGTCCCAAGCAGAGGGTCTAAGTCAGCAAACAATCAACCTCAACAAACCAAGAAAGAGGATTACTTCAGACACCCTTAGCGAAGAAGAAGAATTTTCCCAGGCTCCCATAACCTGTAACAGAAACTCCGGGCCACAAAAAGCCACAAAGCCTAAACCTAACCAAAAATAAGCATTGACCAAACTAGGCCCTTGAAAAATGCTAGCATCTAGCCAATCCCTAAAAGAAACAAAAAAACATAGGGTTTTTCCAGGCTCCCTCAACCTCGAGAGTGGGTTTTGCAAGGCTCCCACAACTTGTCAAGGCCCAGACAACATCTCTCCCCGAAAGCACAATTTGGGACATAGGGTTTTAACAAGGTTCCCTTAACCTTAAACTTGAGGAAGAACAACATTGAGAAAATCATACCCTCCATCCTCTCCCTCTCAATAGGAGAATAAGGAAGGAAATCAACATGAAGACCGAACTACTCTCCCGAACAGTCAAGAGACAACACATCATCAACTTCCCAACAACATTTCCTAGTCTCAACCATAGCATCCGCCTTCACCTCAATAAAAGATAGGTCATCTCCAACACCAAGATATCGCCACCTCTAAAGAAGATAGGGCCACCTCTATAGGAAAAGCCAGAGAAAACCAGAGATGCTGAGGAAAAAAACAAAGAAAAAAGGAGAAGCCAACCCAAAGGCCAATGGGGATAAAAATATTCAAACCTGCCCATAGAAAGGGTGCACCAAACAATACCCAGGGGACCACAACAAAGGGCACCAAAAAAGAAAGATACGGAGGATAACCTATATTAGAGAAATGGTTACTATCCCTCACAAAGCACATCAGGCCCATAATCCTTAAAAAACAAAGACGTCCTTCCAAAAAACAGGGCCACACAACCGGGTCGACAACATCTCCCCAAATGATGAAAGAAGTAGCAAAAGAAACCCCAAATGTAGCCTGCCCACTTTGCCCACAAACCAAACCAGCTGTATGGAAGAAAATCAAGCCAAATAAGGGTGTCTCCACAAAAGGAGAGCCTCCAAAACAACCCCAGTTGAGGAAAGAACGGTCACCCTAAATACATAAGGGATAGGCAAGAGAGCCCCCACCAATGATGGAAAAAACAAAGAAAAGAAAGTGAAAGGGGAAGACCTTAACACATCCCCCACAACCCTCAACCCCATCTGAAACTCCGACAACCCCTTTGCCAACAACATCCTCCTGAGTCCAAGCCCAAGGCGCCCTCATCCAAACAATACAACCGCAGAGCACAACACAACATCCAAGCATAGCCCAAGGGAAACGATCCAACCATCATCGTCATCATCCGCTTCATCATCTCAGCCATCAAAATCTCCTGAAACTCTCGCTCCCACCTCACCTCCCACAGTTGTAATAAGTTGCAATTGCAAAAAATTAATATTTATTTGTCTATTTTTTAATTAGATTGTGTTTCAGTTTTTATTTGATGTGCTGATATAAGAAGATTAGCATACAATCTACACAATCTAAATAATCTAGAATGTGATATGTTGTTATAAAAACTAACATACAATCTACACACAATTGAAGAAATCTAGAACGTGATACCATTTTTTATTATTAACACAGATTATTATGCACTTTACTATTTAATGTCATTGTAAAGCTCCTCTAAACATAATAATTATATACATAAATCTTGTAAAAAATATTTTATTCGTTTACAAAATGTATCTCCTATTTTATGATAACTCTTAACTATCTCTATATGGGTAACAATGGAAATACGGTTGTTTGCACTTTAGAGAAGCTCCCAAATGTGAATCAGAAAATGTGAATCTTCTATTTTATAATAACCCTTAACTATTTATATATGTGAAACAATGAAGATAGGATTGTTTGTACTGAGAAAAGTTTGCAAATGTGAATTGAAAAATGTGGATCTCGTATTTTATAATGATTCATAATTATTTATATATGTGAAACAATGAAAATTTAATATGAATTGAAGAATATGGATCTCATATTTTATAATAAACCTTAACTATATATGTGAAAGAATAAAAATAGGATTGTTTGCCCTCCGAAACAATGAAAATAAGATTGTTTGCACTCAAGAAAAATTAGTTAATATGAACTGAAGAATGTGGATCTCATATTTTATAATAAACCTTAACTATATATGTGAAAGAATAAAAATAGGATTGTTTGCCCTCCGAAAGTTCTCAAATGTGAATTCAAGAATGTAGATTGATGGGCTTCTTGATTGTCTTCGGTTATTAAATGATATTGTTACATCATATCATTTTGGTGAAGTGTGTTTGTGGTCTGCTATATCTCTACCATATTGGTCAATTACAGTAACAATTACAGTAACTTATGTAACTTATGTATCATCTTGTTCAATTACAGTAACTTAAATTTGTGGTCTGTTACTCCATTGACTTTTGCATTGCCAGTTGTGTTTTACTGCTTTCCTATGCAACATGCTATATTGTAATGTTAGATTTTATTATTATTGATAAGGTCTTCATTCATTTTGTTTCAAATATTGAATATTGAACAGTAAAAAATTCTCTCTTGCAAGCCTAACTCTTATCATAGACGGCTCTCCATTCAAGTCCTATATATCATTCTCTGACAAATGACTTAGAGAAGATTGCATCCTAGAACAGAGTCCTCTGGATCCTTGGCCAAAGGATCTAATTAGCTTGGCCAAGAGAAAACTAAATTCTATTCCAGAGAGAGTAGAGCAAAGATGAGATCCAGTATTGTGCTACTCAGTCTACTGGTACTTGCATTCATTAGTCACTCTGCCACTGCTAAAAAACATCCTCTGGATCCTCTGTCAGCCTCTGAAATCAACCATGTTCGTAAACTAGTCCTTAAGTCTAAGCTAGGTCTCCACAAGAACATAAGCTTCCAATATGTGGCACTGGAAGCACCAGAGAAGGAGGCTGTGTATGAATGGAAATATGGGTCATCTTCCCTACCTCCTAGAAAAGCTACTGTGATTGCAAGAATCCCAGGAGAAACCCACCAGATTCTTGTAGATTTCACATCAAAAGAAGTTGTCTATGATGAAGTCTATCAGGGATTCGGGTACCCCATATTCACATCAGAGGAGCAAGATAAAGCCTCTCAGTTGCCCATGGAGTATCCTCCATTCATAGAGTCCATAAGAACCAGAGGCCTAGATATGAAATCAGTTGTTTGCAGCACTTTTTCTGTAGGATGGTTTGGGGAAAAGAAGCAAGGCAAGAGAGTCATAAATGTCCTGTGTTTTTATACCAATGGAACTGTTAACATACATGCCAGACCCATTGAAGGTGTTACAGTAGTGGTAGATTTAGATCAGATGAAAATCACTGGGTATATAGATAGGATAAAAGTCCCAATGCCAAAGGCCCAAGGAACAGATTACAGGGAATCAACTCAGAAGCCTCCATTCGGGCCCACAACAAACCCCATTTCAATTGAGCAGCCTGAGGGGCCGAGCTTCAAAGTCCATGGTCATATGGTAGAGTGGGCCAATTGGAAATTCCATGTTGGGTTTGATGTGAAAGCAGGGCCTGTTATTTCTACGGCAGATGTTTATGACCCAGAAAAGGGAAGATTCAGGAGTGTCATGTACAGGGCTTTTATTTCAGAGCTGTTTGTTCCTTACATGGATCCATCTGAGGAATGGTATTACAAAACGTTTTTTGATGCTGGGGAATTTGGTCTGGGGCAAAGCTCAGTTTCTTTGCAGCCATTGAATGATTGTCCAAGACATGCACATTACATGGATGCATTCTACGCAGGAGCTGATGGAAAACCAGCTGTGAAGAAGAATGTTTTCTGCATAGTTGAAAGATATGCTGGAGATGTTTCATGGAGGCATACAGAAACAGGGATTCCACACTTAGTGGTAAGTTTTCTATTAATTGATAATTTTATTCAGTTTATTAGTAGTTTCTTACGTGCTTGCCTTTCTATTATGCATGTTTCATAAATTTTTACCTTCTTTTAGTTTACCAATGACAGTAGAAAAATCTCAATGTTTCAAAATAAGATGTTAATCGGATTATTATTTATTATTTATATATTTATTATTATAGAATTAAAAACATTTAGTAATGAAGAGCTATTAGGGTTTGAGTGAAAAGATACAAAACTGCAAGAAAGTTATAATATGTAAACTTATTGAAGTATCCATAATTTGTTATTGGTTTTGCATAACTTATTAAAGCAGTAATCATGCTTGCAAAATAGTTAGCAATATAAAATATGTAAAGCTATTGAGGTATACATTATTTTCTTAAAAGAGTTAGGATTATACAAAAAAGATACAAGAAAGAGTTAATTGTTTTTTTAATATACAAGAAAGATACAAGAAAGAGTTAATTGTTTTTTTAATATACAAGAAAGATACAAGAAAGATAACTTAGCAAATTAGAAATTATACTTGCAAGAAAGATACAATGTAATAGGTCAATGACTATTAAAGCTATTAAAGTATGCATTATTTGTCATTAGGTTATTTATAGTTTTTTTTGCAATTTAAGATTGTATAAAAGAGTTAGGATTATAATTATATTATATAATATTGATGTAAATATTGGATCTTTGTAGATAATAAAATATATTGGAAATGATAATCTTTAGGTCTATATTAATTTTCATTTGTTTCAAGAATAATCTTTGTCAAATCATCAAGTGTATGGATAGAGACACGGGGCAATGAAAAGAACCATTCTATAACATATTTCTTAAAAGTTTTTTGATATAGCTTAGACAATAACATATCTAATCTATCCTCGTATATCAAAATTTCACACATGTTACAATGAATGAGCTCAACTTTGTATTAGGGTTACTCTCACCATCATACATTGAGAAATAGGGTGCCATGAAGCTCATAGGTAGTGGATGTGTAACAATCTCATGAGCCAATAGTGTATGCATAACCTCAAACTCTTCACTATCTTTCTCATTAGGTCTTACACCCACTTTCTTTTGTACTTGATTTATTTTATACATCAATGCAACTATAGTAGAGGAAGGAAGGGTAACAAATGAAAGTCAATGACCAATATAGGTATGAGTGTGGGAGGTATGAGGTACGCAAGCGATAATGAGTAAGGACCAAGATATAGAGAAAGTATAGAGGAAGGATTCTTTACTTCTTACTAGCCATCAAGGATTAGTGGTATTTAAAAAAAAAATTGAGGTTATCAAACTACTAGTCTCTAGAGGCAAGTACTTCTAGGTCAACCCCATAGAGAGATTGAATTTATGGTTGTGTTGAAGATTGGCTAGCAACACTGTTCAAATATTGTATACGATGTTCCTTTAATGCACTCATTAAAGGGTTCCTCTAATAAATGTTATTCGAATGCTTTAGGAAGTTGAATGATTCTAGGCGATGCCAAAATAATTAGAGGATGTGTACTAATAGGCAAATGAATATATACCACAACATAGAAATAAACACAAAATATGTATCAAGCGGGTTCATAGTAAGAGTAAAATGGGAGGCGTTGAGATTTTTTTTTTTTTTTTTTGTCTATTTCATGAGTTATTTAGGTAGGAGTGAGATGGATCTTATGCCTATATGATTGACATAGCACAAGAGGAAGAGAACGATAGGACCAGGGTGGGGAAAGAGTATGTTGACTAAAAATGTGTACGAGAATATGCAAAACAAAATAGATAAGATATGGTCAAATGTGAGAATGTATATAGGTGGAATTAGGTGAGAATAGAAGAAAGAGTACAACTTTACATCAAAGTCTATCAAAATGAACCCAAAACTAATCAAGAAATGACATGAATATGCAAATTTCATCATCACAATAATTATCTTTAAAAATAACTTCAAATTATTAATTTCAAAACATCATATAGAATTAAAAAATATTAAAAATAATTATTTGACTTAAAAATAATATAAAATCTTAAATTAAATTTTAGATAAGATAATTAAAATAAATAAATAAACTACACATTATTAAAATTATTCACTAATATTAATATTAATAAAATAATTTATTAATAATAAATTTATTAAAAATAGTTAGTTTTATTATGATGTTTTATAATCATAAAAGTGGTATAAGATATGTTATAGTTTAAATTAAATATTGAGAAATGAAATAACACCTAAGATTGGAGACAATTTAGGACAATTCATAAGAATAAGTCAACCTATATTAAATCAATATTTTTTAAGGTTGCCATATGAAAATAAAAATGACATCAAAAATATTATTTTATAATTATATCTAATAAAAAAGTAATATTTTAATATACAATATTTAATATTTATAATCAATCAAAAAATATCGTTTAAGCTTATATTTGTTTTTCTCTTCAATTAATAAATTTATTGATTTAATTGACAAACCCTTCAAATAGAATATTCAAATATTGAATATATTAGCGTGAAAATAGAGACGGACTAAGTTAGAAAAATTAATTTTCTTCCTCTACAAAAACAATTGATAGAGATGGCTACCAATATTTAATTAAAAGTTCAAATTTGATTTGTATAACATCGTTTTGCCAACCAAGAAAGTGATAGGAAGGATGTTCATACGATATTGAAGAAATTATCACCTTTCTAAGTAAAAACATTAGAATAAAATATATTTTTGATTTAATTTATGTTATAATGTGTCAAATAATTATCTTATCATTGGTCAAAATTTACTTTTGACTGTTAATCAGGATAATGTTTAAAAATAATAATAAAAATATTTAATCAACATATTTTAAAATATTAAATTGGGTGTATTCATCTCGAGCATCAGATAAGTTTTAGTTTTAAATCTAATAAATTATTTTAGTATTTTAGATTATTAGATGTTATTGGTACTTTGACATGTTCTAGTTTTCAATTGACTAACATAGAATAAGCTAATTAAAATAAAAATTAATTCTATAAAATCAATTAAAAATTCCTTTTATTTTCAAGAGTTTGATTGAGATCATTCCGTTTGAAAATAAGAACTTTTTTATTGATCTACATATTCCTTAAAATCTAGTTCATAGACTATTGTTTTGATATGTTTATATTACAATTAAAATCACAATTTCAATGTAGGTATTATCCAATAAATGATCCATATATAGATCAAATATTTTCATTTCTTATGATCATGTGTCTCCATTTGTTTTAATAAACTTCCAAATTGATAGTATATAGTGTTCCCATTTATTTTAACAAACAACTCAATTGTCTATAGTTTTCTTTTTTTTAAAACATTTTTATCATATCATAGGTACTAATATTGTTGGTTGATTTATAGGTAACAGAAGTAAGACCAGAAGTAACATTAGTGGTGAGAATGGTTGCCACGGTGGGAAATTATGATTACATTCTTGACTGGGAATTCAAGAAAAATGGAGCGATTCGTGGCAATGTAAGTTACCAACACTAATCCATCCTTATCACTTTAGGAATAACGTGTGTTTCATGCGGGTTTGCAATTATTGGATCAAAGATTATACTTTTGTGCTGATTTTTTCTAGGATGACCAAGTGGATAATTTTATTGTCATACATTAAAAGTGCACTAAAAATATGCCATTGCTTCACCTTAACTAATAATGCATTTTTTTTTTGCCAATTTGTATTTTAACATAAAAATAAAATATAGGTGGGACTCTCAGGAATCCTCGAGTATAAAGCCACAAGCTACACACACCTTGACAAAATTCAAAAAACAAATGAAGATATATATGGAAATTTACTAGCAGAGAACACAATTGGCACATTCCATGATCATTTTCTCACATTCTATTTGGATATGGATGTGGATGGCATTGAAAATTCATTTGTGAAAGCCATGATAAAGAGGAAGGATGTTACAAATGGTCAATCTCCAAGAAAGAGTTATTGGACAGTTGAAAAAATGGTTGCCAAGACAGAAGACGATGCTAAAATCCAATTTGATTTGAAAAAACCAGCAGATCTACTAGTTATCAATCCCAACAAAAAAAGTAAAGTTGGTCAAGATATTGCATACAGATTGGCTCCCGGATCAATTGCAACAAGTCTTCTATCATTAGATGACTATCCACAAATTCGAGCAGCTTTTACCAATAACCAGGTGAAGTAGATTATGACATGAGAAATTTCCACCTAATTTTCTATGACTATTGTTATACAATATTTGTATTTAGTTTATAAAATTGTTCTTTTCAAAAAAAAATTTAATTTCTTTTTTATGTCTATTTATTTGTTGAAGTGGGTGATCACATTTGATCTAACTACTATGTATAGGTGTGGGTTAGTCGATATAATCGTACTGAGCAATGGGTTGGTGGAGATTACACGGATGAAAGTCATGGAGATGACACATTAGCAGTGTGGACAAACAAGTGAGTAGTGAATTAATAATAGTGTTATAATATTTCATTCTTATCAAATCAATTAAAGAAATTCTAGGATCAATTTATAATATTATTAGGTTTGATGTTTTGAAATAGACTACTATTTATCTATTAGTATGAAAATAATTGATTTCAATACTTATATTATTTTGTTACTTTGAATTATTTTAACAAAAATATTTAATGTTTGATGTGATTGTTATTTTTATAGGAATCGAGATATTGAGAACAAGGACATAGTGTTGTGGTATACTATGGGTATCCACCATATTCCATATCAAGAGGATTTTCCAGTGATGCCAACACTATCAGAAGGATTTGAGTTAAAGCCAACAAATTTCTTTGAAAGAAACCCAATTTTAAAATTAGAATCTACGCATGCATCATCATTGCCTAAATGTAAAAAGGCTAGTTAGTGCATGCAGTCCTTAAGATGCATAAATAAGATGGATTTGGAGGATGAACCTTTTTCTTGAATAATTTCTTTAATAGATGGATTAATATGCATTATATTATTTGAATTCTAAGAAAATATATAATTATCAATTAATGTTTATAAATTCTAATGGAGTGTTCAAGTGACTACTCTAGAGTATAAAATTATAAGTATCAAAGTATATAAAAGTGCAATTGTACAACTAATAAATATTCACATACAAATGATTCAATGATTATTTAAGGGCTATGTCCTCGCACAAGTCTCAAGATACAACA
The DNA here is from genome assembly GCF_030272615.1 of Cryptomeria japonica. Taxonomy (NCBI): domain Eukaryota; kingdom Viridiplantae; phylum Streptophyta; class Pinopsida; order Cupressales; family Cupressaceae; genus Cryptomeria; species Cryptomeria japonica. Next base: position 585,039,287 of record NC_081413.1, on the reverse strand, counting down.
AACAAAATAATTATGCATATGAAGTTCATCAATTATTATATGGGAAAATGTATAATTATTATATCAAAGTGATTTCTTGGAGATTTTCTAGGAATTAGAAGTGGCCATGTACCTTTCATAAGAGCATTAATAATTAGACATTGTTGGAAAGAATTGTAAGAGAAAATGATGTTGTATGTAAGAGAAATACTTAAAAATAAAAGTAACTACAAATAGAAATACATCATAATTTTAAAAAGTAATTCATGAAAATACTTCATCAAGATATTAAGATTATCCACTCAAATCAAGAAACTTTATTTAAATTCAAGATATCACCCATACATCACAGGATACAATTGTTACATTCTTGTTTAAATGATGACCCATATCTCTCATATGAAAGATGACCCATGATTAAATTTGGCTCTAATAGAAAGTTTGTTTCATTTTTAACTCCCTTAAATATTGACTTCTTCTTCAAAATAATAACACTTTCATCAAAAAATCAAGTAGAATAATTCATATGTTTAATCTATGTATATTAATAGTCACAACAAAGTGTTTACATCATATTGTACCACTCTTGAATACATGTAATAGATTGAATAAGAGAAACTGGATACATTCTTTTCTACAAATGTTGAGAACATTTTAATACAATTTTTAATTGGCTAAGTATATATTTCCTAACAACTATTTAGATAACAATCATTCTTGATGTCAATATTGTTGATGATTTATAGCTTCAGTTGGATAAAATTAAAATGTTAAATTGGCCTTAAGGCCTTCAACATTTAATTATATATATCATTATGTTATTTATTATTATTATTAAATTGATTAAATGTATATTGATTAACAATAATAATGATAACACCGATTAATATATATATCAGGTTGCATATTATTATATAGGGCTGCATATTATTATATCGGGATGCATACGATATATCGGGTGGCAATATAAAAGTCACCGATAGTTATCGGTGTGTTAGCCTACACCGATATTTATCGGTTGTCAAGGCTAACACACCGATAACTATCGGCTGTTAGCATTAAACCAACACCGATAGACATCGGTTGTAATACTACTCCCACCGATTGGCATTAACGTGAAACATGCATATGTTTAATAGAAACAAAGAGCCATGATCAAGTAATGTCTTGATCGGTCATGATCGATCAAGGAATTGCTTGACCATGCCTCATTTGTTACATATTTATATTGAGTGGCATTTGTGAGATAGGACATAGAAAATAATAAATGCTCCTCTCACCTGCCATACAAAAGAAGATAGCCAGATTTATATTTTAATCAGTAATACATAGAATAAGATAAATTTAATTCTGATCTATAAATTTAACATGGTATCAGAGCCAGGTTTCCTTCTATAAATCCTAACCGCCTGAAGGAAGATCTGATTAAGATCAGATTGATATCTCCTTGAAAGTTTGTATTTTAAAATGACGAATGGAATCAGATTTGAAGACAGACTTGAAGATGCCTCAAACTATGTTTCATGGAAATTACGAATGATGTTGGTACTAAGGAAGAATGAGTTAAAAAAAAAAATGAGAATCCTTCTAAACCTGATGGAAAAGACGAACAGAGTCAGTGGGAAAAGAACAATATTAAAGCAATGGAGTTATTAGTAGATGGAGTAAAGAGTCATCTACTACCTATCATTACAAGGTTAGATTCTGTATATGACATGTTCAAAGCCTTGAAAGACATGTTTGAGATTAACAACATGAGCAAAATCCTCACACTTAAAAATCAACTTTCTAATATTAAAATGAGTAAAGAAGAAACTATCACTTCATATTTTATGAGGATAACAGAATTAAGGAACCAACTCTCATCAATTGGTCACATTTATGATAATAAGGAGCTAACTATGATAACTCTAAATGGGCTGTCTATCTCATGGGAAAGCTTTAGACAAGGAGTTAGTGCTCGATCCAAAGTTCCCAAATTTGTCAGACTAAAAGCTGACTGCATTCAAGAAGAGTGTAACCTAATATCAAGAGGAATCACGAAACCCGTTGATGAAGATGTTCAAGTTATAGTCTCTAGTTTGAAAAGGAAAAAGGACAAAAAGACATATGATAATCGATCATTCAAGAAGCCTAGAGACTCCTCTAAAGTACAATGTTTAATATGTGACGAATATGGCCACATTGTAAGAACTTGTCCTCTTGAACTTAAACTACAAGCATCCCTTCCTAAAGTCAGAAATTTAGACGTATGTTCAGAAAAATATGTTCTCTAGAAGAAACTCAAGATACCTTGTGATTGAGAGGGAGCTTACTAATAAAGATTGAGCACTTTTGAGGTAAAAATTGTAAATATTAATTATTTTATGGGCCCTATGTAAATCTTAAGGTGATGACTTCCAAATGATTTCCACTTGTATTTTTTAGGTTATTGGAAGGTGACGATCTTACAATAACTCAAGATTGTGGATAGAATCACCGACTGAGGCAATCCATGTAAGAGCTTGTGGATAGAATCGTCGACTGAGGCAATCCACACAAGAGCTTATGGATAGAATCGCCGACTGAGGCAATCCACGTAAGAGCTTGTGGATAGAATAACCAACTGAGGCAATCCACACAAGAGCTCATGGATAGAATCGTCGACTGAGGCAATCCACGTGAGAGCTCATGGATAGAATCACTGACTGAGGCAATCCGCACAAGAGCTCATGGATAGAATCTCTAACTGAGGCAATCCATGTGAGAGCTCATGGATAGAATCGCTGACTGAGGCAATCCACACAAGAGCTTGTGGATAGAATCATCGACTGAGGCAATCCACACAAGAGCTTATGGATAGAATCGCCGCCAGAGGCAATCCACTCAAGAGTTTGTGAATAGAATTGTTGATGGAGGCAATTCACATCTTTAAACTATGGTCCCAAGATAAGAATCATACGATTTATGAATATTGCTCCCAATACCTTTTATCCTCCCTAGCTAAGAGGGAGTGTTGATGATTTATAGCTTCAGTCGGATAAAATTAAATGTTAAATTGGCCTTAAGGCCTTCAACATTTAATTATATATATCATTATGTTATTTATTATTATTATTATTATTAAATTGATTAAATGTATATCGATTAACAATAATAATGATAACATTGATTAATATATATATATATATACCAGGTTGCATATTATTATATCAAGCTGCATATTATTATATCGGGATGCATACGATATATCGGGTGGAAATATAAAAGTCACCGATAGTTATCGGTGTGTTAGTCTACACCGATAGTTATTGGTTGTCAAGGCTAACACACCGATAACTATCGGCTGTTAGCATTAAGCCAACACCGATAGACATCAGTTGTAACACTACTCCCACTGATTGGCATTAACGTGAAACATGCATATGTTTAATATAAACAAAGAACCATGATCAAGTAATGTCTTGATCGGTCATGACCGATCAAGGCATTGCTTGACCATGCCTCATTTGTTACATATTTATATTGAGTGGCATTCGTGAGTTAGGACATAGAAAATAATAAATGCTCCTCTCACCCGCCATACAAAAGAAGATAGCCAGATTTATATTTTAATTAGTAATACATAGAACAAGATAAATTTAATTCTGATCTATAAATTTAACATTATATCATAAATGATTATAGTTTAGCTTAAAAAATGTTGGGATTAAGGTGCCTCAACCTTTGAGTCCTAACATGTTGAATTATTTAATTAATTGTTGCATATATTGTTATATCCTAAGTTTCTAACTTACTAATGTAATCCATCTTTGTGAGACCTTTTGGTCAGGTGGCATCCCACATGGAATGTGAGTGTAGGATATGGATTGGACTATTTTCTAAGAATTTGGTAGACACTTTGAAGTTCCTATTTTTTAGGGAACTAGTGTCATAAGATGCTATGTTGGGACTATGAAAATTTTTCATTATGACTACGATAGTTATTAGTTTAGTGGAAGATTCATGAGGAGTAAATATTTAGTAGCTATTATTTATTGTGTGTGATGGTGAAAAATGGGATCAGGTGGTTTAGGACCTAACCCCATTTTCCTCAACATATTGGAATATGGAAGATCCTTAGGAAGTGATTCAATTTGACTAATTCTTGTGAAAGAGAGTCAAAGAATAATTTTAGGGTTCCTATTCCTTCACTAATATGAAAGGGAACAAAGCTAAATGTGCAATAATGATGAACTAAGCTAGAGAGATGAATGAAAGTGATGATATAAACTAAAATAACAACTAAATACATAATTGAAACTAAGGCACAAACTACAAAAATAGAAACGAAACTCAAATGTGCACCTGATATCAAAAAAAAGTTGGAATGCACTGGACCAGGGCGCTACCTGTTACCAAATTGCACTGTACTCGTGGAAACTGCAAACTGAGATCTTAGAACACTGAGCTGCCAAAAGAAACTTGCAAACTCAGAGGACTAGGGTGTTGGGCACCTTGGTCTTAGAAAACTAAGTTTTTTTTCTAGTTGTGGGTCTACACCAGTGAATTCTATCTTCCCAAATGTGTGTAGCTCCATTGGAATCTTGCAAATGTGCCTGCAAGTTAGAAAATTGTGTATGGGTAGTTATATAGGGTTTTGCCTTAGTCAAACCCCTTGTTTTGATCAAATTTACACCTCCACAAATAGCCAGTATTATATTGAAATGTGTGTTTTCTATAATCTTATGTGCTTTCAAGATCCTAAATTAGCTATAATGTAAGAATTAGAGTTCTATCCTACGTTATGAGCATAAAACCCTAAGTGAATGTAAATTGAATGTAAATGCTTCAAATAACAAATAAAATAAGGGATCTAAAGCATGACCATAAATTTAAAAACAAATATTGTGAAACTCACATAGAGATATGAAAATAACATGAAATCATACCAAACCCTAAGGGAGAGGTACAAGCCAACCAATAGTCGGCGATCTCCTATTATTCTTCCATATCTCCAAGGCTTCAATCGATGATGAGAATGGTTGATGAAGACTTGATAGATGCTTGAATTTCTGGTTGAAGACTCCACATAACCTATACTTTCACTTCATAAGAGGCTCCTTCACACCAAGTTGTGGTACCAAAAGGGGGCTTAAGGTGCCACTTTTTTTTTTTTTGAAATCAATAAAGTTTGAACTTCAATGACAAATTGAACATAATTACACTCCAAATTTGAAGATGCAACAAGAACAAGAGTCATAGTGCTTCGATTCTACTTTCTAAACTACTAGTTTATTTTGAAAATGGTGGAGATTAAGGGCTTCAAAAAGGGGGGCCACAAAAAGGGGGGCCACAAAAAGTTGTCCTATTTTTATGCAAAAAACATAACATAGCGTTTGTTGTGGCCCCCCTAAAATGTTAACTTGTTTTTTGAATTTTTAAAATTGCTTCGGTGATAAATTAGCTAACACCTTGTAGTTTATGCCAGATTTTTCAACTAATCTTTTAATGAGTATATGATTTTTTACTAATTTTCAAATTGGGCACATCCTAAAAAACAAAAATTTGAGCATGCTCCCTCCTAAAATCATTGAAAAATAATAAAAAATCAAACCTTTTTTTATAATTGTGCAGAATTGAGTCTAGTTTCTAAAAATGTAAGTTTTTTCAGAATCTAATGAACATGTAAAAATCTATACCCAAAATAGTGAATGTTGGTTTTTGACAAAAAATAGACACACTAACAAAATAAATTATAGATGAAAGACTTAACGAAACGAAAATTTGAAATAAATTACATTGTTGGATAGCTAAGAGGGAGATCAAGTTTACCATGGTATTTTCCTGTAACTTCATTGAAACACATGCAAACCTGATGGAGAGCATGACCAAAAATATGTCAAAATTTTTAATGTTTTGATAAAAACACTTCTCTAGCTAAAATGGTCATCCAAACCTTTTGGTTTGATGCCCAAGGCAAATCCAACCCATAGGTTTGGTGTTTCCCAAAGCGGGCCATTTAGTGCACACCAAATATGGTGCTCTCCCTATTTGGCATGCGCCAAATGTGATCAATGGGTTTTCCCATTTGGCACGTGCCAAATGTGGTCCATATTCCACATTTGGTGCGTGCCAAATAAGGAGAGCGCCAAATGTGTACATAGAAACAATGTCCCATTAGTTATCTCTGTCTCCTTTTATATCTATCTATACCTATTGTGTCTCTTATCAATCCCTCCTTAGGCTCTAAGTAAATCACCTCTATTTCCCTTCTATATATTTCTCTCTCCCTCTCCAATTCTCACCCTATAGGTACTTGCCCCTCTTTCTTGCTTTGTGAAATCTCCCCCTCACCTATATCTACCTTTACCATCTCTAAGTATCTCAAAAAATCACCATCTACCCCTCCTTCCCTCTTTCTCTTTGTTCCTTTGTCTCTCATTTTATATCTCACTCCCCTCTCAATTATGGCCTCTCTCTCCTCGCTTTCCACCTGTTGAGGTATCCACCTCTATCCATCTCACATTGAGCTCTCGAGGTATCCATATTCATCCATGTCCCATTACCCTCCTCTATGAGATAGATATCCCATTACCCACCTTTATCTCCCTTCACTCGTAGTTCCATCTCTCTCTATGAACCAAATCTCTTATTTTCTCTCCCCTTACCTCTTATCTCCCTTCGTTATTATATCCCTACTCTTCTTTGTCCCTCCCCTCTTTAGCTCTTACAATTCCCTTATTCCCCTATCCCTTTGTATCTCCCTCTATATCCTTACACCCATCTCATTCCCTCTCTCACTTCTTTCCCTCAATCTCTCCCCCACTTTCTTCATGTTTACCTCTCTATCCCCCCCACCCTCCTTAAACCCCCATCTCACCTCTCTCTCCCCTTTGAGCTTCTCACCTCCCTTCCCCACTATGTACTTTATCCCTAGGTATCTCATTCCATTCATATTTACCTCTCTATCACCCCCACTCTCCTTAAACCCCCATCTCTCCTCTCCCTCCCCTTTAGGCCTCCCACCTCCCTTCCCCTCTATGTCCTTTATCCCCAAGTCTCCCTCTATGGTTGTGGCTATCAAACTATAGGGTATAGAGTTTTTGGTAAATAGATTTGTTGCTTTAAGTAATCTTTTTGAAAACCTTGTTTCACCCTATAATTAGCAACAAAGTATTCGCAATAGTTGAAGAATTGTAGAATGATAGCAATTCCTCTCTGTATTTGAGAGGGGCATCTCCCTCGTATGATGGGGGTATATGAATTTTCTAAGATTTAAATAACAACATGAACAATCAAAACTGATTGAGAAATAAGATATAAACTTATTAATTTTTAAATTCCACACATCCAAGTTAAGATACCAAAACTTGAAATGATAATCTTCTTCACAAATTGATCGTGTTTGCCAAACAAAATTTCAAGAGAAACCAAGCCTTTAGGAATGGTATTACCTTTAAGTTGCAAAATTTCAGGTTCTTTTTCATCTTCTTTAGTAGTCTGCTGACTTATCAAAGGTTGATTATCATCAAAAGACAAATTGGAAAAATCTCTGCTACCTTCCAAGATCAAGATGATATGTTTGTCATCATCAAAGACTTGCCAATTCTGATTATTATCTGGCACATTGGGTCAATGGATCATCTCTACTACATAAACATCCTTATCAAACTTGAGATGAGGTAGTAATAAAGAAGCTGAGATGGCAAGAGAATTCACCTTTGTATTTTGTTCTCTTGGAATGGCTTGTATGGAAAAAGCATCAAAACCTTCAATCTCATCCCATACTTTATTTCAATATGATCTTAGCCTCTTGTTCTTGCTCTAATATCTATTCCTCACTTGGTTAACAATTAATTTAGCATCTTCCATGACCTACAACTTTTTGATCCATTTCTCTTTGGCGAAATCCAGCCCTAAGAGAAGAGCCTCATACTCTTCAGTATTGTTGGTAGTATCAAATGCAAGTTTGTAAGATTTATGAAACTTTTCTTCTTGAGGAGAAATCAGCACCACTCTCACTCCTTAACCAGAAGATGAAGAAATTTTGTCAAATTGCATTCTCAAAAGTTCCCAAGATATATCAGGAACTAGGATTTCCAGAACATTCTCTTCTTTTGATGATATCTTATAAGTACCCAGACCAATTTCAACATATAATATCTCCGCCCTTGGGTCATCAGACTTGTTGGTTCCCAAAACCACATATTTGAAATCAAAAGGACTTACCAATTCTCTAATTGATCCAATCAACCTTGGCCAACAAATAGGAATGGTTAAAGACCAAATTCCTCTGCACTTTAGGCTCCACTAGACCTAGGTGGGTATACCCCAATCTCCAAAGAATAAAGATATTTCTTTATAGTGAATTTAAATTATTTAATCTAGATGTTTACAGGAATGGCAAACAATTTCTTGCAACTATGCTTTATGTCGTGCTTTTAACTTATTTTAATCCGAAATGCGAGTATAATTGGATGTGAATAAAAGTTACAACAAAATGTTGTTGGAACTAAGAGTAATTATGAAAGGACAAGGCAAGTAAAAACTAGTAATATATTTCTTGAGTGAGGACTTTGTGCACACTTAATCTATTCACAAGAAACCAATAATAGACAAGTGCCTTATCTAACAGTTTACATGCCACTTAATGGACAAATACTTATAATCTTTGGAGAAAGTATGAAGAAACAAAATATCACTGTAGTATCTTCAATGTATGCTATGAGAACAATAAAAACAATTATGTTATCTCTATACCAATAGATGATAAATAATCGCAACAAAGATTATTCAGATTTATCCAAAAGATTTTAAATCATTAACACCATATGACATGAAACGATCTGAAGATGAAAACATCGAGCCTTGTATATTAATTTGTGGAAACAATTGGTGTAAAAAAACTGCAAACTCATAGATACTTCATGACTACACTTGTTTGCACAAAATGGATTTTTATTTCTATAGACTTATCTTACATAGCACTATAGGTTCCAACAGACAATCTCAAAAGATAATAGTTTTTTTCTACCTGCTTTAGAGCACCAAATGACTCATCATATATACATGACTCAAAAGATGTGAATGAAAGGACACACCCTTTCATTATCACAAAATAAAACTAACAAAAAACTAATTGACTCCCTAATTGCTAAAAAAAAAACACATTACAAATGACACAGACTAATTCTTTCTGTCCAGCCATTGATCATGTTTCTGGATATGTCGAAGATATCCTTTGTCCTTGTATGTGTAGGCATTGAAGATAATATCCCTGACCACAATCTTTGTTGTAACAAAATTTTTGACTTGTTCCCCTATTTCATTCATGTCCAATGTATCCACATGGGAAATACTAAGGGCTAAACTGAGTAGAGATTTGCACTTAGTAATCCATTGGTGCTTGTCCTTCATGACCCCTATATTATCAACTACACTTGGAAATCCATGATTGGCAATCCCTTTACACTCCTCATACTCAATATTTAATTCTGCTATGAATCCTTGACGAGTGTCAATTAGTTTGTTGACCTTATTGATTTTTTTGCTACTTAGTGTCTGATCTTGCAGGAGCATGTTTAACTTGTCAAGGATCCTCTGGTGAGACACTGTGCTATCCATATTATTTTGGTAGATGATCCAAAATTCCTTCAATATCTTCTGCAGATTTTCAAATCGTTTAGTCAATAAGACACATGTTGTGTCTGTCCTTATACTCTCCATCCTTTCCTTCAATTTTTTGTTTTCCCTGTGTAGTTATTTGCACTTCTTTTTCAATTTGGGCTCATCCGCTATCTGGGGTATAGGTTATCCCCTACTTCTCAAGAGTTCCTCATATAATGCTTTATACTTTCTTGCCTCTTTCAACAACATATTCATTTGTGCTCTATTTAGTTTTGAAATGTCAACTCCCATATCTGCTATGACCATGGGATCAACCTCACCAACCTTTAACTTCATCATGTGTCCAAAATCTTTGTCCACATCTATTATTTTCGGCCTTTTATTTGGGGGATGAAGAGCCCATAGAAGCATGTCCTCATCATCTAGATCATACCTTGATCCAATAAAAATATCATCCACGCCTTGGACATCCAATTTGAAATCCATCTTATCTAAATGCATAAACTGTCAAAAATGAAGGACGCACTGAGGTCCCAGCCTGGAAAAAGAATTATTCCTGCTTCTGTCAGGAGTTTCCTTCCCATTTGAGGGGTCATGCCTTATAACTCTATATTTATGTCTGCCTTCAATTTTTGAAGCATCTCTACCTCATTCTCTGGTGTTGCATCCGACATGGCCTTTTTGAACCTCTTTCCTTTTAAGTGATATAGGAAGGACTTAAATTCCTTCAACCTGAACTCGTCATTAGTTACAAAAGAGGTATACTCCTCTAGCCTGACATCTACGTCTGCGTTTAGTCTTGCAATAGTTAGGTCATGTGCTTCAAGCTCTTCTTCCCTTTCAGGCCTCCTAAATCTTGAAATAGCCTTATTTTATCCTGACTCACTCTTTTCTTCTTCTTCCTCTCTCATCTCCTATCCTGGTCCAGACATCGCCAATTTCCTTGAAATCATCCTCTAACTGATCACGGATGGGTAGGTGATAGGGAGGACCCTATATTGTTTGAGTCAGCTTGACTCACTCCAAGGCTTTCTTCCTAACCTAACTTGAGAATGCTCATCTTTGTATTACCCTAATCCACTCTAGGTCCTCACTACTAAGGTTTGATACTTTGCTCTTTGTGAATTCACTTTCGTAAATCCACCAACTCACTAATCCACCAGATCTCACCAGACACCTTGTAGGGTTTTCTCTACCATGGATTATACCTACAACTTCTCCTAAGTTGTTTTCCTCCTCATGCTTGGATCTTCTCTCCCTTTGATCCCATCTTCCCCTGGTTTGAGGCTAACCGCCTAGACTCCAGTCTACCCTGCAAGTGATTCCTCTTGGTCACTGATACCTAGTCGGGCTATCATCAAACTCGCCTAGGGCCAATCTACTGAAACGACCAACACCATTCCCTGGTCTAATACATATAGAACTCTACTGTACATGGATGGCTCTTCTTGACAACCTCCAATGGTCGTGTGGATCCCACGATGGATAATCAAGACAAAGCCATGTTATAACTACTTGTCACCAACAGAAAACAAGAAACAAAAAGATAACTTTATCTACAGAGCTGAGCTTGACACGAATTCAAAATTGGAACTCACAAAACATAGAAAAGTAGCATCTACTCTATCATACTGGCATTTAAATTTTTAAGCCATTATTTACAATTTACAAACACAAATTGAACTCTAAGAAAAGAAACTAGAAAATGATCTTCACATTGCTATTCAAAAGAACTTTGTTCTTGTGGAATCAACACATCGAACAATCCCAATCCAACCTTCTTAAATAATTCCCATTGGGTCTTTTATAGCCTCCTAGACATGTCTTGAATCATCCCTAACAGACGAGATTGAACTTGACACAATTTGGTTTCTGATTGTAACTGACTTTCTATTTCCATTGGGTCATCAGGATACCAACAAAACATTTGCTCTGATGACCTATGATAGTTTACAACTCGCTTGCTTTTCTATCGGGTCAGCGGAGTAGCATCAAAACAATTATACTGATGTCTAATGATATTTTACACATTGCACACTTCCACATTGGTTTCCATTAGGTCATCGGAGTAACACCAAAACATTCTTGTCGATGGCTGATGGTGCGCTCCTAGCAAAATGTTTCCTTATCGGGTTATCAGTGTAGCCCCAAACATGTTATTCTGATGGCCGATGATGCATTCCATATCCTCATTGAGTTATCGGCATAGCTCCCAACTTGTTATGTTGATAGACAATGATGCACTCCACACAGTATGCTTTCCCATCGGGTCATCAGGCGGCACAAAAACTAGTCTTGCTGATACCCGATGGCTCCACTCTGAACTCACTCCACTCCCTCCAATCTGTTGGCGACCTCATCAGGTTATTGGGGTAGGTGGAAAACACTCTCTCTGATATCTGATGGCTCCACTTCAACTTGCTGCGTACTCATCGGTTATCGGGGTAGGGTAAAACCGGTTGTTCCGATAGCTGATGGTAGCAGTCCATACGCTGGCGGTTTCATCAGGGTAAGTCTTGCCGAAAACATGAAGTTTCAAAAAGAAGACAAAAATGCACTCCAAGCTCCAAACAGACAACCTAATGGACTAGAACCAGTCCTTATGCCAAATTTGCCAAAATTAAAAAGGGTATTTGCTCACCCTTAGGTTAACCTTTGATCTCCATGATTTGGCTCCTAATGAGCTCATTTGATCAATCATATCCTGGTTTAATTTTTGCCTTTGTGCACCCTCTCCACCTTTAGACTTCTTTGAAGCACTTTCAAAAACCTCAACAACCTTTCTCTTGCCTTTTAAACTAGAGCCCTCCATATCTGACTACCTCAAGCTTTGTTGGAATTCAAATTTATGTGGCTCAATTTCATTTCCAATCTCCCTATTTTTCTTTGGTTCACTTGTGCCAACTCCTTATGTCAGCTTCTATATATAGACCTTTTACTTGATTGAAATAGTGTTGTGACTCGCCTTGTGTAAGCACAGAGCTATCTTTTGCCTGTATTAATAATGGCGGGTGGATTCGTCAAGATCAGATCCTGCAACGGTTAGCCATCATAACTCCTCCTGATAATTTAATTTCTTGGTGCCACCTGTCCTTTTCATCGGCATAAGACTTATCGATCACTTCATTGGGTATCGACATAGTTCACTTTATGTTTCACCGATGGTTATACTTTCCCTAATGGCCTCCCCTTCTATCTAGGCTTTATCTTTATCTTTACATCTCATCGACATATGTTATTCTGATATACCCTACTTCTTTTCCTCCATGGCATCCTACCCATCGGGTATCGACATAACTCTAAATACACTTCTCTGATTTTTTATGTTATCTTGATGAGTCCTCATATTTGGTCTGCATCTTGCGTGTTACATTGGATCACCTCATCGGGCATCAGAACAACTCACTTTATGTTTCACAGATAACCCGATAACATCATCTTCACACTTATGTGCCTTTCATTTCTCCGGTCTATCGACATACATTTCCTCGATAAGATCTCCTTGGTCCCACCTATCTTTGTTCTTTCATTGGGTGTCGGTGTAACAAAATGTGTCTTCTCCCGATGAGGCGATGATATCCCGATGACTTGGTCTTCGATCGGTGTAACTTATCCTGATTAGGTCTCCTTCTCTACGCCTGACTTATCTTTTCTATCAGGTATTGGTGTAACTAAAAATACCTTTCACCGATGGTTTAAGTTATCCCGATGACTTAGTATTTTCTGCTTTTTGGTATTGCCTCATCAGAGTGATTCATGCTGATGACACTACCTTTGCCACTTAGCCCATTGAGTATCAGAGTAGCATGGGATGACATTCTTCATTGACATTGCTGACCTCTACTTTGCATTCTCCTTCATCGGTATAAGATGTGCCAAAAATCTCATCGGTTATCGACATAACATTTTTTCGCATGCCCCCGATGTGTCAATGTTATGCCAATAGGTTCTTTCATGATCTATGCTAGTCGGTCTAGTCGGGGTAACTTACACCAATAGCTTAAATTTGATAATTTTAATAATCAAGCTCCTCTTCTTATATCGTTTGTACTTGCAACCCTCCAAGGAAACTTCATACTTGCTAATAAATGACAAAGGCCATCACATAGGCCCAAAGAATTCCTTATAAGGATCAGGAATGTTGTTATGATGCAAATTGCTCATGTAGTTCCTATTAAGTGCCAACCCTTAGCATGCCCTAGCGGTACTTGTCCAATTCTAAAAAACAGGTCACAGTAGGGTTTTCTTGGTACTGCAGTATACTTCTTGCACATAAAATCTAGCAATAAATGCCCTTATGATAAAAATGTACATATAAAACATCAAAGAAATAGCACAGAATATTTTATAAAAATATGTGCTAACAGTGGCTCTTTTGGGGATGTATGTTCTTTTTAGGGACATAGCAATATCTCAGCTATCTCTGGAAAGCAGACCAAACCATAAATAGAAATAAACCACAAAGGAAAACTAAACTACTATAGTACAAGAAATACACCCTGCTCCTTAAGAGAAAAAACATTTGAGGTACTGAGCATGTACTAGAAATTCCTGAATTTCACCATCAATGTTCTACAAGAAGTATGAATTTTCCCCTCTCTTTTCCATGATGACATACGGTCCTAGCCAAAGTGCTTCAAAATTTGCATTATTGACCTTGTCTTGATCCTTTGCATTCCATTTGAGCACCCACCCTCCTTCCTCAAAGGTCCTAATAGAAGCTTCCTTATCATGTAATTCTTTTACCGTCTTCTGCTTCTGTATATTTTGTTCCTGAGCCTCTCTTTAATACTCATCCAATTCAACCAACTATATCAACCTGTCTTCCATTAAATCAACATCCTCTAAATATTTTTCTTAGACAAATTTGTATACTGGGAGCAAGTTGTTCAGGGGTAATCGTGCCTCTTTACCATAAACAAGCTGATAGGGGGAAAACCCTATGGATTTCTTGATTGTTACCCTATCTACCCATACTGCCAAATTTAACTTTGAATCCCATGCCCTTTTGTTGTCACCTAACACCCCTTTAATGATTTTTAATAAGTTTTTGTTGCTAGATTCTGCTTGTCCGTTCCCTTGGGGGTGATAGGGTGATGAATATGACAATGTAATTCCAGAACTTTCACAAAAGTCAGCAAATTCTCTGGATCTGAAACACATCCCATTATCTACAACAATTTTATGGGGTACCCCAAATCTTGTCAATATATTTTCCAAAAGAAACTTTGTTACCATTGTAGACGTATAAAAATGATGACTTTCCTAAATGAATATTTAATGTTCATTTTATTCTCATTCTCTTAAATCATCCACATTCATCTATTTGATTAAATAAGTTATTCAATTTATTTAATTAAATTCACCTAGGCCTTTCATATCATTTAATTGAATAAATCACTTTATTTAATTAAATCCCCCTTCTACTCTTTTTAATTAAATTTTCATTTAATTAAATTGTTCACTTCAAATAAATATATATAATTTATTTAAATCCCCCACTTGCATCTATTTTGTTGAAAAAAAGCAATTTATTTTAATTAAAATCACTCTCCATCCACTTGCATTCTCCTACATCTCCCACTTGCCTTTCTAAACCCCTTCTAAATTCTTCTAATCTCTTCTAAATTAGCCTAACCCATCTATTAAATATTGTCACATCCCTAAACAAAGGGAAGTCACTTCTCAAACCCTTAAAGTCTTCAATAACCATTAAAGGCTTTATGTCCTCAACAACTTAACCATTTAAGACTCTTACATAACTATTAATGGTTAACTCAACCTTCTTACATGGTTGGAGACTTTTTTCCTAACTCAACCCTCATCTAACCCTAGGGTCTCATCAAGCACTCATTGCTTTGACCATGGTTACCCCTTTAACCCTTGCACAAGAGTTTATCCTTTGGGTAAAAGCTTTATCCAATGGTTAATCTTAGCCTAACCTTAACCCTTATCTCCTAAGGTAACCATGAGGTCTTCTCAAGCATTTAATGCTTCTTGCATCTCCTCTCAAGAAGTCTTATGTTGACAATTGTCACCATTTCATTGGTGAGAATTGTAAACATGGATTGATAAATTTCAATCCTGACCCTTGATAGGATTATCCAATCTTAACCCTTCATTTCCCTATTCTTCCTCTAAATAGATCTCTCATTCCTCCATTTTCATATCTAAGTCTTTAGCATCAAACTTATAGACATTTTACTAAGCATCTAATCTGAATCATTTTAATCATGCATTTAGCCTCTCTTTGATAATCTTCATAGCATCTTAAATAGGCACTTTTATTATCACATAACAATCATCTCAAACTAGTATAGCATGCTAAGATAGTTTTGTTACTAATCCTTTCATTTTGTTATCATATACCTTCTAGTTTAGTTCATCTTTTGGTAATATCATGCACATTAGGATTGCATTCATGTTAGATTGATCAAAAATCCCTCATTCTCATGATTGTCATCCCTAAGTTACTTTTCTGAGTGATCTGAGAGAAAAGGCATTGGCTTAAGGGGTCTTGTGAGATAGAGAGAAATGGAACATCCCTTGGGAAGTTGAGCTATTCCATACAACTCCATAACTTGCACCAAGAGTCCCATTGGTGTGTGGACTAGTCCTGAATTTGTAATATTCATTTCATTGAACCACTTTTCCTGCATACATTTTTGTCGCCAACCGTGGGGCCTAACCCCATTTATCAAATCATTTTTGATGCATGACTAATTTTGCAGGTACACGAAAAACTTGAATCAGTGTGTGGATAGTGTTTTGTAGTGCATCCGGTCTTTCCTTTGGTGCATCTTTCTGACTGTTTAGCGCATTGATACCATACCTTAATGCATCTAGAGTTAATTTTAGTGCATAGCATTTCTACTATTTCCTGTAGGTCTTGGCGCTTTAAACCATTAGTGTAGTGAATTTAGACAACATCGTAGTGCATCTGGACCCTTTGCTAGCACATAAGTCCCATCCTGTAGCACATCTGGTCTATAGATTAATGTGTGACATACACAGAAAGAAAAACAAAATTGTAGCAGAGACAAAAAAGTTAGACTTGTAAAATTCCACCTTCAAATTTTTGTTATTCTAACTGGTTTTTGTTGCAGGTAACTAACGTTTGATTGCAGGATCAGGAGTTTTTTTTTTTTACTAAGTTAGGCTTGTGATTAAATTTTTTATTTCTAACTTGGTTAAGTTAGTTATTTAAAAATTTTCTTCATTTCCTAATTAGTAAAATTGAACTCATTTTCTTTCGGAGTACTTAAAAAGAACAACAAACAAAACCTTACTTTGATTTCATAGGAAGAGACAACACTTTATTTTTGGGTTTTAAAAAGAACAAAACAAACCTTTATTTATGCAAAATCTTAAAAAGAACCTCACCATCCTTTGGTGTTTAAAAGGGTCCATTTTATTTCTTGCATAAAGTTAAAGAACCTCATTTTCAAGTTTTAGATAGAGAAAAAGAGGGAAATCTTTCCCCTATTGAATTCATTTTGTTGACCATGTCAAAAATTTGCTGTGTTGACCCAGATTTAATTACTTAGCTTAAAAAAATCAT
Organism: Cryptomeria japonica; assembly: GCF_030272615.1. NCBI lineage: Eukaryota > Viridiplantae > Streptophyta > Pinopsida > Cupressales > Cupressaceae > Cryptomeria > Cryptomeria japonica. The sequence goes on along the minus strand of NC_081413.1, from coordinate 585,022,159 downwards.
TGATTTCGGAGTTAAAAAGAACACCATGCCTTTTTGGAGCAACATCTCCCACTAGAATTAGCAAATAATTGAATTGTGGGATTAAAAAGAATCATTTTGTGCCTTGTCTTGAAAGTGGAAGGTATATGCTCTCCCCTTAACTGGGTGACCAAAAAGCCAAACCACACTTTCATGCTTTCTTCATTTCAAGCAATTAAATCCTTTAGCAGGCCTGCCCTCCCAAGTTTCTCTTAGAGCGCCATTTAAATGGTCTGTGAGAGGGGAACGACCTAAGTGGGAAATGACTTTATCGTCAAGTGTTCCAACCCACTACAATCAAAAGTGGAGGGTGACGAAAACCTCTTTCAATGGTTTTGCGCAGTAATTAGCCTTTCCCCAATATATTTCTGATACGTAAAGCCTTTGTTCTAAAGGTTGGGAAGCCTCTTGAGGGAGTTTATCACTGACGGCTGAACATGAAGCTTGATTACAAACCTTAGAAATAGAAACCTTGAGCCGAGTTAGTATCCAGACATCTTCAATATCATAGTGCAAGGGTGGGGAAGAATCCGCCCCTAAGATTACTCACCATATATCTTGCAAGATAGCTACTCAATTGTGAAGCAATTCACTTTAAGTTAATTTCTGGCAAAAGACAAAAAAATGGGCACCCCCTAGGGGTGACACGACTGTTTGAACTGACAGAGTATCAAGACTAGTAGGCTATGATATTGTTGATGACCCTTGAATAAAGAGTCTTCCTGAATTATATTATTTGTATCCAAACCTATGAAAACATTGGGGATTTGAAAACATCCTTGCATAGCATACACTCTTTGTCTAGAATAGACAAAAATGGTTGTCTTTTTCATGTTGTGTTTGCATTTTATACTTTAAAAAATCATCTATCAAAGTTGAGAAAGTGATGAAATTTCTTGAAAAACCCACAAGCAAAGCAAAATAGAGCAGTTTAGAGCATAGGAGAAACATCCTAGTGCATCTGAAGCAAACTTTAGCACGTCCAAACTTAAACTTAGCACATTCATTCTAAAAAGCAATGCATAACAGTCTGAACATTTGACAACTAAACATTAGCGCTTCTTAAGGACATATTAGCACATTGAAGTATCAGCCTAGTGCATTGGGGGCAAACTGTAGCGCTTTGAGTCTAAACTTTAGCGCATACTCAAGACAAATTAGTGCATAACCATTCCTGAAATAGCAGAAGTCAAAACATTGGTTTAGCGCATAACATAGGCAGCTTAGCACGTTGGTGGTTTTAAACAACGTGTCTGAGTCAAACTTTAGCACATCCAGTCTCTGTCTTAGCGCATAGATAAAACTATGAAAATAGAGAGGAAAAATGAACCTTCTTGAAAAATTTTAAAAATCAATTTCAAACACCCTTTTAGATCTTTAGTCAACTTCATTGGGCAAAACTTGAGTCAGAACATTAGAAACTATTCCAAACGATCAAACAATCAAACAAGTCATTCTTAGAACAAAAGTTGTCAAAAATCTAAAACTAGCTAAGGATAACACTTTCTCCTATCAAAATCGGGTAACATCATCACACTGATCAAAAGGTCTGCTAATTAAAAGGATTCCATCATCAAAACATACCTAGTTTAAACCTAAGTTGTCTAATCGAGTTTCCATATCGGGAAGGCTCTTATTCCATATCATTTGACACACTTAGTCGTGAGGGGGCATCTAAACCTTCATTTGATAATAGTAGGATTAAGGTTTTAAATAAAGTATCATAATCCAAACAAATCAAAGGAAACCATTGATCACCTGTGTATGACCACTCCTCATATTTTGAGAAGAAAAAGTCTTCATCACAACACTAAGTTGAAGAAATGACAACCTAGTTCCCAGAAACTTGCTAAATGGAATAGATATCTCTACATCAATTGCCAACTCTTCACATCTCATCGCACATTTCTTCGTCATATGCACTTATATTTTCAAGACAAGTCAAACAAATTTGACGAAGAGCCTTTGAGAAGTAGAGATTTTTGCCAAAAATTAGCATTCAACCAACACTTAAACCGTGGAGGAAAGATCAATCCTAATTTCTTTCCGGAAGTTTGTATCACTTATAACATACCTCGATTTGAACCACCAATTCTCGAGTAACTCGGAGAAGAGGAATTCATCCCCTTTGTCATATAAAGTTTCTACTAGATGCCCGTTGTCACTCGCTCTCAAGAAAACAAGCAAAGAAAACCACAACCAGAGTCCAGTATGGATTGAAGATTATCAAATCCTTTCGAGTATCCAAATCTATAAGACACAGAGATTTATGAGGAGTTCCTATAAGAATGTCAAAAAGTGCCTCATTTCAAAAACTTGTGGAAAAACTCATAGAGGTCGACAAAGAAAAATACTTGCTCATGATAACAAGCAAAGGAGTGAGGATCCCTGAAGACTTCGATATTGACATCTTTAGAACAAGGTCTCAAAATTATACTTATCTGTTTTGTTTCTGTTTTTTTTTTATGTTTCTATTTCTGTTGCAGCACGACAACTCTATTATCTGATTTGTTATTTGATTTGTTGTCTACTCTATTTTAGTATAATCTGTGTGAAAGTAGGAGAGTATGCTCTTGTCTATATAGACAATCAGAAATCCAGACCTTTCACTTTTCTATTCTATTTAGCACAACTGTATGCTCTAACCATAGGAAAGTGTGAAAATAGTAGAGTATGCTCTTGTCTACCTAGACAATCAGAAATCCGGACCTTTGACACTTTTCTATCTGTGTAGTGTTACTGTCTGCTTTGTTAATCTATCTGAAAATTTTTAGGTGCTAACTGTAGTTTGAATTTAATTTATTTCTTTCCTTTTATCTGCTCTGTTTAAATATAATCTATCCGCCCGCAGGAAAGTGTGAAAGTAGGAGAGTATGCTCTTGTCTATCTAGACAATCAGAAATCTAGACCTTTGACATTTTTATTTTATTCTGTTTAGTGCGATTGTTTACTCTGTTAAATCTAGGGTTTCTGTTTGCTTTGTTAAATATAGGGTTTCTGTTTTGTTAAATTTAGGGTTTTTGTTCTGTTAAATTTAGGGTTTCCTGTTCCGTTAAATCTAGGGTTTTTGTTCCGTTAAATCTAGGGTTTCTGTTCCGTTAAATTTTTTTCTATTTTTTTGCCATATCTTCTTTATCTTGACTCCATTTTCCTCCAAACTTCACCAGATTCTCCACATTGTCATTTTCCACATTTTCTTCCTTGGGGGCCTTATCTCAAAAATCCACTTTTTGAAGCTCAAAATCCCATATTCCTCTATTTTTAAGGTTTACCATAACTTTTTCCCCTTTTATCCAATCACCTCCAAATTTTTTCCATATTATCCATCTCCAACTTTTGCTTCTTTGTCCCTCTTGGACAAATTTTCTCATTCCTTCATCTTTCCTCCAGAATCCTCATTTTACACTTGCCTATCCCTTGGAAAGTGACAAAAACCTAGTCAAACCCCATTTACCCATCAAAACTTCCTTCAAATCCACATTTGTCATTAGTAAAAAAGTTTTTATTCATGTTTTTCTATCCATTCCCAAAAAATTAAAAAAATTAATATTTTTGTCATTTTGTTGCCTTTTGCAGGACGCTTGTTAAAGACTATTTTTCAAACTACTAATCAAGTTGTTTTGTAGGACGCTTTTTGAAGACTCTATTTTTCAAACTACTAATCAAGTTGTTTTGTAGGACGTTTTTTGAAGACTCTATTTTTCAAACTACTAATCAAGTGGTTTTGCAGGTTGCCTAGCTGATTCAACCAAATATTGTGCATTTATTTAAATTAGGCACCTAGATATTAATTAAAATGAAAATGAATCATTGTCTTATGTGTCTTTAAGAAAAGCGTAAAAGTAGGAAAGTATGCTCTCGTCTTACTAGACGATCAGAAATCTAGACCCTCCAACCTTTTCTTGTTTGATTGTGTGTTTACCTCTAGCGGGCCTGCCCTCCCAACTTGCTCTTTTAGAAGGTAAGAGGGGAACGACCCAAGTGAGTACACCCAGACCTCGGGTTCCCAACTCACTATAATAAATAGGCCATTGAATATGAAAGGGTTAATGGTTGGGGCTATATGAGAGTTCATTCTCACATTGGGTGCTTAGTAGGATCCTAGAGATCTCAATCATGCTTGCGTGACTACTAAGTTCTTGGTGCTTTGTTGGGCTATAGGCCTCAATTGCACTTGTGCAACTTAGAAGGGTAGCTCCTAACGGGAAGACTTACTAAACACCTTGTTCATAGTGGCCAAAAACCTTCTAGTCATTGGTGCAGGAGGTCGGACCTCCGAAGTGGCCCATATTCTTACGGCCCTTAGTAGAGACACAAAGTTTGCCATGAGGAGTTTTCATGGGAATTGATGCTTGGCTGCCTCGAGAAGTGAGTGCCATGGAGGGGAGCCACTGGGGTCAAGCATCTAAGTGTCCGCTCTAGGTAAGTGTAGATGGGAAACCAATTGGGATCTAATGACTATTGTCCTTGCGAGCCTTAAGAATGTTGTATATGAGCATGAGTGTCTTTGAGATAATATGCATTTAATCATTGTGTTTGCTTTGTTTGATACATACTTGCCAAGAGTAGACTAAAAACACATCACTATCCCCAAACACTTTGCAAAAATATTTGTTAAGACACAAACAAATTGTCCAAGTCATTACCCACACCAAGTCCAAAATTGTGTCAACACTCCATCCGTCCCATTTTTCATAAGCCTAAGAGAGAAGCTAAGAGTTTATCCTGTACGTCAACATTCAAGTTTGTCCTTTGAAACACCTACTATCATCCAAATCAGGGTGGTCATATCCCTTCATACAATTTGCCATTTAAATATATCCTTCATGTTCATGCCAAAAACAACCTAGTCATCAAGTTTTCTTCTAAACCATCACTACCATACCTTCTTCATCAATCATCCTCAAATTTCTTAAATCCTTTCATCCTCAAATTTCTTAAGTCCTTTCATTCTCAAATTTCTTAAATCCTTTCTTTCATCACAAATTTCTTAAATCCTTTCATCCTCAAATTTCTTAAGTCCTTTCATCACAAATTTCTTAAGTTCTTTCATCCTCAAATTTCTTAAGTCCTTTCATCAAAAATTTCTTAAGTCCTTTCATCCTCAAATTTCTTAAGTCCTTTCATCACAAATTTCTAAGATCCTTCCATCACAAATTTTCTAAGTCATTTCATCACAATTTTCCTAAGTCTTTTCATCACAAATATCGTGTATGGTCACAACTCGATCCCAAAAGAAAAAGATGGTTGATCAACAATATGGCATGCCAGAAATTGGTCTGGAAGTGCAAAATTTCCTAGCAGATTCTTATAACCAAGAGATGATGGAAAAGTTTATTAAACACAATCCTACTGCACTTCTGAAAACTCTTCTTGAACATGGAGCTCAACTTCCACCTGAATTTAATATATCCACTCTTGTCCAACAACCACAAGGAGACCTCGCTCCCACACAAAGTGTTGCACCTACTATTCAAACTCAATCAATTGCAGCCCCATCAATCATCCAAGCCCAATCAATGCCACCCGCGACACCGCCCACCATGGTCTCCATCCTGCCTTCTTCCTCCTTACCATCCATACCACTATCAAATCCAATCTCATCCATTCTCCAACAATCTTCTATACCGTCTCCTTCTATTGAACCACATATTTCTATTCCACAAACTTCCCTTTCTCCCAACAATGTCGCAAATTTTATCTAGACCGCATTCAATCCTGTCACAACAGTTGGCGGACCGCAACCAACTATCACACAAACCCTAGCGACATCGGTCATCACATCCACATTCCCACCTCCTCATCATATCAATATATTGGTGGTGGTGCACCTTCTTTGGTTCATCCAATTCTTGGGGCAAATACAATCCATCAATATCAAAGTCCACAACAAGACCTCATCAAGGAAATTCAAGACATGAAGAATATCATCAAAAACATGAAAGAAAAGACTAATAAAAAGAAAGCTTACTCATTCGAAGAGTTTTGCCCTTGTCCTTACGACCCATCTATATCAGTTGCACCATATCCCCCGGGATTTGAGATCCCTAAATTCACCAAGTATGAAGGCAAAGGAGACCCCCACGACCATGTCTAATAATTCCACATCTTATGCCAAGAAGTCTCCTATAGTGACCTTTATCTTCATAGACTCTTTCCCAAGAGTCTCATGGGAGATGCCCTGACATGGTTCTCATCTTTACCATGAGGTTCCAATGTCTCTTTTCCAGACTTGGCAGAAAAATTTGTGGCCCACTACGCATACAACATGGGTAATGATGTTTCTATGATGGACCTATGTAATACAAAACAAAGGCCTGGAGAAACCTTCGCCAATTTCCTACAAAGATGGTGACAACTTATCAAAAAATTCTAGTGGGACATGCCAGAACAACATCAAATTGAACTATTTCAAAAGAACTTGGTGCCTAAACTTTCAAGACCTTTAATATCTCAATGTATCAAATCCTTCCAAAATTTGACCGATAAGGGCCTCACCATCGAACGTGTCTTGTTGGAGGAAGGAACCTTGAAACATTACCAGAAGTCATCACAAAGTTCTTCCTCTTATCATAATGACAAGCGAAAATTCTGGGCTAAAAATAAAAATGTGGTCAATGATGGTGTAACTGATGCAAAGTGGGTCCAAACCGTGGCCACTCCCCCAAAATCCACCACCAATATTCATCAATTCAACAATCAAAACAATTCAAATCAATCTCAAAAACCTCACAACAATGTCTCAATCCAGGGATGACCACCCCGATCGAATAACAAGACTCCAAGAGATTTCACTCCTCTTGTTGAGCCTATTGAAGTGGTGTTTCACAAACTTGTCCAAGCAAGTATAGTGGTTTTTCCAATCACTCACCCGTTTGATCCCAATCAACCTAAACCAAGATGGTATGATGAAAATGAGTATTGTGAATACCATCGTATCAAGGGACATGATACACGAAAGTGCATGAAACTGAAGATCTACATACAAGATCTCATTGATAGAGGTGAGATTGAGGTAGCAAATGCAAAATCTGGTAATAACAATGATAAACTCAAAATGTACAGGAACCCTTCCCAAAGCATGACAAAGGAAAAGGCTCATCATCTAAGGCAATGGGTTATGACTACGCTAATCATGTAACCGGTTTTGATTTTTTAGTAAGTCGCATTGAACCTGCAGACAATCATGTCAATGTCATAACCATCATCTCTTGGTTATAACCATCATCTCTTGGTTTTGATTCTTACAATCATTTCAATGTCATAACCAATGTCGTGGTGCTCAGACCCATGGTATGTGATGTGGAGTTGTTGTCAAGTTCTCGGTTTCACTCCTTGGTTTGTTGTTCGGATGACATCCTGACAGGAAGAGGCCGCGAGCTGCAAAACTTGGTACATTTGTTAGAGAAAAGACTAGCACGAAACTCAAGTTACTCTTGAAGTGGGACGTCTCTATTGTGGCTGCAAAAAATAGTATGGGGGGACTAAAACCCCATGTTTGTGGAAGGTTTTTAATCGTAGGTTTTACATTTGATGGCTGCTTTTGTCTAACACGACGCTGTTAGTTCGTACGATTTGTCTATTTTGGAGCAAGAATAGACACAACCTCTCGGATCATTGTTCATGTACAGTTTGTGATTTGATGTAGCTAACAATGGTAAAGCCAAAGGCTAACACGCGATGCGATTTAAAATTGGAGTTGGAGTTAGTCAATAACAAGGCTCGAGAATAGACAAATGCTACTGTGTGTTAGTGACATGTTATTCAATTGCAGTCGTTGAATGTAAAATATAGTATAAAATGTGTGACTAAGCTGCATGTTAGTCAGACCATAGCATTGATTTTGAGTTGGAATAGAAGATATGTCCTTGAGCGCATTACAATAGTACGAAAATAGGTGGTTGATATAGACAACTCTAGCACAACTCTGGCACTATGGCAAAATGACACATATAATTTAGGTGATATAAATTACTTAGTGGTAGTTTATATTGAATGTCAAACTTCATTTTCATATATGAACATGTAGGTTCCTTTTATGTCTTTTGAAATGCATTTACTTCCCAATGTAGACTACCACTAACATTAGTTATCCATGCAGGTTGTTGATTTTCAAGGACTATTGAGTAGTCCCCTGGCAAACGTCTAGACATTCTTAGGTTGTTGCTCTCTCTCCCTTCTTTAATACTACTACTTGCACTGTAATGTCCCCTTATTAATAATCTTTGGGCTTGTGCAACTTTTTGAAAGGGGATTGTTATATATATTTATATATATATATAGTTTGTTGTATATAATTTTTTTATGTGATACAAATGTATGTATAAATTTCAGTTCTTGATCATGTAATATTAATGTCCTTACTTTTACTGAATTTGATAATGATGAAAATAAACAATGCAATTGGCTGATACCTTATATTATATGCTATAGATGCACCATATTAGACAATAAGATATTATTTTCCAACCTAAATGTAGTACGATTGTTATTTATGGATCTTCGAGCCATGAAACCAGTGTTGAATATATGAACCAGAAATCCTAATTCTTGCGAACTATGTGTTATAAATTTGTATATATTTTGTTGATTTGCATGAGAGTTTTTATGTTCATCCTAGTGTATTTGTATATCTAGATTATTCATTTTCATGATGTTTGAGAAGTACATGTGTTCGATGATCCAACTCTAATTTGAAATGTTATTTGGGCTTCTGTTTCAGATGTCGGTTGACATGACAAACTCCTCATGTATATATCCTTCACAATGTTTTTTTTCTTTTCTTTTCATAACTGAAGACTATGTTTTTAATAAAAAATAATATTCCCCTATCAACAAAGATATGGAAGCTTTATAATAGATACTCATTTCAAAGTACATGTCTTTGGAATAATGAATTGGAGGTCTCTGTACCCATTAATTATTGTCAAAGACTTTGTTAATGCTAATGAACCCTTGTGTATACTCTGACATAGATTGACCATCTTAATTGTTGCACACTCATTTTACACTGTCGATTTTGCAATTAGTGGTTGTGATTGACTAACCTGTCACTAACACACTATAGGAAAGGTCTATTTTGGAGCCAAAATAGATGCAACTAATGTGTTAAGTGTTTTTTGCATCCTTCTTTATCAATCATTAACAAAGTCTGGTTTTTGTGTTGTATTTTGGATGTGGAGAACACAAGAAGTCTTTTTAAAAGCATTAGCGATGGATCATAGTCATTATTTCGTTGCAATTGCAATGAAATATGTTCTACAACGGAATGTCATGGATAGTTTATAGCTAAACCATTAGCTGGGTTGTACATAACACAATGACATGCAAAATTTGTATTGTAATGTGGGAATAACCAGTCGTGTGTTGGTTGTGTCATTTGTGATGAATGTGTGGTGTTATTGATAGTGTGAAGAATCTAAATTGCATTTTTTTTTGTTTCAGTTCAATCATGTCAATTGCATTGCGAAAAAGGTTGAGGGAAACTGTTGATCTTGATTATGGGTTACTGGAGCTAAAGGCAGATGATCTCCTAGGAGTTGGCTGCATTCGCTTCCCAGTGACACGTGAAATCGGCCTGCCTGTAAGCTAGGTAGTTTTAATGGATTATGCAACATGTAGTAGTGCTTGGTGTTGTCACTATTTAATGCTTGTGACTGGAGAACCAATTTGTATACCCAGGAGAGGGTTGGGCTTTCAAATGCGGGACTAGTTTGGTAGTCATATCTAAAAGATTCAGGAGTTGGGCTTTCACATCTGGGAGTAGTTGAGGATTCAAATCCAAAAGTCGGGAGTTGGGCTTTCAGATGCGCGACCATTTGGAGATTCAAATCTGAAAGATTAAGGAGTTGGGCTTTCACATTGAGGACTAGTTGAGGATTCAAATCTGAAAGAGTCAAGAGTTGGGCTTTCAGATGCGTGACAAGTTGGGGATTCAAATCTGAAAGATTTGGGAGTTGGACTTTCACATCCATGACTAGTTGAGGATTCAAATCTGAAAGAGTCAGGAGTTGGGCTTTTAGATGCGGGAGTAGTTGGGGATCCAAATATGAAAGAGTCAGAAGATGGACCTTTAGGTCAAGGACTAGTTGGGGATCCAAATCTGAATGGGTCACGAGTCGGGTCTCCAATTTTGAACCCATTGTCAAGTCCACTTCTCAGTGACTGCACAACCACACTGGTAATTATTTATCATTGCATTATATTTTTTCTCCATCATTACATGGCATGGTTGCTAGAAGTTGGGATTTATAAGTGGAAATGTAGATATATACATGGGCATAAAATGCATCGATGATGTGTGCTATTTTATTGAACGACATTATGATAGTGGTTGTGTTGATGAGGAAGATGAGGCCACTGGAAATATAGATGAGGACGATTATACTGATGCTCCAGGTGGTGAGAGTGAAAAAGGGGATGTTCATAGCGAGCATGAGGTGAGCATAGAGCAGGAGACTGAACATCAATGTGATTCTGTCAGCGCTCATGAATAGGAACAAGGAGGAGGGATGAGTAACAAGGAGGTCCACTATTAGTCATTATATATTGGATTATCTTTATAATGCTTGTTTAGTGTAAAATTGAATGTGACTCTTTATCTCTATTGGTTGTGCGCAGCAACAGGCCGATCAAAAAAGAGAACATATTAATGGTAGGTTGCACAACTTTTGTCTCTTGTGTTATTGTTCCAAAATTGGAGGCTGTCAGTTTTGAGATTTGGGGAGGCTTAATATGCATAGAGCCAGAGAACATCAACTTCCATTATTGGGGATTGCACGACACAGTCGTCAACCATGTGGTAGTGGACAACATAGCGAGGATCATATGGAGAAATCACTGATGCACTTGAAAAAGAGGGAGTCTAATATCGAATACCAAATGGGTGTACTACACAGTATGCAAAAAAAATGTGTCATTGACCCAGTGTGCATGGAATATGGAAACAAAACACGTGATGAGCTTCCTACCGAAGGGAAGGAAGAGATAAAGGAAGCAATGCAAGTTTACAACAACAATCTGGTTAGGGAGGCAAGAAGGAAGAAGGTTTTAGAGTTACTGGAAAGAAATAATGTTGCAACAGAGGTAATTTTTAGTGATCGTATTATTTTGTAGTTTACTAAATTCCTTTAAACATGTGAAGAATGACTTATTGACCTATCCTATCCTAGTGCCTAGATTTTAAGTGACAATGTAGGCCATGGCAAGGAGGTTCTAGCATCACCCCTCCCGAGTTGCATAATAATGAGAAGAAGTGTAAAGCAGTTTACGGTGCTGTCAACTCCATCGCACAATCTAGACAGTAGAGGTGATAATAGTTTTCGATCATAGTTGTTGTTCCTCTTTCCTAATATTTAGAGCGAGATACTGTGGTGGAAGATCAGTCTTGAAGACTATTCAGATGGGATTTGGAGATGTTATATTGAGATGGCTTTTACCTTACAATAGTTTAAACCCTCTCAATTATTGTTTACGTTTTAAATGAATTGTACTTTATTTTCAACCTTTCCTACTATTTTAAGCTACATAACTATAAAGGCTTGATTTGTTGGACTATTTCAAGGTGATCCTACACCATCAACTACCCTTTAATAACTTCATAAATCTATCTTTGGTGTGCAACATTTTTAATAATGATAGTGGATGGTAGAATAAAGTTGATGATAGTCGTTTATTATTCAAGTTTTGTTCAAGGTCTCTTAAATATTGCATATGCATAGGTTTTGTTATTGCATAGCAATAGGGTTCCTACAACTCTTTTACGTATACAGATCAAGCAGAATGTTTGATTGAAATTGTGAACCATGTGCTCTTTCCACTGTAGCTTACGACAGTTCAATATACCATTATTATTGTTTGTTTTTTAACACTGAATCTGAAATGAATTAACAACAAAAAATAACAAAAAAAATCAATTAAAATACATCACACTTTCATTATAGTTTCATGGCAGATGTGTAATAAGTTGGATGCAGGACGAGGAGTGGTGACTAATGGAGTTATCTTCCCAAAACATGGATTCCAAATTGGCAGGTAACCTGCCACACAAGTGCCCAGTTTAGTGAACATGTTAAATTTTGTATTGTACATAATGTTATTCATGCAAAAAATGCAACAGATCGCTATTCATTTCGTGTTGGCATAAACTATTGTTTCCTGCATTTTTCATGTTGTCTTGCCCACCTGTCTACTGATACTTCTTTTTGGAATTGTTTGCAGGGATGGCAATGGGAAGAGCACGGACAAGAAAAAGAAAGGGAGTCAAAACATTTGTTCCGCAAAATGGAATGCCTGCTACAAATTCAAAGGCGAATGGGATGCCTCACCTCTGACGACGATTTAGGGAAGTCTGCAAGACAATCATCATCGCCCTTTGCAAATTGGAATGATGGGATGAATACAATGAAGTTTGACTCCATGTGTGTAGAACTGCGAAAGCAGAAGGTCGAAATGGCCCACGCTGAAAATGAAAGGCTGAAGGGGATTGTTTCTGATCTTGAATGGAGATTCACTGAAGTGAAAAGGAGATGCATTGAACTCAATAAGAAATGCACTGAACTCAATAAGAAATGCATGGAAGTCAATAACAAGGTCATGGACTTGGACGATAAGAATACGGACCTTGAGATGGAAGTGCGTAGTTTGCAGATGGTGAATGAGAGATAGGAGGTAGTGCGTGAGGCATGCACTAAAAATAACAAAATTATAGTGACCAGATGCAGGGCATGCTAGATTTTTGTGCGCGATGCGCTCAGCACTGGAAACAGAGCTACACGGAGTTGTCTACCTCCTTAATCAATGAAGATGATGGGAATGATGTCCCTCCCCTTACTCCGAACACTGGGGGTAACAAAAGTCATTTAAATACTCAACCTCTGCCTCTATAATAGGCTTGTACTGTTACGAAAGTTTTCTAGATGTATATTGTTGACTCCTATTGAATAAAACGTCAGTAGTTGTGTAGATTGTTTGTAATTAGATAGATTTTTTCATTTAAGAAAACACTTTGTATGCTTCATGAATGGTTAATTTCAATAAATGTGATTGACTGAAGTTTTTATTTCTGGTTCTTTTCTTCGGGATCCCTTCTTGAACCAGTTGTATATATATATATATATATATATATATATATATATAAAATATATTAAGTGGCCTCGCCACCTTTTCAAAAAATAAAATAAAATAAATGTGATTGACTTCACTTAAACAACTTCGATGGTTAATAATTGCTTTCTTGTACACTTTTTCATGCTTTCTGAATGGTTATATGTGGCTTTTCTACACGTCTTGTATGATGAATAGTTTTCACACTTCTCTTAATGACTTCCGAATCAGTCTTGGCGAACTAAGGTGGTTGAATCTATACCTGAAACCTAACTATAGGTTAAAGGTTTTTATATAGCAGATTTAAAAGAACCAGTAATTGTATGATGGCAATTTTTCTTAACTTCCACCTTCTTATAATAGTTGCTTATTGAAGACTGAAAATGCTTATTTATAAATGATGGATAAACTAAATCACAAGTACATAAGATAGCCAGCTCAATGAGTATTCTTCTTCATAAATATTAAATATAGATCAATGAGTTTTTAACTATTTAAGATTTAGCACACGAATAAGGTGGAGTATAACACGCAGGTTAGTTATACTTGTATTTCGTAAACAAAGAAACTCAAATTGAAAGTAACACTTCATATATATATTTGAGAAATGTTAGTCAATCATTTTAGTTGATTCGCTGACTGGCTGCCTGCTAATTCCATGTCGTAGTCTCACGGCAAAATAGACTAACACGCCATGTTAGTCGATTTTGTCATTTCGTGGGCATAAAGGAAATGGTGGCTTGCTAGTCAGCGAATCAGTGAAAAGGACTAATGCGGCATGTTAGTCTATTTTGCCATTTCACGGGTGAAAAGGAAATGGTGGCCACACATTCCGTGAATTAGAGAAATCGACTAACACAACGTGTTAGTCTATTTTGCCATTTCGTGTGGCAAAAGAAAATGTCGGCCAACCAGTCCTCGAATCAGCGAAATTGACTAACACAAATAAACTAACATGACGTGTTAGTCTATTTCACTGATAGGTGGACTGGCTGGCCACCATTTCCTTTTTCCATGCATAATGGCGAAATCGACTAACACGCCATGTTAGTCGATTGCTGGCTCCAAAAGACCTTTTGTACAGCGTGTTAGCGACAGGTTAGTCAATGGCAGTTGTTTTGGATCTAGAATAGCTTCAACCTTTCCTTATGGCCTGCGACATGGCAAAATAAACTAACATTTCATGTTATTCTATTTTGCTAATTCGTGGACTGCTAGGCTGCCATTTCCTTTTCGCCCGCGAAATGATGAAATAGACTAACACAACGTGTTAGCCTATTTCTCCATTTCACAGGGTAAAAGGACATGGTAAAGACAGTCTGCGAATCAGCAAAATTGACTGACACAACGTCTGTTGCCGATTCGCGGACTACCTGGCCACCATTTCCTTTTGCCCCGCAAAACGACGAAATAGGCTAACACACCGTGTTAGTCGATTTCGCTGATTCGCAGACTGTATTTACCATGTTTGACAACTTTGTTGACAATTTGTACTATATTTAATTTATGTTCAATTTTTTAGTTTCCTTGTCCATCACTTATGATATTATTTTATACTACCTGCTAGTGTTATACACATAGACTAGTGTTGTCTTCAATTATCTTGCCCCATTGGTGTAGGAGCACCTAGGCCTCATTTTCAACACAGGTTTGAGAGTAAGTTTGATTTTCATTAGCTTTGAGTGGGAATGGTTTTTTAAGTTGTTTGGATGAGTTTTGAACTCATTGTGAGGTTTTGTTTTCCTATTTTCATCTTTTGCTCAAAATTGCCAGTTTTGGAGTTGCCTGGCAAAATGTTGTAAAAAGTGATTTTTTAATGTGATTTTGTTTTCAAAAGGTCTAGGCATGTTTTGTGTTTAGTTTGTGGGTGTGAGAAGTGTTCTTAGGTGTTTTGTGGGTTTTGAGTTCAACCCTACACCTTCTAGGCGTAAAAGTTGTCATTTTAGGCATCAAAAATGACAAATTTAGTGTGCTTGGACATGTACCTATCCCTACAAGAGGTTAACCAACCTGGAATGGTATTTATTCTCTTGTTGGAACTATTGTAAGGGTTGTTCAATCGGAGTTATCAATCATTATGAAAGTTTTCACACATTTTACCTCTTTTTTTTTTCCCTAGTTTCTAACTTGATGTGAGCAGCAGTCCGTACACCTACTATACTTTTCCATACTGTTCTTGCATTTTCAGTTTCTACTATGCATTCTTAGACTTCTCCCTTTGGTGGCATTTTATTTGGTTAAGTTTTGAGGTTGTAGCAAAATTGGTTTGATTTGACAGTTTCACTGCCCTGTCTAGTAATTTGGGCAAGGAAGCTTGACTAGCTTGGTTTCTTGAAGTCCTAAAATGTTCATGGCTTCTCAAGAACTAGTTGGTCAATTTTTAAATTATGTAAATATGTGTTTTGGTTTCAAGAGTGTAGGTACAAGGAGTTTTGTGGCCATGGAGCCCTAGGCAAGTATGCCATTTGGCTAGGGTCTTGCATAAGTTTGATGCTTTGCTCTCCCATAGCAATCGCATTCTTTTGGTGAACAGACTTGTTTGAATGTCCAAGTGTTATATGCAAGAAAAGAGGCTTCCTAAGCCTAGAAAAGGAGGGTTATATGTTTCAGTTTGGTGAATTGTAAACCAAAACAGTGAGTCACTGTTTGGTAGTAGTTTTCCTTCCCTGTTTGCTCTCCACCATTCATTGGTGTGTGAAAACCTCTATCAATACTTTGTTTGTTTGAAAACAAGAACAAAGAGAGGTGTAAGCCCTACCCATGGGTATTGTAAATGCCAAGATCAAACAATGATCTCTTTAGGTAAAATGAAAAACGCTCAGCAGGCTGTCACAGTCAAGTATGACTAATTTTTACATGTTTGTTGAAGTTGTACATGAATTTCTCCTCTCCAAGTTGCAGGTATGAAGGACTAAAAGCATGAAGAAGGTAGAGCATTGCTAAGAAAGCACAAAAAAAACTTCAAATAAGAGTTTTAACATTGTAAAGTGCAGGTCCAAAGTGGGAAAAATAGTGAAAAGAGAAAAGTGCAGTCCTATTTAGCTTGATAGTGAACTATTTGCTATTTTGTAATTGCCTAAAGCCTTTTGTGTAGGGAAAATTGGATTCCTTCTTGTCTCTAATTTTGGCCATGTTCATATGCTTCAGTTTGTAATTTGAATTCTTGCAAACTTGTGTTTGTAGAAGGCAAAAAGTGAAAAGTTGTCAAATGTTGCATTTCCCTTTTGTGCATTTTATGAAAATCTTGTTCTTCACTTTGTGAGGTTTAAACCTTCTTGTTTATGGCCTGGTTAGTCAAAAACAAGGTAGAATTCGGTGTCCTTGAGTCATTTGGAGGATCTCAAGTTTGAAATTTGGTTTTTGCCAACAAGCCCTACCAAAACCCTCTTTTTATGACCATTTTTGGGATAGTCACGGACAAGGCTTTAGGGACCCCTAAACTTGGTAAATCTTCAATAACCCCCAAAAGGGTATTCAAATATGTGATTCTTTTAGTATATAAGTCCATCGTTTGAGTAGGGTGAGCACAAAACCCCAAAAGGAGGGCTAATTGCTTGTAGCCTTTTTAGGCCTTAAAATTGAGTTTTTATCAAATCGGGTACACAAATGGTGGATGTAAAACACAAAAGTCATCAATGCGAGTTGAAACAAGTTGTCCTCACATGAATTTGACACCTTTTGTGGGGTAGACTCCAAAAACTTAGTTTTAGCACTTGAGGAGGATTTCTACATCTCAAAACGTAGAAGACAAAAGACACCATTGGGAGCAAAACTTGGTATGAATGTGTAAACCAATAAAAGGAGACCTTGTGCAGTCAGGGAGTAGGTTAGGGACAGAGGAATTAAATCCAAGAGGATGAATAAGGAGTTAGTTTACCAAGCCAGAGTGATTATGGGGTTGAAGCCCTTGAGCAACCAGGAAGTCTTGTCTTAGGGAGGTGGATCAAGAGGAAGTTTCAGGTTGTCTATGAACCTTGCACTCTGATTACAACAATAGTACCTTGAAATTAGTAAGGACCTATACTTAGTGAACATACAAGTCACTTGAGCATTCCACTTGCACTACCTCCCTATCATAGTGGTATCAGAGCCCAGCTACACTTGGGAAGAAGCAGCAGTTTGACAACCATGGTGACAAATGCAGAACTAGCAAAGATAGTGGAAGACCAGGAAGAAGAAAATAGGTTACTCAGAGTGAAGATAGACCTCTTAGAACAGAAGTTGGGTGAAGTAGAAGTGAAGGCAGATGAAGCCAGCAATAAGATAGAGGGGACATAAGGTAAGGGTAAGCTATTAGCTATAGAGGATGAGACCCGTATACCAGACCCTATGATAGAGAATGAACCCTTTTTGAAAGCCTTGAAGGCTATGAGTGGGAGAAAACTGGAAGGAGTCCCACTATTCAGTGGTAAAATGGACCCAAAAGTGGTCATGGAGTGGATCGAGGGGCTTGAGAACCATTTTGAGTGTGATGGTGTGATAGAGGCCCAGAAAGTGAAGGTGGCTAAGTCCAGGTTGAGAGGAGCTGCCTTAACATGGTGGAAGTTCATTTAGGATGAACATGGAAAAGAGGTCAAAAGGCCCATAGCAACTTGGAAGGGAATGTTGTCCAAGGTCAGAGAGGCTTACATTCCAGAGGACTATGAAATACAGCTCCTTAGGAGAAGGCAAAACCTTAGGCAAAAAGAATTAGATGTCAGCACCTACGCCGAGGAGTTTCAAAAGCTATGCCTTAGGTCAAAGATCCAAGAGGATGAGAATGTCAAGGTTGCTAGGTATCTCAATGGTTTGAGATGGAACATACAGGAAGAGTTAAGTTTGTTGTGCCCTACAATAGTCCAGAAGTGCTATCAACTTGCACTCAAGGTAGAGGAAAGGAGTAGGAAGAAGCAAGAGCAGCATAACCGAGGTAGAGGAAGAGGCAGATATGGTCAAGGCCATCGAGGCAGTTTTGGGGGAAGACACATAGACCAAAGATCCCAGGGGGAATCTAAGCTTATAGAGAAAAGAAAGGATTCTTAGAGCAAACCTAATTTTAAGGGAAGGGGATCAAGCAACCCAGGAATGGGTAGGTCTAGTGGCCCAGGTAGAGGGTCTTATTTCTACACAATGAAATGCTACAACTATTAGAAATTGGGTCATCCTGCTTATAGGTGTCCTGAAAAGCCTAGTTCTTCCCATGGAGGTGAAAGAAAAGTGAACTATGTTCAGGAGGAAGGGAGTAGTATAAGAACTCCAGCAATGCACCTAGAACCCGAAGACGGTGAAAGTCTAATGATGAGGAGAGTATTGATGCAAGAACCTCATAAGTGTGAAGTGTCTCAGAGAAGAGCATTGTTCAGGTTCAAGTGCAAAATCTTGGGCAAGGTATGTAAGGTGATTATTGATTCAGGCTCCACATATAATATTATCTCAGAGGAGGCAGTTGGCAAATTGAACCTACCTAGAATGAAGCACAGTGAACCCTACAAGGTAACCTGGTTAAACAAGGGGAAACTTGTCCTAGTGAATGAACAAGCATGGGTAGACTTCAATATAGGTGAATACAAGGATAGGATACTATGTGACATCCTTCCCATGGATGCTCGCCATCTACTACTGGGTAGACCTTGGCAATTTGATAGAAGGGAACACCATGATGGTGAAAAAAACACATATTCCATTCAAAAGAATGGCATTGTCTACAAAATTCAGTCCCTTAGTGAAGAGACAGAGAACAATAAACCACAGGCACCTAAAGTACTATTAGTCAATGAAAAAGAGTTCTTTCAAACCATGAAAGAGGGAGATGGGATTGGTTATGCACTTGTAGTGAAACCTAAGGAGGATAAGAAAGAAAAACAAGTTGAGATCCCACAAGAAGTGCAACAACTTCTTGATAACTTTAAGAGCATCATCAGTGATGGACAACCAGCAACATTATCTCTCCCAGAGCCATTAGTCATCAAATTGACTTTATACCAGGAGCTTCTTTGCCAAACAAAGCAGCATATAAGATGACTCCTAAATAAAACAAAGAGGTAGCTAGACAGATTCAAGAGTTATTGGATCAAGGATTAATAAGAAATAGTATAAGTCCTTGAGCAGTGCCCACTGTGTTAGCACCTAAGAAAGGAGGCACATGGAGATTGTGTACAGATTCTAGAGCTATCAACAAGATCACAATAAGATACAGATTCCCCTTTCCTAGGATAGAAGATCTGATGGATTGTTTAGGGGGTGCGAGGTATTTCTCCAAAATAGACTTAAAAAGTGGTTACCATCAGATAAGAATAAAAGAGGGTGATGAGTGGAAAACTACTTTTAAAACAAATGAGGGTCTTTATGAATGGTTGGTTATGCCTTTTGGACTCTCTAATGCTCCCAGTACGTTTATGAGGTTAATGAATGAAGTATTGCAGGATTTTCGCAATAAGTTTGTGGTAGTCTACTTAGATGATATTCTCATTTTTAGTAAGACTAAAGAGGAGCATTTGAAACACTTAGCTATTGTTTTGCAAAGATTATCTGATGAGGAGTTAACCATAAATCTTGAGAAATGTGATTTTATGCAGCAAGAGCTAGTCTATCTTTGGTTTTGTTGTGTCCAGTGGAGATCTTAAGATGGATCAATCTAAAGTTGCAGCCATAACAAGTTGGCCAACCCCACAATCAGCCAATGAGGTTAGGAGTTTTCATGGTCTAGCCCAGTTTTACAGAAAGTTTATCAGAGGATTCAGTGAGATTTGTGCACCCATGTTAGATACAATAAAGGATGGTCATAAGGTTAAGTTTCAATGGACAGAAGCAGCCAATAAGGGGTTTGAGTTACTCAAAACTAGAGTTGCTACACAGCTAGTGTTAATCCTTCCTAGCTTTGATAAGCTCTTTACAATAGAATGTGATGCCAGTCATCTTGCAGTAGGTGCAGTCTTGAGTCAGGATAACAGACCAGTTGCTTTCTTTAGTGAAAAATTGAATGATGCAAAGAAAAAGTATTCATCTTATGATTTAGAGTTATATGCATTGGTGCAAGAACTCAGTAAATGGAGGCATTACTTGCTTCCTAAGGAATTTGTTGTGCATATAGACAACCATGTAGTCAGTTTATTGAATTCTCAGGATAAGCTCAACCATAGACATGTGAAATGGGTAGAGTACCTACAAGCATATACATTTACTCTTAAGCACAAGAAAGGCCAATGTAACAAAGTAGCTGATGCTTTGAGTAAGAGATTGTTAACTATTCAGGAGATCCAAGTAAAGAGTATTGGGATTGATTGCTTTCAAGATTTATATCCTAATGATGATGATTTTACTACTTCTTATAAAGTTTGTCCTTCTTTTGAGAATCATTTTCATAGTGAGTATGCTGACTATACATTGCAGAATGGTTTGTTATGCAGGGGAGGACAGTTATGTGTTCCTAAAGGTTCCATGAGAGACAATCTCATTCAAGAGAAACATAATGGGTGCTTGAGTGGCCATTTTGGTCTCAACAAGACCTTAGCGTTGGTTCAACATTTTTATTACTGGCCTAAGATGCAGAGAGATGTTTGGAGGTATGTTGAACAGTGCATGGTATGTCAGAAGGCCAAAGGTCATAGCACTAATGCTGGTTTATATCAGCCACTTCCCATTCCTTCTAGGCCATGGGAGTGCATCAATATGGATTTTGTTATAGGTTTACCAAGGACAAAAATAGGGCATGATAGTAGCTTTCTGGTTGTTGACAGATTTAGTAAAATGGCTCACTTTATACCTTGCAAAACTACTAATGATGCTAGTCATATTGCTTTCCTTTTCTTTAAAGAAGTTGTCAGAATACATGGTTTGCCATCTAGCATTGTATCAGATAGAGATGTTAAGTTTTTGGGTCATTTTTGGAAGACTTTGTGGAAGAAATCGGGTACTAACTTATCTTTTGGCTCAGCTTACCATCCACAGATAGATGGCCAAACAGAGGTGGTGAATAGAACATTGGGTAATCTACTCAGACGTCTCACCAAGGAGTATGGACAAAGTTGGGATCAGCTCATCCCATAGGCAGAGTTTGCTTACAATGAAAGTGTAAACAGATCCACTGGTAAGAGTCCATTTTAGGTTGTTTATGGTATGCATCCAAGAGGTGTTTTTGAGTTACATGATGTGACTAATTTGCAACATGTTAGTGGAATAGCAAAAGACATGGCACAATCTCTCAAAGAGATACATGAATAGGTTAAGCAGTCTTTGCAGGATACCACAGCAAGAGTCAAGGAAAGGGTGGATGCTTCAAAGAGGGATGTCCAATTCATAGTTGGCAATTTTGTGATGGTACATCTCAACAAGTCTAGATTGCAAAAGGGAGTTCCTACCAAGTTACAAATGAGAAGAATTGGACCTTGCAGGATTTTGGCTAAGTATGGTCCAAATGCTTATAAAATTGATTTACCTGATGATGTTTCTTTATCTCCTATCTTTAATGTTGCAGATTTGGTACCTTTCAAGGGGTGGCCTCCAGCAGAGAAACAAAGAGTTTTAGACATTTCAAATTCCCTTTCTGATCTACCTCTCCCCTCTTCTTCTTCACCCATTCTTGAATAGGTACTTGATTCTAGAATCATCAAGAAGACTAGAAGGCATGAGTACTGTGAACATTTGATCAAGTGGAAAGATCAACTAGCCTCTGAATCCACTTGGATACCTGAAAGTGACTTCCCCAAGGCTGGTATTCCTCTCTCTTTTCCGCCCAAAGGAGTCACATGACTTCTTTGTCATCGGGGGAGTATGGTGCAAGAGCACCTAGGCCTCATTTTCAACACAGGTTTGAGAGTAAGTTTGATTTTCATTAGCTTTGAGTGGGAATGGTTGTTTAAGTTTTTTTTGTGTTGCTTTAAGTTGTTTGGATGAGTTTTGAACTCATTGTGAGGTTTTGTTTTCCTGTTTTCATCTTTTTCTCAAAATTGCTAGTTTTGGAGTTGCCTGGCAAAATGTTGTAAAAAGTGAGTTTTTAATGTGATTTTGTTTTGAAAAGGTCTAGGCATGTTTGGTGTTTGGTTTTTAGGTGTGAGAAGTGTTTTTAGGTGTTTTGTGGGTTTTGAGTTCAACCCTACACCTTCTAGGCATAAAAGTTGTCATTTTAGGCATCAAAAATGACAAATTTAGTGTGCTCGGACATGTACCTGTCCCTATAGGAGGTTAACCAACCTGGAATGGTATTTATTCTCTTGTTGGAACTATTTTAAGGGTTGTTCAATCAGAGTTATTAGTCATTATGAAAGTTTGCACTCATTTTACCTTTTTTTTTCCCCTAGTTTCTAACTTGATGTGAGTAGCAGTCTGTACACCTGCTGTACTTTTCCCTACTGTTCTTACATTTTTTAGTTTCTACTATGTTTTCTTATACTTCTCCCTTTGGTGGCATTAAATTTGGTTAAGTTTTGAGGTTGTAGCAAAATTGGTTTGATTTGATAGTTTCACTGCCCTGTCTAGGAATTTGGGCAAGGATGCTTGACCAACTTGGTTTCTTGAAGTCTTAAAATGTTCATGGCTTCTCAAGAACTAGTTGGTCAATTTGTAAATTATGTAAATATGTGTTTTGGTTTCAAGAGTGCAGGTACAAGGAGTTTTGTGGCCATGGAGCCCTAGGCAAGTATGCCATTTGGCTAGGGTCTTGCATAAGTTTGATGCTTTGCTCTCCCATAGCAATTGCATTCTTTTGGTGAACAGACTTGTTTGAATGTCCAAGTGTTATATGCAAGTAAAGAGACTTCCTAAGCCTAGAAAAGGAGGGTTATATGTTTCAGTTTGGTGAATTGTAAACCAAAACAGTGAGTCACTGTTTGGTAGTAGTTTTCCTTCCTTGTTTTCTCTCCACCATTCATTGGTGTGTGAAAACCTTTGTCAATACTTTGTTTGTTTGAAAACAAGAATAAAGAGAGGTGTAAGCTCTACCCATGGGTATTGTAAATGCCAAGATCAAACAATGATCTCTTTATGCAAAATGAAAAATGCTCAGCAGGCTATCACAGTCAAGTATGACTGATTTTTACATGTTTGTTGAAGTTGTACATGAATTTCTCCTCTCCAAGTTGCAGGTATGAAGGACTACAAGCATGAAGAAGGTAGAGCATTGCTAAGAAAGCACAAAAAAACCTTCAAATAAGAGTTTTAACATTGTAAAGTGTAGGTCCAAAGTGGTAAAAACAGTGAAAAGAGAAAAGTGCAGTCCTATTTAGCTTGACAGTGAACTATTTGCTATTTTGTAATTGCCTAAAGCCTTTTGTGTAGGGAAAATTGGATTCCTTCTTGTCTCTAATGTTGGCCATGTTCATATGCTTCAGTTTGTAATTTGAATTCTTGCAAACTTGTGTTTGTAGAAGGCAAAAAGTGAAAAGTTGTCAAATGTTGCATTTCCCTTTTGTGCATTTTATGAAAATCTTGTTCTTCACTTTGTGAGGTTTAAACCTTCTTGTTTATGGCCTGGGTAGTCAACAACAAGGTAGAATTAGGTGTCCTTGAGTCATTTGGAGGATCTCAAGTTTGAAATTTGGTTTTTGCCAACAAGCCCTACCAAAACCCTCTTTTTATGCCCACTTTTTGGATAGTCACGGAGAAGGCTTTAGGGACCCCTAAACTTGGTAAATCTTGAAGAACCCCCAAAAGGGTATCCAAATATGTGATGCTTTTAGTCTAGATGTCCATCACTTGAGCAGGGTGAGCACAAAACCCCAAAAGGAGGGCTAATTGCTTGTAGCCTTTTTAGGCCTCAAAATTGAGTTTTTATCAAATTGGGTACACAAATGGTGGATGTAGAACACAAAAGTCATCAATGCCAGTTGAAAAAAGTTGTCCTCACATGAATTTGACACCTTTTGTGGGGTAGACTCCAAAAACTTAGTTTTAGCACTTGAGGAGGATTTCTACATCTCAAAACGTAGAAGACAAAAGACACCATTGGGAGCAAAACTTGGTATGAATGTGTAAACCAATAAAAGGAGACCTTGTGCAGTTAGGGAGTAGGTTAGGAATAGAGGAATGAAAGCCAAGAGGATGAATAAGGGGTTATTTTACCAAGCCAGAGTGATTATGGGGTTGAAGCCCTTGAGCAACCAGGAAGTCTTGTCTTAGGGAGGTGGATCAAGAGGAAGTTCTAGGTTGTCTATGAACTTTGCACTCTGATTATAACAAAAATACCTTGAAATTAGTAAGGACCTATACTTAGTGAACATACAAGTCACTTGAGCATTCCACTTGCACTACCTCCCTATCACCCATTCCCTTTGATGACATGTAATGGATTGTTTATATTGTAACAATAATGCATTTCTAAAACCTAACCTCCTTAATTAATCTTGTTGATCTATCTTAAAAAAAACATTGGCATACTTGCATCATCATGAAGGAGAGAAAATTGTCTTCAATCCAAGTGTTCATAATTTACACATCTGCATTCCATATCTCATGTCTTAATTTCATTGCATATCAAAATTGCATTATTATAGAAATCGATGCTATTCCTTTTATAGTAGACTTAATGATATGACATGTTTAGAGAAAGCATTATATTTATTAGATTATCTGCATTCCATATCTCACATCTTAATTTCATTGCATATCAAAATTGCATTATTATAGAAATCAATGCTATTCCTTTTAGAGTAGACTTAATGCCTATGAGATGTTTAGAGAAAGGATTATATTTATTAATTTAAATTAACATATAAAGTGTATAGAGACAAACATATAAATTGTAAACATAACCGACACAAACATATAGATCATAAACAATCAATACAAACGACGTACAAAGATCGGCTATGTAGCCATAGAAATGAACTGTTTTATAAAAAGAGCATAGTCATACAGGATTAGTTATACAATTTTAATGAGAGGACCTCCTTTGCTTTGGGAATCTACTCTGTATCCTGACAAACCTCTGTGCTGGCCGAGGACTACGATAAATCATGAAAATGTAGGTGTAGTCAATAATAAGGAGGTTCCATTGAAAGAATGTTGTGGCATCCTCGATACTACCATTGGAGTATGGCACTAGGGACCATCCACATCTCCAATGGGGTCTGTTAGCACACATTATGTGAATCCGAGGGAGAGTGATTGGCCAGTACGCAAGGGTGAAATACACTCGCCATAGTTGCCTATACAAAGTGACCGTCACTGAAGTCGAGAATCGGGTGAACAACACCACCTCTTCTATGTGGACAGTGTACATATTGTCCTTGGTATAATGTCTTCCAATTAGAATGGTCCACTTAGCAGCCTGTCTAGGAGTTATCGTTCGGATAATATCTGAAACAACGATATTCAAGAGGCACTGAAATAAGGCAGACTCCTCGTTGTTCTCTACCAACCTCTGTAGCAATCTACAGATACATACGATAAGAGTGTTAGTAATATAACTATAGCATTCAATAAATGTAAGACATAAGAGTGTTAAGCACTAAAAAAATGCAAGACATAATCATACCATAAGAATATTAATTATTTAACTAGAGCATTCAGTAAATTCAAGACATAAAAGCGTCATACTGAAAATTAAGTTGCATAAAACCTGCGCCTGTCGCCCGACGTGTATGTTAAAGCCATTTAGTGATAAAAAAGGAAAAAAAACAATGGGCCTGCATACAAAGATACATTATAAAATATGGTTAGGGACAGTAATAGTAAACATTGCAATGCAACTATAATAAACAAAGTTGTTCCATATTACGTAATAGGTTGAATGAAGAATGGTGAAACATCAAGCACATATATGACATAGTTACAAATAGAAAGCTTAATCTGAACAAGTAATAGCAAAATTTGTATCAAGGAGTATCATTCTATGATCCCTATCCACGTAAAAGACCATCAAAAGCCAATCGTCGATGACGACTCCTATGGCCAGGTGTTGAGGGGGTGCCAAACACTGTCACACATAAGTGTGGATCACTTTCACCGACTACAAGACATGACGACTAAATAAACATGTGTAACATTCAAATGTTTAGAAACCACTTATAGGTGACACTAGAGTACCAACCTGTATCAAACACAACCGATGTAGTGGCAAGGACATGCGGTTCCGGTGCTTGGTCCAATTGCCTCTTTCCCATTCTCGTCCTAGAAGTCTCAAAGGGGAACTCAAAGGTGACAAGCTGCTAAACAACACGACAGATCTCACTCGTAGTACTCTGCCTATGTTGCCGCCAATTGTGATAATGGACCCAACTTGCACTGAACCAAGGCCGCATATGTTCAGTGGTTGTATTGGCTGGATCGCTAGAGGGAATAAAATCAAATGACATGGCACTGGCATTCTAAAGATCAGCCATGAACCTATCTAGATAGCCTACAAATGCCATTAGTTTATCGCCTAAACCTAGCATTGTTTGCGACAACATGTTTAACTTTCTATTTGCTTCGTTCCACATTACGGTGTCCACATCCTCTAAATTTGTATGTGCATTAGAAATGCTATCGACGACAGGTTCAGGTGTTGGGTTTTCATTAGTATTAGTAGATGTTGGAGTGGACATAGGAATAGGATTTGTATGAAACAAGATCTTAGAGTGAAGTATAGATCTTTTAAGTTATCAAAGATCAACATTTGTGAACATCCACTTACCCGAACATGTGAATCATGGAATGAATTGTTCATCATTGCAGCAACCTTTAATGCATGCTTGCACATGTTTCCTCGCAAACTCCACGGACATTCATAGATGTAGAAGTGATCCCCAAATTTCCTAACCACATACCAGTTGCATGAGGACTGACTTTTCACCCAGTACCAACTAGGAGTAGTCTCATCTAGAACACAATCAGCATCAGGAATTGCCTTTGACCTCTCCATACTAGTTTGCAAATGTGTCAACCTGTAGTTTTTGATAAATCCAAAATGCTACAATTCTCGCTTATGTTGGTAGAATGGTTCCACTTTATACACAAGTATAAAATACAGATTGTCCATCCTCCTCGAGCATGTCTTTTTATCATCTCTTAGGTGCAGTGACTTCAATTTTCCATGGTATGATTCGATGGCATTATTTGTGTCCTGGTTAGCATGAGCGGAATTCCTGAAGTTTTTCACCCACATAGCTAGCCAAAAAAAAAAAGAAAAAAATATTAAAAATAGGAGTACGATGTCAACTACCAAACCACAACCAAAACAGGTAACAAGTCATAAAGCCACTAGTCGAATGTAATGTCCAACTCACCGATACAGCCTTCTCCTTAACACCATGTGCTATAGAAGTACTCTAGAAAATGTGGTTGATCAGTAAATTTGGCAAAGAAATTGTGTAGCTCCTCCACAATTCTCTCTTCACTTTTATGCATTGCCATCATTATTGCCCCTAGATTGTGAAAAATTTCCATTGCTCTTTCCTTCGTTGCATACTTGTACACATTCTTCAACCATGCTTGATGCACGTGGCAAATACAAAGTATGACATGACATTCAAAAACACTCATATTATGAACAAAACATTTAATTGAGCCAGGAGCCTGCTCATTTGAAATAAAACGTAGACCAACATATCATAATGTTTGATTTCATGTAGACAAACATTTCGCTCTTGCACTTACTCTATCGCTTGAATCTCTGCACTCGCATCATCTGTGATAAATGCATTGATCCTCCAATCAGGCCTTTTTTCCTTTCCTCATCTCCACAACTCCATCAACCATACTTGTATATCCTTGATCTTGTTCCTCGATGTCACAACCCACGCAATAGGCACCCCCAATTGTTGCTCATCGAAGATGAGACACAAATACAATTGATACTATTTTAAACAACAAATAGAAAGATCATGACCATCCACAAATCAAATGGACTGCATGAAAACAGGTTAATTTTGAAGATACTTACCCTGTATTTGTTTGTTGTGAATGTTGAATCCATTGAGATGATTGAGTCATGCAAGAATCGAACCATCATGTCAAGCATCCAAGCTATTTGTATTCCCATAATGAAAGGTCTGTCGGTACCTTGTGGCTTCTAGAATTTTTTTTTTTGCCTCATCTTATTTTTTCCATTCTAAGATGCTAGTGGCATTGTGCACATGCTTTCATGACCAAATAGAACAAACCCTCGTCGCCATGTTCATAACATCCTTGCGTGTGACGAATGAATCTCTCTTCTTCAACATGTCATGAAAAATGGGATCATCAAGATGTCTATCCATAATAGCATCAACGCTCACATCCATCAATAACAACCTCTTTATATATGCCTTGCATTCATCAGAAAGGTTTGGTGCAAAATGAGAGCACGACTCATTGCTGGTATCATTCACGCCATTACAAGCTTCACCATTCTTGTCTACATGCAACGGTTGTTTCAATATCAAGATGGCCACATCTGACCTACCATATAACACCTTAACAATGAAGTGGCATGTACAACCTCTTTTTTTCTAATATGGCCAGGCACGCTTCTTATTCGGTGACTTTTTCCTATTGTCTTTTGGTCCATATGAACACCAATACCTTCAAAAACAACTCTTCTATTATCAACAACTGTCATAATGTCATTAAACATAGAAAAAGAATAAGAAAGAATGTGTCTACAAATCGATTGTACATCTTTGTTGTATGCGTGTTGTGCACAACACTATCGTGCTCAGTGTGCCACTTTCGGAGGAATTGGGTTTCAACACCTTCGTGCAATGATTCCCCGCTGATGAATGCATCCAATCTACCCAGTGGAATTGTTGCACACAGGTTTGTCGTTGAATCATTTTCTACACAAATTGGTGTGCACTGAATATCCCTTGAACAAAAATGACGCAAACCTTCACCAACATCTTGAACTTCCAATACCATAATGTCCTGCCATTTCTGGTGTTTTCCCATTCTGGTCCTGCACATATTGGACAAAGAAAGAAATATCATCAACAGTAAACAACCACAGTGATGATATCTTCAATGTGATAGTGTTTTGAGATAGTGGTTGATGTCAAATGTGTTTGCCATGATATTGGTCACTCGGCACAAATTACTTCACAAAGATACATTACTATTAGACCTTCATCCTACTAGCACATATTTTTACTAAATAGTTTTGTGCTATATAAGGATACTTTTAGTTTCATCATAAGAGCATTTACTGCTAGATTGTATGTACAGGTGATATGATGTAGTATCTTCATGAAAAAGAATCACTTGGGCATATTGAAGGGAATGCTGAGTACTATGACATTCTGGCAATCCTCATCTTGATAATTAGTTTCATTGCAGAAGTACTTTTAGAGGATCAACATAGAGTAGGGTCATGAACATGTTCAGAGATGTCAGTGGTATGTGTTGGAAATATGCCTCTAATTCACTTGACCTTTGTTCATATTGTTCAGGTTAACTCTGACCGATGAAACAGTGTGAAGAAAATCTGCGAGATCTATCGGCACAAACTTTGGCGATGACCTAGACATATCGAAGTAGGTATCGGCTATCAGGAGCGGTCTTGGTCTTCTATACCGATACCCGATGAGTCTTGACTAACATGTGTGTTTGTCGCATGTTTTACACTATCAATTTTGCAATTAACAGTTGCGATTGACTAACCTATCACTAACACGCTATACGAAAGGTTCATTTTGGAGCTCAGAGTAGCAGGTTTGAAGTCATCCCGATGACCTAACAAAGTTGTCTTCAGTCATCAGGGTAGCATCGAGTATCGGATGGATGAAAGATTAAAAGGCATGTAGGTTAGATCTAGATCCAATGGTTGTTGCTATACCACATGATGGAGATGCATGAACGTTATTCACCGCAGCTTGGCGACAAAGGTGGGGCCTGGAAAAAGAGCAGCTCAAGCAAGTTAACAAGTGAGCAAGTCAGGGATGATTGGACGATTATCGCTATACCACATGATGAAGATACTCATTGGTTAACCATCATGGCTTCGTGACTGATGAGGTGGCGGTAGAGTGGAAGCTTGAGATGATAGTCTAGGTGGATCCGCGAGCGAATCGGAAGATGACATGTGGCATAGATGGATGAAGAGATAAAAGGCATGCAGGTTAGATGCAGATCCAACAGTTGTTGCTATACTACAGTGGAAAACTACTCGATGATTATCCAGCTGGACTTGATGACAAAGAAGGGATGAAAGAAGGGATGAGGCCTGAAGGTGGACTTGTTCGATGTTACGTCAATAGCCTATGAATTCCTGATATGTTAGTGTGACAAGAAGATGGTGTCATCAGGATAACATACACTATCGGCAACGAGGAAAAAATATTATCCCGATACCCGATGGGGTTATCGGTGGAACTCTTACCGATATCTAATGAGGTGATGTATGCATAGCGAGGACATCAGGTTGTTGGGAGGTCCTAATTTATGTTACCCCAATACCTGATGCACCAAATAAAGAAGGTGACTCTATCAAAAAGACTTTCTCCGATAAGTTCTAGTCAAGAAAGGAAGAAGACTCATCGGGATAACATACATTATCGAGGAGATGCATATTGAGATATCCCAACACCCGATAACAAAGATGAGCTTGTCACAAGCGAAGTGACTACATTGGGAAACAATACACCGATAGACCAAAGCAGCTCGATAAGGAGAATAAGGTGCAAAAAGACTAGTCGGAATTACCTATGCCGATAGGGGAGACAAAAAGGTAATTGAAGGAACATAAAATTTGGGTGGCGCGAAGTAATTGAAATATCAGGTAGGGTTATGCCGAATAGCTACTGGAATATCTGATATGATGGCCACTATTAAATGCTAGCGATCAGATGGATTTGATTCGCACGAAGCAAAATTGATGAGTTTTGATCATTAAAGACTCCCTCTATTCGTTGCATATACAACATAAAGAAAGAGTTCTCATGATAGAATTATTCATAGTTTCTTCAACCATCAACATTGAAGTTGCAGACAGGAAGCGCGGGTAATTTGAGAATTCAAGCACTTAATCATGGAGGCTTCTAGTTCAGAAGGGAAGAGAAAGGTCATAGAGATTTCAGATACACAGTCCACTAAAGCTAAAAGGACAAAGTCTGTGGAGGGTGTGCAGAAGCGAAAATTGAACCAAGACATGATTGACCAAATGGAGTTGTCGGGTGCTAAGTCAAGGAGATCTAAAACCTATTTGCCGCCCAAGGATCAATTGGAAGATAAGTACAAAGAGGTTGGAGATATCTGGACAACCATTAGGGTTCATGAATTATTTTTGTATCACTATTTTAGGTGGAACAAGGATATGCCATTTTCGAACCCTTGGACGACAAATTTGGACAAATTGGTGGTCCCAAATGTTTTTCTAAATCTCAGATTATTGGAATTGCTTACCAGGAAATACAATTAAGAAAAAAGATGCATCCAATTGCCTAATGGGGATCCGTTCATCCGGATATGTGTCAGGACCATTCAAGAGGTCTTTGGTATGAGTTATGAGCCCTACATGCCCCTATCTTGTACAAACCTAGAAGGAGAGTATACCCAAATGGACACTTCTCATATAGTGTGGAAGTTAGCGATTCACAAG
The DNA here is from genome assembly GCF_030272615.1 of Cryptomeria japonica. NCBI lineage: Eukaryota > Viridiplantae > Streptophyta > Pinopsida > Cupressales > Cupressaceae > Cryptomeria > Cryptomeria japonica. The sequence continues at coordinate 584,990,571 of NC_081413.1, read as the reverse complement.
AAGGAGAAGAGACGACTTACAGAGTAGGATGATCCTCCCTTTGAAATCACTCTGTTCAGACAATACTTGCAGTACATATACTGGGCATGTGGCTAGATCTACGAGGAAGAAGTTCCTAATGTTACAAGGATAGGCCCATTGGTGTTGGCTGCAGACATTCAAATTCATGAGCCAAGCCCATTTGATTATGCAACTTACTTGGCAGAGAAGTTGCAAGAAGGATTCTTGAATTTGCAAATAAAGCCTAGCCCTACTTTCAAATTTTACTCATTGCTAATGCATATGGTTTTGTTTCATGGGAAGATGTAGGGTTTGTAGCTAGAAGAATTAAAGGTGGCTTCCAAGAACAAGGAAGGATAGGACCAACTAATCCAATTATGGGTATCCCTGTGGGACTCAAGGTTTGACAAATCACACTATGTGTTGTTTGAAGAATACTTTGTGAATCCCTTGTACAAATTATCCGGGGTGGAGTGTGATGGGTCTATCTCACTGGAGATAAAGAGATTCTTGAGACCCCATGCTTTTGGAGACACCAGAGTCAAACACAATTGGGGTGACTAGTTTGTATGCCATAATTTCACCTTTTTTAGGGTTTATGGTTTTGAGGGTGTTCCATATATGTTTCCCACATTAGTTCCTAATAGGATTTCCTATTTAGAAATTGTTAGGCAGCTTAGCATGACAAATGCCAAGTATTTAGCTAGTGCACACAAGCAGGTGTTTATGCCTAACACTTTACATTTCAGAGATTTCACCATTGTCTCTACTAAGGCTTATGAAATGATAGAAAAGAAGCTGGTAGAGGAGTATCATCTATATGGACACCAGGCTCAGAAGAATTATGATCCAGAGGGATACATCCATATCTATAGGAAGAGCCAAAATCTGGTAGAGTATTTGCATATCCCCTTGGAGGCTGAAGATCTATTAAGAAATAAGGAATGAAATGAGACTGTTGCAGTTTTGGAGGAATTGAACCAAAGATTGGAAGAACGGAAGCATAGGCTTCAGGAACTAAGAGAGGAAGGAGATTCTGAGAGTGGGTCTAATGAGAATATAGCTGTATGGACCCTCTGAGCACCTGACTTAGAAGAGGTGCAGAGAGCCATGAGCAAGACATGGTGAGAATGAATGCAAATGCAAATGTAAGAATGGAAGAGCATGCTGCCTTTGTCGCATATGAAGTTTTTGTACACTCTAAAGAGTTCAAATCATTTTTGTATCACTACAAAGGGAAAAAATTGAGGGAGAGCATCCCAAATGTTACCCCATAGAATGAAGCAGAGAGAAATTGAAAGAAGACATTGATGCAGAGGTGGCCATAATGACACCACAGAGAGGGAGACAACTTCTTACTGAGGTGAGTGTCATCTTGTTCCCAGGTTGGGACTTAACTTCCTCTTTCATTTTTCATAGCTTGTTGCATTCTGATACAAAGGATGTAAAGTTAGATATACAGGGTGTAAATGATATTTTTATTGGATCAAGGTATGATCCAAATGAAGAGGAAATGTTGCTCTGGGCCCTGTACCCTCCAAATAAGAGACCCAAAATTATAGATGTGGATAAGGTATTTGGGAATATGATGAATCTAAAAGTGGGAGAGGTTAATCCAATTGTCACCGCAAATTTGGGGATTGACATTGCAAAACTGAATAAGGCCCAAATGTAGTGGGTAGTGAAAGAGGGTCAAAAATATAAAAGTTTATATGAAGATTTGTTGAGAGGTCATGGACATGAAGTGCCACAGATAGTAGATACCGATGCTTAGTGTAAAAAGAAGTATGAGGAGTAGATGAAAGAGAACATCAAGTTAAGGAGGCAAATCTGAATTGCCAGGGTAGATGCTGCTTGTTGTCTATTGACTAATAGGTTTGAGCATTTAGTGGAAATCCTCATATAATTTTGGGTGAATTGTTAGAAGACCTTGGACAATATGATTTCTCATTAAAGGATCTTGATGGGGCTGAAGGCATTATTCAAGGACAAGAATGCCGATGAGAAAATAGTTGAGGAGATCCAGAGAAGGTTGAACAAACACAAGGCATTTGGTGTAGATATTGACCAAGAATTTACTGGCTACAAGGATATTGTTAGGTATGGTATACAAGATATTGTGGATGATGCAGAGCAGTTAAAAGAAAGAGGGATTTGGATTATAAAATGCCACAATGTACTCAACGCATCCCTTGATGTTGCCTGGGCAAATATTTTGGACATGAAGGAAACAGGTGATCAGATGGAGAAGATGGTTACCATGGAGATCACTGTCAGAGATACCGTGTTCAACACTAGCACTCATAAGGACAACAAGTATTTGGTGCATATTAAAAAATGTAACACATTATTGGATGACCAAAATCGACTCATGTATATGTAATGAGTCATTTTTGTATCAAAAAGGGAGATAGATAGATAGATAGATATTTTTGGCCACTGGGTGGGCTACAAGTATTATGTTTTAGAAAAGTATTTTGCAAGTGCAGTTTTTGTATACATTTTTATTGGAGAAGTTAAATATAGAAGATTTCATGTCTTTATCTTCAAATCGTTGTGTGTAATTTCATGTTTGATGAAACCATATGTCCTCTTGATAAATCTTTTTTGATTTGTTGTGATGTGCCATCACATGATGTGGTATTGAATGTAAAGTTGGGTTTATATTATTCATACAACACATAATGAAACCTTGACAATGATGATCTTATAATTGTCTCTTGAGTCATTAAAAATGGAATGAAAATTCAACAATAGAAATTCACATACATATCATCACCTTGATTTACTGAATCTATATATGCCTGACATATATAAACTCTCAACTTATGGTAGACCCAGTCATCAAATTCATGCAAACTTACTCATTATCAATGAAAAGGAATTAAGTATACTTAATTTTCCTCCTTGAGGAAAAAACCTAAGACATTCTCATAATTTGCCTTGCAAATCATTTAACTAAACAATCCTAGATCATTTAATGAAAATGATAACAAGCATACAGACGCAAAGACAACATAGATCTGGGCTCATAAATGTTTTGATTGTATATTAATATTCTCTCATCAAAGTTTTACATAGACACAAAATGATCCTGCAAAATGCCAAAACAAAAGGCTGTATATATTTTGCCAGAGCTTTCATACAAAATTCTTGCGATCCCCTTCTAGGTAGTCCTGGTATCCACTTATAGAAAATAAGATGCGACAAGCTTTAGCCTTCCCTAGAAAATATTCCTATCCTAACCATAATTCCCCCCAAAAACTTACATCAATTACAAAATATTCTAGCAATAGGAGCGCAACTAATTCTGAAAAATTATTCCTCTATAGATCAGGTTGCTTGTGAACTGCCACATGCCAGGGCGTCAGTGGGACCTTCCTCTACCTCTGCTTCTTTCAAAATATATTTATTTTCCCATATTTTGAATGTATCATCATCAGGCCACGAGAATTTAATGATTTTTTTCTTCAGTTTGTTCCAACTCTTCCATGATTTTGTCAACTGTTTAACTTCCTTCTCCAAAAAGCCGAAATGTGATTTTATTTTCTCATTTTCCTCAATAGTTTGAATAAATAAATAAGTATCATCCATGTTTATAATGTTATTAATTCTCTGACATAATTTATGACCCAGCTCCTCAATCCATACTTCTTTATCTTTTATCTTGTTGGCGCTCAAAAACCCTGTAGGAAACAATTCAATTTTTTCACTTGCATACTCCTTTTAGTACAAGTTTGCCCTCCTTTCGATGTTAACTCCTTCTGCCGCAAACCTGGACAACTCATTTGCTAATTCACAAGTAGGTCTGATTATGACATCAACACCTTCTTCTCCCTGGGACAAAGAATATATAGTCTTCAAATCCACCTCTCTAGCGGTCCATTTATCAAAAATTGGCTCCAAAGTAGCCTTTTCTTCTTTGAAAGAATCTAAAAGACTCATTACCCTTCCCATATGTATATGCACAATTGCTGGCCCAATAATATCAGCAAACTTCAAAACAATACCCCTGATCTTTTCCTCATACTTATTTGCAAAAATTGTTTGAGCTTGCCTTAATCTCTCAATCTCATCCTGAATGTTCTCAGCTGATTGGAAACCAGGAGTCATGGGAGAAGGAGGGAATTCAATAATTGGGCTGGAAGGAGGGGGATTATTAGGAGAATAAGCATTCATCAGTTTGGAAGACTCACCCCTTTGATGTTGTCCTTCCAATTTACTCTTCAACTCTGCAATAGTGCCATCTTTAGAAGCTAGCTCAAGCTTTGCTTGATTATAAGCCTTTAGGACTACCTCTAATTTTGCATGGAGATTAGCTTTCTCCTTGGCCTCTTTTTTAGCCACTGCCATGCCGAATTTAGTAGACTCTAAGGTCATGCTAGCAACTTCTACTACCCTTGTGTCTCTGACTCTTTTCACAATCATGCCCCCTGAGTAATCAGATTATGAGAAATCTCTCCTTTTATTTTCCTCTCTTTTAAGTGACCATATTACAAGGGCTGCATGGTCAGTACTATAATTCATTCCCTCTAAAGGCTTGGTCTCGTTCTTTACTGCATCAAAAATTATTGGATTGGCTATATCCCATTCTAGGAGAATTAGCACTCCAGCATCTACAATCATTTTTCTCCCTTCCTCAGGGATAATTGCTTCAAACTCTCTCACCATTTCTTGCTTTATTTCTACTTCAACAACAGATGTATCCTTATGGGGTTGTTCAACTTTCCCCTTTTCACACCTTTCTTTAAACTGCCCTATATGCCTTCGCCAATAAAATTGCAGAAAGGCTCTTGTCTTTACAAAACTGTTATCAGCCAAAAATTCATCACTGGCCTGGTTAATGACAAGATCCAGTTCTCTACCTCCAAATTCGTCAACAGTAAGGTCCATTTTGGCACCTGCTGGCTCTTCTCGCATCCCTTCTTGCAATTCTCCATATGTACATGCAATCTCCCCTAAGCTTCCTAGTTGCAGTAATTGCTCAACAACTTCCTACTCATCACTTATAAATAATAGGGATTGAGAAGGATAATATAGGGATTCACTTGATTGTGCCTCTTTTTCCAACCTCTACCTTTTTGGGGAAGCTTGTGACTGAAGGGCATCCTCCATTGGCCTCTTTCCCTTTGACGTAGAAGGTTCATCCCTCCTAGGCATTACCACATTATATCTTGATTTCTTATACATTACATACTCTCCAAGGGGAATGACTTTGGCCAAAATGGGCTTAGTGAAGACAAGCTTGGCTTTCTCAGGGTCTGCCTTCATTAAAGCATCCTTCTTCTTATTCAAAGTGCATTGCATCTTCAAAGTATCCTATCAAATAATTTATCCTCTCCTCAAATGGGTGAAAGCTTTTCAAAGGATCATAATTCTTGTCAAAATATTGGACAAAATCAAGGGTCTTCTTGTATGCCAACCATTTTTCCTTTTTACTTCCTGCTCATCCAAATTAAATTCATTTCTTATCAGATCTTTAGGGAGGTGAAATTGATGAATTTTGCGACCACACTTGACTTTCTTCCTAAACATACCATTGAAGAAGTCTTCAGGATCAACAAACCTAGCCACTGTCGTTGACAATCTATATGGCTGAAGGAACTTCTCAAAATATAGCCAACCACCTCTGGTGACTACAAATTGATGTGCCATGGTGACTATTGGGGAGATTTTCCCTCTTCCTTTAGTTGTCAGCTCTGCTTCTTGTAGGCCTCCAATTTGGCTCATAATCTCAGCAATACCAATCTTCAAAGGGACTTGGTAGGGGAGCAATTATGGGGTTCCACTGAAACCATAAAATCTGAAAACAGTGGAAATGGGATATAAGAATATGTCACCCCAATTGGGCATAATCTTGATGCTCTCTCCAAACTCCTTAGGTCTGATGAATTCAAAGAGAACCTTTGGGATCCTAGGGTTCTCTTTGTTAGGACCCAAAGGCAACTGAGAGGGGGGTGGTGAATCCATTGTCTATTAATTTCAACTCAAATATAACTTAACCAAACTTAATGCCGGTAGATAGTTTAACAGTTAATAACAGTACCGATAAAGTTTAATGCATGAAACAGAAAGACAAATAATATCCACAACACATAACACAGATATTTGTACATGGAAACCCTGTAAGGGGAAAAACCACGGTGGGAAACCTTACCCACAATCAGATGATACAATTGCAGATAATATGTGTGTACAAATGGGGTCTACACATGCAGAAAGGCCAATTTCCTAGACCTCACTGCTCAATCACAAAATGGGAGTCGCACTGACTACAATTGGATGGTTAAATCCAATGATAATGTACTACTCAAAATAGCATCTTCATATGCTAGATTTAGTACCGGTTAAGCTCTGATTGTCTTCTTCATACCTTCCTTGAATCTTCAAATGATGTCTGCATGTATAGCTCTGATTATATTTGCATATACATTATTGCAATCCTCTACCACACCTTCCTCCTAATCTCACAAATGAGATCTTACATATATACCAAAACCTAAGACCAAATGTGTAGGTCGTCTCACTAAGAATATTACAATTAAATCAATTATAAATGAATCAATATGAGATACATCATGTTAGCTCAATGCATTTACAATAATAACCAATCAATAAAACATCTCCATAACATGTTGTGCTGATCTGGAATAGATAATGCTTACCGGTCCATAACCTAGACCTATTTGCCGGTAACAACAAATATGCAAACTCAATTAGACCAATAACCAAATCACCAAAACCAAGTGTCCAAATAATTTCATCCACATAACCAAGTAATCTCCAGATGATAACAGACCATCCTTAGTGCTAATAAATAATATCACCTGTCGGTGAACCAGATACCGGTGACTATGCATAAGTCACTGAACATGTCGGTGAACATAACCAAATATCTCCAAAAATATAAGTGTTGACATCAATGACAAAACCAATGCAACACATCCATAATACCAACAATCTCCCCCTTTGGCATTTATGGCAACACAAGATGGAAAAACCATCTAAGTGCCAAAGCAGAAATGCCAAAAAAAAAAAACCAACAATCTCCGAAAGAGATCATTAACCAAAAATCAAAATACAGATATAGAGAGTAACAATCTCTCCCCCAATGAATAATCTCTCCCTAAAAGATAATGTGTTTTTCCATAGATATATCTTCCCTTTGACATCAAATGGCAAAGAAATACAAAACCAAATATAATCAGTTCATGGAACTTATTACAAATACCAATTGTTATAACCAAATTTATCCAATCTACTCCCCCTGAGAAGTAGCTCTCGTTCATCAAAGCTAGAAAAAGATTTCTCTATCATTGCTATCGATCCGATGCCATGCTCCAACTATCTAAGTTTCTACCTGTGAGGGTATAACTCCAAGCTCCTCTCTTAGATATTCAAAAGTTTCCTTAGGAAAAGGCTTAGTAAAGATATCTACAATCTTCTCTTTAGTATTCACATAAACCAATTTCACTTCTTTTACTTCAACATTCTCTTTCAAAAAATTGAATTTGATAGAAACATGTTTAGTTTTAGAGTGAAATACTGGATTCTTTGATATATCAATTGCTGCCATATTATCACAGTAAATGATTATAGGTTCTTTGCATTTTACCTTTATGTCCTTCAACATTTGTTTAATCCATAATACCTGTGTACAATTAGTTGCTGCTGCAACATATTCTGATTCAGCTATTGATAGTGATGTACAACTTTGTTTCTTGCTCAACCATGAAATTAGTCTACTACCAAGAAAAAATGCTCTGTCGGTGGTGCTTTTTCTATCATCTACATCTCCTACCCAATTTGCATCTGTGTATGCACATAAATCAAAATTTTCATCTTTAGGATACCATAAACCAAGATTTGTTGTGCCTTGTAGGTACCCGAAAATCCTTTTCACTGTTGATTCATGATTTTCCTTAGGATTACTCTGAAATATTGAAACAATACATCCTAATATCAAGTCTTGTTTGTGTCAAATACAGTAAACCTCCAATCATATATTTATATCTTGTTGGATTAATAGGTGCGGATTCATCGTTGAATGATAGTTTATCAGTTGTAGTCATAGGAGTACTTACCGGTTTAGAGTTTTCCATGCCAAATTTCTTAAGTAATTCCTTCAAGTAGTTTGATTGATTTATGAATATACCTTTATCATTCTGTGAAATTTGCAATCCTAAAAAGAATTTTATCTCCACAATCATAGACATTTCAAATTCTTCCAACATCTTATTAGAAAAGTCTTTACACAATCCTTCTTCTCCTCCAAAAATGATATCATCAACAAAAAATTCAATAACCAAGATGTCATCATTAGTCACTTTGTAGTATATGTTGTTGTCAACATTACCTTTAGTGTAACCAATCTTCAAAATATATTTGTCCAATCTACCATACTAAGCAGTAGGAGCTTGCTTCAATCCAGATAAAGATTTCCTTAACCTGCAAACCATATCTTTGTCATCTGTTAAAGAAAATCCATCAGGTTGTTCAATGTAAACTTTCTCTTCAAGATCACCATTCAGAAATGCACATTCAATATCCATTTGATATACTTTATAGTTCTTATGTGTTGCAAAAGCTAAGAATAATCTGACTGCCTCAATTCTAGCTACTGGTGCAAAGGTTTCATTGTAATCAATTCCTTCCCTTACACACTAATCTTGCTTTGTTTCTGATTACCTTACAATCTTCATTAAGTTTATTTCTGAATACCCATTTAGTTCCAATTACATTTTTTTTAAGGTCGGGGAACCAATGTCCATGTGTTATTCTTTTCAATTTGTTCTAATTCATCTTCCATAGCCTTAATCCAATGTTTATATTCACATGCCTCATTAATAGTTGCTAGTTCAATTTGAGAAATTAGACACACCTCTTCATTTTCCAATCTTCCTCTAGTCATAACTCATTGATACTTATTTCCAATTATCTAACTTTCAGAGTGATTCAATCTTACATACCTAGGTGTATTCACTTGCTTTTGTTCTTTAGTCACTATGTAATTCTTAGATGATGTTGTTATGACTGGATCAACATTCTGTACTGGTGTATTAGGTGTAGGTTCATTTGTGATTATCTCAAATGTCAGTTCAAAGTCCATAGACCTTGAATTACCTCTAAACTGTTCATCAATCTTCACATTTGCACTCAATGATTTTTTGCAATCCCATGTTAAAACATATGTGTGCCTTGGTCTTAGATGAAAAAACAAGAAATATTCCTTCATCACTTCTAGGATCAAATTTGCCAATATAATCATCTCTCCTAATATAACATTTGCTTCCAAATATTCTAAAATATTTAAGAGTAGGCGTATTACCAAACCATAGTTCATGAGGGGTCTTACCGGTTTCACCTTTGATGTGAACTCTATTGAATGTATAAACAACTGTATTGACTACTTCTCTCCAATAGACATGAGGTAGGTTTTCTTCTGATATCATGCTTCTAGCTACATCCAAAATAGTTATGTTCTTCCTTTCTACAACTCCATTTTGCTAGGGTGTCCGAGGTGCTGATAATTGTCTTCTGATTCCATTCACTTCACAAAATGTATTAAATTCCTTAGATGTGAATTCACCTCCTTGATCTGATCTCAAACATTTGATTTTCTTACCAGTTTCATTCTCTACCATTACCCTGAATAGTTTGAATTTCCCAAAAGCTTCTGATTTCTCCCTGAGAAAAGTAGCCCAACACATTCTAGAATAATCATCAATGATTAGCATAAAATATCTATCCCCTTGTAAACTTCTAGTTCTTGCTGGACCACATAAATCAGTATGAATTAACTCAAGAACATTATTGGATTTTTCTAGAATACTCTTGAAAGTTGCTCTAACTTGCTTTCCAAATTGGCATTCCTTACATACCAGATTGTGAGGTTTAACAATCTTAGGTAAAACCCTTACTACCTTAGTTGTATTGATTTTCACAGTGCAATCAAAATTTACATGACAAAGTCTTTTATGCCATAACCAACTTTCATCAATATGTGCAATCAAACATGTTTTCTCATTGTTATTCAAATGAAAGATATTACCTCTAGTCCGATTACCGGTTGCAATTTCCAAACTAGTTTTGTTCATGATTTTGCATTTACCATTCTTGAATCGTAACTGAAATCCCTTTTCAAATAATTAACCAACACTCAAAATATTATGCTTCAAACCTTCAACATAATAAACATTGTCAGTATTGTGCTTACCATCAAAAGATATAGTGCCTTTTCCTTTGATCAAACAAGCTTTATCATCCCCAAATCTTACTAGACCTCCATTGTATTCTTGAAACGTTAAAAATTTACTTTTATCACCAGTCATATGATGTGAACATCCAGAATCAATGATCCATTCATCCTTTTCTTCAATTTTAACTATGAGGGCTTGCTCTACCGGTTGAATAGTAGGTGTTGGTTGATCTTCTATTATTGCAAAAAAAGCCCATCCATTGTCTACCGGTTCTTCATCAGAATCATCAGTAACTCCTTCATCAACATAGTAACATGATTTGTCTCTATTCTTCTTAAATATGTATCTCTGATATTCAGGGTTAGGCTTATATGTTCTTTTAGCTTCTTCTTTCAATCTTGCATGTCTATCAGGACACCTAGATGCCATATGACCAATTTTATTGCAGTTAAAACATTTAAATGGTGCTTTACCTTCATACTTACTTCCAACTGGACCTTTAGGCATTTTCCTTGCAAATAGTGCTTCAAGTTCTTCATTCTCTCTTCTGATTTATTCAAGTTCTCTAGCATAGAGTGCTTTCCAATCAGATTTTTCAGATGATGATGATGATGTTGCAGATGATGAAGCTTTGAAAGCCAAATCTGTCTTAATTGTAGCAATAGGATCAAATTCCTCAAGTTCAAAAGCTGGAAGTTTTCCAACCAAAGTATCTCTAGATACTGATGTATTAGGCATTGTTCTCAATTCATTAATAGAAGTTACTTTCGTTTTGTATGCCGGTGGCAATGCTCTTAAAAATTTAGAAACAATTTCATCTTCACTTAAGGATCCTCCACAACATTTTATACCCAAAACAATTTCATTAACTCTTTCCATAAAAGCAGAAATCCTTTCATCTTCTTCCATTTTTAGATTTTCATACCTGACCCAGAAGCATTCTAGTTTTGCAAATTTGATAGTGGTATCACCTTCATTCAATTTTTCCAATTTATCCCAAATAGCTTTAGCAGTAGATCGGTCTGATAATCCCATGATTTTCTAATTTGATAATGCGCTCAAAAGTGCTTCTCTTGCTTTGCAATCATTCTCTTGATCTTTAGCCAAGGTTGGTGGATTAGGCTAACTCTGTGTAGGGCCAACATAGCCACTCTTTGTAACATCCCATATGTCTTTTCAAATGCAATTCAGATGTCTCCATTTTGATCTTCCATATACCATAGTTAGTTCCATCAAGCTTCAGGTTGTCCTCCCTGAAATAGTTAGTTGCCATAGAATCTCCTCAAGCTGTTAAACTTATATAAAAAGAGGACTTGGCTCTGATACCAATTGTTAGGACCCGAAGGCAACTGAGAGGGGGGGGGTGAATCAGTTGTCTATTAATTTCAACTCAAATATAACTTAACCAAACTTAGTGCATAATACCGGTAAACCAAACTTAATGTCGGTAGACAGTTTAATAGTTAATAACAGTATCGATAAAGTTTAATGCATGAAACATAAATACAAATAACATTCCCAACACATAACATATATATTTGTACGTGGAAACCCTGTAAGGGGAAAAACCACGGTGGGAAACCTTACCCACAATCAGATGATACTACTGCAGATAGTATGTGTGTACAAATGGGGTCTGCACATGCAGAAAGGCCAACTGCCTAGAGCTCACTGCTCAATCACAAAATGGGAGTCACACTGACTACAATTGGATGGCTGAATCCAATGATAATGTACTTCTCAAAATAGCATCTTCATATGCTGGATTCAGTACTGGTTAAGCTCTGATTGTCTTCTTCATACCTTCTTTGAATCTTCAAATGATGTCTGCGTGTATAGATATGCTTATATTCACATATACCTTATTACAATCCTCTACCACACCTTCCTCTTAATCTCACAAATGAGATCTTACATATATACCAAAACCTAAGACCAAATGTGTAGGTCGGCTCACTAAGAATATTACAATTAAATCAATTACAAATGAATCAATATGCGATACATCATGTCAGCTCAATGCATTTACAATAATAACCGATGAATAAAATATCTCCATAACGTGTCGTGCTGATCTAAAATAGATAATGCTTGTCGGTCCATAACCTAGACCTATTTGCCGGTAACAACAAATATGCAAACTCGATTAGACCAATAACCAAATCACCAAAACCAAGTGTCCAAACAATTTCATCGACATAACCAAGTAATCTCCAAATGATAACAAATCATCCTCAATGCCGGTGAACAATATAACTTGTCGGTGAACCAGACACTGGTGACTGTGCATAAGTCAGTGAACATGCCGGTGAACATAACCAAAGATCTCCAAAAGGATAAGTGTTGACATCAATGACAAAACCAATGCAGCACATCCATAATACCAACACTCTTGACACAAAATAATTCTAAGCTTAGATGCAAAGCATCTATCAAATTTCAGATAGCTAACATCTTCTCTTTCCCAAGATAGATCTGCACTCCATAACTAAACTAACATGTCTTCACCATCCCTTTCTCTTAGTAGGTCCATATCTTTTCCAAAATATTCCACACCTTTAAACAAGAACATATGCATCAACATGGAATACCAGCCAAAAGGTCTGTCCACTTTAGCATTATTTATCCCAATTAAACCCTCATGAATGACATTTGCAAGATAAGGTGTAAAATCATATGCTACTGCTAAGGACGGGTTCAAAATTTGTGCCATCATAAGCATATAATGTGTTGGCATGGCATTCTCTACATCTTCTCGAAAAAATTGACATAGAGACCAATATACACTGTTAGCCCTTAAAGTGAAGAAATTCATAGGGAAAGGCTCCATTGTGCTAGGGCTTACCAATGTTAACCCTCTTATCTTTGCAAAAAATTCCTTCAATGGCCCATTCCTAAATCAATGGGTTTTAAATAACTTGAGGCTTCATTAAGCCAAAATACCCTTCTGAGTTCATCATCAATGATTTCAATTAGGGGGCCCCCATTTACATTCCTCATAGTCCTAGTGAAAGGGTCATAAATTTTTGCAATCTGGGTCAACAAATCAATGTCCATGAAAACTCCAGGGACCACTAGTTTCCCAACATGTAATTCCCATATATTATTTATAGGACCAGGTGTATTCCGTTGGCCAAACCCTACCCTGAACATACCTAAATCTGTCATGCCTATCTCGGGATCTCTCAGCCAACATTCCTTGTCATATAAACCGTCACCAATCCATAGGCGGGGAGATTTGGGCACAAGTTCCTTTATCTTGGTTGCACTATTTGTGGATTGAACCAATTATTCGAGAAAGTCATCGCAAATAGCCCTCTCTTGGTAATCTATCTTTCCCTTAAATTCTCTTCGTGGTGCCATCTTATCAATCTAAAGCTATCATCACTTCAATTGTTATTCAAATAACCCCTTCTAAATTTCCACCACCAAACAATGTCACACAAACAGGTATTGCAAAGCACAGTTGCAGAAAAACTTACTTGTTGCCTAAGAAATCACAAAAACCTCACACCTAGTCACTACTAATCCTCTTGACAGCTTTTTGCAATTTGAATTTCAAAAAAATGTCTTATGGAGGCACCTTACCAGCAATTGAGCATTAATATCATCAATAGGGCCGCGGACTTCTAACATTAATTCTTTTAAATTTCAAATTTCGGCTCCAATGAACCAAAAGGACTTCTTCTGAGTATTTTTCCCTTCAGTCGTTGATCCGCAATGAGTAAAGGTCGAGCATCTTCCTATCATGGTCTACCAAGAACCGTTAGATCATGTGGATTCAATGCTGCCTTTAATCACTTTAGCCTTCAAAGTGGGCCCATCATTTCGTCACTTGCCTGCTCTTTGTCACTGATCCACGATGGGTAATGGTCAAGCATCTTCCCTTTGCGGTCTAGTGACAGCTGTTGATTTCCTCTAGACTTTGTCACATTGGTCGGACCCGCCATTCAGTTTCTAGTCCGTGAAGAGTAAAGGATGAGCATCTCTTCATAGCAGTCTAACAAGAACCGTTTGATCCTTAAGTGATGGGATTTGCCTAGCTTCTCACACTTCACCTAGTTGGTGTTGCTCAATTCCACCAACCACTCCAGGTCTAGCTTTTCTCCAAGACCTCCAAGTCCTTCTCAATCTCTTCTAGGGCTTTCTCTTTGCCAATCTCAAGGTGTTTGTAACAAGTGTTTGACTAGGAACCCTACCATTTCAAAGTGCTTCCCATATGCTCAATCTTGGTAACTTGACAACAACTTGTCAATTTTACCTGCATATTGTTGTGAGTCCTTGTAAATGTGTGGAGGTAGAATTTACCATATAATTAATTCCATTTGGGTCCATTTGTGGTTTGCATTCACTATCTTTCTTACCGATTTCACCATTTTGTCTAGAAATAGGGCTACAAGGAATGAGCCCCTATTAGGCCTCTGAAATCTGGTTTTCAAGGGTTTTTGGTTTTACAGTCCAAAAGACCCTACAAAGAGTTTTACTTTTCTTCAAGAATTCACCTATCCCAAAGAGATTTTTGTGGTTTTGGTTTCCCAACTTGTCGTACAGTGCCCTAACCCAAAAATGAGGGTTTGCTAGGGTTTCTAGGCCTCTTAACCGATAATGACTGTTCAAGTTTGTGAAATGGGCATCTACAGGTCTTTTCAAGGCTTCTCCTTGTAGTGGAAACTCTATATGGTTCTCATGAACCTCTCCAAATGATTTGGCTAAGGTTTTGTGTTCACCTCTGCACTATGCACTCAATTTTCACCCTGTCTTCTCTAGTCGGGTTGCTCCTGGACTCGCCTAGAACAAGGTGATAACCATATCAATATTCACTTCCAGAACTCCTCCCTTCATATTTACATTGTAACATGGGTTTCCTTCCATGTACCAACAAGTCATGATGGTAGCGTGGAGGGATTCTATGGGGCAACCATTTTACATGAAATTGCTATTTACAAGCCAAAACTGGCTGATTGGAAACAAAACAATGAAAACACTAGAACGCCCTATCTACAAAGAATGAAATGAAACAAATAGTACTAGAACAAACCAAAGAACTACAATCCAAAATTGGATCAACGGATTCAATCCATTAGCATTCACATTTTATGCAAAATAAGCCAAAAACAGTGATAACAGTCCGAAAATGAGCAGTTTAAGATTGCCAATCATACAAAAATAAACTTCCAACCTTGGTAACCATGCAAGAGGAGGTTTAAATATTTTTACCCATGTGTGGAGGCATTCTAGAGCATTGTTCTCTCCCTAACTCCACCACTAATCTCCTTTAGGACAAAAGTTTTCCTGACAACTTTTACAACTTTCCACATTTTGCTTTTCCAACCTAAACAACCTATTATAAGTCATTAATCAATACTTTTTAAGAAATCCTAAGACCATTCTAAACCTCTTTAACGCTCACACCAAGTTATGCCACTTTTTACCATCAAGAAGGCCATTTCAACTACTCAACTACTACCTATTCACAAAGTGCAAACCTAGGAAGAAAACTAACTCAAGTAAGCCTACACTTGACTCAAATCAAACATCACACACACACCTTGGACCCTCCTAGAGTCCTTATTAGGAACTTGACTTGGCTAAGGTCAGTACAAGCCAAAATTGTGAAAGGACTATGAGCCTAAGTCTTAGGTGCTCTTGCACCATTAAGGTCCTTCGTTACTTAGCCGTCACCACTAAATCGTTACCGCTAGCTATCTACATTAACTGTATGGATTAACTGTTTGACCAGCCCCCACCAGTAGTGGCTTGTAACTGGGTTGCGATGAATATTCAACACACAACTTCCCATTGTGGTGTCATGACAACCGTTAGATCAAAAGATACTTATTCGGCCTTTAAGAACCCGATGCATACATAAAGGAAAATACTTAGGACTTTAGGAAACTATGAAACATTTCAAATTTAATTAAAACCCGCCCAAACCTAGAACTCAAAATGGCCCCTTTCGACAACATGGTGATCCTTCCACTTAAGTGAAAAAAGCAACAGGCAAATAGAAGTGATTTGGAAATAATGCAACATGAAGGTTTTTTTTTTTCAGATTTTCAAAGGGATAAAATCCAAAATTTGGAAAATTACGGATACCAAGAAAAACTTCCAACAACATCCAAAACACTGATAACACCATGGAGGAATAAAAGGAGGGTGTATTGGAATGACCTACGCCGAGGTGATATAAATGTGAAAGTAGAACCTAGCCAGGAGGCAAAGTGATCGATAAGACCTATGCCAACTGAAGGAAGGGTGGCACCAAATAATTGAATTATCGAAAAAGTTATGCTGATTAGCCATTGCAAAATCCGATTTAAAAACCCTAAACCTGCCATTATTAAATGCAGAGAATGGGCATATTGTTGTTCGCACAAGGAAAATCATAGGAGGATTTGAGTTGAGTAAATGCTTCTAATCCGTCAAATACATATATGATGATTCGGTACAATGATTTTGCATAATAGTTTGAAGCTAACAGAGAGATTGAAGCAATATTAAACTACAAAAAAGGAAAAACTAACAACTATAGATCAATACTTCATGTGACATAAAATTTGTATTTGACTACATCAATACTTAACAAACATTGTGTTAAAAAATAAGAAGCATTGGTTCTTTACAAATTGTAATTTCCACCATCCATCATCAGTACATGTAGATGAAAATGACATCTTTAAACATAAAAATATTGGCTACAAAATGATCATCAAAGGCGCTCCATGTACCTACAATGGTGAGCCATTTCTAACATAGTGTCAGCTGACACTTTTTCCTATTTACCATAACAAGTTGTTTTATAACATAGTGGGTAAGTACCTAAAATATTGCTACTGCTAATTTTACAAAATTATTCCTATTGTTTGCAATAGAGTCATAGAAGTGTAGTTTCAAGTGACATGGGCAAAACAGGAAATTGTAGATAAAAAACAAAACTAATTCCCAATGTATTGGAGTATGACAACCATGTTCTCTCCAATCTCCATTACTTTGACAGCGGCTGGTGTCGAGAGGAAGTTATGATTAGAGTTGAGTAGTCTGCAAAAGGGATCCAGATTCTCATTCCTCACCCCTACCCTAAACACCTCCCATGCCTCCTTGATGAAGTTCTTCCTCCTCTCCCGTGCTGCCCTTTTCTGGGAAATTTCCTCATCTTCACTGTTTGACTCCTTTGATTCAGAGGAGATGTAGTTGGTGTGGTTAAAATAGATGCCGAGGGTGCTAACCCAACAATCAAAATCCAACTCTATAATGGCATTTGCCAAGGCCTGTCCATCAGACGGGTAGACAAAGTCATCGATCCTCTATATGGTCGCTTCCTTTGAACTGAATATGTCAACCATAGGACAAATGACAGCCTCATAAACAAACCCATCACACCAGTGTCTATTAGCACCCATTATACCATTAGCCACCTGCCATATAGTATTCCAGAGCACATCATTTGCTTGAAATAGCTGACTGCATTGGGCCTGAATCGATTCCTCTCTACACAGGCAACTGAGACCAAAATCATGCACCATCGGTTCAGATCGATACTTCTAGGCTTAAGACTGCAATGTGAACCATTCCTTATATAAAGTTTCAGACTTTCTAGAGAAGTCTAGAGACCAAAACAGGCCCAAATTCCAATCAAGGTTCATCCGAACAACATATCTTTACTATTATGAGAACTTGTCAAGTCCCTGCTCATACGTACTTTATCTAACTGACCTAATACCAATCTGCCAAAGCGCATGAAAAAACACAGAGGTCTCCGGTTTGTCCTTCCACTAGGGTATGGCCTACCTCTAGCTAAAATGAAGCTCCCATGCTCGATCCACATTCACCGACATAAAGGGTGTTCCTTATACTATAATAGCTTGTTCCACCAAATGGAAGAGATAGGGAAATAAAGACCATGCTAAGGAGATTCATCATACCAAGTGAGGTGTTAGGAAACTATTTACTAGGGTTTCCAAATACTATTAAATGAGTCTATCTCCAAATTGTTGTTTAACTATTCTAACATTTAATTACAATCATAATGTATAATGTTGAATCTCCAAAGTTCTTGAAATAGGTAAGTTGGACACCCATTGGTGTAGGAGCACCTAGCTTTTAACCATTATATATGCATTTTCCACATTTTGAGGTGATGATCCATATTTTAGATTAGGTGTTTGAATAATGGAATACTCAGAGCTCCACATGTGTGTTTGATAGTCATTTGAAGGATGATTGTCACCTAGATTGTTACTTTTCTCAAATCTGGCCTATGAGCCCTTGTAAGCCTAAAATGACATAAATTTGCATTATGATCTAAAACAACTTGTAAGCCTGATTAGGCATTTATGCATGTCACTTTAATGTTAGGAAGTCATGCTAGGAGGTTCAGTATAAGTAAAAATGCACCAAAGTCAAAAATGCACATTTGAGCAAAAGTTGTCATTGTTGCTGGACAACTTTTTGCAACTTTTTGAGAAACTTTGCAATTTTTTAGCAAATCAGTGGTTAGGAAATCGATGAAGAGTTTATTATGACCAAAATGGCATATAAAATGCTCTGAGAATGATTCTACATAGGTTGGAACATTTGTGAGAAAGTTTGAATAGATTTTGAAGACAATTTCCAGATTTTACCTTGTAATTTTGTCATTTTTGTAGCAGTACTCTATACCAAATGGATTGACCTTGCTACTGTTCTTTCATAGTGGTTTAGTGTATGTTATTTTATTGCTCAAGAAGTGTTTGTAATTTCTTTTGGTGCAGGTTTGAGGTGTGTTTACAAATTTGTATTGCTCTTCACCTGAGCAAAGGTTCACGAGCAGTTTGACTAACACGCATGTTAGTCGCATGTTTTAAACTGTTAATTTTGTGATAAATGGCTAGGATTGACTAACATGTCACAATCATGTTGTATGAAAGGTTTGTTATGGAGCCAGAATAGTTGGGCTACGTCTATTCTAGCTCCAAAATGGACCTTTCGTACAACGTGTTAGTGACAGGTTAGTCAATCACAACCGTTTATTGCAAAATCGATGGTGTAAAACGTGCAACTAATACATGTGTTAGTCAATTCACACTGCTGCAACAATCTGTCCATGAATTATAAATTTTGGGTTTAATAATTTTGAGAACATTTGATAAAAATCCTTCATGTCTTATTGTCTCTAAGAAAAATCTGTTTGTCTATTACCTTTTTCTCCACTTAGCCGAAAGGGTCTTTATGTCATTGAAAAGGGGCCATTTGAGTTTTAAGTCTAGGCGGGTTTTGTCTTTTAAGTTGGATCGCTTTAATTTTCCTAAGTATAAGTATGGTTTCCTAATGTATGCATCGGGTTCTTAAAAGTCAAGTAGGTCTTTTTTGATCCAATGACAGTCGTTATACCAAAATGGGAATTTGCACGTTTAATACCCATCGCGACTCAGTGACAAGTCGTTAGTGGCGGGGTCGCCTAGAGATCCAACGCTGGCAGTTAAGCACTGGCGGTTAAGTGATGAAGGGATCTTAAAGTTTGAGCAGTAAAGATTTAATTTGACAGTTGTCACTAGACCGTGATGAAGAGTTGCAAGTCCTTTTACTCTTCGCGGATCAGCAACTGAATGGTGGGCTCGGAAAGTGTGAAGAGGAAAAAGCACTTTAAACTGTGGTCAGGTCCAAGGAAAATCAATGGTGGTCATGAGACCGCGATGGGAATATGCAAGTCCTTTTGCCCATCGTGACTCAGCGACCAACTGGGTCATTGGCGAATGTCATCCCACGCTACTCCGATACTCGATGGGCTAGACGACAAAGATGGTATCATCAACATAACTTACTTTGATGAGGCAATACCGAAAGGTAGAAATACTAAGTCATTGGGATAACTCAAATCATCGGTGAGAGGAGTTTTGGGTTATGCCGATACCCGATGTGGGAGACAAAGCCAAGCATAGAAGAGGAAGATAAGGTTAACGGTTTATTTCCAACATATATATTGAAATCTTCCAATTTCTTACCGAGCCAGAATAGAAACTCAATTGTGCTACAAGAATTTAATTTTATTTGTAGTCATATATATTGAAATGCTTGAGTTTGATGTTATAGAACAATTTCATGCACATACAATTAAAAACACTTGTTTTTTTACCATATATCATGAAATGTTAACAACAATTTCAAAACAGGGAAGATAAGAGTATCGGTTGGTGTCAACAATTTTTATTTTTGTCTGGTAAAGCTATATTTTATATTAATTTTGAAAATGTTTACATTCTAAAAGATAAACCTCCACAACTAGCTGACTAGACCACCGAAGCTGGTATACATAACGGTTCATACATAACACATTCAAAAACATTTTAAAAAACAAACATAGTCCTTGCTTCAATAAAGGTTGTATGTGCCATCTCGCTACTCTATGTAAACAGTGACCGTGCCCTCTTCCACATCTAGCACTTCCATGTTCCTAACTTGGTTCAGTTTTGTCTCCCTGCTGGAGCCTTCACCGAACTGCAGCACACGACCCTTCTTAGTTGTTCCTCTTCCACAAGTTCGACCCCATCATTTTGTGTGTGTAGGAACCATTCGTTGCACAAGTGCTCTATATTCTAACCAAGGTACGCATTTTTCCATCTCCACACGCGCTTCCCAAACATCGACCATCTCAAGGTATTCCAGAATACCATACATTCCAACCTATGCTACACTTCTTCTGGCCTCTTTAGCGAATGTCGCGCTCCAGAGCAAGAGTGGTTGCAAGGGAGGAGTGAATTCACTCACGTGAATCCATGCTCTGTCCACACTTTCAAAGCCATCCATGTCTCGTGCCAAACCTAATAAAGCTTCCATTCCGCCTAGCCCTTCCTTCTTCACACACTTGTTCATGATTTCTTTGACTTTCAAAACAGGTCGGAGCTCTAGAGACCATGCCATAAATAAAGACACTATGTCCACATTCATTCTGTACTTCCATCCACCATCTACATACTCAAGTCCAAGGATCAACTTCACCGCAGAAAGGAATGTGATGTCTTCATAGATAAACAGGTTCATCAACCTATCATTACTTATTTGTCCCCAAAATGTGACCTGTGTTTTGCTTGTCTCTTAAGAAAAGTTGGCCTCCATATTTAAAATCGAGATACCTATGATTCCAAAACGGACATGCAAATCTGTCAGACTAACAACGACGTCTATAAATTATTTGAATTTTTATCAACCTACGCCTTAATTTTTTAGTGCTTTCTAATAACTAAGCTCATCTACCACATGTTCCATGTTATTCTAGAATCTAATTTTCTGCACAATAGTCTGTGGACATTTTTGTACACTTACACATATCCATATCATGCTACCCTACGAAGACCTTGGATTCATATGATGCACATAGCTAATAAAAATTTTCTTCAACTAATAAGGCACGTTATGCGCTTTCACGCATGACCGCTCCAAAATGGTAGTACGCAATGACTAACACGCCTGTTAGTCACACATTTTACACCATCGAGTTTGCAATCAATGGGCAGCGATTGACTAACACAACGCTAACACACTGTACAATAGGTGCTCCTGCTTCAAAGCGGACCTTTCGTACAACATGTTAGCAACAGGTTAGTCAATCGCAGCCGTTAATTGCAAAATCGATGGTGTAAAACGCTATACTAACCCGTGTGTTAGTAAATCGGTACTTCATTTTCGAACCATAATACACGCATGTGCGACTAGCACGCGTGTTAGTCAATTTGTATTGACTTTTTGGAGCCAAAATAGACGCGTTCGGCCATAGCTCCAAAACAAACATTTTTTTGTTATTGTAGAATATTTATGTAATAAATAGTAAATTATATTAAAATAAGAAGACCAAAAAACTTGTGTAAAATTATCTACAAATTTATATGGATATTTCTACATATGGATTTGAATCATTTGAAAATAATTTGAATATTAGTGTTTTGCTATATATTTTACGTATATTGTTGTCTTAGAATGAGTGGTATTATATCTACGAGCTTGTCAACCTAATTGGGTATATTTAATTGTTAATCATGGAAGGACTAGCACGTGTGTTAGTCAATCCGTATGGTGGAGTTTGCATGGCCGCGGCTATTACGCGACTAACACGCGTGCGGCTATTCTAGTAAATCCTTACTGTGGTTTTGGAGCCAGAATAGACGAGTGCGCAACTCAAGAAGCATAATGAGAAAAGGCACCCCCTTATGGATGGAAGAAGTTCCTACTTGATTATGGAAGTAAAAATTACAAATAATGGAAGGTTACACTATCGGGATAAGTAAACTCGATAAAAACACGCAACAAATACTAGCTGTTGATTGGCGTATCATATACCAATAACAATGCATCGAAATCCAAGGTCGGACCTATCGGCATCACTCTCGTCGATTAAACTATAAAGTCAACGGTGGTTTTATCAGAGAAGCATATACCGATAAGGCTCATCGGTATAGTGAACATAAGTGGCAAAAGCATAAAATTATCTTGCCGATAACCGATGAGGCTATCAGTAAGACTTATACCGAAAAGTGCAATAGTGAAAATGTCACCAAATGTGAAGGTTGTAGCGAAAAGAAAGTCCAAATAGCGTCGCCTAGACATGACAGACCAAATAGACGCGGGCAACCTAACACCAATTCTAACCCTAATGCGGCGGACGTGTCTATTCTAGCTCCAAAATGGTAGTACAACAAGACTAACACGCGTGTTTGTCGCACGTTTTACCACGGCTTTTTGGAGCCAGCAAACACACGTCCCGTGTGATATCTAACCCTAACGCGAATAATTTCCCACTAAAGCAAAACAAGAATAATTTCCCACTAAAGCAAAACAAGAAAATTTTCCCACTACATATAAAGCAAAACAAGAAAATTTTCCCACTGCATATAAAGAAAAATAAAAAACAAAAAACAAAGAATTGAAACCCAGAATATACAAACAGAAAAAAAATGACTTGTCCACATACCTGACAACCTTAAAAAATGAAGCCTCCTTCAACAACGCAAGCTACCCTTTAATTAAAACTCGTTGCCTCCTTCAAGCCCTTCATTCCCTTCAACAATAGCAGAAGACTTCAACAATGAGGACGCCCAACAATAAGGACACTTGCTTTAATTGCGCATTAGTCCCATTAGTTCTCATTTTTTCCACATGAGGCAGAAAATGGCATGAGGTATCCTGAAACGGAGGTACAGGGACATGTAGTACAGTTTACCTAACACGCGTGTTAGTGGCGCATTGTACATCGTCAATTTTTCAATGAACGGCTGCGATTGCATTAGTCCCATTAGTCCTCTTTTTTTCCACATGAGGCAGAAAATGGCACGAGGTATTATGAAAATGGAGGTATAGGGATGCGTAGTATGGTTTGCCTAACATGCGTGTTAGTGGTACGTTGTACATCGTCGATTTTTCAATGAACAGCTACGATTGACTAAGTACTAAGCCACCTGTCACTAACATGTACGAGAGGTTTTGTCCATTTTGGAGGGAGCCTGCACATTTTGGGAGCCTGCTGTTTTGCCGTCCGAACGTGGTCATCTACAGTTGCCGCTAGTTGTTTGTTTTTCATGGCTTTTAATGTGCATGTTATGCACAACACACCGCTACAAGCCGCGGCCTAGGATCCGCCGTCCTCCGGCATGTCCACGTAGTTTCGTGTGGGCCCCTACATTTGAAACCGGCGAGTCCAGGACAAGTCCACGTCATTTTCTATGGGTCCGGCGACTGCGCCAAATTGGCATGGTATACATGTCTCGAACATGTATGTTGATGCATGTCGTTGGTATGACAAGTCACTTTTGGAGCCAGAATAGACGCGTCCTTATTTTTGCTCTTAATAGTCATTTCACTGCACAGTTTTTTAGGACATTCAAAGTAAATATATAGAAATTCTAAAAGTGAGGTTCTAAATACTTTCTTTGAGGAGGAATGAATTGAAAGGATAGCACATTACTTGATCAAATTTCATAGCAGAAAAAACTTGATCAGCAATAATTTTTAGTTGCTCTTAATTTGCTTCTAAATTTAATTGATTGATTCTTTAATGATCTTTGTTTTGTTCTCATATTTAAATCCCATAAACTATCTAATCTCATAGACTTCAATAAATATCTTCATTCAAAAAAGATCATTAATTATTTAGCCATTAAAACATATAGAATTTAATAGAATACCCCAAAACCCTTTCTTTCCCTCCTCACGCACCAAACCCTGCAACTATAAGGGTGCCCAGGCAACGGAGCAGACCTTACACAACCATAAACACACATTATTGTACACCATTCCTTCATAGTTATGACTGTCATTCTTTTAAAGCCTGTCATCAATTGCAAGGACAATGCAATTGAATGGAGAAAAATGTTATCATATGATTAACTGCAAACAAACTAAATTTAGAAGCACAATTGTAATAAGTTGCAGTTGCAGAAGTATAATATTTATTTTTTTGTTTTTGAATTAGATCATGTTTCAATTTTTATTCGACGTGTTAGTATAAGAAAATTAACATAAAATCTACACAATCTAAATAATCTAGAATGTGATACTATTTTTTATTATTAACATAGGCTATTATGCACTTTACTATTTACTGCCATTGTAAAGCTCTTCTAAACAGTATAATTATATACATAAATCTTGTAAAAAACATTTTATTCTTTTACAAAATGTATCTCCTATTTTATGATAACTCTTAACTATCTCTATATGGAGAACAATGGAAATTGGGTTGTTTGCACTCTAGAGAAGTTTCCAAACGTGAATTGGAAAACGTGCATCTTCTATTTTATAATAATCTTTAACTATTTATATATGTGAAACAATGAAGATAGGTTTTTTTGTACTGAGAAAAGTTTGCAAATGTGAATTGAAGAATGTGAATCTCATATTTTATAATGACCCTTAATTATTTATATATATATGAAACAATAGAAATAAGATTGTTTGCATTCGAAAGAAGTTAGCTAATGTGAATTGAAGAATGTGGATCTCATAGCCTTCTAAAAGTTTTCAAATGTTAATTCAAGAATGTGGATTGCTCAACTTCTTGATTGTTTTTGGTTCTTAAATGACATTGTTACATCCATATCATTTTGGTCAACGCTGTAATTGTCATATATTTATTTTGTTTGGTGAAGTGTGTTTGTGTTCTGCTATATCTCTACCATCTTGGTCAATTACAATAACATGTGTAACTTATGTTTGTGGTCTGCTATATCTCTATCATCTTGGTTAATTACAGTAACTTATATTTGTGGTCTGTTACTCCATTGACTTTTGCATTGCCAGTTGTGTTTTACTGGTTTCCTATGCAACATGCTATATTGTAATGTTAGATTTTTATTATTATTGATAAGGTCTTCATTCATTTTGTTTCAATTATTGAATATTGAACAGTAGAAAATTAGAGTAACTTACGTTTGTGGTCTCCTATATCTCTATCATCTTGCTCAATTAAAGTAACTTATATTTGTGGTCTGTTACTCCATTGGCTTTTGCTTTGCCACTTGTGTTTTACAGGTTTCCTATGCAACGTGCTAAATTGTAATGTCAGATTTCTATTATTATTGATAAGGTCTTCATTCATTTTATTTCAAATATTGAATATTGAACAGTCAAAAATTCAACTTGCAAGCCTAAATCTTATCATAGACGGCTCTCCATTCAAGTCCTATATATCATTCTCTGACCAATGACTCAGAGAAGATTGCATTCTATGACAGAATCCTCTGGATCCTTGGCCAAAGTATCTAATTAGCTTGGCCAAGAAAAAACTAACTTATATTCCAGAGAGAGTAGAGAAAAGATGAGATCAAGTATTATTCTACTCAGTCTACTGGTGCTTGCATTCACCAGTCATTCTGCTGCTGCTAAAAAACATCCTCTGGATTCTCTGTCAGCCTCTGAAATCAACCATGTTCGTAAACTAGTCCTTAAGTCTAAGCTAGGTCTCCACAAGAACATAAGCTTCCAATATGTGGCACTGGAAGCACCAGAGAAGGAGGCTGTGTATGAATGGAAATATGGGTCATCTTCCCTACCTAATAGAAAAGCTACCGTGATTGCAAGAATCCCAGGAGAAACCCACCAGATTCTTGTAGATATCACATCAAAAGAAGTTGTCTATGATGAAGTCTATCATGGATTCGGGTACCCCATATTCACATCAGAGGAGCAAGTTAAAGCCTATGAGTTGCCCATGGAGTATCCTTCATTCATAAAGTCCATAAGAACCAGAGGCCTAGATATGAAACCAGTTGTTTGCAACACTTTTTCTGTAGGATGGTTTGGGGAAAAGAAGCAAGGCAAGAGAGTAATCAATGTCCTGTGTTTTTATACCAATGGAACTGTTAACATATATGCCAGGCCCATTGAAGGTATTACAGTAGTTGTAGATTTAGATCAAATGAAAATAACTGGGTATATAGATAGGATAAAAGTCCCAGTGCCAAAGGCCCAAGGAACAGATTACAGAGAATCAACTCAGAAGCCTCCATTTGGGCCCAAAACAAACCCGATTTCAATTGAGCAGCCTGAGGGGCCGAGCTTTAAAGTCCATGGTCATATGGTGGAGTGGGCTAATTGGAAATTCCATGTTGGGTTTGATTTGAAAGCAGGGCCTGTTATTTCTACAGCAGATGTTTATGACCCAGAGAAGAGAAGATTCAGGAGTGTCATGTACAGGGCTTTTATTTCAGAGCTGTTTGTTCCTTACATGGATCCTTCTGAGGAATGGTATTATAAAACTTATTTTGATAATGGGGAATTTGGTCTCGGGCTAAGCTCAGTTTCTTTGCAGCCATTGAATGATTGTCCAAGACATGCACATTACATGGATGCAATCTACGCAGGAGCTAATGGAAAACCAGTTGTGAAGGAGAATGTTTTCTGCATATTTGAAAGATATGCTGGAGATGTTTCATGGAGGCATACAGAAACAGGGATTCCAGACTTAGTGGTAAGTTTTCTATTAATTGATAATATTATTCAGTTTATTAGTAGTTTCTTACGTGCTTGCCTTTCTATTATGCATGTTTCATAAATTTTAGTTTACCAATGACGTTAGAAAAATCTCAATGTTTCAAAATAAGATGTTAACCAGATTATTATTTATTATTTATATTATTTATATATTTATTATTCTAGAATTCAAAAGCATTTAGTAATGAAGAGCCATTAGGAAAGTAAGGGTTTGAGTGAAAAGATAGACAATATGTAAAATTATTGAAGTATCCATGATTTGTTATTGGATTGTTAATATTTTTTTATTTTTCTTTGCAAAGATATAAGATAGGTTTTGCATAACTTAATAAAGCAGTAATCATGCTTCCAAAATAGTTAGCAATATAAAATATGTAAAGCTATTGACGTATACATTATTTTATTTTATTTTATTGTCTGAAACAAATATACAAGATGGCTCTTAGATAACTTACATGCAAGAAAGATAAAGGCCAATGAGTATTAAAGCTATTAAAGTATGCATTATTTGTCATTAACTTATTTATATTTTTTTTTGCAATTTAAGATTGTATAAAAGAGTTAGGATTATAGTTATATTATATAATATTGATGTAAATATTGGATCTTTGTAGATAATAAAATAGATTGGAAATGACAATCTTTAGGTCTATATTAATTTTAAATTGTTTCAAGAATAATCCTTGTCAAATCATCAATCCTCGTATTTCAATATTTCACACATGTTGCAATAAATGAACTCAACTTTGTATTAGGGTTACTCTCACCATCATACATTGAGAAATAGGGTGCCATGAAGCTCATAGGTAGTGGATGTGTAACAATCTCATGAGCCAATGGTGTATGCATAACCTCAAATTCATCACTATCTTTCTCATTAGGTCTTACACTCACTTTCTTTTGTACTTATTTATCTTATACATCAATGCAACTATAGTAGAGGAAGGAAGGTAGGGTAACAAATGAAAGTCAATGACCAATATAAGTATCAGTGTGGGAGGTATGAGGTACGCAAGAGATAATGAGTTAGGAACACGATATTGAGAAAGTATAAAGGAAGGATTCTTTACTTCTTGCTAGTCATCAAGGATTAATGGATTAGTGGTATTTAAAAAAAAATGAGGTTATCAAATTACTAGTCTTGAGAGGCAAGTACTTCTAGGTCAATCCCATAGAGAGATTGAATTTATGGTTGTGTTGAAGATTGGCTAGCAACAAGAAAGTGTTCAAATGTTGTATATAATGTTCCTTTAATGCATTCATTAAACGGTTCCTCTAATAAATGTTGTTTAATTCTTTAAGAAGATGAATGATTAGATGATGTGTACTAATAGGCAAATGAATATATACCACAACATAGCAATAAACACAAAATATGTATCAAGTGGGTTCATAGTAAGAATAAAATGAGAGGTGTTGAGAAATTTCATTTTTTTTTGTTGTCTATTTCATGAGTTATTTAGGTAGGTGTCAGATGGTTCTTATGCCCATAGGATTGACATAGCGCAAGAGGAAGAGAACAATAGGAATCAGGTGGGGAATGAGTATTATGATGTTTTATAATCATAAAAGTGGTATAAAATACTTTATAATTTAAATTAAATATTGAGAAATGAAATAACATGTAAGATTGGAGATACTTTAGGACAATTCATAAGAATAAGTCAACCTATATTAAATCAATATTTTAGTTTTAGTTTTAAATCTAATAAATTATTTTAGTATTTTAGATTATTAGATGTTATTGGTACTTTGACATGTTCTAGTTTTCAATTAATTAACATAGAATAAGCTAATTAAAATAAAAATTAATTCTTTAAAATCGATTAAAAATTCCTTTTTTTTTCAAGAGTTTGATTGAGATCATTTTTGTTTGAAAATAAGAACTTTTTACTAATCTACATGTTCCTTAAAATCTAGTTCATAGACTGTTGTTTTGATATGTTTATATTACAATGAAAATCACTATTTCAATCTAGGTATTATCCAATAAATGATCCATATATAGATAAAATCATTTCACTTCTTATGATCATGTGTCTCCATTTGTTTTAATAAACTTCCAACTTGATAGTATATAGTGTTCCCATTTATTTTAACAAACAACTCAATTGTCTATAGTTTTCCTTTTTTTTAACATTTTTATTATATCATAGGTACTAATATTTTTGGTTGATTTATAGGTAACAGAAGTAAGACCAGAAGTAACATTAGTGGTGAGAATGGTTGCCACAGTGGGAAATTATGATTACATTCTTGACTGGGAATTCAAGAAAAATGGAGCGATTCGTGGCAATGTAAGTTACTAGCACTAATCCATCCTTATCACTTTAGGAATAACTTGTGTTTCATGTGGGTTTTCAATTATTGGATCAAAGATTAGACTTTTGTGCTGATTTTTTACTAGGATGTCCAAGTGGATAATTTTATTGTCATATAATACAAGTGCATTAAAAATATGTCATTGCTTCACCTTAACTAATAATGTATATATATTTTTCCCAGTTTGTATTTTAACATAAAAATAAAATATAGGTGGGACTCTCAGGAATCCTTGAGTATAAAGCCACAAGCTACACACACCTTGACCAAATTCAAAAAACAAATGAAGATATATATGGAAATTTACTAGCAGAGAACACAATTGGCACATTCCATGATCATTTTCTCACATTCTATTTGGATATGGATGTGGATGGCATTGAAAATTCATTTGTGAAAGCCATGATAAAGAGGAAGGATGTTACAAATGGTAAATCTCCAAGAAAGAGTTATTGGACAGTTGAAAAAATGGTTGCCAAGACAGAAGATGATGCTAAAATCCAATTTGATTTGAAAAAACCAGCGGATCTACTAGTTATCAATCCCAACAAAAAGAGTAAAGTTGGTCAAGATATCGCATACAGATTGGCTACCGGATCAATTGCAACAAGTCTTCTATCACTAGATGACTATCCACAAATTTGAGCAGCTTTTACCAATAACCAGGTGAAGTAGATTATGACATGAGAAAATTCCAGCTAATTTTCTATGACTATTGTTATACAATATTTGTATTTAATTTATAAAATTGTTCTTTTCAATTATATTTTTAATTTTTATTTTAATGTCTTTTTATTTGTTTAAGTGGGTGATCTCATTTGATCTAACTACTATGTATAGGTGTGGGTTAGTCGATATAATCGTACTGAGCAATGGGCTGGTGGAGATTACATGGATCAAAGTAATGGAGATGACACATTAGCAGTGTGGAAAAACAAGTGAGTAGCAAATTAATAATAGTGTTATAATATTTTATTCTTATCAAATCAATTAAATAAATTCTAGGATCAATCTATAATATTATTAGATTTGATGTTTTGAACTAGACTACTATTTATCTATTAGTATGAAAATAATTGATTTCAATACTTATGTTATTTTGTAACTTTGAATTCTTTAACACATATGTTTAATGTTGGATGCGATTGTTATTTTTATAGGAATCGAGATATTGAGAACAAGGACATAGTGTTGTGGTATACTATGGGTATCCACCATATTCCATATCAAGAGGATTTTCCAGTGATGCCAACAATATCAGAAGGATTTGAGTTAAAGCCAACAAATTTCTTTGAAAGAAACCCAATTTTAAAATTAGAATCTATGAATGCATCATCATTGCCTAAATGTAAAAAGGCTAGTTAGTGTATGTAGTCCTTAAGATGCATAAATAAGATGGACTTGGGGATGAACCTTTTTCTTGAATAATATTTTTAATAAATGGATTACTATTTATTATATTATTTGAATTGTTAAGAAAATATATAATTAAAAATCAATGTTTATAAATTCTAATGGAGTGTTCAAGCAACTACTCTAGAGTATAAAACTAGAAGTATGAAAGTATATAAAAGTGCAATTGTACAACTAATAAATATTCACATACAATGATTGAATGATTATTTGAGGGCTACATGTCCTGGCACAAGTCTCAATATACAACAAACAAAATAATTATGCATATGAAGTTAAACAATTATTATATGGGAAAAATTATTATATCAAAGTGATTCCTTGCAAATGTACAATTCATAATAGCATTAATAGCATTATTAATTAGACATTGTTGGAAAGAATTATAAGAGAAAATGATGTTGTATGTAAGAGAAATACTTAAAAATAAAAGTAACTACGAATAGAAATGCATCATAATTTTTAAAAGTACTTCATGCAAATACATCATAGAGCTATTAAGATCATCCACTCAAATCAAGAAACTTTAGTTAAATTCAAGATACTACCCATACATCACATGATACAATTGTAACATTCTTGTTTAAATGATGACCCATATCTCTCATATGAAAGATGACCCATGATTAAATTTGGTTCTAATAAAAAGTTTGTTTCATTTGTAACTCCCTTAAATATTGAATTCTTCCTCAAAATAATAATACTTTCATCAAACAATCAAGTAGAATAATTCATATGTTTAATCTATTTATATTAATAGCTAAAAATTAAAGTAAACATGTGTCCTGTACAAGTCACAACAAAGTGTTTACATCATATTGTACTACTATTGAATACATTTAATAGATTGAATAAGAGAAACTGGACAATTTGTTTTCCACACATGTTGAGAACATATTAACACATTTTTTAATTGGCTAAGTATATATTTCCTAACAACTATTTTGATAACAACCCTTCTTGATGTCATTATTTATGTCGCAATCGATTATAGCTTAGCTTAAAAAATGTTGGGATTAAGGTGCCTCAATCTTAGAGTCCTAATATGTTTAATTAATTGTTGCATATATTGTTATATCCTATGTTTCTAACTTGCTAATGTCATTGAGACCTTTTGGTCTGGTGGCATCCCACATGGAATGTGAGTGCATGATATGGATTGGACTATTTTCTAAGAATTTTGTGCACACTTTGGAGTTCCTATTTTTTTAGGGAAGTAGTGTCATAAGATGCTATGTTGGGACTATGAAAAGTTTCTATTATGACTACGATAGTTATTCATTTAGTGGAAGATTCATGAGGAGTAAATATTTTAGTAGCTATCATTTATCGTGTGTGATGGTGAAAAATGGGATCGGGTGGTTTAGGACCTAACCCCACTTTCCTCCACATATTGGAATACAAAAGATCCTAAGGAAGTGATTCAATTTGACTAATTATTGTGAAAGAGAGTCAGAGAATAATTTTAGGGTTCCTATTCCTTCACTACTATGAAAGGGAACTGAGCTAAATGTGCAATAATGATGAACTAAGCTAGAGAGATGAATGAAAGTGATGATATAAACTAAAATAACAACTAAATACAGAACTAAAACTAAGGTACAAACTACAAAACTAGAAATGAAACTCAAATGTGCACCTCATATCAGAAACTAAGTTGGAATGAGCAGGACCAGATCACCCTGTTACCAAACTGCACTATACTTTTGGAAACTGCAAAAACTGAGAGCTTAGAACACCGAACTGCCAGAAGAAACTTGCAAACTCAGAGGACTAAGGTGTTGGGCACCTTGGTCTCAACAAACTAAGGTTTTTTTCTATCTCTAGGTCTGCACCAGTGAATTCTATCTTCCTGAAAGTCCGCAGCTCCATTGGAATCCTGCAAATGTGACAACAAGTTGGAAAATTGTGTATGCGTGGCTATATAGGGTTTTGGCTTAGTAAAACCCCTTGTTTTGATGAAATTTCTACCTCCACAAATAGCCAATAGTATATTGAAATGTGTGTGTGTTAGAATCTTATGTTCTTACAAGAACCTAAATGAGCTAAAATGTAAGAATTAGAGTTCTATCCTACATTATGAGCATAAAACCCTAAGTGAATGTAAATTGAATGTAAATGCTTAAAATCACAAATACAATAAGGGATCTAAAGTATGAATATAAATTTGAAAAAAATAGTGAAACTCACATAGAGATATGAAAATAACATGAAACCATACCAAACCGTAAGGGAGAGGTACAAGCAGACCAACAGTCGGTGATATCCTATTATTCTTCAATATCTCCAAAGCTTCAATCGATGATGAGAATGGTTGATGAAGACTTCATAGATGCTTGAATTTTTGGTTGAAGACTCCACATAACCTATACTTTCACTTCATAAGAGGCTCCTTCAATTTATTGTAGATGGATCCCTAAAATGAGGAAAGGAAAGTTTATATATATGAAACCCTAACTTTGTTTTTGATCATAGGCCGACCTAGAAATGATATAATTTCACAACAAATCAGATTTAAACATTATAATATTGCCTAAAAATGATCCCGAAATTCAAGGAGAAAAAGTCAGGACCATGGTGGTATACCCACCACCATGGTCGGACTGACTTTTTTCCAAATTTTTAGGGATGCAAGGTGTAGACACCTAAACTTAAATAAATCAATATTTAATTAATTTAAGCTTGTCAACATACTTAATTGATTTAATTGTGTTATCCTTATTCTTCTCAGTGTTAATTAAATCTAATTTAATTAATCCTATCACTATTGTCCAATAATTAATTTATCAAATAAAATAATTATTTCCCTATTCTTCTAAAGTCCCTCCAATAATTATTTCCTCTAAACCCACTCAATCAATTAACTTTAATTAATTCACCTAGTCATGTGATTCCTACAAATCACTTTTGTTAATCCCCACTTAGCCTAATTAATTCTTCTAGAATCGCTCATAATCCCACTTATCATTATTCTCCAATTTTAAATTCCCCCACTCATGTCACATCAATCTTGAACCTCTCAAAGAAATTCAATTTTCTTTGAATCCCCCTATGCATCTTCATTTTGAAATTCAAATCTTTTTCCCCCTTTTCCCAAGGAATTTTATATTCCTTTTTATTTCTCCAATGCATCATTGATCCATGTCCACTATCTTGAATCAATTGTAGCCTTTCATAAGAAAATTAATCCTGGCCCTCCATTGGCCTCCTCCAATCTATAAAATGGAGCATCTTTCCTTCTCAAGGGGTGTCTTCCATTCTTCTATCCTTATGTTGTCAATTTCTCCTCCTATCATATTTCTTCATAATCCTCTATCAAATCCATCTACCCATCATCCAAATCGAAATCCTCAATCCACCAATCTTGTTGAGCACTTGAGAGCAATCTAGATCCACAACAAGAAAATGAGAACATCAAGTGGAGAAATCAAAGGGGCCCCTTCACTTCATCAAGCTCAATCCGAGGAACAAGTGGAAGCTCGTGAAAGTATAATGGTGTTTTGGTTAAGTTTATTTAAATGTTTGTCTTTATTTTTGTTTTAACTAACCATTTACCATTGTGCTATATTTCCCTTGGTTTATTTTGGCACGCCCAGTGGGACCCATGTCCTTAAATTTAACATTTTTTACCAAGTTTTTGCAAGTTTTTAGTCACAAGTGTCGGAATAGCGCGAGCGACATGGGTTCAACACGGGCGACAGGGCCTTTGACGAGTGCACACACGCTTCAACACATCTGATTTAAATTAATTTTTTTTCTAATCCACCTTTTCTGGAGGTTTGCCAACCAACGCAATCACTATGGGAACAATGCATTCGCCTGCAACGTTTCTCCATTAACTTTCTTGTCCTTATTTCTATTCATTCTGTTTTTTGTCTTGTAATAAGTCATATAAAAACACATAAAAGGCCAAATAATTTAAAAAAAAATAAAATTAGTTAAATCTCTTTATCTAGCCTTTGTTTTTTTAGAAGCTGTGCTTTAGCGTGAGCACTTCGGGAATATCCCACTCATTTTCAAAATTTCAATTTTCAAATTTCTGTTTAACTGCTAACCTGCCTTTTGTTTGGCATGAGTGCACGTGCTTTAGCACTACTGCCATCCGACTAGCACAACCGACTGCAAGTATAATCTGTGCTTTTTAGGAATTTTTCTCATTTTATGTATTTTCCAATTTTTTTGGCTTTCTTCCCCCTGTAGCGAGTACATAAGCATTTTAGTGCTTGCGTAGGCGCTTCAACGCGGGTGTCTGTAGAACAACGTGAGCATTGTTTCTGTGGAGTTTTGTCTATTAACCAGTTTTTTGAGTTTTGCAGGTCCTATCCGAGCAACCCAAGACATATTTTGAGACTACGAATCTATTGTTTTGCAGGTTGCCTAAGGAGATACAAACAAATATTATGTCCTTTTAATCATTTTCTTAGGCACTTAAATTTCATTAGGTAAAAAGAGCAATTTTCTTTATGTGTTTGAGGAAAGCGTAGAGGTAGGAGAGTATGCTCTTGTCTATATAGACAATCAGAATTCCAGACCCTTGAAGCTTTTCTTATTTGTTTGTATTCTTTTACCCTTAGCGGGCTTGCCCTCCCAATTTGGTGAGAGGGGAATGACCCAAGTGAGTACAACTAAAACCCAAGCATTCTAACTCACTAGAATAAATAGGTCTTTTGAGATGAAAATCTCAGAGGATGAAGCTATTTAATTTTATACTCATATAGAGCACTTTGTAGGGCCCCTTGAGGTCTAAATAATGCTTGCGTGACTACCATTGTGCTTGGTACTTTGTAAGGCTATAGGCCTTAATCGTGCTTGCGCAACTACAAGGGGCAGTCTTCAAATGAAAATCCTTACTAAGAGCCCTAGGAATAGAAGCCACCCGGTTCACCTCCGAAAGGTGGATAATCTTTGTGCAAGGGAGATAGTAAATCCCCTAAGGGACTTGCCATATCGTGCCCCCATTAGTGTTTGGAGTCAGCTAATACGACGTTGAGAATTCATTGCGTGAGGATCAGTGACCATATTCTGATTAGCTATTGGGTTTGTACCCTAGTTAGCATGTAAAGGTTTTCCTCCTCATCCAACTTCCTAGGATAACGCATTGTGTGGTCAATGTGTGTTCATTACTTGATATATCTTGCCAAGTCCATCCTTCCTCCAACCAATCAATCCTCCCTCTTTTTAAATTCCATCTTGTCATGATCAAATCCCTAATCCATTTCTATCTATCCAAGCAATTCTCCAATCCCCAATCCACTTTCATCCATCCAAACAATCACCCTTCCTCAACCAACATTTTTGTCCAAGTCACTCATCGAACTTTGGGTAGCCTTCCCCTTTCTTCTTCCTATTATCTATCCATTCTTTCTAATCCGGTTATCCAATCCCTTATTAATCAATCATCCAATTCTTTAATACAATCCAATCCAATCCAATCCAATCAAATCAAGTCCAAATCCAAGGACCAATCCAATCAAACCAGGTCCTAATCCAAGGACCAATCCAATCAAATCAAGTCCAATGCAAATCAAGTCGAATACAATCAATCCTCAATCCAATCCATCATGATTCAAAGCCAAGTTCTAATCCTCATCTCGATTTAACATCATCTTCATCACCTTTCTCCTTCAAAACATATTCATCCAATTCAAATCTAGTCCTTCATTCTCAACATGGCTACCCAAGATTTCAAAGGTTGGTATGAGAAGATACTCATGGAAGTTCATGAACCACCTCAACTTGTCTACCAAGTCAATCACATAACGTCCCATCTATCTATCTATCTATCTATCTATCTATCATATCCCCATCTCTTTCATCTCAGCACGCTATATCCAATCCCAATCTATATCATATCTCTTATGCTTCCTCTACCTTTGACAAGGAAAATCCATCTTATCCCCCATCCATATCTTTAAATTATCCCTCATCTGCATATATACCTTCATCTCCCCTCCCATTCATACCACAATCCCCATCCTTTTACAACACATTCATTACCTCTACTCCCCATACAGATCCTTTACTCCATAGTCCTCCAAGACTTAATCCTAATTCCCCAATCCATTATCCCAATCCTCCATCTAATCCTAATCCTCCAAAATCTGTATTATCCATATACTCCAAGTCCATCATCCATAATCTTATCCAAGACATGCTAGCAAAGGAGATAAAATCCCCACCTCAAAACAAAGTTTCCAAATCTCCTCAAGTCCTCCATCCACCTCTGTCACCTCCACCTCAAGACAAATCCCAATCCCCCGCACGTCATGATACCCCCATTCCTCCATCTACTCACATTGATGATTATGTATCCTCCTCCATCACACAATCCCCACAACTCCAAACATGCCAAAAAATTGTTCCAAAGCATGCTAGCATAGAATCCTATCCTAGGATGCCCAACATTCATGTCAAATTGTTCTAGGCTCGGTTTTTGGGAGATAGATATACAAGACCTTTGAACTATGTCCCTACCCCTCTTTGTTAGACTTAAACATCTTTAAACTAGGGTGCCTTACACTTCAGTCAAACATATTTTGCTCCAATTTTTAGATCCAAGTTCCCCATTGCATCTCTTTTCTAGATCTAGCCTATTGTATATGTTATTTGTTTTATAATTTATTGTTATTGTTGAAAACACTCATTTTGTCATCATTAGTCCTAGATCACATATCAATCTCAATTCCATTGAAACAAAAGGAACATAATCCCAATGTTCGGTTCTCATATCAAGACTATAGTTGAACCTATTCATGTTCCTAATGATACATAGATAGGATTGAACCCATCTCCATCATTTCAAGAAGCATCTAATGTCATGATCATGAAGAAAAACTATTTAGAACCAACATTTAGTGTAACGACATCAAAATTAAAAAGTGATGTATAACAATAAGATATTTAATATATTTTCCAAAATAAAAAACAAAACAAAAGAACTACCTTACATATTGATTTTTCTAAATTTAAAAATTATGTATAAAAGTAAAATAAATGAAAAGGAAATACATTTTCAAGTAAAAATAAAGTAAACAATATAAATAAAAATTAAATTAAGTTATTCTTTTAACACATTGAAATCATTATAGTCCATTCCTTATTGTCACTAAATACAAATAAACACATCTATATAAAGAATATCAAGAAGACTTATTTTTATTTACTTAATTCTTATTTTATTTACTTGAGAACTTTGTTCTATTTTACTTCAAAACTATTTAAAAGTTGTTCTATTGTATTTAGCTTGTTTAAAAGTTATTTTTATTTTATAAAAGAGTTATTCTATAATTTTAGTTTTATTAACATGATATTCTTAATAAATATTTTGATGTGTAAATGCCTAACAAATTTAAGATAAATTTTATGAATTGTTACATGGAAAGATGTGTATGAGTCACATTCACTTTTTAAGTGGTCATTATGCCCATGTTCACAAAATAAAAAAAACATGGATAAGCTTAGGTAAGTATGAAGTTTTTTTTTTATAAGAGACACCCATGCAACTTTTTCATCATTTGAAGCTACACGTTTAAAGACATGATGATGGCTTAGACCCCAAAATAATGTTTTTTTATTAGCAGCATCAAAACAAGGGTATGGTCTTTTACACTAATAGCCCATAGGCAACATTAACAATTAACAACACACTAACAAGCAACATACTTACACCATTATAAAAAAAAAAAGCATAGTGTCTTAACAAGATAGTAAAATGATATAGAAAGTCTTACCAACATAAACCAAAAGGCCTAGAAAGATAAAGCCAACCAACTAGTGGCTATTTGAGCACATGGTTCCAGTCATTAGTGAGGAACTTGAATAGTTCCTTGTAGTTGCCTTCATTGTCAACATATTTACCCAGGACATTTTTTCTACATCAAACACAGGGAAGTGGTCGAGTTGTGCATCACCCTTTGCCTGAACTTGGATATGTTGATCATCTTCTACTCTATCTCCATCACTTTTTTATTTATGGCCTCTAATTCCCCTGTCATGGTCCTACAATTGGCACAACTATGTGCACTCTCCCCTTGGTGATTGTCTACCTCCTTCGACATGGCCTCTTGGGTTAGGTCTTGGGGTTCATTCTTACCAGTGTGCTCAGAGATGT
The DNA here is from genome assembly GCF_030272615.1 of Cryptomeria japonica. NCBI lineage: Eukaryota > Viridiplantae > Streptophyta > Pinopsida > Cupressales > Cupressaceae > Cryptomeria > Cryptomeria japonica. The sequence continues at coordinate 584,951,571 of NC_081413.1, read as the reverse complement.
CATTGGTTGGTTTGTTCAAACTCTTTGCCTTCCACTTGCCATCCTCTGCTTCATCTTCATCCTTTGCGACATCCTCCTTGTCAACTGCACTCTCCTCCTCTGATTCCTCCCCATAATCATCCATTTTTTTGCCATCAGTTTTGCTCACCAAATGATTGGCCAGCCTATTTGAGCATCTACGATTGTCACTTCCACTCTTACTATCATATTCAGTTCCCTTGTCCTCCTCGTCACTAACCACCTCCTGAATGGTAATCTTGTGTTTGATTTTGCTAGGAGGAGGATCTTTGGGATTTCCTTTTCTTATCCATGTCAAAGGTGGTAGCTAAGAGTTTATCTTTAGCCACCATACTAAGGGTAGGGTTAGCAAGGGAGCTAGGGTGAGATAGGGTTTTAGTTGCAAAAGGGATTTGTAGGCGTTTCTTTTTGTTAGTCCCCAAGGAATCAAGAATGGTAGCCCGAGGGAGCGAGTCAGAGCACAAGGCTTTGGGGGCTTCTATAATTGTTAGTTGTCTAGGAGGGAAAAGGGCCAAATGAAGGTGGTATAGATATAAATCAAGGCCTTGGTGGAGGGGTATAGGTTTCTAGCCTTGATTTTTGGCCAAATCTAAAACATCATGAACCAAATTTCTAGAGATGTTAACAAGAAAAATGGAAGAGAGAGCAAATCATAGTTACAAAAATGATTAAGGAGAGGAAGATGGTAATAGTAATACACTTTGAATCTTCCTTCTGAAGTAAAAATCCTCATTAACATTAAAGACAAACCTCACTCCATGGGTCCATCAATTTGGCACAATCAAATCTTCCATGTAGCCTAATTGGTTCCTCCTCATCCTTGAAGAATTGGGCTAAGATTTCATTCTCTATAACTTGACTTTGTTTCTTCCTTTTTCTCCCTCTAGTGGAGAGGCCTATTTCTTTCCCAATAACTTCCTCACTAATCTCAAATGATACACCTTAAACAGTAACCCTCCTATCATCCAAAGACTTAGCAAACTGGACATATAGGTTTTCGTCATAGAAATTTATGCAATCAATTAATTGGGCCACCCCTCCCTCCCTACAAATATGTCATACTATGGGGTTCCCTTTAAAATCAGCATTGATGCTGAACTCAATTCTTACTGTGTCCCCACCCATAGTGAAAGTTGTTACGGTAACACAGAGAACACAAACCAAAGACTTAGCCCTTTCTTTTTCCATCAATCTAAACTTAGCTTGTAAAACAAAATTTTGAGCCTTGAAATTAATTGTCTTGGTCAAATGCTTGCCAACAGTGATATGATAATGCTGGAATTTTTTAGGATAGAAAATAACAACCCTTAAGACAATCATTAGGAAAGTGCTATTTTTGCTCTTAATAGTCATTTCACTGCACATTTTTTTAGTACATTCGGAGTAAATATATATAAATTCTAAAAGTTGAGTTTCTAAATACCTTGTTTGACAAGGAAAGAATTGTAAGGGTAGAAGATTACCTTGTCAAGTTTCACAATAGAAAAAACTTTATCAACAATAATTAGTGGTCGCTTTTAATTTTCTTCTAAATTTAATTGGTTGATTCTTTAATGATCTTTATTTTGTTCTCATATTTGAATCTCATAAACTGTCTAATCTCATAGACTCTAATAAATATCTTCATTCAAAAAAGACCATTAATTATTTAGCCATTGAAACATATAATATTTAAAATAGAATACCCCAAAACCTTTTCTTTACCTCCTTACACACCAAACCCTGCAACTATAAGGGTGCCCAGGCAACGAACTAGACCAAGTACATAACCATAAACACACATTATTGTACGCCATTCCTTCATAGTTATGACTGTCATTCTCTTGAAGCTTGTTATTCAATTGAAAGAACAATGCAATTGAATGGAGAAAAATGTTATCATATGATTAACTGCAAACAGACTAAATTTAGAAGCACAATTGTAATAAGTTGCAGTTGCAATAATTTTTTTATTAGGATAAAATAGGTTTTGAAGGGGCCCTGAAACCCTTACAATCAGAGAACTACCATCGATTAATGGACTACACTACCCAAAAACAAACAACAAGTTTTAGAAAGGACTTGAAACCTTTTGGACTTATGGGCATCTAGGACCCAAAACTCAAAGACTGCACAAAGCATAAACAACAATACAGAGCAGCCACAACCAATCAAACACGAGCCAAAGTTCAAGAGTGAAACATTACAAAATAGGTTGTCCCAAGAAGAGGGTCTAAGTCAGCAAACAATCAACCTCAACAAACCAAGAAAGAGGGTTATTTCAGACACCCTTAGCGAACAAGAAGAATTTTCCTAGGCTCCCATAACATGTAACAAAAACTCCAGGCCACAAAAAGGCACAAAGCCTAAACCTAACCAAAAATAAGCATTGACCAAACTAGGCCCTTGAAAAATGCTAGCATCTAGCCAGTCCCTAAAAGAAACAAAAAAACATAGGGTTTTTCTAGGCTCCCTCAACCTCGAGAGTGGGTTTTGCAAGGCTCCCACAACTTGTGAAGGCCTAGACAACAACATCTCTTCCCGAAAGCACATCTGGGACATAGGGTTTTAACAAGGCTCCCTTAACCTTAAACTTGAGGAAGAACAACATTGAGAAAATCATACCCTCCATCCTCTCCCTCTCAATAGGAGAATAAGGAAGGAAATCAGCATGAAGACCAGACTACGCTCCCAAACAGTCAAGAGACAACACATGATCAGCTTCCCAACAACATTTCCTAGTCTCAATCATAGCATCCGCCTTCACCTCAATAGAAGATAGGTCATCTCCAACACCAAGATATCACCACCTCTAAAGAAGATAGGGCCACCTCTATAGGAAAAGCCAGAGAAAACCAGAGATGTTGAGGAAAAAAACAAAGAAAAAAGGAGAAGCCAACCCAAGGGCCAACAGGGATAAAAATATTCAAAACCGCCCATAGAAAGGGTGCACCAAACAACACCCGGGGGACCACAACAAAGGGCACCAAAAAAGAAAGATACAGAGGATAACCCATATTAGAGAAATGGTTACTATCCCTCACAAAGCGCATCAGGCCCATAATCCTTAAAAAACAAAGACCTCCTTCCAAAAAATAGGGCCACACAATCGGGTCAACAACATCTCCCCAAATGATGAAAGAAGTAGCAAAAGAAACCCCAAATGTAGCCCACCCGCTTTTCCCACAAACCAAACCAGCTGTATGGAAGAAAATCAGGCCAAATAAGGGTGTCTCCGCAAAAGGAGAGCCTCCAAAAACAACCCCAGTTGAGGAAAGAACAATCACCCTGAATACATAAGGGATAGGCAAGAGAGCCCCCACCAATGATGTAAAAAACAGAGAAAAGAAAGGGAAAGGGGAAGACCTCAACACATCCCCCACAACCCTCAACCCCATATGAAACTCCGACAACCCCTTCGCCAACAACATCCTCCTGAGTCCAAGCCCAAGGCGCCCTCATCCAAACAATACAACCGCATAGCACAACCCAACATCCAAGCATAGCCCGAGGGAAACGATCCAACCATCATCGTCATCATCCACTTCATCATCTCAGCCATCAAAATCTCCTGAAACTCTCGCTCCTGCCTCACCTCCCACAGTTGCAATAAGTTGCAATTGCAAAAGTTTAATATTTATTTGTCTATTTTTGAATTAGATTGTGTTTCAATTTTTATTTGACGCGCTGATATAGAAAGATTAGCATACAATCTACACAATCTAAATAATCTAGAATGTGATATGTTGTTATAAAAACTAAAATACAATCTACACACAATTGAAGCAATCTAGAACATGATACCATTTTTTATTATTAACACAGATTATTATGCACTTTACTATTTAATGTCATTGTAAAGCTCCTCTAAACATAATAATTATATACATAAATCTTGTAAAAAACATTTTATTCGTTTACAAAATGTATCTCCTATTTTATGATAACTCTTAACTATCTCTATATGGGGAACAATGGAAATACGGTTGTTTGCACTTTAGAGAAGTTCCCAAATGTGAATCGGAAAATGTTGATCTTCTATTTTATAATAACCCTTAACTATTTATATATGTGAAACAATGAAGATAGGGTTGTTTATACTGAGAAAAGTTTGCAAATGTGAATTGAAGAATGTGGATCTCGTATTTTATAATAATCCTTAATTATTTATATATGTGAAACAATGAAAATAAGATTGTTTGCACTCAAGAAAAGTTAGTTAATATGAATTGAAGAATGTGGATCTCATATTTTATAATAAACCTTAACTATATATGTGAAAGAATAAAAATAGGATTGTTTGCCATCCGAAAGTTCTCAAATGTGAATTCAAGAATGTAGATTGATGGGCTTCTTGATTGTCTTTGGTTATTAAATGATATTGTTACATCATATCATTTTGGGCAATGCTGTAATTGTCATATATCTGCATTGTTTGGTGAAGTGTGTTTGTGGTCTGCTATATCTCTATCATCTTGTTCAATTACAGTAACTTAAATTTGTGGTCTGTTACTCCATTGACTTTTGCATTGCCAGTTGTGTTTTACTGTTTTCCTATGCAACATGCTAAATTGTAATGTTAGATTTCTATTATTATTGATAAGGTCTTCATTCATTTTGTTTCAACTAAAAGACTTCCCTTGCGAGCCTAACTCTTATCATAGACGGCTCTCCATTCAAGTCCTATATATCATTCTCTGACCAATGACTTAGAGAAAACTAAATTCTATTCCAGAGAGAGTAGAGCAAAGATGAGATCCAGTATTGTGCTACTCAGTCTACTGGTACTTGCATTCATTAGTCACTCTGCCACTGCTAAAAAACATCCTCTGGATCCTCTGTCAGCCTCTGAAATCAACCATGTTCGTAAACTAGTCCTTAAGTCAAAGCTAGGTCTCCACAAGAACATAAGCTTCCAATATGTGGCACTGGAAGCACCAGAGAAGGAGGCTGTGTATGAATGGAAATATGGGTCATCTTCCCTACCTCCTAGAAAAGCTACTGTGATTGCAAGAATCCCAGGAGAAACCCACCAGATTCTTGTAGATTTCACATCAAAAGAAGTTGTCTATGATGAAGTCTATCAGGGATTCGGGTACCCCATATTCACATCAGAGGAGCAAGGTAAAGCCTCTCAGTTGCCCATGGAGTATCCTCCATTCATAGAGTCCATAAGAACCAGAGGCCTAGATATGAAATCAGTTCTTTGCAGCATTTTTTCTGTAGGATGGTTTGGGGAAAAGAAGCAAGGCAAGAGAGTCATCAATGTCCTGTGTTTTTATACCAATGGAACTGTTAACATATATGCCAGACCCATTGAAGGTGTTACAGTAGTGGTAGATTTAGATCAGATGAAAATCACTAGGTATATCGATAGGATAAAAGTCCCAATGCCAAAGGCCGAAGGAACAGATTACAGGGAATCAACTCAGAAGCCTCCATTCGGGCCCACGACAAACTCCATTTCAATTGAGCAGCCTGAGGGGCCGAGCTTCAAAGTCCATGGTCATATGGTAGAGTGGGCCAATTGGAAATTCCATGTTGGGTTTGATGTGAAAGCAGGGCCTGTTATTTCTACGGCAGATGTTTATGACCCAGAAAAGGGAAGATTCAGGAGTGTCATGTACAGGGCTTTTATTTCAGAGCTGTTTGTTCCTTACATGGATCCTTCTGAGGATTGGTATTACAAAACGCTTTTTGATGCTGGGGAATTTGGTCTCGGGCTAAGCTCAGTTTCTTTGCAGCCATTGAATGATTGTCCAAGACATGCACATTACATGGATGCAATCTACGCAGGAGCTAATGGAAAACCAGTTGTGAAGGAGAATGTTTTCTGCATATTTGAAAGATATGCTGGAGATGTTTCATGGAGGCATACAGAATCAGGGATTCCAGACTTAGTGGTAAGTTTTCTATTAATTGGTAATTTTATTCAGTTTATTAGTAGTTTCTTACGTGCTTGCCTTTCTATTATGCATTTTTCATAAATTTTTACCTTCTTTTAGTTTACCAATGACAGTAGAAAAATCTCAATGTTTCAAAATAAGATGTTAATCGGATTATTATTTATTATTTATATATTTATTATTATAGAATTAAAAACATTTAGTAATGAAGAGCTATTAGGGTCTGAGTGAAAAGATACAAAACTGCAAGAAAGTTATAATATGTAACATTATTGAAGTATCCATAATTTGCTATTGGTTTTGCATAACTTATTAAAGCAGTAATCATGCTTGCAAAATAGTTAGCAATATAAAATATGTAAAAATATTGAAGTATCCATAATTTGTTATTGGTTTTGCATAACTTATTAAAGCAATAATCATGCTTGCAAAATAGTTAGCAATATAAAATATGTAAAGCTATTGAGGTATACTTTATTTTCTTAAAAGAGTTAGGATTATACAAGAAAGATACAAGAAAGAGTTAATTATTTTTTTAATATACAAGAAAGATACAAGAAAGATAACTTAGCAAATTAGAAATTATACTTGCAAGAAAGATACAATGTAATAGGTCAATGACTATTAAAGCTATTAAAGTATGCATTATTTGTCATTATTATTTATAGTTTTTTTTGCAATTTAAGATTGTATAAAAGAGTTAGGATTATAATTATATTATATAATATTGATGTAAATATTGGATCTTTGTAGATAATAAAATATATTGGAAATGATAATCTTTAGGTCTATATTAATTTTCATTTGTTTCAAGAATAATCTTTGTCAAATCATCAAGTGTATGGATAGAGACACGGGGCAATGAAAAGAACCATTCTATAACATATTTCTTAAAAGTTTTTTGAAATAGCTTAGACAATAACATATCTAATCTATCCTCGTATATCAAAATTTCACACATGTTACAATGAATGAGCTCAACTTTGTATTAGGGTTACTCTCACCATCATACATTGAGAAATAGGGTGCCATGAAGCTCATAGGTAGTGGATGTGTAACAATCTCATGAGCCAATGGTGTATGCATAACCTCAAACTCATCACTATCTTTCTCATTAGGTCTTACACCCACTTTCTTTTGTACTTGATTTATTTTATACATCAATGCAACTATAGTAGAGGAAGGAAGGGTTAACAAATGAAAGTCAATGACCAATATAGGTATGAGTGTGGGAGGTATGAGGTACGCAAGAGATAATGAGTAAGGAACAAGATATAGAGAAAGTATAGAGGAAGGATTCTTTACTTCTTACTAGTCATCAAGGATTAGTGGTATTTAAAAAAAAAATGAGGTTATCAAACTACTAGTCTCTAGAGGCAAGTACTTCTAGGTCAACCCCATAGAGAGATTGAATTTATGGTTGTGTTGAAGATTGGCTAGCAACAAGAAAGTGTTCAAATATTGTATACGATGTTCCTTTAATGCATTCATTAAAGGGTTCCTCTAATAAATGTTATTCGAATGCTTTAGGAAGTTGAATGATTCTAGGCGATGCCAAAATAATTAGAGGATGTGTACTAATAGGCAAATGAATATATACCACAACATAGAAATAAACACAAAATATGTATCAAGCGGGTTCATAGTAAGAATAAAATGGGAGGCGTTGAGATTTTCTTTTTTTTTTTGTCTATTTCATGAGTTATTTAGGTAGGAGTGAGATGGATCTTATGCCCATAGGAGGAAGAGAACAATAGGACCAGGGTGGGGAAAGAGTATGTTGACTAAAAAAGTGTACGAGAATATGCAAAACAAAATAGATAAGATATGGTCAAATGTGAGAATGTATATAGGTGGAATTAGGTGAGAATAGAGGAAAGAGTACAACTTTACATCAAAGTCTATCAAAATGAACCCAAAACTAATCAAGAAATGACATGAATATGCAAATTTCATCATCACAATAATTAATTTTAAAAATAACTTCAAATTATTAATTTCAAAACATCATATAGAATTAAAAAATATTAAAAATAATTATTTGACTTAAAAATAATATAAAATCTTAAATTAAATTTTAGTTAAGATAATTAAAATAAATAAATAAACTACACATTATTAAAATTATTCACTAATATTAATATTAATAAAATAATTTATTAATAATAAATTTATTAAAAATAGTTAGTTTTATTATGATGTTTTATAATCATAAAAGTGGTATAAGATATGTTATAGTTTAAATTAAATATTGAGAAATGAAATAACACCTAAGATTGGAGACAATTTAGGATAATTCATAAGAATAAGTCAACCTATATTAAATCAATATTTTTTAAGGTTGCCATATGAAAATAAAAATGACATCAAAAATATTATTTTATAATTATATCTAATAAAAAAGTAATATTTTAATATACAATATTTAATATTTATAATTAATCAAAAAACATCGTTTAAGATTATATTTGTTTTTCTCTTCAATTAATAAATTTATTGATTTAATTGACAAAACCCTTCAAATAGAATCTTCAAATATTGAATATATTAGCGTGAAAATAGAGACGGACTAAGTTAGAAAAAATAATTTTCTTCCTCTACAAAAACAATTGATAGAGATGGCTACCAATATTTAATTAAAAGTTCAAATTTGATTTGTATAACATCGTTTTGTCAACCAAGAAAGTGATAGGAAGGATGTTCATACGATATTGAAGAAATTATCACCTTTCTAAGTAAAAAAATTAGAATAAAACATACTTTTGATTTAATTTTTTATTTAATTTATGTTATAATGTGTCAAATAATTATCTTATCATTGGTCAAAATTTACTTTTGACTGTTAATCAGGATAATGTTTAAAAATAATCATAAAAATATTTAATCAACATATTTTAAAATGTTAAATTGGGTGTATTCATCTCGAGCATCAGATAAGTTTTAGTTTTAAATCTAATAAATTATTTTAGTATTTTAGATTATTAGATGTTATTGGTACTTTGACATGTTCTAGTTTTCAATTAACTAACATAGAATAAGCTAATTAAAATAAAAATTAATTCTATAAAATCAATTAAAAATTCCTTTTATTTTCAAGAGTTTGATTGAGATCATTTATGTTTGAAAATAAGAACTTTTTTATTGATCTACATATTCCTTAAAATCTAGTTCATAGACTGTTGTTTTGATATGTTTATATTACAATGAAAATCACAATTTCAATGTAGGTATTATCCAATAAATGATCCATATATAGATCAAATCATTTCATTTCTTATGATCATGTGTCTCCATTTGTTTTAATAAACTTCCAAATTGATAGTATATAGTGTTCCCATTTATTTTAACAAACAATTCAATTGTCTATAGTTTTCTTTATTTTTTAACATTTTTATCATATCATAGGTACTAATATTGTTGGTTGATTTATAGGTAACAGAAGTAAGACCAGAAGTAACATTAGTGGTGAGAATGGTTGCCACGGCGGGAAATTATGATTACATTCTTGATTGGGAATTCAAGAAAAATGGAGCGATTCGTGGCAATGTAAGTTACCAACACTAATCCATCCTTATCACTTTAGGAATAACTTGTGTTTCATGTGGTTTGCAATTATTGGATCAAAGATTAGACTTGTGTGCTGATTTTTTACTAGGATGTCCATGTGGATAATTTTATTGTCATATATTACAAGTGCACTAAAAATATGTCATTGCTTCACCTTAACTAATAATGCATATATTTTTTTCCCAATTTGTATTTTAACATAAAAATAAAATATAGGTGGGACTCTCAGGAATCCTTGACTATAAAGCCACAAGCTACACACACCTTGACCAAATTCAAAAAACAAATGAAGATATATATGGAAATTTACTAGCAGAGAACATAATTGGCACATTCCATGATCATTTTCTCACATTCTATTTGGATATGGATGTGGATGGCATTGAAAATTCATTTGTGAAAGCCATGATAAAGAGGAAGGATGTTACAAATGGTCAATCTCCAAGAAAGAGTTATTGGACAGTTGAAAAAATGGTTGCCAAGACAGAAGATGATGCTAAAATCCAATTTGATTTGAAAAAACCAGCAGATCTACTAGTTATCAATCCCAACAAAAAAAGTAAAGTTGGTCAAGATATCACATACAGATTGGCTCCCAGATCAATTGCAACAAGTCTTCTATCATTAGATGACTATCCACAAATTCAAGCAGCTTTTACCAATAACCAGGTGAAGTAGATTATGACATGAGAAATTTCCACCTAATTTTCTATGACTATTGTTATACAATATTTGTATTTAGTTTATAAAATTGTTCTTTTCAAAAAAAAATTTAATTTTTTTTTTATGTCTATTTATTTGTTTAAGTGGGTGATCTCATTTGATCTAACTACTATGTATAGGTGTGGGTTAGTCGATATAATCGTACTGAGCAATGGGCTGGTGGAGATTACATGGATCAAAGTCATGGAGATGACACATTAGCAGTGTGGACAAACAAGTGAGTAGCGAATTAATAATAGTGTTATATTATTTCATTCTTATCAAATCAATTAAAAAAATTCTAGGATCAATTTATAATATTATTAGATTTGATGTTTTGAACTAGGCTACTATTTATCTATTAGTATGAAAATAATTGATTTCAATACTTATATTATTTCATTACTTTGAATTATTTAAAAAAAAATATTTAATGTTTGATGTGATTGTTATTTTTATAGGAATCGAGATATTGAGAACAAGGACATAGTGTTATGGTATACTATGGGTATCCACCATATTCCATATCAAGAGGATTTTCCAGTGATGCCAACACTATCAGAAGGATTTGAGTTAAAGCCAACAAATTTCTTTGAAAGAAACCCAATTTTAAAATTAGAATCTACGAATGCATCATCATTGCCTAAATGTAAAAAGGCTAATTAGTGCATGCAGTCCTTAAGATGCATAAATAAGATGGATTTGGAGGATGAACCTTTTTCTTGAATAATTTCTTTAATAGATGGATTAATATGCATTATATTATTTGAATTCTAAGAAAATATATAATTATCAATTAATGTTTATAAATTCTAAAGGAGTGTTCAAGTGACTACTCTAGAGTATAAAATTATAAGTATCAAAGTATATAAAAGTGCAATTGTACAACTCATAAATATTCACATACAATGATTCAATGATTATTTAAGGGCTATGTCCTCGCATAAGTCTCAAGATACAACAAACAAAATAATTATGCATATGAAGTTCATCAATTACTATATGGGAAAATGTATAATTATTATATCAAAGTGATGTCTTGGAGATTTTCTAGGAATTAGAAGTGGCCATGTACCTTTCATAAGAGCATTAATAATTAGACATTGTTGGAAAGAATTGTAAGAGAAAATGATGCTGTATGTAAGAGAAATACTTAAAAATAAAAGTAACTACGAATAGAAATACATCATAATCTTAAAAAGTAATTCATGCAAATACTTCATCAAGCTATTAAGATTATCCACTCAAATCAAGAAACTTGACTTAAATTCAAGATATCACCCATACATCACAAGATACAATTGTTACATTCTTGTTTAAATGATGACCCATATCTCTCATATGAAAGACGACCCATGATTAAATTTGGCTCTAATAGAAAGTTTGTTTCATTTTTAACTCCCTTAAATATTGACTTCTTCCTCAAAATATTAACACTTTCATCAAACAATCAAGTAGAATAATTCATATGTTTAATCTATGTATATTAATAGTCACAACAAAGTGTTTACATCATATTGTACCACTCTTGAATACATGTAATAGATTGAATAAGAGAAACTAGATACTTTCTTTTCTACAAATGTTGAGAACATATTAATACAATTTTTAATTGGCTAAGTATATATTTCCTAAAAACTATTTAGATAACAATCATTCTTGATGTCAATATTGTTGATGATTTATAGCTTCAGTCAGATAAAATTAAATGTTAAATTGGCCTTAAGGCCTTCAACATTTAATTATATATATCATTATGTTATTTATTATTATTATTAAATTGATTAAATGTATATCAATTAACAATAATAATGATAACACCGATTAATATATATATTGGGTTGCATATTATTATATCGGGATGCACATTATTATATCGGGATGCATATGATATATCAGGTGGCAATATAAAAGTCACCGATAGTTATCGGTGTGTTAGCCTACACTGATAGTTATCGGTTGTCAAGGCTAACACACCGATAACTATCGGCTGTTAGCATTAAGCCAACACCGATAGACATCGGTTGTAATACTACTTCCACCGATTGGCAGTAACGCGAAACATGCATATGTTTAATATAAACAAAGAGCCACGATCAAGTAATGTCTTGATCAGTCATGACCGATCAAGGCATTGCTTGACTATGCCTCATTTGTTACATATTTATATTGAGTGGCATTTGTGAGATAGGACATAGAAAATAATAAATGCTCCTCTCACCTGCCATACAAAAGAAGATAGCCAGATTTATATTTTAATCAGTAATACATAGAACAAGATAAATTTAATTCTGATCTATAAATTTAACATGGTATCAGAGCCAGGTTTCCTTCTATAAAGCCTAACCGCTTGAAGGAAGATCTGATTAAGATCAGATTGATATCTCCTTGAAAGTTTGTATTTTAAAATGATGAATGGAATCAGATTTGAAGATAGACTTGAAGGTGCCTCAAACTATGTTTCATGGAAACTACGAATGATGTTGGTACTAAGGAAGAATGAGTTAAAAAAAATAATAGAGAATCCTTCTAAACCTGATGGAAAAGACAAATAGATTCAGTGGGAAAAGAACAATATTAAAGCAATGGAGTTATTAGTAGATGGAGTAAAGAGTCATCTACTACCTATCATTACAAGGTTAGATTCTGCATATGACATGTTCAAAGCCTTGAAAGACATGTTTGAGATTAACAACACGAGCATAATCCTCACACTTAAAAATCAATTTTCTAATATTAAAATGAGTAAAGAAGAAACTATCACTTCATATTTTATGAGGATAACAGAATTAAGGAACCAGCTCTCATCAATTGGTCACATTTATGATAATAAGGAGCTAACTATGATAACTCTAAATGGGCTCCCTATCTCATGGGAAAACTTTAGACAAGGAGTTAGTGCTCAATCCAAAGTTCCCAAATTTGACAAACTAAAAGTTGACTGCATTCAAGAAGAGTGTAACCTAATATCAAGAGGAATCATGAAACTGTTGATGAAGATGTTCAAGTTCTTGTCTCTAGTTTGAAAAGGAAAAAGGACAAAAAGATATATGATAATCGATCATTCAAGAAGCCTAGAGACTCCTCTAAAGTACAATGTTTTATATGTGACGAATATGGCCACATTGCAAGAACTTGTCCTCTCAAACTTAAACTACAAGCATCCCTTGCTGAAGTCAGAAATTCAGATGTATGTTTAGAAAAATATGTTCTCTAGAAGAAACTCAAGATACCTTGTGATTGAGAGGGAGCTTACTAATAAAGATTGAGCACTTCTGAGGTAAAAATTGTAAGTATTAATTATTTTATGGGCCTTGTGTAAATCTTAAGGAAGTGACGACTTCCAAATGATTTCCACTTGAATTTTTGAGGTTATTGGAAGGTGACGATCTTACAATAACTCAAGATTGTGGATACAATCGCCAAATAAGGCAATCCACGTAAGAGCTTATGGATAGAATCATCGACTGAGGCAATCCACACAAGAGCTCATGGATAGAATTGCCGACTAACGCAATCCACGTAAGAGCTTATGGATAGAATAACCAACTGAGGCAATCCACACAAGAGCTATGGATAGAATCGTCGACTAAGGCAATCCACGTGAGAGCTCATAGATAGAATCACCAACTGAGGCAATCCGCACAAGAGCTCATGGATAAAATCTCCGACTGAGGCAATCCATGTGAGAGCTCATGGATAGAATCTCCGATTGAGGCAATCCATACAAGAGCTTGTGGATAGAATCATCGACTGAGGCAATCCACACAAGAGCTTATGGATAGAAGCGCTGACAGAGGCAATCCACTCAAGAGTTTGTGAATAGAATCGTCGACTAAGGCAATCCACACAAGAGCTTATGGATAGAATCGCTGACAGAGGCAATCCACTCAAGAGTTTGTGAATAGAATCGTCGATGGAGTCAGTTCACATCTTTAAACTATGGTCCCAAGATAAGCATCATATGATTTATGAATATTGCTCCCAATACCTTTTATCCTCCCTAGCTAAGAGGGAGTGTTGATGATTTATAGCTTCATTCGGATAAAATTAAATGTTAAATTGGCCTTAAGGCCTTCAACATTTAATTATATATATCATTATGTTATTTATTATTATTATTATTAAATTGATTAAATGTATATCGATTAACAATAATAATGATAACACCGATTAATATATATATTAGGTTGCATATTATTATATCAGGCTGCATATTATTATATCGGGATGCATACGATATATCGGGTGGCAATATAAAAGTCACCGATAGTTATCGGTGTGTTAGTCTACACCGATAGTTATTGGTTGTCAAGGCTAACACACCGATAACTATCGGCTGTTAGCATTAAGCCAACACCGATAGACATCGGTTGTAACACTACTCCCACCGATTGGCATTAACGTGAAACATGCATATGTTTAATATAAACAAAGAGCCATGATCAAGTAAATTCTTGATCGGTCATGACCGATCAAGGCATTGCTTGACCGTGCCTCATTTGTTACATATTTATATTGAGTGGCATTCGTGAGATAGGACATAGAAAATAATAAATGCTCCTCTCACCTACCATACAAAAGAAGATAGCCAGATTTATATTTCAATCAGTAATACATAGAACAAGATAAATTTAATTCTGATCTATAAATTTAACATTATATCGTAATCGATTATAGTTTAGCTTAAAAAATGTTGGGATTAAGGTGCCTCAACCTTTGAGTCCTAACATGTTGAATTATTTAATTAATTTTTGTATATATTGTTATATCATAAGTTTCTAACTTGCTAATGTAATGCCATCTTTGTGATACCTTTTGGTCAGGTGGCATCCCACATGGAATGTGAGTGTAGGATATGGATTGGACTATTTTCTAAGAATTTGGTACACACTTTGAAGTTCCTATTTTTTAGGGAACTAGTGTCATAAGATGCTATGTTGGGACTATGAAAAATATCCATTATGACTACAATAGTTATTAGTTTAGTGGAAGATTCATGAGGAGTAAATATTTAGTAGCTATTATTTATTGTGTGTGATGGTGAAAAATGGTATCAGGTGGTTTAGGACCTAACCCCATTTTCCTCAACATATTGGAATATGGAAGATCCTTAGGAAGTGATTCAATTTGACTAATTCTTGTGAAAGAGAGTCAAAGAATAATTTTAGGGTTCCTATTCCTTCGCTAATATGAAAGGGAACAGAGCTAAATGTGCAATAATGATGAACTAAGCTAGAGAGATGAATGAAAATGATGATATAAACTAAAATAACAACTAAATACATAACTGAAACTAAGGCACAAACTACAAAAATAGAAATGAAACTCAAATGTGCACCTGATATCAAAAAAAAAGTTGGAATGCACTAGACCAGGGCACTACCTATTACCAAATTGCACTGTACTTGTGGAAACTGCAAACTGAGATCTTAGAACACTGAGCTACCAAAAGAAACTTGCAAACTCAGAGGACTAGGGTGTTGGGCACCTTGGTCTCAACAAACTAAGTTTTTTTTCTAGCTGTGGGTCTGCACCAGTGAATTCTATCTTCCCGAATGTGTGCAGCTCCATTGGAATCTTGCAAATGTGCCTGCAAGTTAGAAAATTGTGTATGGGTGGCTATATAGGGTTTTGCCTTAGTCAAACCCCTTGTTTTGATGAAATTTCCACCTCCACAAATAGCCAATAGTATATTGAAATGTGTGTGTGCTATAATCTTATGTGCTTTCAAGATCCTAAATTAGCTATAATGTAAGAATTAGAGTTCTATCCTACATTATGAGCATAAAACCCTAAGTGAATGTAAATTGAATGTAAATGCTTCAAATAACAAATACAATAAGGGATCTAAAGCATGACCATAAATTTAAAAACAAATATTTTGAAACTCACATAGAGATATGAAAATAACATGAAATCATACCAAACCCTAAGGGAGAGGTACAAGCCAACCAACAGTTGGCGATCTCCTATTATTCTTCAATATCTCCAAAGCTTCAATCGATGATGAGAATGGTTGATGAAGACTTGATAGATGCTTGAATTTCTGGTTGAAGACTCCACATAACCTATACTTTCACTTCATAAGAGGCTCCTTCAATTGGGGTATATGCACCAAGTTGTGGTACCAAAAGGGGGTCTTAAGGTGCCACTTTTTTTTTTTTTAAATCAACAAAGTCTGAACTTCAATGACAAATTGAACATAATTACACTCCAAATTTGAAGATGCAACAAGAAAAAGAGTCATAGTGCTTCGATTCTACTTTCTAAACTACTAGTTTATTTTGAAAATGGTGGAGATTAAGGGCTTCAAAAAGGGGGGCCACAAAAAGTGGTCCTATTTTTATGCAAAAAACATAACATAGCATCTGTTGTGGCCCCCCTAAAATGTTAACTTGTTTTTTGAATTTTTAAAATTGCTTTAGTGATAAATTAGCTAACACCTTGTAGTTTATGCCAGATTTTTCAACTAATCTTTTAATGAGTATATGATTTTTTACTAATTTTCAAAGTAGACACATCCTAAAAAACAGAAATTTGAGCACGCTCCCTCCTAAAATCATTGAAAAATAATAAAAAATCAAAACCTTTTTTATAATTGTGTAGAATTGAGTCTAGTTTCTAAAAATGTAAGTTTTTTCAGAATCTAATGAACATGTAAAAATCTATACCCAAAATAGTGAATGTTGGTTTTTGACAAAAAACAGACACACTAACAAAATAAATTATAGATGAAAGACTTAACGAAATGAAAATTTGAAATAAATTACATTGTTGGATAGCTAAGAGGGAGATCAATTTTACCATGGTATTTTCCTATAACTTCATTGAAACACATGCAAACTTGATGGAGAGCATGACCAAAAATATGTCAAAATTTTCAATGTTTTGATAAAAACACATCTCTGGCTAAAATGGTCATCCAAACCTTTTGGTTTGATGGCCAAGGCAAATCCAACCCATAGGTTTGGTGTTTCCCAAAGCAGGCCATTTAGTGCGCGCCAAATATGGTTCTCTCCCTATTTAGCGTGCACCAAATGTGATCAATGGGTTTTCCCATTTGGCACGTGCCAAATGTGGTCCGTATTCCACAATTGGCGCGTGCCAAATAAGGAGAGCACCAAATGTGTACATAGAAATAATGTCCCATTAGCTATCTCTCTCCTTTTATATCTATCTGTACCTATTGTGTCTCTTAGCAATCCCTCCTTAGGCTCTAAGTAAATCACCTCTATTTCCCTTCTATATATTTCTCTCTCCCTCTCCAATTCTCACCCTATAGGTACTTGCCCCTCTTTCTTTCTTTGTGAACTCTCCCCCTCATCTATATCTACCTTTACCATCTCTAAGTATCTCAAAAAATCACCATCTACCCCTCCTTCCCTCTTTCTCTTTGTTCCTTTGTCTCTCATTTTATATCTCACTCCCCTCTCTCAATTATGGCCTCTCTCTCCTCACTCTCCACTTGTCGAGGTATCCACCTCTATCCATCTCACATTGAGCTCTCAAGGTATCCATATTCATCCATGTCCCATTACCCTCCTCTATGAGATAGATATCCCATTACCCACCTTTATCTCCCTTCACTCGTAGTTCCATCTCTCTCTATGAACCAAATCTCTTATTCTCTCTCCCCTTACCTCTTATCTCCCTTCATTATTATATCCCTACTCTTCTTTGTCCCTCCCCTCTTTAGCTCTTACAATTCCCTTATTCCCCTATCCCTTTGTATCTCCCTCTCTATCCTTACACCCATCTCATTCCCTCTCTCACTTCTTTCCCTCAATCTCTCCCCTGCTTCTTCATGTTTACCTCTTTATACCCCCCACGCTCCTTAAACCCCCCATCTCACCTCTCTCTCCCCTTTTATCTTCTCACCTCCCTTCCCCACTATGTACTTTATCCCTAAGTATCTCATTCCATTCATGTTTACCTCTCTATCACCCCCACTCTTCTTTAACCCCCATCTCTCCTCTCCCTCCCCTCTAGGCCTCCCACCTCTCTTCCCCTCTATGTCCTTTATCCCCAAGTCTCCCTCTATGGTTGAGGCTATCAAACTATAGGGTATAGAGTTGTTGGTAAATAGATTTGTTGCTTTAAGTAATCTTTTTGAAAACCTTGTTTCACCCTATAATTAGCAACAAAGTATTCACAACAGTTGAAGAATTGTAGAATGATAGCAATTCCTCTCTGCGTTTGAGAGGGGCATCTCCCTCGTATGATGGGGGTATATGAATTTTCTAAGATTTAAATAACAACATGAACAATCAAAACTGATTGAGAAATAAGATATAAACTTATTAATATTTAAATTCCACACATCCAAGTTAAGATACCAAAACTTGAAATGATAATCTTCTTCACAAATTAATCGTGTTTGCCAAACAAAATTTCAAGAGAAACCAAGCCTTTAGGAATGGTATTACCTTTAAGTTGCAAAATTTCAGGTTCCTTTTCATCTTCTTTAGTAGTCTGCTGACTTATCAAAGGTTGATTATCATCAAAAGACAAATTGGAAAAATCTTCGCTACCTTCCAAGAACGAGATGATATGTTTGTCATCATCAAAGACTTGCCAATTCTGATTATTATCTAGCACATTAGGTCAATAGATCATTTGTACTACATAAACATCCTTATCAAACTTGAGATGAGGAAGTAATAAAGAAGTTGAGATGACAAGAGAATCCACCTTTGTATTTTGTTCTCTTGGAATGGCTTGTATGGAAAAAGCATCAAAACCTTCGATCTCATCCCATACTTTATTTCAATATGATCTTAGCCTTTTGTTCTTGCTCTGATATCTATTCCTCACTTGGTTAACAATTAATTTAGCATCTCCCATGACCTGCAACTTTTTGATCCCTTTCTCTTTGGCAAAATCCAGCCCTAAGAGAAGAGCCTCATACTCTTCAGTATTGTTGGTAGTATCAAATGCAAGTTTGTAAGATTTATGAAACTTTTCTTCTTGAGGAGAAATCAGCACCACTCCTACGCCTGAACCAGAAGATGAAGAAATTTTCTCAAATTGCATTCTTAAAAGTTCCCAAGATATATCAGGAACTAGGATTTCCAGAACATTCTCTTCTTTTGATGATATCATATGAGTACCCAGACCAGTTTCAACATATAATATCTCTGCCCTTGGGTCATTGGACTTGTTGGTTCCCAAAACCACAGATTTGAAATCAAAAGGACTTGCCAATTCTCTAATTGATCCAATTAGCCTTGGCCAACAAACAGGAATGGTCAAAGACCAAATTCCTTTGCACTTTAGGCTCCACTAGACCTAGGTGGGTGTACCCCAATCTCCAAAGCATAAAGATATTTCTTTATAGTGAATTTAAATTATTTAATCTAGATGTTTACAAGAATGGCAAACAATTTCCTGCAACTATGCTTTATGTCGTGCTTTTAACTTATTTTAATCCGAAATTCAAGTATAATTGGATGTGAATAAAAGTTACAACAAAATGTTGTTGGAACTAAGAGTAATTATGAAAGGACAAGGCAAGTAAAAACTAGTAATATATTTCTCGAGTGAGGACTTTGTGCACACTTAATCTATTCACAAGAAACCAATAACAGACAAGTGCCTTATCTAACAGTTTACATGCCACTTAATGGACAAATACTTATAATCTTTGGAGAAAGTATGAAGAAACAACCTATCATTGCAGTATCTTCAATGTATGCTATGAGAACAACCAAAACAATTATGTTATCTCTATACCAATAGATGATAAATAATTGCAACAAAGATTATTCAGATTTATCTGAAAGATTTTAAATCATTAACACCATATGACATGAAATGATCTGAAGATGAAAACATCGAGCCTTGTATATTAATTTGTGGGAACAATTGGTGTACAAAAACTGCAGACTCATAGATACTTCATGATTACACTTGTTTGCACAAAATGGATTTTCATTTCTACAGACTTATCTTACATAACACTATAGGTTGCAACAAACAATCTCAGAAGATAATAGTTTTTTTCTACCCCCTTTAGAGCACCAAATGAATCATCATATATACATGACTCAAAAGATGTGAATGAAAGGACACACCCTTTCATTATCACAAAATAAAACTAAAAAAAAACTAATTGACTCCCTAATTGCTAAAAACAAAACACATTACAAATGACACAGACTAATTCTTTCCGTTTAGCCGCTGATCACATTTCTAGATATGTCGAAGATATCCTTTGTCCTTGTATGTGTAGGCATTGAAGATAATATCCCTGGCCACAATCTCTGTTGTAACAAAAATTTTGACTTGTTCCCTTGTTTCATTCATGTCCAATGTATCCACACGGGAAATACTAATGGCTAAACTGAGTGGAGATTTGCACTCAGTAATCCACTGGTGCTTGTCCATCATGACCCCTGTATTATCGACTACACTTGGAAATCCATGATTAGCGATCCCTTTACACTCCTCATACTCGATATTTAATTCTGCTATGAATCCTTGATGAGTGTCAATTAGTTTGTTGACCTTACTGATTTTTTTGCTACTTAGTGTCTGATCTTGCAGGAGCATGTTTAACTTGTCAAGGATCCTCTGGTGAGACACTGTGCTATCCATATTATTTTGGTAGATAGTCCAGAATTCCTTCAATATCTTCTACAGATTTTCAAATCGTTTAGTCAATAAGACACATGTTGTGTTTGTCCTTATACTCTCCATCCTTTCCTTCAATTTTTTGTTTTCCCTGTGTAGTTATTTGCACTTCTTCTTCAATTTGGGCTCATCCGCTATCTGGGGTACAGGTTGTCCCCTACTTCTCAAGAGCTCTTCATATAATGCTTTATACTTTCTTGCCTCTTTCAACAACATATTCATTTGTGCTCTATTTAGTTTTGAAATGTCAACTCCCATATCTGCTGTGACCATGGGATCAACCTCACCAACCTTTAACTTCATTATGTGTCCAAAATCTTTGTCCACATCTATTATTTTCGACCTTTTATTTGTGGGATAAAGAGCCCATAGAAGCATGGCCTCATCATCTAGATCATACCTTGATCCAATAAAAATATCATCCACGCCTTGGACATCCAATTTGAAATCCATCTTATCTGAATGCATAAACTGTCAAAAATGAAGGACGCACTGAGGTCCCAGCCTGGAAAAAGAATTATTCTTGCTTCTGTCAGGAGTTTCCTTCCCCTTTGAGGGGTCATGCCTTATAACTCTATATTTATGTTTGCCTTCAATTTTTGAAGCATCTCTGCCACATTCTCTGGTGTTGCATCTGACATGGCCTTTTTGAACCTCTTTCCTTTTAAGTGATATAGGAAGGACTTAAATTCCTTCAACCTGAACTTGTCATTAGATACAAAAGAGGTATGCTCCTCTAGCCTGACAGCTACATCCGCGTTTAGTCTTGCAATAGTTAGGTCATGTGCTTTAGGCTCTTCTTCCCTTTTAGGCCTCCTAAATCTTGAAATAGCCTTATTTTCTCCTGACTCACTCTCTGCTTCTTATTCCTCTCTCATCTCCTATCCTGGTCCAGACATCGCCAATTTCCTTGAAATCATCCTCTAACTGATCACGGATGGGTAGGTGATAGGGAGGACCCTAGATTGTTTGAGTCAGCTTTACTCACTCCAAGGCTTTCTTCCTAGCCTAACTCGAGAATTCTCCTCTCTTTATTACCCTAATCCACTCTAGGTCCTCACTACTAAGGTTTGATACTTTGCTCTTTGTGAATTAACTTTCATAAATCCACCAACTCACTAATCCACCAGATCTCACCAGACACCTTGCAGGGTTTGCTGTACCATGGATTATACCTACAACTTCTCCTAAGTTGTTTTCCTCCTCATGCTTGGATATTCTCTCCCTTTGATCCCATCTTCCCTTGGTTTGAGGCTAACTGCCTAGACTCTAGTCTAATCTGCAAGTGATTCCTCTTGGTCACTAATACCTAGTCGGGCTATCATCAAGCTTGCCTAGGGCCAGTCTGCTGAAATGACCAATGCCATTCCCTGGTCTGCTACATATAGAACTCTACTATACATGGATGGCTCTTCTTAACAACCTCCAATGGTTATGTGGATCCCACGATGGATAATCAAGACAGAGCCATGTTATAACTACTTGTCACCAATAGAAAACAAGAAACAGAAAGATAACTTTATCTACAGAGTCGAGCTTGGAACGAATTCAAAATTGGAACTCACAAAACATAGAAAAGTAACATCTACTCTATCATACTGGCATTTAAATTTTTAAGCCATTATTTACAGTTTACAAAGACAAATTGAATTTTGAGAATAGAAACCAGAAAATGATCTTCACATTGCTATTCAAAAGAAGTTTGTTCCTGTGGAATCAACACATCCAACAATCCCAATCAAACCTTCTTAAATAATTCCAATTGGGTCTTTTATAGCCTCCTAGACATGTCTTGAATCATCGCTAATAGACGAGATTCAACTTGACACAATTTGGTTTCTGACTATAATTGACTTTCTCTTTCCATTGGGTCATCGGGATAGAAACAAAACATTTGCTCTGATGACCTATGATAGTTCACAACTCGCTTGCTTTTCTATAGGGTTAGCAGAGGAGCATCAAAACACTTATACCGATGTCTGATGATAGTTTACACATTGCGCACTTCCACATTGGTTTCCATCGGGTTATTAGAGTAACACCAAAACATTCTTGCCGATGGCCGATGGTGCGCTCCCAACAGAATGCTTCCTTATCGGGTTATCGGTGTAGCCCCAAACATGTTATTCTGATGGTCAATGATGCATTCCATATCCTCATCAAGTTATCAACATAGCTCCCAACTTGTTATGCCGATAGTTGACAATGCACTCCACACAGTATGCTTTCCCATCGGGTTATCAGGCGGCACAAAAACTAGTCTTGTCGATACCCAATGGCTCCACTCTGAACTCAATCCACTCCCTCAAATCTACTGGCGACCTCATCAGGTTATCAGGGTAGGTGGAAAACACTCCCTCCGATATCCGATTGCTCCACTTCAACTTGCTGCATACTCATCGGTTATCGAGGTAGGGTAAAACCAATTGTTCTGATAGCCGATGGTAGCAGTCCATACGCTAGCGGTTTCATCGGGGTAAGTCTTGCTGAAAACATGAAGTTTCAAAAAGAAGACAAAAATGCACTCCAAGCTCCAAACAAACAACCTAATGGACTAGAACCAATCCTTATGCCAAAATTGCCAAAATTAAAAAGGGTATTTGCTCACCCTTAGGTGCTCCTGCACCAATAGGTTAACCTTTGATCTCCATGATTTGGCTCCTAGTGAGCTCATTTGATCAATCATATCCTAGTTTAATTTTTGCCTTTGTGCACCCTCTCCACCTTTAGACTTCTTTGAAGCACTTTCAGAAACCTCAACAACCTTTCTCTTGGCTTTTGAACTAGAGCCCTCCATATCTGACTACCTCAAACTTTGCTGGAATTCAAATTTATGTGGCTCAATTTCATTTCCAATCTCCCTATTTTTCTTTGGTTCACTTGTGCCAACTCCTTATACCAACTTCTATATATAGACCTTTTACTTGATTGAAATAGTGTTGCGGCTCGCCTCGTGTAAGCATAGAGCTATCTATTGCCTGTATTAATAATGGCGAGTGGATTCATCAAGATCAGATCCTGCAACGGTTAGCTATCATAACTCCTCCCGATAATTTAATTTCTTGGTGCCATGTGTCCTTTTCATTGGCATAAGACTTATCGATCACTTCATTGGGTACCAACATAATTCACTTTATGTTTCACCGATGGTTATACTTTCCCTAATGGCCTCCCCTTCTATCTAGGCTTTATCTTTATCTTTACATCTCATCGGCGTATGTTATTCCGATGTACCCTACTTCTTTTCCTCCATGGCATCCTACCCATTAGGTATCGACATAACTCTCAATACACTTCTTCGATGTTTTATGTTATCTCGATGAGTCCTCATATTTGGGCTGCATCTTGCATGTTACATCGGATCACCTCATCGGGCATCAGACAACTCACTTTATGTTTCATAGATAACCCGATAACATCACCTTCACACTTATGTGCCTTTCATTGCTCCAGTCTATCGACATACATTTCCTCGATAAGATCTCCTTGGTCCCACCTATCTTTGTTCTTTCATCGGGTGTTGGTGTAACAAAATGTGTCTTCTCTCGATGAGGCAATGATATCCCGATGACTTGGTCTTCGATCGGTGTAACTTATCCTAATTAGGTCTCCTTCTCTACGCCTGACTTGTCTTTTCTATCAGGTATTGGTGTAACTAAAAATACCTTTCACCGATGGTTTAAGTTATCCCGATGACTTAGTATTTTCTACTTTTTGGTATTGCCTCATCGGAGTGATTCATGCTGATGACACTGCCTTTGCCACTTAGCCCATCAGGTATCGAAGTAGAGTGGGATGACATTCTCCATTGACATCGCTAACCTCTACTTTGCGTTCTCCTTCATAGGTATAAGATGTGCCAAAAATCTCATCGATTATTGACATAACATTTTTTTGCATGCCCCCGATGTGTCAATGTTATGCTGATAGGTTCTTTCATGGTCTATGCTAGTCGGTCTAGTCGGGGTAACTTACACCAATAGCTTAAATTTGATAATTTTAATAATCAAGCTCCTCTTCTTATATCATTTGTACTTGCAACCCTCCAAGGAAACTTCATACTTTCTAATAAATGACAAAGGCCATCACATAGGCCCAAAGAATTCCTTATAAGGATCGGGAATACTGTTATGATGCAAATTCCTCATGTAGTTCCTATTCAGTGCCAACCCTTAGCATGCCCTAGCGGTACTTGTCCAATTCTGAAAAATGGGTCACAGTAGGGTTTTCTTGGTACTGCAGCATACTTCTTGCACATAAAATCTAGCAATAAATGCTCTTATGATAAAAATGTACATATAAAACATCAAATAAATAGCACAGAATATTTTATAAAAATATGTGCTAACAGTGGCTCTTTTTGGGGATGTATGTTCTTTTTAGGGACATAGCAAGATCTCAGCTATCTCTAGAAAGAAGACCAAACCATAAACAGAAATAAACCACAAAGGAAAACTAAACTACTATAGTACAAGAAATACTCCCTACTCCTTAAGAGAAAAAACATTTGAGGTACTGAGCATGTACTGGAAATTCTTGAATTTCACCATCAACGTTCTACAAGAAGTATGCATTTTCCTCTCTCTTTGCCATGATGACATACGGTCCTAGCCAAAGTGCTTCAAAATTTGCATTCTTGACCTTGTCTTGATCCTTTGCATTCCATTTGAGCACCCACCCTCCTTCCTCAAAGGTCCTAATAGAAGCTTTCTTATCATGTAATTGTTTTACCATCTTCTGCTTCTGTATATTTTGTTCTTGAGCCTCTCTTCTATACTCATCCAATTCAACCAGCTATATCAACCCATCTTCCATTAAATCAACATCCTCTAAATATTTTTCTTAAACAAATTTGTATACTGGGAGCAAGTTGTTCAGGGGTAATCGTGCCTCTTTACTATAAACAAGCTGATAGGGGGAAAACCCTGTGGATTTCTTGATTGTTACCCTATTTGCCCATACTGCCAAATTTAACTTTGAATTCCATGCCCTTTTGTTGTCACCTAACACCCTTTTAATGATTTTTAATAAGTTTTTGTTGCTAGATTCTACTTGTCCGTTCCCTTGGGGGTGATAGGGTGATGAATATGACAATATAATTCTAGAACTTTCACAAAAGTCAGCAAATTCTCTGGATCTGAAACACATTCCATTATCTACAACAATTTTATGGGGTACCCCAAATCTTGTCAATATATTTTCCAAAAGAAACTTTGTTACCATTGTAGACGTATAAAAATGACCACTTTCCTAAATGAATATTTAATGCTCATTTTATTCTCATTCTCTTAAATCATCCACATTCATCTATTTGATTAAATAAGTTATTCAATTTATTTAATTAAATTCACCTAGGCCTTTCATATCATTTAATTGAATAAATCACTTTATTTAATTAAATCCCCCTTCTACTCTTTTTAATTAAATTTACATTTAATTAAATTGTTCACTTCAAATAAATAAATATAATTTATTTAAATCCCCCACTTGCATCTATTTTGTTGAAATAAAGCAATTTATTTTAATTAAAATCACTCTCCATCCACTTGCATTCTCCTACATCTCCCACTTGCCTCTCTAAACCCCTTCTAAATTAGCCTAACCCATCTATTAAATATTGTCACATCCCTAAACAAAGGGAAGTCACTTCTCAAACCCTTAAAGTCTTCAATAACCATTAAAGGCTTTATGTCCTCAACAACTTAACCATTTAAGGCTCTTACATAACTATTAATGGTTAACTCAACCTTCTTACATGGTTGGAGACTTTTTGCCTAACTCAACCCTCATCTAACCCTAGGGTCTCATCAAGCATTCATTGCTTTGACCATGGTTACCCCTTTAACCCTTGCACAAGAGTTTATCCTTTGGGTAAAAGCTTTATCCAATGGTTAATCTTAGCCTAACCTTAACCCTTACCTCCTAAGGTAACCATGAGGTCTTCTCAAGCATTTAATGCTTCTTGCATCTCCTCTCAAGTAGTCTTATGTTGACAATTGTCACCATTTCATTGGTGAGAATTGTAAACATGGATTGATAAATTTCAATCCTGACCCTTGATAGGATTATCCAATCTTAACCCTTCATTTCCCTATTCTTCCTATAAATAGATCTCTCATTCCTCCATTTTCATATCTAAGTCTTTAGCATCAAACTTATAGGCATTTTACTAAGCATCTAATTTGAATCATTTTAATCAAGCATTTAGCCTCTCTTTGATAATCTTAATAGCATCTTAAATAGGCACTTGTATTATCACATAATAATCATCTCAAACTAGTATAGCATTATAGGATAGTTTTGTTACTAATCCTTTCATTTTGTTATCATATACATGCTAGTTTAGTTCATCTTTTGTTAATATCATGCACATTAGGATTGCATTCATGTTAGATTGATCAAAAATCCCTCATTCTCATGATTGTCATCCCTAAGTTACTTTTCTGAGTGATTTGAGAGAAAAGGCATTGGCTTAAGGGGTCTTGTGAGATAGAGAAAAATGGAACATCCCTTGGGAAGTTGAGCTATTCCATACAGCTCCATAACTTGCACCAAGAGTCCCATTGGTGTGTGGACTAGTCCTGAATTTGTAATATTCATTTCATTGAACCACTTTTCCCACATACATTTTTGTCGCCAACCGTGGGGCCTAACCCCATTTATCAAATCATTTTTGATGCATGACTAATTTTGCAGGTATGCGAAAAACTTGAATCAGTGCGTGGATATCATTCTGTAGTGCATCCGGTCTTTCCTTTGGCGCATCTTTCTGACTGTTTAGCGCGTTGATACCATACCTTAGCGCATCCAGAGTTAATTTTAGCGCATAGCATTTCTACTATTTCCTGTAGGTCTTGGCGCTTTAAA
This sequence comes from Cryptomeria japonica, assembly GCF_030272615.1. NCBI lineage: Eukaryota > Viridiplantae > Streptophyta > Pinopsida > Cupressales > Cupressaceae > Cryptomeria > Cryptomeria japonica. Next base: position 584,923,897 of record NC_081413.1, on the reverse strand, counting down.
ACATCAGTGTAGTGCATTTAGACAACATCGTAGTGCATCTAGACCCTTTGCTAGTGCATAAGTTCCATCCTGTAGCACATCTGGTCTATAGATTAACGTGTGACATACACAGAAAGAAAAACAAAATTGTAACAGAGACAGAAAAGTTAGACTTGTAAAATTCCACCTTAAAATTCTTGTTATTCTAACTGGTTTTTGTTGCAGGTAACTAACGTTTGATTGCAGGATCAAGAGTTTTTTTTTTTACTAAGTTAGGCTTGTGATTAAATTTTTTATTTCTAACTTGGTTAAGTTAGTTATTTAAAAAAAAATTTCATTTCCTAATTAGTAAAATTGAACTCATTTTCTTTCGGAGTACTTAAAAAGAACAACAAACAAAACCTTACTTTGATTTCATGGGAAGAGACAACACTTCATTTTTGGGTTTTAAAAAGAAAAAAACAAACCTTTATTTATGCAAAATCTTAAAAATAACCTCACCATCCTTTGGTGTTTAAAAGGGTCCATTTTATTTCTTGCATAAAGTTAAAGAACCTCATTTTCAAGTTTTAGATAGAGAAAAAGAGGGAAATCTTTCCCCTATCGAATTCATTTTGTTGACCATCTCAAAAATTTGCTTTGTTGACCCGGATTTAATTACTTAGCTTAAAAAAATCATTGATTTGGGAGTTAAAAAGAACACCATGCCTTTTTGGAGCAACATCTCCCACTAGAATTAGCAAATAATTGAATTGTGAGATTAAAAAGAATCATTTTGTGCCTTGTCTCGAAAGTGGAAGGTATATGCTCTCCCCTTAACTGGGTGACCAAAAAGCCAAACCACTCTTTCATGCTTTCTTCATTTCAAGCAATTAAATCCTTTAGTAGGCCTACCCTCCTGAGTTTCTCTTAGAGCACCATTTAAATAGTTTGTGAGAGGGGAACGGCCTAAGTGGGAAACGAATTTATCGCCAACTGTTCCAACCCACTATAATCAAAAGTGGATGGTGACAAAAGCCCCTTTCAATGGTTTCACACAACGATTAGCCTTTCCCCAATATTTTTCCGATACATGAAGCCTTTGTTCTAAAGGTTGGGAAGCCTCTCGAGGAAGTTTATCACTGACGGCCGAACATGAAGCTTGATTACGAACCTTAGAAATAGAAACCTTGAGCCGAGTTAGTAGCCAGACATCTTCAATATCATAGTGCAAGGGTGGGGAAGAATCCACCTCCAAGATTACTCACCATATATCTCCCAAGATAGCTACTCAATTGTGAAGCAATTCACTTTAAGTTAATTTCTGGCAAAAGACAAAAAAATGGGCACCCCCTAGGGGTGACACGACTGTTTGAACTGATGGAGTATCGAGACTAGTAGGCTATGATATTGTTGATGATCCTTGAATAAAGAGTCTTCCTGAATTATATTATTTGTATCCAAACCTGTGAAAACATTGGGGATTTGAAAACATCCTCGCATAACATACACTCTTTGTTTAGAATAGACAAAAATGGTTGTCTTTTTCATGTTGTGTTTGCATTTTATACTTTAGAAAATCATCTATCAAAGTTGAGAAAGTGATGAAATTTCTTGAAAAACCCACAAGCAAAGCAAAACAGGGCAGTTTAGAGTGTAGGAGAAACATCCTAGTGCATCTGAAGCAAACTTTAGCGCGTCCAAACTTAAAATTAGCACATTCATTCTAAAAAGCAACGCATAATAGTCTGAACATTTGACAACTAAACATTAGCTCTTCTTAAGGACATATTAGCGCATTGAAGTATCAGTCTAGCACATTGGGGGCAAACTGTAGCGCTTTGAGTCTAAACTTTAGTGCATACTCAGGACAAATTAGTGCATAACCATTCCTGAAATAGCAGAAGTCAAAACATTGGTTTAGCACGTAACACAGGCAGCTTAGCACGTTAGTGGTTTTAAACAGCACGTCTAAGTCAAACTTTGGCGCATCCAGTCTCTGTCTTAGCGCATAGATAAAACTATGAAAACAAAGAGAAAAAATGAACCTTCTTGAAAAATTTTAAAAATCAATTTCAAACACCCTTTTGGATCTTCAGTCAACTTCATTGGGCAAAACTTGAGTCAGAACATTAGAAACTATTCCGAACAATCAAACAATCAAACAAGTCATTCTTAGAACAAAAGTTGTCAAAAATCTAAAACTAGCTAAGGATAACACTTTCTCCTATCAAAATTGGGTAACATCATCACACTGATCAAAAGGTCTGCCAATTAAAAGGATTCCATCATCGAAACATACCTAGTTTAAACCTAAGTTGTCAAAATGAGTTTCCATATCGGGAAGGCTCTTATTCCATATCATTTGACGCACTTTGTCGTGAGGGGGCATCTAAACCTTCATTTGATAATAGTAGGATTAAGTTTTTAAACAAAGTATCATAATCCAAACAAAACAAAGGAAACCAGTGATCACCTGTGTATGACCACTCCTCATATTTTGAGAAGAAAAAGTCTTCATCACAACATTAAGTTGAAGAAACGACAACCTAGTTCCCAGAAACTTGCTAAATGGAATAGATTTCTCTACGTCAATCGCCAACTCTTCACATCTCATCGCACATTTCTTCATCATATGCGCTTATATATTCAAGATAAGTCAAACGAATTTGACAGAGAGCCTTTGAGAAGTAGAGATTTTTGCCAAAAATAAGCATTCAACCAATGCTTAAATCGTGGAGGAAAGATCAATCCAGCTTTCTTCCCGGAAGTTTGTATCACTTATAACATACCTCGACTTGAACCAACAACTCTCGAATAACTCGCAGAAGAGGAATTCATCCCCTTTGTCATAGAAAGTTTCTACTAGATGCCCGCTGTCACTCGCTCTCAAGAAAACAAGCAAAGCAAACCACAACTAGAGTCCAGTATGGGTCAAAGATTATCAAATCCTTTCGAGTATCCAAATCTATAAGACACAAAGATTTATGAGGAGCTCCTATAAGAATGTCAAGAAAGCACCTCATTTCAAAAACTTGTGGAAAATCTCATAGAGGTCGACAAAGAAAAGTACTTGCTCATGATAACAAGCAAAGGAGTGAGGATCCTTGAAGACTTCAATACTGACATCTTTAGAACAAGGTCTCAAAATTATACTTATCAAGTACAACAAAGAGAAGAGGAAGTACTTGACCCTGAGTTAAATATACCTGAGAAAAACATACCTAAGCCAAACATACCAGGACACACACATACCCAAACTAGGGATAACAAAAGGGAAGAACTCTTCCCTTGGCAAACAAATGCACCCTTGGTTGCTCTCACACAACAAATGCAAATGCTGCAAAGACAAATATAGGACATGCAATAGGGGACAACAGTATGGTATTCCTTAAATGAAATTTGTCCTTACCCTTTTGATAGAAGATTAAACATGATACCTTTTCTCCCAAATTTGACAAATATGATGGTAAGAGCGATCCTCACGATCATGTTCAGGAGTTTTGTACCATGAGCCTTGAATTTTGCCATGATGAAACCTATTTGATGAGGCTATTCCCAAGAAGCTTGGGAGGACAAACAATGGAGTGGTTATCCAAACTCACACCTCTTGTCAGACCCTTTGATGAGTTAGTCAATAAATTTATCACTCAATACTCCTACAATATTCAACATGCAATTACCATGCTAGATGTCTGCAATACCAAATAGAAAAACAATGAAACATTCATGGTGTTTCTTCAACATTGGAGATGGATGGTTTTGAGATATCCTTGAGATGTGCCCGAAAAGGAAAAGATGGAAATTTTCATCGACAATCTGAATAGTGAGATGAGTTACATACTCAAGCTCCAATGCATGCCATCTTTTGCCAAATTAATCGAAAATGGAATTCAAGTAGAGGAGGCATGTATCAAGAAAGGAACACTAAATTTCTTCAAAGAGGGAACTAATTCATCCAACTCTCATTTCAACAACTATAACAACAACAACAACTTAGACAAATCCAGGTTCTGGACCAGAGACAACAATGCTAGAAATGAGGGAGGAAACGATGCTAATGATATAAAGTCTAAACAACCAGTATTGGCTTTATTAGGTAATCCTTAGGCTACCAAGAATCGAAAGGGTGCTGATCAAAGCACTAACACTCATACACCAAATACCAATCAGGGACCTTCAAATGCAAACAACACCAACAATACCCAAAAAAACAACACAAATTGAGGACCTAATCCAAATTCCAAGGGTAACACCAACAACTTTCCAAATAAACTCATTTACACACCATTGGGGTAATCCTTAGAATCAACATTCTGAGAACTCCAGGCAAACAAGATTATCACATTACCATCTATAAACAACTTTGAACCCCAGGTCAAACCACCTTAGTGGAATGACTCACACTTCTATGATTTTCATCAAAATAAAGGACATCAAACAAATGATTGCATAAGACTTAAAAACATTGTTCAAGACATGATTGACAAAGGTGATTTAATGGTCGATGGTCTCAAAACAAATGGCGAACATGGCACCTTTAAAAGTCCTCTTCCAAATTACAACAAGGAAGGAGTTTCATCATTGAACGATACATGAGGAGCTCGCATCAATCACATATACAATAACACCATCAATCATATATTGACAGATGACAATCAAGTAAATGTCATTAAAATCAAGGACAAACACGAACATGAATCGATCAATGTAACCACTAGAGCTCAAAAATATGTCTTGAAAGGGCATACATCAACAGAAACCACTATCCCAAAGACTCAATACAATTTGGTAAGTCAACTGCGCAGAACTCCTGCTCAAATGTCCATACTTGAGCTATTAAAACTTTCACCAAAACATAAGGACATCCTGGAACAAGCACTGTTGGAAACAAATGTACCTCAAGATCTGGATATTGACAAATTTCAAGCCATGGTGGCTCACATGACAGGGCCTCATAATCTCACCTTTTTTGAACATGATAATATCTCATTGAGCCATGCACATAATACTCCCCTTCACATTGAAGTTTTGGTCTACAAACATCGAGTAAAAAGAGTATTAATAGATGGAGGAGCTGGGCTCAATATCTATACCTTAAAACTTATCCGTGCATTAGGCTTCTCTGAGCAGTCTATTGATCCACACAAAAAGATCACCATCAAAGAATATGATGATGAAGAAAGATCATCCAAGGGAATAGTTATATTACCTATTTAGGTAGGACTGATACAAAGGGACACTATGTGCCAAGTCTTAGACATAGAGCTCACATATAATATTTTATTGGGACGTCCTTGGATACATGAAATGCAAGCGGTACCCTCAACTTACCACCAATGTGTCAAATTTCCATATAATGGGTAGGAGATTTCTATATTGGTAGATAATAACCCCTTTCAACATTGCAATGCTATGGGGGCAGCCCAAGATAGCTTGGTTCCACATAGCAGGGAAAAACAAACTTCCTCAGTGCCAGATCATCATTAAGAAAAGCTCAAATCTTTATCCATGGATTTCAAACAAAAGATGAAAATCAAAGAGCAAGGCATTAGAGAATACTCTTTTGAACCCATGTGTCTAACCAACTTACCAGCATCGCCAAAATCTCATGGGCAACCTTCTGCATCGACACATCAAGCAATGCAGCTTATCACCAAGTTTGATGGCAAATTTATCCAATTGGGCACACTAGCACATGAATTAGAAGAAAAGGACATCCTTAGTTGGTTAGACAAGGATGAAGAAGACGTCAGAGCTGCTACTATGGAAGTAGCTATACCAACATAGCAGTATGGAAAAGGATACTTGATCATGCAACATATGGGGTGAATGGCAAAGGACCTATTGGCAAGCGTCAAGAAGGCATCATAGAGCCATTGGACCCCCCTTCACATTTTTCTAGAGACAAAACAGGATTGGGCTATGGACACACTCTACCCCCAAAGAAGAAACCAAATAAATATCAAAAACCTCAGTGGAAAGCAAAGAAGAAATACAAGGAGGACTCATGGTAGGAGGCACTACATGGATCAATAGGAGTAATAAGGAAGGAACGAGAACACTAGGAAAAAGATAAACAACAAGAGGAGTGGGCCATTCAAAGAGAAGAAGCATCTTATGTAGAAGTACATCACGTTCAGGAACCTATTCCAAACAAGACAGAATCACCCCCTAAGGAAATCACTACTCCCCAAGGAGAGACAGTATATGAACAAATGCAAAGAGTACAAGCGGGATCTGATACAGAATCAGAGAAAACTATCAGACTGGTATCAATCATCAAGGACCTCTTTTCACCTTACAACATACCTGTCAACAACACTGAAAGACTCTGGGACAACATTTCTGAGACAGATTCTAATGACTATGAATGGGGCAGCTATTCAAATGTTACTAAAGATATTCCTAAGAGTACTATTCATACACCCTTTCTCAAGTAGGACAAGGCACAGAGCCTAGACTAATTGAATTTGGTCCACAACATATCTATGAAGCCAAAGAAAATGAGTAGCGATATTATGGGCAAGTCTACATGAAAGATGATACCATCGAAGACCTTGACAATATCATTAACTTATTCAATATCCTAGCCAACCTTAATGATACCTCTATCATGACACTTATCGCAGCCTAACTCGACCCACCCAATGACTCTTTACCACTCGTCTTTCCTGATCTCCTAGACTGGGATGAGCCTGAAAACCATGACATACCTATTTTCCCAGATGATGACTCCATTATCCATTACCTATGTACTGTCAACCCAAAAATAGACTAGACTAGCGAACAAAGTAACGACATCTGCAATCAAGAGAGTGCCAAGTCTCTCAATCACAAAAATGAAAGAAATAAAGGATCTACTGCTGAAAACCAGTCAATGACAGCACTAGATCACAAAAAAGTAAAAATAAAGGATGCATCTAAGGGAGAAAACCTTTTTAAGGAACCGAAGGATGGGAGACTTGACACTCTTCCTGAACACTATCAAGAGAGATCACCCATATTGATTGATCCCACTCAATCAATCAATATTGGTACAGAAGAAGAAGCTAAAAACATACCTAGCAGAATCTCTAGCAGATGAAGAAAAACCAGAGTTTATCAAATTCTTCAAAGAAAATAAAATCAACTTTTCTTGGTCCTATGCAGATATGCCCAGGATTGATCCACACTTAATCATGCATCACTTATCTATTGCTCTAGGAGCTAAGCCAGTCAAGCAAAAATTGAGAAAGATGAATCCGCATGTAGCACTAATGGTCAAAGCTGAACTAAAGAAACTATTAGACATTGGATTTATTCGACCTATAGATTATGTTGAATGGATTTCAAACATCGTGCTAGTTTCAAAACTAGATGGAAGCATCAAGATATGCACAAATTTCAAGGATGTTAGAAAAGACTGTCCAAAGAATGACTTTCCTTTGCTCAACATTGACATAATTGTAGACCTCACAGCAAGCCATGAAGTGCTATCATTAATGGACAATTTTTCTGGCTATAATCAAATCAAGATAGCTCCAGAGGATCAAGATAAAACAATGTTCACCTATCCTTGGGGAACATATTGTTGGCATGTCATGCCTTTTGTCTTAAAGAATGTTGGGGCAACTTATCAAAGAGCGATGACAATGATATTTCATGATATGATGCATACCTTCATGGAGGACTTTGTGGATGATTTACTAGCTAAGTCATTTACCCGGGCAAAATATCTGGGCATATGAGAGAAAATATTCTAAAAGATTGGAAAAATTCCAAGTCAGGCTCAACCCTAAGAAGTGTGTCTTCAAGGTAACATCAGGCAAATTATTAGGCTACATCGTGTCAGCAAAAGGCATTGAAGTAGATCCAACTAAGGTACAGATTATCATGGAGATGCCACCTCCCAAGAACATTAGCCAACTCAGATCTCTACAAGGAAGGCTCCAATCAATTAGGTGATTCATCGCCCAATTAGCAGATAAAAGTCTATCGTTCAGATGGGAAGCCAAATGTGCAGAATCCTTCTATCAAATCAAGCAATATCTAATAAACCCACTAGTTCTGGTACCACCAATAGTAGAAAATTTGCTTATTCTCTACTATCAACAACGAACATATCATTTGGGGCACTATTAGCACAATAAGATCAAGAAGGCAAGGGATGAGCTATCTATTACATCAACAGAACATTAAATGGATATGAGCTCAATTACACATTCATTGAGAAAGCTTGTTTAGCTGTGGTATTTGCTTCTCAAAAGTTATGACATTACATGCTAGCTCACATAATCAAGCTAGTAGCAAAAATTGATCCTCTCAAATATTTACTCAGCAAAGCAGCTCTCACAGGCAGATTGGCTAAATGGGTCATGATTCTCAGCGAATTTGATATCCACTACACAGAGCATCGAGCTATCAAGGCATAGGTAATTGTAGATCAATTAGCTGAGGCACCACTACCAAATAAGCAACCATTGGAGGTCGAATTTCCAGATAGGGATGTCCTTACTATTACCACCAAGCAATGGACCCTATACTTTGATGGTTCCTACACTCAACATGACTCAGGTGCCAACATCTTGTTCATCTCTCTTGAAGGACATGCCATACCAAGATCATATAGACTCATATTTCCATGCATAAATAACATTATTGAGTATGAGGCACTGGTCACATAAATCAAAATGGTCGTGGAATGGAGAATCACGGAACTGAAAGTCTATGGAGATTTCCAACTAGTCATAAATCAGATCAACAATGACTATCAAACAAAAGATGACAAGTTGCTGCCATACAAAAGAATGGTAGATGACTTCAAATAGTATTTTGTACATATAACCTTTGAGCAAATACAAAGGTTGGACAACAAAGCAGTTGATGCAATGGCTACTATTGCTTCACTACTACAAATTCTAGAGCAACAGAGTCGTTATGAGTTTTTGGTAGAGCAGTTGTTTTCCCCGGCCTATGACAATTCTGCATCCCATGTTATCTATGCCTTAACCGGTTCAGACTCTCCTTTATACAGAACAATATATGAGTATCTTAAAACCAATACCCTACCCATTGACCTATCTCAAAATAAAAAACACAACTTTATCCGACAAGCCGCCCATTATACCCTAACTATAGATACCCTTTACCGTCGAGGTCTAGATGGTACTCTTCTTCGTTGCCTTGATCGTAATGAATTTGACTCTGCTTTACATGAGCTTCACGAAGGTATCTGTGGTACATAGTCAAGTGGTCCTACTCTCGCTAAAAAACTTCTGAGAATGGGATATTACTGGTCGACGATGGAAAAAGACTCTTATCAAATTGCAAAGAAATGTCCCAAGTGCCAAATCCATGACAATCTTATACATGCACCAGCACAAGAATTGTAGCCATTTACAACATCTTGGCCTTTCTGTCAGTGGGGAGTTGACTTAGTACGTAAAATACACCCATCATCTTCAAATGGACACAAGTTCATTATCACTGCAACAGAGTATTTTACAAAATGGATTGAAGCAATCCCAATGACCATAGTAACTGGAAAACAAATTGCCTCTTTTATTTTTAATTATTTGATCTGCAAATATGGCATTCCCAGTTCCATCATCATAGATAATGGACATCCCTTCAACAACTAGGATGTGAGAGAACTATGTGAAGGATTCAAAATCCAACATCATTTCTCTACACCTTACTACCCACAGGGGAATGGTCAAGCAGAGGCATCAAATAGAACAATATTAAAAATCCTAAAGAAAGCTGTAAATGATGCAGGAAAGGATTGGTATGTGCAAGTCAATCCGAAACTTTGGGCATACAAAACTAGCATCAAGACACCTACAGGAGCTACGCCATATTCATTGGTGTATGGATCAGAAGCAATTTTACCTCTTGAGGTAGAAATTCCATCACTCAGAGTATCTTTGAAAGGCCTCATTCCAGATGAAGAGTATCGAGTAAACAGATTACAAGAACTAGAACTTCTAGATGAAAAACAACAACATGCCTATAATCACCTCAAATCATACCAGCATCGTATGTGCAGAAGCTACAACCATAGAGTCATCCCTCAAAATTTTAAAGTCGGTGATCTCATACTCAAAGAAAATCCCAGAAATCAACAGGATCGAGAAAAGAAGGGGAAGTTTGAACCTAACTGGTTGGGTCCCTATGTCACCATCTCAGCCTATAGATCTGACACTTATCAGCTAACAAATTCAGAAGGAGATGTGCTCAATGAACCAACCAACAACATCCATCTGAAGAAATACTATACTTGAGTGGTCTAATGCACGGAAAAAGTGAAAAAAATACAAAAAAATAAAAAAATTGAAAAAAAATCAAAACAACAAAAAAGATGCAATAAAAAAAAATGGTGAAAACCTGGCAATAGGCACTACTTGTGAGGGAATAGCTCCTCTATCTATCTTGGCTCATATCTTTTTATATCTGAAGTTAAAAACTATTGGCCATCGCCCAACACTTAAAACAACATTATCTTGGACATAGTTAGCGTAGTCACTGTCCTTGCTTATCTGAATATCAGTTCTTCATATCCCACCATGGCTTGGTAATCACTATACATATCCACATCGATCAGTATCTATAACTAGGGGAAGCATTCCTCTGACTTCAAAAATCTCAGCAAACAAGCAAACAAGAATCCAACATGCCAAGAGAATCCTGTCAAGCAAAACTCCAACGACCAAGAAAACAAAACACTGATCTAATTAACAACTTCCAAACACATGATGGATGATTTTATGAAGTATAATTTCTTTACATCTTGCATGAAGTTTTGACTATTTTTGCACTTGAACTCTTTTTGAATTATTGGATCTCCTAAAATTTCTCAACGATGCATCGAGCTAGAGAAAGTGGTTGGAGACTCCAATATTTTTTAGTTTTCTGTCTATGAGGTGATCACTTGTACTATGCAAATACTTGTCTCGAGACGTGATTCACAACAATGAGGCGATCACTTGTACTATGCAAATACTTGTCTCAAGACGTGATTCACAACATATCACTGAAGCCATTGTTCTAGTTTGCACATACAAATGGTTTAATCTTGTTTGTTTATATGCAAGCAACTCTCAGGTAATCTTGGTTCAATTATACCTTGACGCTTGTGCCATCTTGTAATATCAAAATCCATGTAAATTTTTCTCAGGTCATTATGGTTCAATTATACCATTATGCTTGTATAAATTTTCAACATATCAACTGCTCAATGATGATAAACACAAAGAAAGCAAAAACATGTGACTATACAAGAATGCCAAACGACAGAATGAGGATGATCAATTAGATGCATATCATTTTATAATTAAGTTACATATCATTTTACAATTAAGTTGCATATCATTTTACAATTAGTTGCATGTCATTTTACAATTAGTTGCATATCATATAAATTTGCATTTAGTCATAGCATATCATTATCATACATCTCATTTTCAAGATACATCTCACAACACATCATTATCATACATCTCATTTTCAAGATACATCTCACAACATATCATTATCATACATCTCAGTTGTAAGATACATCTCACAAATCACATCATTGCATCATGAATCATACAATCATACCAATCAATATTAAGTCAAAAGCATTTATCTAAGCATTACATCATCATCATTGAACCATCACATAAATGCATAAATCATCATCCATAAAAACACATCACATGTGGATCAAAAAATTGGTAACGTATATATATATATATATATATATATATATATATATATATCTCAAAAATGGTCAAAATATACAAAAGATGTCATGTCTATCCAAATACAACACAATGATCAAAATACAAATGGAGACAAGTCTCTCAGGTATGACTATCTCCTGAAGTTGATGGTCTTACAGCAGATGTCCCAGCTCCTGGATCTCCACGTGGATCACGTCAAGAAGGCGCTATAACACCTTTGTTCTCTATCCCTGGCGGACTCTAACTTGACTGAGTAGCATTAAAACTAGGAGCCCCTTGATCTCTGGGACTAGGTCCTCATACAACAGCCTATAGTACTCAACCACCATGGCAGTGTACCATATTTCCCTCAGTGTGTCCCACATTGGGGCACTCGCTGTCTCTCTCTGCAGTCTCTCTGTAATCTCCTCCGCTCGACCCCAGTGCTCTCTCTCTGTGTCCCGCTCTGCGGTAATCTGCATAATTTGACACTGCTGAGCCAGTACCTGTGCCTGTAGGTGCTGCACTGACAACTGTAGGGACCTAATCTGTGCATCCTCTCGGTGGGTGGGTACCTGCATCTGAATGGGTACCTATTTCATGGTACCCCCTATCCCTATCCCTATCCTAGGCGCCGGTGGAGGTAATACATCTGATCTCCTCCTCTGAGTCGGCCGCCTAAACTCATCCATCCCACCCACAGCTGCTATAACCTCGCCCTCCCGACCAACTCCACCAACTTTGACCACCAAATCTCCTCTCCCTCCCTCACCAACTTCTCACCTGACTACTCCACCTCCTCTCCTACCTCCATCTCCTCCAATACTCCCTCCATCTCCTCCTCTCCTACCTCCATCTCCTCCAATCCTCCCTCCATCTCCTCCTCTCCTCCCTCTACCACCTCCTCTCCCATCTCCCCGTCATCTCCTCCACCATCTCCATATCCCTCCTTTAGCTCATCTCCCTCATCTCTCTATCTCCCTAGCCTCTCAGGTTGCTCATCCTCATCATCATCAAAAACGAGAATCATCTCCATTGGATTTGATATTTGTGCTACAACATGGGCCATGAAGAGTATTGCAAACTCCTCCATCATCCCCGCATCTACCACCCCAAACCCGTAGTCCTATATCTGTCTGGCCAAATACATGTACTCCTCCACCACCATTGCACTATCAATAGTCAGACCCCACTCTGGCACATCCTGCCTCTGATGAGCATATAAGCATGCTCCTTGTGGTATACCCTGCTGTCGACCATACTATTGCTAAACTCGGCTATGTAAGAACCTCTCAATGACAAAAGGCATCTGCCCTATCAAGTATCGTGACATATATACATAAGGACTCTCTATCCCATCCTCAGCCCACACCTCACACTCCATATACGGTCTCCAGATAACTGTATCAATGTCATTGAGCACCCTCCTCCAATGCTCTAGCTTGCCCAACTTACGTCGGACAACTATCCCTATGTATCCATATACATAAGACCGACCAAATGCCCTATCCCTATCTAAAAGTGGCCTCACTATGGGAATGTGCTCCCAAGCCCACACCTGTAATAATGTGACCCTGTCTGATAAACTATTGTATCCTAAGTACACCACTTGATGCAAATCTCTGTACAGATGGGCCAACATACAGGACCCCCAAGCAAACATGCGACCCTATGTCACCATATCCTCAAGAACCAATCCCCATCCCACTGCCAGTCCCTTTGACCTATGCTCGGGACACAAAAAGCCACCTACAAAACCTGTCAGTATCGATGGTAGTGGGGTATAATCAAAATTTATGAACTCCTGCTAAGGGATCTCATATCCACAAATATGCTCATCATGGAAAATTCGGTGAAGCGCCTCTATCCCATACTCCTTGATCTTCTCATAAGGCAATAGTGCCCCTACCATAGGGATCCGTAGGATCCGATAATAGTCCTCTAGAGTGACTGTAATCTCACCCGCAGCTAAGTGAAAGGTGTTGGTGTCATTGTTCCACCTCTCTGCCAATGTTGTCAGTAAACCCCAGTTAATGATATACCGAGGCATGTCCAATAAATAGGACACCCCACATCTCTCAATGATATTTCTATCCATCTGCGTCAATCACATAATCATAAACCATGGCCTCGAAAATCACTCTCACGATTTAAGAACACCAAGCCATTCCTGTAACAAGCAAAATATGTCCAAATATCAGTTCCCACATATATCTGATATATCCAATCAAAATTCCATATCAACTTGAAATAAATCCATATCAAATCAAATTCCATATTGAAAATCAAATCCATATCGAAATCAAAATTCCATATCAAATCAAGTTCCATATCGAAAATCAAATCGATATTGAAATCACAATTCCATATCAACTTGAAACAACAAAAATCAAAACAAGTTTCATATCGAAAAATCAAATCCATATAAAAATCACCATTCCATATCAGCTTGAAACAAATCCATATCAAATTAAGTTCCATATCAAAAGTGAAATCCATATGCAATCAAAATTCCATATCAACTTGAAACAAATTCATATCAAATCAAGTTCCATATCGAAAATCAAATCCATATCGAAATCAAAATTCCATATCAACTTGGAACAATGAAAATCAAATCAAGTTTCATATCGAAAATCACCATTCCATATCAACTTGAAACAACGAAAATCAAATCAAGTTTCATATCGAAAATCCAATCCATATCGAAATTAGAACATCAATATCAACTTGAAACAAATCCATATCAAATCAAGTTTCATATCGAAAATCAAATCCATATCGAGAAATCAAATCAAATCCATATCAAGAAATCAAATCAAATCCATATCGAGAAATCAAATCATAAATCCATATCACACAACTCATATCAGGAGCCATATCAAAAATCAATAATTGGAACTCATATTGGACACCACATTAACAACAAACATCAAAGATCCAAACTAACAGAATATCAGGATCACCATTCAATCAATCAGCTTGGAACTTCAAACAGCAAAAGCAATTTCAAAAATCTATCAAACAAATCACGAATCAGCACAACAGGCATAAAATTGGCTAAAACACCCTTCCAGGAACACTTGGTAGACACCTACCCACCCCAACCCATCTTCATTCATCTATCTTTCCCCTATTGCATTACCTTTCCTTTCTTTTCTATCTCCACGCGCTAAGAAATCTCCCCCATGCGCTAAGCTGCCACCTATGCGCTAGCTAAACTCAGCTACGTGCTAAAACCATGACCCGATGTGCTAGGTCTACCCTATGCACTACCTTGTTCCCTGCATGTGCTACCTTGTTAGCCCTATGTGCTAGGTTACCCTATGCATTGCCCTATTCCCCACATGCGCTATCCTATTAGCCCTATGCGCTATCCTACCCTATGCGCTACCCTACACCTATGGCGCGCTATCCGATGACACATAGATGCTACCCTAGTTCACTAACTCTACACGCTAACTGTTCTATCGTATGTGCTACACAAACGACCCAATGCGCTAAACCGTGAGAATCCGACACATAAAAATAAAAAAACATGATCAAAATCAACAAAACAAAAAGTAAAAGGGGCAAAATTTAGATGACTTATAGGTGGACCATACGTGGCGGGCCTCCGGTATCAATGAACACACTCGAATCGGTGCAAAGCATAGGGAACCAGAATTTTGTCACTCTCCAAATGTCACTCTCACCAAAAGTCAAAAGGCACAAATGATACAAATGAAATCACTTTTTACCTTTTTATAGGGTCAAAGTAAATTAGGGTTAGTAGGTGGGGCATGTATTTTTCTCGTTCTCCTGCTTTTAACCCTAACAAACATCATTTTTTAGGAGATGAGTCAATTGGCACACATTAAACACAGATGAAATTTTAAAATGCGATCAAATCTATAAATCAACAAATTTTCAATTTTTTTGATTCATCTCCTGAGGGGGCATTATCAATACCATTTATCAAATTTGGGGCATGATATCAACATCTCAACACATGACATCACATCGATCAAATTTTGGCAACACATTAATTTTATTTGAACCAACATGTGCACACACGTCACTTCAAAGAGGGGCAAAATATAGATGTATAAAAATGACCACTTTCCTAACTGAATATTTAATGTTCATTTTATTCTCATTCCTCTATTTAATTAAATCTAATTTAATTAAATCATCCACATTCCTCTATTTGATTAAATAAGTTATTCAATTAATTTAATTAAATTCACCTAGGCCTTTCATATCATTTAATTGAATAAATCACTTTATTTAATTAAATCCCCCTTGTACTCTTTTTAATTAAATTTACATTTAATTAAATTGTTCACTTCAAATAAATAAATCTAATTTATTTAAATCCCCCACTTGCATCTATTTTGTTGAAATAAAACAATTTGTTTTAATTAAAATTACACTCCATCCACTTGCATTCTCCTACATATCCCACTTGCCTCTCTAAACCCCTTCTAAATTAGCCTAACCCATCTACTAAATATTGTCACATCCCTAAACAAAGGGAAGTCACTTCTCAAACCCTTAAAGTCTTCAATAACCATTAAAGGCTTTATGTCCTCAACAACTTAACCATTTAAGGCTCTTACATAACCATTAATGGTTAACTCAACCTTCTTACATGGTTGGAGACTTTTTGCCTAACTCAACCCTCATCTAACCTTAGGGTTTCATCAAGAATTCATTGCTTTGACCATGGTTACCCCTTTAACCCTTGCACAAGAGTTTATCCTTTGGTAAAAGCTTTATCCAATGGTTAATCTTAGCCTAACCTTAACCCTTACCTCCTAATGTAACCATGAGGTCTTCTCAAGTATTTAATGCTTCTTGCATCTCCTCTCAAGCAGTCTTATGTTGACAATTGTCACCATTTCATTGGTGAGAATTTTAAACATGGATTGATAACTTTCAATCCTGACCCTTGATAGGATTATCTAATCTTAACCCTTCATTGCCCTATTCTTCCTATAAATAGAGCTCTTATTCTTCCATTTTCATATCCAAGTGTTTAAAATGAAACTTATAGGCATTTTACTAAGCATCTAATTTGAATCATTTTAATCAAGCATTTAGCCTCTCTTTGATAATCTTAATAGAATCTTAAATAGGCACTTGTATTATCACATAATAATCATCTCAAACTAGTATAGCATTATAGGATAGTTTTGTTACTAATCCTTTCATTTTGTTATCATATACATGCTAGTTTAGTTCATATTTCGTTAATATCATGCACATTAGGATTGCATTCATGTTAGATTGATCAAACATCCCTCATTCTCATGTCATCCCTAAGTCACTTTTCTGAGTGATCTAAGAGAAACGGCATTGGCTTAAGGGGTCTTGTGAGATAGAGAATAATGAAACATCCCTTGGGAAGTTGAGCTATTCCATACGGCTCCATAACTTGCACCAAGAGTCCCATTGGTGTGTGGACTAGTCCTGAATTCGTAATATTCATTTCATCGAACCATTTTTCCCACATACAACCACCTTATTTGTTTCTTGCCTTGTAGGGATTGCCTCTACCCATTTGGTAAAGTAGTCGGTGGCCACCAAAATCCATTTGTGTCCTCCACTGGATTTGTTTGCAATTTCTCTTATTAAATCAACACCCCACATCTAAAAAGGTTCCGCAGTCTGCCCGGGTCTAAGTGGAAGGACTCCATCATATTTAAGTTTCCCTAAAATTTTTTGGCAAGCCTCACATTTTCTAATATAGGCATGATAATCCCTAAAGACCTGTGGCCAATAATAACCAGCATTGAGTATTTTATGGGTAGTAGTTTTTGCTGAAAAATGTCCCCCACAGGCACCTTCATGCAATTATTTTAAAACAAATTGTGCTTTATAAACATCCAAACAAAATAAGAGGATACCATCTCTGTTTTTCTAGTATAAATCTCCTTTAAGAAATACATACCTTGATGCCTGAAGCTTAAGGGTCCCTTTCTGCTTATCATTTAAATTTTTTGGACACTTCATGTGTTTCAAATAATAAACAATTTTTTTGTACTAAGGACATATCTCAATGCTCATTTGAACCTTTTCTAACTCTACTTGATTTATCTATGTTGCTTTCAAATTTATTTCTATCATTAATTTAGCCAATCCTTGACCTCTTACCAATTTAGTAATCTGGATATTAATGTTGAACTCTTGAATCTGGAAAATATCTTTGACTGCTGCATTGGGAACATAGGCAATAACATTAGCTCCTACTAAATATGGTCTAAAAGATTTTACATCTTTTACCAAGGCATATGCTTGTTTTTCATTTATATCATAATTCAACTCAGAAGCTTGTAGTTTCTTGCTAAAAATTGCAATTGGCTGCTCATGACCTTCATCATTCTTTTGTAACATTACTGCAACAATAGTATGAAATGAAGCAAAGGAAAACACTTAAAAAGGTTTAGAAAAATTAGGAGATTTAAGTATAGGTGCTTCCTTGATGGCCCTTTTAATGTTCACAAAGGCATCAGTTGCTTCATTACTCCACTTTATCTCTATACCCTTTTTTAACATCTTTGCAATAGGTTTGACAATTTCAAAAAAAATTGACACAAACCTCCTAACAGAATTAATTTGTCCAAAGAATGATTGGATAGCTTTGACTGTTTTAGGGATCTGAATTTTGTCAATAGTTGTAATTCTCTCAGGGTCAATCCATAATTCATCTCTAGATACAATATGACCAAGAAATTTTTCCTTAGTGACTCCAAAATGAAACTTTATGGATTTAAAGAAATACCATACTCCAATGCTCTGATGAAGATTTTCTCTAGGTCTTTACAGTGGTTAATTCTCTTCCTTCTCGGAGTATGCTATCAAATCATCCTAGCATTTGTAAGTCCGAATGACATCTTGGCATACACATATGTGCCCCATGGTGTAGTGAAAGTTATTTTGTATTTTTTTTATTCTTTAACCTTCAGTTGGTTGTAACCAGAGAACCCATCCATCATGGAAAGTAATTCATTCCCCGTCACCTTTTGCAACAAAGCTTCCATGTTAGGTAAATCATAATTATCTTTTAAAGATAATATATTTAAATTCCTGAAGTCAACACATAATCTAATATCACCATTTTTCTTTCTAATAGGCACCAAATTTTACACCCATGTAGAATGCCTTATAGGCTCTATAATTCCTGCATTCCTCATCTTCATCAATTCTTCCTTCATTTTGGGAGCCAATGTGGGATTTACAGGCCTTTGTTTTTTCCTAAATGGTTTTGCATCTAATTTTAGTGGGATTTCATGCTAGAACAAATCTTCTCTGTATGCCTTGAGATCATCATATGACCAAGCAAAAACATGTGTATTTTCTTAATAGATTTATCAATGCAGTCCTAATTTTCGGTGTAAGCTTCCTCCCAATGTAAACCTCTCTAGGATTTTTCTCACTTCCCAAGTTTATTTTTTCTACTTCCTCAAAACTTCCAATGTTGGGCTTGAAATTCGTCATGTCCTTATTGTCAAACATCCTTTCTAATTCCACCAACCCTTTTGGAATCTTATTTGTTTTAGGCTGTAAGATATTTTTTCCAAACAAAGATTCCTTACCATTCTCCTCTTCCACATATGCATTCCAATCCATATGTTGGCCTTCATATTGATCCTCACAAAACAGGAATTTCAAAAGATCCCTGTCATCATCAAATATCTGCCAATTTTTTTATGTTATTTGGTACTGCAAGTCTAGTTTTTATCTCAACTTGGGTGATGTCATCAAAAGGGATATCATTATGTTTAATTGCTAAGTTAGCCATAAAATCAGCCAAAATATTGTTAGATCTTTCAATCCATATTATAGCAAATGCATCAAAAAATTCAATTGAATCCCACACCTCATTTCTGTAATTTCGAAGCCTTACATTTTTAGTGGCGAATCTTTCCCTTATTTGAGATATGACTAACTTTGAATCACAATAAACTGTTAGTAATTTAATGCCATATTTACTTGCCATCCTAAGGCCTAACAAGAGTGCTTCATATTTAGCGACATTGTTTGTACATTCAAAATCTAACAAGAAAGAATATTTGAATGATCTTCCATTAGGAGAAATAAAAACTACACCAACTCCATTTCCTTCTTTACTGCAAGCACCATCAAAATACATTTTCTAAATCTTATCCTCATGCAATTCAATAGTATTTTCAGACTTGTCAGTTTTCTATTGAATGGGTTTAGAAATACTTACCTGAAAGTTATCTATATCTATTTGGAGAAAACATGTTGTCTCGTTCAGATCAACTTCCTCTATCAGGTAGAATGATATCGGTTCTTTGTCAATCCATACATTGGCCCCTTTTAGTGGGATAGTCACATATGAAAGATCTAGCTAGACATGCCCTCCCACCAAATTTGACCATTGCCTTGATAATAACATCCCATAATTTGGCAAAACTTGCACAACAGTGATGTCTGTTTTATATGACGTATCAAGGCTTGCTAGAAATCGAAACTCCACATCCTTCATCATTCCAATGACTAGGACTGATCTGTTATCCATAGCATAGCATTTCCTATAAGAAGTATCCACATGCATCCCAAGCTCTTTCATGACATCCTGTGGCATTATGTTTACAGCTGCACCTGAATCTATCATACAATTATTGACCATTTTATTGTTAATCATCAAAGTCAAATAAAAAGGATCAACCTGGGTAAGATTCTTAGTGATAGAAGCTCCCAAATAGACAACAGGTGGATCTTTAGCTTTTGGCTTACGATCCTCTTTATTAACTTCATCAACGTTAGACAAAATCTTGATTGTTTCATGTTTGTAGTCAGGAAATTTCATTACTTCAAGCAAGGGCACAAATATTTTCACTTGTGACAAAGCTTGAGACATAAATGATCCACAATTTGAGAGTGGCTTACTTATTTGTTTCTTTTTGATTGGCTTTGTTAATTTAAGAGGTTCTATTTGCTTGATCTTCTCTACTGCGCCCTCCTTCTCCTTGTTAGCGATGGTGTCTTCATTTTCACTATGTTTAGGAACCTTTGCAAATATCCCAGATGGCTTACCCTACTCTAGGTTCACTACTCTATTTCTTAACTGATAATTAATTTTCACCTAAGCTACTACTGCCACAGTATAGGCTCTCTTTTCTTCATCTGTTAAGTTTCTCAAGGAATGTGCTAGCTCTCCATTATGGCACAATCTCCTTACGGATGGGATATTCACATCACCATTAGTAAAAACCTATTGCACACTATGTTGTTGGCTTTCTCTTCTCCATTTTACATCTAATGATTGGTCATCCTTAGATGAATCCTCATCCCTATCTTAGAATGGATCTGATGACAGTACATTTACTGTGGGCTCATACTCACTTTCATGGTCCTTTTCTTTTGCAAAACCCTAAGCTATCATACACTATTCTGCAACATGGGGTAAACTGCAGACTTCACACCATGGATATTCTTCCACAAAATTGTTTACCATCTTCAATGGATCAGGATTTTCTTTGCTTGGATCTGTATTTACCGTCTTACCATCTTTTCAGTTTGTATTGTATGACATGTCATGCAATCTTGGTCTATTATAACTTATAGGCTTGTTACTCCTATATGGGGGCGGCTTCTCATTTTGACTTTGCTTACCCTTCATGTCTTTCAACATGTCCATGATTTGGCCAAACTCATCCTTTTTTATTACTTTGGGATGATATAATTTTGGATCATCTCTCTTACAAATTCTTCCAACAGCGTTTCTATTATTTTCAATAGTAGCAGCTATTTTAAAAACTTGTTGCAAAGTAGTAGGTTTGTGAGATAGAATTTCATAATGAGTCTTACTGTCAAAAGCACTCAAATAGAAATAGATAAAAAATGAGTCAACAGGTCTGATGTCTCTTGGTATTCTATTAAGTACTTTATTAAACCTTTTATTAAATTTAGAAATTATTTCATTCTGATTATTTTTTATGTTGGTCAATTCATGAGATGCAAATGAAGTATCATTATGTTTTCCAAATTCTTCCAAAAATATTGTCACAAATTCCCCCCAACTACAAATACACTTGTCGGGAAGATTTCTATACCATTCTCCTGCATACTATGTTAGAGACTGAACAAACAGTTTCATAAAGACATCTTCATGAGGGATTTCAAACTCCTCAATGGTATTTTTTACATTTATTACGTGTTGGTCTGCAAAGTCAATTCCATTTCCTGTGAATTTAGGGATATCTAACCTTAAATCATTTGCAATCTGATTGGGATATCCAACTATCCCACTAAAATCCAACTATTTGAACCTTTCGATGGTCATAGGTGGTCTGCAACCATAGTTGTTAGCTTGGTAATTCCCGTTTCCTCCATTATTACCATTGTTTCCATTGTTACCTCCACTATTATTGTAATTTCCATTTCAATCATTCCCATTACCATTGTTGCCATGGTTTCCATTGTTACCATAATTCCCCCTATTATTGCCTACATTGTTGATCCTATCTCTACCATTCCAGTTACCGACAATTTCCCTGATGTTAGTCCTTCTTTCATCATTATGATTATTGCATTTTCCATATTTATAGTGATTTCTATTTTCATTGTAGGGTATATTTTTCTATTTATCCCTTGTTTCATAATTATTTTCCACAACATCAGATAATGCATTATTATAAACCCTGAATGGTTGTTCCAAGTTTCTTAGGTGAGGAGGACTATACCTAGGAGTTGTTAATCTACTTCCTCACCCTTTCCCTTCTCTTCCTCCACTCTATTTGACTTAGGGCTTTGAATAGTATTTCTCTCCAATCCAATTTTTTGCAACACCCAATCTAGTTGTCTCTTAAGTGCCTTCGCCATTTTGGATTCACCTCCATTTAAATTGGCCATTCTAAGAATAATTGCATCCCACTGCCTTTCCTCATGTTCCTCAATAGTCAGGGTTTTATCATGGCCACCTCTATTATCTTTTGTATTTAAATGGCAGAAAGAATTCTCTTCTTTATTTTCAGATTTGTCACTAGATGAAGAACCATCCTCTCTACTAGGAAACTTATTATAACCCCCAAATGCCATGTTTGATTTCTTTATTCTTTTCTTTGAACTTAACTGAACAAAATCTTCTTGTCCTTTGTGCAGATATCTTCTCCCTTGTATTAATCTTAATGACAAGTTTCTAGGGGTTTCTTTTTTTTCTCAAAATATGAATTATTACTCATAGATTAAATGTAGAGTCGCCACCTCCTAAGAGGAATAATATTTTTATTAAATCTCTGGGTTACTTCCTCCAGCAGAGTCTGAAAAAGGACCACCAGAAATTCGAACACTTCTTGTGACAACTCCCTAGTAGAGTCACCAATCTGTTGGTTCCCAAAACCACAAATAGGAAATCAAAAGGACTTGCCAATTCCCTAATTGATGCAATTGGCCTTGGCCAATGAACATGAATGATAAAAGACCAAATTCCTATGCACTTTAGGCTCCACTAGACCTAGGTGGGTATACCCCAATCTCCAAAGCATAAAGAGATTTCTTTATAGTGAATTTAAATTATTTAATCTATCTGTTTATAGAAATGGCAAATAATTTCTTGCAACTATACTTTATGTCATGCTCTTACCTTACTTTAATCTAAAATTTGAGTATAATTGGATATGAATAAAAGTTATAACAGAATGCTATTAGAACTACGAGTAATTGTGAAAGAACAAGGCAAGTAAAAACTAGTAATATATTTCTCCAGTGAGGATTTTGTGCACAATTAATCTATTCACAAGAAACCAATAACAAACCAGTGCCTTATCTGACAGTTTACATGCCACTTAATGGACAAATACTTGTAATCTTTGTAGACAGTGTGAAGATACAAACTATCACTACAATATCTTCAATGTATGCTATGAGAACAACAAAAACAATTCTGCTATCTCTATACCAATAGATGATAAAACATTGCAACAAATCTTATTTAGATTTATTCGAAAGATTTTAAATCATTAACATCATATGACATGAAACAATCTGAAGATGAAAACAACGAACCTTGTATTTAAATTTATGGGAACAATTGGTGTACAAAAACTACACTCACAAATACTTCATGGTTACACTTGTTTCCACAAAATGGATTTTCATTTCTACAGACTTATCTTACATAGTGCTACAGGTTCCAACAAATAATCTCAAAAGATAATAGTTTTTTTCTACCCCCTTTAGAGCACCAAATGACTCATCATATATACATGACTTAAAAAGATGTGAATGAAAGGACACACCCTTTCATTAGCACAAACTAAAACTAACAAAAAACTAATTGACCTCCTAATTGCTAAAAACATAACAAATGACATAGGCTAATTCATTCCATCCAGCCACTGACCACATTTCTGGATATGTTGAAGATATCCTTTGTCCTTATATGTACAGGCATTGAAGATAATATCCCTGACTACAATCTCTGTTGTAACTAATTTGAAATCCATCTTATCTGAATACAATAAACTGTCAAAAATGAAGGACGCAATGAGGTCCTAGCCTGGAAAAAGAACTATTCCTACTTCTGTTAGGAGTTGCCTTTCCCTTTGAGGGGTCATGCCTTCCAGCTCTATATTTATGTTTGCCTTCAATTTTTGAAGCATCTATGCCTCATTCTTTGGTGTTACATCCATCATGGCCTCTCTTAACCTCTTTCCTTTGAAATGATATAGGAAGGACTTAAATTCCTTTGACCTTATGAACTCGTCATCAGATACAAAAGAGGTATGCTCCTCTAGACTGACATCTATGTCTGTGTTTAATCTTGCAATAGTTAGGCTATGTGCTTCAGGCTCTTCTTCCCTTTCAGGCCTCCTAAATCTTGAAATAGCCACATTTTCTCTTGACTCGCTCTCTACTTCTTCTTCCTCTCCCATCTCCTGCAGTCGTTGTTTCTTCTCATCAAGTTTCCAATTTAAATCTTGGAATATCTACATAGCCTCCTTGGACTCCTTGTTCCTGGAGATATCCAAGGCTTCAACATACTCATGAAAGTAATCACCCAGATTTTGCTTTTTCCTACCTTGGTGGATATAGCCCTCAGGGTCATAGTTCTTTTGACCTATATGCTCATAGAGGCTATAATCTTCTATCAACCTCTTGTCAATGGTTGCATATGCCTTTGTGGAAACAATTGTGAAATCATCAAAATGTAAGGTCCCAGGCAAGAAAACTTACTTGTGAGCACCTCCAAAATGTTGTGCATTTGAGACACTCATCTACCCTACAATCTCCAGGTAGGCGATTCTGTCAGGTGCAGGCTTTGGGAGCACATAAGGAGCTCCTTCAAATTCAAAAACTCTTACATAGGTGAAGTCATGGCACACATACCGGTCACCCCAATTATGGTTTACTTTGGCATCTCCATGTTAATGGGGTCTAAGGAATATTTTGATTTGCTCCGAGAATGACCCATCAAAATAGACTCTAGAAGCTCTAAATAAAGGCCCCACAAAAAATTCTTCAAACTTGATATAGTGGGATCTCATGAAATGTGAATCCCGCAGTGACCACCATAACTGTATAGGCTTCACCTCTCCATCTTTACCATGAATATTTAGTTTTAGCTCCTTAGGCCACATTCCCCTGAATCATCCATAAAACAAGACAACATGCATTAAAAAAGAATAAAACTTAAAAGATTTGTCAGGGTTATTATGAAGGCTTAATAAACCCTCATGTATCTTCTCAATGATATAAGTAGCATAGTCGAATTGTCTTGGCTCATGCATCTGTGTTTTGGCAGCAAGGACCAGAGGTTTTATCCAAGCTATATCTAGGACTTCAATTCCTCCCACTTGACCGCACGCCATATAGGTATACTGCAGATACTGCCTAAAGATATTGATATCAAATGGGACCCCATCTTCTTCTGTCATTTTTCCCTTTTCGGCCTTATGAATGGCCAAATTCTACCCATTGTACATGGTGTCCATCTTTGTATACTCTTCTTCTAGTTTCTCAAAAGACAAAGGAACATCAGATTCATAACCTAGACCAAAAACCTCCTGGATGGTGCCTACTGAGATATGGATGAATGCATTGCCATTTGGTAATTGAATACAATTTTTTGTAGCATTGTAAGCCCTAGCCAATGTTTTCATCAATTGGACATTCAAAAAGATGTTAGGGACTACAAGCTTACCCAATCTAGTTGTCCATGGGTTTCAAATTGGGGTCAGCTTATTTCTCCTTGAATAATGATACAAGAACAATTCATGACCTCTAATTCTAGTCCATACATCACTAATTTCCTTAAAATCATCCTCTATTTGGTCATAGATGGGTAGGTTAACCTTTGATATTCAGGATTTGGCTCCTGGTGAGATTATTTTATTAATCATATCCTAGTTTAATTTTCTCCTCTGTGCACCCTCTCCACCTTTAGACTTCTTTGAAGCACTTTCAGAAACCTCGACAACCTTTCTCTTGCCTTTTGAACTAGAGCCCTCCATATCTGACTACCTCAAGCTTTGCTGGAATTCAAATTTATGTGGCTCAATTTCACTTCCAATCTCCTTGTTTTTCTTTGGTTCACTTGTGCCAACTCCTTATACCAGCTTCTATATATAGACCTTTTACTTAATTGAAATGGTGTTGCAGCTCGCCTTGTGTAAGCACAGAGCTATCTATTTCCTGTATTAATAATGGCGGGTGGATTTGTCAAGATCAGATCTTACAATGGCAATTCGTCATAACTCCTCCTGATAATTTAATTTCTTGGTGCCACCCGTGCTTTTCATCGGCATAAGACTTATCGATCACTTCATCGGGTATCGACATAGTTCACTTTATGTTTCACCGATGGTTATACTTTCCCTGATGGCTCTGCCTTCTATCTAGGCTTTATCTTTATCTTTACATCTCATCGGCATATGTTATTCCAATATACCCTCCTTCTTTTCCTCCATGGTATCCTGCGCATTGGGTATCGACATAACTCTAAATACACTTCTCCGATGTTTTAAGTTATCCTGACAAGTCCTTGTATTTGGTCCACATCTTGCATGTTACATCGGATCACCTCATTAGGCATCAGAACAACTCACTTTATGTTTCACCGATAACCCAATAACATCACCTTCACACTTGTGTGCCTTTCATTGCTCCGATCTATCGGCATACATTTCCCTGATAAGATCTCTTTTGTCCCACCTATCTTTGTTCTTTAATTGGGTGTCGATGTAACAAAAAGTGTCTTCTCCCGATGAGGCGATGATATCCTGATGACTTGGTCTTTGATCAATGTAACTTATCTTGATCAGGTCTCCTTCTTTGCACCTGACTTGTCTTTTGCATCGAGTATCAGTGTAACTAAAAATACCTTTCACCGATGGTTTAAGTTATCCCGATGACTTAGTATTTTCTGCTTTTTGGTATTGCCTCATCAGAGTGATTAATGCCAATGACACCGCCTTTGCCACTTAGCCCATCAGGTATTGGAGTAGCATGGGATGACATTCTCCAATGACCCAATGACATCACTGACCTCTACTTTGTGTTCTCCTTCATCGGTGTAAGATGTGCTGAAAATCTCATCGGTTATCGACATAACATTTTTTGCATGCCCCTAATGTGTGAATGTTATGCCGATAGGTTCTTTCATGGTCTATGCTAGTCGGTCTAGTCAGAGTAACTTACATCGATAGCTTAAATTTGATAATTTTAATAATCAAGCTCCTCTTCTTATATCATTTGTACCTGCAACTCTCCAAGGAAACTTCATATGTGCTAATAAATGAGAAAGGTCATCACATAGGCCCATAGAATGCCTTATAAGGATCCCAATACTGTTATGATGCAAATTCCTAATGTAGTCCCTATTTGGTGCCAACCCTTAGCATGCCCTAGCGGTACTTGTCCAATTTTGAAAAACAGGTCACAAAAGGGTTTTCCTGGTACTGCAACATACTTCCTACACATAAAATCCAGCAATAAATGCTCTTATGATGAAAATGTACATATAAAACATCAAAGAAATAGCACAAAATATTTTGCAAAAATATGTGCTAATAGGACTTAAGGACTATATATTTTGCTTTAGGCTTAGGATCTAATCTGACTTTCTGTCATGCCCAAAATTTAGGGGAAGAACGGGATAATTTTTTTTTTTAAATCACAACTTAAAACATTCAATTGACAAATATAAATGCTATAACGTGTTTTGTCTTAACTATGTTTAGAGTTAACTTTATCTACTAGCTCAAGTAGTCAAAATAATTAAAATTAAATGTGGAATTCTAATTGAATAGTTTTATTGTCGCATTGCTCTTTAACCGATAGCTAAATTAAATCAATTAATTAATGTACAAAAGGATTAATCTCCAATGTCCATTAATTGTTCTTAGGATCTAATTAAACTAGTCCTAGCACTTAGTTTTATAAGTGTCTTTATTTTATTTAACAATAATTAAATAGTAGTTTAAACTAAATCAACTAAAGGGTCGATTATATTCGTAAATGAATATTTTCCTATAAAGTTTAATCACATGCACCTACATCTAGGTGGGCTAAAAAAATTTAATTCCTATAGTCAAATAATTTACCACAGTATTTAAATTTCCTAAAAGTTTAATTTAATACATCATAAATGTTTAATTTAAAAATATTTAGCTTAATTTAAAACATCTCAAACTATTGTATTTAAATTAAATACTACTTCATAAATGTTTTCTCTAAAACATCTCAACTTATATTTATATATATAAATACATTTATATATATATGTATATATAATCATATATATATAAAATATAATTATATATATATATATATATATATATATATATATTACCAACTTTATATTCATAACCTTGTTTATATAAAATATACATATACATACATATATATATATATATATATATATATATATATATATATGTATATATATATGTATATATGTATATATATAATTATATATATATATATATATAATAATATATATAAACTCTAAAGGGTTTTACTCATGCAAACCCTAACCCTTCTTTATATTATAAAATAAGCCCATCCTTATTTTATTTTCATTTTTTATTGACCACATTTTACCCTAGCCCTAACCAGACTAGGGTTCTATTCATTTTTTTTTTGTTTCTTTTTCTTCCATGCACAGGGTCGAACAGGGTCGGGCATCGACCATGGCAAAAGGGCGAGGGCGGAGGTTGTGAAGGTTGCAAGCGGTGATCTCGGGGTGGCTTTGCTCACTATGGGTTACCATAGTGGCGGCGACCACTGCAGTCGCCCACAGTGGTGGCCTTTGGGCCGTTCACTGTGGACGGCCGCAGTGGCGGTGCACACTGTGGTCGCCCACAGTGGCTTCCCTTGGGCCGTCCACTGTGGATGCCCACAATGGCACCGGGCAAGGCTGCCCACTATGCCATGCACAGTGTTCGGTCCTCGCTGTCCACTGTGCATTGCACAGTGGTTCGGCCCAAGCCGACCCCCCTATAATGTTTTTTTTTTTTTTTTAAATTGTTTTATTTAAATTTCTTTTTTTGGTTTATTTAAATGAAATAAATTATATATATATATATATATATATAATTCTTATATATGTATATATAGATATATAAATATATAAGTATTTGTATATATACATTTTAAACAACAAGTTTATTTATTTAACTTTAAGAAATGAATTCATTTATGCATTTATGCATGCATAGAAATTAGTTGAATGTATATATATATATATATATATATATATATATATATATATATATTAATATATATATATATATAAAATCTAGGGCAATTTTCTTTTCATGCAATTATTTTTATTCTGAACAAATAAAATAGATTAGATATTTTCTGCAAATTTAATCATTTTAATTATTTCCTTTTTAATAATATCCTAGTTGCCAAGTAGAAATAGTTAGGCTATCTAAATATGGCCTTTCTTTCTGCAAAAATAAACTAATTAATCGAATTAAACAAACTTAACACAACACCTATTTAAATCTAGAAATCTAAAATTTATCTTTAGAGATGACTATAATAAATGTTAGATTTTTATTTTCTGCAAGTTAATAAAATGACAGATTAAAAATAAAATTCCAACAACACTTTATTTATCTAGAATCCTTTAACTTTAACCATGCAATTAGGAATTAAACTGAAACATTTATATTCAAAGCAACATGCATGCAATCATTAAATCATTTCTTTATTTCCTTGATTTATTTGATATGCATAAAGGGATAAAATAAATTTATTGCTTTTCCAAAATATTATATACTCAACAAATATTAAATTCAGAAAAACTTTAGGAACTAACTCCAGATTTATTGATTTCATTTTTTTGCAATATAGCAAATAAAATATTACATTTCTTTAAATTACATTTAAAAGACACTATCGCCATTTTACAAATAGGTCTCTCATTATTAATAATGAGGACTTTTAAAACAAAATAATAAAAATATTTCCAAATAGATTTCTGCAACAACTAACTCCATCGAATTTTCCACTTGTCCTAATCCTTTCCTTCCAACAACCTGCAAATAAAATCAAGGATATGACCATGGAGTGCTCACCTCCCAGCCTAGGCTAACTAGTAGCCACCCCTGAGCTCGGAGAACCAAGCCCTAGACAGGTAACACACATGCAAACACAAAAGACAAGGGAAAAACAATCTCAAACACAATCCCAACCAAGGCTACACTACACCACACATTGGTGATGTCTTTTCAAGGGTGGTAGTGGACCAAGTACCCTGAGGATACTGCAAGTATGGGAAAACATATAGCCACCTTATGAAAAACCAACATACATTATAAGTATAACAACCCCACATCCTTATGCCCCTCAAAGCATTCTTGCCTTTTTTCCCTCCTTATGACCCCCAAATGCATAAACAAGCCATGCAGCAAGGGTTACATAAAATCCCTTGTGATCACTCTCATAACGAGAGCCTCTCACTCAAGGGTTGTCACTTCTACCACCCACAAGACTATGCTCTCTCCCAAGAGTAGGAGGCCTTGATTACTCTGAAAGCACATAAAATGCATGCAAAAATTAAAACATAGAACACAATAATTTTCCAAGGAAAAACATGCAATATAAAACAATACAAGGAGAAAATCTGACCAACCTTCAACTCCCCAAAGGTATGCTAGAATGGTTGAAGATGAGCAACCCAAATCCATAATCCTTGATTCTCTACCCTTGGCCAAATTCCTAGATCAAAATCTATCTTTTTTCTTCAAATTTTCTTGTCTCCAAAAATGGAGAGTAGGTGATTACCCACAAATTTTCTAATTCTTGCTTAAGAAGCCCTTTGTGAGAGTTGTCACAAGTTTCTAAAACTGAAAAGGAAAGGTATGGTAAAATGGGAAAGGGAACTCTCATTCAAAAAGGAAGGTTAACAACATAGTTCAAGCCTTCTAATTTTCAATTTTCGCTCAACTTAGGAAACCCACTTTTTAGGGTGTCTAAATGGTCACATGGGAGTAGAAACATGCCTAAAATTACTCCTAACCCTTACGTATACCTTATGGGCTTTAGGAAACCTCATAAACTACCCCTAGGAGTCCATTTAACCCTTTTTAAACCACTCTGAAGTTAATTTTCGGGTCAAACCTAAGTTGACCACCCCAAAGATTCTCTACCTAAGGCAATTATGGAATCACATTAAATTAATTGAAAAGGCTATAGTTAAACAACTCCCTCCAAGAGAGAAATTTAAAAACTCAAACATAAATCAACACATGTGTCAAGTGACACAAAGTAAATACTTTTACAAAATTATACATGAAATCTTGTCTCTTGTTGGATTTACACAAATAAACAAAATTCAATTCTACATTCATGCAACAGTCACTTTCACAAATAAAATACGATACAAATGGGGTGTTGTCTCTCCAAATAGACAAACCCTGGTTTTACGAACGTACATAGGTCTAGGTTTGGTTCTCCATATTATTTCCATGGTCACATGGATAATTTTCCTGCGCATCTCAATTACACATTACTAATTCCAAATAACCTCATATCATATAAAACACACGAATAAGAATTCACATCAAACACTCTGCATACAATATACACTTACACAAATCAATACATCCTATATCCAAATAAATCCACATAATCAATCATCATACTTCTCATAATTTTGATCCACACATAAAACATGCATCCTATTTCTATCATCATAGTAAAGTCTTGCAAATCCAATAATGACATATATCATCTCAAATTCATCCTATTCTAGAATCATATAGAGTTCTATATCATAGTGCATATAAATGAAGCATCAACATACATCAATGTTATTCAAATCATGTAATCATATAAGTTCTAAGTCCATAATGCATAAAAATAAAGCATCCATAATAGTCTCAACATAAAAATCACTGAAATGCTAGAATGAGTCGAGGTAGGGCCTCACACCCTCCCCCTCTAGGCATGAACTTCCTCCTGGAGTTCATCAAATAGGTGGGGGTACTCTAATCTCATACATCCTGCATCCTCCCATGAAGCTATAACCTTATCATAGCAATCCCACTGGACCCTAACTTGGTCCAGCTCTCGACCTTGAAGGGCTAGCATCTGGCATGCCAAAATGCGAATGGGCTCCAAAGCTAGCTGCCCATCTGACTCCACCTGCAAGGCATCCCAATCTAAAATGTGAGACTCATCAAAGATATACTTCCTCAATACTGATACATGAAACACATCGTGGATGCATGACAAGCTAGGTGACAATGCTAAATGGTAGGCAACTGGGCCTATCCTGTCAAGGATCTCAAAAGATCCTACAAAGCGAGGTGCGAGATTAGAACCCTTTCTGTAATAGATTGGACTCTTATGCGGTCAAACTCTCAAGAAGACTCTGTCTCCAACCATTTAGCTATGATATATCCTCTTCGCATCTGCATATTTCTTCCATCTATCATGTGCCTCTCTAAGACGTTGCCTAATCAAATCCACCTACTGCTCCATATCCCGAACTATCTCAGGTCCAATAGCAACTCTGTCCTCTATGCTGTCCCATCTCAATGGTGTCCTATAAGGCCTGTCATATAATGCCTGATAGGGTGGCATCCCCAAAGAAGTGTGATGCCCATTGTTATAGGCAAAATCCACTAAGGGAAGGTACTCTTCCCATCTGGTCTGGTGATCCATGACGTACATGCGAAGCATATCCTCTCACACCTGGTTAACCCTCTCTATCTGACCATCTATTTCTGGATGATAGGTTGTACTGAAATTGAGCTTAGTGCCCATAGCTACCTGTAATGCCTTCCAAAAGGAAGAAGTGAAGAGGGAATCCCTGTCAGAAATAATCTTGTGTGGAATGCCATGAAGCCTGACAATGTCTCGCAAGAACACCTGTGCTAATGCTGGTGCTGTGAAGGTAGTCCACACTGGTGAAAAGTGGGCCACTTTGGTCAACTTGTCAACTGTCACCGAGATGGCATCATGGTGACAAGATGACATAGGAAGACCAATGATGAAATCCATGGATATAGTATCCCACTTCCACTCTCGTATAGCATGAGACTGGAGCAACCCACCTGGATGGTGGTGCTGTGCCTTGACTCTCTGACACTCAAGGCATCGGGCGACTAACTTAGCAACGAGTTGCCGCATCCTTGGCCAATGGTATAGCTGCTTCAAGTCAGCATGCATCTTTTTAACTCCAGGATGTGCTGCATAAGGAGCTCTATAAGCCTCCGTGACAATGAACTCTCGCAATCCCCAGGAAGAAGGTACATTGATGTGCCCTCTATGGTGTAATAGTCCATTGGACTCCAAAGAATTAATCCCCATATTTCCTCTCTAGAGTATCCTGAGATCGTATCACCTAACAAACCTCTGAATACCATCCATCCTTTGGCGACTACTGTAGTATACCATCTCTCAAATCCGAGCCCATAGATATGGTGTATACCTCATGACGTCTCCTACTCAAAGAATCAACAACTACGTTTTCCTTCCATTTGATGTAGTGAACTTCAAAATCATATTCGCACAAGAATTCCATCCATCTCCTTTGACGTGCATTAAGGTTCGACTGAGTGAAAATGTCCTGAAGACTCTGATGGTCTGAATGAAGCTCGAAGTGATGACCTAAGAGGAAGTGTCTCCACCTCACAAGTGCATGCACTACTGCTGCAAGCTCAAGGTCATGAGTAGGGTAGTTAAGCTCATGAGTCTTAAGTTTCCTAGACTCAAAAGCTATAGCCCTACCATCCTGCATAAGGACTGCTCCTAAACCCTCTAGGGAAGCATCTGTGCAAACCATGAAGTCAGCTGGGGGATTTGTTACTACAAGGATAGGTGCACTGGTAAGTTCCTTTTTGAGTTCCTAAAAGGCCCTCTCGCACTTCTCTGTCCACTCAAATTTCTTCCCTTTATGCTGAAGAGAAGTAATAGGATGTGCGACTCTGGAAAACCCCTCAATAAAACATCGGTAATAACCTACTAAGCCCATGAAGCTCCTGACCTCTGTCACACTGGTTGGTGCTAGCCAATCTATAATAGCTCTGATCTTTGATGGGTCTATTGAGATCCCATCACCAGAAATAACATGCCCAAGGTACTTGACCTTTGATCGAAAGAATGCACACTTTGACCAACTGCCATACAACTGATTGTCCCGCAAACACTGCAATACCTGTTTCAAGTGCTCCTCATGCTCCTTCTCATTCTGAGAATATATCAATATATCATCGAGGAACACAATAACAAAACGGTCTAGAAATGTGTGGAATACCCCATTCTTTAGGCTCATAAAAACTACTAGAGCATTCGTAAGACCGAATCAGACCATGATGAACTCATAGTGGCCATACCTAGTGCGAAAGGTGGTCTTGTGGATATTGCTTTCCACTATCCTCAACTAATGGTATCCTGACTTTAGATCAATTTTGAAAAATACTTTGGCACCCTAAAGTTGGTCAAATAAATCATTGATTCTGGGTAGTGGATATCGATTCTTGATAGTTACTTTGTTCAATTGACGATAATCCATGCATAATCTAAGAGATCCATCCTTCTTCTTAACGAAGATGACTGGTGCACCCCAAGGGGATACACTAGGATGGATATGACCCTTCTCAAGAAGCTCCTCAAGCTACATCTTGAGCTCATTAAGCTCATTTGTGGTCATCCTATAAGGTGCTCTGGAAATTGGCTCAACTCCTAGTACAAGGTCTATATGAAAGTCAATCTCTCTACAGGGCATCATTCTAGGTAGCTCCAAAGGAAACACATCTAAATATCCCTTAAGGATAGGATTGCCATCAATTGATGTTTCCTTTTCATTCTCTTCTCCTCTATCACTGATAGTGATGGCAAATAGTTGACATCCCTTTCACATGCTCTACTTAAGCTACATTGCGGAGATCATACGAAGAGACACGGGTCTCTGAATCCCGATGATTACTATGGGCGAACCATGATCATCCTCACACTCGATCATTTTCAGGTGGCAATCCATCTTGGCTCTGTGGGCATAAAGCCAATCCATGCCAAGTACGATACCATAAGATCCAAGTGGAGTAACTCTAAGGTCTACTAACGTGGTGGTATTGCCAATCTACAGCTGACATGCCCTAACCTCTGATTCCACTAACACTCAAGCCCCTGAAGCTAACTCCACTTCCCAACTGACACCCTATCTAGTTGCCACTATCCCGCAATGCTCCACAACCAATGGAGATATAAAGGAGTCAGTAGCTCCTAAATAAAATAAAATAGATACACTGTTACCTTTGATCATACCTGCAGCCTTAATGACCGTGGCCTGATGCTCAACCTAGCGGTTTTCAACCCCTACAAATACTCTATGGGACCTGCCCGTATCACCAACTATAAGCACTGAAGTGGCCATCCTCTGATTTCCTACCATTTGACCCTGAGGGAAATCCCTCACCATATGCCTCATGGCTCCACATGTAAAGAAAGCACTGCATGACTAAAACCGGGTGCCTTGAGGCCTAGAGAAAGCCTATCCTCCCGTCCTGCTAGATCCACTGTACCCACCCTTGGAGGACTGCTGAGTCCTCACCAGAGGTGTGTAAGGCACCTGAGCCCACTGATCTCGCCTCTGACTCTGAGATGGCCACTGCCTGGATTTTGCGTCCTGCTGATACTACGAAGGCTTCTGCCTCTGGTTTTGTTGTGACTGTTGCGGAAGAGGGGGTTTGGAGAACCCTTGTGAGTTTCTTTTATTTCCCTTCCATTGGGGTTTCTAAAATCCGTATGTATGGGGTTTAGGGTTTCAATTCTAGAACTGATCCCTAGTATCCTGTGGCCTAACCTAAATCTCCTCTGCTATCAGTGCCTTCTCCATGGCAACCCAAAGCCTCTTTGTAGAAAACATCCTCACTGGTCCTACTATGCTGGCATTCAGCCCTCTGATGAAACAATTAATAAGAAGTTTCTCATCCTTTAGGTAGTCCACGTATGGCAAGAGCTCAAAGAATTTGCTCTCGTATTGCGTCACTAGGAGACCTTTTGCTGGAGCTCATGAAACTCGTCTATCCTACACTGTCTGTAATGCTCTGACAAGTACCTCTCCCTGAACCTCTCTATAAATATCTCCCAGGTGAGAGTATTAGGAATTAATCCACACTTGCATTCCTCCTATCTCCACCATGTGGAGGTCGTTCCTCTCAACAGATGAACTGCTACATGTGCGTTTAGATTGCTCTCGTAAGAGTATAATGCAAAGCACCTCTCAAGGCTCAAAAGCCATGCCTCAGCTTCTACCTCGTCGATAGATCCCCCAAAAGATGGTGCCTGGAGGCGCATAACCTCTTTGATTAGGTCCCCTAGACCCCGACGTGCTCTCTCATAATACAATGGCTCTGCCACTGGAGGTGGTCCTGGTAGGTGCACAAACTCTGGCTCATTCCCACCCTAACTTTCTACGGGATTTGGAGGTGGACTCCTGCTCCGTTCCCTATCTGCCGATCTATGACTCCTTGAGTCCTGATTTCCAACATGATGATCCCTAGCTGGAAGCCTTTTCTGGACTCTACCAATTAGGTTCTGGATTGCTTCTACAAGCTTTCGGTTTGGGTCAACTAGCTGTTCAGGAGGAGCCTCTGGGTTCACTTCTGGAACTGATTCCTCCCTAGCTACCTCTTCGTGTGCTATGCATACACGCCTATGACACCTTCCACGCTTGCGAGATTGTCACGTAGTTGGAGGCATCCTAAGAGAAAAATAAAATAAAATAAATTAAATAACTAATTTTTTGGAAAAATATATAAATAATTAAATTTAAAAATCCTAGGAATTTAATTTAATAAAATTTTAATTAAATAATTTAAAGCGAAACGTAATGGAGAAAGGTTCCTAGTGTTGGAATCCTTGCTCTGATACGAAAATGTCATGCCCAAAATTTAGGGTAAGAACGGGATAATTATTATTTTTAAATCATGACTTAAAACATTAAATTGACAAATATAAAATGCTATAACGTGTTTTGTCTTAACTATGTTTAGAGTTAACTTTATCTACTAGCTCAAGTAGTCAAAATAATTAAAATTAAATGCGGAATTCTAATTGAATAGTTTTATTGTCGCATTGCTCTTTAACCAATAGCTAAATTAAATCAATTAATTAAAGTAGAAAGGATTAATCTCCAATGTCCATTAATTGTTCTTAGGATCTAATTAAACTAGTCCTAGCACTTAGTTTTATAAGTGTCTTTGTTTTATTTAACAATAATTAAATAGTAGTTTAAACTAAATCAACTAAAGGGTCGATTATATTCGTAAATGAATATTTTCCTATAAAATTTAATCACATGCACCTACGTCTAGGTGGGCAAAAAAAAATTAATTCCTATAGTTAAATAATTTACCACAGTATTTAAATTCCCTAAAAGTTTAATTTAATACATCATAAATGTTTAATTTAAAAATATTTAGCTTAATTTAAAATATCTCAAACTATTGTATTTATGATTATATATACATAACCTTGTTTATATATATATATATATATATATATATATATAAAATCTAAAGGTTTTTACCCATGCAAACCCTAACCCTTCTTTATATTATAAAATAAGCCCCTCCTTATTTTATTTTCTTTTTCTATTGACCACATTTTACCCTAGCCCTAACAGGGCTAGGCTTCTATTCATTTTTTTTTTGTTTCTTTTTCTTCCTTGCACAAGGTCGAACAGGGTCGGGCGGCGGCCATGGAAAAAGGGCGGGGGTGGAGGTTGTGAAGGCTGCAGGTGGTGACCCCGAGGCGGCTCCACTCACTGTGGGTTACCACAGCGGCGGCGACCACTGCGGTCACCCACAATGGGGGCCCTCGGGCCGTTCACTATGGACGGCTATAGTGGCGGCACCCATTGTGGTCGCCCACAGTGGCCACCCGAGGGGCATCCACTGTGGATGCCCACAGTGGCTCCAGCCAACGCCGCCCACTGTGCCATGCACAGTATTCAACCCCCGCCATCCACTTGGATTGCACAGTGGTTCGACCCGAGGCGACCCCACCCTATAATGTTTTTTTCTTTTAAAAATTGTTTTAGTTAATTTTTTGGGGGGGTTTATTTAAATGAAATAAATTATATATATATATAGAAATAATTTAAATATATATATATATATATATATATATATAAGTATTTGTATATATACATTTTAAACAAGTTGTTTATTTATTTAACTTTAAGAAATGATCTCATTTCTGCATTTATGCATGCATATAAATTAGTTGAATGTATATTTATATATATATATATATATATTGAATCTAGGGCAATTCTCTTTTCATCCAATTATTTTTATTCTGAACAAATAAAACAGATTAGATATTTTCTATGAATTTAATTGTTTTAATTATTTCCTTTTTAATAATATCCTAGTTGTCAAGTAGAAATAGTTAGGCTTTCTAAATATGGCCTTTCTTTCTACAAAAATAAAGTAATTAATCAAATTAAACAAACTTAACACAGCACCTATTTAAATCTAGAAATCTAAAATTTATCTTTAGACATGACTATAATAAACATTAGATTTTTTATTTTCTGCAAGTTAATAAAATGATCGATTAAAAATAAAATTCCAACACCACTTTATTTATCTAGAATCCTTTAACTTTAACCATGCAATTAGGAATTAAACTGAAACATTTATATTCAAAGCAACATGCATACAATCATTAAATCATTTCTTTATTTCCTTGATTTATTTGATATGCATAAAGGGATAAAATAAATTTATTGCTTTTCCAAAATATTATATACTCAACAAATATTAAATTCAGAAAAACTTTAGGAACTAACTCCAGATTTATTTATTTCATTTTTTTGCAATATAGCAAATAAAATATTACATTTCTTTAAATTACATTTAAAAGACACTATCGTTATTTTACAAATAGGTCTCTCATTATTAATAATGAGGACTTCTAAAACAAAATAATAAAAATATTTTCAAATAGATTTCTGCAACAAATAACTCCATCGAATTTTCCACTTGTCCTAATCCTTTCCTTCCAACAACCTGCAAATAAAATCATGGATATGACCATGGAGTGCTCACCTCCTAGCCTAGGCTAACTAGTAGCCACCCTCAAGCTTGGAGAACCAAGCCCTAGACAGGTAACACACATGCAAACACAAAAGACAAGGAAAAAACAATCTCAAACACAATCCCAACCAAGGCTACACTACACCACACATTGGTGATGTCTTTTCAAGGGTGGTAGTGGACCAAGTACCCTGAGGAGACTGCAAGTATGGTAAAACATATAGCCACCTCATGGCAAACCAATATACATTATAAGTATAACAACCCCACATCCTTATGCCCCCCAAGGCATTCTTGCCTTTTTTCGCTCCTTATGACCCCCAAATGCATAAACAAGCCATGCAGCAAGGGTCACATAAAATCCCTTGTGATCACTCTCATAACGAGAGCCTCTCACTCGAGGGTTGTCACTTCTACCACCCACAAGACCATCCTCTCTCCCAAGAGTAGGAAGCCTTGATTACTCGCAAAGCACATAAAATGCATACAAAAAGTAAAACATAGAACACAATAATTTTCCAAGGAAAAACATGCAATATAAAACAATACAAGGAGAAAATTTGACCAACCTTCAACTGCCCAAAGGTATGCTAGAATGGTTGAAGATGAGCAGCCCAATTCCATAATCCTTGATTCTCTACCCTTGGCCAAATTCCTAGATCAAAATCTATCTTTTTTCTTCAAATTTTCTTATCTCAAAAAATGGAGAGTGGGTAATCACCCACAAATTTTGTAATTCTTGCTTAATAAGCCCTTTGTGAGAGTTCTCACAAGTTTCTAAAACTGAGAAAGAAAGGTATGATAAAATGGGAAAGGGAACTCTCATTCAAAAAGGAAGGTTAACAACATAGTTCAAGCCTTCTAATTTTCAATTTTCGCTCAACTTAGGAAACCCACTTTTTAGGGTGTCTAAATGGTCACATGGGAGTAGAAACATGCCTAAAATTACTCCTAACCCTTAGGTGTACCATATGGGCTTTAGGAAACCCTAATAAACTACCCCTAGGAGTCCATTTAACCCTTTTCAAACCCCTCTGAAGTTAATTTTCGGGTCAAACCTAAGTTGACCACCCCAAAGATTCTCTACCTAAGGCAATTATGGAATCACATTAAATTAATTGAAAAAGCTATAGTTAAACAACTCCCTCCAAGAGAGAAATTTAAAAACTCAAACATAAATCAACACGTGTCAAGTGACACAAAGAAAATAATTTTACAAAATTATACATGAAATCTTGTCTCTTGTTGGATTTACACAAATAAACAAAATTCAATTCTACATTCATGCAATAGTCACTTTCATGAATAAAATATGATACAAACGGGGTGTTGTCTCTCCAAATAGACAAACCCTGGTTTTAAGAACATGCATAGGTCTAGGTTTGGTTCTCCATAATATTTCCATGGTCACATGGATAATTTTCCTATGCATCTCAATTACACATTAGTAATTCAAAATAACCTCATATCATATAAAACACACGAATAATAATTTACATCAAACACTCTGCATACAATATACACTTACACAAATCAATACATCCTATATCCAAATAAATCCACATAATCAATTATCATAATTCTCATAATTTTGATCCACACATAAAACATGCATCCTATTTCTATCATCATAGTAAAGTCCTGCAAATCCAATAATGATGTATATCATCTCAAATTCATCCTATTCTAGAATCATATAGAGTTCTATATCATAATGCATATAACTAAAGCATCAACATACATCAATGTTATTCAAATCATGTAATCATATAAGTTCTTAGTCCATAATGCATAAAAATAAAGCATCCATATTAGTCTCAACATAAAATCCACTGAAATGCTAGAATGAGTCGGGGTAGGGCCTCACACCCTCCCCCTTTAGGCACAAACTTCCTCCTAGAGTTCATCAAATAGGTGGGGGTACTCTGATCTCATACGTGCTGCATCCTCCCATGAAGCTGTAACCTTATCATAGCAATCCCACTGGACCCTAACTTGGTCCAGCTCTCGACCTCGAAGGGCCAATGTCGAGTGTGCCAAAATGCGAATGGGCTCCAAAGCTAGCAGCTCGTGTGACTCCACCTACAAGGCATCCCAATCTAAAATGTGAGACTCATCGAAGATATACTTCCTCAATACTGATACATGAAACACATCGTGGATGCATGACAGGCTAGGTGACAATGCTAAATGGTAGGCAACTGGGCCTATCCTCTCAAGGATCTCAAAAGGTCCTACAAAGCAAGGTACGAGCTTAGAACCCTTTCTATAACGAATTGGACTCTTATGCGGTCGCTCTCTCAAGAAGACTCTATCTCCAACCAAGTAGCTATGATCTATCCTCTTTGCATCTACATATTTCTTCTGTCTATCCCTTGCCTCTCTAAGATGCTACCTAATCAAATCCATCTGCTGCTCCATATCCCAAACTATCTTAGGACCAATAGCAACTCTATCCTCTATGCGGTCCCAACTCAACGGTGTCCTACAAGGCCTGTCGTATAATGCCTGATAGGGTGGCATCCCCAAAGAAGTGTGATGCCCATTGTTATAGGAAAACTCCACTAAGGGAAGGAACTCTTCCCATTTGGTCTGGTGATCCATGACATACATGCGAAGCATATTCTCTAACACCTGGTTAACCCTCTCTATCTAACCATCCATTTTCGGATGATAGGCTGTACTGAAATTTAGCATAGTGCCCATAGCTTCCTGTAATGCCTTCCAAAAGGAAGAAGTGAAGAGGGAATCCCTATCAGATATAATCTTGCATGGAATGCGATGAAGTTTGACAATGTCTCGCGAGAACACCTGTGCTACTGCTAGTGCTGTGAAGGTAGTCCACACTGGTGAAAAGTGGGCCACTTTGGTCAACTTGTCAACTGTCACCAAGATGGCATCATGGCGACGAGATGACATAGGAAGACCAATGATGAAATCCATGGATATAGTATCCCACTTCCACTTTGGTAT
Source organism: Cryptomeria japonica (assembly GCF_030272615.1). NCBI lineage: Eukaryota > Viridiplantae > Streptophyta > Pinopsida > Cupressales > Cupressaceae > Cryptomeria > Cryptomeria japonica. The sequence goes on along the minus strand of NC_081413.1, from coordinate 584,881,758 downwards.
AGCATGAGACTGGAGCAACCCACCTGGATGGCGGTGCTCCGCCTTGACTCTCTGACACTCAAGGCATCGGGCTACTAACTCAACAATGAGTTGCCGCATCCCTGGCCAATGATATAGCTGCCTCAAATTAGCATGCATCTTCTTAACTCCGGGAGGTGTTGCATAAGGAGCTCTATGAGCCTCCATGACAATGAACTCTTGCAATCCCCCAGAAGAAGGTACATAGATGCGCCCTCTATGGCATAATAGTCCATCAGACTCCAAAGAATAATCCACATATTTCCCCTCTAGAGTATCCTGAGATCGTATCACCTAACAAACCTCTAAATACCATCCATCCTCTGGAAACTACTATAGTATATGGTCTCTCAAATCCATGCCCATAGATATGGTGTATACTTCGTGACGTCTCCTACTCAAAGCATCAGCAACTACGTTTTCCTTCCCTTTGATGTAGTGAACATCAAAATCATATTCACACAAGAACTCCATCCATCTCCTCTGACGTGCATTAAGGTTCATTTGAGTGAAAATGTATTGAAGACTCTGATGGTCTGAATGAAGCTCAAATTGATGACCTAAAAGTAAGTGTCTCCACCTCACAAGTGCATGCACTACTGCTGCAAGCTCAAGGTCATGAGTAGGGTAGTTAAGCTCATGAGTCTTAAGTTTCCTAGACTCAAAAGCTATAGCCCTACCATCCTATATAAGGACTACTCCTAAACTCTCTAGGGAAGCATCTGTGCAAACCATGAAGTCATCTGAGGGATCTGGTACTACAAGGATAGGTGCGTTGGTAAGTGCCTTTTTGAGTTCCTTAAAGGCCCTCTCGCACTTCTCTGTCCACTCAAATTTCTTCTCTTTACGCTGAAGAGAAGTAATAGGATGTACGACTCTAGAGAACCCCTCAATAAAACATCGGTAATAACCTGCTAAGCCCATGAAGCTCCTGACCTCTGTCACACTGGTTGGTTCTGGCCAATCCAGAATAGCTCTGATCTTTGATGGGTCTACTGAGATCCCATCACCGGAAACAGCGTGCCCAAGGTACTTGACCTCTGATCGAAAGAATGCACACTTCGACAACTGCCATACAACTGATTGTCTCGCAAACAGTGTAATACCTATTTCAGGTGCTCCTCATGCTCCTCATTCTGAGAATATATCAATATATCATCGAGGAACACAATCACAAAACGATCCAGAAATGTGCAAAATATGTTAGGGTTTCAAGTAGATCCGAAGCAAATATGAACTAACAGTTATATGCAGATTTAAATAAAAAAGATAAAGGAATAAAATAGGACATGAATAACACAAAGATTTAACGTGGTTCACCCAGAATAGGTTACATCCACCATACACAGCCATCCAATCTTTCTTATTATCCAGCAAAAATAGTACATCAACCTTCACATGCCTTAAGCATCGCAACCGCTTATAACATGCATTTTCAGGGCAACAAACAAAGTCAGCCTTTTTTAGGGTTTTATTACAATGTCAGTTTTCATCAACAAAAACAATGGCAATTTTTTTTTTCTTGGGGGCTACCGCCCCCAAACCCCCACCTAGGGCCCGACCCGGCCCCGGACCCCAACAAGGATACATGCTAAGTGTACAATAATTTGTTGATCAGTCACCACATTTCAATAGAATACCCCATTCATGATGCTCATAAAAATAGCTGGAGCATTCGTAAGACCGAATGGGACCACGGTGAACTCATAGTGGCCATACCTAGTGCGAAATGCAGTCTTGTGGATATCGCTTTCCACTGTCCTCAACTGATGGTATCCTGACTTCAGATCAATTTTGGAAAATACTTTGGCACCCTGAAGTTGGTCAAATAAATCATCGATTCTGGGTAATGGATATCGATTCTTGATAGTTACTTTGTTCAACTGACGATAATCCATGCATAATCTGAGAGATCCATCCTTCTTCTTAACGAAGATGACTGGTGCACCCCAAGGGGATACGTGAGGATGAATATGACCCTTCTCAAGAAGTTCCTCAAGCTGCATCTTGAGATTATTAAGCTCATTTGTGGTCATCCTATAAGGTGCTCTGGAAACTAGCTCAGATCCTGGTACAAGGTCTATATGAAAGTCAATCTCTCTATGGGGCAGCATTCCAAGTAGCTCCGAAGGAAACATGTTTGAATATCCCTTAAGGATAGGATGGTCATCAATCGATGTTTCATTTTCATCCTCTTCTCCTCTATCATTGATAGTGATGGCAAATAGATGACATCCCTTTTGCATGCTCCGCTTAAGCTGCATTGCGGAGATCATATGAAGAGATGTGGGTCTTTGAATCCCGATGATTACTATGGGTGAACCATGATCATCCTCACACTCGATCCTTTTCAGGCAGCAATCCATCTTGGCTCTGTGGGCATAAAGCCAATCCATGCCAAGTACGATACCATAAGATCCAAGTGGAGTAACTCTAAGGTCTACTAAGGTGGTGGTATTGCCAATCTATAGCTGACATGCCCTAACCTCTGATTCCACTGACACTCGAGCCCCTGAAGCTAACTCCACTTCCCAACTGACACCCTATCTAGTTGCCACTATCCCACAATGCTCCACAACCAATGGAGATATAAAGGAGTCAGTAGCTCCTGAATCAAATAAAATAGATACACTATTACCTTTGATCATACCTGCAACCTCAATGATCATGGCCTTTTGCTCAGCCTGGTGGTTGTCAACCGCTATGAATACTCTATGGGACCTGCCCGTATCACCAACTATAGGTTCTGAAGTAGCCATCCTTTGATTTCCTACCATCTGACCCTGAGGGCAATCCCTCGCCATATGCCCCATGGCTCCACATTTAAAGCAAGCACCACGTGCCTGAAACTGGGCACCCTGAGGCCTAGAGAAAACTTGTCCCCCTGTCCTACTAGATCCATTGTACCCACCCCTGGAGGACTGCTGAGTCCTCGCTGGAGGTGTGTAAGGCACCTGAGCCCACTGATCTCGCCTCTGACCCTGAGACTGCCATTGCTTGGGTTTTGCGTCCTGCTGATACTGCGAAGGCTTCTGCCTCTAGTTTTGTTGTGGAAGAGGGGGTTTGGAGAACCCCTGTGAGTTTCTATTATTTCCATTCCAATGGGATTTCTGAAATCCGTATGTCTAGGGTTTAGGGTTTCAGTTCTGGAATTGATCCCTAGTATCCTGTGGCGTGACCTGAATCTCCTCTACTATTAGTGCCTTCTCCATGGAAACCCAAAGGCTCTCTGGAGCGGACATCCTCACTGGTCTTGCTATGCTGACATTCAACCCTCTGATAAAATGGTTGATGAGAAGTTTCTCATCCTTTCGATAGTCCACGTATGGCAAGAGCTCAAAGAATTCGCTCTTGTATTGCGTTACTGAGAGACCCTTTTGCTGGAGGTCATGAAACTCATCTATCCTACGCTGTCTATAATGCTCTGACAAGTACCTCTCCTTGAACCTCTCTATAAATATCTCCCAGGTGAGAGTATCAGGAACTAATCCACACTTGTATTCCTCCTGTCTCCACCATGTGGAGGTCGTTCCTCTCAATAGATGAACTGCTACACGTGCCTTTAAATTGCTCTCGTAAGAGCGTAATGCAAAGCACCTCTCAAGGCTCAAAAGCCATGCCTTAGCTTCTACCCCATCGGTAGATCCCCCAAAAGACGGTGGCTGGAGGCGAATAACCTCTCTGATTAGGTCCCCTAGACCCCGACGTGCTCTCTCATAATACAATGGCTCTACCACTGGCTCATTCCCACCCTAACTCTCTACGAGATTTGGAGGTGGACTCTTGCTCCGTTCCCTATCTGTCGATCTATGACTCCCTGAGTCTTGATTTCCAACATGATGTTCCCCAGCTGGAAGCCTTTCCTAGACTCTACCAATTAGGTTTTGGATTGCTTCTACAAGCTTTCAGTTTGGGTCAACTAGTTGTTCGGGAGGAGCCTCTAGGTTCACTTTTGGAACCGATTCCTCCCTAGCTACCTCTTCGCGTGCTTGCGAGCTTGTCGCACAGTCGGAGGCATCTTAAGAGAAAAATAAAATAAAATAAATTAAATAACTAATTTCTTGGAAAAATATTTAAATAATTAAATTTAAAAATCCTAGAAATTTAATTTAATAAAATTTTAATTAAATAATTTAAAGCGAAACGTAATGGAGAAAGGTTCCTAGTGTTGGAATCCTTGCTTTGATACTAAAATGTCATGCCCAAAATTTAGGGCAAGAACGAGATAATTTTTTTTTTTAAATCACAACTTAAAACATTAAATTGACAAATATAAAATGCTATAACGTGTTTTGTCTTAACTATGTTTAGAGTTAACTTTATCTACTAGCTCAAGTAGCCAAAATAATTAAAATTAAATGCGGAATTCTAATTGAATAGCTTTATTGTCGCATCGCTCTTTAACCAATAGCTAAATTAAATCAATTAATTAACATAGAAAAGGATTAATCTCCAATGTCCATTAATTGTTCTTAGGATCTAATTAAACTAGTCCTAGCACTTAGTTTTATAAGTGTCTTTATTTTATTTAACAATAATTAAATAGTAATTTAAACTAAATCAACTAAAGGGTCGATTATATTCGTAAATGAATATTTTCCTATAAAGTTTAATCACATGCACCTACATCTAGGTGGGCTAAAAAAAATTAATTCCTATAGTCAAATAATTTACCACAGTATTTAAATTCCCTAAAAGTTTAATTTAATACATCATAAATGTTTAATTTAAAAATATTTAGCTTAATTTAAAACATCTCAAACTATTGTATTTAAATTAAATACTACTTCATAAATGTTTTCTCTAAAACATCTCAACTTATATATATATATATATATATATATATATATATATATAAAACATTTATGAAGTAGTATTTAATTTAAATACAATAGTTTGAGATGTTTTAAATTAAGCTAAATATTTTTAAATTAAACATTTATGATGTATTAAATTAAACTTTTAGGGAATTTAAATACTGTGGTAAATTATTTGACTATAGGAATTAATTTTTTTTAGCCCACCTAGATGTAGGTGCATGTGATTAAACTTTATAGGAAAATATTCATTTACGAATATAATCGACCCTTTAGTTGATTTATATATAAAGTTGGTTATATATATATATATATATATATATATATTTATATACATATATATATATATATATATATATATATATATATATATATGTATATAAATATATATATATATATATATATATATAACCAACTTTATATTCATAACCTTGTTTATATATATATATATAAAATCTAAAGGGTTTTACCCATGCAAACCCTAACCCTTCTTTATATTATAAAATAAGCCCCTCCTTATTTTATTTCCTTTTTTTATTGACCACATTTTACCCTAGCCCTAACTAGGCTAGGGTTCTATTCATTTTTTTTTTTCTTTTTCTTCCCTACACAGAGCCGAATAGGGTCGGGCGGCGGCCATGGCAATAGGGCAGGGGCGGATGTTCATTGTGGATGGCCGCAGTGGCGGCGCCCACTGTGGTCGCCCACAGTGGCGGCCCTTGGGCCATCCACTGTGGACGCCCACAGTGGTGCCGACCAAGGCCGCCCACTGTGCCATGCACAGTGTTCGGCCCCTGCCATCCACTGTGCATTGCACAGTGGTTCGGCCAGAGCCGACCCCCCTATAATGTTTTTTTTTTTTTAAATTGTTTTATTTAATTTTTTTTTTGGTTTATTTAAATGAAATAAATTATATATATATATATATATAGATATATAATTTATATATATGTCTGTATATATATATATATATATATATATATATATATATGTGTATGTATGTATATATCTATCTATCTATCGATATATATATATATATATATATATATATATATATATATATATATATATATATATATATATATATATATATATATATATATATATATATAGAATCTAGGGCAATTTTCTTTTCATGCAATTATTTTTATTTTGAACAAATAAAACAGATTAGATATTTTCTACAAATTTAATCGTTTTCATTATTTCCTTTTTAATAATATCCTAGTTCCCAAGTACAAATAGTTAGGCTATCTATATATGGCCTTTCTTTCTGCAAAAATAAAGTAATTAATCAAATTAAACAAACTTAACACAACACCTATTTAAATCTAGAAATCTAAAATTTATCTTTAGAGATGACTATAATAAATGTTAGATTTTTATTTTCTGCAAGTTAATAAAATGACAGATTAAAAATAAAATTCCAACAACACTTTATTTATCTAGAATCCTTTAACTTTAACCATGCAATTAGGAATTAAACTGAAACATTTATATTCAAAGCAACATGCATGCAATCATTAAATCATTTCTTTATTTCTTTGATTTATTTGATATGCATAAAGGGATAAAATAAATTTATTGCTTTTCCGAAATATTATATACTCAACAAATATTAAATTTAGAAAAACTTTAGGAACTAACTCCAGATTTATTCATTTAATTTTTTTGCAATATAGCAAATAAAATATTACATTTCTTTAAATTACATTTAAAAGAATAATGAGGACTTTTAAAACAAAATAATAAAAATATTTCCAAATAGGTTTCTGCAACAAATAACTCCATTGAATTTTCCACTTGTCCTAATCCTTTCCTTCTAAGAACCTGCAAATAAAATCAAGGATATGACCATGGAGTGCTCACCTCCCAGCCTAGGCTAACTAGTAGCCACCCTTGAGCTCGAAGAACCAAGACCTAGACAAGTAGCACACATGCAAACACAAAAGACAAGGGAAAAACAATCTCAAACACAATCCCAACCAAGGCTACACTGCACCACACATTGGTGATGTCTTTTCAAGGGTGGTAGTGGACCAAGTATCCTGAGGAGACTGCAAGTATGGTAAAACATATAGCCACCTCATGGCAAACCAATATATATTATAAGTATAACAACCCCACATCCTTATGCCCCCCAAGGCATTCTTGCCTTTTTTCCCTTCTTATGACCCCCAAATGCATAAACAAGCCATGCAGCAAGGGTCACATAAAATCCCTTGTGATCACTCTCATAATGAGAGCCTCTCACTCGAGGGTTTTCACTTCTACCACCCACAAGACCATCCTCTCTCCTAAAAGTAGGAAGCCTTGATTACTCCCAAAGCACATAAAATGCATACAAAAAGTAAAACATAGAACACAATAATTTTCCAAGGAAAAACATGCAATATAAAACAAGGAGAAAATTTGACCAACCTTCAACTACCCAAAGGTATGCTAGAATGGTCGAAGATGAGCAGCCCAATTCCACAATCCTTGATTCTCTACCCTTGTCCAAATTCCTAGATCAAATTCTGTCTTTTTTCTTCAAATTTTCGTGTCTCCAAAAATGGAGAATGGGTGATTACCCACAAATTTTCTAATTCTTGCTTAAGAAGACCTTTTTGAGAGTTCTCACAAGTTTCTAAAACTGAGAAGGAAAGGTATGGTAAAATGGGAAAGGGAACTCTCATTCAAAAAGGAAGGTTAACAACATAGTTCAAGCCTTCTAATTTTCAATTTTCGCTCAACTTAGGAAACCCACTTTTTAGGGTGTCTAAATGGTCACATGGGAGTAGAAACATGTCTAAAATTACTCCTAACCCTTAGGTATACCTTATGGGCTTTAGGAAACCCTAATAAACTACCCCTAGGAGTCCATTTAACCCTTTTTATACCCCTCTGAAGTTAATTTTCGTGTCAAACCTAAGTTGACCACCCCAAAGATTCTCTACCTAAGGTAATTATGGAATCACATTAAATTAATTGAAAAAGCTATAGTTAAACAACTCCCTCCAAGAGACAAATTTAAAAACTCAAACATAAATCAACACATGTGTCAAGTAACGCAAAGAAAATACTTTTACAAAATTATATATGAAATCTTGTCTCTTGTTGGATTTACACAAATAAACAAAATTCAATTCTACATTCATGCAACAGTCACTTTCACGAATAAAATACGATACAAATGGGGTGTTGTCTCTCCAAAATGACAAACCCTGGTTTTACGAATGTACATAGGTCTAGGTTTGGTTCTCCATAATATTTCCATGGTCACATGGATAATTTTCCTGCGCATCTCAATTACACATTAGTAATTCCAAATAACCTCATATCATATAAAACACACGAATAAGAATTCACATCAAACGCTCTGCATACAATATACACTTACACAAATCAATACATGCTATATCCAAATAAATCCACATAATCAATTATCATAATTCTCATAATTTTGATCCACACATAAAACATGCATCCTATTTCTATCATCATAGTAAAGTCCTGCAAATCCAATAATTACATATATTATTTCAAATTCATCCTATTCTAGAATCATATAGAGTTCTATATCATAATGCATATAAATGAAGCATCAACATACATCAATGTTATTCAAATCATGTAATCATATAAGTTCTAAGTCCATAATGCATACAAATAAAGCATCCATAATAGTCTCAACATAAAAATCACTGAAATGCTAGAATGAGTCGGGGTAGGGCCTCACACTTTCTTATTACCTAGAGGTATGAAAGAATGGGACCAATCTAACTGAATTTCACCACCTAGGTCTTTACAAAAACTACGATAAGAACACTCCATAACTAGCTGAGATATCAGCAACCAACATGTTAAGTTTAAACTTCTTTTGGGGGTTGAGAAGCTAAGGCAACTTGAGCATCTTTGACTTGTCCAACTAGAGGGACTTGTTTAGACTCCATTGAAAATACTTTACCAGTTGGTTTGGTCAAAGATAAACGTAAGGCATGAGCAACTTTGGAAGGAATTCCATTATCAAATGCAACATAATCAATGATATAATTACTTAACTTACAACCATCTATATACAAGGATATATAGAAAGGATCTAGCTTATCATAGAAAGAGATGACAACAAGGGATGATTCTTTTGAAATAAACTCCTCTTGATCACTACCCTCAAGGATCTCACTCGATTCTTGATGCATATCTTAATGAGCCTTCTTGGAGTCCTTTTTAATACAATGTACCAATTTTTCCAATTGCTACGGATTCTTTTTAAGATACTCAAATTGAGAAATTTGCACTTTGGTCTTCTTACAATGTTCTATAAAATCAAAAGAATCCTCAAGAGAAGGTTCCCCATGATCGCCAACTTTTTTAGCTTGGCGTGATGATCCTAGTTCTTCTTTTTTATTCTTCTTGGATAAGATTCACTTAGGAATATCTTTGATTTCTTTATCTTTTGTAGCCGATTTAGCTTTTTCCTCTAATTTTTGGTGCCAATTCTTTGTAAAGACATTACAAGAGTGATTATTAATTGTAACGTCATAAATTGTACGCACTTGCTAAAGCAATACAATTTCATACCTAGTTTAGCACCCGCCTTGGCGCATTTTGCATTTGCATTGCATTTTCCCCTTTTAGCACTTAATTAATCAAATTAATTAGGTCTAAGGTTCTATTTCATCATCTTCTACATCATAAAGTTGGGCCCTTTTCATTAAAGTGTGCCCCTTTCATTTTATTCCTCCAATGCATCATTCAATCAAAAACCCTAATTAAGTCCTATTTTGAACTTGGGGGCTTGATTTTGGGGTCAAAACATCTCAAAATCACCTGTAACTTCAGGATTCTCTCTAAAATCATCATATCCAACGGCCCTGAAAATTTGGTGAAAAGTTGTCGGGACCATGGCGCCCGGAGTGCACATGGTCCCGGACATTTTTCCCAAAATTTTAGGAGCGCGATCCAATCATAAAATAAAGCTTAACCCCAAGAAATTGGCGGGATATTCAATCTCTAGGTCGGCCAAAAGACAGAATCAAGACCTAGGGTTTCATATATAAGAGCTCTCTTTCTTCATTTGAAAGGATCCGAATTTTGTTTTCAGGAACCTTCTATGCAGCGAAAGAGCAGATCTTTGAAGACTTCAACAACATTCAACATCCATCCATCAAGCTTCCATCAATTTCATTTCATCCATTTAGGGCTTTGAATGCATTGAAGAGCAATAAGGGATCACCGACTGAAGATTGCCTTGTACCCCTCCCTTGGGGTTGGGTATGATTTCATGTTGTTTTCATGTCTTTGCATAAGCTTCATTACATCATTTGTATTCATGCTTTAGATCACTCTACATCTTGATTTGGAGCATTTACATTGTCATTTACAAGCAATTAGGGTTTACTTTCTAGGTTGCTCTAGTTTGCTTACTTGCATTTTAGATCTTGCACACACACAAGGTCTGCACACACACTACTGTTATACAACTTGGCTATTCGTGGAGGTGGAAATCACCAAAGCGAGGGTTTGACTAAGGCAAAACCCTATATAGCCGCCCACCACACCTTTCAGATATAAGTGCAGGTTTCGGGATTCGGACGACGCCGAAAGTTAGAGATCCGACGGAAGCAGACCGAGACAGAACCTCACACCAAAATCTAGAGCAAAAGACTAGGACAGGGGCGTGGGGTGCCCTGGTCCTGGCAGGATAGGGGCGCTGGGCGCCCTGGTCCCTCTGACAGACAGCATTTCCGACAGTTTTCTAGGTTGCAGACAACAGTTTCAGGTGCAGAATCAGGACAGTGGCACTCGCGCCCCCATCCCAAACATTTTCACTCAGATTTTAACTCTGGGTACGCATCTGCATTATTGTCTTGTCCTTGTGTTTTCAACTTTTCATTGTTTAAGTTCAATTCTGCAATCTTATTATTAGTTCATACTTGCATTTTGGGGTTAGGAATTGAACTTGCATACTTTTACCTTTCAATTACAACAAAAGAATAGAAATCCTAATAGGTAGCCCATGGCTCTCTCTTTCACCAAAAAGAAGTAGCCAATTGTGTGATACCTCTAGGCTCTTTCGTATTCCCTAATGTGTGTCAAAAGGGATTAGGGCATGTTAACCTAGTCTCGCTTTTTTTCCCCTACACATTTTGGTGAACCTGACATGAATCCTATTATTGCTTCCTCTTGCATTGCATTTGCTAGATCTAGATCTAGGTTTAGTGTGTTTCATTTTCATTTTCATAAAAAAAAAGAAAAAGAAGAAAAAAAAAGAGAGTTTGTTTCTTGGTTTCTTTGCATTGTGTGTTTAAGTTTTATGCAACTTTTATTTCAAAATGTCGGATTTTTATTTGCAAGATGTTCATATTTATGATGATGTATGCAATTATGCTGATTATGATTATAGCCAAGATGAATTAGATGAAGCTTTAGATGAGTTTTTGAATCCTAAAGATGCCAAACCTTCATTTTACCAAAAACTCATAAACCTTGTTACTATGCCATTTCGTTGTGATGAGAAAGATAAGTCGAATGATTCCTCTCAAGGATACATTCCTATCAACTCTTCCACTAAATCTAGTAACATGGTTGTTTTCAATAATCCCCTCTATGAGGAGATGTCTCCTTTTGAATCAAAAGATAAACCTTTTAATGGATATGATCATGCTTTGTTTGATGATGCCCTTGATGATTTTGTGGCTTTATCGAAACCTTTAAACAAGAACAAAACTTCTAAATTAGTTAACATGATAAACCTAAAAGAGCATAATAAGTCTCTCCTTACTGTCCAAGGAGGGTATGGTCATGATTCCTTTCTTACTCCGAATAAACCTATCATCACTGTGCAAGGAAGAAAACCTATAAGTCCTTATAGTTATGCCAAGCAAATAACTAGAGAGAGTTATCATGCGGTTGCCCATACTTATCATTCCAGAAATAATAGGCAGCCTAATCCTCCTCCTGTTATTCTAGTTTCTCTTCCTAATCCTCAACCAATTCTTCCGCAAGCTCCGCGTATTTCACAAATGCTTAGTAAGGAATATGATCTCATAGAACAACTTAAGGCTACCCCTGCTAAGATATCCCTTTGGGATTTGATTCAAACTTCTTCTGCTCATAACAGAATTTTACAAGATGCTTTGAAAGATTTGAATGTGCCTCCACCAAGTACATCTAGTAATATAGTGTCTTTGGTTAACTCTGTGATGAATCCTAAAGCTCATATTATGTTTACTCAAGATGAGTTGCCTACTAGTGAAATTCAACATCAATATGATCCCTTGATGATTGTGGTTGTCATAAATGACACTGCTATAAGACGAACATTAGTAGATAATGGCTCTGGCCTTAATGTGTGTAGCATTAATTTGTTGCATAAGATGAATGTGGATACATCCCTTATTGAGCCTGACTCTCATCCTATTCGAGGCTTTGATAATGTGGCTAAGTCTTCACTAGGTACTATCACCTTACCTGTCACAGTGGGGCCTGTTACTTTGCCTACTCCTATCCATGTTATGTCAGGAAATCTAACGTACAACTTGTTATTAGGGAGACCTTGGATTCATAGTATGCAAGTTGTCCCCTCTACATTGCATAGACAAGTTAAATTCATTTATAACAATAAGACATATACCTTGATAGGCGATACTAATTTCCAAGCTTGTTTGCAAACATCTACTTCCAAAGGGAGTTCTTCTAAGCCTTCCTCTTCTAGTGATGACTCTGTAAACAAGATACCTACGGATGAATCCCCACTTTCTGATGATCAAAATTCTTTGGATGAGTCTAAAGCTCCTGAAGAAGATCCTTCTCGACTTGAATCTACACATGAGAAGGCCCTTGATCCTGAGAAGATTCTCGCAGAAGATGATTGGGGATCTCTTGATTTCAATCCTACCTTTGTAGGTGAATATAGGGTTCCTCCTAGAGAGCTTAAAGTTGAAAAGAAGGAAGAAGCTAAAAATCAATCAACATTACCTAAGCCTATGAGCAATAACTTTGTGGCCGCTTCTCAAACTTCTTCTCCTCGCACCTCTAATTCTGAAGAGTTTGATTCTTCATCTTATGAAAAACCACCTTCTCTTTCTGAAATGGGTGATCGTTATGTCCATGGTTTTCACATTTTAGCTAAGCATGGGTATCATGGAAATGGTTGTGGCGCTCATGAACAAGGGATAAAAGTTCCTTTAGAGAATAATCTTTATGATTATGCCTTTGGACTTGGTTATAATCCCTGCAAGCGCACTAAAGCTTCTAAAAGACCATGCATTAGTGTTAATGTTATTTCTACATCTCTACCAATGAAACACCCTGAGAATATTGATGGGGATCCTTCGTGTGCTTGCGCTTTGGATGTTTTTTCTACTGATGATGATTTAGCTGAGTTTTTAGGAGCCTATGATACTCTTCCTCGTTATCATCACAATAGGGGATTTCCTTATTGTTTGAACACTGAAGCTTATTTTGGAAAAGAGATTGATAATGATAAGATTGTGGAAGAATTCCCTCAGTTAAAGGATACTCCTCAACAAAGTAATCTTCTTATAAGCGACACCATTGATGTTAAGATGGATCCTTGCAATGAAGAAAAAGTTATTAAAATTGGAAAATGTCTGGACGAAGAAGAACGAAAACAATATGAAGATTTATTGCGTGAATTCCCTGATATCTTTGCTTGGACATATTCTAACATGCGTGGTATAGATCCTAAGATTTTCACTCATAATATTGTCTTAGTTCCTGATGCTAAGCCTGTGAAACAAAAGATTCGAAAAATGAATCCTAAGGTAGCCTTGCTTGTTAAGGCTGAGATTGAAAAGTTATTAGAGGCTGGATTTATCCGTCCTATTGATTATTCCCCATGGATTTCAAACATTGTCGCTGTGGCTAAATCAGATAATAAAATAAGAATGTGTACCGACTTTCGAGATTTAAATAAGGCTTCTTTGAAAGATGATTTCCCTCTCCCAAACATTGACATGATAGTTGATTCTACAGCAGGACATGCTTTGTTATCCTTCATGGATGGTTTTTTAGGATACAATCAAATCTTCATTAATCCTCAAGATCAATTCAAAACTGCTTTCACTACTCCTTGGGGTACGTTCTATTGGGTGATGATGCCTTTTGGGCTTAAAAATGCTGGCGCAACTTATCAACGAGCGATGACCCTTATCTTTCATGATTACATGCATAAGATTTTAGAAGATTATGTTGATGATATTTTAGCCAAATCCATTCTCTGTATAGATCATATTAAGATCCTTCGTCAAATCTTTGAAAGAATTCATAAATATCACATGCGCTTGAATCCCCAAAAATGTGTTTTTGGTGTGGATATTGGAAAACTATTAGGATTCATAGTTTCGCATCGTGGGATTGAGGTGGACACTAAGAAAATAGATGCTATTGTCAACAAGCCACCTCCTAAAAATGTGTCTCAACTTAAAATCTTACAAGGAAAGATTCAAGCTATTCGTAGGTTTGTATCTCGACTTGCGGATCGTACTTTTCCTTTTACTCAACTTCTCAAAAAGAATATCACTTTTCAATGGAACAAAGATTGTCAGCAAGCATTTGAAGATTTAAAAGTATATTTGGCTAGTCCTCCTATCCTTCAACCTGCCGAACCTTCTAAACCCTTTCTTCTTTATACAGCTGCTTCCTCTCATGCTCTCGCATCATTATTGGCACAACATGATAAGGATGGTAAGGAGTGTTCGGTTTATTATATAAGTCATACCTTACTCGATTATGAGACCCGATATTCTGTGATAGAAAGACAATGCTTGGCCTTGGTGTTTGTGACTCAGAAATTGAGACATTATCTTTTAAATTCAGAAGTCCACGTCATGGTAAAGTTTGATCCTTTGAAGCATCTTTTCTCTAAAACTGATTTATCAGGATGCCTAGCTAAGTGGGTTATGATGTTAACTGAATTTGACCTTAAATTTGTTTCACAAAGAGCAATTAAAGGGCAAGCGTTGACCGATCACTTAGTTGAGGCCCCTTCACCTTTCTCTTTCCCTAACCCTGAGTCTTTTCCCGATGATTTCATTCTTTGTATAGAAAAAGATGAAACTTGGGAATTGTACTTTGATGGCTCTAAAAGCCGTACGGGATCAGGGGCAGGTGTTGTTTTGATTTCTCCTACAAAGAAATCCATTCCCTTGTCTTATCGTCTCAATTTCTTATGTACCAATAACATTGTTGAGTATGAGGCTCTTATAGCAGGAATAAAGGCAGCCTTGGCTCTGAATGTAAAACACATACATATTTATGGAGATTCTCAATTGATTATAAGACAAGTAACAGGACTGTATCAAGCAAAACAAGACAAATTATCACAATATAAAGACCTTGTTGTCTATTTGTTACAAAAATTCGATTCATATACCCTGGAACCAGTTCCTCGAAAAGATAATCGACATGCAGATGCAATGGCATGTGTGGCTTCTCTTGTATCTTTAGAGGACCCTGTGGTGGATCTTAAATTTGTTATTCACAACCTTATCTCTCCAGCTATTGTAGATGATTCTAGCTTGGTGACATGTTGTGACTTTATAGACTCAGATGAATGGTACTCGCATATTGTAAGATACCTGACCGATGGTACCTTTCCTGATTCCACTAATAGGAACACTAGGGCTAGAATTCGCAAGCTGTCTGCTAGACATATCATTCTTTCTAATATTCTTTACTGAAGGGGTTATAATGGCCTTCTCCTTCGCTGTCTCAACAAATCAGAAATCCCTATTGCTCTTGAAGAGGTGCATTCAGGTGCCTGCGGGGGGCATTTTGGAGGCAGATCCTTGGTTCAAAGATTGCTTTGTATGGGATACTATTGGCAAAATATGCAGAAGGATTCTTTTTCATTTGTTAAGAAATGTCATCAATGTCAACAACACAATAATTTGATTCATGCTCCTGCCCAAGAACTTCGTTCTCATGTAGCTTCTTGGCCTTTCTCTGCATGGGGGTTGGATCTCATCGGTAAAATCTCTCCTCCTTCATCTCAAGGACATACCTTCATTATAACTGCAACAGATTACTTTACAAAGTAGGTAGAAGCCGTTCCCCTTCATTCTACTACTGCTAAAGTGATTTGTCGATTTCTTCTAGAAAACATTATTTCTCGATTCGGGATACCTTCCACTATAATCTCTGATAATGGGACATTATTTAAGAACAAGGACGTGAAGAAATTCCTTGAGAAATATCATATTAAACATCGATTTTCTACACCATACTATCCTCAATCAAATGGTCAAGCCGAATCATCCAATAAGATAATTGAACAAATTCTTTGCAAAACCGTGAATAAGCATGGTAAGGATTGGAGTACTCAGCTAATCTATGCTCTTTGGGCCTACCGAACGAGTGTATGAATTGCTACAGGAACCACCCCTTATAATCTTGTTTATGGTGCTGATGCTATTATGCCTTTAGAGTTAGAGATTCCATCACTTAGAGTTTCTCTCAAAGGTATACTAGATGATGACTCTTATAGAGAACAAAGACTTCAACAGCTTGAGATGCTTGATGAACAACGTATAAATTCTCTTGAGCATATTCAAGTGTATCACAAAACTCTACAATGAAGCTATAATGATAAGGTTATTCAACGTTCCTTCTCAGTAGGTGACTTAGTTCTCTATGAGAATCAGCGCAATGTGAATGCCTTACCTGAAACCTGAAGAAAAAGGAAAGTTTAGTCCTAATTGGCTTGGACCATATATTGTTATTGAAGATTATGGATCAGGTGCTTACAAAATAGCGGATGTAGACGGTACGCCTCTTAAAGAACCTATAAATGCTATGCACTTGCGTAGATACTATGCTTAATTCCTCATTCCTTATCTTTCATTCCATTTATCTTCTTTTTACTTCTTCAAAAATTGGATAATATGTTAGCATATCTTTGTTAAAGCAAATAGAATTAAATGATGTTTTGTTTAATCTATATTGCTTCGTTCCTGACAAGCATGTTTCTTTACTCTATGGTTTGTCTTGAATTCATTTATGTAAATTGTCGAAGATTTACATTTTCAATATGCTGGCATATTATACAATGTCTTTATGTGTTAAGTAGAATTGTATCATGTTGGGTTTAAGTTTAAATTAAGTCACATTAGTTATATGATTCTTAGGCTTAACACATATTTCTTCTCTATCATCAATGTAGTACTTGATTAAATATTTTAATTAAGTCACACATATATCAATTTAAGCATGGAGCATTAAAAAAAATCAATCACATGGAAATTAAATTAAGAACATACATGTGCATCTACCAAATGTATTAACTTTAATCAAAATACACATTGTTTTAGACATTAAAGATAACACATTTGAGACAAAGAGAAGCATGTATATATATATATATATATATATATATATATATATATATATATATATATATATATATATATATATATATATATATATATATATATGTGGATCATGTTTTCATATATACAAAAGTAGATCACTATACATTCAAAATGTGACCTATCCTACATCATAAGATCATCTCCTATCCCTAGGGCTGGTGGCTATAGAGTGACGACTAGATGCTCCCTCCTGATCCGGCTGTGCAGGTGGACCCATAGGTGTATAGCGTGATATAGACCGTGAATGGCTCCGAGAGGAACTCCTACGATCCCTATCCATGAGGATTGCGTGATACGAGGTAGCCTCGGCCTGAGCTGCTGCTAGATCATGCTGTGCTCGCTAAAGGTTCTCTGATAGAACTCTCTCTCTCCCTCCATATCTCCACCTGTACTCGAAATGGGGAAAACAAGTCATCATGCCAACCCACGTTCCCTTGAGGCCTATAGGCAACCTATGAGGAACTAGGGATCTGTGCCGTCATGGAGATATCTGTCACTGCTTGCTGGATCAAGGAACGCCATTCCTGCACATTAGCTGTAGCAGTAGAACAGATTTTGTATTAGTACCATTTTATATCATCAAAACATTAAATCAACCAATATAAACCTACTATACCTGGATCTCCCTCGTGCCAGTAGGGATCGTGATATGGTAGCATCTGTGACTGGGAACTACTAGGCTCCCCTCACTCGAACGATCTGTGCACGATGGGTATAGATCTTTGTATCACCTCAGGTTCCCCCTTTTGGGGAATAAGAGGAGGATCCAAGGCTATGGTATCATCTCCTGAATGGTGGGGAGCTGCATCTGACTCCTCCTCTCCATCCTCTTCCTCCTCCTCCTCGTCATCCTTGTCCTCATCTGCATCCTCATTCTCCTCATCATCATCTCTATCTGTGTCATCCTCCTCTCCTTCCTCCTCCTCCTCAGCACTAGGCTGATCTCTTGTGGGTGGATTAGGATCTCCTGCCTCCTCATGACCATCTCCCTCCTCTGGCTCCTCTGATCTGGATCCCTGATCCTCATCTCGGTCCCCATGTCTCCATGGATCTGAATGGCCTATCGGGTGATCTGGTGGAAAGATGGGCCCTGCGTATGTCCTCACAAACCATGAGATATACCTACACTATGCCTCGGGATCTGCGGCATAATCAGTGACCACATCCTGATCGGACCCCTCTATATCTATGATCTCGATATCATCTATCGTAGGTCTCGCTACTGCTCTGGGTCTGGGAAGGACTCGTGAGTGTCGAGTGTAGATGGGTGCATCGGCTGGAACACACTGCTCTAGCCTAAACTGCCTCCATACTTGGTCAAAGTAGAATGGGATTATGATGTGCGGGTATCATCCTCTCAATAGGCAGTTCCTCTGTAAGCATGCTAGCTGCCTCTCCATTCCATCCCATCTGTGCATCCGCAGATATGGTCTCCACATTGTCACCTCAGCTGTCAATCTATCGAATGCCACTCTCCAATATAACAGATCCCCAAATCTCCACTCGCTGGTAAGTGGATAAGCAAATACCCTAGGCCGCTCGCTAGCCGCACTCATCGGATAACCGACAGGCCTGGTGCATGTAAAGTGCTCAAATATCCACACCTGTAGAAGTGTGCATGTCATCAAGCTGCAACCCTGTCCAAAAACAAACTCCTTAAGGTCGTGATAGAGATGTGCAAACATACTCTGACCCCAGGCATATACTCTCCTATGTCTCTCCATAGCCCTGATGCACCAAGTGAGACCCCCATGCATGTGCGTACCTCGCCCATTAGGGCAGATGGCTAGTGCAATGATGGCAATCATAAGACGTCTCATGAGGGGCACCTCTCCTATAGGATGTAAGAGCCAACTGACCATGATGCAACCTCTCGTCTCACCGGGCATGACTCTCCCTATGCAGTATACCTACTCCCTCTGATGGTCCTCCGCTGACCGATCGGTCGCGTATGTCACGGTAGCTCCTCTAATAGGTAGGCGCAGTATGCGGTACACATCCTCAAGTGTGATCATCATCTCTCCTACTGGGAGCTGGAATGTACATGTATCGGGATCCCATCTCTCCATAAGTGCCATCAGCATCGCAGGATGGAATCGGATGGCCAGCATAAAAATCATATACCACAAACCTACTATAGATAATGTGTCTCTCTCTGCCTGAGTTAGTCGGGGAATTTGATCTTGCAAACTACGAAGAATCTGCCCCGCCATGTGCTCTCTCATGTATGGGAGACCCTGCAATACAAAAACATCAGTGTAATCAGTACTCAATCATCAAAATCATCTATGCGAAAAATAAAAAACTGTCGAACATCGAAAGCTAACCCTCACCAAGTCCTGATTGGGACCATGGCGCCCTCAGAGGACCATGGTGCCCTTTGGGGACCATGGCGCCCTTCAGGGACCATGGTGCCCTGATAGGACCATGGCGCCCTGATAGGACCATGGCGCCCTGGGTGGGACCCATGGTTAGATTCCAAGGCCTGCGTTCGATCACAGAAATTCAAAGTCAACAGAAATGCAAAAAGTCAAAGTCAAAGTTCAGTCAACTCACCTCGTCCAATGGCTCGTCACTGATCACGGCCTCTCGCATGATATCCATCCTCGTGGGATGCTCCGATCATCGTGAAGGCATGATGATAGCTATGTGGGCTCCGCTACAATAAACAATACTCAGAAATCAACAAAGTGACAAATGCAATAGTCTCTTTCAAGGTATATACTTTCATTTTGGTTTCAAAACCCTAATTTTGCTCTATCACTCATTTCATCATAACTTGAGTTTTGGAGATGCGATTTTCAAACCGTTTTTTGCGTAGGAATCGTATTTTCGTTCCCTTACTCCCTGGATGTTCCAAAAAGTGCTCTGATGAAGCCTCTTTTGTGAACATCTCTCATCAATAATCTCTTACACAATTTGTCATAAGTAAACATGCTATCCTGTTTCACCTCCCTAATTAGCAAGCCGAAACAGGGGGGGCATATAGCTACTCACAAATTTCATCACCTTCCTTAGTAAGCATTAGGTGATTTTGTGATCTAACATGTGTTTTGTAGGGTGTGGTTCCTAACTGTGTACTGCAGATACTGTTGGGGGCTTCGTTCGACGGACTTATGGATATATCCATTTTCAAATAATGTTTAATTTCCTGTACTTTAGCTTGCATATGCACGTAGTACTCATATGACCGCTAAAGTGGGGGCTAAATGTAACGTCATAAATTGTACGCACTTGCTAAAGCAGTACAATTTCATACCTAGTTTAGCACCCACCTTGGTGCATTTTGCATTTGCATTGCATTTTCCCCTTTTAGCACTTAATTAATCAAATTAATTAGGTCTAAAGTTCTATTTCATCATCTTCTACATCATAAAGTTGGGCCCTTTTCATTAAAGTGTGCCCCTTTCATTTTATTCCTCCAATGCATCATTCAATCAAAAACCCTAATTAAGTCCTATTTTGAACTTGGGGGCTTGATTTCGGGGTCAAAACATCTCGAAATCACCTGTAACTTCGGGATTCTTTCTAAAATCATCATATTCGACGGCCCTGAAAATTTGGTGAAAAGTTGTCGGGACCATGGCGCCCGGAGTGCACATGGTCCCGGA
This sequence comes from Cryptomeria japonica, assembly GCF_030272615.1. Taxonomy (NCBI): domain Eukaryota; kingdom Viridiplantae; phylum Streptophyta; class Pinopsida; order Cupressales; family Cupressaceae; genus Cryptomeria; species Cryptomeria japonica. The sequence goes on along the minus strand of NC_081413.1, from coordinate 584,860,935 downwards.
CATTTTTCCCAAAATTTTAGGAGCGCGATCCAATCATAAAATAAAGCTTAACCCCAAGAAATTGGCGGGATATTCAATCTCTAGGTCGGCCAAAAGACGGAATCAAGACCTAGGGTTTCATATATAAGAGCTCTCTTTCTTCATTTGAAAGGATCCGAATTTTGTTTTCAGGAACCTTCTATGCAGCGAAAGAGCAGATCTTTGAAGACTTCAACAACATTCAACATCCATCCATCAAGCTTCCATCAATTTCATTTCATCCATTTAGGGCTTTGAAGGCATTGAAGAGCAATAAGGGATCACCGACTGAAGATTGGCTTGTACCCCTCCCTTGGGGTTGGGTATGATTTCATGTTGTTTTCATGTATTTGCATAAGCTTCATTACATCATTTGTATTCATGCTTTAGATCACTCTACATCTTGATTTGGAGCATTTACATTGTCATTTACAAGCAATTAGGGTTTACTTTCTAGGTTGCTCTAGTTTGCTTACTTGCATTTTAGATCTTGCACACACACAAGTTCTGCACACACACTACTGTTATACAACTTGGCTATTCGTGGAGGTGGAAATCACCGAAGCGGGGGTTTGACTAAGGCAAAACCCTATATAGCCGCCCACCACACCTTTTAGATATAAGTTCAGGTTTCGGGATTCGGACGACGCCGAAAGTTATAGATCTGACGGAAGTAGACCGAGACAGAACCTCACACAAAAATCCAGAGAAAAAGACCAGGATAGGGGCGTGGGGCACCCTGGTCCTACCAGGACAGGGGCGCTGGGCGCCCTGGTCCCTCTGACAGACAGCATTTTCGGCAGTTTTCCAGGTTGCAGACAGCAGTTTCAGGTGCAGAATCAGGACAGTGGTGCCCATGCCCCCATCCCAAACATTTTCACTCAGATTTTAACTCCAGGTACGCATCTACATTCTTGTCTTGTCCTTGTGTTTTCAGCTTTTCATTGTTTAAGTTAAATTCTGCAATCTTATTATTAGTTCATACTTGCATTTTGGGGTTAGGAATTGAACTTGCATACTTTTACCTTTCAATTACAACAAAGGAATAGAAATCCTAATAGGTAGCCCGTGGCTCTCTCTTTCACCAAAAAGAAGTAGCCAATTGTGTGATACCTCTAGGCTCTTTCGTATTCCCTAATGTGTGTCAAAAGGTAGGATTAGGGCATGTTAACCTAGTCTCGCTTTTTTTCCCCTACACATTAATATCATTATCTTTCTCATCCTCCTCACTCGACTCATATTCTAAGAAGTTAACTATAGATGGACCAAGTTGCTGATCAGTTTCATCTTCAATATATTCTTTAATGTTTTCACTGGTCTGGTTCATTTGCATAAACCTAGTCATCTCAGGGCATGAATTTCCATCATGATCTGTTGTGAGGTGAAAGTCACACATTGCAGTAGTTTGGTGATTAATTGTGGATGGATGTTCAATGGCCAACCTTGGTGTTGGAGCAGGAAGCTTTGGTTGCCAATTTTGTTGATAAGGAATATAATTCCTCCTAAGAATATCTTGATATAAAGGTGGTGTATTTTGCGGCAACTCTTTCTTCAATTGGAGCAAATCATTGGCTAACTTTTGAACCATTGGATCAGTGGTTGCAGGGTTGACTTGTTGCGTCTTTCCTTTTTGTAATTTCTTATTCCATTTTCTTGCACTCAATAAATCATCTTCAACTTCAATAGCTAGCCTCTGTGCTGATACAAGATCTGAAACTCATCCTCATCTTATTTGGAAGCTTATATTAGGAGGTTGTGCATTAATAAAGAAAAACTTTTGGTTTTCCTCTGTGGGTTTCTTATCAACTCCAAGTCTATTGACAAGTTTGTTGAATCATGCCACAAATTCTCTCATAGGTTCATGCACTTCTTTTTTCACCTGAGTTAACTGTGCAAGAAGCCAATGCCCATCATCAACAATTTTGAACCTATCTTCAAATTTTTGTATCAGAGACCCAATTATTAATGGAACCAGCTAAGAGCTTATTAAACCATTCAACTACGACATCAATAAGAGTTTAAACAAAAGTCAAACAAAAAAATCTTCGTATTGGACTCCAAGAAATGCACATGCTATGAAGAAAGCATTGATATGATCTTCTACGAAAACCTTTCCATCTCTTGAAAATTTAGGAAGATGCTTCCTTGAGCTAGTTGGCAAGTCATGTAATTGATTTCCCAAACCAAAGAACCTATGGAAGCATCCCAGGGAACTGGTGAAGGGTTTTGTTGCATGATTGGTGGTACAAAATTGATAACAAGAGGAGGAAGTAAGGTTAAAGCTTGAAAAGATGGTGAATATATACTTGCTTTCTTTGGAGAAGAAGGTCTACTAGTAGACCTAACTTTCTTTTTATGAGATATGAAAGCTGTGGAAAAGTTGATCTTATCTAGTTCAGCAAAATCAAGATCAATAACACCCTTACTTCTATCACCTCTAGTATATCTTTTGCTTGCCAGTGTACTTATTGATTATTTCACTCTAGCTGATCTTGCATGTGTTGAAATTTTTGCCTATTGCCCTTTGGAATTACAACAATTCTTTCAATAATAATTAACTCTTGTCCAATAGGTACTCTCCTGAGAAGTTCACCAAATTTTTATTCTTCAACTATCACTTGTTGTACTTGCTAATATTCTTGATCACTTTTACAACTCTTCCACGTGAGCCTATTGAATTGTGATATCACCTACTCTTGTTCAACTTACACTTGATTAAGATTAGGCTGTAGAACAAGTGGATTATGACGAGTCAAGACCATAACTAGTCACAAAACACAATGTTCTTATATCTTGGGTTGTCTTTGAATTTGATGCTGATTAAGTTGAACAACTAGATTTATTCCTAGGAACACAAGAGGAAATATTTCAAAATCTCTTTCGAACACCACCATTGGATTTATAGCTTGTCTTTGTTCTTCTTCAAGAATTAAACTCACTCTCTTACATATTCAACTTGATTTCTTCTACTTCCCCTACTTCCCCAGGCTAAAGTATCCAATTGAGAAATTATATTTTCTTGCTCGGCTTGAACCCAATCAAGATTCAGTTGCAATACAGGAAACACATTTTCATGGGGAAGACCCATCTTTCTTCATGGTAGGCTAAAGGAAAGAAAATATCTAGGCAAGCATCTTCTTGTTTCGATCCCCAACAGAGTCGCCAAAAATATGTTGGTAAACAAATTTGTTGCTTTAAGTAATCTTTTTGAAAAACCCTATTTCACCCTGTAATTAGCAACAAAGTGTTCACAATAGTTGAAGAATTATAGAATGATAGAAATTACTCTTTGTGTTTGAGAGGAGCAACTCTTTCATATGATGGGGGTATATGGATTTTGTAAGATTTAAATAACAACATGAACAATCAAAACTGATTGAGAAATAAGATATAAACTTATTAATTTTTAAATTGCACACATCCAAGTTAAGATACAAAAACTTGAAATGATAATCTTCTTCACATGTACTGTTAAAGGAAAGCAAATGGTTATCATTGATAGGGTATAAGAACATTAACAATAACACTGGAGATGAATTTGAACACACATTCAAAACATTTCTCTATTGCTTTCTTGCTTGAATAGTACTATTGGAGTCCTTCATACAATACTTGCGAAAAAGTGGAATCCCTTTGATTGAATTACAATGAGCTATATATAGGTGAGGTTAGTAACCACTTAGGGTAACTACCTTAACCACCTTTATAACTACCTAAAATAGCCAACTCACTTTAAGTGTAACAACTTAAAATAACTAACTCATTTGGAATATTAGTTACTTATAGTAACTACCTGAGTTGAGCACTTAAAATAACTACCTCAAAAGAAAGAGTTAGGGTAAACCTAACTTTACAAAAATAGATGAAGATAAGACTCAAAATAAGAAAACTCAATCATGAAACTTATTTACAAAGAAAAACCAAAAACATGATTTGAGTAACACACACACAACAAAAATGAAAACTATACAATATGAATCACTACATTTATTCTATGCCAACTAAGGGTGTCACTAATGAAGTTGTTGATTCTGAAAGCAGGTTCTGCTGACCGGATTCTTTATCCTTAAATATTCTTAAAAGTTTGATGGCTGGAGTAACGGATTTCCCTTTAGGAATAAGGATGTTTGATATCCTCATCTTCCAAGTCTTCAAGTTTTTGTAGATGCCACTCAACTCTGCCACCATATTAGGTATTTGAGAAATATAAATCATCAAAGATGTGTAGGTATCAATCAACTTATCCATTGTGTTTTCATTGAAGACTTCTTTGTTAAAAATTTATTGATCAACCATGCTCTGGAAACCATTTTATACTTGTGAGTATTCCATCAATGATGTACTCAGTGAACTAACTTTGAGGTTTTGCACATACTTGATCACAAGAAAGCATAAGCCTTTCTTGCTTTGTTGAAACTTGATCAATGATCACTAATTTCCAGCTTATACTTTCTATCCATAGCTGCAAGTAGTTCTCTTCAATATAAGTAGAATCTTCTCTTCTACAAGGATGTCCATTTTGATCTCCATCATTTGTCTGAAATCATTCATGATTTTTTTCCAAGCTACTTCTTCTTTCTTAACATTCTTCAGGTCATTTTCAATAGTTTCTTTCTTGATTAAGGCCTCATCATGAACAACTTTGGCCTTAACAATGAAATCAAATGCAAGAGATTTGACTTTTGCCACCTAGCTTTCAGTCACTTTCCTGTAAACTTGATACTTTTGAAGACCTTCAATAACATCTCTTTCAACCTCTCCTTCTGGTCCTAAAATAACTGATTGGTGAGCCACATTGAGTGGCATGATAGAAGTGTCAACTATAGACCTCAAGTAGGAGGACAAATTTTGCACTTGTTGCTTTAGTTGATCCTTTGATTGCTTTTCTTTTTCAGTTCTCTCCACTAGCTTTACAACTACGACATTGAAATTTTGTATGTCAACTTCATGAGTAGATGGACCCATATCAATTTTTGTCATTACAAAATTTGCAGGAGTGGCTTCATTCACATCCTTTTCAGCGATGGGTCAAGCTATATCTAGGCACATATTTCATGAATTCAAATCTGTCTTAATTCTTGAAGTCACTTTGATTTTCTTTGTCTTCTCAGGTCTTCTGAAAAGATTTGATATTGTTTTGAATTCAGGAACCACTAACTCCTCCAATCTTCTCTTTTTCGATAGGCTTTGTTCTAGCCATGGGAGAGAAATACTTTCCGAGGGCTCTTGCTTATTACTTTGTTGAATATTTTTTTGCTCAGGTACTAGTGAAGTTGCTTTCTCTCTAACTTCTTCTATTTGATCAACTGGATTTCTTAGGAAAGAAGGCTCCATAGCTGAAGTAGGGTCTTGTACCTTGTGATGAGGAGATTCAATAAGGATTGAAGGTGACATAGTTTGTATACCTTCATCAAGCCTTGGATCATCCTAGGCTTCTACTGGATCTTGATCTTTCTCTTCTCTTGAAGTAGATTTTTCTTCTTTGTCCTTTGATCTGGATTTCTTCTTTCTTTGTCTGGGTTCATCTTCACATGTATTTTGGAGATTATTTCTTCTTGGAGGATCTTCATCTCCACCGCTTCCTTGAGTTTTTTGGTGAGAAATAATATCTGCAACTGGTGTATGAGAAGGAATTGATGAATTAGAACTATCTTGATGGTCGCTTCTCCTCGGTGTCTCCTTCCAACTTGTTGGCTTTGTAGCAGTTATTTCTGCTATCCTCTTTCTGACCCAAGCTTCTAACTTCTTGATCACAAAACTAGTTCTTTCTCTGATATCTCTAATCTTTGGATCTACCCAATTAATAGGAGGAAGAGGTTGATCCTGGATCTTCTCAAAATAAAATGGATGAATTAGATCTGATTCATCATCTTCAATGCCTTCAATAATCCATTCCATCTTGAAATCACAAATTTGTTTCAAGGTGAACCTTGTACAATCTCTTTTTCTAACTTCAAATTTATCCTCGCAATCTTCGCAAAAGTCTTCAATATTTGGGAAATAGAGGTATCCAAGACCAAGTGTCAAATTATTCTTGATATATCCTTTACTATCAAAGGGAAATCTCATCTGGCAGGTGTACAAATTGATTTTGGCTAGAGCCCTTTCCACCTCTTCTGCTTTTGAGATAGACTCACATTTATAATGACCAAGGCAAATCGGGAAAGTAACTCCTTTGTTCTTCCTATTTCTGAATTTCTTCTGGACTGACATCAGTTGTCTACAAAGCTCAATCAAGAAGAGCTTATCATATACATACCTTGGTAACCTATAAGGATAGCCATCGAATCCCCCTACTCAGAGGTAGGTGAATTTTGGAAATTCAATGAAGTAACTTATGTACTTCTTTATCAATGTTATTGCTTCTTTTGATATCCTCATAGCTGTATTTCCTTGAAGTAGACTCATTGATAGCATTGTAAAGGCATCATTCACTCATCTAAAATGTATGAATCTCTCCTCCAACTACAACTACTTGTAGTAGTCATAAATATGTGTTTCCAAATTTAGAACACCAGTTGTACTCAAACTTGGCCATGATCTTAAATTAGTGATTGCATATATCAAATATGAAGACATGTGAAAGCATTGCCTTGTCTTGAAATGTTTCAACTGATTATGTATGCAATCACAAATAAGATGACCCCAATCAATGAATTGTTTTCCTGTTGATATGAGTGTGATGAAAAGGTACATCCACATTTCAAATTCAGTAGAATCGGGCTTGCCTGTTACTCTATGAGGGAGGACTATCAGATGAAAGATCTCTTTAATAAAAAGAGAGCAGTGAAGTGTCTTAGGAAGATGAGATTGTCCTCCTCATGATGTCACCATCCATTCTTTGGCTAAGTTATTCAAATATTTGCTTCTGTTGTCACTGAAATATTGGTAAGCCTTCTACTTATTGATGCAAGTGAATTTCTCCTTGTAATTTGGATAGACCAAGGTCTAAGTCTCATGAGTTATCTTGTTTATCACAATAGGTCAATATTTCATTATTTTGTGCCTCGAACCATCATGGAGGTTGACAACAGAGCTCATTCAACCATTTCACAAGACTCACGATTGAGTCTCAACCCAAGAACTAGCATGAGTCATGGTTGAAATATTCTCAGCCCACCAACTACCATGAGGAGCTCTGAGGCAAATTGAAATGCCCTTGAATACCTTGTCGTTGTTCTTAACCAAGCTCACATTCACATGAAACCTTGAAGCACCAAGAAGAGGTGTAAACACATATGTTGCAATTTCAAATATTTCTTCATGTTTATGGAGGAGAGGATCGACACGAGTCTTCAGCTTCTTTGTATGCACAACAACGATTCAAGGAATCGTATACTATGACTTCTTTTGCACGTGATATATAAATTGACATCTAAACCAACTTTTCCTCTCCCGTGCATGCATGTGTTGTGGCAAAGGCTTCAAACCAACTGCATAAAGGTTTGGCCATCATTTTCTTAGATCCTATCCATGCTGATATGATACATCTACAACTTTGAACAATTGGCTTTTCTAAAGTTTCAAATGAGAAGTTAGTTATAAAACTAACCGTGTATTCATTATTCTTCCATCATGGGCCACGTACTACATTTGCTATGCCAGATGGAGGTTAAAATGAGACAAATGGAGGAAACCTCATCATTCCAAACTCTCCCATGTTGCCGATGGAAGTATAACTTCAAGTGTATCAGCTTCTTCATCAACCTGACCAACTTACTGATGAGATTGGGTATATTCTCCAACTAGCACTTCTCATATCAATCCACCAAGAAAGTTGTTGGTTAAAGTGGATAATGGGATGACGAGTGTTTTAAGATAATCTTAACTTCATCGGTGACTTAAGGAAAAGGCACAAGTTGTCGATAACTACCAATTCAAACTTTGCTTCAAAAATTGTTTCTTGCTAGTTGACTCAAGTTTTAAAGTTGGTTGCTCATATTTGTATTCAGCCTATCTATCTTTTTGGCGAGCTTCACCGATATCATCTCGGGCATCGGTAAGTTTGTTGCAACTAACAGTTTGAGTGGAGAAAACTTCAAGTTTGAATGCGAATTGGATACTAACCATACATATCGGCCAATGTTCAACACTTTGTGAATTTGATAAGATGCTAAGTGATAAAAGAGATATATCACTACTTTCTTGCAACTTCATATCGGCCCCCTTTATCCATTTCAGAACTTGTCGACTTTGAAATTGATGAACACTTGAACTCTTTGAATGTACTTGAAAAGAGCCTATCTCCAGTTCATCGACCTTCACTAATCTTATTCAAAACTAGTGTCAAGCATTGTGAAGAATCAACAAAACATCCCGACTATTTTCCTTACATCAAACATGATTTGAGATTGATACTTCTATAAGATTTATAACCTCACAAAGACTAAAAATTTCAATTATCGAACTCATGGGGTGAACAATTTAATATTGAATGACAATTGGATAAATTTTTATGTAGGAAGCTCACAAAACTTAATTTTATCAAATTTATCTATTGAGGTCAACAAGAGTATAGATTATAAGGTATAGAGTATAAACTATCAAAGGTTAAAAATTTTCAATGGAAGTCATTTGGCTAGCGCCAAATATGGCTAGCAGCCATATTTGGCACTAGCCAAATGAGCTACACTAAAAAATGGCTATATGGGACCCTTGACCTGTGATCCAAGCCCACATTCTCTCATTTTGTCTTCTTTATGTGGATGATCAGACAAAAAAATACTTTTTACATGGTGTTGACATTTTATGCAAGGTTATTTTATACATTCCATCAGCTCTCCACCACCTTTTTTTCATTTGGCAATGTTGAAGAGGAAGAACACACCTTTTTTTATCAAATTTGAATTATTGAGGTAATATTTTCTTGTTTTTAGAATTCAAATACTTATTAAGTGTTATTTTGTTTAAATGTTAGAATAAAAGTGTTTTGTCAAAATTGATTATAATCCTATTAGATTTACATTAGATTTAACAATGCATTTGAAGGAAGTTGCATAAGAAATTTATTTGTTTAGTGGTTTAAAACAAAATTTGTAATTTCATACATCCTTTTTAAGATCTTATGAAATAATTTAAAAAAGGAATACATGAAATAATTTTAATTTCATATATCCATTTTAATATATGCATAATTAGGATAGACATAGATGCATTGGAATTGTCCTAACATAATTAGGATAGTCATAGATGCATTAGGACTACCCCTTATGCCTCTTGAAATCTCTTTATCAATTAACTTTATTCTCTTTTATGTGCATGTACATGTAGAAATCATTATCATGCCGAGGAAATGACCAAAAAATATAACACCAGAAGAGCATGAAGCTAAGAATGAAAAAAAAGAGAAGGAATGAAGTAACTTTGTGAAGCCAGGAAATTGAATACCATAGAAGAAGAGGTGCCAATTGAAGAGGAACATGAAATATCCATTCAATCTAAGAGAGACAAAATTGGCCACACAAAGGCAACAGATGCAAAACCTTCGTGCAATGAGACAATTGAATCTCGAGGTTGAGAGCATGTCTACCACAATTCAAGTTGAAGGCACCCCATCTCTTACATCTCAAGTAAAAGGCACACCATCTCTTATTGGCACACCGTTGGTATCTACAACATCTCATATTGAATTCACTCCCTCTATGACATTTGACATTGCAAGTACTTCATGATTGACATCAAGTATTGGAGCTACACCATCTTTTACACCTCAATTTCAAGGTATGTCATCATTTTCATCTCCGGTTGAAGGTATGCCACGTATCCCTAATGTTGTTGACATTCCTAATCTTGAGGTAACTCAAAGTTTGAGAACACCTCCTATATTTTTGCATAGAAAGCCTAATTATTTGATTGATATTGATGCTAATGTTTTGAAACCAATGGTTGACAAGATTCTGAGGCGTACTTGTAAAAGACATGCTAACCAGATATGGAAAATATTTTTTGAGCCTTTAAATGAGACAGGAAGATGTCAACTATTTGTTGAAATGATGAGAAATCTGAAATATAGGCCCATAATGAAGATTCTTGGGCTAAGAACATCAATTCAATCAAGTGACAAATCTATTGTGAAGAATATGATGAATGCATATGATACTGTTGGTTCTAACTCATGCACAAAAGATAGTAATGCCACACGGCGTGTCATTAGATTAACAATTGTAAGAACTCAAAATAAGAAAGCTCCCCTCATTATAAAGACAAGTAAACAATTGAAGATAAGTAGACAAACTCTAATGAGAGCTATGGGAAGATGACAAAGAGCAAAGGATCCATATAACAATGAGTTATGGGCATTTTCTAGTAGATTACCATGGAAAGATAAAGCAATTGTTGAAGCCTTGAGATCCCTAATTGAAGATTTTTGGAAGAATAACACAAGGGTCTCTCCAAATCAAAGAGATATTGTAAGAAAGAGGTTTGGTAGTAAAATCCATGATCCACATCTGAAACATTTTTTTGATATGACTCAAACACAATTTTTTCCAAGTTTCAATCTATGTATCCTCAAATTAAAATTAGTCAAAGATTCTTTGAAATTATAAAGCCTTTTTTATGTCAAAATAAATCACACACGCACAACTTGTTGTTGTAGAGTACATATCGAATTTTCTAACCATTATGATGTTTATCAACACATATGTATAGATTTGCATGCTAACAATGTTTTGCTAGAATGCAACATAAATGGTCCACCGACATCTTCAAGGGAATTCATATCTAGCATCTTATGTGAAAGAGTAGATGGTCAACTATGTTAAAATAAGTGTTGCTTGGATGGCACACGTGTTCATTGTGGTGGATTGCGACATTTACAAATTTGTCAACATATGGATATTGGAGAAGAAATTGGTAATGAATTAGTGGAATTTGGAAAATATAAGACAATGGCCTACATGCTAAAAGATGGAAAAGAAGAAAAAAGATGTGAATTGGTTAGTGAGAAGATTCCAGTGTATCAATTTATGGGCATATTTCATGAGAAAATTGTGTATGCATATGCAAGGCATAACCATCAAGCTCGTTGGTTGGACTCACAATTTAAGTTACACAAGCACACATTTCCACTTCATACAATCGTTTCAATTGTTGACTTTGTAAAGAACTACACACTACAACCGCAGAACAAGGTGCAATCACAATATTACAACTCCACACAAGTTTCTATATTTGTGCATATAGCATTCATTCATGCACATGATAGTATGGAAGAGGATAGGAAGATGTTGAGGGAGTATCATTTTTACATCAGTGATGATCACTCACACTCTACAGAGTTTGTGTAGATTATTTTCCAGATATTCTATGATGATTTGGATAGCCGAGGTATATCATTCCGTCAACATATCATATAGTCAGATAATTGTTTATCGCAATTTAATAACTCTCGAATGTTTTATTGGTTGAGTAGGATGCATAAGTTGACTGCTATTCAACATATGTGGAATATATCTGAGGCTAGGCATGGAAAAGGGGAGCATGATGGTGCAGGAGCATGTATTAAAAGAGCTTTAGCACAAGAAGAGTTAAAGTACAAAGGCAATACAAACTTGAAAGATGCAAAATCAATTGTTCAATGGTGCAATGGTACAATTGGTCCAGGTAATCAAGGTAAGTCTTCAATTTGCAGATTTTTTTGGTTGGTAGATGATACTAACATTATAAAATTTGAAGATTGTTGTACATTGATAGGATTGAGTGAGCTACACTCTTTCAAAATCTCTAATGCAGGTTCATGGACTATCCATACATGACATATGGCATGTTATTGTTCTTCATGTAGAGATGGTTCCTATAATAAGTGTGAGTCAAAGGAGTAGGTGGATGAATGGTGTATGAGGCCTCTAATCCCACTTGAGATATATCGACCTCCAAGTGCACTATGATGGTATGATGAAAGAATAAGTATCTGGTAGAATACTGAGAGGGGGGTGAATTAGTATATTGAAAAACTGATACAAAGTTCCCTCAAATTCAATCACACAAAGTAAACATATTTCAGTCAAGATAAATATTCATAGGAATACTTGACATAAACCGGTTTGATTTTTATAAAAACTTAATAGTAAACAAATTCAACCTTTATGAATCATCAGCAATGCTTAATCAAAACTCAACACATTCATCTTTCAATGTTTTTTAGATATCATGCTTTATCAGAAATTAATCTAATCAACATATAAGATCACAACCACAAAAGTATTCACCGGTTGACACAGATGTTTATATGAGGAAAACCCAAATAGGTAAAAACCACAGTGAGATGGGACTCACAAAGATAGGTATCTAAACTCTTCTAAAGTTCACCTTGTTAGGAGCCAAGCCTGTTAAAGCTTTACAATAAGTCCTGTTAAGAACTAATTTTTGTTTAGGAATCACCCGGTTAAGGGATTTACAAATATGCCTTGATGAAAAGCACAATACCCTGTTAGGAGTAACCTCGCTGGAGGATTTAAGAATCCAAGTTAATGGACCACCTTGTTAGAGGATTTAATGAGTAACCAAGCTTGTTAGAGCTTACCCGGTTAAGGGATTTTACTTCTGTTGTAATTGTTAGAGAACAACAGGTTTTGTTGATCTATCTGAATAGCACTACATTTGCTTGACCAAATCCTTCTTAAGCTTCAATATGCCTTTACTCAAAGTACGGATCCATTCACTGGTTAGGCAACTACACACTCACAAGTTTCTCCCAATCTTGCCTACTTTGCCAACACACTTACAAACAACTTCGATAAAACAACAAAAACCTAATTCACATCATCAAGATTACAAACAAGTCGGTGCAATCTTGACCATTAGAAATCATAACAATCTCTTCACATTCTTCAAAAGAATTCCAATCGCTCCATGATCACTACTCCATTGGACTTTGTAACTCATCAAGCACTGTGCATTAGATGCAATACACTTTGCTCCTTTCCAAGAAATCAAATAAACATGCCAAATCAATTTGAACTTATCCTCATACAATGATCACACGTGTCTCCATCATTACCATTCTCCAGATAATAAACCAACAAACTTGATAGGTTAGGGTTTATCAACAGGTAGGGTTTACTAGTTACACTGTATAAAAAGGTTTAACCCTTTACACCGGTTTACAACATCTTCCACAAAGCTCTTCTTACCGGTTATTGTTCAATTGACATCAATGATCCACAAAACTCTTCTTGCCAGTTACTAGCAAATATCAAAAACAACAATATCAACAATAACATAACTACCATTACTGGTTCAATAGACATCAATGACAATATATCATTAATGCAATCTATATGCAAAATACCAACAATCTCAAAATGCCAACACACTACAACTCACACAGATGGAAGCATAAGTTGAATTTGACCATGTGCCAGATTTAGTCCAACCAGGTAAATTATCCACATGCAATTTTTTGTACTTTAATATTTCACCTTAGTTGTTTGCTAAATTCTTCTCACTTTATCATTGCAAGGCATGTTTATGTAGTTATTGTAGCTAAAGACAATAAAGAAGGAACAAATTATTTCCCGTGTCATTGTGTTGACGCAAAAAAGAAATTGGATGGCCCTATGGTAGATGGAGAAAATATTGAGTACCCCACATGATCAGTAGTTGTTACTAGTACATGGCTTAGAAGGTGCCTAGTGAAGAAGTCTAACTTGTGGTTGTTTGAGGTCTTCGAGACACATAGGAAGATTCTTCATTATTCTAACCTTGTTGTAGCTTCAAATGTTTATTTGATCAGATATGGGGGTAGATGACTAAACAAGAACCTATGGAAGGTTCATGAGTCTGACCGTGAGGCCATAATAGACATGATAAAGAGTAGAGAATATCCAGATGGTTCATTGGATTAAATGTAAATGCAAAACATTGTAATATCAATAATATTTGGACATATGTACATGACTTGTATTTTTTGACTACTCAAGGGATTGTAATATTAAAATTTTTGATTTTGTCTTGTTTTGTGTGATTTTATGTAAATAATGTCATTTTGTACCATTAGAGATCACATGGGATCATTTTGTAAATTTTTAGGCTAATATGGTAGAAGATGTAAAAATTGCTCATTTGTTGTCAATCACTCAAAGTGTGAAAAATTGTCAAAATTCAGCATCATTTTTCTTGATGTTAGTGACACATAAGAATGATTTGTTTGATCCTATGGGTTCATGAGATGGAACTCTAAAAAATCCTCTCTCGGTCTAGGTAGACTCAAATCCAATTGTTCGTGGCGACACTTTCTTGGTTGCGATAAAAAGCATCACATGAGTTCAATGAAAAGTTGCACAATGCCCCATCTTTCAATCCGCTCGTTGCAGCACCAAACCATCAGCGTGTACGCATCTGGGTGGCCAAGTTTACACTGGGAATTCCTTCATTCCTCTATCAAACTCACCCGATCGATGTGGGCCACACCCTAGCAACAAAATCCCTAAAGTGCTCAAAGTGTGAAAAATTATCAAAATTCGGCATCGCGTTTCTCAACCTTGGTGACATGTAAGAAAGAGCCATCCAATCCTATGGGGTCATGTTATGGAATTATAAAAAATCCTCTCTCAGTTTAGGTAGAATCATATCCAATTGCTTGTGGCAATACTTTCTCGGTTGCAACAAAAAGAGTCAAATGAGTTCAATGAAAAGTTGCACAATGCCCCATCTTTCAATCCGCTCATTGCAGCACCAAACCGCTAGCTCATACATTTTGGGGTGACTAGGTTTACGATAGGAATGCCTTCATTTTTCTCTCCAACTCATCTGGTTGTTGTGGGCCACACCCTAGCAGCGAAATTCCTTAAGTGCTCGAGTTTCTCAAAGTTGTCAATATTTGGCATCGTGTTTCTCAGCGCCCATTAATCATAAGATCAAGTTGTTTGATCCTACAGGGTTGTGTTATGGCATTCTAAAAAAGCCTCTCTTGGTTTAGGTAGACTCAAATCCAATTGCTCATGGCGACAGTTTCTCGGTTGCGACAAAAAGCATCAGATGAGTTCAATAAAAAGTTGCACAATGCCCCATCTTTCAATCCGCTCTTCACAGCACCAAACTGACAACTTGTGTGCATTGGGGTGGCCAAGTTTACACTAGGAATACCTTTTTTGTGCTCTCCAACTCATCTGATCATTGCGGGCCACACCCTAGCAGCGAAATCGCGTAAGTGCTGAAGTTGCTCAAAGTTGTCAATATTCGACATTGTGTTTCTCGACCCCCGTTAATCATAAGAACAAGTTGTATGATCCTACGGGGCCATTTTATGGCACTCTAAAAATCCTCTCTCAGTTTAGGTAAACTCGGATCCAATTGCTCGTGGCGACACTTTCTCGGTTGCAACAAAAAGAGTAAGATGACTTCAATGAAAAGTTGCACAATGCCCCATCTTTCAATTCGCTCATCGCGGCACCAAACTGTCAGCTTGTACATGTCGGGATGGTTGGGTTTACACTAGGAATGCCTTCATTTTTCTCTCCAACTAGTCTGATTGTTGCGGGCCACACCCTAGGAGTGAAATTGCTTAAGTGCTCGAGTTGCTCAAAGTTGTCAATATTCAGCATCGCATTTCTCAGTGCCCGTTAATCATAAGAAAATTTGTCTGATCTTACGGGGTCATGTTATGACACTCTAAAAAATCCTCTCTCTATTTAGGTAGACTTGGATCCAATTGCGCCTGGTGACACTTTCTCGGCTGTGACAAAAAACGTCAGATGAGTTCAATGAAAAGTTGCACAATGCCCCATCTTTCAATCCACTCGTAGTGGCACCAAACCATCAACTCGTACACATTGAGGTGGTTGGGTTTACATTAGGAATGCCTTTTTTTTCTCTCCAACTCATCCGATCGTTGTGGGCCACACCCTAGTAGCGAAATCGCTTAAGTGTTCAAGTTGCTCAATATTGTCAATAATTGGCATCACATTTGTTGGTGCCCATTAATCATACAAATGAGCCATTGGATCCTACGGGGTCATGTTATGGTACTCTAAAAAATCCTCTCTCAGTTTAGGTAGACTCAGAGCCAATTGCGTGTGGCGACACTTTCTCGGTTGCGATAAAAAGCGTCAGATGAGTTCAATGAAAAGTTGCACAATGCCCCATCTTTCAATCCGCTCATCGTGGCACCAAACCATTAGCTTGTACATGTCAAGGTGGTCGGTTTTATTCTAGGAATGCCTTCATTTTTCTCTTCAACTCATCTGATCATTGCGGGCCCCACCCTAGCAATGAAATTGCTTAAGTGCTCAAGTTGCTCAAAGATGTCAATGTTCGGCATCATGTTTCTCAACGTCCGTTAATCATAAGAATGAGTTGTCTGATCCTACGGGGTCATGATATGGCACTCTAAAAAATACTCTCTCAATTTAGGTAGACATGGATCCAATTGCTCATGGCGACACTTTCTCGGTTGCGACAAAAAATATTAGATGAGTTCAATGAAAAGTTGCACAATGCCCCATCTTTCAATCCGCTCGTCATGACACCAAACCGTCAACTTGTATGCATCGAGGTGGTTGGTTTTATGTTAGGAATGACTTTGTTTTTCTCTCCAACTCATCTAATTGTTGTGGGCTGCACCCTAGCAATGAAATCGTGTAAGTGCTCAAGTTGCTCAAAGTTGTCAATATTCGGCATCACATTTCTCAGCGCCCGTTAATCATAAGAATTAGTCATCTGATCCTATGTGGTCATGAGATGGCACTATACAAAAGCCTCTCTTTCTTTAGGTAGAATCAGATCCAATTTCTCTTGGCAACACTTTCTCAGTTGCAATAAAAAGGGTCACATGAGTTCAATGAAAAGTTGCACAATGCCCTAGCCTTCAATCCGCTTGTTGCGGCACCGAACTGTTAGCTCATATGCATCTGAGTGGTCAGGTTTATGCTAGGAATGCCTTTGTTTCTCTCTCCAACTTTTTTGATCAATGTGGGCCACACCCTATTGGACATCCCATTTAAGTTCTCAAAGCGCGAAAAGTTGTCAAACTTGGGCGACGCGTTTCTCGATGCCTATGAGATATATGAATGAGTCATCTAATCCTATGGGGTCATGCTATGACACTCTATTAGGCTATGCATTAGATTAATATACCTAAATACTCTTTAGTATTATTAATTGTTGGGAGTCATTTAAAGTAGCTCTATTAGGGTATGCATTAGATGAATAAAAGTGTATGGGCTATTCAATTTTATTAGAATGGGTATTGGTACAATGGTGTCTTACATTGTCTAATTTTGGTTCTTTCCATGTTTCCCTGATATAGTCTTATTTTGACTATAACTATTGAATTTGTGTTGATCCCTATAAGCTTGTGTCTTGGATTACAAACACATATTTAGGTTCAAAGCTTAAGTAACAATAAACTTTGTGCAACTATTCATTTAATCATTTGTACTACAATTATGGATAACCATGATAAATGATTTGCATTAAACAAAAAGCTACAAATCCATACAACATTGTATACCGTTAAAACTATCAAATATATCCAATACACACAAATAGGCTTGCCTAAATCCATATGGACATAGAATGTCATGTATTCATAAAATAAAACATATGTTCAAAATTGCTATAAAGGAATACAACATGATATCCAATAAAGTCAAATAGGATCTTTCCAAAAGCCATATGGATATAGAATGTCACATATTCCTAATACAAAACATATGTTCAAAATTGCCATATAGGCATACAACATGGTATCCAATAAAGTCAAATAGGAGCTTGCCAAAAGCCATATGGACATAGAATGTAACATATTCGTAATACAAAACACATGTTCAAAATTGCCATATAGGCATACAACATAGGACCCTATTCTATTCATCTCCCTCTAGGGGAAGGAAACAGATCACGAGATATCTTTTCCTATCCAGGGGATGGAGATGTATATGATGCAATGTGTCTTTCGAGTATGCCCACTCAACCTCCTCTCCAGAATTTTTTGTAACTCCACCCGATACAATGAAAATAATGATGTTATCATATACAAAAATTGAATTTTAGAATGACATAATAAAAAAGTCACTTACCGCATACAAATAATCATGATGTTCATCCACAACAGGTGCACGTTCATGATCTAGAGTGACAAGCCCCTCCTGTAAGCATCACAATATAAATTTAACTAAATACAAGTGTCATTAAATTTTTCAATAACATATTATTAAGATAACAAATGTAATGCTAAATTTACTAAATTTACAAATATGTCTCATACTTCTGTCAAAGCAGTTGAACCTAATACTGCTGCAACAACACCACACTCCATTGATGCGCGAACAGCAGGAGGAGTCTCTAATGTCAACATATGAAAATTAAACAAAGTATATTTATTAATCGCCAAAATAATCTATATTATTTAATAACAACATTAAAGATAAATTTCTTACCTTGGTGAAAGGTTGTCGATGAAATACATTGCGAGGTGTTGATGTTGAAGCTCTAGTATCAAACTATTTGACATCCAAAATGAGTAATTAGAAAATCCTTCACATAAGGTTCAACTATCTACATATAATAATTATATTTCTTCACTCATTGTATACCTATGGAGTCGACGAAGTCGTTAAAAAGGGTGCTGCAGGAATGTTGCTAGCATTGTGAACACTTTGACCCTGATTTTTTATCATAATAATTTACTAATTTAGACATATTCTTAAATTTCCATATAAGATTTAATAAAAAGAATGAAATGAACTTGTAATGAAATCCACCTGGGTATTAATGTCAAATGTTTCGTTCAGCAAGGATTCTGTCATGACAATGTTCTCTGTAGCAAACTCCACTCATGCACATGCATTCTCAGAACTATTAGGATCATAAGTGCAAAGAGAACCACAAGATCGACAAAAATATGCTAGAACTCAATGCCTAGAAGAATCACCATCATCACTCACATCACCCTCTACTAGAGGCCTAGCATACTATATAAGGGTCTGAGTGAGTGAGCTAATGGAGTCTAGAGTTTCGACCTCAATGCTCTCCTTCACAATGGAAGGAATAATAAAATGCTCCACCATAGGTCTGGCCAAGGGTCTTGGTGGGAGATTTGGGTCATGCTATGAACCCTCTCTATCATGTGAGGAACCCCCACCTCTACCTTGGAAATCTACAAAATCAAAATAGTTTGGGATCTACCTAAGGACAAACTCACTAGTATAGTTTTCTCAAAATGTATTGGGGTACCTCATGATTATTGCATGGGGGCTGATCAAATACCATCCACCACCTATCCCAAAAATTGTTCTTAATCCCTTCATGATGACACCAATGAATAGGTAATCTCCTACATACAATGTGTAAAGGTTGATTCATTTGGGGGTCTGTAAAAAGAGCACACGTCAAATTTATTAATTTTCTTTTTCTTCACTATGCCGCATATGATAATTTGTCAACATAAAATTTCTTTTGTTCTTCCTTCTTACTAGACCAAAAATTTATTTACCCACTCACAGATTGTATGTGAGATACAATAGATTGCAAAGAAATGGCAAGGTTTGTTTTATGGGAGTTTATTCCAGTGGGATCTTTTAGCCTTGTGATTATACCTTCAAGCTCTTTTTGGCTATTTTCTATTTGACCTAATAGGTTTTCTTGTGTACCTATGGGATGTCTAGGGATTGTATGAGGTTCTTGATGTGCTTCTTCTTCAATATGGTCTTCATAAGGAGGTGAATTGAGGGTTTTCAACATTTTCTTGTCTAATCTCATTTCCTGATAATGAAAATATATATAAATCAAGAAACCTAGTTTAATCTTCAAATTAATAAAAAAATGACAATAACAAAACAAAAATACATACCTCTTCAAGCTCTTTGATGGCATGTCGGCGTTTTTATGAGAGATGGACAACTTAGTGCCAAATATCAAGCTTCTACAAAGGGTGAGAGCATGAAAATGGCACCCCAAATTGCCAAAACATGGGTTTGGGAGTGCAGAATGCATCCTAAATGCGGACTTGTGTTTTTTTAAGGTTTGAAAAGGTAATATGGCACACATCTTATAAGGCATGCGCAGTATAGGGCACGCGCCTTATGAAATTTTTTTTTTTTTGAAGTGTGGCACCTTTTTGGTACCACAACTTTGTGCATGCACCCATTTCTTGTAGATGGATCCCTAAAATGAGGAAATGAAAGGCTATATGTATGAAACCCTAACTTTGTTTTTGATCATAGGCCAACCTAGAAATGATATAATTTCACAAGTTAGATTTAAACATTATAATATCGCCAAAACATGCTCTTGAAATTCAAGGAGAAAAAGTCGGGACTGTGGTGGTGTAGCCACCACCATGGTCTGATTGACTTTTTTCCAAATTTTTAGGGATGCAAGGTGTAGACCCTAAAATTAATTAAATCAATATTTAATCAATTTAATCTTGTCAACATAATTAATTAATTTAATTGTGTTATCCTTATTATTCTTAGTGTTAATTAAATCTAATTTAATTAATCTTGTCACTATTGTCGAATAATTAATTTATCAAATAAAGTAATTATTTCCCTATTCTTCTAAAGTCCCTCCAATAATTATTTCCTCTAAACCCACTCAGTTAATTAATTTTAATTAATTAACCAAGACATGTGATTCCTACAAATCACTTCTCTTAATCCCCACTTAACATAATTAATTCTTCTAGAATCTCTTATAATCTCACTTATCATTATTCTCCAATTTTAAATTCCCCCACTCATTTCACATCAATCTTGAACCTCTCAAAGAAATTTAAATTTCTTTGAATCCCCCTATGCATCTGTTGGCATTATGTGAACCGGTATGTGGACATAATGATATTGTATGTTATCATTGATGTCAATACACTAAAGAGGTGAGAATCGGCATTTGTAAGAACCAGTATAACACTGTGAACCGGTATCTGTACCAAAGTGAAGCGGTGTGCTTGCTCAAGGTGAACCGGCATAAGGTTATGGGAACCGACACATGGAAGCAGTGTATGACTACCGGTTGGTGGTCTCAACTTCAGGGTTTCTAGTTGGAGTGCTTCAAGCGTGTGTGGCTCAACTGGTGACTTTATGTGATGAAGTTAGCATTGTAATGGAGAATAGATAGTGTTGCCATGTAAGCCTTGTTCACGTGAAGGATCTTGCATGAAGGAGAGTGTTCCTATCTTCCTCGGGAATGTGCGAAGTCTGTAAATGGTGATAATGTGTGATGGGTTATCAGCCGCCATGAAATCGGTGGAAAATTAACGATGGAGAATGTCTATTGCATTCAATGCAGTATGCTCAACGGTCAGGATTGAACCATTTGAATTCCTTAACCTAATAGGTTTAGGGTTTAGGGTTTATGCTACTGACCTGTCTATTGTCCTATAAGGTCGATGTTGCGATTCTTTCAGAGGTTGTTGGCAAAATTTGTGTGTGTGTATCCTAGAGAAGAGATACATGATTCTTGCTAGACCAGAGGAGAGAAGTGATACCTATAGAGTGTAAGTGCAGAAGGTGAAGAGGAGCTTAAGCGGATCTGCATTGGCATTGAGTGCTATTATCAAGTCATTGATATACCTATTGATCTTTAACCACTTTAATAGTTGTGAAATCCCCTAACAGGGTAGCCTTAACCAGCTTGTTGAAAATCCTTTAACAAGGTAATCTGAAGCTACTGAGTCATTGATATCCTTTAGCTATTGAGTTCTTGAAATCCTCTAACAAGGTAACCTTTAACAGGGTTTAACCCTTAACTGGGTATTGTAGCCATCCCTTCACTGGGTGATCCCTAACAGGATCAGTTCCTAACAGAACCTATTGTATCTATCTTTAACCAGACAAGGCTCCTAACAGAGTGGACTTCTAAAGAGTTCAAAAACAAGCTTGTGGGTATTCATCCCCACCATGGTTTTTCCTAGTTGGGTTTCCACTTGAAAAAATATGTGTGTCAAATGTGATGTCTTCTTCATGTGATGCTATGATTGTTTTCTATTAAGTGGTGATGCATGTTGATCTAGCAGTAATATGTACATCTTTGATGGTAGATTACCTGTTCACGCATTAGGGTGAAATGGGAATGAAGTGTTAGATTATATGAGAAGATAAGTGTCAACCGATCTATGCTTGTCTCAACTATTCTGGGTTTTTTCCGGTTGAACTCTGTTGAAGGACCGATGTTACTGTTTGTCTATCAATGCATAGTGTCTGCTGACAAACCGGTTTAAGGTTGTGTTTTTGTCTGTACTGATTCACCCCCCCCTCAGTACCAGCTTGGTACTATTCGTTCATTATTAAGTTTTCAATTGGTATTAGAGCGTCCTCTAAGTCCTCTGTGTTATAAGCTTAACTGCTTGAGGTAAAGGTCCCAGTCTAATGATGAAAAGGGAAGGTCCAAAGTTTAATAGAGAAAAATTTAGTATATGGAAAGACAGAATGAAGATATTCATCAGAAGCATGAGTGCTCAACACTAGAGCTATGTTGAGAATGCCTATGTTGTCCCTACCGGTACTCTCATTGATGACCAAAAGAGAGAGATATAGGAGAATGGGCAAGTCATGGAAGCCCTAATTAACAGTTTATCTAACATCGAGTTTATTGATGTCCAAGATAAGGTAAATCCCAAAGAGGTATGGGATACTATTGAAAATATCTATGGTGGTGATGAGCATGTAAAACAAGCTAAGGAAGAAAGCCTTAGAGGGAAGTTTGAAGACATGCAGATGGTTGAAGGTGAGACCATTCAACAGTATGGTATAAGAATGAAAATCGTTGTTGGAGATATCAAGAGTGCAGGTGGTAAAATGGAAAATTCCACTGTGGTAAGAAAAGTCCTGAGATCCCTGTTGCCAGTTTATGCAATAAGGGTTGCTGCTATTCAGGAGCTGAGATCAATAGACAAGACTAAGGTATCCCTAGACTCTATCATTGCAAAGTTGATAGCTTATGAGCTAAATAGTTTTGATGGTAGTGTTCAAAAGACTGAATCAACTTTCAAAGCTTCTGCTGTACCATCTAGAAAAGAAAAATAAGCAAGAACCAGTGCTGAAACAAGACAAGGCAGAGTAATGGATGATGAGGAATTTCTAATGGATTTTGAAGCTCTTCTTGCAAGGAAACTTCCTAAAGGAACCGGTAAATATAGAGGTAAGCTTCCTTTGAAATGTTTTTCTTGCAACTGGATAGGACATATTGCTATAAACTGTCCTAATGGTGATAACACGGACAAACCAGAAAGGTTCAAGAAATTCAAAGGAGGAAACCGAAGAAACTATTTTGTGGCAGTTGATGAAGGTGTCATAGATGAGGAATCAGAGGATGAAGAAAATGAAGACATTGTGTTTGTTGCTATCAAGGAAGATGTGTCAGACAAGAAGGCTCTTGTCTCCCAGTTTGATAATTTCATTGACTGGATCATTGACAGTGGCTGTACTCACCATATGACAGGTGATCGGAGAAAGTTTCTATCCTTGGAAGAGTATGATGGTGGTGTGGTTCGCTTTGGAAATGATGCACCATGCATGGTCAAAGGAAGAGGGTCCATCTCTCTGAATGGAAAGAGTAGTGCTGAGAATGTATATTGGGTTGATGGCCTCAGACACAATCTTCTGAGTGTTGCCCAGATGAATGATAGTTGTCTCACTCTAGAATTCAAGAATGGAGTGTGCAGAATCAAAGGAAAGGACAATGAACTGGTGGCCACCGGCATGCAGACCAAAGGTAACCTATTTCAGCTGAATGCAAATATAAGTACATGTCTTATGGCTAAATTTGATGATAGCTGGATATGGCATAGGAGACTCTGCCATGTAAATTTTAATAACATTGTGAAGGCTAGTAAGATCAAGGCAGTTAGAGGGTTGTTGGTGCTAAGCAAACTGGATAATACCTTGTGCAGAGAGTGTCAATTTGGGAAAATGTCTTCCTCAACCTTTAAAGGTAAACCTTTCATTGCTGACAATTTGCTTGATCTTGTGCATACTGACTTGTGTGGTCCTATGAAAACTAGAAGTGTGCAGGGTGATAGGTACTTCATGATTCTCACTGATGACTACTCAAGAATGATTTGGGTCACATTCTTGAAAGATAAGTCTGAAGCTTTTGGGAAGTTCAAAGCCTTCAGAGCATTAGTGGAGAAGGAAAGTGGTAAAAGGATCAAGTGCTTGAGAACTGATCAAGGAGAGGAATTCACTTCCGATGAATTCAACAAGTGCTGTGAAGAACATGGCATCAAGAGGCAACTATCTACTCCCGAGACTCCATAGCAGAATGGCCTAGTAGAGAGGAATAACCGGACTGTGGTTGAAGCAGCTAGAACCATGTTGATTCAAGGAAACGTAGCTCACACCTTTTGGAGAGAAGTAGTGAGTACTGCAGTCTACACAATGAACCAGGTACTCATCAAGAAAGGTAAGGATAAAATGCCTTTTGAGTATTGGACTGGTAAGACACCTGTTGTTAGCTACTTTAGAGTGTTTGGTAGCAAATGTTACATCAAGAGGAGTGAACACCAAAGTAAATTTGATGCAAAATGTGACGAGGGAATATTCCTAGGGTATTCTACCAAGAGCAAAGATCTCAAGTGTTTTAATAACAAGACTCAGAGAATTATGGAAAGTATCAATGTAAGAGTTGATGAAACCTTTGAGAAAACTGAGGAAACCGACAGCGAGCAAGTGGTAAATGAACCGGTTGTAACCTTCTAGGAACTGGTTGTCGGTCAACCAAGTACCAGCAACAGTGTTCCTACACCGACAGATGTAGATGCTGATACTGATGGAGATGAGGATGAAGAAGAAAACCAAGAGGAATCTGTTAAGACCATTCCTCGGTATGTCAAGATGAATCATGATCCTGAGCAAATCATAGGAGATAAGGATGTTGGAATCCTTACAAGAAGAAGAGTCAGAGAAAACTCATGTTTTATCTCTGAATTCGAGCCTAAGTCATTCAAAGAGGCACATAAAGATGAAGATTGGATCAAGGCAATGGAAGAGGAACTTGACTAGATAGAGAAAAATGGTACATGGTCCTTGGTACCCAGACCGGAGCATAAAAATGCCATTGGTACCAAATGGGTTTTCAGAAATAAGCTGAATGAGGATGGCATGGTGATTAGAAAACAAAGTCAGACTAGTGTGTAAAGGGTATGCCCAAGAAGAAGGAGAAAACTATGGAGAAACTTTTGCACCTGTAGCCAGATTGGAAGGAGTTCATATGCTCCTTGCATATGCAGCTTTTAAAGGATTTAAAGTATATCAAATGGATGTAAAATCTACATTCCTAAATGGTGTACTGGAAGAGGAGGTGTATATAGAGCAACCAGATGGGTTTGCCCTATCAGAAGACAGTGACATGGTGTGTCGACTTCATAAGGCCTTATATGGTCTAAAGCAGGCACCTAGAGCATGGCATGAATGTCTGGACTCTCATCTTATGAAAATTGAATTTGAGAGAACAAGTGAAGATGGCAATATTTACTTGAAAACTGAAGGAGATTATATTTTGATCTGTGAGGTATTTGTTGATGACATTATCTTTGGTGAAGATGACAAGATGAGTCATGAGTTTGTAGATGAGATGAAGAAGGAGTTTGAGATGTCACTCATAGGAGAGATTAAGTTCTTAATTGGACTGCAGATTCAGCAAATGAGAGATGGAATCTTTATCACTCAGTCCAAGTATGTCAAAGAGGTGTTGAAGACCTTTGGCATGGAAGATAGCAAACCAGTTGGTACACCAATGGTGACTGGTTATAAACTATCCAAAGAGGATGACTCAGCATTGGTTGATGAGAAGGAATACCGATCCATGATTGGTAAGTTGCATTATGTAGTGCATGGTAGACCGGATATTGCTCATGCAGTTGGCATTACTGTGAGGTTCCATAAAAGTCCAAGAGAATCCCTCTTGGTTGTAGTCAAGAGGATTCTTAGGTATCTAAAGGGAACAGTTGACTATGGATTGTGGTACCCATATAGCAATGATTTGAACCTAAAAGTATTTACAGATGCTGATTGGGTAGGTAATGTGGATGACCGGAAGAGAACAACCGGTGGTGCATTCTTTCTCAGTGGTAGACTAGTCTCATGGATGAGTAAGAAGCAGAGTTGTATCTCTCAGTCTATAGTGGAAGCAGAGTATGTTGCAGCTTTCATGAACTACACTCAGACAATCTGGATGAAGAATGTATTAAATGGTTTCAAAGTTCCTGTATCTGAACTGGTAAGCATTTTTTGTGATAACATAAGTGCTATCAATATTTCAAAGAATCCAGTTTTACATTCTAGGACCAAGCACTTTAAGCTTAAATATCATTTCTTGAGGGAAAAGGTTTAGAACAAAGAGATTGCACTAGAACATGTTTCTAGTAAGGAGCAGTTAGCAGACATATTCACCAAGCCTCTCCCAAAGACAACATTTATGTACTTAAGAGGTGCATTAGGGGTACTGCCCCTTCAGGAGGTGAACTAAAAGTACTTGCTCAGTCAGGTATTGCATAGTCATTTCTTGTTGGACTGATGTGTTGAAGGATGCTGCTCCTTAGGGGGAGCAGCATAATGGAACAGGAAAGCTTGTGCCTCCACTTTGGCATTGTTGTCAAAGGGGGAGAAGATGTGAAGCAAAGAAGATATCTGCAGAAATTGGGGGAGAAGATGTGAAGTGGAGAGATATCTTTGAATATTGCCATCAATGCCAAAGGGAGAGATTGTTGGCATTATGTGAATCGGTATGAGAACCGGTATGTGGACATAATGACATTGTATGTTGTCATTGATGTCAATATACTGAAGAGGTGAGAATCAACATATGTAAGAATCGGTATAACACTATGAACTGGTATCTATACCAAAGTGAAGCAGTGTGCTTGTTCAAGGTGAACTGGCATAAGGTT
This sequence comes from Cryptomeria japonica, assembly GCF_030272615.1. Classification (NCBI taxonomy): domain Eukaryota; kingdom Viridiplantae; phylum Streptophyta; class Pinopsida; order Cupressales; family Cupressaceae; genus Cryptomeria; species Cryptomeria japonica. The sequence goes on along the minus strand of NC_081413.1, from coordinate 584,834,087 downwards.
ATGGGAACCGGCACATGGAAGCAGTGTATGACTACCAGTTGGTGGTCTCAACTTCAGGGTTTTCGGTTGGAGTGCTTCAAGCGTGTGTGGCTCAACTGGTGACTTTATGTGATGAAGTTAGCATGGTAATGGAGAACAGATAGTGTTGCCATGTAAGCCTTGTGCACGTGAAGGATCTTGCATGAAGGAGAGTGTTCCTATCTTCCTCGGGAATGTGCGAAGTCTATAAACGGTGATAATGTGTGATGGGTTATCAGCCGCCATGAAATCGGTGGAAAACAAATGATGCAGAATGTCTGTTGCATTCAATGCAGTATGCTCGATGGTCAGGATTGAACCGTTTGAATTCCTTAACCTAATAGGTTTAGTGTTTAGGGTTTATGCTACCGACCTGTCTATTGTCCTATAAGGTCAATGTTGTGATTCTTTCAGAGGTTGTTGGCAAAAGTTTTGTGTGTGTATCCTAGAGAAGAGATACATGATTCCTGCTAGACCAGAGGAGAGAAGTGATACCTGCAGAGTGTAAGTGTTGAAGGTGAAGAGGAACTTAAGCGGATCTGCATTGGCATTGAGTGCTATTATCAGGTCATTGATATACCTGTTGATCTTTAACCACTTCAATAGTTGTGAAATCCCCTAACAGGGTAGCCTTAACCGGCTTGTTGAAAATCCTTTAACAGGGTAACTTGAAGCTACTGAGTCATTGATATCCTTTAGCTATTGAGATCTTGAAATCCTCTAACAAGGTAACCTTTAACAGGGTTTAACCCTTAACCGGGTATTGTAGCCATCCCTTAACCGGGTGATCCCTAATAGGATCGGTTCCTAACAAAACCTATTGTATCTATCTTTAACTGGACAAGGCTCCTAATAGAGCGGACTTCTAAAGAGTTCAAAAAAAAGCTTGTGGGTATTCATCCCCACCGTGGTTTTTCTCAATTGGGTTTCCATGTGAAAAAATATGTGTGTCAAATGTGATGTCTTCTTCATGTGATGCTATGATTGTTTTCTGTTAAGTGGCGATGCATGTTGATCTAGTAGTAATATGTACATCTTTGATGGTAGATTACCTGTTCATGCATTAGGGTGAAATGGGAATGAAGTGTTAGATTATATGAGAAGATAAGTGTCAACCAGTCTATGCTTGTCTTAGCTATTCTGGGTTTTTGCCGGTTGAACTCCATTGAAGGACTGGTGTTACTGTTTGTCTATCAATGCACAGTGTTTGCTGACAAACCGATTTAAGGTTGTGTTTTTGTCTATACTGATTCACCCCCCCCTTCTTAGTACCGGCTTGGTACTATTCGTTCATTATTAAGTTATCAGTATCTTCATTTTGAAATTCAAATCTCTTTCCGCCCTTTTCCTAAGGAACTTTATATTCCTTTTTATTTGTCCAATGCATCATTGATCAATGTCCACTATCTTGAATCAATCTTAGCCTTTCATAAGAAAATCAATCTTGGCCCTCCATTAGCATCCTCCAATCTATAAATTGGATCAACTTTCCTTCTCAAGGGGAGTCTTCCATTCTTCTATCCTTATGTTGTCAATTTCTCCTCCTATCATATTTCTTCATAATCCTCTATCAAATTCATCTATCCATTATCCAAATCCAAATCCTCAATCCATCAATCTTGTTGAGCACTTGAGAGAAATCAACATCCACAACAAGCAAATGAGCACAACAAGTGGAGCAATGAAAGGGGCACCTTCACTTCATCAAGCTCAATCCAAGGAACAAGTGGAAGCTCGTGAAGGTATAATGGTGTTTTTGTTAAGTTTATTTGAATGTTTGTCTTTATTTGTGTTTTAACTAACCATTTACCACTGTGCTATCTTTCCCTTGGTTCATTTTGGCATGCCCAATGGGACCCACATCCCTAAATTTAACATTTTTTACCAAGTTTTTGCAAGTTTTTAGTCGCAAGTGTCAGAATAGTGCAAACAACATGGGTTAAGTATGGGCAAGAGGGCCTTCGATGCATGCGCACATGCTTCAGCATGTCCGATTCAAATTCAATTTTTTTCTAATCCACCTTTTCTGCAGGTCTGCCAAACAACGTGATCGCTACGAGAACAATACGTCCACCAGCATCATTTCTCCATTCACCTTCCTATCCTTATTTCTATTCATTCTATTTTTTGTCTTATATTCAGTCATCTAAAAACACATAAAAAGGCTAAATAATCTATAAAAAAAAAACTAGTTAAATCTCTTTATGTAGCCTTTGTTTTTTTATAAGGGCCACTTTAGTGCAAGTGCTCTGAGAATATCCCACTCATTTTCAAATTTTTAATTTTCAAATTTTTGTTTAACTGCTAACCTGGCTTTCTATTTGGCACAAGTGTATGTGCTTTAGCGTGACCACCATGCGACCAACACAAGTGAGTGCATCTATAATCCGTGCTTTTCAGGAATTTTTCTCATTTTCTATATTTTCCTATTTTTTTTGCTTTCTGACCCCCTGCAGCGCATACGCAAACGCTTTAGCATGGGTGTCTATAGAATAGTGTGAGTGCTATTTCTGTAGAGTTTTGTCTATTGACCATTTTTTTGAGTTTTGCAAGTCCTATCCGAGTGACCAAAGACATATTTTGAGACTACTAATATGTTGTTTTGTACATTGCCTAAGGAGATACAAACAAACATTATGTCTTTTTAATAATTTTATTAGGCACTTAAATTTCATTGGGTAAAAATTAAAAAATTCTTTATGTGTTTGAGGAAAGCGTAGAGGTAGGAGAGTATGCTCTTGCTTATATAGACAATCAGAAATCCAGACCCTTGAAACTTTTCTTGTTTTCTTGTATGCTTTTACCCTTAGTGGGCATTCCCTCCTGATTTGGTGGGAGGAGAATGACCCAAGTGAGTACGACTAAAACCCAAACATTCTAACTCACTATAATAAATAGGTCTTTTGAGATAAAAATCTCAGAGGACGGAGCTATTTGAGTTTATACTCATATCGAGCACTTTGTAGGGCCCTTTGAGGTCTAAATAACACTTGTGTGACAACTATTGTGCTTGGTACTTTTTAGAGCTATAGGCCTCAATTGCACTTGTGCGACTACAAGGGGTAGTCTTCGAACAAAAATCCTTACTAAGAGCCCTAGGAATAGAAGCCACCTAGTTCACCTCTGAAAGGTGGGTGGATTTGTTCAAGGGAGATAGTAACTACCCCAAGAGACTTTCCATATCATGCCCCCATTAGCATTTGGAGTGAACTAATACGATGTTAAGAATTCATTATGTGAGACTCAATGACTGTATTTTGATTAGCTATTGGGCGTGTACCTGAGTCAGCAAGAAAAGGTTTTCCTCCTCATGCAACTTTCTAGGATAACACATTGTGTGGTCAACGCGTGTTCATTGCTTGATATTTCTTGCCAAGTACATCCTTCCTCCAACCAATCAATCCACCCTCTCTCCAAATTCTATCTTGTCATCATCAAATCCCTAATCCATTTCTATATATCCAAGCAATTCTTCAATCCCCAATCCACTTTCATCCATCCAAATAGTCATCCTTCCTCAACCAACATTTTTTTCCAAATCACTCATCCAACTTTGGGTAGCCTTCCCCTTTCTTCTTCCTATTATCTATCCATTATTCCATAATCATTCTCCTTCTAATCCAATCAAATCTCCAAAATTCCAATCAACCAATCAATCCATCATTCCAATCTAGTTATCCAATCCCTCATCAATCAATCATCCAATCCTTTAATCCAATCCAATCAAATCAAATCAAATCAAGTCCTAGTCCAAGGACCAATCCAATCAAATCAAGTCCAATCCAAATCAAATCAAATACAATCAATCCTCAATCCAATCCATCATCATTTGAAGCCAATTTCTAATCCTCATCTCCATTTAACATCATCTTCATCATCTTTCTTCGTCAAAACATATTCATCCAATTCCAATCTAGTCCCTAATTCTCAACATGACTACTCAGGATTTCAAAGCTTGGTATGAGAAGCTGATCATGGAAGATCATGAACCACGTCAACTTTCCTACCAAGTCAATCCCATAACCTCCCATCCATCTATCATATCCCCATCTATTTCATCTCAACACACTATATCCAATCCCAATCTATATCTTATCTCTTATCATTCCTCTACCTTTGACAAGGAAAATTCATCTTATCCCCCATCCATATCTCTATATTATCCCTCATCCACATATATACCTTCATCTCCCCTCCCATCCATATCACAATCCCCATCCTTTTACAACACATTCATTACCTCTACTCCCCATACAAATCCTTTACTCCATAGTCCTCCAAGACTTAATCCTAATTCCCCAATCCATTATTCCAATCCTCCATCTAATCCTAATCCTCCAAAATCCGTATTATCCATATCCTCCAAGTCCATCATCCATAATCTTATTCAAGACATGCTAGTAAAGGAGACAAAATCCCCACCTCAAAACAAAGTTGCCAAATCTCCTCAAGTCCTCCATCCACCTTCATCACATCCACCTCAAAATGAATCCCAATCCCCCACACTTCATGATACCCCCATTCCTCCATATACTCACATCGAAGCTTCTATATCCTCCTCCATCACACAATCCCCGTAACTCCAAACATACCAAAAGCTTGTTCCAAAGCATGCTAGCATAGAATCATATACATCTCATTATACATCACCCTCCACTCCATCTAATGGTCCTATCCCCTCAACCTCCTCTCATGATCATATGATCCCTACATCCAATCCTCTCTGACCATCACATGATCCTCTTCCATCTCTTGATCCAATCACCCCTCCCACTCCATCTCATAATACCCTCCCTAGTCAAGATCAAAGTATCCCTTCATCTCCATGTCATGATCCCAATCCATCTAAACATCCTAATCTCCCTTCCACCCCTCATCCCCCTCAAAATGGTTCTTCTTGTTTCTGAAATAGTAAGGATCCTCAAGCTAACACTCAAGATGTTGGTACATCTCCTATTCCTCCTAAATCCAAAAGTCCTTCATGCAAATCAAAATCCCACCATCCCTCATCTTTCACATCCATTTTGGGCCCCTATGTTCCAAAGCTAAATCCTCCATTCCTTCCATCCATTTTGAGTCCTTACATCCCTCCATCCACCACCCCATCACCTCAAATAATCCCTAAGAAATATCAACAAAGGCACACATCATTGAATCCCTCCCAACACTTTCCTCCATCATACCACCATCCATAAAATCCATCAAACCTTTATCCTCATGCACCCATCTCATTGCTATAAGAAGCAATTTGGATGCCCAATCTAAAAAGCATAAAGCTCAAAATCCATAAAAAATCAAAGGATCAACATGTCCCCTCAAAATGACATTCTCAAATGGAAAATATGATCTGAAAGAAAGAAAAATAAAAAAGGTCACAAAGACCCTAAAGAAAAAACTAAAAAACTAAGTGGATTCCTAAGCTACTTCTAGAAGCAGAACAATAAAAATTGGCATCCAAACTTTCTAATCCAAAAGCTCCATCCATTCATAAGTCCTCCAATCCTCCATCTAACACTCCTCCATCTTCAAAATCTATTTTGGGTCCTCAATAGTCAATCATAAGTCACTCAATACATTCAATCTATTGATGCGGTTTGGAACTCAAGTGCATGTTCTTGTCTTCAACACTCCTGTAAAACCGCAATGTCTAACTCTTCACCAATTTTTCATAGCAGTCTCTTGATCATCACTTTGTTCTTGACTGCCAGTTTACAACAACTTAGCAGTTTTATTGTCTAACACATTCCTCTACTGGTTAGGCTATACTGGTACATCTAGATGACTTAGATGACTAAGAAAACATGGTTTCCATTAATGACAACACAAATAAAGTCATCAAACAACTTACAACTATATTATCATCATCTAGTCAACAAAATCCATCAACTTTACCGGTCATCTTCATCTCATCAACATCTCCATATGCCAACAATCTCCCCATCATTATCTTCATCAGTTATGCCAACAAATTCAATGTATTCCCAAGATGTACATACAACTCATTATAATTTTAAAATAGATGAGTTCAAAATGTACATGCATAATATTTTTAATCATCCCCTTAAGCGATGCCCTAATAATTACTCCTAGAGATCTTAGAGACTACATAAAAATTTGAAATCTAATTCAATGAACAATGTATTATTAAATTAAATTGCACACCGAAAATAAATAATAAAACTTCATTTTTAGTTCAATAGTGCATGAACATATAAGATTTTAAATTATCTCACTAAGCCATGTCCTAGTATTAAACTTCTCACTTGGTTAAGACATTATTAAATCATTTATCTCTAGGTAATTCAACATCCTCTAGTAAACTCAATACCTAATCCATTTAACATTTCAAAGAAAATTTAATTTAAGAGTTTGAGAACTACACCCTTGAACCATGTCCTAACTATGTATCCCCTTAAGACTTAAATATAAATGTCAAATCAAAATTATGTAGTTCCTAAGTGACACAAGAACTACAAACATATACATGTTATTTCTAGGCCATATCAAGTGGTTCCACTTGCTCTTGGATAAATTGTAATATTCTCTCAAGATCATCACTATCTAGTCTCCACTTACAAATGCCACTTCCTATGACTGGATGAAGACTTAGGGTGCTAACAATTACAAGGTGGATATAGTGATAGACCTTGTTGTCACGTTGATAATCAACAAAATGAATCCCATGTTTAACTAATTTTATAAATTGCTTCAAATATGTTCCTTGAACAAAAACTAAACCTGCACACGAGAAACAACATCTCAAATTAGATTTCAAACACAATATGCTTTTCAAACTTAAGTACATGAATTAGATAGCTAGATCAATGTGAATGCAAGATACAACTAGAAGGAAGCAATATTAATAAATAGAACATGTCACTTGAGTACTAATTTAAGATAAAGTCCATTGAATATGTGGGAAACAACATTCCATCACTTATTTATTCTTTTGTTAACTTTTTACTCTCCTCTTTGCAATGTAATAAATAGTAACTAACACCTTCTACATTTTTCAGGCTTCGCTATAACTGCAAATACATGTCGCACAAAAAAATTATTGGTCAATTTGGTTTAAAGAATTTTGAAGATATACAAAAATAAATCTGTCATATGTTTCACATGAAATTTATTTTAAACATGTAAATTTAAATACATGTACCAATTTTGATCAATCCTGAAATATGGTCATAGTCAGTAGATATCAATGGAGTGTCATCTAAGATTTCATCTTCATCTCCATTATTTGTATCAGTAACATCTAGTGGCACCAATTTCCATTCATGGACATATCCATGTTCTTGGTTGATGCATTCTTCATATTTTCAAGAAGTACAGTCAAAACAAAAGCATGAGTAATCCCTTGTGTAAAATGACCACATGTGACTATCCATACTCATGACAGAATGCAAGGATCTCATTTCTCTATCCTCTTGCATCCATGCATTGATCTTCTATCCACATCTTCATTTGAAATATTTATAAAAAAATAATTTGCACATGTAAATATTCAATTCAATATTAATTAAACTTCAATTTTAGTATCTAGTATTTTGAATATATTGAAATAAAATCAAATAGGTTTGAAAGATCCTACTTACCTGATATCTCCTAGAACACTTTGTATGGTACGACTTGATTAGATGATCTGGATGATGTACTACCCTCATTTGGTGCAAAGTGCATCCTGCACCATTCAACAACATCGTGTGCATATTTTATACAAAATCCCTAATAATTCATTTGATACTTTCTTAAAGCACATTTGATGTAGGCTCCTACACCATTATTCTCGCCCTTTCCATGTCCACTCTCGAAGAAAATCCAAACATGTGGTATCTTTTGGTTTCGGTGAAATCTACATAGTGCATAAAATGACCTCAATGATTTGAATTGTGTCGCATAGCCATGTGACCAAACAAAATGCTTTTCAATTTGTATGCCACTTTTTTCCAAATATCCAAAAAACTTCTTAACGCAATGTTACGTAAAATGTGTGTCATTCTCTTTATCATCACTAACATAAAAGTGATATTCTTTCTTAATGACCTGTGCTTCAAATGTACTTTCAACACCATCTACATTTTTTTGATCATGTCGATAACATACCTAGACCATAATAGTGGTCTTCTCTGAAAAGTAGAATTCTAATTGTATTTATTTTTTATGAATAAAAGAGTAATTTTCTACAAAGTCGACAACTGATAACATTGTTCCAGGTGGGGAAGTGTCTCTAAGTGTTTGGAATTGTTGTGATTGCCACTTAGTAAAAAAATCATGATGTATATAGGGTTCAAACAATTTGCAAAAAATAGCCATAAAGGTTCCAACAGGTATCTCCTCTTCTACATATTCTAACCTTGTGGATTCTTTCCTAAATTTTGTTTCAGACTTTATGTACTTGTAAATATTACATACATTTTACCATACTTGTCATGTTGGCATCTTCATTTATCAAAGGGAATTTAGTCAAATTTCCACAAGTATCACATTTTCCATTTATGCAATCTATTTGACATGTTGCATTATCATCTAATTTGTCACATAAAATTGATGTTATGAACTGACTTGGTCGTTTAGGGGGAGCATTTTGAAAACCATCACTTCTATCATCTTTTAAAACACTTGATAGTAGAGATAAAATTCAATATGATAATGACAACAAAAAAATTTAAAAGCTTTGTTCATCTTCACATAATATGGCTTTAATATTTCAAACATTGCTTGTCCAATCTTTATGTGTGGATTTAAATTATAAAATGAAAAGTACAATTCATGTTGCGTGGTGTCCAACCAATGCTTTTTATGTAGCACATATTCATTAGGCTCAATCCTATCTTTAATGACATCTCTATTATTTGATTATGGATGAGTATGATCGTTCCAAAATGTAGTGATCGGGTTCCTAACTCCATCTTCAATCTTGTCAGAACGAGGAACTCTACACATTATTGCCCGATTGCCTTCCAACATACTATCATCCAAATTCAATCTCATTTTCACATAATGTGATATTGTCTTCCTACTATATCTAATCTTAGATGAAAGTGAGGAGATTTATCTTTTTTGGGACATGTTTTTATTTGCAATAGATGTCAATATCACTCTTCTTGAAACGACCTTATCCATAGATCTAGACTGTTTCCCAATTGAACCCAAACCGACCTTAACATTTTCAACAATATATTTTTGTAAGTTGGAAAATTTCATCTTTTTCAATGTTTTATCTAGACCCAACAATTTTAATGGCACTTATAACTCATTATTAAGAAGTTAAATTGATAATAGTTGGGCCTTTTCAAGTGTATGAAGATTCTCAAACTCAACAATTATTTTATTTGTATTTTTATTCAATCTCCTCTATTAAGATATAGCCCTCGTGAATCTAACTAATGGTAAATCGGTTATTATCTGAAGAGTGATATATTAACAAAGCATACAGTTCAGAAATTAAACATAAACAAACTAATTGTTATGAATGGTTGCCTCTGTAGGGGCATGTCCATACGTGGCAACTGCCGCGTATGGACATGTCCCTACGTAGGTAACCTTTCCTCTTCTATTTAAATTGGATTCAATAATGGAGATGATCAATAACTCATGGTAATCAGTCTTCCAGAATCACTATCATTATTCTTTGATCCATATTTCACAACATGGTATCAGAGCCAGGATATTAAGAGAATAAATTAGACAACCATATTACTCATAAGCATTTATCGGAAGTAAATAACAAATTGACGCAAAGGCTATATATGTAGAGGATATATCTGACTAAGAAAATATTCAAAATTTCAAGTAATATGAGAGTGGAAGATAGACTCGAAGGAGCCTCCAACTTTGTTTCCTGGAAGATACGAATCATTGCCATTCTTGAAGAACTAGAATTAGAGTCTTACATAGAAGAAAATATAGACATGCCAAATGATGAACTAGAGAAATATACTTGGAAAAGGAGTAATAATAAAGCAAAGAAAATAATTATTGACTCAGCCAAAGATCATATTCTTCCATCTATAGCCAGACTGCCTAAAGCATATGAATTATTTAAAACCATTAAAAATACATATGAAGTTAACAATGTGTCATGCCCAACTTTTGGGCACGAAAGGAATAATTTTTTTTTTAAAATACTTAATTTAGTACGACTAACTTAATTAAATTAATGCAAACTAGTTTGGTCTTAACTAGGTTTTCAAATAAGTTAAGCAACTAAATTAATGAGGCAATAAATAATCTAAGTTATAAGCGAGCTAATATTTCCCCAAAATAATTTTCACTGATCTTCCATTAATAAATAATTACACTCTCTAGCAATTAATCTCAAACTTAATATATTATTTCTAAAATTTTTTGACTAATAATCTCTTATAGTTCTTTATTTGCCTAGGGTCTAAATAAGTTGTCCTAGTTATTAAATTTGACAATCCTATTAAATAAAATCTCCATAAATTTAAAATGCGTTAAAATTTAAAATTTAGAGAGGGACCAATTTGACCCCACATACCCCATCTTATTTCCCAAGGGTTTAGCCTTCCAAGGAGTTGAAAATCTTCTTATTAAAATTTTATATCTAATTTTAGTTCCAAGATTTATTCTCCCAAGAGTCCAAAATCTTCTTATTGAAATACTTTTTAATCCATTTAATAAATAAAAGAGCATTGCTAAATTTACAATTATCTATTGGGTTTCACAAAAAAAAAATATGGAATTTAAATCTTATATATATATATTCCCATGAAGGGGGAGTTTTCCTTTCTTTAATTTATAAATATGTTTCTTTTTTTTTTTCTAAAAGAAATTCTAAAAGTTCACAACTAACCCTAACTCTTCAAACACCCAACCCACACATATTTGTTTTAAAATATACCCATATGTATTTGCCCTAACCCGAAATTAGGGTTAGGGCATGTGTGTCTTAACCTACATATGTTTTTCTTCTTTTTGAGTGTGGGCTGTGTGTGTGTGATGTTCTATTTATTTTGTGTGTGTGTATGACTTTTTATTTTATTTATTTTGTGTGTGTGTGTGCGGGTGAAGGAGTGGGCGGCGGCCATGGGAGGGGCGCTTTCTTGTTTCCCATTCTCCCCACGGTGGCGCGCGCAGGGCCGAGCCGGGGTTTATTATTTTTTTTTGTTTTATCTTGGCGGAGGAGGAAGGGGGCGGAGCGGAGCAAGTAGAGGGAGCGGTGCAGGAGCGCCGCAGGCTGCGGACAGCGCCGCCCACCATCTGCGGCTCTCGCAGGCCACGGACAGCGCCGCCCACAGTCTGCGGCCCCCACAATCTGTGGACGTCGCCGCCCACAGCTGCGGGTTCCGCAGCCTATGGACGGCACCGCCCACAGCTACGGGCTCCCGCAGACTGTGGGTGTCGCCACCCAAGGCTGCGGCCCCCCTACATGCCAATTCGAAATTTTAAAAAAGCCATCTTTTTTTTGGTTAAAAATAAAATGCGTAAATTTTTTTTATTTTATTTTATTTTATTTTATATATATATATATATATATATATATTTGAATGGCTTGATAAACAAGCTTATTAGTTTTCTCCTTTTTTTTTTTTTTTATAAACAGGTTTTCAGAATGCCATTTAAAGGAGTAAAATATATATATATATATATATATATATATATATATATATATATATATATATATATATATATATATATATATATATATATATATATATATATATATATATATATATATATATATATATAACTCATTTAGGCCTTCTTTTGAGTTTATTATTTTTATATTTCCCTAAAATGCATGCAAGGATTTCCTAATGTTATTTGCAGATTGAATAATGGGGGAAATATATTTTTTTTTGTAGGCAAAATAAACTAAGACTAAATGCTAATTTTTTTTGAAAAGAAATAGACTACTATAATAGGTTTCACTTTCTGCATTAAATGGGAAAATAAATGACTGATTTATTTATTTTGCAGTAGCATAAATAACAAAATAATCATGTAATAATAAACTAAATTTTATTTTTAGAATACACAAAAATGCATCTACTTCATTTTTTGTAAAACATGAAGATTTAAATACAAGCTAATACATTTCTCCTTTCTTTTGCAAAACTAACCAAGTAGGAAAAATATATATATTTCTTTAGCAAAGGTAGATACAAAGTAAATATGAATACAAATGGGTTTGAAAACCCAACAATATTTTTTTTCTTCTCATGGTAATATGAATAAAATAAATACACTTCTTTTCTTGAAAATAAATACAACATAGCTCACATTCCCCTTTTTTTTTATACAAGCTACAACATTGAATACATTTCTTTTTTTTTTCTTCAACACTTTTCTGCAACACAAAACAGCAACAAGCTCTTTATTCTTTCTTTCCCCATCCCAAGCAACCTGCAATAAAAACACTACTTGACCATGGAGAGCTCACCTCCCAGCCTAGGCTTACTAGAAGCCACCCCCGAGCTTGGAGAACCAAGCACTAGACGGGTTACAAACAAGCAAACACACAACAAAATAAGGCAAACACTCAACATACATCTTCCCTTCCCAAGCTACACTTTCACCACATTTTGTGATGATCATTCCATGGGTGGAAGTGGACCAAGTACCATTGGGGAGTTTGCAAGCCAAAATACAACTCAAGCCACCTCATGGCAATACAAAATACAACAAAAGATACACCTCCACACCTTATGCCCCCCAAAGGCTCAAAGGCCATATTTTCTCCCCTTATGACCCCCAAATGCATACACAAGGCTATGCAGCAAGGGTCACAAAGGACACCCTTGAGATCACTCTCCTTAAGGAGAGCCTCTCACCCAAGGCTGTCATGCTTCTTCCACCCCAAGACCATCCTACTCTCCCAAGAGTAGGAGGTCTTGGACACTCCCAAAACAAGAACACTTAAACAAAAAACATAGAAATGAAAACTTGCATTTTTCTCCTACAAAGATTTACATAAACACATCTCATTCAACAAGCATTTCTTTCTTTCAAAACAACTTAAACAACATAAACAAAAAAAAGTAAAACCAACCTTAATCTGCCAATAGGTATGTTAGATTTAGTTGGGGATGAGCTGCCCAAATCCACACAATCTTTCCACCAACCCCTTCACCAAAATTCTATTCTAAATTTCAAAAGTGACATAATCTCCAACAATGGAGAGTGGGTGATTACTCACTAAGTCCCTAATCCTTGCCTAAGAAGGCTTCTCACACACTTCCCAACCCCTTGGGTGAGGTGTGAGTTCCCATTGGTTTCTCTTCCCAAACTCTTACACATTACTAAAAATGGAAACAGAAAAGGTGAGAGAAGATGGGGAAGAGAGTTTGACATCAAAAAGGGAAGGTTGTCTATCCTAGGAGGAACCTTCTAAGTTGAATTTTCGCTCACCTTGGAAAAACCACTTTTTGAGGTGACTAAACAGTCACATGGGAGTAGTCACATGTTTCAAAATACCCCTAACCCATAGGTATACCCTTTGGACCTTTGGAAAAGCCCTAAAACTGACCCTAGGAGTCCATTTAACCCCTTAGAAACCCAACTGAAGTTATCCTACGGGTCAAACCTGAGTTGACCACTCCCAAGACTCCCTACCCAAGGCAAATTTGGGACCACACTCATGAGTTTGAATGGCTTTGGTAGAAACAAAACTCCCTCCAAGAGACAAGTCAAAATCAATGACACTAATCATCACATGTGTCAAGTGACACAATAAAATACAATATAAAAATCACACATGGAATTTGTCTCTTGTAGGATTACACATATACATAAAAATCAATTTTAACACCCAAGCATCATACACATCACAAATAAAATACATTACAAATGGGGTGTTGTCTCTCCAAATAGACAACCCCTGGCTTAACAAACGTACATTGGTCTAGGTTTGGTTCTCCATATAAATTCCATGGTCACATGGATAATTTTTCCTGCGCATCTCAATTAACACATTAGTAATTCCAAATAATCACAATTATACATAATTAAATACATGGATTTCATTGCACATCAAACACTCATGCATTTGGCAACAATAATTCAATATCTCATTCATTCAAATTCAATTTCACATAAGAAATTACCATAATTCTCAAAATTGAACCATTCATAAAATAAGCAACATTTTTCTATCATCAAAATGAAGTCCTGCAATTCCAATAATGACATTCACCATTTCAAGGTAATTCTATTCTAGCAACATATAAAGTTTCATAATCATCATGCATAAAATAAAGCATCAATATATGTCAATGTGATCCAAATCATGAAATCATATAGGTTCTAAATCCATAAAGCATAAAATAAAGCATCCATAATAGTCTCAATATGCAAATAACTGAAATGTCAAACTGAGTCGGGGTAGGGCCTCACACAATGCGAGCAGAATGTTAACCTTGAAACAACAACTTTTAAACATAAAGATGAATAAAGATGATACAATATCTACATACTTTTCAAGGATATTTGAAGTAAAAGACCAATTACAAACTATTGGAAATGAGGTAGATGATCAAGAAATCTCTCTCATAGCCCTAAGAGGATTACCAATTTCAAGGGAATCCTACATTCAATGTATTAGCAGAACACCCCCCTTACCCAAATTTGAACAACATAAGAATGAGTGCATTCAAGAGGAATCTCGACTAATCTCAAGAGGATTAGGGCCAAATAAAGAAGGAGAAATCCAAGCACTTAATACAAATACCTTCAACAAAAATAAAAAGTTCTCCAAATGGAAGAGAGGAAATAAAAACCATCAGAAAAGAGATATGTCTAAAATTTAGTGTTACAAATGTGACAAATATGGGCACACTCACAGGAATTGTCCAGAAAGGAAGAAAACACAAGCTACTCTAGCCGAAGTCAAAGGAGAAAACTCACTTTTTTTCTTAGCTCTATCAAGCGAAATAAATACAAATAAAAACACTTGGATCATAGACAGTGGAGCATCGAGACATATAACTGGATTCAAAAATCAGTTTGAAACACTTAACAGGCACTCAAGTGAAGAGGTTACTATTAGAGATAACTCCACATATCCTGTGAAAGAATTGGGACCTATACTATCAAACTAAGAAATGGAGTATCTCTACAATTAAAGGATGTTATGTTTGTACCTGGAATAAAAAGAAATCTAGTCTCAATCTCAGGCTTAGCTGATCAAGGATATCAGGTTACCTTCAACGAAGATAAAGTTCTACTCTAGCCTAAAAGTACAAATATCAAAAATGCCATAACAGTGGGTTCAAGAGATGGTAGCCTATACAAACTATGCAGTGATCAAAAGGAAGCACTAAATCTTGAAGTTTCAAATAATAATGAATTATGGCACAAAAGATTGGGACACCTAAGATATAATGCTCTATCCAACATAAAGAAGATTACTTTAGGACTGCCCCAACTAAAATCTGAACACACAAGCATTTGCAAAGGATGTGCCTTGGGAAAGAATGTGAAAGTTTCTTTTCCCTCAAGCGAGCACAAATCAAAAGTTATTTTAGAACTAATTTACTCAGACCTATGCGGTCCCATGTCAACACCATCCCTAGCTGGATCCTTATACTACACAATCTTTGTTGACGACTACTCTCGAAAAACATGGATATATTTTCTAAAGTGCAAAGACTCAAATGAAGTACTATCTAAGTTCAAAGAATTCAAGGCACTAGTAGAAAACCAGTCAGGGAAGAAAATTAAGGTGTTAAGATCTGACAATGGGGGAGAATATACATCTGACAACTTCAAAGACTTTTGTAATTCTGTTGGGATTAAGAGGGAGTATGTTGTACCATATAATCCACAATAGAATAGAGTAGTAGAAAGAAAGAACATAACCATAATTGAAGCAACAAAAGCCATGATGCATGACCAAAACTTACACACTTCATTCTGGGCATAAGCTTCAAATACAATAGTCTACATTCAAAATAGATGTTTGCACTCAGTTCTAGAAAACATAACTCCTGAAGAAGCTTTTACAGGGAACAAACCATACTTAGGTCATTTAAGTATATTTGGTTGTCCCGTATTTATCCATGTTCCTAAAGAAAAGAGGACAAAACTAGAACCATCTAGAAAAAAAGGTATCTTCATTGGCTATAGTGAAAATACTAAAGGATATCGCATTTACATTCCAGGGAAAAAATCTGTTGAGATAAGTAGAGATGTAAAGTTTGAAGAAAACACTACACTCAAAGAACCTTAGGATGATAACATTACTAAAGAAGAAGAAGATCACATAACTGAGATTGAGATGGAGAATATCATAGAAAATTTTGAACCTTCAGACACTAAGAGGGAGGACATCATAAGAGCTTCTGAACCTCTTGTTGATAAAAATATTTAAACACTCAATAACAAGAAAAGACCTCTGTGGGCAAGGAAAATGATTGAAGAGAATAATGTAGAACCAAATGAAATTTCCAAAGAAAATAAGAGAACAAGAACTCTAAAATGTTATGCTGCACTTCTAACCGAACTCACAAATTCTAAACCAACAAATGTCAGAGAAGCCTTATCAAAACAAGCTTGGAAAGATGCTATGGTTGAAGAATATCAATCTATACTAAAGAATGATGTTTGGGATATAGTGCCTAGACCAAAAGACAAATCAGTTGTCTCATCCAAGTGGTTATTCAAGATCAAATATGCATCTAATGACAGCATTGAAAAACATAAAGCTCACTTTGTGGCCAAGGGATTCTCTTAGAAAGCAAGAATTGATTATGAAGAGACATTTGCCCCAGTTGGCCGGTATATGTCAGTAAGAACAATCATTGCAATTGCAGCATCCAAAGGATGGAAAATTCACCAAATGGACATAAAGACTGCCTTCCTAAATGGTTCAATTGAAGAAGAAGTATATATAGAACAACCAGAAGGATTCACCATAGGTGATAAAAATTACTATGTTTGTAAACTAAAGAAAGCTCTCTATGGGTTAAAACAAGCACCTAGGGCCTGATATGCAAGGATAGACAACTATCTCTCCAAACTAGGGTACTCCAAGAACCTAGCAGATCCCAACATCTACTTCAAGGTTTCAAATGGCAATATGATTATATTGGTCCTTTACGTGGATGATCTTTTGATAACAGGAGAGGATAATCTCATTGAAAAATGTAAGCAAGATCTAGCAGCAGAATTCGATATGAAGGATCTAGGGCTTCTACATTATTTTCTAGGATTAGAAGTATGGTAGAAGAAAAACTACATCTTCCTAAATCAAGGAAAGTATACCACAGATATTCTAACTAGATTTGGGATGATGGAGTGTAAGCCATTAGCTACACCAATGGAAACTAATTTGCACAAGCTGAAAATTGAGGTAGAAGATTTAGAACCTACAGATCCCACACTCTACAGACAAATCGTCAGTTCACTCATGTATTTGGTAAATACTCGTCCTGATATCTTCTATGCTACAAATGTATTGTCACTTCATGTGTGAACCTAAGAAGATACATCCAATGGCTGCTAAACACATTCTAAGATATTTACAAGGCACAATTGGACTTGGCTTAAAGTATGAAAATGTTGAGATTCAACTTGAAGGATATTCTGATTCTGATTGGGCCGGAAGTACCACTGACCGTAAAAGTACTACAGGGTGTTGCTTCAGTCTTGGTTCTACTATGATATCTTGGTTCAGCAGAAAATAGTCAGCAGTTGTACAAAGCTCCACCGAAGTAGAATATATGGCAGCCTCCATGGGAGCTCACGAAGCGATATGGCTAAGAAAGTTATTATTTGGATTATTTGAAAAAACTCCGAATTCAACAATAATTCATTGTGATAATCAGAGCTATATCAAGTTCTCAGTAAATCCAGTTTTTCACAATCGATCCAAACATATTGAGATCCCTTATCACTACATAAGAGATATGGTAGATCAAAACATAATAAAACTAGTGTACATCAGTACTGAAGAACAAAATGCTGATATCTTCACCAAGGCACTTGCAAGATTGAAGATAGAATACTTTAGAAGTAAACTTGGTATGACTAGATTATAATTGAGATTATTAGGATGAAATTCCTACCATGTGTAATTTTTTCATGAATAAATAAATAAAATGTATATTGCAATATTCTAATTGTGTTCAAGAAGATGACGATCTTCTTATGTTTAAGGTTACTATTTCAAGGTGACAATCTTGACAATAGTTGACCAAGTGTCAAGATTGACTACATTAAGTTGTTGTCTCGGACTGTGTTGGATATCTTGATCCTAAAGTATGTGATCATCTCATGATTGAATTCTTAAGTGATTGTCCTGGACTGAGCCGGATATCATGATATTGAGTTTATTGTCATGACAAGACTATATTAAATATTGTCCCAAATTGTGTCGGAAGTCATGACAGAATATGCTCCCAAGAAAATTACTTAGATCCACTCCTGCTAAGAGGGAGTGTTAAGATATAGCCCTCATGAATCTAACTGATGGTAAATCAGTTATTATCTGGAGAGTGATATATTAACAGAGCATACAGTTCATAAATTAAACATAAACAAACTAATTGTTATGAACGGTTGCCTCCGTAGGGGCATGTCCATACATGGCAACTGCCACGTATGGACATGTCCCTATGTAGGCAACCTTTCCTCTTGTATTTAAATCGGATTCAATGATGGAGATGATCAATAACTCACGACAATCAGTCTTCCAGAATCGCTGTCATTATTCTTCGATCCATATTTCACGACATCTTCCTATTAGTATGTGTGGGTTGTTCAACACAATATCTCAATTTGTCCGCATCCATTTCAATCAAATGATCTAAGTTTCTGTAATTAATTTTTCTCTTTACACATTGAGCTAGATCCATATTTTCATTCATCCCAGTAGAAGGAAGAAATGTTGACCCTTCTCCAGCTTCCATTGCTTCAAATTAGGCTACCCCTTGTCCAACATTTGCTTGAGCTTCTTCGTGTTGAGCACAAGCTACACACACAAAAAAAAACATTTTAATCTAGATAGCATAAATTTAATTATATAATTACTTAAAATCTAGAGAGAAAGAAAGATGGACTAAAATAGTTTAATTACCCTTAAGAAGTCTAATTATAGGAGAGAGATATAGAGAGAGAAGTAAAGATGTGATGCATGCCTACTTGTTTAAGCTTGGGTTGACCCTTCTCCAACTTCTGCAACTTGAGCTTCTACTTGAGCTTGTTCTTGACCTATATTTAAGAGAGTATGAGAGAAAGAGATAGAGAGACTAAACATATTTAATCACCTAAGAAGACTAAAATGATCTAGAGAGAGAGAAAGGTCCTAAAAATATTTAATTACCCTTAAGAAGACTAAAAAGAGAAAGATGGAGAGAAAAGATGTGCATACTTGTTTGAGCTTGGGTTGACCCTTCTCCAACTTATGTGGCTTGAGATTCTAATTGATCTTGTTCTTGACCTACAAAGAGAGCATGTGTGAGAGAGAGAGAGAGAGAGAGAGAGAGAGAGAGAGAGAGAGAGAGACTTAAGCGGAGAGATTATTTAATTACAAAGGTGATTAGGGAGAGAAAGAGAGAAAGATCCTAAAATTCTTTAATCACATAAGACCTGAAAAAAGGGGGGAGATAGAGAGAGAGTCATAAGGAGAGAGGCTAAAACTACTTGTAGACACCTAAAATTGTCCTATCTAATTAAATAAATATTTTTATTTATTTAATTATTTTAAGCCTAATTCTTCTGTTAATTAAATGAATCTTTATTTATTTAATTAATTCATTAATCCTCTTCTAGCCTTATTTCTCATTTAAATAAATACATTTATTTATTTAAATTATCTTTTTCATAAATTAAATAAATACTTATTTATTTAATTGATCCCATTTCTTCTATTAATTAAATAAATCTTTATTTATTTAATTAATTCATTAACCTTTTCTACCCATGACACATGTCATTCATCTCTTAATTCCTACACTACCTACCCTCTCATTATTTTCTTATTTTCTCTACCTACCCTCTAATCCTAGCCGGCCATTTAAATTTTACACCTCTCAATCTTATCCCTCCATTTCTTATAGTGTCTTCTATATAAAGATATGCTTCCTTCATTATCAACCCCAATCGATCTTTGAAACTAGCTATGCTTTTGAACTTTCATATGCGATCTAGCCTACTTGCAACCACATTTCCATTCTTTGTTGAGCTCTTGTGCACACATAAAATCTGAGAGCAAACATATCAAGAAAGATAAATGGAGATAGAAAGAATGGAGATTCAAACCCTATTGGACATGTGATGGTATAATCTTTGTGATTTTATTTGATTTGCATTGTCTTAGGTAATCTTCATATGTTATGGTGGATCTTTGTTGTTGTTAGGCTAGGGTTTTGTGGTTGAACTCATTTAGTCTTTCAATGTTGTTGTTTCCATTTTTACCATAAACATTTTAGCAGGACCGGTGGGATCCTTGTCCCTTTTGCATTTAACATCTTTTGTTGTAGATTTTGTGTTTTTAAAGTTGTAGATTTGACATTTCCAACAAACTTTTGACATTTTCGCGTCTGCGCATTTTGTAACTATGTTTTTTCTTTTCTTCCGCGTCTGTGACCTTTCTAGTCGCGTTTGTGTTCGGCATCATTTTATCTTATTTTGCAGATTGTAAGGTTGCGTCTGTGATTTCAAATCGCGTCTGTGAATCTCTCAGTCGTGTTTGCATTTGGAACTTGCGTCTGTGTGATCTAGGCGTGTCTATGATGAATTTAGATGTGTTTGTGATTTTCTGTCGCTTCTGAGTTAGGTTTAATCACGTTTGTGTCTCAGATCTTTCATTTTTCAGTTTTTGATTCAGTTTTGAGGCTTTATTTCATCATTTGGATTTCAGATCTGGTTTATTTCGGGCTAACATCTTGTGATCTAGCTAACAAAATTGGTGCAACTTGTCTTGAAAGCAAATTGTTTTGTTGAAGGCCCCTATTTCACAAAGTCTTTTTGGATTTAAAATTTACCTAACTTGTGTGCTTGCAGGAAGGGGTAATTATTTCAAACAACCCAAACTACTAACAAATCTTTGTTGCAGGATCTTGGCAAGGGTTTTTGATCTTCATTTGTGTGCCTTGTTTTCATAGACTAGCAAATAATACTTCAATTGGTACACTAAAATTGAACCAGTGTCTTTTGTGTCTTGGGTAATATGCTCTTTTTGTTTCATCTCTAGAGGGTGTGTATCCCCGTGTGGTCATTAGGACTACTAGTGAGGAGAGAACGACCAAGCGGTAGCAAGGAAAATCCATCCTCTTCCGAACCACTATAAACAACTGTATCCATGGTGAAAGCCATGGGTAACGTGTGCTAATTAGTTCATACCGACACTATGTCTCCCCACAAACCCGTTTCATCAAATTTATTTGATCAGTTGTAGGGTATAACCCCTACTGGCTAGGAGCCTTCTGTATTTATAGAGCTGAAAGTGTCGCATGTATGGCCACATGAGCAGATTCCCTTACTAGCACCTTTCTGTTTTAGAAAGCCAAAATCCTTCTAATTGTTGGGGTAGGAGGTTGGACCCCTAAAGTGGCCCACACACATAAGTTCTTAGTAGAGATACAAAATTCACCATGGGGAGTTTCGTGGGGACTGATGCTTGGCTGCCCCAGAGAAGTGAGTATCGAGGGTGGAGCCAGTGGGGTCAAGCATCTAAGTATCCGCTCTGAATAACGTAGCCTTAGGGGAAACCCCATGTGGGATCAACAACTATTGTCTTGGCCAACCATAAGAATTGTGCTTGCCTTCTTTTGAACATTCAAACATTCAAGACCAAACATTATAACATTGTGTCTTTTGTGTCTTCAAGTGTATGCAAAACATTTTTACATCAAACAACACAGTTTCTTTTGAGTCATTTTGAGTCTAAACACTTGCAAACATTGAGTCCTCATCAACATTGTGTCCTCTTGTCATGAAAAATAGTCAAAAAAATTAGATTTGGTCACAACAAACAACTTTACAAATTGGAAAAATTGCACTCAATTTCCAGAAACACATCTGTGTCTAATAGAACCACATCTGTGTCATTTAGCCGCGTTTGTGAAGGACAGAAATGCGTCTGTGTTCTCTTAAGCAACATTACATTCACAAAATCTCATAAATGCATTTGTGTCTGATAGAAACACGTCTATGTTATTTAACCATGTCTATGAAGTATACAGACACATTTGTGTTCAGAATTGGAAAAAATTACAATCCAGCAAACAAGAGCAGTCAGTTTCAGACTTATTGAGCTTCCTAGGTTATCTCTTTGGGTTTTCATCTAGCATTCAACTTATTTCCGGGTCTCACAAAGTCCATCATTTCTTTACACCTTGCATTACATTCACATTTGTCTAAACTTCAGTCAAAAGGTCACTTGCTTTTCCTCATCTTGCTTTGTCAACACAATACATACAACAACATTTTTCTAAGTGTTCCCTCATCAAGGTCTATCACCTTCGGGTCTCATTTGGTCTTACTTAGAGTCAAGGTAAACTTACCTCATCAAGAGAAACTATCATCTCTTTGGAAGCCACACCTACTCTACTACATACATATTTGGTTTTACACTTTGGACATTGCAAGTACACCTCAGATTCATTTACATTTCATCCAACTCTTGGTCTTCCATACTCTTTCCATTTTCATCTAGTCTCCCACATCTTGGTCAAGACCTAGTTCATGGTTGAAACCCATTCCCAAAAATCTAGGAGAGAAGCTAAAGAGGCTCAAGAGTCCACAAACATGAGTGCCTATGAGTATGACAATGATGTCTTTTTCAATTCTGATCATACCACATTACCTAACATGGATGCTTATAGAAACATTCAAAATCTTGAGAACATGGATAACACAAACAATGATACACACAATGACAATATGGACAACTTTTCTATACATTCAGTAGAAGTGGAAGACTCCATTATGGATCCTCATTTTAATCGATTGGTTGAGGAAATAATGAGGAGAGATAGACAATATTTTCTACAAATAATGGCACAAAGTGGAGCCAAGATACCTCATGATTTTGACATGTCTCAAATAATGGAAAATCAACTTTTGTAACAACCTCACCTCAACAAGGATCAAAGGAGGCCTAATAGTGGAGGCAATAGAGGACCACATCTTGTGCTTGAATCACCATCATCTTTGTTTCAAAAACCTGAGGTCCCACATACACATAGTCAAGCATATGATACTCATCTACACAAACCTTTATGGAAGTCTTATGTAGAAAAATATACTCAATCACATACCACTACTAAGGATCAACCACCAAAGCAATTGGATATCCAAAGGCATGATCAAAATTTGGACACAAGGAAACCCTGTGTCAAATTTGGGGGCAACACATTAGAACAAACTCATGACATGCCTATAGAGTATGGTATACATGGACAAAATAGATATTCCATTCCTCATCATGAATCTATACCAAGTGGTCCATATACACAACATCATTATAGACCTCCTCCATATGAACATGTGTATGATCAATACCATCCATATATGCAACATGCTCCTCCTCCACCCGGTGGTTCGGGAATGGGGTATGGTCCAAGAAGTCGGTCTCCACCTAAGAACAATTTGGAGCAACAAATTAAGGAATTACAAAAGAAAATGGAGGACATAAATACACTAAAGCCATCTTACACAATGAGAGACATATGTTCCTATCCATTTGACAAAAAGATTCCAATGCCTCCATTTACTACACACTTTGTGACACCTAATTTTGATAAGTACAAAGGAAAAGGATATCCTAAGGCACATATAGGACAATTTTTCACAGCTTGCATTGAGGTAGCAGCAAAAGAGACATACTTGATGAGACTATTCCCACAAAGCTTAGGTGATCAAGATATAGAATGTTTCTCCCAACTTCCACTTAGAATTAAGTTATGGGGTGACTTAGTAGAGGCTTTTATCCAACATTTATTATACAACATAGAGACAGACATATCAGTCACTACTTTCTGCAACACCAAACAAAAGGATGGAGAATATTTTCATCATTTTTACAAAGATGGAGAAATCTATCTAGCAGATGCTCTTGTGAAATTCCACAAAAACAAATGGTAGAAATATTCACAAAAACAAATGGTAGAAATTTTCACCTAGAATGTTAACAAAGACATTGGTTATGACTTGAGAAAAGCTTATTTGTCCACCTTCAAGGATGTCATTGAAAAAGGCTTAGTGACAAAAAAGATCCTAATTGAGCAAGGCATCGTCAAAATATTCAAAAAAACAAAGAAGACTTTAAAGGAAAAGACAAGCCAAGATTTTGGAATAAAACCAAGAATACATTCAATGATGGTGTTGTTGATGCCAATACAGTATGACCCAAAATCATTTTTTCTGGATCAAGCTCTACAAACAATCAAGTGAATACTCAAATAACTTCCAAATCACAAAGGAAGTACACTCCATTGGGGGAACCACTTGAGTCAGCTTTCAAGAAGCTAGTGGCAAACAAAATCATAACAATTCTAGATTTGCCTTCATACGAGCCAAAGGTCAAACCAAATTGGTGGAATGATGATGAGTATAGTGAATATCACAAGAGCAAGGGACATAAAATAGGAAATTATCATCGGCTGAAGAACATCATACAAGATCTTATTAATAAAGGTGACATTGAGATCGAAGGACATTCATCCAATCAAGAACATGAGATGTTTAAGGAACCATTCCTAAAACATGAAAAGGGAAAAGCCAAAGCCACAGATGACCAAACCAACTATACCAGGGCATCCTATAACTATGATTCAACTGTTAATCACATTTCAATGGACAATTATGTCTCTACCATTATCATCAAGGACAAAACGCCTGAGAATTCTACCCAAAGACCCAAGGTTGTCCTGAAAGGCATTAGATCTTCTTCTGAACCTACCTCTGAATGTAATGTCACAACTCATCGAGGTAAATTCACTTTGCAAGGTGATCCAGCTAAAAAAACCACTTCCTCATCAACCAAACCTGAGTATGACCTTGTAGAACAGTTAGGGAAGACACCCACACTTATCTCCATCCTAGAGCTTTTACGCATATCCCCTGCACATAAGGCCATTCTTCACAAAACTTTGAGAGACACTTCCATCCCCACTGATGTGAACATGGACCAATTTCAATCCATGGTGGGATACCTTTCCATTCCACACTCCCTTACATTCATAGCTGATGACGCCTCCGTGAGCCAACCACATAACACACCTTTACACATTGAATCCTTCCTACACAAACATCGAATAAAATGAGTCCTGATAGATGGAGGAGATGGTCTCAATATATGTACTTTGAACACAATAATACAATTGGGATTTTTAGATAAAGTCATGAATGCTACAAACAAAATTACCATCAAGGCATATGATGATGAAGAGCGTTCATCCAGAGGCACAGTCACCTTACCTCTCAGAGTAGGGCCAGTTACAAAAGATATGGTTTGTCAAGTCCTAGACCTATATCTCACATACAACATATTGCTAGGACGTCCTTGGATTCATGAGATGGGGGCAATCCCATCTACATACTACCAATGCATTAAGTTTCCTCATAATGGAGTTGAAATAACAGTTAATGGTGATCCTAATCTATTTATATACTGCAATAACTTGAGACCAAAAGATGAGACAATCATTCCAAATAATAGAGAAGCTATCCCTTCTTTGGCATACATTGACCCTGAATCATTGAAACCTTCAAAATCAAAACAAGGTGAGCTTAAAGGGAAATATCGGGACAAAGGCATGGGTGAATATACTTTGAATCAAACCATGTGCTTACGACAAGTTATGAATTCACCAAAAGAATATGGACAACCACATCCTTCTAAATAGGTATCTATCATTACACTCAACTAGGATCCTACTATCTTCCAAAAGTGGGGTGAAATGGAAGAAGAAGATTTATACAAAATGTTTTACAAAGACCTTGAAGATGGTACACAAGCTCACATCAGCATACCATGTGAAAAATATGGCAAAGGGTTCAAGATCCTACAAAAGTTTGGGTATGATGGTAAAAGTCCTCTCGGTTTAAGAAAGGAAGGTATCATTCAACCTTTGCAACCAGAATTGACATTTAAAAAGGAGCACTCGAAAGGGCTTGGTTTCATGTCTTCTAGGGTAAATACTCGAAAGACAGAAGAAGAATTACAAATAAAGGCTTCCAAAGATCAACAAGAGAACCCCTATTCCATCGACTCCAATGAATGAGAATGGGGTTTGGACAAATCCTCCAGTGACTATGAACTCACCGAGACATTCAGAGAACCAATTGAACCCACAAAAGAAGAGGAATATTATAGAAAATTCAAAGTTGGTCAAGAAACAACCCCGGAGGATCCCACAGTCTTTGCCTCTAGGTTCTAGCTCAAAATCGCGATGGATGAGGACACTAGTTCCGGAATGCGCTACTAGTGATGACAATTTGAACGCGTTCATGATCAAGATAGATGAGGAGAGTGCCAATGATGACCTCAACATACCTGCATATAACTGCATCTTCACCCTTAGGCCTACTGACTTTGAAAATATTGAAGGCCTTCACCTTGTTCACCACCAACTTATTGACTGGGACCATGAAGGACCTGTATAGTTTGACACATTCAAAAATGATGAAGCCTTTATTGACTATCTAGGCATACAAGATGATCTTTCGCTTAGGGACCATAAGGCAGGATACATAATAGAACTCAACAGTGTGGCATATTTTGGTGAGGGTGTTGGGCCTTCCAGTCACAAAAATGTAAAAATAAAACCAAATCATGGGTCTTATGGTGAAAACCACATTGTGGTACTGTCTGATCCCAAAAAAGTAAAAATAAAGGACATATCTGAGGGTGAAAAACTCTCTGAGGCACCCAAAGATGGAAGGCTTGACATTCTCCCGACATCATATGAAGAAAAATCATCTATGTTAGTAGAGGAGACCATCAAAACAAAACATTGGTATAGAAGAAATTCCACATAACATATTCCTGGCATAATCTCTGACAGAGACAGAAAGACCAAAGTTCATAAGTTTCTTCATAGAGTGATAGATCAATTTTGCATGGTCATAGGCTGATATGCCTGGACTGGATCCAAATTTAGTGATGCATCATTTGATAGTTAAACCAGGGGCAAAACTAGTGAAACAGAAATTAAGAAAGATGCATCCACAAGTGGCATTATTAGTCAAGGCAGAGCTTGAAAAATTATTGGGTATCAAATGCATATGCCCAATTGCTTATCCTGAATGGATCTCCAACTTAGTACCACTGAGTAAGCTAGATCATAGCATCAGAATATGCACAGCTTTCAGAGACATCAACAAAGCTTGTCCCAAGAATGATTTTCCATTGCCAAATATCGACCTGATCGTAGATCTCACAGCAGGCCATGCGATGTTATCTTTGGTGGATGGATTCTCTAGATACAACCAAATAAAAATTGCATCTGAGGTTCAACACAAAACATCATTTACTTGTCCCTGGGAACTTTCTGTTGGAATGTCATTCCCTTTGGGCTAAAGAATGCAGGTGCTACATATCAAAGAGCCATGACTACTATCTTTCATGATCTCATGCACGTAACTGTAGAAGACTATATTGGTGACCTTTTGGGAAAATCAATAGACAAAGATACACATTTGGACATACTTTCAATCATTTTTTATCAATTGGAAAAATACAAAGAGATTAAACCCCAAGAAATGTGTCTTTGGAGTAACCTCTGGGAAACTCCTGGGATTCATTATCTCAAAACGAGGAATTGAAGCCGATCCAACAAAATTCAAGGCGATCCTAGAGATGCCACTACCGAGAAATATCAGTTAACTTCGATCTTTACAAGGAAGACTCCAGTCCATACGAAGATTCATAGCACAACTTGCAGATAAATGTCATCCTTTTCAGCACTTGCTACACAAAAACATCAAATTCAAATGGGATGATAACTGTCAACAGACTTTTCAGATACTCAAAGATTATCTTCTAAATCCACCAGTCTTGATGCCACCAGTTCTAGAACAACCCCTATTACTCTACATATCAGCTACATCAACAACATTGGGGGCACTCTTAGCACAACAAGATGCTGAGGGCAAAGAAAAGGCAGTCTACTACATCAGTCATACTTTGGTAGGATATGAGCTAAACTATACACCAATTGAGCGTGCGTGTCTCGCTGTGGTCTTTTCTTTGTAGAAATTACGACACTACATTCTAACTCATAAAACTAAGTTGGTTGCAAGGATCGGTCCATTGAAATACTTTCTCAATAAAGAGACACTTACTGGTCGACTAGCCAAATGGGTGATGCTCTTGAGTGAATTCGATATTGAATATGTAGATAGAAAAGAAATAAAAGGACAAGCTATCGTAGATCAATTAGCAGATGCTCCCATGATAGATGATGCTCCTCTAAATTCATAATTTCTAGATGAATCCATGTTGATGGTATCACACATGAAGCCTTGGCAACTATACTTTGATGGCTCATACACACAACATGGTGCAGGTGCTGACATCCTTTTCATCACACCTCAAGGATATTCCATACCAAAATCATATTGATTATCATTTCCTTGCACTAATAACATAGCAGAATACAAGGCATTAACAACTAGATTATGGATTGCAGTTCAGTGGAAGATCTAGGAACTTCATGTTTTTGGGGACTCTCAACTTGTAATTCGTCAAGCAACTGATGACTACCAAACAAAAGATGAAAAATTAATGCCTTACAAGAAAATGGTGGATGACCTGAAACAACATTTCACTAAGTTAACCTTTGAGCAGATACCAAGAGAGCAGAATCAAGTCACAGATGCCATGGCTACTATTGCTTCACTGATAGATCTACCACATAATGAAACCCGCTATGAGTTCTTGGTGGATAAACTTTTGGTTCCCTCGTATGAGATCACTCCTTCTGAGATGATAGGTGTTGTTGGTCTTGATTCCCAGTTATACAGGTCCATTTTCACATACCTTCATAATAATATCCTTCCCCCTAACTTATCCAACAATCAACGTCGCACTTTCATTCGCCAATATTCTCGATACGTCATTTTAGCCAATATCCTATATTGTCGAGGTCTATATGGCACTCTTCTTAGATGTTTAGATAGGGACGAAGCTCAGATTGTGTTACATGAAGTTCATGAAGGGATTTGTGGTCCACATTCTAATGGTCTTACCTTAGCCAAGAAACTCATCAAGACTGGATATTATTGGCCCAATATGGAAAAAGACTCATATCACTTTGTCAAGAAATGTAAGCAATGTCAACTTCATGGAGACCTCATTCATGTGCCAACACAAGAACTTCAACCGATTGCGACTCCTTGGCCCTTTTGCCAATCGGGACTCGATCTCATAGGAAAGATTCACCCTCCTTCCTCCAATGGCCACAAATTCATCATCACTACCATAGAGTATTTCACAAAATGGATTGAAGTCATGCCTCTTACACAAGTCACTGGAAAATAGATTGCTACGTTCATTCTCAACTACATTATTTGTCGGTACGGTATTCCTATTTCCATCATCACCGATAACAGACGTCCCTTCAAAAATCAAGATGTTCATGAACTTTGTGACCACTTCCATATTACCCATCATTTCTCCATGCCCTATTACCCCCAAGGTAATAGTCAAGCTGAGGCATCTAATAAAACCATTCTGAAAATCCTAAAAAAGACAATCGATGATGTTGGCCGCAATTGGCATATCCAACCAAATCCTACACTTTGGGCTTATTGCACAAGTGTTCACACACCTACAGGAGCCACACCTTATTACCTTGTCTATGGCACTAAAGCCATCTTTCCTATTGAGGTCAAGTTATCATCTTTACGAGTCTCTTTACAAAACATTATCAGTGATGAAGACTACAGGGTCTCTCGCTTGCAAGGACTAGAACTATTGGATGAACGAAGACAAACTATTTTTAATCACCTCAAGGCTTATCAACAACGAATGAGTCATAGTTACAAACATAAAGTGAAGCCTCGTGCATTTGAGGTGGGTGGCTTAGTTCTCAAAGAAAATCCTAAAAAATCAGCAAGATAGAGAGAAGAAGGGCAAATTCAAACCAAATTGGCTTGATCCTTACATCATTACAGTAGCCTATGGATCTAGTGCATATCAAATTTCCACTCCAGATGGAGAACCTTTGGAGGATCCTATCAACAACATGCACCTTCGCATGTTTTACACATAGCTCTTTAGAGTATCCTAATTTAAAAAAAAATAAAAAATCAATCAAAAAAATTAAA
Source organism: Cryptomeria japonica (assembly GCF_030272615.1). Lineage (NCBI taxonomy): Eukaryota > Viridiplantae > Streptophyta > Pinopsida > Cupressales > Cupressaceae > Cryptomeria > Cryptomeria japonica. The sequence goes on along the minus strand of NC_081413.1, from coordinate 584,803,826 downwards.
AATAAAAAAAAATAAAAAAAATAAAAAAATTCAAAATACAAAAAAATCGTTACTTGCTAAAAACCTGGAAAATAGGTGCCTTGTGACACAAAAAAATTGAAAATCAAAAAAGTAAAGGAAAACATTCCGTCTAATGGTGAAAACCACTTTGGTGGCGCCCTGGGCAAGTACCATGGTGAAAATTGGGTCACCAGTACTATGCGTAGAGACATTGCTCCTCCCTCCTTTAGGATTCAATCTCATCCTTCACTTTGCACACACTCACAACCTTTCCATCCCTAATAAATCAGCTCCTATCTATGGCTAAGGTAAATCCTAAGTCTAGTGATGGGTGTGGAACTGAGAGCATCACATGTTTCAAGGAGTACAATTTCTTCCAATTTTCTTCAGTATATCCACACACAATCCACAGTAAAGCAACATTTGCATCACATCTATGCAATAAAGTTCCGTCTTCTCTGAAATGAAGTATCCGTTTCATGGATTTAGTCAGTTTCAGATGAGACACAGCAGTGACAATGGGCTTCAACAAATCAAATCTTTCAATAGACTCAAACAACATTATGATTCAGTGCTATCTATCCTTTTGTGAAAGTAAACATTGTGACCACAATCAAATAGACTTATAGAAGTGACAAGAGACACTAAACTTGAGGACTACAATGAATGTTGGTGTCGAGTGTCGCTTTTCTTTTCTTTTTTTATCTTTTTGGTGACATGTCTTTTAGCTTTTCCAGGATGTCTCTGACTAGAGATTTTATCTCTAGGATGTCTTTGACTAGAAAGGCCAGGATGGGGTATCATCACCTATTTTTCTTTGTTGTCTGTGGATTGTCTCTTAGTAATGCTATGACTTGTCCAAGGATATGAGGACACTGCAAGTCTAGTATGAACTAGGGCATTCTTTGTTTGCAACTGTCTTATCTCCATGCAAATGGGTACAATGACTTTCTAGGCCGAACATATGCCTGGATTGTCATAACCTACATGCTATAATAAAGCTCAATGATGATAATGTAGAAGAAGCTCTTTCACTTTCATATCTTCTATCTTCCATCCCCCTTTCTTGATTGACCTCCATAGTCCTTCTTGAGTCTGTGTAGTCTGCTATCACATGACTGAGTATAATGACACACCAAAAATATTTGCATTTCATGTAGTTTGCACCTGCATTACCACATATTAGCATTTTATACATACATATAGATATCACAGTTGCATCACATCCTACACACAACACATGATTATCACATTTTACATTCCCATCATATAAAAAGTTATTTGCATCATCATATCCATTTGTATTTCATACATTCACATTTGTAGTTGCATAACATATAGAACATAAAAGAACAAACATTGCATTTTCTCATGTACATATTTGCATCCATATCATAAGCATCACATAGAAACATATATCACATAGGTACACATGCATATAGTTGCCACAAGGATAAATCATCTCATATATATAATCATAAGTGTCATGATACAATGATGTCAAAATCATATGGCTACAATCACCTGGAGGTGTCATCATACAAAATGGTACAAAAAATGATACATAGGAATCATTCTAAGGCTATGATGAACTCCCTCCCTCAGAGCTAGCTAGCCTTCATAGATTCTAAGCCTTGGAAGGACCTACCCCAGGATCATCTCTCTTGCCTCCTCTATCTGGTGGTGGTGGAGGACCCATGACCCCACCGCTAGATGCCTGTCTCCTGTCTCTCCCTCTAGTGGTCATCGTAGTCCGCGATGGTCTAAGGAAACTCCTATCCCATTGATCTGGTAGCACCACTCCATAGTATAGGTCTCACCAGTAGGCTATCTCATCTCCTACCCACAGAACATGGGTGTATCCATCTCCCGTGTCCTTTTCTTCCTGTCTCCCTGTCCTCTGTGCTATTTTAACCTCTATATAGTGTTGAATAGCCTGATCCCTCTCCCACTCAGTGTCCCTTAGCTGTCTCCTGAGCCTAGCCGTTTCCCTCTCTAGATCCTGGATCTCATCTCCCTATCCCTGGCAGATTTCCCTCAAGGATAGTAACTCATCCTCCTTGTCTCCCCCCTCACCCTGTACCTGTGGCTGCTCCTAACCCTGTCCCTGTCCTTGCTCCTATCCCTATACCTATCTAGGAGCCTGTATTTGTCTGGGACCCCGTGCTGCTGGCACCTGTAATGGCAATCCACCTCTACCCCTCACTACATGAGCCTGTCTCTCCTCTCCACCCTCTCTCCTCAGATCCACTCTCATCTCTACCATTGCACCCCACCTCCATTGTCGGCCTCTACCTCCACCATCTCCACTATCATCTCCATCACCTCCACCCTCTCCATCTATTGGCTCCCTTGTATCCGTTAGCCATGGAAATGAATACTCTCCCCAATATGTAGTGTACTCTGCATCCATGTCGACATCCTCTATATCTTCCCACATATCCCAAGGTAAGGGAATCATCTCTACTAGTTGCATCACTGCCTAATCATATGAAAGAAATGGACCCAAATGCACGTAATCTCTCACTGTCCGTGCATACATCCCTAAGCCCCGTGGCATCCGTTGTATCCTGTCGAACTACCTACCCACCCTATCTACCAACTTCCACTCAAGAACATACAATGTCCTCCCTATCAGATTCCTGCTCTAGAATATATATGACAGCTCCACTGCATCATCCTCCCACTCCCCACAGCCCCGGTACAGCCTCCATACCACACTATCTATCTCATTGATCACCTGACGCCAATACTCTAGTTTCCCAATTCATGGTTGTGACGTAATCATATCGTACAAATGAACATCGCTACACCCATGTCCTCTACCCCTAAAGTGGATCTGCCATGTAACTAGTAGATGCTCATAAGCCCATACCTGCAACAGTGTCACTCTGAATCTTAATCCTGCTAATCCGTGATATACAAACTAATGCATCTCATAATACAAGTGTGCCAGTAGACACGGTCCCCATACAAATCTGGCGTGCTTTGTCACCAATGTCTCTAGCATTCTCCCCCATCCCACTGCCAATCCTCGTGTCGCCCTATCCGGACATAGGAACCCACTGATCACTCCTATCAGTACTGCTGGTAGTGCCAATCCTGTCACAGTCATAGTGTCCCAAGCCACGTGTCCTGCCCTCATCTCCAACCTTGGATCCTAAAATACTCATCTTAGTGCATCCCTGTCTCCATCTCGGTCGTAAGGAACCAACTCCCCATCGATCGGTATCCTCAATATCCTATATACATCCTCAAAGGTGACTGTCATCTCACCCATCAGCAAATGAAAAGTACAAGTGTGTGAGTGCCATCTCTCAGCTGGCACAATCAACAATCCCATGTTCGCCCAAAACTCAGGCACATACAAAATATGTTGCAGGCTCATAGCCTGAATTGCTTCCCTCTCCTTGAGTGTCAGCTCTGCTCGCAAACTCTGAGTTGAAGGGACTCTCTCACGTGACTCCAACATCGGTAGGTCCTCTTCCAGTCAAGAAAATCAATTGTGTCAATCATGGTGGCATTCACTATTCATCACAAAGTGCTTCTTTTTATCCTAGTGCTTATATCTATCATATGGTACTCTATCCTAGTAGCACTCCTTGTTCATCACAAAGTGTTGCTTCCTATCCTAGTGGTACTCCTTGTTCATCACAAAGTGCTGCTCTTTTTAGTACTCCCTGTTCATCACAAAGCACTACCTTTTTTGGCATTCCCTGTTCATCACAAAGTGTTGATCTTTTAGTACTCCCTATTCATCACAAAGTACTACTTTTTTATCCTAGTAGCATTCCATGTTCATCACAAAGTGCTGCTTTGATCCTATCCTAGGGCCTCTACTTGAGTATATCCTCTTGAATAGTTTCCTAATTGGAAACGTATGTTCTATCACAAAATTGTCAATCCTATCTTTATTTTCTATTCTAGTCTTCCCTAGAGGACCTACTTGAGTGTATCCTCTCAGCATCTTATCCAATCAACAACATATATTCATCACAGAACTATCAATTTGACCTTGAAGACATAACGTGCATTCATGATGTAAACACACTTACATACTACACATACATGCCTGCTCTACATAGATGTGCCTGAATCATACAGACATGCCTTTGTTCGGCACAGACGCGCCTATCCTACATTAATGCGCCTGAAATACACAGACGCGCTCGCATCTAACACAAACGCTGCTGAATTCATAGATGCACCTGGCACAAACACAGACGCACCTGACACCAACGCAAATGCGCCTTAACATTTTTACCCCACTTGACATTTCCTAAATGCACATTTATTAGCCTACTTGACATACATTAATGACAACATTTAATGCGGAAAAGTACAAGGAGGTTTTGTGGTACTCACCAGCTCTCCTACATCTGCTGGCCTCTGAAATCGACAAGCGCGATCAAATCTATGAACCAATGCCATTGCTATTGACTGTCGACTGCTCTCTTCTCTCTTTGCTCTCTGATCTCTTAGATGTGTGGATGACAATGAGGATGTTTTCCCTCATAGTCTATCTTATAGACTACCCTAGCCCTAGTCTCCCGAGTCAGTCTTCTTTATCTTGTGACTCTGTCACTCTATCCAGTCAGTGCATTCTAGCCTTTCTTTCTTATCGAGAGATTTTCTATGATCTTTTCAGACATTTTTTATCCAATCTCTCGAGGGGGCATATTATTCCCATCTTGGGGCAACTTTGAATCAGTTCATCTTATCTTCTTTGAAACAACGCGATAAGCTGCATTGTCTCAAAGAGGGGCAAAATGTAGACACCTAAAATTATCCTGTCTAATTAAATAAATATTTTAATTTAATTAATTATTTTAAGCCTAATTCTTCTGTTAATTAAATAAATCTTTATTTATTTAATTAATTCATTTATCCTCTTCTAGCCTTATTTCTCATTTAAATAAATATATTTATTTATTTAAATTATCCTTTTCCTAAATTAAATAAATACTTTTATTTATTTAATTGATCCCATTTCTTCTATTGAGTAAATAAATCTTTATTTATTTAATTAATTCATTAACATTTTCTACCCATGACACATGTCATTCATCTCTTAATTCCTACACTACCTACCCTCTCATTATTTTCTTATTTTCTCTACCTACCCTCTAATCCTAGCCGACCATTTATCTTTTACACCTCTCAATCTTATCCCTCCATTTCTTATAGTGTCTTCTATATAAGGAGATTATTCCTTCATTATCAACCCCAATCTATCTTTGAAACCAACTATGCTTCTAAACTTTCATATGCGATCTAGCCTACTTGCAACCACATGTCCATTCTTTGTTGAGCTCTTGTGCACACATAAAATCTAAGAGAAAATATATCAAGCAAGATCAATGGAGATAGGAAGAATGGAGATTCAAACCCTATTGGACATGTGATGGTATAATCTTTGTGATTTCATTTGATTTGCATTGTCTTAGGTAATCTTCATATGTTATGGTGGATCTTTGTTGTTGTTGGGCTAGGGTTTTGTGGTTGAACTCATTTAGTCTTTCAATGTTGTTGTTTCCATTTTTACCATAAACACTACTTGTTCACCTAAGAAGACTAGAGAGAGAGAGAGAGACTAAACATATTTAATCACCTAATAAGACTAAAATGGTCTAGAGGGAGATAAAGGTCCTAAAAATCTTTAATTACCCTTACGAAGAGTAAAAGGAGAGCAATAGAGAGAGAAGATGTGCATACTTGTTTGAGCTTGGGTTTTCCCTTCTCCAAATTTTATAGCTTAAGCTTCTACTTGATCTTGTGCTTGACCTATAAAGAGAGAATGAGAGAAAGAGTCTTTAATAACCTAAGAAGACTAGAGAGAGAGAAAATAAACATATTTAATCACCTAAGAAGACTAAAATGGTCTAGAGAGAGAAAGGTCCTAAAAATCTTTATTTACCCTTAAGAAGACTAAAAGGAGAGAGATAGAGAGAGAAGATGTGCATACTTGTTTGAGCTTGGGTTGGCCCTTCTCCAATTTATGTAGCTTGATCTTCTACTTGATATTGTGCTTGACCTACAAAGAGAGAATGAGAGAAAGAGTCTTTAATAACTTTAAAGAAGACTAAAAGGAGATAGAGAGAGATACTATAAACTACTTGTTCACCTAAGAAGACTAGAGAGAGAGAGAGAGAGACTTAAGGGGAGAGATTATTTAAGTACAAATGTGATTAGGGAAAAAAAGAGAGAAAGATCCTAAATTCTTTAATAACATAAGAATTGAAAAAAAGGAGAGACTGAGAGAGAGAGAGAGAGAGAGGGGGGGGGGGGGGTCTTAAGGGGAGAGTGTGTGTGTGAGAGAGAGAGAGATTCTTATGGGGAGAGATGAGAAACTACTAAAGTTCACCTAAGAATACTAAAGGGAGAGAGAGAGAGTCTTCAAGGGAGAGATTATTTAAGTTCAAAGGTGATTAGGGAGAGAAAGAGAGAAAGATCCTAAAATTCTTTAATCACATAAGACTTTAAAAAAAATGGGAGAGAGAGAGAGAGAGTCTTAAGGGGAGAGACTGAAACTACTTGTTCACCTAAGAAGACTAGAGAGAGAGAGAGTCTTAAGGTGAGAGACTAGAACCTACTCAAGTTCACCTAAGAAGACTAAAGGGAGAGAGAGAGAGAGAGAGAGAGTCTTAAGGGGAGAGATTATTTAAGTACAAAGGTGATTAGGGAGATAAATAGAGAAAGATCCTAAAATTCTTTAATCACATGACTTGAATAAAAAAGGGAGAGAGGGAGAGAGAGAGTCGTAAGGAGAGAGACTAAAACTACTTGTTCACCTAAGAAGACTAGAGAGAGAGAGAGAGAGTAAACATATTTAATCACCTAAGAAGACTTAAATTATCTAGAGAGAGAGAAAGGTCCTAAAATTATTTAATTACCCTTAAGAAGACTAAAAGGAGAGAAATAGAGATAAAATATGCATACTTGTTTGAGCTTGGGTTGACCCTTCTCCAATTTCTATAGCTTGAGCTTCTACTTGATCTTGTGCTTAACCTACAAAGAGAGCATGAGAGAAAGAGTCTTTAATAACCTTTAAGAAGACTAAAAGGAGAGAGAGAGAGAGAGAGAGAGAGAGAGAGAGAGAGAGAGAGAGAGAGAGAGAGAGAGAGAGAGAGAGAGAGAGAGAGAGAGAGAGAGACTAGAAACAACTTGTTCACATAAGAAGACATAAAGGGAGAGGGAGAGAGAGAGAGAGAGAGAGAGAGAGTCTTAAGGGGAGATACTATTTAAGTACAAAGGTGATTAGGGAGAGAAAGAGAGAAAGATCCTAAAATTCATTAATCACATAAGACTTGGAAAAAGGGGAGAGAGAGAGAGAGAGAGAGAGAGAGAGAGAGAGAGAGAGAGAGAGAGAGAGAGAGAGAGAGATAGAGAGAGAGAGAGAGAGAGAGTCTAAAGGGGATATATTATTTAAGTACAAAGGTTATTAGGGAGAGAAAGAGAGAAAGATCCTAAAATTCTTTAATCACATAAGACTTTAAAAAAATGGCAGAGATACTAAAACTACTTGTTCACCTAACAAGACTAACTGAGAGAAAGAGAGACACGGATCCTAAAATTCTTCAATCACATACTTGACTTGAATAAAAGGGGAGAGAGAGAGAAGTGAACTTTTAAATCACCCAAGAAGACTATAGAGAGAGGGATATTTAGTCTCAAGTAAGGGGATAGATCCTAAAATTCTTTAATTAGGTAAGACTTGAATAAAAGGGGGGAGAGAGAGAGAGAAATATATCCTAGAAGTATTTAATAGCCTTTAAGAAGAATAAGAGGAGGGGGAGAGAGAGAGAGAGTAAATAAACTTTAAAATCACCTAAGAAGACTAGAGAGAGAGAGAGAGTCTCTTAAGTAAGGGGATCTATACTAGGAAACAACTAAAGAGAGTAGGAGAGTATGAGAGAGAGAGAGAGATATATATATCTTAAAATATCTTTAATCACATAAGACTTGAATAAAAGGGGGAGAGAGATAGAGATCCTTTAACAAGATTTGAGAAGACTAAAAGGAGAGAGAGAGAGAGAGAGAGAGAGAGAGAGAGAGAGAGAGAGAGAGAGAGAGAGAGAGATTTAATCAATTAAGAAGACTAAATGGATCTAGAGAGAGAAAGAGTCTTAAGGGGAGGGACTAAAACAATTTGATATATAATAATCTAAAAAGACTAAAGAGAGAGAAAAAGAGTCTTAAATGGAGAGAGATACTAAAAATATTTAATACTCACCTAAGAAAACTAAAATGAAGGAAGAGAGAGAGAGAGAAAGAGAGAAAGAGAGAGAAAGTACTTTTTTTTAAAATTTCATTAATTTAAGTGGGTTGGTGAATTATAAATTGTAAAGATACATACCTCTTTTCTTCATATGATATCTTGCCAATTCTCATTCATGACATTTTTGTTCTGTTTCTAGTGAATACTTTTGTGCAGCCTTATTTACCCTTGTCCATTTATTTCCCATCTCCTTCCATTCAAAAAATACCTTTTGAAAATTCCACAACAAGAAAATTTACTTTAAAATAGCTTCGTTGTGAAAAATGTGAATCAATCTTCAAATTTGATATATTAAAAATGAAAAAAATCATCTATATTTATATGAAATCGTTCATAACAAAAATAAAATAAAATTGGCTGACAGGGGTTTCTATCAAATGTCAACAGTTAAAAAATGCCATGTTCGATAGTAAGTGGTAGTTATTACAAAATTTGTGTCGGGTGGGTTTGATAGAAGGGTGGTTCGATTGAACCCCCTTCAATAGAACATATGTTCTATCAAAAGTGCTTGGTTTTGGACTCCCCCCAAACCTCTCATGGTTTCTGCAGATTTTTGGCCTTCGAAGCTCAAATTGGGGGCTCAAATGGATGAATTTTGACAAACCCAAATGCATGATAGTAGTACTCAAAGCAAGATTTCTAATGAATATTATTTTAATATATAAAGATTTTATTATGGTTTTATTATTTTAGATTAACTAAACATAGGTTTCATACCGAACATCAACTTCCGAGTTCAACGACTATGGAAAAATAGTAAACAAGTGTTTTTTTTTTTGAAAAATATCTATGCACTAGGTATTGAAGTCCTCTTTCCAACAAAAAAAAAAATTGAATTTGGATACATACACAAGTTATGATCAACCAAATGAACATATGTCAAAATTACAGTTAACTCAACTTCAAAACTTAATAAAATATGAAATATTGAAGATAATGTTATGAAACCAATTGGAAAAATTAGATATGGATGCCACTAAACTAAATTTGAAATAATAACATTCATATCTATTTAAAAAAAAAGAAGTTATGCCATACCAAATGAGTATCACTCTTTAAAAATGTCTTTTTTTGTAAAAAACTAGTTTTTGAGAGATAGAAAAATGAAAATAAATTGATAAAAAAATATATCTAGAATCTACACACAAAATGTCACAAATCACTCGTTCACATCATCTGTAAATTCCTTGGTCCGAATGTGAGGCTTTTTTTTTTTTTTCCCTTTTTTTTTTTTTGAAAATGAAAATTGAAGTGTCAAAGTTGGCAAAAACATGTAACCCACTATTGTGGGTGGGTTCACCCTTAACATAATAACTAAGCAAGGTGAGGAGAAGCATATTTTTTATGTATACTATATTCCTGGGTTGCAACGCAATCTCATAAGCAATGGATAACTAGTGCAAAAAAGGTATAGAATATACTTTGAAAATGGTGAATGCGTGATTCTAGACAAGAAACCAAGCAATAGGCTGATTGCAAGAGTTGAAATGACAAAAAATAGGATGTTTCCACTTAGGATTCAAAGTGAACTATTATTAGAGCCACAAGGATTGCAAAAGGTTTTTGAATAATATTTTAAGGCTTCATAGAAAAATGAATCTTGGCTATGGCATTTAAGACTTGGACACTTAAATTTCAAAGGGTTACAACTGTTATATAAGAAATGAATGGTATATGGAATTCCACCAATAGAGCCACTCAAGATAACATGTGAGAGTTGTATATTGGCAAAGAAACATAGAAACAAATATCCAATTGGGGAGTCTTATAGAGAAAAACAACCACTTGAGATAGTGCATTCAGACCTTTGTGGACCGATGCAAACATTATCCATAAGTGGAAGACTTTATTTCTTAACATTTATTGATGATTTCAGCAGGAAAGTATGGGTTTATTTCTTGAAATATAAATCAGATGCATTTGTTGTTTTTAAAGAGTTCAAAGAAAAATTTGAAAAAGAAAGTCATTATTATATCAAAACATTGAGAACTGATCAAGGAGGTGAATACATATCAAATGATTTTCGAAAAAATAGTAAAGAAAATGGCATAAGAAAGCAATTTACAGCAAGGTACACTCCTCAACAAAATGGAGTAGCTGAGAGAAATAATAGAGCAACTATGGAAATGGCACAAAGTATGATAAAAGAAAAACACTTACCAAATGAGTATTGGGATGAAGTGGTTGCATGTTCGGTATACATATTAAATAGATATCCAACAAAAGAAGTGATAAATAAAACACCAAAAGAAGCTTGGAGCAAAATGTAGCATAATATAGCACACTTGAGAGTCTTTAAATGTGTGGCATACTCATTGGTACCTCAAGAGATGAGAAAGAAAATAGATGATAAAGGAGAGAAGTTCATATTTGTGGGATATTGTGAGCAATCTAAGGCATATAAGCTATACAATTGTATCACAAAGAAGTTGATAATAAGCTATGATGTTGAGTTTGTTGAAGAAGAAGCATGGGATGGAAATATAGACAAAACAACTACAGTTCTAGATAGTGTTCCACAAGAGAATGAAGAGAATGAAACTCAAGTTGAGAACCCTACTACACAAGCAAATGTTCCTACAAGACCTACTAGGACACATACCACTGCAAATCCTACTACTCCAGCAAGTAATAACAGCAGTGAGTCTTCTAATCCAACACTTGCGTTACTAAGATCAAGGTCTATAAACACTTCAAAGAAGACATGAAGTCTAAGGGATATATATGATGAAATACAAGAGGATGAAAATGTTGATTTATGCTCTAATTTTGGATTTTTAACACAAGCTGATCCAATTTATTTTGAAGATGCCATAAAAGATAACAAATGGGTTGTGGCCATGGATGAAGAAATTCAGTCAATAGAAAACAATCAAACTTGGGATCTAGTAGAGTTTCCTAAAAGAAAGCATGTGATTGTAATTAAATGGGTTTACAAGATAAAGTATAATGCTAATGGAAAAGTAGAGAAGAACAAGGAAAGACTAGTAGCTAAAGGCTTTACACAATAGTCGGCCATAGATTACAATGAAAATTTTGCACCAATGACGAGATTGGATATCGTAGAATGGTCTTATCTATAGAAGATCAAAAAAATTGGAAGGTTTACCAAATGGATGTTAAATCAGTATTCTTGAATGGAATTTTAGAAGAAAAGATGTATATAAAACAAACACATGGTTATGAAATTTTGCGAGAAGAACAAAAGGTATACAAACTGAAAAAGGCCCTATATGGTTTGAAGAAAGCCCCTAGAGCTTGGTACAATAGGATAGATTATAATTTTGTGAACAATAAATTTAGCCAGTGTGACAATGAGCCAACTTTGTATGTCAAAGTGAATGATGAAAGAGAAATCTTGATAGTTTGTTTGTATGTAGATGGTTTGATATTCACGGGCCATATGTCAATTAAGTCATTCAAGGTAGCCATGGAAAGAGAATTTGATATGACTGATTTGGGGCTCATGAAATATTTTCTTGGGATAGAGGCAAGTCAAAATGATCAAGAAATTTTTATATGTCAAAGAAAGCATGCTAATGATTTGTTGAAAATATTTAAGACGGAAAATGTAAATCCAACCCCTACACCCATTGCATTTGGCTTAATACTTAGCAAGGATGACAAAAGTTCTAGTGTGTTGATACAACCTTATAAGATTAGTTGGTAGTCTCATGTATCTAACTTCCACAAGACCGGATATCATGTTTGGGGTTAGTCTCATTTCTTGATTCATGGACAAACCAAAAGAATGACATTGGAAAGTTGGAAAAAGAATTTTAAGGTACATAGCTGGAACAAAGAACTTGGAAATTTTGTATACACCTTCAGATGATTACAAATTGATTGAATATATGAATAGTGATTGGGGAGGTACCATTGATGATAGAAAAAGAACTTCAAGGTATATCTTCCATCTAGGATCGAGTGATATCTATTGGGCATCAAAGAAACTACCAACTGTGACACTCTCGTCAGCTAAAGAAAAATATGTTGCAGCCACATTAGCAACTTGCCAAGAAGTTTGGATGTGAAGAGTACTTTCAGATTTGGGGCATCCACAAGAAGAACATACAAAAATCTACTGTGATAATAATTCTACAATTGCTTTATCTAAAAATCATGTCTTTCATATAAATGGAGCAAGCATATTGATACACGATATCATTTTATCTAAGAATTGGTGAACAATGGTGACATATATCTTGAGTTTTGTAGGTCTGAAGAACAACTAGTAGATATCTTTATGAAGACACTTGCAAAGAACATCTTTTAGCATCTCTAGGAAGGAATTGGAATAGCAGACATATATGGAAGTGAAGATTAAGAAGGAGTGTTGGTGATGTGGACTTCTAGCTATCAATCTCTAATCTTCCCTGCCATCGTTACATTTTCTTCACCTACTTTGACAACTGCATTTACCCTTTCTTCTCTTATGTTCTTCCATACTCTTCAATGGATATAGACTCTTCTTTTTGGGAATTTTCCTAGAAGTTTCTCCTATAGTTGAATGAAGTCCTCTATTTTTGAGAAAGGTAATTAATGTAATACTCTATTTTGAGAATACAACAATGAATACTCTATTTTTTATGAATGGATGTATGAGAGAACTGGTAGCTCTATTTTGGAAATAATATAAACTGTTTATTTGTAATGATATATATGTTTTACTGTCATTTTATGTTCTTTCTCCCCTTCATTCATCAGAGTTTTCTCCAAAAGTGTTCTTTCTTTGCCACCAAAAAAGGGCTCAATAAATGGCCCACAATTCTCCATGGAAAGAATAAACTATACAAATCTTCTATTGCACAACTGATTTTAGGGATACACAACTGGGATGAATGATTCCTTCTTACATCTCCCCTGAGATGTCTTATGTAATTGAAACATGGGATCATGCAGAAATTACTATGAAACACATAATTCAAGAAGGTCAAAAGAGGCCTGATAATTTGGGGTGTCAAACCTTGCACCTCTGCAATAAAAAAATATGCTGAAAATGAATAAAGCAAAAGGAACAACCACAAACCTTTCTAGTAGAAATACAAGCAATGATAAAAATCCAATAAATGCTAAAAATGAAGTTAAGAATGCAACAGTTGTGGCTACTGCTCATGTCACAAATATACATAACCCTCTCCAAGAAAATTTTTATCGTCCATCCATTACGCTATGAAAGGACAACGTTTCTGATTCATATTGCAATTTTTTTGGTTCTTGGAGAGATTTTCTGCAACATTCTCATTGCTAAATACAATGATGCAAGTCATTCTTTAGCATTCACTCTACATGTGCTAAGGCTAGGAAACATTGTATTTCCTCATGTTGAAGTTGTGTTTTTTTTTTGACATTTCCAGAATGGCTAAATTTAGAGCTTCCTATTGTAAATCTTAACAAAAAAATATTAATACCCAATATTTGATTGGTAAGTTCTGTCATTTTGAAGGTATTAATGTTGATGAAAGAAGGCCTATCTGAATATTCTAATAGATATTCTTGAATATTTGCCTTGTATTCAAGTTTTTTCTAAATTCTAAGAAATCAATGTTCATTTATTTAAATTTATTTTATGAAATTTTAATAAGATTCACAACAAATCTTTTTATTCTAATAAATTTATAATATCTAATTAGAAGTCAAACTATTTTACATATAATAGAATTTCTTAAAATTTCACTTACAACTTATCCAATTGGCAATTTTAATTATATAAAAATTATTAATTTGTCCCAATATTTCATCTCATATGGTTAATTTTGAAGCATAAGTGTTCCCACTTCATGAAAGGAACAAATGTTCAAATACTTCCTTAAGAAGAGATTTTTTTTCAAGATTGACAAGTTCTAGAGCTTAAGTGTGATAGGAGATTGTAAATGATAAATTAAATACTTAAAAATATAAAAAGGATAAAGGATATGTGAAATTGTACATAGATAAAAAAACATTATATAGTGTTTATGAAGTAGCATTAAATTTAAATAAATAAATTGAGATTTGAATGTACAATTAGCAATTAAATTTAAGTGAATAAGATATTGTTTAGCTATTTTAATTTTATTTTTACATTAATCTCATTCATTTGTTAATAAAGACAATTTAATGCTTGAATGAATTTTATAAAATAATTAAAGTGAAAACTCCAAGTCAAATCTCATTGCTTTGTACTCCAAGATGTACTCTATTTTTAGTCATCCAATACGTGAAGTTTGTTGTTGACGTATATTGTCTATTGGATCTTTTGATAAACACACTTATCTTATTAGCATCAAGGATTCACTATTTAATTTGTGATTCTATAGACGACTAACAAACAAAGGGAAATAAATTCTTTCAATCTAAGGGAAATGTACGCTTTCAATTTCTTACCTTAGACATGTCAATCTTTTGGATTCATAAATTTTTTTCTATCGTTTGGCATATTTAAGATTAAATTTTAAACTTTATAATGCCAAATTCTTATTAATTTTAAACATATAATTAAATAATTATTAATTACAATATATTACATTACATTTAAATTTTTTTTTAGTAACTAATATTATTTACATATTGTCCTCTCTATCTCTATCCCATTACCCTTTTATCTCTCCCACTATCTCCCTCTCTATCAATTGTAAACTTAACACAAGCTTATTGGTAATGGAGCCTGATCATGTTTCTAATTCAAAAGTTTTATTTCAGTCATGTGTAGATCCATGTAAGTGGAAGTATATATTTTATATAAGATCATAGAATTATATATTTGCTGTCTAATTTTTTATATATATAATTATAACATATATAAAAAATAATAAATATAATTTATAAATAGTTAATTATATATTTAGAATCTTTTAAATATTTTGTTTTTAAATTTTAATAATTATTATATTACAATACCTAAAAAAATATTATTAATTTTTTTTATTTTCATATATATATGAAAATCTTAATAATATTACCTATTGATGGTTTCTATTATATTTATATGTAATATGAAATATAATTATCTTATATATACTTTGATATGTTCTATCTATTTTTGTTAGTCCTTTATTGCCGATTACGAATAATTGTTGTAGGCAAAGAACCACCTATTTTTTTATGGACAAACACATGAGTATATCCAGTAGGAAGTATTCTAAATTATGGGTTTTGACCAAACCTATATATCTATCTCTATCTCCTTGAATCTATCTCCCTCTTTCTCCTCTCCATGTCTCTTTCTATCATTATCTACCTCTATCTCTCTAGCTCTTTATATACTACCTTAATGTACAATGTGTATTCCAAAGAGGTGTGGAATCTCAAATAGGGAGAATTTTGATCTCTTTTTCCTATCCCTATTTCTCTCCATCTATCTATATCACTCTCTCTATATCTATTTCTATCCATATCTTTCTCTACCTTTATCTCCTTATCAATTTGTCTCTCCCTATCTCTCTATCTCTTTCCCTATTCTCTTGCACATCTCTCTCTAGATTGAACTACCTCCCTCTCTCTCTCTCTCTCTCTAAAAACTTTTATCTCTACCTCTTATCCCTCACTCCTCCACCTAATCTCTCCCTTAATTTCCCTTTCTCTCTATCTTTCCCTCTCTTTTTCCTTGTCCCTCACTCCCTCACTCCCTCCCTATTCCTCTATCTATTCAGATATTTGAATCCTTCCTACCTCTCTCTCTCTCTACAACACTATCTCTATATCTCCATATTCCCTCTTCCATATCTCTCCATATCTATCTCATTATCTCTACATCTCTCTCCACCTCTATATATCTCCCCCTCTATAACTCTCTCTCTCTATATATATCACTTTATATTTCTTCCTCTTTATATATTTATCTCACATTTATGTCCTCTCTCTCCTCATTTATCCCTCTCCTCTCCATATCCCTCTCTTTATCCATTATCTCTATCTCTATCTCTATCTCTATCTCTATCTCTATCTCTATCTCTATCTCTATCTCCATCTCCTTACCCTTATCTCTCATGCTGCCCTCCTTTAACTCTCTTTGTGTTCCCTCTTTCCATATTCCAAACATAATATGAGCCTATTAGTAATGGAGCCTAATTATCTTCTTGATTCAAAGGTTCTTTTTGGTTATCATTTCTCCATTGAGACATTTGTTGTAAAAATAATATCATTTGACAAATGGCCTACCAATTGACATCATTTACTACATAAATATATATATATATATAATGTAGACCAAATAAAAATCCAATTGAACCTCCACACTTATTCGACATACCCATTGCACACCAAGGTGTAATTTCGAGATTTTTAATATACATAACAATCGAGTATAAGAAGATGCAAATTTCCCCCTATTTGTCCCTCATAAGAGAAGTTTGACTTAGGGGAAGGGTACTGGTAGTGGACATAGTTCCAATAGTGGACAAAATTTTGTCAACCCGACCCCCCCCCCGTCCCCCCCCAAAAAAATAAAAATAAAAAATGTTTTAGTCGTTACATAATTTTAAATATGCCAAAAAAAAAAATCTTGTACACGAATACATGTTCACTACATAATGTGTAGTTGACAACAAAAAATTGAAAAAAATAAACCATTACTGGTACATTTATTATTCGCATACAAGACAAGTTGCACAAAATATGTAACTTTTTCATTTATTAAATAAAATTATATTTACAATTACCACTCAAAACAAGTGGATGAAATGTCAAAATACATTGAATTTACATGTACATGTACACCACTATTGCTACATAATATGACAATATAAAAACAAATATCAACATTTTAAAACTATAAACTGCACTTTCTCCTAGACTTCCTTTCACCTCATCATGTATTTTCCCTGTCCACTACTGGTACCTGGATTTGCAATAATTGGTGTAAGGCTCCCCAATAAACCAAAAAAATCATAAAATAAAATTCAAAAATAAATTCATTGAAGCCATCATATAAAGCAGACATAAAACACAATATCAAACTCAATTCATGAAGCCAACATAGAAATCAAACATTAATTGCACCACACATAATACATAACATAAAACTCAATTCATGAAGCCATAGTTCAAATCATATATTAATTGTGGATGTAGTATATGTTGGCTTTTGCATGAAGATTGCACTAATGCTATGTTATGTTGTCATTGATGTCAATTAACTGGTAATGTTATTGTTGTAATAATGTCTTGTAACCGGTAGATAGAGATAAGTGAAAGGAAACTATAACCGGTAGGTAAGGTTGTGGAGTGAACCGGTATTACTAAGTTTGGAGAGTTGAACTGGTAAACCCTACCTACTGTTTTGATAAACACTACCCGATTAAGTTTGGTGAATTTTTTATATTGGTTCATGATCTAGAAATGAGAGGAAATTATTATGACATGTATGCATAATGTATGAAGAGAGTTTCAAAGAGTTTTTGGCACATTTAGTTAATTATTTTTGTCTAGGGAATGAGAAAGTATATTGCATATAATGCAAAGCGTGTGATGAGTTACTAAGTTCGATGAAGTGATGATCAAGGAGCGATTGAGACTTTCTTGAATGATGTGTAGAGATTGTTATGTAATCCAATGGTCATACCTGAACTGACTTGTTTGTAATCTCTATGAGAATTAATTTTTTGTTGTGTTACCGACCTAGTTGATTTGTATATAAGATTGATGAGTTGTTTTAGTTTATGTGTTGGAAAAGTTGAAGAGAGTGTGTGATTGTCGATCCAGATGATGTATCTACAGTTTGAGTAAAGGTAGATTGGAGAATGAAAAAGATCTGAACAAGCAAGTGAAGTGCTATTCAAATAGATCAACAAACTCCTATTGTTCTCTAACAATTACATCATTTAAATCCCCTAACAGGGTAAGCTCTAACAAGCTTGGTGTTATTCAAATCCTCTAACAAGGTGATCCATTAGTTTGGATTCTAAATCCTTTACAAAGGTTACTCTTCATAGGGTATTGCTTCTAATAAGGCATTATAGTCAATCGCTTAATCGGGTGGTTCCTAACAGGATCTATTCTTAATAGAACTTTTTGTAAAATCTTAAACAGGCTTGGCTCCTAACAGAGAGAACTTCAGAAGAGTTAAGATCGTTATCTTGTGAGTCTCATCTCACGGTGGTTTTTCCCATTTGGGTTTCCACATCAAAAATATTGTGTCAAATGGTGAATGTTTTTGTGGTATGTTTCTATGATTGAATTTCTTAACTACTTATTTCACTTTGATAAGTTATGATAACCGGTAACAACAATATGGAATGAAGTTTTACTTATATTAGTAAAAGTATTTGGAAGTTTGTGAGTTACAAGTTACTTACTATTATCTGTTGTAAACAATCATCTGGTTTATCTTGACAGTTTTATCTTGATAGAGATATTGCATTGATAGTTCTAATTTTACTTGAGAGGTTATTTCTGAGAGTGGTGAAGTTTATATCAGTTTTTATATCTACTGATTCATCGCTCCTCTCTCAATAGTTGATTGGATCCTTTTTCTTTCATCATACCATCAATTGGTACCAGATACCTTCTCAGATCCTCTAAGGTCTAAGCCTAACAACTTGAGGTAAAGATCTTGTAGATCATGATGAAGAAGGAAGGTCCAAAGTTTAATAGAGAGAACTATAGGATATGGAGTGACATAATAAAAATTTACATCAAGAGTCTTGGAAATCAGTACTGGGAACATGTTTATACTCAATATGTTGCACCTAGTGGGTCTATGATTGATGATCAGAAGAAAGAGAAACAAGAAAACAACCTAGCACTAGAGGCTATTATCAGTTCTTTCTCTGATGCTAAATATGTTGATGTTCATGGTTTGGAGACTGCATATGAGGTGTGGCAAAAACTTGAAAAGATTTACAATAGTGATGAACATGTGAAGATTACCAAGGAAGAGAGTCTAAGAGGGAAGTTTGATGACATGCTGATGGCTGAAGGTGAGAATATCTAGTAGTATGGTCAGAGGATAAAAGATATAGTGGATGAGATAAAGAGCACTGGTGGTAAAATGGATGATGCCATAGTAGTTAGTAAGGTGTTGAGAACCCTGCTACCAGTCTATGCTATCCGAGTTGCATCTATTCAGGAGCTGAAATCTATTGACAAAACTAAGGTAACCCTTGACTCCATGATTGGTATGCTTACTGTTTTTGAACTAAATTGTTATGATGGTAGTGTTCAAAAATTTGAATCAGCATTTAGAGCTTCTATTTCTAACCCATCTATAAGAAAAACCAGAGATGTTAGTTACTATGATGAATCTAGATCTAGTAGAGAAATTGATGATGAAGATAGTTTAGTCGAGCTTGAAGCATTGTTGGCTAAGTAGTTACCCAAAGGTACCGATAAATATAGAGGTAAATTACCTTTGAAATTTTTTTCTTGCAACAAGATTGGACACATAGTTGCTAACTATCCTAATGGTGATAATGAGTACAAGAGAGACAAGTTCAAGAAGTACAAGGGAAAAGGAAAAATAGATTGTCTTATTGTAGTTGATGGCGGTATCACTGATGAGGAATCTGATGGTGATGCTAATGAAGACATTGTGTTTGTAGCCATCAAAGAGGAGACATCTGATGAGAAAGCTTTAGTTTCTCGCATGGACAATTCTAATGAGTGGACCATTGATAGTGGTTGTTCGCATCACATGATCGGTGATCGGAGCAAATTTATTTCTTTGAAGGAATTTAATGGCGGAGTTGTAATACTTGGTAATGACTCACCCTGCATGGTTAAAGGTAAGGGAACTATTTCTCTTAATGGAAAGAGCAGTGCAGAAGATATCTAATGGGTTGAAGGTCTAAAGCACAATCTTTTGAGTGTTGCCCAACTCAATGATAGAGGATATCCATTGGAGATAAAAAATGGTATGTGAAAAATCTATAGGAGAAAAGGTGAACCGATCACAACTGGAAAATAGACTAAAGGTAACCTATTTCACCTAAATCCTAAAATCAACAACTGTTTAATTGCTAAAATAGATGATAGTTGTCTTTGGCATAGGAGATTTTGTCATATTAATTTTGATAACATTGTTAAAGTGAGTAAGTCCAAGTCAGTGAGAGGTTTGCCTCAATTGGACAAGCCAGTTAATGCTCTATGTAAATGATGTCAATTGGGAAAGATGACATCCTCAACTTTCAAGAGAAAATCTTTTTTAGCAGAGCATCTATTAGATTTGGTTCATACTAATCTATGTGGATCAATAAGGACTAAAAGTATTCATGGTGATAGATATTTCATGATTTTCACTGATGATTGCTCAAGGATTATGTGGGTCACATTCTTGAAAGATAAAATAGAGGCATTTAGTAAGTTCAAGGCATTTAGTGCCTTCGCTGAAAAGGAGAGTGGAAAGAAGATCAAGTGTCTGAGGACTAATCAAGGCGGAGAATTCACTTCTACATAATTCACTAGATATTGTGAAGAGAATGGTATCAAACAACAAATTTCTGCACCAAGGACACCACAACGGAATGGCATTGTAGAGAGAAACTACCGGTCAGTTTTTGAAGCTGCTAGGACAATGTTGATATAGGGAGGTGTTGCAAAAACTTTCTGGAGAGAAGTTGTTAGCATGGCTATCTACACAATGAACAAGATTTTGGTAAAAAGAGGCAAGGACAAGACCCCTTATGAATACTGGTATGGTAGATCACCTAATGTTAGTTATTTCAAGATATTTGGCAGCAAATGTTTTATTAAGAGAGGTGACTATATTAGCAAGTTTGAAGCTAAAAGTGATGAAGGTATATTTCTTGGTTATTCCGCCAAGAGTAAGGCCTACAAATGTTTAATAACCAGACACAAAAATATTGAGAGTGTTGATGTTCAAGTGGATGAGTATCTTGAAGTCTTAGGAGAAACCAATGTGGAGAAAAAGGATGAAGATATTTGCATTTTATTTTTGGACCAGAACCTGTGAAACCTGAAACTGGTAAAGCAAATACTAATGTACCAGTTCAACTGGAACATGCATACTTAGAAAAAGAGGATGATAGTGGAGAAAATGAACTTGAAGATAATGATCATGTTATTCCAAGATATGTGAGACTCAATCACAATCCTGAACAAATTATTGGAGATAAGGATGCTGGAGTGCTAACTCGAAGAAGGAATAGAGAAAATTCTTGCAGGATCTCCACTATTGAGCCCAGAACTACTAAGGAAGCATTTCATGATTATCATTGGGTTAATGCTATGGAGGAGGAGCTTGAACAAATTGAGAAGAACAACACATGAACCCTTGTACCCCGACCAATAAATAAAAATGTTATAGGTACTAAGTGGGTTTTCAGGAACAAGTTGAATGAAGATGGTGTTCACAACAAAGCTAGATTGGTTTGCAAAGGTTATGCAAAAGAAGAAGGAGAATATTATGGAGAGACTTTTGCACCAGTGGCTAGACTGGAAGGTGTCAGAACTGATAGCTCTAAAAGTTGATTGCATGAAATTTTCAATTCTTGAGCTCAAAACATTGATTTTCAGGTTTTACTTGTATCATCTAAGAACAATTCAAGGTCTAGGGTTTAGGGTCTATCAAAACTTCTTACATTTTGTGAAGAGAACCCTAGAAGTAATATATTTTATTGTTTCCTTTTCCCACTTAAAAGGGAGGATAGCCTTTCCATGAGTGGGGCCATTCTTTATTCCCTAACCAAAATATTGATCGACCGGTTCATGAAATAAGTTTTCCTAAGTCAAGCATATATCTTCCCTATTACTGGTCCCCTTCTAAATATTTATGCCTGCACTTATTTTTTCCTAAGTTCGGCAAGTCCTTAATACCCTGACTATTTGTTAAAGGAAGGATAGATCCAATGGGTAGAGCTTCCCCGTGATCAAAGATGCGAGGATTTTAATGACCATGAGATTGTGTCATGTGTTATCAATGGAAACCGACAGAGTTAACAACATAACCAGTCGAAAGCATTGTAATACCAGTTTGTAGGCAGTAAAGGTTGATCTAATAACAGTCCCATCAATTTGCACGTGCTCAAAATGGATGAGGATGTTTATCTTGAGGTAAAAGGTGCTTGGCTTTTAAGTCCTAGAGGAGTTGACGGGCAGTATGCAAAGCGATAAAGATTGAACAGATTGGACGGTCCTTGTATTCTCACGATGGAAGTTTCAGGGAGATTAGGGAGCGCGACATCACAAGATGATGCCATGTGTCCCTGGATGATTAGGAAGGCTTGTAGGGAGGTTGCTAACAAAGCTTGGTCAATAAATGATATGGTGCTGACCCATTGGGATTTTGAGTCCGCAGATACACCTGGAAAGTCAAACTACTAAGTTAGTAGGAAATGACCATTAGATTTGCCAGGTTGGATGAGATCTATGGCTGAGTTTCAAATAAGAATTTTGGAAGGATTTTGGAGACACCAGTCATAGGTTGCAGGAATAGGTAAAATGAATGGGATTCAAACTAGTCAATTCAAGATTGATTTGACAGTCAAAGATGATAGCTCAGAGATGTGAAAGGATTTGGATAAGCTTCCAATTCAAGTGTGATGAATCACAAGTTCTCTGATGAATTCAGAGATTTTCTTGTTGACAAAAATCCTAAAGAAGGAGATTGTACATTGAAAAGACAAATAAGATTAGAATAAAATCATCCGCATTAGGAGAAACTTGACAAAAGAATGCAGTAGATGTGATATGCATGTATTCTAGTGTCCTAAGTTGGTAGAGTAAATTGAGAACACCAGAGTGATGATGTTTCAAGAACAATAACTACTTGATGGAGTATGGTTCAACTATAAATACAACAAGCTAGTGATTGAATTGGTAGAAGAGTATGAAGCCTTTTTATTTTCTAAATTGTAGTTTTTCTTTCTGCAGAAGAAATGATGTTTGAGAAATCTTATAGATGGAGTTGTAATATACTCTATGATACCAAATGGAATTTATTTCTCATGTGTGAGTATGTCTATTTCCATAGGGGATGTGAAAGTAGGGAGGATTGCCAGAGGGGGCGTGAAAGTCCTTTCTTGTGAGGAAAGGTCACACATGGAACAACCTCTATGTCTACTCAATTTTTGGGTGGTAGAGGGTTCTGAGACAGAGCCCACAGAGGAATCAAAGGGTAACATGTCTAGGTAGGGAGCAACAACAATTCAGTCATGTAGCTACATGGAAGTTGTGACCCCTCCCTAGAATATTATGTTTACCCTCTAACTTCCCCTCCCACTGCTTTTGTTCTCGGGCATGAAGGCTGAGTTCCTCGTCTATCTTGAGGGGTGACTTTACCTCTTTTCGGGATCCTGTTTCCTTTTCTAAGGAAGGGAAATTCTCTATGGGACAAAAATACAAACATATCACATGCCATTCGAAGGTATCAAGGCAAAAATGACATGGATCAAACGGTTTTGCTCCTACCAAAAATCAGTTGGAAATTTTGGTTCTACCTCATCACGAGTGCCAACATGCGTATGAGGAATATTTTGTAATAGAATTGTGTACAGCCTCTAAGGCTTGGTTTTGTTGACAAGTGTCTTATGGCATGAAGTTTGTCACTCCCTTGTTTTCTATAAAAGGGAATTCAAGGCCATTAGTTAGGGTCTGCATTTTCTGAGAAAGATCTCTATAAAATAAATCTTTTCTGCAGGGTTAGGTCAAAAATAGTTCTAGAGAGTCGTAAGAAATAAAAAGGACTGTAATGTTATTTTGAAGAGAAAAAAAGTAAATAGAACAGTTGCAGGTTCCCCTTTTTCAAGAGGGTCATTTTGTATTTGAATTTTTTGGCTATCATCTGATAAAAGATAGCTTATGATAATAATACAAATATAATTTTTCCCAGTCTTTACTCTCCTGTGTGTGATTTTATCTTCTTTCAAGCAAGTGGAATCAAGGGTTTCATTTGCTTATTGCATTGTTATGATGTATGTATTCTTCTATTCAATGTTTTAGTCCAAGGGGTTAATTAAAATGCTTGAATAAGATTATAGAGGAAATAAGGCTCGCCATAGGATTTGATAGGTAGTTCAGATGAAGGATTATAAGTAGAGCAATATTGTAAGGCAATATTGTTTCAGGCTTAACCAGCTATTAGATGGAATTTTATCATATTTTCAGTAACACTTTTCATAGACTTTGTAACCCAAATGAATAAGGCACTGGTATTCGCTAGCAAATCTTATTAGGTTATCAGTTTCTAGTTTTATCTTCTTTATGATCTCTCAGAATGAATCTTACGAATATCAGAACAATCATTTGCTAATATTTATGTATTTTTGAAAGTAGTCTCACCATCTCTCATACTTTAGTTTAAGGTTGAGGATCACTGAAGGATTTTCCATCCTTGATTATTCTCCCTTTCTATTGAGTCTTATTATAAGATAATCTTCTTTGTTTTCAGTAAAGTTCCTGAGTATCCTTGCAGAGAGCGGGAATTTCTTACTGAAGGGATCACCCTCCCTGGTTCTGCAAAGCCTAAAGCGTAGAAGGACTTTTTGTCCTTGTTATTGTTGGTCCAAACCTGATAGATATTGATAGTTGGATGTGGTTCTCCATAGATATTTAGAGGAAATCAGCTTGGTCTCTTCCCTGTAAAGAAGTGTAAACCCATCGTCCATTTTGGGAACCAACAAGAACCTTATTGGCTTTTGCAGCTCATAAAGGATTCAAAGTATATTAGATGGATGTGAAATATGCATTTTTGAATGGAATACTAGAAGAAGAAGTATACATTAAGAAGGAAGATGTTTATGCTTTGAATGATAAGAAGGACATGGTATGTAAGTTGCATAAAGCACTATATGGATTAAAGCAAGCATCGAGGCCATGGTATGAAAGGCTTCACTCAAACCTGATGAAGATAGGTTTTCAGAGAACCAGTGAAGATAGTAACATATATCTCAAATCTGAAAGTGATAAGATATTGGTTAGTGAAGTGTTTGTAGATGATATCATATTTGGAGGAAATGATGACATGAGCAATGACTTTGCAAATGAAATGAAAAGTGAGTTTGAAATGTCTCTAGTTGGAGAGATAATTTTTTTTATAGGTTTGCAAATACAGCAAATGAAGAGTGGTATTTTCATCACACAATCTAAGTATGTGAAAGAGATATTAAAGACATTTGGCATGAGTGACTGTAAACCAGTTGGGACACCAATAGTTACATGTTGTAAATTGTCTAAGGAAGATAGGGCCAAATCTGTTGATGAGAAGGATTACATGTCAATGATTGGAAAATTCCACTATGTTGTTCACAACAGACCGGATATAGCTCATGCAGTTGGTCTAGTTGCTAGATTCCAGAATAATCCAAAGGAAACACATTTGATAGCAACCAAGAGGATTTTCAGATATTTAAAAGGTATTGTTGACTATGGATTATGGTATCCATATGAAGGAAACTTTGATTTGAAGGTGTACATAGATATAGACTGGGCAGGTAATGTTTATGACCAGAAAAGCACAACCGATGGAGCATTCTTTCTTGGAGGAAGACTTGTTTCATGGAGTAGCAAAAAGCGGAGTTGTATTTCACAGTTTACTGCTGAAGCTAAGTATGTTGCTGCTTATATGAATTTTACCTAGGCTATCTAGATGAGACAAATTTTGGAAGGTTTTAAGATGAAGTTTAAAGAACCTATAAAGATCTTGTGTGACAATACCAGTGCCATAAATATTTCAGAGAACCCTGTCTTGCATGCATGAACCAAGCACATTGAATTGAAGTATCATTTCTTGAGGAAAAAAGTACTGAGTAAAGATGTGATCTTAGAGAATGTTTCTACCAAGGATCAACTTGCAAATATCTTTACCAAACCTCTTCTTAAGACTGATTTTGAGTATCTTATAAGTCAGCTAGGGGTTGTACCCCTTCATGAGGTAAATTAAGCATGATGTAGATTATATCAGTCTCGAAGCTACTTGCATAATTTTACAACATGATTGATGTAGGAGTGGAGTTATTCTACAAGGGCAGCATCAAGTTGTTGGCATTTGGAGATTGTTGGTATTTTGCATAGAGATTTCATTAATGATATGTTGTCATTGATGTCAATTGAACCGGTAATGGTATTCATGATATTGTTGATATTGTTGTTTTTGCTATTGGCTAGTAATTGGTAAAAGAGCTTTCTGGAACATGTTGTAAACCGATATGTACAATTTGTAAGTTGAACTAGTGAACCAGTGTAAAGGGATAAACCCTTCTATATAATGTAACAGGTAAAACCCTATCAGTTGTTAAACCCTAACTGACCAATTTTTATGGTTTATTATCTGATAAGCGGTAATGATGGAGACACGTGTGATCATTTGAATAAGGATATATTAAAATTGTTTTGGCATGTTTGTTCTTGTCTAGGGAAGGAGAAAAGTGGATTGCATCTAATACATAGTGTCTGATGAGTTACATAGATCGATGAAGCGGTGATCATGGAGCGACTGGAATTGTCTTGAAGAATGTGAAGAAGATTGTCATGATTTCTAACAATCAATATTGTATTGACTTGTTTGTAATCACGATGATGAGAATTAGTTTTTTGCTATGTTACCGACCTAATTGATTTCTATTTAAGGTTGATGATTTTGCTTGTAAAGGTTGTTGGAAAGATTGGTAGAAAACCTATTGAGTGTGTAGTTGCCAAACTGGTGAATGGATCTACACTTTGAGTGAAGGCAGATTGAAGGTTATAGAAGGATCTGATCAAGCAAAAGTAGTACTATTTAGACTGATCAACAAAACTATTATTTTCTAACAATTACAGTAGAAGTTAAATCCCTTAACCGGGTGAGCTCTAACAAGCTTGGTTACTCATTAAATCCTCTAACAAGGTGGTCCATTAGCTTGGATTCTTAAATCCTCCAGCGAGGTTACTCCTAATAGGGTGTTGTGCTTTTGACAAGCCATATTTGTAAAATCCCTTAACTGGGTGATTCCTAATAGGAATTAGTTCTTAACAAGACTTATTGTAAAGCTCTAATAGGCTTTGGCTCCTAATAGCGGGAACTTTAGAAGAGTTCAGATAGCTGTCCTTGTAAGTTCCATCTCACCGTGGTTTTTACCTATTTGGGTTTTCCACGTATAAACATTTGTGTCAAGTGGTGAATGATTTTTTTATTGTGACTTTATTTGTTGATATGGTTAATTTTGATAAGGCGTGTTATGCAAAAGCATTGAGAGATGAATATGTTGAGTTATGATTGAGCATTGTTGATTTACATAAATGTTGAAGTTGTTTACTATTAAAGCTGTCATAACAGTTAAACTGGTTGATGTCAAGTATTCCTATGAATATTGATCTTGACTGAGATATGTTTACTTTGTTTGACTAAGTTTGAGATTGGGAACTTTGTTTCAATTTTTTCTATATACTGATTCCAACCCCCCCCCCCCCCCTCTTAGTATTCTACCGGATACTTATTCTTTCATCATACCATCACAAGTTGCATGTTGATGTTGAACAATGAATTTTTATTTTGCATTTTTTACTTTCAATTTGGCATTGTTGTCAAAGGGGGAGAAGAACTATGTGATTATGGGGAGTAGAACCAGAGACAAGCTAAAGATAATGAGAGTACATGGTGAGATCTAAACCGGGATTCCTATTCACAATCACAAAAATCAATGGTATTGATTGTTGGTATTTTGGATATGTTGGTATGGTTTTGTCATTGATGTCAACACCTGTCAACACGTATCAGCACTTGGAGATTCTTGGTTATGTTCACCAGCATGATCAGTGACTTATGCATAGTCACCAGTATCTGGTTCACCGATAGGTTATATTGTTCACTGGCACTTGGAATGACTTGGAGATTACTTGGTTATGTCGAAGACATGGTTTTGACACTTAATTTTGATGATTTGGTTATTGGTCCAATCGGGTTTGCATATTTGCTGTTACCGACAAATAGGTCTAGGTTATGGATTGACAAGCATTTCTATTCTAGATCAGCACAACACATTATGAAGATGATTTGTTATTATTGTAAATGCATTGAGCCGACATGATGTATCCTATATTGATTCATTTTGTAATTGATTTAATTGTAATATCTTTAATGAGCCGACCTACACATTTGGTCTTAGGTTTTGGTATAAATGTTAGATCTCATTTTGTGAGATTAATGTAAGAGTGTGGAGAAGAATATAATAAGGTATATGTGAATATAAGAAGAGCTATACACGCAGACATCATTCAAGATTGAAGGAAGGTTTGAAGAAAGCAAATCAGAGCTACACCGGTAATGAATCCAGCATATGAAGATGCTATTTTGAGCAGTACATTATCATTGGATTTAACCATCCAATTGTAGTCAGTGTGCCTCCCATTTTGTGATTGAGCAGTGAGCTCTAGGCAGTTGGCCTTTCTGCATGTGTAGACTTCATATTGTATACACATACTATCTGTAGTAGAATCATCTGATTGTGGGTAAGGTTTCCCTCTATGGTTTTTCCCCTTACAGGGTTTCCACGTACAAATACCTATGTTATGTGTTGTGGATGTTATTGTCTTTCTGTTTCATGCATTAAACTTTACCGGTATTGCAATTAACTGTTAAAACTATCTACCGGCATAAAGTTTGGTTTACCGGTATTAAGCATTAAGTTTGG
This sequence comes from Cryptomeria japonica, assembly GCF_030272615.1. Classification (NCBI taxonomy): domain Eukaryota; kingdom Viridiplantae; phylum Streptophyta; class Pinopsida; order Cupressales; family Cupressaceae; genus Cryptomeria; species Cryptomeria japonica. The sequence goes on along the minus strand of NC_081413.1, from coordinate 584,775,008 downwards.
TTAAGTTATTTTTTATTTGAAACTCATTGACAACTGATTCACCCCCCCCCCCTCTCACTTGTTTTCGGGACCTAACAATTGGTATCAGAGCCTAGTCCTCTTTTTTGTAGAAGTTTAACAGCTTGAGGAGATCCAATGTCTTCTAACTATTTCAGGAAGGATAGTCTGAAACTTGATGGAACTAACTATGGCATATGGAAGATCAGGATGGAGACACATCTAAATTGCATTGGAAAGGATATATGGGATGTTACAAAGAATGGATATGTTGCTCCTACTCAAGGTCAACCTATTCCACCAACCTTGGCTAAAGATGAGGAAAATGATTGCAAAGCAAGAGAAGAACTTTTGAGTGCATTGTCAAATCAGTAAATCATGGGATTATCAAATAGATCTACTGCTAAAGCTATTTGGGACAAATTGGAGACATTGAATGAAGGTTATTCCATAGTCAAAAATGCAAAACTGGAATGCTTTTGGGTCAAGTATGAAAATCTGAAAATGGAAAAAGATGAAAGGATTTCTTCTTTTATGGAAAGATTAAATGAAATTGTTTTGGGTATACAATGTTGTGGAGGAACCTTAAGTGAAGATGAAATTGTTTCTAAAGCTTTAAGAGCATTGCCACCGACATTTAAAATGAAATTAAATACTATAAATGAATTGAGAACAATGCTTAATACATCAGTATCTAGAGACACTTTGGTTGGAAAACTTTCAACTTTTGAACTTGAGGAATTTTGTCCTATTGCTACAATTAAAACAGATTTAGATTTCAAAGCATCATCATCATCTGCAACATCATCATCATCATCATCTGAAAGGTTTGATTGGAAAGCCTTCTTTGCAAGATAACTTGAAGAAATCAGAAAAGAGAATGAAGAACTGGAAGAACTTGAAGCACTATTTGTAAGGAAAATGCCTAAAGGTCCAGTTGGAAGTAAGTATGAAGGTAAATCACCATTTAAATGTTTTAACTACAATAAAATTGGTCATATGGCATCTAGGTGTCCTGATAGACATGCAAGATTGATAGAAGAAGCTAAAAGAACATATAAGCCTAACCCTGAATATTAGAGATACAGATTTAAGAAGAATAGAGACAAATCGTGTTACTATGCTAATGAAGGAGTTACTGATGATTCTGATGAGGAATCGACAGACAATGGATGGGCTTTTGTTGCTATAACAGAAGATCAACTGACACCTACTGTTCAACCGGTAGAGAAGGCCCTGGCAGCTAAAATTGAAGATAAGGATGAATGGATCATTGATTTTGGATGTTCACGTCATATGACTGGTGATAAAAGTAAATTCTTAACCTTTCAGGAATACAATGGAGGTCTCGTAAGATTTGGAGATGATAAAACTTGTTTGATCAAAGGAAAAGGCACTATATCTTTTGATGGTAAGAATAATAGTGATAATGTTTACTATGTTGAAGCTTTGAAGCATAATCTTTTGAGTGTTGGTCAATTAGTTGAAAAATGATTTCAGTTACAATTCAAGAATGGTAAATGCAAAATCATGAATAGAACTGGCTTAGAAATTGCAACCGGTAATCAGACTAGAGGAAATATCTTTCATTTGAATAACTATGAGAAAGCATGCTTAATTGCACACATTGATGAAAATTGGTAATGGCATAAGAGACTTTGTCATGTAAATTTTGATTGCATTGTGAAAATCAGTACAATTAAGGTAGTAAGAGATTTACCTAAGATTGTTAAACCTCACAATCCGGTGTGTAAGGAATGACAATTTGGGAAGCAAGTTAGAACAACTTTTAAGAGTGTTCCAGAAAAATCCAATAATGTTCTTGACTTAATCCATACTGATTTATGTGGTCCAGCAAGAGCTAGAAGCTTACAAGGAGATAGATAATTTATGCTAATCATTGATGACTATTCTAGAATGTGTTGGGTTACTTTTCTCAGGGAGAAATCAGAAGATTTTGGGAAATTCAAACTATTCAAGGTAATGGTAGAGAATGAAACCAGTAAGAAAATAAAATGTTTGAGATCAGATCAAGGAGGTGAATTCACATCTAAGGAATTTAATACATTCTGTGAAGTGACTGGAATCAAGAGACAACTATCGACACCTCAGACACCCCAACAGAATGGAGTTGTGGAAATAAATAATAGAACTATTTTGGATGTAGCTAGAAGCATGATATCAGAAGCAAATCTACCTCATGTATATCGGAGAGAAGTAGTAAATACAACAATTTACACATTCAATAGAGTTCACATTAAAGGTGAAACTGGTAAGACCCCTCATGAAGTATGGTTTGGTAATACTCCTACTCTTAAATATTTCAGAATATTTGGAAGTAAATGCTATATTAGAAGAGATGAGTATATTGGCAAATTTGATCCTAGAAGTGATGAAGGAATATTTCTTGGCTATTTATCTAAGAGCAAGGCATATAGATGTTTTAATAAGAGAATGCAGAAAATTGTTTAAAGTGCAAATGTGAAGATTGATGAACAGTTTAGAGGTAATTCAAGGTACATAGACTCTGAACCGGCAATAGAGATAATATCAAATGAACCTACAATGAGTATAGTGGTATATAATGTTGATCTAGTCACACCGGCATCATCTGAGGATTCAACAGTGATTAAAGAACAACAACAAGTAAAAACACCCCGGTATGTAAGATTGAACCACTCTGAAAGTTAGATAATTGGGAACAAGTATCAAGGTGTTATGACTAGAGGAAGACTGGCAAATGAAGAGGTATGTCTTATTTCTCAAATTGAACTAGCATCAAATGGACATTGGTTCCCCGGCCTAAAGACAAAAATGTAATTGGAACTAAATGGGTATTGAGAAATAAACTTAATGAAGATGGTAAGGTAATCAGAAATAAAGAAAGATTAGTGTGTAAGGGATATTCACAAAAAGAAGGAGTTGATTATAATGAAACCTTTGCACCGGTAGCTAGAATTGAGGCAATCAGATTATTCTTGGCTTTTATAACACACAAGAACTACAAAGTATATCAAATGGATGTTAAATGTGCATTTCTGAATAGTGATCTTGAAGAAGAAGTTTATATTGAACAACCTAATGGATTTTCATTGACAAATGACAAAGATATGGTTTGTAGGTTAAGTTAAGCTTTATATGGATTAAAGCAAGCTCCTAGAGCTTGGTAAGCTAGATTGGACAAATATATTTTGAAGATTGGTTACACTAAAGGTAATGCTGACAACAACTTATACTTCAAAGTGACTAATGATGACATCTTGGTTATAGAAGTTTTTGTTGATGATATAATCTTTGGATGAGAAGACAAATTGTGTAAAGAATTTTCTAATAAGATGCAGGAAGAATTTGAAATGTCTATGATTGGGGAGATAAAATTCTTTTTAGGATTGCAGATTTCACAGACTGATAAAGGTATATTCATAAATCAATCAAATTACTTGAAGGAATTACTAAAGAAATTTGGCATGGAAAACTCTAAACCAATAAGCACACCTATGACTACAACTGATAAACTATAATTGAAGGATGAATCAACACTTGTTAATCCAACTAGGTACAAGTCTATGATAGGAGGTTTACTATATTTGACACAAACAAGACCTGATATTATGAATGCAGTATGTATTATTTCATGATTTCAGAGTAATCCTAAAGAAAATCATGAATTAGCAGTGAAAAGGATTTTCCGGTATCTACAAGGCACTACAAATCTTGGTTTATGGTATCCTAGAGATGAAAATTTTGATTTATGTGCATACACAGATGCTAATTGGGTAGGAGATGTAGATGACAGAAAGAGCACCACCGATGGAGCATTTTTTCTTGGTTGAGCAAGAAATAGAGTTGCACATCTTTATCAACAATAGAATCAAAATATGTTGTAGCAACAACTAATTGTACCCCAAGTATTATGGATTAAGCAAATGTTGAAAGACATAAAGGTAAAATGCAAAGAACCTATAATAATTTACTGTGATAATATGGTAGCAATTAACATATCTAAAAATCTAGTATTTCACTCAAAAACTAAACATGTTTCTATCAAATTCAATTTTCTGAAGGAGAATGTTGAAGCAAAAGAAGTGAAGTTGGTTTATGTGAATACTAAAGAGCAGATTGCAGATATTTTCACTAAGCCTTTGCCTAAGGAAACTTTTAAATATCTCAGAGAGCAGCTTGGGGTTATACTCCCATCGGTAGAGACTTAAACAATTGATGTTAGTCATCAACCAACATAATTAACAAAGAAATCTTTTTTTTGGCTTTGATGAGGAGAGCTACTTCTCAGGGGGAGTAGTTGGATAAATTGATGAGTTGGTATTTTGTAAGGAACTATTTGAATTTGGTTTTGTATTGCTTTGGCATTTGATGTCAAAGGGGGAGAGATATCTATGGAAAAACACATTACTCTTTCAGGGAGAGATTATTCATTTGAAGAGAGATTGCTACTCTCTGTATCTGTATTTCGATTTCTGGTTAATGATCTTTTTGGGAGATTGTTGGCTTTTGGTTTTTGGCATTTTTGTTTTGGCACTTTGATGGTTTTTCCATCTTGTGTTGCCATCAATGCCAAAGGTGGAGATTGTTGGTATTTTGGATATGTTGGTATGGTTTTTTCATTGATGTCAACACCTATCAATACATATCAACACTTGAAGATTCTTGGTTATGTTCACCGGCATGATCAGTGACTTATGCACAGTCACCGGTATCTGGTTCACCGGTAGGTTATATTATTCACCGGCACTTGGAATGACTTGGAGATTACTTGGTTATGTTGAAGACATGTTTTGGACACTTGGTTTTGATGATTTGGTTATTGGTCTAATCGGGTTCGCATATTTTCTTTTACTAGCAAATAGGTCTAGGTTATGGACCGACAAGCATTTCTATTCTAGATCATCATGACACGTTATGAAGATAATTTGTTATTATTGTAAATACATTGAGCTGACATGATGAATCTTATATTGATTCATTTTGTAATTGATTTTATTGTAATATCTTTAGTGAGCCGACCTACACATTTGGTCTTAGGTTTTGGTATAAATGTAAGATCTCATTTGTGAGATTAATGTAAGAGTGTGGAGATGAATATAATAAGGTATATGCGAATATAAGCAGAGCTATACACATAGACATCATTCAAGATTGAAGGAAGGTTTGAAGAAAGAAAATCAGAGCTACACCAGTACTGAATCCAGCATATGAAGATGCTATTTTGAGTAGTATATTATCATTGGATTTAACCATCCAATTGTAGTCAGTGTGACTCCCATTTTGTGATTGAGCAGTGAGCTCTAGGCAATTGGCCTTTCTGCATGTGCAGACTCCATATTGTACACACATACTATCTACAGTAGTATCATTTGATTGTGGGTAAGGTTTCCCATTGTGCTTTTTCCCCTTACAGGGTTTCCATGTACAAATATCTGTGTTATGTGCTGTGGATGTTATTGTCTTTCTGTTTCATGCATTAAACTTTATCGGTATTGTAATTAACTATTATAACTGTCTACCGACATAAAGTTTGGTTTACCGGTATTAAGCATTAAGTTTGGTTAAGTTAGTTTTGATTTGAAAATCATTGACAACTGATTCACCCCCCCTCTCAATTGTCTCCGAGACCTAACATTGATATTTGTATTGCCATCAATGCTAAAGGGGGAGATTGTTGGTTTTTCCATGAAGATTGCATCAATGATATGTTATGTTGTCATTGATGTCAATTAACCGGTAATGTTATTGTTGTAATAATGTCTTGTAACCGGTAGATAGAGATAAGTGAAAGGAAACTATAACCTGTAGGTAAGGTTGTGGAGTGAACTGATATTACTAAGTTTGGAGAGTTGAACTGGTAAACCCCGCCTGTTGTTTTGATAAACCCTAACAGATTAAGTTTGGTGAATTTGTTATATTGGTTCATGATCTGGCAATGAGCGGAAATGATTATGACACATATACATAATGTATGAAGAAAGTTTCAAAGAGTTTTTGACAGGTTCAGTGAATGATTTTTGTCTAGGGAATGAGAAAGCATATTGCATCTAATTCAAAGCACGTGATGAGTTACTAAGTTCGATGAAGTGGTAATCAAGGAGCGATTGAGACTTTCTTGAATAATGTGTAGAGATTGTTATGTAATCCAATGGTCATACTTGAACCGACTTGTTTGTAATCTCTATGAGAATTAAGTTTTTGTTGTGTTGTCGACCTAGTTGATTTGTATATAAGGTCGATTTGTTGTTTTATTTTATGTTTTGGAAAAGTTAAAGAGAGTGTGTGATTGCTGAACCAGATGATGTATCTATAGTTTGAGTAAAGGAAGATTGGAGCATGAAAATGATCTGAATAAGAAAGTGAAGTGCTACTCAAATAGATCAACAAACTCCTGTTGTTCTCTAACAATTACATTAGTTAAATCCCCTAACCGGGTAAGCTTGAACAAGCTTGGTGTTATTCAAATCCTCTAACAGGGTGATCTATTAGTCTGGATTTTAAATCATTTACAAAGGTTACTCTTCATAGGGTATTTCTTCTAACAAGGCATTATAGTCAATCTCTTAATTGGGTGGTTCCTAACAAGATCTATTCTTAATAGAACTTTTTGTAAAAGCTTTAATAGGCTTGGCTCCTAATAGGGCGAACGCCAGAAGAGTTCCGATAGTTATCTTGTGAGTCTCATCTCACTATGGGTTTTACAATTTTGGTTTCCACATCAAAAATATTGTGTCAAATGGTGAATGTTTTTGTGGTCATGTTTCTATGATTGAATTGCTTAACTACTTATTTCACTTTGATAAGTTATGATAACCGGTAATAACAATATGGAATGAAGTTTTACTTATGTCAGTAAAAGTATTTGGAAGTTTGTGAGTTACAAGTTATTTACTGTTATGTATTGTAAATAGTCAACCGATTTATCTTGACAAAGATATTGCATTGATAGTTCTAATTTTACTTGAGAGGTTATTTCTGAGATTGGTGAAGTTTATATCAATTTTTCTATCTACTGATTTACCACCCCCCCCTCTCAGTAGTTGACTGGATCCTTGTTCTTTCATCATACGATTAATTGTGGATGTAGTATAAAATGACCAACTATTTCCCACTTATATTCAAATTTCAAAATCAAGTACTACAAATCAAAGAATAAGAGGCAATTCTCAATGTCATTTTAATTACCAAGTCTTCTCTATTTTCATTGAATACCCTCTACAATATTCAAAACTTAGAAAGGCACCCTTATTCTATGTTTTCATTGAATATCTCCTGCAATATTCAGAACTTAGAAAGGCACATTCTTAGTTATTTGGATTGGTACCTAGATGCTAATTCATGTTTTCTTATATTCAAATATTGTTTGCATTCAATTTTTTTATTATTATTCTTAGAGTCCAACTATATTAACAACATCACTCATTTTTTAATCACATGTGAGTTCCATTTGTTTCACTTGCATCTTGCATCTTTTTAGTCATGTAAAGCACCAACAACATCCATTTTTTTATAATTTCATAGTTAAATCTTTAACTCTTTCATCTCTTGCCATTATTATGTCCCTATTACACACACACAATAGTATATCACAAACATATATATATTTTATTTTACTATCAAATCAAATGATTATCTATATGGCATGGAGGGTTGCATTCAAATGATATTTTTCATTTAATACAAATCCATATATGCATATACATACATATATACATAATGTACATACATACATACATACATACATACATACATACATACATACATACATACATACATACATACATAATGCATATATATACATTTATACATAAAAATAATGTATATGCATACATACATACCTTATGCATATACATACGTACACACCTCATGCATATACATACATATGCACATAATTTGATGTTCAATGATGAATATGCTCCTTATGTGCATTTTTCTTTGTTTTTTCAATATTTATTTTAATGATTTTGAGTGTATCATTTCAATGATCTCTCTCACTTTATAATACATAAATCATTACATAGAATGTCAAAAGGACAGATTAATATTTAATTTTATTCAAAACCCATAAATTTTAATCATGGAATTTAATGGGATTACTGTTATGTCGTTGAGGGTTTCATTTCAATTATCTTTGTCACTTTATAATTTCAAAATAATTACACAAAATGCCAAAAAAAAGATAGATTATTGTCTACTTTTCTTCAAAACACTTGATTTTTACTCAAGACATTTAATCGGCATATTGTCAGTGTCTCAAAATATTTAGCATGTGCAACATTTATAGATAATCAGAGTTGTTGTCACAACACATAGTAAAAAGATGAGTACTAGTTTGGGGGTAGTACCTCCCATCATTGATCAACATAAATAAACATTACATCAATTGCCATGCTCGAGGGACAAATAAATTCCTCCACTAAAATCCCAAATGCATTGCATATCCTTTTCAGAAAATAGGTCAAGATTAGACACATGAAACACATTAATTGGGTCAAAATCATCCTTTGTCACACAATTCTTGAAAATGGACCAGATTTCCTGCATCTTCTCATCCTTACCCTCCTTATTCAAATCAAATATTTGCCCTAGATATCCAAATATCCAGAATTCTCACCCATTTAGATATCATTCAAATCTTTAGAAATAGAAGGCCACTTATCTTTAACAACCATCTTCCTCCTAACCTTTGTTGCCACATCCAGGGAGCCAACCGTCTAGGCTAGTGGAGTGAAAAAATCTCTCTAAACCTCTCCATCATGCACATGTTTACCACGTGCATAACACCTTTTTAACACCAACAAGATTCATGCCTTCTTAACCTTATTATCATCACAATTGAAGAGCCTTTTGCATTGATTTTTCAGTGCTTTCATGGCACACACAATTTGTACTGAATATAGTTATCATTCTTGGCCAAATAGATAGACTATTGCAACCTGCACAAACAGTCAATTATCAAAATGTCAAACAACTGCTTGTCTATGTATCTTCCATTACTATTGTGGGATCAATTTTAGGCCTAAATAAAACATGGCATATGTGTATGCATATCTGTACCTTCCATTTGATGTTGTCCATATTATATATGCATAAATATGTATACATGTGAATATACATACATATGTAAGAATATATATATATATATATTCATATGTACGCATATTATATGCATACATTAACTAATTTTAGTAAAGAATACAACAAACACATGCCCCAAATTCACCAAAATAAAATGTTTTAGGGCTCAATTAATATTTCAAATGCATACCAACTAAGTTATGTTCATTGTCGACGGTGGACATAAAAGGATGGTCAAATTATTAAATGGCCACACACTGCTAACATTAAAGTGATAAATTTGAGCGGGCCCATATGGATACACACTCAGAATTAGGTGTTATTTAATTTTGTAACTGCTTTTTTTAGAGTTCTTATTACTCTTTCCACACATATATCACTGTAAGTTACAATGTATGGGTGTAGGTTTTGTGAAATCATGGAATAAGATATAAAGGGAAACACTTCAAGAGGAAGGTCATGAGGAAGGCAGAGAGTTAGAGTGACTCATGGGGTGCACTTCACTGAGGAAGCAAGTACAGAGCCTAGTGTTCAACAAGAGCCTATTGGTGAACAAGATCTTATTTCTAAATATGAGCCACCTGTTCAAAATATTGTTGAACATGTTAATGACTCATCTAATGTGCAACATCCCTCACATGTTCCCCATAGAAAGTGGTCATTAGATAACATGAGAAGAGCACTAAAATATGTAGAAGATAAAAACATATTAGTCAGAGTAGCATCAGTCAAGTATGGTATTTCCATTACCATTTTGAGCTCGTGGGTGATGGGAACTACAAGTATAAAGACAAGGGGGCCATGTACCATGTTATCTATAGAGGAGGAGGATAAAGTTGTCCAATGGTGCAAGGACATGGTTGAAATTGGCCATGGATTGTAGATCATCCAACTTCAATCTACTATTTCCCAAATTGTTGGAAATAAGGCCAATCCCTTCAAAAATGGGATGCCTGGGAGATCATTTATTAGGTCTCAGAGACAACTGAGAGGGGGGGGTGAATCAGTTGTCAATAAATTCAAAACCAAAAACTTATTAACCAACTTAATGCTTGATACTGGTAAACCAGTTAAGTATGCCGGTAGATAGTGTTAATATTAAATTGCTATACCGGTAAGGATTAATGCATGAAATATAAACATAAAGTCATCCACAACACATGACACCAATATTTGTACGTGGAAACCCTATAAGGGGAAAAACCACGGTGGGAAACCTTACCCACAATCAGATGATACTACTATAGATAGTAAGTGTACAAGAGGGGTCTGCACATGCAGAAAGGCCAATAGCCTAGAGCTCACTGCTTAAACACAAATGGGAGTCACACTGACTACTGTTGGATGATTAAATCCAATAAGAATGTACTACACAAAATAGCATCTTCATATGCTAGATTCAGTACTAGTGTAATGCTGATATGCTTCTACAAAAACCTAACTTCACCTTCAAATGATGTCTTCATGTATACCTCTGCTTGATCTCGCATATACCTTCACACAATTATTTTTCACATTCCACACTTGATCTTACAAATAAGATCTTACATTTATACCATACCCTAAGACCAATTTTAGTAGGTCGGCTCTACAAGATATTACAAGAAATTTTTTTTACAAATAATATAATATCCGATGCAATAACCGATTAAACATGTCAGCTTAATGCATTTACAACAATAATAAATCATCTCCATAGCATGCCATGCTGATCTGGAAAAGATAAACCTGCCGGTGTAACCCTAGATAACCTGGACCTATTTGCCGGTAAAAGCAAATATGCAAATATGAATATACCAATGATTATTATTTCAAAATAAAGTGTCCACATGATGTCTTTGACATTACCAAGTGTCTTCCATGTCATTCCAGGTACCAATGAACAATATATCCTGCCGGTGAATCATATACTAGTAACTGTTGCACAGATTACTGCTTGCCAGTGAATGTTGCTAGATCTCCAAAGTAGGTGTATTCATTAGGTGTTGACATCAATGACAAAACCATACCAAAATACCAACATCATGGTGGGCAAATTTCTGATAGAGGCACCTTGATTTGAAAATCAAAATAGCCAAAGGAGTGGACAATGATAGAAAAATCATTTTTTGACTTTTAATTATGTCATCATTTTATGATAACCTTGACAACCTTTACAACTTGCACCACTACGATTCAAGCAAAATTTGGAACTGCGATGAGACTGGCGTGCAAGGTGGTAGAAACTATGGCATGAAAGTGAATTCCAAATTGGGGTAAATATATGTACCACACCTCATATCAAAGAGAAGAGAGTGGGTAACAATTTTCTCATGTGTTAGTGCATGTAGGAAAAGTATTCTCGGCTTTTACTTGTTCAAATATTAAAGGCACATACAAAACTACATTACAAATGATAAGCCAAGGGCATACATGGTAGTCCAAGAACATGCTTGGATGACAAAGGAGCTATTTCTTAACTAGTTACAACATTTTGTAGCTTCAATCCCTAGAGGGATTTCACCAACTAATATGACCCTTCTTATCTTTGACAATCATGATAACCACATGGTCTTCAAGACAATTGAAGAGGCAAGGAAATTAGGAATTGACTTGTTAACACTATCTTCTCATACCAGCCACAAGATACAACCACTGGATGTGAGTATTTTCTCACCTTTCAAGAATTAATTCAAACAACAAAGGTTTGTATGGTTGGAAAATAACTCCCACATAGGACGAGAAGTGTTAAAAACTCTTGTGAGTACAACTTTCAAGTAAGCTGTAGCACCATGTAACATCATTATTGGCTTATGTAGGACATGAATCTAGCCACTAAATCAATGTGCTCTTGAAACGGATATGAGGTCAGTGAGGCCTTTGAAGTTCAAGAGGATGTTGTTGTTGGGATCCAAGAACACTGAGAGGGGGGGGGGGGGGGGGGGGTTGAATCAGTTCTTTGTCGATAAGATAAGATTTTATGCTTTTATAACATACACATAAACCGGTAAATGAATAAACATATAACTTGAAGAAAATAAACCATCCACAAGAATGAACACCATAACACACTGAATTTATACGTGGAAAACCTCAAAGAGGAAAAACCATGGTGGGATTTGTGACCCACAATATCAATTCACTAGCCATATGAAAGATATTACATAGAGAGGGGGCTTACACATGCAAGAAGGCACGCTGCCTAGAGCACATTGCTCATCACTAAAGAGTCTCATTGACTACAAGCTTCTACTGAAGTAAAACAATAATAATGAACTCACAAAAAGAATCTCTTATGCCAAAAAGAGATCTGGTTATAGCTCTGCTCTGTATTAGTTCATAAATCCTGAACACTTCTACAGGCATCTCCTTCCCTCCAAGAATGTCTTACAAAACATCTACAGATCATTGCATGATACAACATTTGCATAAAAATGATCTTTGCATTACATAGTTCTATATCCACAATCCTATTTTGTTATAATCCACAATCCCATCCATATACCTTGTTATCACATTATCTTATCACATATCATAATGACCTAATAAACTGACATATATACCCTTTCCAAATAATATGCCTTATGTTGGCTTACAATACAAAAGATATACAACGTCGGTCTTATACAATAATTACAAAATGATTTTTCAAAAGGATAGATTAATTCCTTTAATTCCTTTAGTCTACTATCTACATTTGATGTAAGAATTTCTATGCTACAACAGATCCTGTAGATATTTGTACATTGTTTCAAACAATTCTCAATAAGAATGAGTTTATCTTAAATTTTCTTCTCAGTTTCAATGATTTGGTCAAAAGTGTCTCTTTTAGCCACAATAAATCTCTCTAGTGCCTATCGGTCTGAAATCTACTGCAGTGATTGAAAATTGTTAGATATATGCTTAGTTAGTGTCTTAAGCTTTCCAGAAGGGCTTACTTCATTCTAAATCATACAATCAGGAATTAATCTATGCAAAACTCTAACTGATTGTTCTATTATTCCCTTGTATGCAAATCCCTCCTTTAGTAGCTTTTGAGTAGCTGCCATCATTAATTCAGTGGGACTCATCTCATGTATTGTTTTCTTCTCAACTTAAGAAGTGTCAATTACCAAAATATTTGCTAGAGAATCAATATCTACTGCCGATATAGAATCCTTTACCTTGACCTCCTTTGCACTGGTGGCTTTGCCACTTGGTGCAGTAACAATTACTATCGGTGGAGTATTATCCATCATATTCTCAGTACCCTGTACATTGCCTTGCTCAAAAATAGTTTCTGTTGGTATAAATTGTACATTCTTCTTTGTAGGTAGTGGTGTTTGTACACCCTTATTTTATGTCGGTATATCCAAAATTGGTTCAGAACTTCCTAAAATACCTTTCCCTTTTGATTTATCTAGAATGGTGGAAGTTGTTGCCTTAACAAATTATTCATGAGAGGTAAGAAAGTCTGGATTCTTTTGGAAGAATTTGGACCAACCCTCACTGGTCTCATTTATAACCTCATTAACCCTACCCATCATTAGGTTTATTTGTCAAGGTTTGCTACTAAAAACTGTCATATTAACAATATCTATACACCTCTTCATTTCTTCATTACTTATTGAACCACACAAATTCAAAAGTTATACTTCCTTGATCTCTCTATCCCTCTTGACTACATCAAGTCTTATAGCATCTAGTTTATTGTATAATGATAGAGGAATTTCCTTCAAAATTTCTACTAAGGCTTTCTTATAAATATCTATGTGCAACAAAATTGTCTCTTCAATCTCATTCTGCTCATTATCCTCGAAATCCTCATAGTAAATAGATACATTTTTCAAAATTCCATCCTTTGTTATTTCATCAATTAATTCAACATAGGTCATTTTATCCTTGCCAGACTCAGTAGCATCATCACTCATCTTCTTTTTGCTAGGGTTGCCGGAGTGGATGTAACTGGTTTTCTCTTTTGAGTAGGCTTCCTTGTCGGAGGTGGGGGTGCAGTAAGTTTTGTTGCATTTCTTACAAGTTTCCTCCTTGGCTCCACCTTTTTCTCCTCTACCGATGGCTGGTCTACTTTCTTCCTTTGTACCCTTATGAATGCTAGAGGTTCATTGTCCTCTAGATCAGAATCAAAAGTGATAGTAGGAATGAAAGTTTCCATCTTCTTTACCTCTGGAGCACTAGACACTGTCGATTCTACTGCCGGTTTGGATCCAGAACCTATTTCAGTACCTATCATATGAATGATATTTTGTACAAATGGAGACATCTTATCTATTTTATTCTCTCTTCTCTTCCTGTTGAAGCCAGTTTTGACTTCAAGAGCCTTTTCTTCTATAGTGCCAAAATGTTTGGTTTTGTCATCCAATGGAGCATCTAGCAACATCTTTGCATAAAGATCTAGAATGTTATCATCCACCTCATATCCAAGCTCAGTGACCCATATGGTCCTTGGTTCCACTTCTTCCATGAGGGTTTCATCGCTCTTCACCATAAAACAGATATCAATGGAGTACTTCTCCACAATGTGATTTGATATTCTCTCCCTCTGTCTCATATTTTCTTGAAATGTTTTGAAATAACCCCAAAGTTTCTCATCTCTACTGGTACCAAGACCGGTGATTTCTTTCTTGATTTGCATACCTACCGATATGTCATGAGCCCAATGCTTCTTCCCAAGACCAGGTATCTCATTTATGAAGTAAAGCATTAAACAAACAATGAGATTTCCAAATCTAAAGGTTCCTTGCTTAACACCCATGATCTTTCCAAGATTTAGCATCAGTTCACTTCTCATATTTACCATCATTCCTCAGCATCTGATGTGCAACATGGATGTAAGAACTAGCAACAAAATTCAATCGGCTAGATTGAGTTGCCTTATAACCAATTATCATGCTTGCAAACTTCACACCTGTGTCCTTGATTGTGCTGATCCTCATTGATCTTCCATCATGGGTTGCGTTGGTGAGCTTCTCAACCTTAGTATTGGAGATCTTCTTGCTAGGTTCTTGTCCTTCTTTGGGTAAGCCGGTGACTGCTTGAATAGTCTCCTTGGTGATCATGTAGGACCAATCCAGCCAAATGAACTCGTTGTGAACCCTACTCAGAACGTATTTGATGACCTCATCTTTGAATTCCGGTATGTATAGGATACCGGTTAACCCTAGATCCTCAATGGATTTGTATTCCGACTTGATGGTTCCAGAGCATCCCAATATCACAGATTGATACATTCCTTTTATCTCCTCTATACCTAGATCCTCCAAGGTGCAGTGAATGTATACCCTTACATCTTCAACATACATAACGCCATCGGGAACCCTAGAGAATGCTCGCATGGAGTCTTCCTTCTTAGCTATCAGGGGAACATCCTTGAAAGTGGGTCTCAGCCTATCCTTGACTTCAACAATGGTGGAATTTGCAATGAAAGTAGGAGCTGATGATCCGAATGCCATTTCAAAGAAATACCTAAAAGTGATCGTTGGTTGGAAGATTGAGTGCTACTTACATAATTGCTAGAAATACTTTCAGAATGTCTTTGCTTGATCTTAATCGTCTAAGATTCACCTTTGCTTTGCTCTGGATGCTTAAATATTGGGTGAGTGAAAATAAATCCACTTTCCCCTTTTATTAACGAATAAACCCTAATACTTCACTGTCATAAATGGTTCATGATCTACCCTACTGGATGTCGGTTTCATAGTCTTATGCTGGGTAAAACTTCATCAATGATTAACACAATTCTCTAGATCTCTTTGAGATCTCCTACGGGGAATATGCAAGATTTGCAATGAGTTTTCCAACCCCTAAGGCTTATGCCTTAGTTACCAATGGAGGAATGCTCTGTTCTACCGGTGGAGTTACTGGTGTTGTTGCATCTCCACTTGGTCCTTCAGATTTTCTAACCCATCTCTTGGTGTGATCTTGTTATATCTCATCTACCTTCTTCTTTCCTTTCTCATTTTCTTTATCATTGCTAACCGATTGAGTCTTGCTTCTGCAATACTTAGCAATATGACCTATTTTGTTGCATGCATAACAAGTAAAATTGTTCTTCTAAATTGCTTTGACATATCTAGTGTCATTCCTTGACCTACAATGATTAGCCAAATGTCCAAAATTTCCACATGTAGGACATTTAACATTCATTCTATAGTCTTCTGACTTATGAACATATTTCTTACAATTTGTGCATTGACCGGGAACAAAATTGTAGTTTTGATTTGCTCTATTTCTACATTGTTTATCGATATGCCCAAATTTATTATAAACAAAGCATAGACCATTGAAGCATTATATTTCCTTACTGGTTTCCTCTGTTCTAATGAGTTCTACATACCGGTTGTCTGATCTTTATTTGTAGTACTGGAGCTTTCACCTTGTACAAATCCAAGTCCTCTAGAATCATCACTTTACCTTTGTCTTTTCAATAAGTCATCCAATTGTGCAACACTAATCCTAAACTTTTCTTTGTACTCACTTGCAGTAGTTAGATCATCTCTTAGATTTATTACTTGTCTTTCAAGTTCTTGTCCATTATTCTGGGATTGCGCAAACTAGTTTTCAACATATCATTCTCATGAGCCAATCTGTCACATTCTTCTGATTTGTTCTTCAGAGATGTAACAAGATTTTCTTCTTTCTTCTTTTTGTCCTCAATATCCTTTGACATCCTCATAGTCAGGTCTTGCATTTCATTTTGCATGAGCATGTTTTCTTGACTCAGTTTGGACAATGTTCCTTGAGTGCATTATCATCATCCTATTTTTGCAAAAGTTCCTTCCTCCTAGCTTGAGCTGATGATAACCTTTCTTGTAGGACAAGAATGAATTCATTTGTAAAATTCAGTTCATCTTACAGTTTCAAGTTCTTCATCCTTTTAGCATCATAATCCTCAAGAGTCATCTCAAGTTGTTTTTCCATAGCCATGCTTAAATATTCCAGTTTTAGGATCTACCTCAAGTTGTTAAACTTCTTCTGAGGTACCAGACTCTGATACCAATTGTTGGGATCCAAGAACACTGAGAGGAGGGGGGGGTGATTCAGTGTTCTGCCGGTATAACAATATTTTATGATTTCATAACATACACATATAAATCGGTAAATGAATAAACATATAAATTGAAGAAAATAAACCATCCACATGAATGAACACCATAACACAGAAAATTTATATGTGGAAAAACTCAAAGAGGAAAAACCATGGTGGGATTTGTGACCCATAATATCAATTCATTGGCCATATGAAAGTTATTACATAGAGAGGGGGCATGCACATGCAGGAAGGCACATTTCCTAGAGCACACTGCTCATCACTAAAGAGTCTCACTCACTACAAGCTTTTGCTGAAGTAAAAAAATAATAATGAACTCACAAACTACATCTCCTATGCCAAAAAGAGTTACGATTATAGCTCTTCTTTGTACCAGTTCATAAATCCTAAACACTTCTACTAGTATCTCCTTCCCTCCAAGAATGTCTTACAAAACATCTACAGATCATTGCATGATACAAAATTCAGATACAAATGATCTTCACATTACATAGTTCTATATCCACAATCCTATTTTGTTATAATCTACAATCCCATCCATATACTCTGTTATCACATTATCTTATCACATATCATAATTTTTGGCATTCTACACTCATATGAGATTGGTTGATATTGTCATTGATGGCAACCAACCGGTATTGGGTTACAAAGGATCTCACTAGCAATAGGATCACCGACATCAGCATCAGCAGGTGCTTACACTGGCATTCAGATTCCACCGGCAACAAAGCATACCGACACTCAGGCTGACATGGGATAAACTTTTGTTTATTGTATTATAATGTAATTATCTTTTGTGAGCCGACTTGATATATTGTAAAGACTCATACAAGTATGAGATCTCATAAGTCGTTATGAAATGTAAGAAGAAAAATACAATGTGTGGTATGTATGAGAGAGCGAATATTGTAATATTGTATATGGTGATTTAGTGACAGCGAAGGTTTTTGGTTAAGGTATCTATCTGAGCTTAAACCGGTACTGAACCAAGCATTAGAGATGCTATTTTGAGTAGTACATTGTATTGGATTTAATTATCCATTTTGTAGTCAGTGAGACTCTTCTAAGTAGTGAGCTCTAGGATGTTGGCCTTCCTGCATGTGCAGGCCCCTATTGTAAGTAGGATTTATTCATTGGCCAATGATTAAATATTATGGGTCACAAATCCCACCAAGGTTTTTCCCACACTAGGTTTCCTTGTTAAAATATCTTGTGTTATGGTGTGTTTCTATGTTGTCTCTGTTATTTGTGTTTACTACATTAATTCTTATTTACCGATACACTGTTCTGGGTTGCAAAGTTATAAATAAGTTTAAATATTCATTACACCGGTTAGACACTGATTCACCCACCCTCTCAGTGTCTTTGGGACTATCATTGAATCTAACAATTAGTATCAGAGCTTGGTCCTCTATTTGCAAAATCCTAATAGCTTGAGGAAGATTATGAAACTGGTACTAATGGAGAGTTTAAGAAAACAGTTGGAAGGAGCTCTTGAATATTTTGTTGCTGAAAAATTGAAAAACATCAAACTTGAAGATGATCTGAGGACTACATAGGAATTCATTAAAGGACTTCAGGAGAACCTGGTTATAGCACAAAACAAGATAAAATAACTTTGTGAGAAAATGCATAATCATGATGATGAAAAGGTATCTCTTAGAGTATTGCAGATAAGCTGAGACAAGAGAATAGTAACACAGGGAATGAAATGCAAGATCTAACAATGCAACTATGTAAGGATATTGAAGATAGGAAGAAGAATGAAGAATACTTGACTAGGAGACTTAATGATAGAGCAAATGAAAATCTGAGACTTGGTCATGAAAATGATATGTTGAAGACATATTTGATTCACATGCAACATGATAAAGAGGAGCTTATGAGACAAGTTGGAATTCTGTAAAGAGAGTTGATCACTACAAATGAGTACAAAGACAAATTCAAGAAAAGTTCAAAAAGGCTTGATGACATGCCGAAAATACAGAAACCTGATGGAGATATAGTTGGACTTGGCTTTGAAGTTGGGGAAAGTTCTGGTATTGCAAACAATCAAGATTAGAAGAAACTGGTAAGACAACCTAATGCTTATAAATTTAATGGGAAATGTTTTAATTGCAACAAGTTTGGTCATAGAGAAAATCAATGTAGATTTACAAATAATCAGATTAACCCACCCACCACTCAATGTTCCAAATTCAACAAAGTTGGACATAATTCAGAAAATTGCAGAATGAATGTGAAATGCTATGTTTGTGGTAGATTTGGGCATTTATCTAATCAATGCAGATCACAAACCGGTCAAGGATATGGAAAGGCTATTCAGAGGAACAATGTAACTTGTTATGCATGTAACAAGATTGAACATATTGCAAAATTTTGTAGAAGCAAGACTACACCGGCAAACAATAAAGGATCTAGTGTGAAGGGAAAAGAAAAGGTAGATGAAGTAAAGAAAGAATTCTCAAAACAATGGATTAAAAAGAGTGATCAGAGAGTTGATGAAACTATCTCTGCACCGGTAGAATAGAGTAATCCTCCACCGGCAGGAGATTCTTCATCTGATTGAGGAATAACCCTTGGGGGTATTGCAACAAATTGAAAATCATGCATTCTATCCTCGGTTGATAGTGAGAAGACACATTTATTCTTTACGGGTAGACATGTCAACTTTTCACTTAACCGACGAGCATTTAATGTTGTTGTTGGAAGACAATTCATTATATAACACCAGAAATCCCTCATTCTCAAATCACCAAGAATTCAAACTTTCAGAGAGAGCGAAACTGAGCAAGGGCATTCTAAGGCGAAGCTGCGAAGTGATTTTCAGACATTCAAAGTTTCGGTTAAGAGGTATTTTTTGCAATGGCATATTCATCTTATGTTCTTGATTAAACCTGAACATAAGATTGTGGAAGACTTAGGTTTTGTAGAAATATTGAACATTCCCAAATTTCCAAAGGAAGTTGTGCGACTTGTGTTGAGCAAAGTCCATGGAGAGTTCATGTGGTTAGAATTGGTTTTCAAGATAACTAAGGAAGCAATTAAGGAAGTTACTAGTTTACCTTCCACCGGCAGTAGGCCTAATAAAATTAAGAAAATACCCAACAAGAGTGTGACAAGCTTAACTGAAGCCACATCTGATAGCAGATCACTTAGAGTAAATAATATTAAAGATATAAATGTGAGATATGTGAGTATGATACTTGGATACAAAGAAACACATGCAAATAGACTAAATTCGGTTTCTAGCCTTTGTATTCATAGTGCATATGAGATGGTGAACAATAATGCTAAGATAGATGTTTGTGAATGGCTTAAATATGAACTGATTGACAATTTAAAGAAGATTAAGGGAGATAAGAAAGGTACTTTCCGTTTTGGGAACTTACTAGTATGCCTGATGCTACACCTTACCAAAGAGATACCCGACATAGGTCACAAAGATTTTGGTTATGACATCTTGGTAGGCAAACAGATTCAGGAAGCTTTCACCAGTATGGGCACTAACTATGTTAAGAACATTGCATATTACTTTAAATCTTTTCAAACTAAGATGAGAGCTAGAGAAAGGTTACCGCAGAGCATAGTTGATAAGTATGACAAACAAATCTATTTTGTCATTAAGCGAGATGAGACTTGGATGGAAGTAGTAAGACCTAGAACTATTTGGGTTACTAAGATGGGTTATGAAGTTGACTTACCTATTCTGGAGACATATGCAAAAGAACTACTTGAAGCACCAAGGGATCCATCTGAAGAAATATTTGGTAATTCTGAAACTACTGCAAGTAATGTATCTATGCAGAAATAGAGGAAGAAAATAGATAAGTTTATTAGAGATGCCTCTAAGAAAGCCAATGAAATTAAGGAAAATGTCATGAATATCAGTGGTATATTAGCTAGTGAGCTTAAAGGACTACAACTAGAAGCAAATGTTTCACCAGTTGTGACATGTTCTAACACTGACAGTGGCAAGGTTACTGAGTTTAAGAGAGTGGAAAGGAAAAGGAAAACCCCAATTGTACCCTCTCCTTATCCTAAGAGAACCAGGACACTAAGAAAAAAGCAACAGGTGGTTAGGGAACCCAAGAAGAAGCTTACACCAAAGAAGAAACAGACACTGATTACCCCTACACTGGATCATCTACTGAATGAGATAGCACAAGTAGGTAACTTGGTAAATGTAAATAAATGGTATCATTCTTTTAAAGATTCTAATAGAGAAACCATTGAAGAAAGCATTATCTTACATTTGGATATTTACAAGAAGGTTTTCATAGAAGTAATTGATGATTTACCCAATGACTTATACATGAGATTGGAAGCAAAAAGGCTATCGGTTATGGAACTAGACAAGAAATTGAAAGTTGAAGCACTTTTGGCTATACATCTGGTAAACTCTAAGGAAGAGATATATAAGCTTATATCTGAAGCTAACCGGTTAGTCTTTGTTAGTGGACACTGGCAAGTAAGCTTGATGGCAGGGAGAGTTAAAGAAATTGCAGATGAGACTACTGACACCTGGGATATATTCTTTGTTGAGAAGGAAAAACAAGAGGAAAGAAATAGACCAAAAATGGAGAAGACATTCAAAGTATATCAAAAAGATAAGGGAAAAGGTAAAGTTGGTGGTGTTCCTACTATAAAGATTATAGATAATCTTTCACCTCCACTTATGGATACCCCTCTGATACACACAACTAATTCACTGGATATGAATACTGAAGGTATAACTCATGATAACACTAATCCAAAGTCTGAAATACTTTTCACAATGAATGTAGATACCCAAGATATAAACAGTGTTGTAGATAAGGAACAGACAGTTGACAGTGAAAAGATCTCTGAGAAACCGACACACATTGTAGACTCTCAGAAAACTGAGATACTAGCACAAGTTGAGCAACCGGAGACTGAGAAACCTACAGAAGATAAGGGTACTAACACATAGCAACATGAATCAAAGAAACCGATAGTTGAAGAGGTACCTATACAGACTGAGAAACCATCAAGGGCAGAGGTACAAACACAAACAGATCCATCGGAAGAAAATGTAAGTAAAGAGCAACAAATTTTTGGAAATAAGGAATAAATAATAAAAGTAGTTGGAGAATCTAGCACATCAATAGGGGAATTCAGACTGACTAACATCACAGATGTTCTTTTGGATTCCATAAAGAGGATAAAAGATTGTAATGCCTTAGCATTTAAGGCCATTGATGACACTCTACCAATTTTGAAGTTGATTGCACCTACATGTAAAACAGATCACATTAATGATTCTATAAGTAAATTGGACACATTGTCCAAATTTATTGCTGAAAATGTTTTAACTTCAGAAAAGGTGAATGAGGATATCATTAAGGAGAGAGTTGACAAAGAGAAGAATACATTCTTTGAGAACACAATAAAGAATTGTATTGATCACTTGGACACACTTTTACCAGTACTCAATTCTACAATTTTAGAATATAAGGAATTGTATAGAGAAGCATGCAAACCTCACTATTTGACAGAGGACATAGATGAAGAGATAAAAAGGAAACAACAATAAATTGATGACATAGCAGACAATATGATAGGTTCATCTGAACTTATATCAGTTTTTGAGCAAGAAATGGCAGTACATGAGGAGAAATTGGAAAACTTGGAAAAAGAAAAGGCAAGGATAAGGTCTCAAGCCCAGGAACTAAAGAATAAACTTGGTCCAAGGTTGGATAGTCTGATTACTCAAAGGGTTGAACTCACTAAGGCAACAATTCCTGGAGAGCGATCACTAGAGTAGCAAATGCACTATCTCACCGGTATGATCCAGCAGACTGAGGAAACTCTTTCTGACAATGGGAAGTTTATGTAGAATTTGAACCTAGTTTTGGTAGACATTTTTCAAATAGTACTCAACTGGTTATAGGCTTTGAGGTAGAAATTTTGTATTCTTTGATTCTTTTGACATCCTTTGTCATTGATTTCAAAGGGGGAGTAATGGAGAGAAAAATGCATGTACATAGGAGATCACTTGCTGAGGGGGAGCACATCTTTTTGGATAACAGTTTTGGATTTTTCTCATGAGTGTTGCCATCAATGCCAAAGGGGGAGATTGTTGGCATTCAACACTCATATGAGATTGGTTGATGTTGTCATTGATGGTAACCAACCGATATTAGGTTACATAGGATCTCAGTGGCAACAAGATCACCGACACCAACAGACGCTTACACCGACATTCAGATTCCACTGGCAACAAATCATACTGACACTTAGGCCAACATGGGATGAACTTTTGTTTATTATATTATAATGTAATTATCTTTTGTGACCCGACTTGATATATTGTAAAGACTCATATAAGTATAAGATCTCATAAGTCATTATGAAATGTAAGAAGAAAAATGTAATGTGTGGTATGTATGAGAGATAGCGAATATTGTAATATTGTATAAGGTGATTTAGTGACAACGAAGGTTTCTGGTTAAGGTATCTATCTGAGCTTAAACCGGTACTGAACCAAGCATTAGAGATGCTATTTTGAGCAATACATTGTATTAGATTTAATTATCCATTTTGTAGTTAGTGAGACTCTTCTGAGCAGTGAGCTCTAGGCTGTTGGCCTTCCTGCATGTGTAGGCCCCTATTGTAAGTAGTATTTATTCATTGGCCAGTAAGTAAATATTGTGGGTCACAAATCCCACCAAGGTTTTTCCCACACTGTGTTTCCTCATTAAAATATCTTGTGTTATGGTGTGTTTCTATGATGTCTCTGTTATTTGTGTTTACTGCATTAATTCTTGTTTACCAGTACATTATTTTGGGTTGCAAAGTTATAAATAAGTTTAAATATTTATTACAATTGTTAGAAACTGATTCACCCACCCTCTCAGTGTCTTTGGGACTGTCATTGAATCTAACAATAATGACCTAACAAACTGACCTATATATCCTTTATAAAACAATATGCCTTATGTCAGCTTACAATACAAAAGATATTCAATTTCGGCCTTATACAATAATTACAAACTTTTTTTTTAAATAAAACTTCCTTGATGTCAGCTCCCCTGAAGTGCTAGATGCTAGTGCTGGTGCCGGTTGTAACCATGGATACTCAATGTCAGTGTCTGCCAGTGAATGTCTCCTATTACTGGTATATGACTTCCATCTAATCTTGTTTCCATCAATGACAACAAAATGAATCCGATGAGTGTCAATTTCTAATAGTTATCACTGCTGGAATAGAGGTTGATGTGGTTACAATGGAGGCTCAACTAGATCACATTGCAGCAGAGGAATGCTTGTAGTTGTTTGGATACATAATGGGTTGAGATTGATACTTTTGTTTGAAGACACATTTTTTGCATTGTCGGTACAGAGCCTACAACTAAAGGTGACAGTTTAGCACCACAAAAACTAATGAAACAAACATCTGTGATGTAGAAGTAGGCTATAAGTAGGGTATGAATGGCACATCAGATGGTTTAAACTTTCCAACCCAAGCTAGCCAACCAGAATGGTTTGAGGAAGCAGCTATAAATATTGGACTACAAACAAATCACATGAGTGAGGAAGTGTCCCTTTCCATGCCAACCCCACCACAAATTAATCTCGCTGAAGTAATCCATCACTTCACAAATGGATCAGACTAGGACCATGAGATTGGTGGTGATGGTGAAGATAAAAATGAGAACAATGATACTGATGAAGAAGTTGAATTTGTGCCATGAACCCAAGAGAGTGGTCAACAATTGAGAAGATAAATCTTGCAATTCTTGAGACTTCTAGTGCAACAGGTCCATCAAACATCATGAGGAGGTCAGGTAGGAGTGCTTCGCCTTATTAAGAAGTCCCAAATATTTACATCCAATGACTACATCAAAATGCTCAATGAGCAAGAGGCACACATGAAGAGAAATGAAGAATTACAAGAGCATAAAAAATAACAAATGAGGGAGAGGAAGGAAGAACATGAATCATATAAAATACAAAGGGAAGCAATGCAAGTGGAGAAACTAGAAAGAAAAGAGTAAGAAGACATGGAGAAGTTGATTAGGAAAGAGGAGAGCACAAGGAAGAAACATCAAGCCAAGGTTGATCGAGAACTGTAATGATGAAAAATTTGGGTTTCCACCATTAGATGTATGGAAACTGCTAATTTTTACTTAGGGACCAAAACATTAGGGAAATATAGGATTTAGATAGATCTAAGCCTAAGAGGTTTGAATACTGACCTAGTTCCAAGGAGTTTTGAATGCACCTCTTCTTTCCCTTGAGTTGAATTGATTTATTAAATTTACTAAAATTAGGGTAAATGTGTTGGAATTGATGTAAAAATGCATAAACAGTAAGCTACAATCATCGGATTAAGCCACGAACTTGGATCTAAGGATTGTAAGAGGATTCATATCTATTCAAAGAACGAGCTCCCAATTTTTCAGGACTAGTGTAACGACCACTTTGATCCTCTGAACCTTTTGCACTCCAATGGGGGATCAATTTGTCTTTGCAAATAAATCTTATCCTGGAGATTATAGCTCCGTACCTGTTCCTACGCACACTAGGGAAGGGAAATAGGTTGGTAATAGGGGTTTGCCTTTGATCAAACCTCATTTTTGGAATTAACCATGAAATAGAAATGAAATTTGATTGATTTTTAGTAATGGCAATGTTCTCCTTTTGAGGGAGATGTTGAATAATGACCAAAACACAAATGATATACCTCCTTGTGAATTTTTGTTTGTCTCCAGATGAAATTAGGGTTTCATGAAGTCTACAATAACATAGAACATGAATGTCAAATTTAATGCTTGAATCTTGATTTTATCTCTAGTCTAATGCTTGAAAGAGGACTAATTTATTATTTTATTGAACTTAAATGATTGATTTATTGATGTATAATTCAATTTCATGTGTGTGTGTTATCAAATGAGAGGGATAGACCTTTTTTTATACATTCTTGTCGAAAAACAAACTAATTTTCAGACATGACCTGACAAAAAGCTATATTTCTCGCTCACATTTTATAACCATCAAGAGGCCAAAATTTAGGCCCTAATTGGGAGGACCATGGTGTGGTGCCCTTGTCCTACCCAATCAAGCTCCAAAATTTGGGGGCAAGATGATGTACAAAATAAATTTGATGATAAATATGCAAAGCAAGAGCATAATCAGGTCCTATTTAGGCATCGAAGCATGAACACTAAGGTGAGGGCCCAAATGCAGTCAAAATTTTAAGGGAGTACAATTTAGGATGCTATATTTAGCCCCCACTTTAGTAGGAGTATGAGACTAAGCATACTATTGGTAAAGTACAAAGGTCCACATTAAAAGACTTTCATCAAGATGTTAAGGAGGCAAGACACACCAAGCCCCCAGTGGACTTTAGGTATCTTATGACTTCAAGATTAAGATAAAAGGGACATCATAAGAAAGAGAGATAAAAGAGAACCATGAATACAAGCCTAGTAAGGTTCACTAACTATGAGTCATGAAAATAAAAATACCAAAGTTACAAAGCAAAAGGCTAAGTTCACTAAATAACTTGAGTATCAATATGCACAAAAATAAAAATATTAAGCAGAGTGTATGCCCCCACATTAAAGTGATTGTGCACGCCATATCAAGAGCAATTTCTTCAAGGTAGTATACATTCATCCAAAAGATAAGCACGTTATCACAATAATATGCCCCCAATAAGGATATATCAAAGGATAATGATCACAAATACAAAACACATAAGGGTTCTACTTAACTCTAGGGTTAGTATGATACTATGATAAATAATGTATATCATGTATATATTTGCGTTGAAATTTTCTCATCCCCCAAAGAAAGTAGAACCACTATGGAAGAAGGGTACATGTGTCTTTTGAGACAATATGGGAGAGACCAAAATATATCTTAACACTTTGTATAATCCTCAAGTAGACCACACTAGGGACAACAAATAGAAAAATTGAGAAACAAATAGAGGAAGGTTATGAAAAAGAAAGTGAGGGAGAGGATCTAAGACACAAATGTGGTGCATAGAACCTTCTACTTTTCAAGAAAGGTTTTAGCCATGGTAGTGTTTACATGTTCATTTGTGTAGTAATAAGGGGTTGGATCAATTATCACCCTTGATGTAATAAATTGCCTATATGTATGATCAATAATCTCTTAGGTGAGCATATAAACCTAGAGGCCTATTAGACCATGAAGGCTTGGAATTTGGATTTTCAGTATTTATAGGTCTAGGATGTTTTATTAGGTGTTTGGAGTTAAATAATGACCTTGGAGATGTTTCCATAAGGTCTAAGTACTTAATTCCCAATATAGTCCAAGTTGCCCAAATGTTGCACTTTGTTGTCCAACAACTTTTCAAAGTTGCTGGTAGGATAACAACTACCTCCCCAACATTCATAAATATTCAAAATTTGGTTATGGACATTGAGGATGGTTTATATATGCTTGAACAACCATGGGGAAGGTTGGTTGAATAATTTGTAAAGTTTGGTGGAGAAAGTGAATAGAACAAGTCTAATTTTGCCACAACTATGATAGTTTTCCATACTGTCCGTATAGGGTATGAAAAATTGGGATGAAAATTTGAGTTGATTGGAAATTTCCCTAAATCACCTTTCTAATGAACTTGGTCTGACCTCTTGAAGTAAATTTTGGAGGAAGATACAAGCAGTTTACTCTCTGCAGGTTTGAAACCCACCATTTTCAAGGGTTACAATGCAATTGGAGCCCTAACTTGCAATCTACCCATTAAAATTCAATGGCCATTGGTTGAATAAAATTTAAAGGCATGTATTTTGAGATTCCAAAAGGGTGAGGTTAGAGGAGTTGGCTTGGTAATTTCACCACCAAGCCCTAGTCTAAACTGTTTGAGGGTTTAGATTAGCCTAGAATGGGATTCATTATGCTCACAATGAAGAATGACAAATTGATGAGTTAATTGCTAGATTGGGAAAATTGGTATATAGAACAAGCCTCCTAACGAGTTAGAACCTTCCTGTGATCCCATTCTCACATACTTTGTAAAACAAACCTAACTTGATCAATTAGGCTCATAAACCAAGTAGGGTTTGAAAAGTGCAGGAATAGGGTGGAAACCTAATCTTTTAGAATTTAATAGTAGTCCCAAAAGGGTATCTGATACCCAAATTTATTCAGTGTGTTTTTTGGCATAATTTGGAGAAAAAACCAAAAAACCAGTAAAATAGGGCTACTAGCCGGTAGGCCTATTCAAGCCCCTAGGACCCACATCCAAACTCGTATCCCAAATAATTGTTGTGTAAGGTCTTAGTTAGTCTTGATAATAGAATGGGAGTGTTGTACCATCCCTAGACAAGGGTAAGGATCCAATTTCACATTGGAGTGGGTTGAGACCTTGAGAAGGAGCATAGGTATTGTAAGACCTACGAGTGTGTGTGGGTTTGTTGATGGACTTGAAAATAACTGAGAGGGGGGGTGAATTAGTGACACCAAAAACCAAACTACTTCAAACACTAACTGATAGATGAACTTAACTGTGCTTATAAACATAATGCATGTAATCCAAAATGATATAACAACATTCACAAAAAGTAAAGCATCCACCATAACACAAGTGTTTGTATGTGGAAAACCCAAATAGGTAAAAACCACGGTGAGATGGAACTCACAAGATAAATATCTGCAGTAATAGATAACTGACTGCTTAAGGTCTACAATGTGCTCTGTTAGGAGCGAATCTTGTTAGAGATCCCAAATCTTGATTAGAAGCTTGTACCCTGTTAAAGGTAGTACCCTGTTAGGAGTGACCTCGCTGGAGGATTTAAGAATCCAAACTAATGGATCACCCTGTTAAAGGATTTATACATAGAAGCTTGTTAGAGCTTACTCGGTTAAGGGTTTTGATTCTGTTGTAATGGTTTGAAAACAACAAGAATGGTTTGATCTGTTCTGAGTAGCACAATACTTGCTTGATCAAATCCTTTTAAGAATATTTAACATTTTCAACACACTCCTCATCTTAACACTTATCAGTCTTTTACAAAAATTTCGCTCTTCATGCATACATCATGATCATAACATCTCACTCAAATGATTCACTAAGATCTTTAAATAGACATTCAAATCTTATGTCGGTCCAAGGAAATCAAAACACAATTTCCTAGGAGCGGTCTATCTAGTCAAGTGACCATGACTCATCACAAAAGTTGCCGCCAAATAGTCAGTGTTGGTAACTCATCACAAAAACTAACAAGTACCGGTTGGAACAATTTATACTGATTTGAATAAAACGTATGAACTGTTGTCCTTGAATCTTTGCTTGATCTCCATCTTGATCTTCATCTTGATGCTGACTTAGTATAACCATAGGTTGTCTCTTATGCATATATCGGTTAACACAGAGTACCAGTTAGAGATTAACCACTAAGTATACCAGTTGATAGTGTAAACAACTGAAGTTACACCTATAGTCAATATAATCATATGTGTGTGTGAGTGTTTCGTCAATGACAACAAATGATGAATAGATTACAATCATCATCAAGCCAACAATATTCCCCTTTGGCATTGATGGCAACACTTAGAAAATTTTACAATAATACTGCTAAGTGTGCATACACAACAAATTTACACATATACTCATACTCCCCCTTAATGCATGTATAAATACAAAATTTTCAAAAACACACATACATATTTCTACTCCCCCTTTGACAACAATGTCAAATTGAAAAAGTAAAATATATACATACATATATATATATATATAGAAAATTTGTATCAAAGTGTTCAGCATATATAACTTTAATATTTCATGCATTAGCTAATCTCATAAAAGTAGCATTGTATCTCTTCTTCATATGTGACAAAGCATTTTCCCTTGATTCCAGTATGTTCGCAATATAATCAAATGTAGACATCAGTTGTGAATGGAATTCTTTCATTGAGTCCAGTGTGCAGGTTTCAGGGGTTGTAAGAATAGCTTCTACATTGGAGTAGGCTCTTTGAAGTATGTCTATTTGTGATGTAAGAAGACTTTTGAGTTCTTTAAGAGATTGGAGTCTCTTTACCTTCTCATTATCATATTTGTCCAGTTTGTTATGCAAATCATCTACAGACTTGTTAAAGGCATGTATGGAGTCCTGGAGTGGGACATATGCCTTGCATATCCTTTCCATTTCTTGCTTTGTTTCAACTTGACTTTTTAAAATGTCAGAATAAAAGAAAGTAACATTGGAGGTAGAGGAAAGATGCTTTCCTTCTGTTTCAATATCTTTTCTCAATAGACTTTTATTGTGAGATAGAGCCATTTTGCCACTATCAATATCCTTTTCCAGTTTTTCTCCATATTTCTTCTTGTGGCTCTTTTCAACATACAGTTGAGAAGCATCTTCTAGTGACTTGATTTGATCAGATGCATCTACAACTAACTAATCAAGTTTGCTAATGGGTGTAGAAAGATGTGCTATAGATGTTTCCGGTAGTAGACCAGATAAAATTTCTACTATGGTCTGAATTGTCTCTACTTCAACATTTTTCTCTTTAAGTCTCTTTTTATACACTCTAGATTGTATAACATTAGGAATATTCATTATTTTAGAGGCACTCATACTATCCACATCAATGGTTCCTAAAATACTCAAAGAATCATCATCGTCCTCATCAATTTTATTTTTCTTTGCCCCTTCAGAGGATACAACTTTAATGATTTCTCTCTCAACATTCTTCTCTATTTCCTTTTCAGGTGACTATGTGACAACATTTTCAGTAGGATCCTTCTGAATTTCTTTAATAACCGGTGAGGATTGGGGTTTCTCCAGTTGTTCGGTTGTCGGTAGATTGTCCATGTTTAGTTGAGTTACCGGTTTCTCAGCTAGTGTAACCTGTACATTAGTGAGTGTTGGGGGCTCCATATCTAGTGCAGTATTGTCTCCAGATAGGTCTACTGTGTTCTGAACATCATCATCAACAAGAATAATGGAATCATCCTTCTTCTTGAGGGGATAGACCTCATCAGGTTGAATAATCTCCTCTTCATCCATTTACAGTAGATTAACATCATCAGTAACATTAGCCTCATTCTTAAAAGAATGGATGAGTTCTTCCATCTTTTTGATTTCACAAGCTATCTGATGTGTCTCAGATTCACTGATTGCCCTTCTTCCATTAAGAAGTTTCAATCTTCTTGCTTTAAAAGAAAATTGTGCTTTGTACTGATCAACTAAAGCACTAATTCCATCCGTAGATAAATTGGGAAAATATTGTAAAAAATATTTAATCAATAATTTCTTTTTTCAATTGAACAACTTCCTCCCATTTATCTAAAAGAATGTTATACAAAGAGATTGAAATAACTTTTTCCAAATCATGCAAAAATCTATTGTAATGACCCAAATGAGTGATTACCTGTTGAATGACTTGCTTCTGCTCATCTTCAGTGAAAGAATCAAAATATTCTCTGACATTGTCAAACCTATTCCTCCTTAGTGTCTTCATTGATATATCAATAGGTGTAGTTTCCTTTGGCACAACCTTTTCCTTCTTGGATGTTCTACCAGTTGCTTTAACCTTCTTTGGTCCTTCATCAGAATTTGTTCCCTCAGACTCTGGTTGCAAAATTAATTTCATGCCTCTCTTCTTTGTCTCCTTCTTAGTATATACTTTGGGTTTTGGTTTCCTTTTGATTAGGACACTCCTAGTAACCCTAGTACTCTTTGTTGTTGGAGATGCTTCACTAGTCTTTTTATTCTTTCCTCTTGCACTTTTAATAGGTGCAATATCGGTTTGTGTAGGTGCATCTTGGACTACTACAATGTCCAATTTTCCTTTATTTTTGGCTATAGGTGATGCCAATAGAGTGTTAGTATAACCGCCTAGTAGATCATGGTTTACCTCATAACTCATGTCTTCCATTTCTTCTTCTCTTGGCTCAATTGTTTGCATCAAACAAAAGTCAGTGGTAATGGTGAAGATTATGTCCTTCTCAAAGTGTTTTACCACTCTTTCCGGTAGCCTCATTCTCATACTCATCTTCTTTTGGAACTCATTGAAATACTTATTCAGGGCAGCATGGAAAGTATTCTTTACAACCTTGATGTTGTTATTGATTTAAGCCGAGAAGTCCTTTGACCACAAAATGTCTCCAATCCCTGGTAGAAAGTTCTAAAAGTAAAAGAATAGACTGACTAATAGCTGACCAAACTTGAATTTCAAACTGCTATCCTTCTTGATAGATTGAAAATTCAAAAATAGTTGTCTTCTGATAGCTTCACAGAGATCATAATTTGCATTATATACAATCATTCTATGAGATGTATGGACTGCTGCAGATGGAACACTATTAAGTCTACTGGAGTAAAATACTCAGTAGCCTATCACCATTTCTACTAGTTTTACTGCAAGGTCCTTAATGTTGTTGATGGAAAAATCACGCCCATTAGATATAGAACCGGTTAAGTCAAAGACAATATCCTTTAAAAAATTTCTTAACTCGGGTACTTCACTGGTTGAGAAATAGCCAGTCATAGCCCGAATGGATTCCTTTATAATTGTGTGAGTTCTTTCTAAGTACATGTTTTCTCCATGAACTCTACTCAAAATTATTCTAATATGTGCTTCTTCGAAATCTTCAAGAAAATAAGAGGCATTATGAAAACCCTTTTCGAAAACCCTAGCATACTGTGTCTTAATCTTGCCATTCTTTTTGCAAAGTGATTTCAACTATGTGTAGATGTATAGAGGCCCAAGTCTTCTAACTTGCAGTCAATATAACTGGAAAAATCAACTTTGACCAAAACTCCGCTCGAAACTTGCAACAATGCATTATATGACACAATTTCATCTGTCTTTAGAGCTTCCATAGGCTCAGAAGTGATCATTAACCTCTCTATAGACTTTGAAGTAGATGCCATTCTAGATGGACGAGATTCAAAGTAGTATGTTCAAAGAAATACCTTGTTTCACTCACGTTGCCTTGTTTACTGGTTGAAATGCCCAAGTGCACAACAGTTCGACCTTCTGCAATCCTTCAATTCAGCTTAGTTTCACAAATCATGAAACAATCCGGCAATAATCAACAAGACAATCTTTCTTAGCTCTGCAAGCACTTCAAATTTATTTCTTGAATGAGTTAGGGTAAAAATGACATATCCTTTTCACCTACTGTATTAAATGCTCTCCCATTTAGGATTACAAACCCTAATTTTACCGTTCAAGGGGAAAACTAGTTGATAACATATCGATAAAAATTTATCAAAATTTCATGATTCAAAATTCTTTTCCTGCTCATTTTTCACAAGGGGTCCGGAGGGATTTTAACCATTAAGCTCCCCTTAGACATATTAAAAAGGCTTAGTTTATCGGTGCAGGGTTCTCTTCACTAGGTGAAGGAACAACCTCTTCTCCAAACGAGTCATCACTTTTCTTCTTCTACATCCGATTCATTTCCTATCTGGTTTCTTCAATATCAAATTTCTGTTTTCCTTTCTGATCTTTAGAAGAGTTGACCGGTTTGTTGTTTCTGTATCTACAAAATTTTGCTAAGTGCCCTGGTTTGTTACAGTGATAACAGGCCATACTAGATGATCTCCAAGGTCCTGCATTTCCTCTTCTTGTTCTTCTTCTACAGTTCATAGCCACATGACCAATGTTATTACAGATGGTGCAAATAACATTTGTTAACTTTTCCATCTCTAATAGACTAAACCGGTTGTCGTAGGGTCTTTGCCAGTTCAGTTTTACCCAGCTGTTAAAGTTTCTCATTTGATCACCATTTGGTCTTGGATGCATGTGTGGTATAGGATTGTTTGCTCCATATCTACACTCAATAGATCTGTAAAGCGGAAAATCGAACCCTAGGTGTTCCCCCCCACTCCAAGGGGAAAGGGGGTCACTAGGGTTGACTGTTTTCAGTTAGGAGGGACTTTACATTCAAAAGAGGGGTTGAAACTCACAAGATCCAATCCCACACAATGCAAGACTGGATTCTAAATGAGTTTCAAGGGTTGAGACATCAAGGATACCCTCTTTTGTAAAGAATGTAGATAGAAAGATTGAACTAGGAATGCATGTAAAGTAAGAAGGATTCACTTATAAACAGAGATAGGGATACGGGATGAAGCTGCAGACCTGAATTAGCAGTAAAATGTCGAGATGATGCTGTTCTGCAAATTTGAGCGAAAGTTGACGGGATGATGGCACCCGGCGTGCACACGGTCCTCCGAAAAATCCGTGAAACGAAGGGGGATCTGTTCGTCTCTGCACAAGGATTCCAGATCTTCAATTACAGCTGCGTACCTGCAACCTACACACATAAAAGAGAGGATGATTGGGGGGTTAGGGATTAGGGGTTTTCCTTTAGGTCAAACCCCAGTTTTGGAATTAACCAAGAAATGAGAATGCTGTAAATGTAAATGTTTGTAATGTAAACAAGTACTGATACCTTGTTGTAAGAATGTTTGTATTCTTACATGCGAAGGTGTAATGAATGTTGTATTTTGTATGTTGTAAGTGATCTCCTCTTCAATGGTTGAATCCTTGTCTTGAATGCAACACTTAGCCTTGAATGGAGACTTAGAATGCTCAATTGCTTGAAGGAATGCTTGAATGTTTGAATGTTTGAATATCGCTTCCGCCTCTCACTTGCATATCTTTTCCTCTTTTCTTTTTGCCTTTTTAAATGGGAGGGGAAATGTAGTTTATATACTTGTCAATTAGGGCTGATAGACTGATTTTTCCGACCTTGGGCCGACCAGGAAAGATTATTTCCCAATTTGCAAACTTAAAGACCCGATGCCCAAAAGAGACCGGGCCCAAAATAGGGCCAGGGACTAGGGCGCTGGGCGCCATGGTCCCACCTCCCGGGACAGCAGGGTGCAAGGAAGGATTAGGCCAAGGTGCAGAAATATGCAGTTTTTGGTGTCGTAAACAGGTTTCGGGGTCTCCATTCAGGTTCAACGTTGCGCCGCCATCGTGAAGACCCAAATGCAGTCGAAATTGCAAGTGTCGCAATTTTAGGACGCTACATTTAGCCCGCACTTTAGCGGGAGTATAAGCGTATGCCCATACTTCCAGTAAAGTACAAGGAAACAACATTGAAAGACTTTCACCACGTCAAGGAGACAAGATACACCAAGCGCCCAGTGGACTAAGGATCTTACGACTTTGATTGGCAAAGTAAAAGGGAAGATCATGAGGGAGAACCATGACTGTCAGTAGTAAGGTTCCCTCACTATGAGTCATGCAAGAAAGATATCAAAAATTTTCAAGGCAAAGCTAAATTTGTCAAGAAATTTTCAAGTATCTTGAAGAGATATGAACGGGGTGTATGCCCCCCTACGTTAAAGCGATCGCACACACCTCATCGGGGGTGATTGCTTTAAGGTAGTGATACATATATTTAATGAAAAGGGAAAGGAGCATGTTATCACAAGGATTTAGCCCCCAAGTGTGAGATAAGCCCAAGGATAATAGACACAAAACACAAAGCACGAGCTGACTTCGCTTTCCTTGGGGTCAGTATGCTGTATGATAATTCATGTATATCATATGTATGTATGCATAATTGTTCTTCATTCCCCAATCAAGGAAGGTCACCTAGAAGAAGGGAACACATGTGTCTTTTGAGTCAACATGAGAGAGACCAAAAGAGATCTCAATGCTTTGCATCGTCCTCAAGTAGATAACACTAAGGACAACAAATAGAAGAATGGGAATAACACATAGAAGAAGTAACAAAAGATCAAGAGAGGAGGAGAGAGTCTGCTATGCTAATGAAACTAATCTAGCACGTCATCTACCCCCCGATCTTGCTGATCAATATTTCGGGAAGGTAGGAAACACACTAGAGGAGGAACATCTAACACAGCAGATGGAGCTATCACAAGATCCAAACAAGGGCTATGTTCATGTTCCAAGCCACATTGTTCTTGTCTAGGAGCTAGGATAAGTGCTTTAGAAAATTCGTTAGATAAATGGTTATCAACATCAACATATTCATATTCACTATTAGAATGAAAAGAAGTAACATTTTCATCATGAATAACATTTTCATCTATATCATCATCAAGATTTATAAAAATAGGATCTTTAACTCGCACAAGATCAAGACCATCATGCATCTTATGTTTAGGAGATTTTGGCTCAATTTTCGGCTGAGGAGAAAATGGAATAATGCTAGCTGAAGGTGTTTTTGGGGATTGCAAAGTTTGAGAAGCAGCTGCCTGAGCTCTAAGATGATGCTTTCGTCGGTGTTCACGTGCAGAATGATTTCGTCTAGTCTTAGTAGGAAGTTGAGAAGATTGAGGAGGAGGAATGTTCTCATCCTTATCACTTGGGTGTTTGGGTTGTGGTCTCTTAGGTTGGATAATAGGAGAAGAGGAAGGTCTCTTCTCTCTATAAGAGGAAGGAGGAGGAACTGCTCCATATAAAGGAGGAATATTTGGTTTAGGAAGGAGACCAAGTCCATCATGATGAGGAGGTATAGGTCTACCTTTAGAAAGTTTATTAGGCATAGACATAGTCACATCCATAGGGATGGGTTGGGAATCTTCTTGAGGAAAGACATTAGTTTTATCTTTCAAAGGAAGAACTTCCTTCTCAAGAATGATAGGAATATCAAGTTTGGGTGTTCTAGGTTCACTTAGAGATATATCTTTTTTCCACTTTTGATAAGATTTGAAAAGATGATCACTTCGTGGTGGAAGAGATTGGAATTGTTTAGGCCAAAAGTAATCAATAGGAATACTAGAAGTTCTTTCAGCTGGTTTAAAGAGACTATGATTGACAGTAACAACTTCACCATTATGGGGAAATTTCAAACACTTATGAATAGGAGAAGCAATAGCTTTCATGGAAGATAGCCAAGGATAGCCTAGCTTCACACGAAATTGTTCGGACGATGGAATAATAGAAAAGCTCACATCAAGGGATTTGTTATGGACCTCAATAGGTAATGTAATAGAACCAATTGCAGGAGAAGAAAATGCATCAAATAATTTCACAACCACATTTGTTTCGTCATAGATCACTTGATTCAATTGCAAAGTAAAAAGAAATTCTTCAGTAATGACATTAACTATGCAAGAAGGATCAATAAGCACTCCACGGCAAGGTGTATTCTTGACTTTTGCAACTATATATAAAGGACCATCAGGTGCGCTGATAGTTTCACTAGAATCAAAGGTGATGGAAGGTTCTTTAGGGATTTTCTGCTACTCTACAAAGTTAATCACATTCGGAGTCATAGACACAAGATCATCAGGTGAGACAGAGGAATCATTAGTATCAATCGCATTAGAGGTATGAGAAGGTAATGGATCAGTAAAAATCTTAAGATTTTGGTTAGGAGGAGTTACAAATGTGTTGCCTTTATCATTCACACCAGAAATAGAGATAGTATTATTATCAATCAAATCTTGAATTTTACCCTTTAAAGAAAAACATTTTTCAGTATCATGCCCAGGTTGACGATGAAATTGACAAAAAGATTTGTTATCAAAATAGGGTGAATTAATCTTTGCAGGATCTATTTGCTTTATAAGAGGGAGAGTAAGCACATTTTGTTCCAATAACTTATTCATAATACTATGCAATGATTCATTCAAAGGAGTAAACTTTCTTTCTTTCTTGAAAAACTTAGAAATAGGAGGCACACCTGATGCTGCATTCACATTGTTGTTGATGATGTTTTCATTGAATTTAATGGACTCTCTGTTTGGTTTAAACTTCCCAAATGGTTGTTGACTATTATCACCCTTATCACTCAGAGCCATAGGATTTGCTTGTTCCATTTGACTCACAGTCAGTTGATAATTGTGAAGAGTTGCGCACAACTGTTGGAAAGAAGTAAAATCAGAAAACAGAAGTTTTTCTCTAATATCTTTTTGTAAATTAGAAATAAAGATTCTTTGAATATCATTGTCAAGCACTGGAAAAGAAATTTGAGCATACAAATGCTTATATCTACCAATGAAATCAGTCACTTTTTCTTTAACACCTTGTTTACAATGCATTAAATCAATCAAAGTAACTTTAGGACTTATATTGTTTTGAAATTGTTGAATAAAAGCATTTGTAAGTTGTTGGAAAGAAGTAATAGAATAGGAAGGCAACGAGCAATACCATTGTAGAGCCTTGTCTCTTAATGTTCTAGTAAACAGTTATTGTTTGAAAGGTCTTAACATGTGTTAGAGGATCACCTTTACCATTGTAAAGCTCCAATTGTGGGAGTTCAACATACTTAGGGGGAATAGCTCGAACAATGTCAAGAGAAAGTGGGCTCGCAACATCAAATGTGGGCACACTAAACTTAGATTGATTCATAGAGGCAATTTGTTGCTGTAAAGAAGAGACAGTTTGTGCAAGATTGTTAATGGTCGCTTCAGTCAAAGAATTCATATTAGACGTGTTAGATTGTGACGGAGGTATTATGTTATTGAAAGAAGGTATTGATTCAGAGTAAGGTGGCGGGACACTATGATAGTTAGTCATAGGAGATGATTGGAAAGGAGGAACACTACAAGGAGGAATGGAATGGTTAAATGAATTGCCCCCTTGCACCAGGTTCATCTGTGGAGATGTAATAGGAACACTCATTGAAGGAATGAATGAAGAAGTCGGATTAAATGAAGGAAGAGGGTTAATTGAAGAAGAAGGATTGCCCCTATGACTGGTGATCATAGGTGGAAGGTCTTGTATTGAAGTAGTCATTATGTTTGATGTAAAAGTAGGTATACTAGCAATAGAAGTTGTCAAAGGGATAGAATGATTGACTTGAGTAGGAGGTTGTGTATAACCCAAAGTTTCAGCACAACTCTTCATAGGCATCACATTCGAATCCACAATGTGTGCAATACTATGCAAAATATCAATCCCATTCTTATCATTTTGAACCATACGTTTTAGACCCTCAATTAAGGGAAGAGCTTGACTATCGGGGTATTCTTGAGACATCCATTGTCGAAAATCATCAAATTGGTTATCCAATTTTGAAAGTTGTTCTACAGAAACCTCATGGAGAGCTTCTTCATCATTAAGAGGATTAGAGGAATTACCCGTGTCCTCGTTAAATAGGCCATTCAAATTAGGTTCCATCTCCTCAGTAATTAAACCTTGGAAAGACTTAATTCTAAGGCTTCGCCTAACGGGAATAGTGTAAGTAGGGCTTATTGTTGTAAAACTCATGCACTAAAGAGAAAGAGAAGATTTTGAATTTAGAGGAAGCAAATTTCAATAAAATCAGCCAATCTCCTAGATTTAAGTTGTTAAATGCAATCAGGACAATCTCCCAAAATTTCGGAAAAAATGTCCGGGACCGTGGCGAACGGAGTGCACACGGTCCTCGCAACTTTTTTCGAAATTTGCAGGGATGAAAGTTATGATGATTTTAAAGCTAATCTGAAAAAATTGAGTGATTTTACGATCTATAGATAGGCCAAATTAAATTTGCAATCTCAAAATTGAACCCTACCAAGATTGTTGAAAAATGCAAAATTTGAATTTTGGAAAAGAGAGGGAAACTGAAATTTTGAATTTTATGATTTTATAGGGAATACTAAAAGCAATGCAGGTTTTGAAATTTAAAAATTGACTCAATTTCACACAAAATTCAATTTTGAAAGTGGAAATCAAGGTTGTTGCAATTAAACATTTAATTTCAAAAGTCACAAATTGCAAAAAATTTGAATAAAGTATTGAAATTTCGAATGAATGCCAACACACTTTTCAGATTTAGGATAGTAAGAAACACAATTTTGACATGAATTTCAATTTCAACAATTTTTGAATGATTAGAAGCCTCAATCCAAGCAATCACTAGATCAACTTTGACTTTAATTTTGAAAGTGTTAGAATTGATGAAATTAGCCAAAATTCTGGATTTTAGCAGAAAAATACAGTAGGATCTATCTCCCGAAATTTTGGAAAAAATGTCGGGGACAATGGCGCTCGGGGTGCACACAGTCCTCGCAACTTTTTTCCAAATTTTCGGGGATGAGAGATATTATGATTTTGTTGCGGAATCCAAAGTTATAGCCGATTTGGAGGTGTTTTGATCAGTGAAATCATCAGTCAAAGGATGAATCAAGAGGGTTTTAAAAAAAATTAGGGTTTTGACACTTAACCACTTAATTTTCAAAATTAAAGCACATATATGATTTGACAATTTGTAGTAGGAGGGCAGATCTGAAACAAGCATTAACAATTAAACATTTCACAAGCTCAATTACTAAAAAGAAAATTTTAGGATTTTTATGCAATTAACCTCTAAAATTTGCAAAAAATCAAACATGGAAATGTAATTAAGGAAGCAAATTTTTCAGATCTAACCATGAATAATCAGAATTAGGATGTTCACGTTGGGTTCACCAAAATGTAAAGTGGAAAATCGAACCCTAGGTGTTCTCCTCCGCTCCAAGGAGAAAGGGGGTCACTAGGGTTGACAGTTTTCACTTAGGAGGGACTTTACATTCAAAAGAGGGGCCGAAACTCACAAGATCCAATCCCACACAATGCAAGAATGGATTCTAAATGAGTTTCAAGGGTTGAGACATCAAGGATACCCTCTTTTGTAAAGAATGTAGATAGAAAGATTGAACTAGGAATGCATGTAAAGTAAGAAGGATTCACTTATAAACAGAGATAGGGATACGGGATGAAGCTGCGGACCTGAATTAGCAGTAAAATGTCGAGATGATGCTGTTTTGCAAATTTGAGCGAAAGTTGACGAGATGATGGCGCCCGGCGTGCACACGGTCCTCCGAAAAATCCGCGAAACGAAGGGGGATCTGTTCGTCTCTGCACAAGGATTCCAGATCTTCAATTACAGCTGCGTACCTACAACCTACACACAGAAAAGAGAGGACGATTGGGGGGTTAGGGATTAGGGGTTTGCCTTTAGGTCAAACCCCGGTTTTGGAATTAACCAAGAAATGAGAATGCTGTAAATGTAAATGTTTGTAATGTAAACAAGTACTGATACCTTGTTGTAAGAATGTTTGTATTCTTACATGCGAAGGTGTAATGAATGTTGTATTTTGTATGTTGTAAGTGATCTCCTCTTCAATGGTAGAATCCTTGTCTTGAATGCAACACTTAGCCTTGAATGGAGACTTAGAATGCTCAATTGCTTGAAGGAATGCTTGAATGCTTGAATGTTTGAATGTTTGAATATCGCTTCCGCCTCTCGCTTGCATATATTTTCCTCTTTTCTTTTTGCCTTTTTAAATGGGAGGGGAAATGTAGTTTATATACTTGTCAATTAGGGCTGATAGACTGATTTTTCCGACCTTGGGCCGACCAGGAAACATTATTTCCCAATTTGCAAACTTAAAGACTCGATGCCCAAAAGAGACCGGGCCCAAAATAGGGCCAGGGACCAGGGCATTGGGCGCCATGGTCCTGAGGGACTAGGGCGCTGGGCGCCATGGTCCTGAAGGACTAGGGCGCTGGGCGCCATGGTCCCACCTCCCAGGACAGCAGGGTGCAAGGAAGGATCAGGCCAAGGTGCAGAAATATGCAGTTTTTGGTGTCGTAAACAGGTTTCGGGGTCTCCATTCAGGTTCAACGTTGCGCCGCCATTGTGAAGACCCAAATGCAGTCAAAATTGCAAGTGTCACAATTTTAGGATGCTACAAGATCTATGTCCATACATTCCACATGTGAAGAAATAACCTGCAAATTTCTTGGACACATACCTAGCATTAGTATTGTAACTTGCATTTTTGTTAGGTTTGTCTCTACAAACATTTGCACTATGACTAGGTTTATGGAAAACAAAATAAACAGGTTTAAAGACCTTCTTACTGGTAGGCTTGTTGATATTAGGAGTAGATTTGTTCTTAGGAATGTATCTCTTTGTACCAAAGGATTCACCTTTTTGAGTTGTATGAAAACCAAGTCCAAAGATATCATCCTTCATTCTTTGTGATTGAATTTGTTCTTCCAGCATAGTAAAACTTCTGCTGAACTTCTCCAATTTCTCATTGTCTTTAGTAAGTTGTTTTGTGAGATCTTCATTATGTTTAGATAGGTTCTCTTTTAGAGATAATGCAAGTTCAAGATCTAGCTGCAGTTTCTCCTTTTCTTCTCTTTCAGTGATCAAATTCTCATGCATAGTGTCTTTTTCTCACTTGATCTTGACAATCTCTTGATGTCTTTATCTGATAAGATCTTCAACAGCTCTTCTAGATTCTAGTTCCTGACTCATGCGGATAGTAAGACCTTCTAGCTCTCTCCTCAGATTCAATTTCTCATTGTTTAACTTTTCAACTTCCTTTTCTAAAGCATCAATATTGGCTTCATCTGAAGAACTATTATAAGTTAACTCTAATAGTTGTTCAGTTAGCTCTCTCCTTTTGGCTTGAGAAGCTTTCAGTTTGATCCTAAGGGCTTCAAGTTCATCTCTGCTAGCTTCTAGCTCTCTAGCCATCTTAAATTAGCTCATGTCCCCCATGGTGGTTTCAAGACTCCCTTCTAAGCGGTTAAGCTTCAAAGAAGTTAGGCTCTAATACCAATTGATGGACTTGAAAAGCACTGAGAGGGGGGGTGAATCAGTGACACCAAAAACCAAATTACTTCAAACACTAACCGATAGATGAACTTAACAGTGCTTATAAACACAATGCATGTAATCCAAAATGATATAACAACATTCACAAAAAGTAAAGCATCCACCATAACACAAGTGTTTGTATGTGGAAAACCTAAAAAGGTAAAAACCACGGTGAGATGGAACTCACAAGTTAACTATCTGCAGTAATAGATAACTGACCGGTTAAGGTCTACAAAGTGCTCTGTTAGGAGTGAATCTTGTTAGAGATCCCAAAGCTTGATTAAAAGCTTGTACCTTGTTAAAGGTAGTACCTTATTAGGAGTAACCTTGCTATAGGATTTAAGAATCCAAACTAATGGATCACCCTGTTAAAGGATTTATACATAGAAGCTTGTTAGAGCTTACCTGGTTAAGGGATTTGATTCTATTGTTATGGTTAGAAAACAACAAGAATGGTTTGATCTGTTATGAGTAGCACAATACTTGCTTGATCAAATCATTCTAAGCATATTTAACACTCCTTTTCAACACACTCCTCATCTTAACACTTATCACTCTTTTACAAAACTTCCATTCTTCATGCATACATCATTATCATAACATCTCACTCAAATGATTCACTAAGATGTCTTTAAATAGACATTCAAAGCTTATGCTGGTCCAAGAAAATCAAAACACAATTTCCTAGGTGCAGTGCATCTAGTCAAGTGACCATGACTCATCACAAAAGTTGCCGCCAAGTAGTCAGTGCTGGTAACTCATCACAAAAACTAACAAGTACCGGTTGAAACAATTTATACCAATTTGAATAAAAAATATGAATCATTGTCCTTGAATCTTTTCTTGATCTCCATCTCCATCTTCATCTTGATGTCAACTTAGTATAACCATAGGTTGTCTCTTATGCATATACCGGTTAACATAGAGTACCGGTTAGAGATTAACCACTAAGTATACCGGTTGATAGTGTAAACAATTGAAGTTACACCGGTAGTCAATATAATCATATGTGTGTGTGAGTATTTCATCAATGGCAACAAATAATGAATACATTATAATCATCATCAAGCCAACATTTGTCACCTACTTCTGCCAACTTCTGCATCAAATGAAGCTAATCAAACAAGTCATTCACCTCCCAATATTTCTGAACATTATTTTGGGAAGGTGGAAAATATGCAAGAGGAGAAAGTTCGAGCATAGTAGATGGAGCTACCAAAAGTTCCAAACAAGGACCATGCTTTAATGATGGATCACTTTATTTATTGCTAGGAGCTAGGATTAATGCTTGTAAAAATGTTTTGGATTTAAATCATTATCAACATCAACATATTTATATTCATCACTTGAATCAACATTGTTAG
Organism: Cryptomeria japonica; assembly: GCF_030272615.1. Lineage (NCBI taxonomy): Eukaryota > Viridiplantae > Streptophyta > Pinopsida > Cupressales > Cupressaceae > Cryptomeria > Cryptomeria japonica. The sequence continues at coordinate 584,731,015 of NC_081413.1, read as the reverse complement.
CATGAAAATCATTTGCATCCATCTCTTCATGAAGATTAATAAAAATAGGACCTTTAATTGGAATAGAACATATACCATCATTTTTATTAAGCATTTTACGTCTTGGAGATTCAGGTTGAACTTCCTTTCTAGGGTTAGGTGAAGGATAGACAAATGGGATCATGAAGGCTAGACAAATGGGATCATGTCAACATTTGTGGTCTTCGGAGAGAAAATATGTTGAGAAGAAAGTTCACGAGCTCTTGACGTTCTCTTGCACAACAATTTCTTTTAGTTTTAGCTAAAGGTTGTGAAGGTTTAGGATCAACAGGCATAGGCTTCATCTCTTCTTTTAAATAAGGATGCAAAGGAGAATGTTTTTAAGGTTGAAAGATAGGAGATTTTGGGCACTTTTCATTGTAAGATGTAGGAGGTGGAACCACAACATATAAAGGAGGAGAAAAAGGTGTAGGGAGAAGACTAGGTCAATCATGAGGAGGAGGAATGGGTCTATCATGAAGAAGAGGAATGGGATTAGGATCTGAAGGCTTTCTCAATTATAATATCATCTCATTCTTCAATCTTTTATAAGATTGAAAAATAGCACCACTTCAAGGTTAAGAGGTTCAAATTGTTTAGACCAAAAGTAATCAAGATTAACATCTCCATGCCTCATTGTGGGTTGATGCATGGTATGATTAACTGTTATTATTTTGGTGCAGGGCGCCTCTTGGGTTTGGATATCACTTTTTTTTTGTGTGTTGGTAGGTGGTCCTAGACCCTAGGATGGTGTTTTGGATTAGCTTGGATCTTGTGAATGTTATAAAGAACCTATTGTAAGGTCAATTGGCTCTAAGGTCATTTATAAACCTAGAGACCCAATTTTTCCATGGGGTTCATGTAGGGTAGGAGGTATTTTGTTAGGTTTTCTTAAGTTGTTTAAGGCCTAGGGTAGGTGTAAGATGTCCATTAGGGACTTTGGAGTGTCAAAAATGCAAAATTGTCGAAAGTTGCAAAAGTTGCTAAGCAACATTTTCCCACTGATTGGAAAAGAAGTTCCAACGGTCATAAATAGTTGGAAAATAGTTGTAGCCATTGGGGGAAGGCATATTTTTACCTTTGAGATCATCTATGAATTTGTTGGATAAAGCATGTAAAAATTTGGTGGTTTGAATAACAAGAAAACTCAGATTTTGCCCAATTTTCATTGTTTTCCATACCCTACAATCTGATAGAGGATTTGTTGGCATGAAATATTGAATTGGTTAGATTGTGGTGTGAGTGCAGGTTCGAATGCAAGTGTTCTGACTCTAATTGATAGAGTTTGGAGCAAGTTGTGGGCAGGTTACCAAAAATTGTCACTCAAAGACCCGGTTCATAGTGTTTCACCAAAGACATGGCCCTAACTTGCAAATCCTCTTGAGGAATTCAAAGGCCCTTTGATAAATGGAGGTTGAGGGTGTTTCCATTTATGTTTCAAAAGTTTGGAATCTAGGAGTGAGAATTTGTGTGGTTTCCACCAAAACCTAGGTTAAACAAAACCATGTGTCTAGCCTAGCCCATAAGAAGGAATGAACAAACAGTCACCTAGGGAGTGTTTGGTGACTAGTCTAATGGTATATTTTGTCTATTAGAATCCTAAGGAATATGTTCAAGTGATTATTTTGGTTCTGCAACCCCATATTTAAGTAGTTGCTTTGGAAAATGGGCCTAATTAGGCCTATTAGATCTGCAAACCCAGTAGGTGCTTAGGGGTGCTGGAGTAGGGTCAAGTCTCTATCTGTTGGGATTGGATGTAATCCCCAAAAGGGTACTCTGATATGTAATTTTTTCCTAGCGTATTTTGAGATAATTTTGAATTATTTGGGAAATACCGGTCTTGTGGGGCTACAAGAAATAGGCCTAAAGAGGGGTTTCTTGACCTGGGTGCAGCAAGAAGTCTCCCAATTTTTTTTGGAAGGCTAGATTGAGTGAACTTGGTTGCCAAATATTCAAAACCCTCCTTAGGAAGTGTTGTGTGTGACTGGATACATTGGCGTGTGTGTAGAACCCTAGTTGTGGGGTTGTAATGCACCCTTCAATAGGCATAAAAGGGTGATATTGTGTCTTCTTACCTTCTTGTTGCCCCACTCTGCATTAGGTGGTATTAGATCCTTAAAGTTTCTTGAGGATGGAATAATAATATTGACAAGATGTCAGAAGGAGAAGAAACTAGTGATGGGAGAAGGATGACCAACATTGAATTGGCCAAGTTGGTAAGGGAGCAGGTAGTAGCCAACAAAGAGATGAGAAAAGAATTAGATAGATTGAATGGTAAGATGGAAAAGAAGCAAGGAGACTTTGAAGAAGAAGCATAAGTGAATGAGGATGATGCCCTTTTTCTGGCAAGAGAAAGGATACCTACATAACAGAGAAGTTTCCTTGAAGCCCTTGAGAGAGTAGGTAGCAGAGATGACAAAGCAAGCCTACCTATGTTCACTAGGAAGATGAAACTAGAGGATGTCATGGATTGGTTGGAGGCCTTATAGAACCACTTTGAGTGTGAAGATGTGCCTGAGAACCAAAAGATGAAGACTTCTAAGTCTAAGATGAAAGGATTCGCCCTTAGTTGGTGGAACTTCTTGGAAAACAAGAGAGCAGAAGAGGGAAAGAATACCATCTCATCATGGAAGAGGATGGTTGAAGAGGTGAAAAGGCAATTTGTACCTGAGTATTATGAAGTGGAAATGCAAAAGAAGTTGCATAGCCTAAGACAAAAGGATTTGGATGTCAGTGGATACTTAGAGGAGTTTCAGAAACTGTCCTTAAGAGAAAAGGCACCAGAGAATGAGAAGCAAAAGTTGGCAAGATACATGAATGGCCTCAAGTATGCCATTCAAGATGAACTAAGTCTCTTCAATCCTAAGACAGTTCATAAATGCTATCAAATGGGACTAAGAATTGAATAAAAGTTCAGAATAAAGGGAGACTAGCAAGGTAGAGGAAGAGGAGGAAACTTTAGAGGAAGAGGCAGATTTGGTGGAAGAGGAACATCTCCTACACCACAAGGAAAGTCAAGTAATCAGGAATCAGAAGGAGAACCAAGTCACAGGGGTAGTTTCAGAGGAAGGAGACCAAATGGTCAAGGTAGATTTGGAGGTAGAGGAGCCAATGTGTTCACCAAAAGGTGTTTCACATGTAATCAAGTTGGCCATTAGTCATTTAGATGCTCGGAAAAGAAAAGCTCTAGCAGTCAAGGTGGAGAAATAAGAGTTCATTTGGCATAGGAGGAGGACACCCAGAGTGTGAACTCCCCTTCAAGGCATGTAGATCCAGAGCAAGGGGAGTGTCTGATGTTCAAAAGGACCCTTGTAAAGGTACCAACCGTCAAGGAGCCACCACAGAGGAAGGCATTGTTTAGAACTACCTACAGGGTAAGTGGAAAGGTATGTAGAGTCATTGTGGACTCAGGGTTAGCTGATAATCTTGCTTCAATTGAGATGGTTAGCAAGCTTGGATTGAAGAAACTTCCTCACCCCTGCCCCTACAAAGTCTCCTAGTTGAGCAAAGAGAAACAAGCCTTGGTAAGTGAACAAGTTTGGGTTGATTTTCAAATAGGTGAATATAAAGACAAGATTTTGTGTGATGTTGCAGAGATGGATGCTTGCCATTTACTCCTTGGAAGACCATGGCAATATGATGTAGACCCAAGGAATGATGGGAGGAAAAATGTCTATAAGTTGACCAAAGATGGTGTGCAATACATTATGACCCCACTACCAGATGATGGTAAAGACAGTCATGTTGTGACTAGTGTCATGTTAGTGGGTAAAGAGGAGTTTATGAAGACAATCAAAGAGAAGGATACCCCATGCTTTGCAATAGTGGTAAATCCAAGAGAAGAAGTAAGGAAGAAAGAGGAAGATAAGGTGTAAGGAAGGACTACAGGTCCTAGAGAAGTGAAAGAGTTAATGTAAAGAGACAAGGGTATAATTGCAAGAAGCAAACCAGATACCCCTGCCACCTTTCAGAGATGTAATTCATTGTATTGACCTCATACCAAGCTCAAAATTTCCCAACAAAGTAGCATATAAATTGACCCGTGAACAAAATGAAGAACTTGCAAGGCAAGTACATGAGTTGCTAGAGAAATGGTTCATAAGGAAGAGCATTAGCCCTTGTGTTGTCCCTGCAATATTGGCCCCTAAGAAAGAAGGCACATGGAGATTATGTATGGACTCAAGAGCCATAAACAAGATCATAATCAGGTATAGGTTCTCTATGCTCTGAATGGAGGACTTGATGAACTGTCTAGCAGGAGACAAGTACTATTCTAAGGTGGATTTAAAGAGCGGTTACCATCAAATCAGGATAAGAGAGGGAGATGAATGGAAGAAAACCTTCAAAACAAATGAAGGACTTTATGAATGGTTGGTTATGCATTTGGCCTCTCAAATGCTCCTAGTACATTCATGAGACTCATGAATGAAGTCTTGAAACCTTTTATCAATCATTTTGTTGTTGTGTACTTAGATGATATTCTGATTTTTAGCAAGAATAGGGATGAGCATATAATACATTTGGATTTGGTGTTGAAAAGGTTGAATGAAGAGAGCTTGAAGTTCAATTTGGAAAAATGTGTCTTCTTGTAGGACGAATTAGTATTTCTTGGTTTTGTGATCTCCAAGAGAATCCTCAAGACGGATCCATCCAAGGTGGAAGCAATCCTCAATTGGCCTACACCTAGAAATGCAAGTGAGGTAAAGAGTTCTCATGGTCTTGCAAGCTTCTATAGGAAGTTTATTAAGAATTTTAGTGGTGTATGTGCACCTATGATTGATACTATCAAGGGGGGTAGAAAATGTCAGTTTGTATGGACTAGTGAAGAAGATAAGTCCTTTGAGTATTTGAAAAGAAGGGTAGCAGAGAAACCTATATTGGTTCTACCTAATTCCCATAAGGTTTTCACCATAGAATGTGATGCAAGTAACAAGGCATTAAGAGGAGTCTTGAGTCAAGAAGCTAGACCAGTAGCCTTCTTTAGTGAAAAAATTGAATGAAGCCAAACAAAATTACTCAACCTATGACTTAGAGATGTATGCAATGGTCCAATCTTTGAGGAAATGGAGGCATTATTTGTTGTCAAAGGAATTTTTAGTCTATACTGATAACCATGCTCTAATTTTCTTGAATAGGGAGGACAAACTGAACCACCGGCATATGAAGTGGATGGAATACCTTCAAGCATTCACTTTCACCATCAAGCACAAGAAAGGAGTAGAAAATAAGGTAGTTGATTCCCTTAGTAGGAGGAACTTGAAAGTGAAGGAGATTCAATTGGAGAGCATAGGCATCAATTCCATGAAGGATATGTACCAAAAAGATGAGGATTTCAAAGAAGCATAACAAGTGTGCAAGGAAATGGGTGACAAGTACCACAAGGAGTTATCAAATTTATTTTGTAGGAAGGTCTACTTTTCAAGGGGAGTCATCTTTGCATCCCTAAAGGCTCCATGAGAGAAAAAATTGTGAAAGAGAAGCATTGTGGGGGATTGGCAAGTCATTTTGGGATTGACAAGACCCTTGAGTTGGTTAGAATATTCTATTTCTAGCCTAAGATACAGACTAAGATCAGAACATATGTGGAAGGTTGTATGATTTGTCAAAAGGCCAAGAGTAGCAGTTCAAATGTAGGTTTGTATACTCCTTTTCCCATACCAAATAATCCATGGGATTGAGTCAACATGGACTTTGTATTAGGACTCCCAAAGACCAAACAAGGTCATGATAGCATCAATGTAGTTGTTGACAGGTTTTCAAAAATGGCTCACTTTCTACCTTGTAAAACCATACATGATGCATCTCATATAGAAGGTATATTCTTCAAGGAGGTTGTAAGATTACATGGTTTTCCACTATCAATCATCTTAGACAGAGATTCTAAGTTTATTGGGAATTTTTGGTGAACTCTTTGGAGAAGTCTGGGTACCAATTTGTCATTCACATTATCTTATCATCCCCAATCTGATGGACAGAATAAGCTCATCAATAGGTCACTTGGAAACCTATTAAGGTGTCTAACTAAGGATCAAGGAGATACATGGGATTCAATACTTTATCAAACATAATTTTCTTATAATGACTCAATGAATAGGAGCACTAGTCACAGTCCCTTTGAAATAGTATATGGGTCACACCCTAGAGGTGTATTGGAGTTGAGAGATTTGAAGGATTTGGACAGAAGGAGTGCACAAGCAGAGGATTTTGCATAAGTGATGAGGGATATCCATCAAAAAATAAAGGATAGGTTAGAACAAACCTCAGACAAGTACAAGCATGCAATAGATAGGAAAAGGAGATATTTACAGTTTAAGGTTGGAGATATGGTGATGATTCATCTCAAGAAGGAGAGACTCCCTAAGGATAAATACACCAAGTTGATGATGAAGAAGATAGGTCCTTTCAAAATAATTCAAAAGTGTGGCAAAAATGCCTACAAGATTGATCTCCCACCAGACATTGGTCTTTATAACACTTTCAATGTTTCAGATATCTATGCATATAAAGGTCTTGTTACTGATGTGTGTGATGCGGGTCAAGATGATTCTAGCATGGAAGAGATGTTACAAGATCTCCCTAAGAAGCCTAAGCTTGAAGTTGAGCAGATACTTGACCAAAGGGTGAGTAAGAAAATAAAAAGGAATACCTATTATGAGTACCTGGTCCAATGGAAGGACAAACCCTTAGAAGATGCAACCCGGATGATAGAGCAGGCTTTGGAGAAGATTGGATGCAAGGTTCCAGATTTTCCAACTCAATAGACTTGAGTTTTTCTAACCAAAAGAGTATGGTGTAGGAAACCTCTTGGTTTTGGATTTCATTTGTTGTTTGTGTGTTGGTAGGTTGTCTTGGACCCTAGGATGGTGTTTTAGATCAATTTAGATCATGTGAATGTAATAAAGAACCTATTGTAAGGACAATTAGTTCTAAGGTCATTTATAAACCTACAGACCCAATTTGGCAGTGGGGTTCATGTAGGGTATGAGGTATGTTGTTAGGTTTTCTTAAGTTTTTTTAGGCCTATGGTAGGTCTAAAAGTTCCATTAGGGACTTTGGAATGTCAAAAATGCAAAATTGTCAAAAGTTGCAAAAGTTGCTCAACAACATTTTCCCACCGATTGGAAAAGAAGTTCCAACGGCCATAACTAGTTGGAAAATAGTTGTAGCCATTTTGGGAAGGCCTATTTTTTCCTTTGAGATCATCTATGAATTGGTTGGATGAAGCATGTAAAGATTTGGTGGTTTGAATAACAAGAAAACTCATATTTTGCCCAATTTTCATTGTTTTTCGTATTGTACGATATGAAAAAGGATTTGTTGGCATTAAATTTTGAATTGGTTGGATTGTGATGTGAGTGCAGGTTTGAATGCAAGTGGTTTGAATCTAATTGATTGAGTTTGGAGCGAGTTGTGGGCAGGTTACCAAAAACCGTCACTCAAAGACCCAACTCATAGGGTTTCACCAAAGACATGGCCCTAACTTGCAAATCCTATTGATAAATTCAACGAACCTTTCAAAAATTTAGGTTGAGTGTGTGTACATTGATATCTCAAAAGGGTGGAATCTAGGAGTGAGAATTAGTGTGATTCCCACCAAAACCTAGGTTAAACAAAACCATGTGTTTAGCCTAGCCCATAAGGAGGAATGAACAAACAATTACCTCAGGAGTGTTTGGTGACCAATCTAATGGTGGATTTGGTCTATTATAAGCTTAAGGAACATGTCCAAGTGGTGATTTTTGTTCTTCAACCACATATTTAAGTAGTTGCTTTGGAAAACAAGCCTAATTAAGTCTATTATGTCTGCAAACCTAGTAGGTGCTTAAGAGTGTTGGAGTAGGGTTAAGTCTCTATCTCTTGTGACTGAATGTAAGACCCAAAAGGGTACTCTAATATGTAATTTTTTCCTAGGGTGTTTTGAGAGAATTTTGAATTATTTGGGAAATATCGGTTTGGTAGGGCTAAAAGAAATAGGCCTAAATAGGGGTTTCTTGACTCGGGTGCAACATGAAGTCTCCCAAAATTGGTTGGAAGGCTAGGGTGAGTTACCTTGGTTGTAAAATAGTCCAAACCCTCCTTAGGAAGTGTTGTGGGTGATTGGTTACATTGGTGTGTGTGTGTAGAACCCTAGTTGTGGGGTTGTAATAAGTCCTTGAATAGGCATAGAAGGGTGATATTGGGTCTTCTTACCTTCTTGTTTCCCCACTCTACAACATATTTTTCCATTAAGAGGAAATTTCAAACACTTATAAATAGTAGAAGTGATCACTTTCATGGAAGAGAGCCAATGATGTCCCAACTTCACACAAAATTGTTTGGATGTAGGAATAATAGCAAAATTGTCATTTAGAGATTTAGTACCAACTTCAACGAGAAGGGTAATAGAGATAATAGGGGGACAAGAGAAACTATCAAATATTTTAATCACCACATCAGGTATAAAGATATTCTTCAGTTATCACATTTACCATACACGTGAGATCAATGAGAATGCCATGTGAGAGCATGTCTTTAATCCTCTTAGCAGTGTATAATGAGCCATCAGGTGCTTTAATAGTCTCACTAGGATCAAACGCAATGCATAGGTCCTTAGGAGGTGTAGGTTTATCATTAAGATTTACCACATTATTAGACTCAATGCCAAGATCATTAGGAGAAAAGGCAAGATGCTCACAGTCAATCACATTAGTAGAATGAGAAGGCAAAGGATTGGTAAAGATTTAGAGTTTTTGATTTGGAGAAGCTATGGATTTATTTCCTTTGTCATTCATTCCAGCTAGAGATATGGTATTGTTATCAATAAAGTCTTGAATTTTATATGTTTTCATGTTTATAAATGCTAATATTATACATAATTTTTATAAAGAATATAATTGAATATAATTTACATAACACTATGCAATAAAACAAAAGATAAACACACTTAAAAAATTAAAATATAATAATGTAGTGTCATAAAATTGCACCTCTTGCAATTTTAACCACATTTGAGGTCCTCACCTTGGCAACGACACCCTCCTTCTTGACTGAGACCCCTTTTTGCGCCTTCACCCTTGGGTTCTTCCTTGCTCAGGACTTGTTCTTGCCTCCAGACCCTGTCCGAGCCCCAAAATAGGACAGGATAGGGGCATGGCGCCCATGTCCCCACCTCTTAGGATGGCCTTAAGATGGGTTTTCCCGGTCCCCTATGCATAATTTAATCTTCGGGGTTCACAGTCCTCTTTGTCGGCCTTCGATGAATGAAAATTAATCCTTAAGGAATGTATGAAAGGAGATTCAATTCCCTCATTTTGGGAGAGAAAAGTTGGTCATAAGCAAGCATAGGCGAAGATATACATCATCAAGCATTCAATTCTTCTTCATTCATCCATTGGAGCAATATTACAATATTCATTTGCAAGCATATGTGTGTGTTAGGGTTTTGTCATGTTACATGCCATTCCATGCAACACTTGTGATTACATTCAAGAAGCAAAGCAACATCATCGACAAATTGTAGATCTACAAGGTATACATTTCCATTATTTACATTCAAGCATTTGCAATTACTTTCTTTCAAGGTTGATTCCTCAACCTGGGTTTGACTGAGGCAAACCCCTATCCACAACCCTTTTTCCCTTCTTTTCTGTGTGTAGGATGTAGATGTGCAACTGTAATTGTAGGTTTCGGATTCATTTGCAGAGATAGAACAACCCTTTTCGTTTCATGAATTTTGTGGAGGACCATGTACACTGTCGCCACAGTCCTAACAAATTTTCTCCAAATTTGTAGGGCAGATCTATATAAGTCTAATTAGCTCAGATCCAAAGTTATAGCGCGATCCCGAACTGGTAGCTCCTCATTTCACTCAATTTCTCTCTTTGTTCCACATAGTCAACAAACCGACTTTCCTATTTACAAAACAAGGAAACACATACTTCAACCCTTACAATCCACTTGGAATTCATATCCTTGCCTCCCTTGGGTTTGGATCTAGTGGATTCAAGCCCCTCTTTTGAATGTAAAGTTCCTCCAAGTGAAAATCATCCTAGTGAGTTCCTTTCTCTCTCATAGGTGGGGAGTCACTAGGGTCCAATTTTCAGCTTTACATTTTGGTGAGCTTGACGTGATTTCTCATTATTAGATCTGATTAATTGCAATTTAATTTCAAATTTTTATTTCCAAGTTTGATCCACTTGCAAATTTTAGAGGTTAATGGCATAAAAACCCTAATTTTTCATTTTGAGAAAATTAAGCTTCTGAAGTGTAAAATTTTAATTACTTATTTAAGATCTAATTTCTATTTCACAATTGCAATTTAATTTGTCTCTTTATTCTAAAAAATCAATGGTTAAATCACATAACCATAATTTTTAAGATTCTTCTATTTTCAACCTTTGACTGCAAGATTGACCAATCTCGACATCTCCAAATCAGCTGTATTTTAGGATTTTGCATTAAAATCATAATTTATATCATCCCTGAAAATTTCGCAAAAAGTTGGTCGGACCGAGTGCACTTTCGCCACAGTCCTCGACTTTTTTCCCAAAATTTTGGTAGACGAAATTGACTGTTTTTTTCTGCTCAAATCTATAAAATCAACGTACTTTATCAATTTTAACACTCTCTAAGGTCAAACACAAATTAAAAATTCATTACATTCAAATATTACATTGATTTTCATAAAAGGTCTTAATTTTAGATCTTCTTTTCCAGCAAATTTAGATTTTAATTAAGAGACTTTCAATGGCAATTAATAAATTAGATTTACTTGTTAGATTTACTTGCTCTTTCATATATGACTACATTTCTTTTTGCATATATTTACTACAATCATGTGTCGGATAAGAGTTTCTTTCATTTCCTGTCGCTTCTCTTTATTCATAGTACTTGGTCATATTGTGTTAGGATTTCCAAATTATTTTCTTTTCAATTAGATCTCAAAGATTTATTGTATCATTTATGTTGCATTATGGTGACGTTGTTAACAAAATGCATTTCCTATGTTAATCACCTTAAAGCTTTTGCAAATACTAAACCTAGAGATCCTAACCTTTGTACCTCTCCTAGGGTATCTTGTGTGGATGAGATGAGACCTAATTCTTTAACTGATGATCTCTCTAAAAAAGAGAAAGCATGACCCTTGAGAGAGGGAGGCAAAATCAAAACATCAACATTCTTACATCTTTAGATCCTCCTTATTCTTCTAAGACCTATCTTCAACATCAAAGTATATGTAGGGAGGATGATGGCATGAATTTTATTCATGATCTTTCCCCTCGCATAGAAATAACTAAAAATGAGCTTTTAGATGAAGAAGATGTTCCTCCCCAATCTTCCACAAAGGATAAGCTTGATAAAGGAAAGGAGATTGTCATTTCACATGATACTCATTCTTCATCTACAAATCCTTTTCTTCCTCCTTACACATCAGATTTCAAAGAAATTCATGATCTTATTCCTCCATCTAGTCAATTGCAATATTCTTATAGTCGTGGCTTTCATATACTTACAAAACAAGGTTTTAAAGGACAAGGAATTGGGAAATTTGAGCATGGAATTTGTGTCCCTATAAATCCTCCTACACAAACCACTACAAGAGGCCTAGGAAGTGGTACCCCTCTTCATATGGATGAATTCCTTTGGCTTCAAAACTTTAAAAACCATCTCCAAAAATAGCAAATCAAAAGAGCCCATAAGAATGCTTCTTCCAAGCGTCCTTTTTGTTCATTTCACCAAACCCATGATAACAATGTTGATGATTGCCCTGATTTTCAAAAATTTATTCAAGACGACATAGCTAGTGGCAAAATTATAATTGTGGATAATGAAACCTCTTCTTCTAACAAACCCTTTCCTTTATGTAAAGACGATATTTACCATCCTGATAGATTAGTTGCAAGAATCTATTGTAGATTGAAATATGAAAAGAACATTTCCTTTCCTCCTCAAAATTAAAACAAAAATATTAAGCAAGTGAAAGGTATTGAATATTGCATTTTTCATGATTCATATTCACATTCTCTTGGAAAATGTCATGCATTTAAGAAATTTGTTCAACTATAATATGATCTTACACAAATTTATCTCACAATAGATCTCATTGTATTTCTTGGTAAAAACATAGTGCCTTAGCACTTCTTTTCCCTTCATGTTTCTATTTACCCTATGAAATAACTATCCCATTTATCGGGAGCTCTTTACCATTTGTGGTGGTATTGTTTCAATTTTACATACTTTAGGGCAGCAACATGAAGTCCATTTTCCTTCTTATTTCTATGCACTTGTCTTTGTCTTTGTGCATTATCATTATTAGATCTCCTTTCTTGCATTGGGTTATTCTAATGTGAGCAGGTAATTGTTCTTTGCTTTTCCACTTTGCTTAGAGAGGTATTTCTTTAATAAGTAATGCACCTCTTCTCTTTCTTTCATTCTCTTGGAAAACGTATCTTTTCTATGGTTACGATTATTCTCAAGCACAATATGCCTCCTTGCATGGAATGATCTCTCGAAAAGTGCATATTCCTTCCTTTAGAGAATTTGTTCTATTAGGAAGGCATTTCACTTGAAAATAAACACCATTGGAAAATGTATACCCATTTTCCCCCTTTTCCTTCTTACTTGGGGGGCAAGTATTTTCACTCCTATCCCTTTTTCTCTATCTCATGTATCATTATTTCCTTTAGGAGCTGCATTTTTCACTAATCCCCCTTGGGGAATATCTAATAATTTTTCTTCCTTTCGAAGATTACCACTTCTTGAGATGTGTATTTTACATATAATAATGTCTTTTCTTGCATGCAAGTACATTGTGCATTTGATTATGTTAATCTATATCTAGAAGATTGTGTAAGCTCTTCTCATTATCCCTACACTTGGGGAGCAATGATCTCTCTCCCTCTCTTTCTCTAGGGATCCACTTTTCCCCATTATGTGGGTGGTGTGAGTTATATTATTTGATGTCATTCCTTGTGCATAGTTATTGGTTGTTCGATCAAGGATTCTCTCTTATACAAGAGGTTTCAGTCCTTGACTACAACCTCTCTTCACACTTGGTAATGTACATCTATGATAAATTCACCCATCCCTCTGGGGGATAAATGTGAGTCATCCCTCATCGAGAATCCCTTTCACCTAGGAATAGGAGGAAGGATTGCATTCTTGTTATATTCTTTTCTTTGTTCTAGAAGATGTTATATTTGTCTAAGACAACTCCTCTTGGGGTAGATGTCTTTTGAACAAAGATCTCTTCTCCTCCAAGGATCACCTTTACACTTACAACAAGATATCTGTTTTCAACTATCTTATCCTTGCTTGAAGAGTATTCCTTCTCTTGCTTGGATTTATGACATTGGTGCATAATAGATATCTTCTTTGTGATGAAGGTAGGTATCCTTCTTCTACTTTCCTTAAGATATTAACATCAACCGATGTTGACATCTTAAGGGGGGGGCACCCACACTACTCCTTTGTACTATACTTCTCTCATGCATTATACAATGGGACATTCTTGGAACCAAAGAGAAGCCTCTTAGAGAAAGATATCATCAGTTTTCGTGTATAGTGAGACATTCTTGGAACTAGAGGGAAGCCTCTTAGAGAAAGATGTCATCACTTTTCTTGTACAGTGAGACATTCTTGGAACCAAAGGGAAGCCTCTTAGAGAAAGATGTCACTTTTCTCATGTACAGTAGGTTATTATCGGAACCTGAGCACAAACTCTTTGAGGGAGATGACGCTACATTTTCTTGGTATAGTGGGTCATTCTCAAAATCAGAGCACAGTCTCTTAGAGTGAGATGTATTCACTTCTTCTTTTCATGTACAATGGGTCATTCTAGGAACCAGAGCATAGAATCTTAGAGCGAGATGACACCACTTTTCTCCTATGCAGGGTGATAATTCTCAAAACTAGAGCACAAAATATTAGAGCGAGATGTCACACCTTTCTTGACACTTGTACTATACATTCTATACAGGTTGTAGCATACTCAGGCATAAAATCCTATGAGGTACTTAGAACCTCACTTTTACACACGTACTTGAGGTTGAGTATAACTAATACTGTTCTCACTCTCCTCCCTTACATGGATCACCCAGACAGGCTCTGGGGGCTAGATTTCCATGTCCTTCTCTCCATGGATCACCTAGTTGTAGGGGCGAGATGTCCATGATTTCTCTCTTGTTCACCTTTCTTCTCATGGATTACCAAAGTGTTTATTCATGTCCTTTCTCTCCTTCCTCTCATGAACCCATAGTTTTGCTATTGATGATTCATGGATGATGTCAACTTTTCTCTTTTATGTGATCGCTTGTGTTTATGTGATTGCATTGGTCTTTGTGTCTTGATTAGTTATTGACACATATGAGTATCAAGGTCTCTTTGACTAGTTGGTTTGTCATCTTGCATCTTTTTTTGTCGTGTGTATCTTGTGCTTTGTTTTTGTTTTGTGCATGTTGTTCCTTTTTGTGTTTTGTGTGCTCTTGCATATGTTTGAGTGAGTTAAGATCCTAGGATTGGGGGCTTTTGTTCCTCAATATTAGTGACCTCTTATACTCCTTGTGGTATTGCTTCACATCTCTCATCTTCATCTCTATTTCTTCTACTTTATCGATAGTAGTGGCATAAGCCATACTCCAGGTAAAGTGGGGGCTAAATGTAGTGTCATAAAATTATGCCTCCTGCAATTTTAACCACATTTGAGGTTGTCACCTTGGTGATGACACCCTTCTTCCCGACTAAGACCCCTTTATGTGCCTTCACCCTTGGGTTCTTCCTTGCTTAGGACTTGTTCCTACCACCAAAACCTATCTAGACCCCAAAATAGGGCAGGACAGGGGCGTTGTGCCCTTGTCCCCACCTCTTAAGGTGGCCCTAAGATGGGCTTACCCAGTCCCCTATGCATAATTTAATCTTTGGGGTTTGTGCTCCTCTTTGTCTACCTTCGATGAATGAAAATTAATCTTTAAGGCATGTATAAAAGGAGATTCAATTACCTCATTTTGGGAGAGAAAAGTTGATCATAAGGAAGCATAGGTGAAGATATACATCATCAAGCATTCAAGCATTTAAGCATTAAAGTCTTCTTCATTCATCCATTGTAGCAATATTACAACATTCATTTGCAAGCATGTGTGTGTTAGGGTTTTGTCATGTTACATGCCATTCCATGCAATACTTGTGATTACATTAAAGAAGCAAAGAAATCATCATCGACAAATTGTAGATCTACAAGGTATACTTTTTCATTGTTTACATTCAAGCATTTGTAATTGCTTTCTTTCAAGGTTGATTCCTCAATTGGGGTTCGACTGAGGAAAACCCCTATCCATAACCTCTTTTCCCCTCTTTTATGTGTGTAGGTTGCAGGTGTGTAGCTGTAATTGCAGTTTTGGGCTTCATTTATAGAGACAAAAGAACCCCTTTCATTTTGTGGATTTTGTGGAGGACCATGTACATTGTCGCCATGTTCTTGATGAATTTTCTCAAAATTTGTAGGGAAGATCCGTATTAGTCTAATTAGCTCAGATCCGAAGTTACAACCGATCCCGAACCGGTAGCTCCTCATTTCACTCAATTTCTCTCTTTGTTCCACATAGTCAACAAGCTCACTTTCCTATTTACAAAAGAGGGCAAAACACACTTCAACCCTTACAATCCACTTGGAATTCACATCCTTGCCTCCCTTGGATTTGGATCTAGTGGATTCAAGCCCCTCTTTTGAATATAAAGTTCCTCCAAGGGAAAATCATCCTAGTGACTTCCTTTCTCTCTCCTAAGTGGGGAGTCACTAGGGTCCAATTTTCCATTTTACAAATAATATTATTAAAAAATAACTTAATTAATAGACAATTAATATAAAAATAATAAAATAAAATTTTACAATCAATCAACTAATAAAATGAACCTACATTTAAAATAGATCTTACATTAAATAAATATCAATATATAACTTTTTCCTAATCTCATAGAATAATCTTAGCATATGGTAGTCATCCCAAAATATCAAAAACATTATCTTCTATATAACCATATGTTCCCAAGAAATATGCAAATTATATAAATACTATTTACTTTTTTTATAATATTCATTAATATTTGGAAGGCCAAATATTATAACCTAATGTTTGCAATATTTTTTCTTAATTCACTTTTTCATTAAAGTGATGGGAGAGACTCTCTTTTATTTATTTAGTGATGTTTATATATAATTAATTAAGTAATCGAGCACTATAGTACTTTAAGTACAATTAAAAAAATACTCGTCTTAAATGTTGATGGGAATATAATTTTTTGTTTTATTATTATTAAAGAGACGATGTGAATGTCATTGAAAACACATGGCCGTACGATATATTACTAGTAAGAGTGACATTGAATGAAATTTCTAGGGAATGTACAAAATATCGAACATGTTGCTGTAAAACCTAAATGAGAAAAGTGGAAAATTTAATAGGCTGATATTTTATTTAACATTTTGAAATGTCTAATTATCAATAGAAAAAAAGAAAATAATATTTTTATAAAAAAATAAAATTAAAAATTAGATACAAATTATAATTTTTAATTCAAAAATTTAATTCTATAGAATGATTGGCTAGATTAATAGAAGAAATGGGCCGCATGAATGCATAAGTATTCATGCCTCTAACAGGGACTAATAAATGAGATTAGTTAATAAATAATTAAGAGAGATTAATTGGTAATGTAGGTAGCATAAATGGATTCTTTTTTTTAACCTTTTTATTAGGTTAAATTTCAAATGGAAGAAAATTTAATTTTTTAAGTTTTGGTTCAATTTTCATTTTAAAAGGAAACTAATTATATTATTTAGCCATTAATTAAGATTAATCAAAATGGCTTGGATAAGTTTAATCAAGGTAAATTATTCTTTAAATCATTTACTCCATGATCTTTATAAAGGTAAGTTATTCATTTTATCATGAAAGCTTGACTATCTCTTACTTCAAATAGAAACTTCTCTAAAAGGCCAAGCCCAGTAAATGTCAATATTCATTATATATAGGTATGTGTATGTGAAGTTAATGTATTTATATGTTATTTAAATATTATTTTTGTTATCCCACATATCTTTATTTGGGTGATAGTACCTTTCCACGAGTTATAATTGTGTTGAGAAATATAAGTACCGCTACTTGATACAATTTTAATATTTATTGAAGTAATAAATCTTACTATGTCTTTAATAGGATAATAATGAGTCTATTCATGTAGTCTTTAAAAATAGTTAAATTTCAATTAGAAATGATAGTTAACTCTTAGTATAAATTGAGTCAATAGCCTATTAGTTAAAATTAGAAATGACAAGTGAGAGTCAAGTAAAAAATAATATTTCAATGTGCTTCATCATTGAATCTACTTTCTTTTATTCAGATCTAGGTTTTGTTAGAATTCATGATTGATGAATTTCCACAAGCCTAGATAATCATCTACCTATTACATGCAAAGGAGAAATTGCACAACAAATGAGAATATTGAAGACAATAACAAGAACTAAATATTGCTTATTGCTTGATTTACAATGAAAGATATATCATCCTTGTAATGAAATCTAATTCTAAATATAGAAACCCTAAAAAATAATTAATAATTAATAATGAATTAATTATTAATATACTTAAGGGATGCATACATATTAAATGCCAACTTAGATTTCATGATTTGGCCATTCATTTACTTCTAATTTTTTTGAGTTTGTGTGCAGAGATTTTTCGTTCATAGGGTCTCTCATATGCCGTACTGGTGTTGATATTACTTCCATTTTGTTGTAGTTCTCGTTTGAGTTGGCTTTAATGATTGCAGTGGTCATTCATCTGTGTGCAGATGGTGAGGTGGAAGATTGGCACGCTCTTGCCAGATTTCATACTCAGCATTAGCACCTTCAGCTGATGTGTTTCTTGCCGCCCTGCTCTTTCCCATTAATGTCATGTGGGAGATGAGACTACATTCTTCTCAGATTGCTTGCCACTTGGATCTTTCCAGCCCTGTTCGTTCGTGTGTCATCAAAAATTCTCACGCAGGATGGTTTTGGCATCGCTACTGTATCATCGTCTCGTGCTACCAAGATTAAATACTATGTTTGATCTTGTGGTGGCATTATTTTGTTTTCAGTATGGCTTTCAGAGTTCTTTCGTAGGGCAAATATATTGAAGTCCATTCCGGGGGAAACATTCCAACATTCTCCCTGTCTTCGGCATTTTCCTTGACCTGTTCCAATACTGAAAGGGTAATTATCAATGTTTTTGGTGCTAAATGGTTGCAGGATAACCAATTCTTACTGCCTTCGAAAGCAACTTCTAGATTTGCTTCTGTGGTTATGGACCTCTCATGGTTGGCAGATTTAACGAAACTCCTTATTGGGTCCTTTGTTCACACGTCTTTGTTCACTTGGGAAGGTCTTTCGAGTGCACTTGTTGACTTGATCATCTTCGCAAGGCATCGTCTTATTGGTGGTTTTCTGGATAGGAACGAGATTCTGGAGGAGTCAATTTCAAGGTCTATCCTTATTTCCACGATTAATGGTTTGAGGGCTAACTCAGCTTGGCCATTTCATTCATGGATTCATCAATAAAAAAAGCATTATTGGTGAGCCTCTACGTTCTACCATTCTGTTAAAGTTTGATGGCATCTGGGAGCTTTTTGTGCATGCACTCGTGGATCCTCGAGGGTATCTGTCTTCATTTCCTCTCCCTTCTGATGCTGCATCATCTAAGGAATCATCTAATGGGAATTAATCTTGCTCCAAGGTCTCTGTATGGTGCTCTTGTTTGGCCTTTAGAAGTATCTCATCTATAGTGTCTTAGTCAGATGGTTTTTGTTTTCACAGGCAGATTGAAACTTGTATCTTTTGGAATGTGGTGGCATGATAGAGTTGCCCCTCATTTTGGGTATAGGATACTTTGTTGTGTGTGTTTTGAGGGTGTATAGTTTACCTTCCTTTTGGTCATTTGTGTCTTTTTATGTAATATTTATTTTTTAATATATAATATATTTAGGCTTAAGCTTTTTATCCAAAAAAAAAATGCTCCCAAGCAACCAGAATCATGAATACAACCTTCTTCCACAGAGAGAAAATAGATTCACTACAAGATAATGATATATTGCTGAGATGAAAAACTATGTACATATGCTCTGCTTATGCTTATACAGACATGAGCTAGAAAGAGGGCACCCATGAGGTGCCAGGGTACACAAAATACTAAATGTAGACAAATAAAATAATATTAAACCTTACCTAATGCCTCGAAAGATGATATGACATAAAAATAAACTTAAACACAAAGTGTAAATAATAATCTACTCTAACAATTTGTTTAATTGTACCAATACTCCATATTAAGATATAAAATTTGAATAGAAAAAACACTCCAAACATAACGATGTGACTTCTACAAACACATAACAATTAGTATTATTTATATATTCATTCCTAACACACAACTATATGGCAGTCATTACATACATAGGTGGCCCACGTACACGGCCGACATTGCTGGGATGGTCATGTCTATATTAATAGTTTTTCTCTCAACTTGTATCCAATGTCATGGTGACCCTTCAGTGGTGAGTTTCCAAGATGGAAGAGCAGAAAGGAGAAACTTTCTAGGTAAGCTCAACCCAAACACTTCATCCAAGTCTACTTCACCCTCTACACTCCAATCAAAGCAATGTATGAGTTGAGCAACAACCAAGCTAACAACGGAAAGCCCCATGAACATCCCGGGGTATCCCCTCCTCCCTGTTCCGAATGACAACAATTCAAAGTGGTGGCCTTTCAGATCTATGCTTGACCCAATAAATCTCTTCGGCTTGAATTCTAAAGCATCTTCCCAAACACTTTCATCTCTTCCGATTGCCCAAATGTTCACAAACAGCCTTGTTTTTGGTGGAATGTAATATCGTCCCACAGTGCAAGCCTCAGTGGTCTCGTGTGGCACCAGCAAGTGCCCTGCTGGGTGTAATCGAATTGTTTCCTTCATCACACATCGCAAGTAATCTAAGTTTGCAATATCACTCTCCCTTACAAGCCGATCTCTCCCAACCTGCAATTCAATCTCTTGTTCCGCCCTTGCCATTACTTTAGGGTTTCTCAGCAAACCACGCTCCTCCGCCCAGCTCATTATCGGAGTAACTTCTGCCTGCAAACATTCTGCAGATAATGTTGAGTGTAAGGGAGGAGATGGGCTTCCGCAGGTCGACTGAACGCATGCCTTTCTCGCTCTCTTTCCTCAGATATCGCACCATGGCCGTCGCCTCTTCTTCTCTTACCCAACTGAATGACTCCGTCCTCTTGGCCGATAGCAATTCCGTTGAGCACAGCTTTCACATCTGCCGCCAGAACTCTCCATAGGGTACCATCACCATGTCTCTGCGCTCGTACCCCATGTACTTGGCCGCCGATGAAGGTGGCCTGTTGGCGAAGATCACATAGTGGGTTTTAAAAATTTCTTTGGCTTTGGCAGGAGAAGTGTCCACAATCGTGGGTACCGAGCCCAGGCGTAGGAACATGATGGGTTCATACTTTTTTGCCAGTTCAGCCATGGACTGGTGAGGCAGGCTTCCCAAGAGATGGAGATTGCCTACCAGTGGCAATGGCCGTGGCCCTGGTGGCAATCCCAATTCTCCCTTGTTTCTCTTGCTCTTCTTTTTTGTCAGGAATATGTATATAAACCAGAGGAAGATGACCGAAAAACCCAACTCTACTGCAGGGGAATCGAACGATACCATATTTGGGTACCCCGGCTTGCAAGTATTTGCTTTGAACCAATTCCGTATTTAACACCACTTACCGAGCACGTTCTTGGACTGAATACTGCTCGAAAGGATTTGATTTTCTCAGTAATAGGCACGTTCTCGGACTGAATAGATTCTGCTCGGAAAGATTGCATGTTTCTTGGAATACATGCTGTTCCACAAGACTGTACGTTCTTGGACTAAATCCAGCAGACCCGATTCACTTTTCCATTTTTAAGTCTAATCACATTTACGAAATCACTGGATCTCTTTATGAAAATCTGCATTTTTCTTCAAAGCAATTGTTTCAAAGATTGATTTTGGTGAAGGAAGAGATCAGAATAGAAACCGAAAACAAAACAATAAATCCATGCTTCACAAAAACAGATTTTTTATTAATAATTCTTTGAATCGATTACAATCATTCTTTTATTTATAGAAGATTTGAAATCCTTCTAGAATATCTATCTACAAGTCTATCCTGCAAAGATAAAGTTTTGTGGAGGATAGAAAAACTGATTTTTGAAGCTGTGCATGCATGGAGGATAGAAAAACTATTCATGGAGGATAGAAAAACTGTTTTTTGAATAATAAAGAAATTACTAAATTTACTTTTATTTGTTTATAGAGGAAATTAACGTCTTCTAACATTCCTCCTTAATTTCTTCTATTAATAATCTCAATTTCTATTATTCCTAAATTTTCTCTTAAATATTCAAAGTATTCTCTCGGTAGTGCCTTAGTAAAAATATCAGCTAACTGATCTTCTGATCTGTAGAATTCAAGATAGATTTCTCCATTATTGACCAATTCTTTGATGAAGTGATATCTTGTATCAATGTGCTTGCTCCTCTGGTAAAAACATGGTTCTTTGATAATGCAATTGCTGATTTGTTGTCACAGAACACTGGTGTAGGCTCCTCTTGTACTTGTAATAGATCCTTTCAGCTTCAGCTGATGAAAGGGTCACTATAGGCTGCTTCTTTAATGCCCATGAGATTGCACTTGTACCAGAATGAAAAATATATTCGGAAGTACTCTTCCTATCATCAATATCACCTGCAAAATCACTGTTAGTATAACCAATCAAATCAAACTCATTAGTGGTGGAATAGAAAATTCCATATCCCTTGGTTCCTGCAACATATCTCAATATCCTCTTTCCAACTTGCCAATGTGAGTCTTTTGGTGACTCCATGAATCTTGAGATTAAACTAATACCATACATGATAATTGGCCTTGTAGCTGTGAGATACATGAGATTTCCAACAAGCCTCTTAAACAAAGTTGGATCAACATTTGACCCCTTGTCCTCTCTGCTTAATTTTGTTCCTATTGCAACTGGGGTTGGTGCTGATTTAGAATTCAACATATTAAACTTCTTCAATACATCCTTGGCATACTTAGATTGACAGATAAAAATTCCTTTATCAGATTGAACAACTTCAATACCTAAGAAATGTCTCATCAACCCCAAATCTGTCATTTCAAATTCCTTTATCATTGCTGATTTAAAAGTGTCTACAGACAAATTTCCAGTGAAAATCAAATCATCTACATATAAGCACACAATCAAAATTTGACCTTCTTTGTTAATCTTTGTGTATAGAGTGGGTTCATTACTGCTTCTACTGAAACCATTTCTAATCATGTATGAATCAATCCTGCTATACCATGCTCTAGGTGCTTGTTTGAGACCATAGATCGCCTTCTTCAATCTATAGACCTTGGTTTCATGTCCATGCACTTCATAACCTGGTGGTTGTTTCACATAAACTTCTTCTTCTAAAAAATTATTCAAAAATGAAGATTTAACATCCATTTGAAAATTTTTCCAATTATTGTGAGCAGCTATTGCTAAAACCATTCTAGCTGTATCAAGCCTAGCAACTGGTGCAAATGTTTCAGTATAATCAATTCTATGTTGTTGTGCATAACCTTTTGCTACTAATCTAGTCTTATGTTTATCAATTTCACCTTCTGCATTAAATTTGGTTTTATAAACCCATTTGACACCAATGCAATCTTTACCTTCTGGTAAATCCATGAGCTCTCGTGTATGATTTATTTCAATGGAATTAATTTCTTCATCCATGGACTTGATCCAATGTTCCTCCTTAACTTCTTCTTCAAAACACATAGGATCACAAGAGAATAAAGCAAAATTTGAACTAAAATCCAAGCATTCTTCACCTTGTTCATATATTTCTGTCAAGTTTCTCATTTTCTTACCTTTTGATTTAGCAAATGTAGGAGTTGTCTCATTACCTTCTTTTGGTATGGGATGCTCTGCATGTTTTGATGACTGACCTTGAAAACAATTTCTTGGTGGAGTGCTTGGTCCTCCTTGATTTGGGTGATCAACATGTTCTTCTTGTTCTTCTTCATTATTTGATATTGGTGCTCCAATTGTGACTGATCTATCAATATTTCCATCCCATGCTTCTTCCTCCTTAAATATGACATCCCTTCTTGTAATCATCTTCTTTGAAACTGGGTTATATAATCTGTAAGCTTTTGATTACTCACTATAACCAATAAAAATACATTTTTCACTCTTATCATCCAATTTTTTCCTTATTTCAGCTGGAACTAAAAATATGCAACACATCCAAAGATTCTAAGATGAGATACAAAATGTTTCTTACTACTCCATGCTTCTTGAGGGATTCTTTCTTTAACACTCTTTGTGGGACTTCTATTAAAAATGTATACAACACATGCTACTGCTTCAGCCCAAAAATCATTAGATAAATTTTTAGCTTTTAGCATACTCCTTGCCATCTTCATTATGGTTTTGTTCTTCCTCTCTGCTACACCATCTTGTTGTGGTGTGTAACTTAAAGTCCACTTTGTTTTTCTACCATTGATTTGAACTCCTTAAATTTATAGAAAGAAGCAGACTTCTCCTTCAAAAAATATATCCAAGTTTTCCTACTGAAATCATCAATAAATGTCAAAAAATATAGACTTCTTTCTAAAGATGGGGTTTTCATTGGGCCACATATATCCGTGTGGACTAACTCCAAAGGCACTCTTGCTCTATTTGAACTTCCTACAGGAAAGCTTTCTCTATTTTGTTTTGCCATTATACAACTTTCACAAGAATTAGTACATTGCATGATAGGTGGCAAACCTTTTACCATATTCTTCTTCTGCAATAAACTCAAGCTATCAAAATTAAGGTGTCCATACCTCAAATGCCAAAGCCATGTCTGGTCTAAAATTTCTGCCTTAAAATAAGCTTCCTCTATTCCATGCATCTGAAGGGGAAACATCCAGTTCCTGGTCATTTGGACATTGGCAATCAACCTATCACTAGGATTTCTATCCAAGATTGTGCAAACATCATTCTTAAAGAGAACTCTATATCCTCTTTTAATTAATTGACCAACACTCATTAGATTGTGTTTTAATCGAGGCACATAATAAACATCAAGAATAAACCTTTTTTCTCCATTTTTAGTCAACACATTTATTACACCTTTCCCCATTACAGATACTACAGTATCATTTCCTAATTTTATTTTAGATTTCACAGAATCATCCAAATTAGAAAATAGTTCTCTATTACCAGTCATGTGATTACTACAACCACTATCTAAAAACCATACATCCTTAGAGCTTTCTTGTGGCACATTGCATGTTACAAATAAACTACTTGAATTATTATCAGATACATCTGAATAATTTGCTCCAGGGTTTCTCAAATTCTGCTTGTTTCTTTCTACATTCATTTGCAAAATGACCATATTTCTTACAATAATAACATTGAATAGTGGATTTATAAAACCTTGATGATTGTTCTTGAAATTGGTTTCTACCTCATCCTCTATTATTGAAACTACGATTAGACTGATTGGTTCTTTCTCCTTGATCTGTATTCATCTGTCCACCTCTGCCTCTTCCTCTTCCTCTAGAATTTGATCTTCCTCTTCCTCTTCCTGATGAACCCTGTTCTCTGAAAGCATTCTCAAAAGAGGTATTATTATTTCTATTCAATCTTGATTCGTGTGTTAATAAATAACCCATTAACTCATCTACTGATAACTGTGACAAATCTTTTGATTCTTTAATTGCTACAACTATAGAGTCAAATTTACTAGGCAAGCTCCTGAGAATTTTTTCAATCACCTTTTGATCTCTTAATTCTTTTCCATTAGATCTAATTTTATTCACAACATTCAATACTTGATTCATAAATTGGTCTATAGACTCATATTCTTTCATTTGCAAATTTTCAAAATTTCTCCTAAGAGATTGTAATTTAGCCACTTTCACCTTTGTATTACCTTGATAGGCTGTTTCTAGAGTCTACCATGCTTTCTTGGATCTTGTTGCTATCGAAACCTTAGGAAAGATTGAATCATCCATTGCTTGCTGAATTAAAAATAGGGCTTTTGCATCCTTTTTTTTTAATTATCTTTAAGCTGATCTTTTTCTGCTTGTTGTAATCTCTGATAAGATGCATCATCTTGTGGTTCTGCAAAACCTTTCTCTACCAAATCCCAAATATCTTGTGAGCAAAACAAATTCTTCATTTTAATTGCCCAAAACTCATAATTCTTACCATTGAAGATTGGAATTTGAGGCTGAATTTGAGTATTATTTGTTGCCATGACTTGCTACAACAATCTCCTTTCTCTGTCATAATATTCTACACCAAAAAAATAATTTAGATCTGCAAAAAAAATTTAACCATAGCTCTAATACCAATTTGAAGGAAGAGATCATAATAGAAATAAAAAACAAAACAATAAATCCATGCTTCAACACAAAAACAGATTTTTTATTAATAATTCCTTGAATCGATTACAATCATTCTTTTATTTATAGAAGATTTGAAATCCTTCTAGAATATCTATCTACAAGTCTATCCTACAAAGATAAAGTTTTGTGGAGGATAGAAAAACTGATTTTTGAAGCTGTGCATGCGTGGAGGATAGAAAAATTGTTCGTGGAGGATGGAAAAATTGTTTTTTGAATAATAAAGAAATTACTAAATTTACTTTTATTTGTCTATAGAGGAAATTAACGTCTTCTAACATTTGGTTGGGGAAAATTCCATGGCAACTTTTTAGGAAAATTCCATGGCAAATTTTTACGAAAATTTGTAATCTCTCCAATAAAATGTTTTCAAAGATTGACTTTGGTTAGAAAAATTTCATTATAGTGTTTTTTTTTAAATATTTTTTTAAATTTTTTTTCTATAATGAAATTAAATTCAAGATTTATTTTGGGTAATTTTTTTTCGATGGTTCTTGTCTTATTCTCTTCTCTAGATTTGTTTTCCCTTTTAATTATAAGGCTTGTTGGCCCTTTGATTTGAATTGCTTGTTCTAATTCAATAAATTTTTACCCCTTTTCTCAAAAAAGGAAAAAAGAAAGAAAAAAAACCGGTTGTAAGTTCAAAGAGAAGAAATGGAGGAACTTAATTGGTCGAATCTAGAGGTCTAGAGTTGAAGCTAATATCGGAAAATCTTATACTTTAAATTGTCTATTGGGGAGAAATTGAAATTCCTAAAAATTGCTCCAACTAGGTCCCCTTTCTACTAAGTCATGAAAGCATAAAACATATGTTTTAGAGTTGTGTTTGAGCTAAGAAAAAATGGATTGCTATTTTTGTATGTTTTCTTTGTATCTTTGATCATATGTTGGGCTGGAAGGAAGCTATATTGGATATTGGGTTTTATAAGAATGCTATTGCTGATTGAATGAGACAAACTATTTTAATGAACATTTAAAAATATATATATTTAGTTGTATTTTATAACCATATCACTCATCAAGTAGAAATGCTATAGTTTTATTGTGATGTCATGTTGCAACTTTCTTTATTGTGTTTTCAGCTAAAAAAGGAGGCCTCCTACAACAAACATTTGGAAGAAATCAAATACTAGTTTTTGCAATTAAACGAAGGTGGTACAAAAGATCTTTAAGTTTCAAGTTTAGGCTAGGTTTAATTGATTAATTTCCTCTCATAACTGGTTCAACTGATGCATATTATTGTTTCATGTTGGCACTAGGTTCATTTATCTGGTACAACTAATACTATGTAATGATCATATGTAACTCTTTATTTTCTTTTCTTTTATGCAGTTTCCCTTGAACTACAATTATTTTATTGTAATATGCTTTTTTCAACAAAAACTAAATAATTTAAGCTTATATTTTTCATCATAGTTAATTTTGCTAATTTTTAATAACTTTCGATTATGTTTTTTTGTCTATTTTTTTTTTTTTTGCTCAGTAAACGGTTCAAGCCAAAAATTCTATTAAGTATTAAAAGATTGATACAAAGTTTTTGAGGTATCAAACAAAACATAAAAGGCCATATATCCAAATTCCATGTCCAATCACCATATCAATGCCTATAATGTCCAGATTATAACAAGACCAAAATGGCAATGACATAAAATAGAAAATACCACTACTAAGAGGTCAAATGAAGACCACCTAGCCTTAGCCCCTTGGATCCTAGATAGATGCTAGTGAATGTTGTTGATCACATTCAATTGCCTTTGAGAGTCTCTCCACTTTCTCTAATGTCAACTCCTCCTCATCTTCTTGAAAAGAATCTGGACTACCCAGACCATCCAAGAATTCATCATATTTGTATTTCTACACCTAGCCTTCATCTTCATTTACATCATCGCTTATGGCTCTCTCTACCCAACCCTTATCTATGAGACCCAAAACTTTCTTTAAAATTTTTAGATCCCTCCTAATCCAAAATTCTCTTGCCTCAAAGCTTTGCTGGTTCCATCTAGTATGATTCAAAAGCCTTGGCACTTCCCTTGTTCTAGTTTTAACTACAAGATATTGTCTTGGGTGCAAGATTGTGAGCCTTTTATCCACCACTAGTAGCACACTGTTCAATTCACCGAGAATATTTTTTCTTAAAATATGGTGACATAATATTTCTACAACCGATTTCCTTTCCCCCATGTAAAGAATTGTGGCCAAGAACATTGTTGGGATATTCAAGTTGAATCAATATCTATGATATGCAAGGATAAAATTGCAGCCCAAAATAGATTTAACTACATACACAATTAGCTAATGTGAGAAATTGATTACCTCCCCCAATAATTTTTGAGTAATCTCTCCTAAAAAAAGCCATTTGATGTTTGCTAGCCACTAGCTTGATTGGAGAGTCCATGACAACAAAGAGGAGAAGACTGGAGAAAATGAGGGAAAAATGCTTGCCCAGGTGCAAGAGAAGATATAGATCAAAAAATCCTGAGACCTATCATCTTCTCAAGAGAATTATACCATAAATGCTATCATTAAATGCGCCTACTTTAATGTCCTTTCAAATCCCCTAGTTGATTTTCCATATCTAGCTTTCTCGTTATTGTAAATATCGATCCAAACACTACCGTCAAAGGAGAAGAAAAAGAGTAGATGCCAACCACTCTACATCAATGAAGGAATGAGAGATGTCGTAAGCCAAACAATTTGACTAGTTTGAATCAATAAAATTTATGACCCGTCACTATCAATTGACATTCATCTACCTCCACTCCATCCCTTTCAAAAAAAGAGAATGAAAAAATCCATGTAGGGGAAGAGTACCAATAACCATCATAGTTCCAATAGTTGCCACCTTATTGTCATAGGGACCCCCAATAGCCATCATAGTGAAAACACCATTAATAAATTTGTTTTGTACCAATAGCCGATCATTTTTTGTCATTTTTTGTTCATAATTGGCCCATTTGTGCACCACTATTGGAACATTTTTGCAAAAATATTGGGACATTTGTCCACAAGTACTAGTGATTTTGAGTAGGTAGATGGTTACGAGAACATCTTTAGTTAGGTATCAGGTGACACCTTGCGATGTGTACTTTTTGACCTTTGTGCGCATAACTGATTCCACAACGTGAATTGTTACTACCCAGAAGCCAAATCAATAGCTATAAGTAGTTAAGTCACATATGAAGACAACCATAAAAAATCAAAAACTGATGTACCGTTTAGGATCTGTGGGTGCGCAAAGTTAGCTATTACAACTACTGGTTCTCTTCCCCTATACACCACGATAGATATGATTGTTTGGTCGAATGCTCCACCTCATTAAATGACTACCCATCTTGCCCGCCAAGGGGTAAAGTTGGCACCTACATTCATGTGAACCCAAAAAGATAATATCCCCTCAAGCAAATTACCAACAAATTCAAATTCTTCTTCCCTGCTAGTCATTGGCCACCAATACTTTTAAACGTTAATACATCTACTTCAAGAGTTAAGTAAAAATAAACTATTCAATTTATATACCTCTTTCAGTCCCTCAACTGCTTTATTAGCCAATGTGCCTGCTTTATTAGCCAATGTGCCTACTTCTTTATTGCCCTCTCGATATATGTGGTTGAATGTGTATGCCTCAAAGTGATTTAGTAGGGCTAAAATAGTTTCTAGTAAAGATTTCAATTTTTAATTGAGAATAGAACTTGACCTTACAACATTAATAACTAAAGTTGAGTCTTCTTCAATTTCCACTTTTTTGATATCCATTTCTTTGCATAAAAGAAGCTCACACTTTAATAGAGCAATGAATTATGAAATATTATTATTATTCTCCTTCAGAGGATTAGACAACTATCCTATAGTTTCACCATTTGAATTCATAATAATACAACCTACTCCTGATGGACCTAGATTTCCCCGAGTGGCCCCATCAAAATTGAGTTTATATCACCCTTCCTTCGGAGGTTTCCATTTAAACTATAATCTATTAAAAAAATTGTTTGTGTTGTTACTTCCAGTATGAGGTGGAATTATTAGCCCTAGCCATGAGAATCTTTTATTCCCATCCCATTCAGTAAATTTCCTATGAGAAGATAAATTTGAAATCATCTTATTATTGATAGTCTCTACAATAATTGCTTCAACCTTGTTCTGAAAATAAGAAAGAGACATTTCTCTGTCTTCAAAAATTTGCCTAAATTTTGTTCCTTCCAAATTTTCCATATCAAAAGGGAGGGACAAACCTCCCAAAGATTACTAAGCAAGCCTACCCACGGTTTGATTGGCGATATTTGAAATAGAACTTTGATGTCATTTGGATGAGCTAACACCCAACCCAACTTGGCACCCATCCATCTTCAACATTCATATGAGAAGGGGCATCCCAAAAGAATATGATCGATATTCTCTTCATGATTCTTGCATAATGCACACCTTAATGGTCCCTCATAACCCATCCTTCTAAATTTTTTTATATTATGAACTCTCTTTTGGATGGCAGCCCATGCAAAGACTCCTACTTTGGGCACACATTGCCTACCCCGATATAATTGAACAAGGATATCAGATCTTTCCATTTCCTACAAATTAACAATGATTTTATATCCCTCCTTAAAATTATATTGTCCATATTTAGACCCTGCCCATATTAATTTATCCCCTCCATTTCTAAATGAGATCTCCCACTTCTTGATAACTTCTATTAATAATGAGATTTATACCATTGGTAAAGGAAGCTGAGATAAGTCTTTCCATTCCCATCCCATCCCAAAGCTAGGTTATGATAAGGAAGACAATATAATCTTTTACTTTATCTCCCTATTGTTTTAAATTTTTTTTAACATTTTCTATTGAAATCAAGCTATCAATACTTGAATATCCTTCCCAAGAATCTTCTCAAATTAATCTTGACTTTCCATTATAAACATCCCAAGAAATAAAGGCCACTATCACTAACTTGCATTTCAACAAAAAAATTCCAGACCCTAGATGCCTTAAGAGGTTTTTTAAGATATTAAATTTGAATAGGAGAAACACTCCAACATGACAATGTGACTTCCAGAAACACATAACAATTAATATTATTTATATATTCACTCCCTATTTTTATTCTCTTAAAGAAAAACTATATGGCAGTCATTACACATATAGGCGGCCCACGTACACGGCCGACATTGCTGGGATGGTTATATGTCTATATTAATAGTTTTTCTCTCAACTTGAATCCAATGTCATGGTGGCCCTTCAGTGGTGAGTTTCCAAGATGGAAGAGCAGAAAGGGGAAACTTTCTAGGTAAGCTCAACCCAAACACTTCATCCAAGTCTACTTCACCCTCTACACTCCAATCAAAGCAATGTATGAGTTGAGCAACAACCAAGCTAACAACGGAAAGCCCCATGAACATCCCGGGGCATCCCCTCCTCCCTGTTCCGAAAGCCAACAATTCAAAGTGGTGGCCTTTCAGATCTATGCTTGAGCCAATAAATCTCTTCGGCTTGAATTCTAAAGCATCTTCCCAAACACTTTCATCTCTTCCGATTGCCCAAATGTTCACAAACAGCCTTGTTTTTGGTGGAATGTAATATCCTCCCACAGTGCAAGCCTCAGTGGACTCGTGTGGCACCAGCAAGGGCCCTGCTGGATGTAATCGAAGTGTTTCCTTGACCACACATCGCAAGTAGTCTAAGTTTGCAATATCACTCTCATTTACCATGCGATCTCTCCCAACCTTTAGTTCAATCTCTTGCTGCGCCCTTGCCATTAACTTAGGGTTTCTCAGCAGCTCAGTCATCGCCCATTCTATAGTTGCTGCAGATGTGTCTACTCCACCAGCTAACATATCCTGTCAAAGCATTGAACTCGTTGGTTAGTGAGATCTTGCCAGAAATTCGTAATTTCACAATCTGATGAGACAAAAGACCAAACCCTAACATTTAACTAGCAATATTAGTTTCAGGGCATGGCAACTGAACCAACCAAGATGAGTCCTTTGATGTGAAGGCGAGTGACTTTTATCTCGGAACTTTCGTTCTCAGCCATGTCCAGCAGCACGTCCACAATGTCCGGATTCTCAGACTTCTTCGTCCTCCTCTGCTCAATGTGCTCGTCGATCAGCTTCTCCACAAACGCATCGAATTCTTTATGAGATCTCTTCATGTGGCGGCGGTGGCCTCCCAAATCTAGAAAGTCAATAGAGGGAATGAAATCTCCCACAACAATTACTCCCGCCAGATGCATAAGCTCAGATACCATCTTTGCAAACCACGCTCCTTCAACCGGTTCATTGTCGGAGTAACTTCTTCCTGCAAACATTCGGCAGATGATGTTGAGTGTGAGGGAGGAGATGGGCTTCCGCAGGTCGACTGAACGCGTGCCTTTCTCGCTCTCTTTCCTCAGATATTTCACCATGGCTGTCGCTTCTTCTTCTCTTACCCACCTGAATGACTCCGTTCTCTTGGCCGACAGTAATTCCATTGTGCACAGCTTTCTCATCTGCCGCCATAACTCTCCATAGGGTGCCATCACCATGTCTCTGCGCTCGTAGGCCATGTACTTGGCCGCCGATGAAGGTGGCCTGTTGGCGAAGATCAGATCATGGGTTTTAAAAATTTCTTTGGCTATGGCAGGAGAAGAGGCCACAATCGTGGGTACCGAGCCCAAGCGCAGGAACATGATGGGTCCATACTTTTTTGCAAGCTCAGCCATGGACTGGTGAGGAAGGCTTCCCAAGAGATGGAGATTGCCTACCAGTGGCCATGGCCGTGGCCCTGGTGGCAATCTCAACTGTCGCTTGTCGCTCTTGCTCTTCTTTTTTGTCAGAAATCTGTATATAATCCAGAGGAAGGTGAGTGAAAAACCCAACTGTACTGCAGGGGAATCGAGCCATGCCATATTTGGGTATCCCAGTTTGCGAGTTCTTGGTTTGAATTCATTCCATATTTAATACACCTTACTGAGGGGCGACCCTTACTGAGCACGTTCGCGGACTGAATGCTGCTCGAAATGATTTGTTTGACCTTCTCAGTAATAGGCACGTTCTAAGACTGAATGCTGCACGAAAAGATTACACGTTTCTTGGAATAGATGCTGCTCCACAAGACTGCACGTTCTTGGACTAAATCCAGCAGACAAGATTGACTTTTCCATTTTAAAGTCTTAAAGGTTTAATCGCATTTGAAATCACGGGATCTCTTTATGAAAATTTGCCGTTCTCTCCAATCGAATATTTGCAAAGATTGCCTTTGATTCGGGAAACTTCCATGGCATCTTTTTATGAAAATTTGTACTTCTCTCCAATAAAATGTTTTCAAAGATTGATTTTGGTTGGGGAAAATTTTATTTTAATATTTTTTCGTTGAAAAGGGTTTACTTAAATTTCATTTACAATTTGAAATTAAATTCAAGATTTTATTTAGGCCACTGTTTTGTGGGTGGTTCTTGTCTTATTTTATTCTTTCCGTTTGTTGACATTTTGATTTGTATTGCTTATTCTAATTCAATAAATTTTTATCCCTTTTCTCAAGAAAAAAAAAACGGAGTTGTATGTTCAAAGAGAAAAAGTGGAGGAACTTAATTGGTCAAATCTAGAGGTCTAGATTTGAAACTAATACTTAAATTTTGTCATGGAAAATCCTATACTTTAAACTGTCTATTGGGGATAGATTGAAATTCCTAAAAATTACTCCAACAAATGCCCTTTTTATTAAGTCTTGAAAGCATAAAACATATTTTTTGGAGCTGTTTTTGGGCTAAGAAAAAATGGATTGCTATTTTTGTACGCTTTCTTGCTATATTTGATCATGTGTTAGGTTGGAAGGAAGCTTTCTTGGATATTGGGTTTTATAAGAATGTTATTGTTGATTCAATGAGACAAACTAGTTTAATGAACATTTGAAAATATAGATATTTAGTTAGATTTTTTAACCATATCACTCATCAGAAAGTAGAAATGCTATAGTTTGATTGTGATGTCATGTTGCAACTTTCTTTTTTGTGTTCTCAGCTAAAAAATGAGGCCCTCTACAACAAACATTTGGAAGAAATCAAATACTAGTTTTTGCAATTGAATGAAGGCGGTACAAAAGATCTTTAAGTTTCAAGTTTAAGCTAGATTCGATTGATGTATATTGTCATTTCCTCTTGTAGCCTAGTTTCTTTAATTGGTTCAACCGATGTATATTGTTGTTTCTTGCTGGAACTAGGTCCATTTATCTGGTATAATTGATGCTATGTAATGATCATATGTGGTGCAGTCACGGTTAGGAGGGACCTCAATGGGATCTATCAGGACCGTGCAACAAGAGTAAAACACAAGGAAATAAGACAAGACGATGGAGGCAATGTAGAAGTGATTGATTATATCATGAAAACCAAAATACAAATGACTGACAACATCTGAGCTACAAGATTCAGCTCACTGGCCTGCTACATACATGCTCAATTGTAGAATCGGTCAACTCCGGACCTCTAAATCTTAAAATATATCTTCTATATTCTCTTGATTGAATTATGATGCTTCATTACATTTATTTATATGCTCAAGAGAGATCTGCATCGGCCCAAGAGGGATCAAATGCCGAAGAACAAGATCAAACATGTAAAACAACTAGGTCGGCCTCTGCCAAAGAGATTCCTCTGGAAAATCCAAAGAATGATATGTGGATCGAAGAGAAGGTCAGCAACATGCCAAGGAACATTGGAAACAACAAACTGGGGCTCCGAAAGCTACATAAAGGATCTGCAAGATTCGCCAATAGCAAATAGGTCCAAGTGGTTCCGGTGTTCTAAGCCATAAACTCTCTCGGAATCCAGAAGCAATAAATTGCCAGAAAATGATCCAAAAATCTCGCGGTTAAGGAATAAGAAAGATAATCATACATTTACAAGCAAAATCTAACTCCACAAGATTCAATGATCAAATGCAAGAAAATGTAAAAAGAAATGTTGAAACTGCAAAACAGAAAAACAAACCGAAAATAAATGTTTTTGGTTGATGCAAGATTGCCAAGAACGGGGGATGCTCTTGCATCAATATGTAACTCTTTATTTTATTTTCTTTTATACAATTTCCCTTGAACTATAATTATTTAATTGTAATATGCTTTGTTCAATAAAAAATAAATAATTTAAGATTATATTTTTCATCATAGTTAATTCTACTAATTTTTAATAATTTTAGATTATGTTTTTTTCTTCTATTTTGCATTCACTGTGACTATTAGATTAGGTTATAATTTAGGAAATTATTAGTAAGATTTTGAATTTTATATGTAAGTTTTTTCATTTAAATTTATTTTTAATAATTTAGATCAAGATATATATCTTTGATAAATCTTTATAAAATCTATTAGAACATATTTTTTTGAGATGTTTATTTCATTTATATATATTCCAAATTTGATTTAAAAAATAGATATTTGGAGAAGAACATATTTTAGTGTATTTAGTATAAATTTATTAAAGATATATATTCTAATTGAATCCATGATTGCAATATGTAAGACATTAATTAATTTTTTATTACAATTATAAGATAAGTAATATAAATTTAATTTAAGTAACATAAATTTAGAATAATAATAAGATATTTTGGAAGAATGATGACACTTGGTTGAGCCATAAAGGATGAACAATCACATGCTTCTGCAATAGTTAGAAAATGAAAGTATTCAATAAACAATAATTTGACATTGAGAAAATTAAATATCACTCAATCATCTAGAGCTAATAAACTCATGAAGATGTACGCATATATATAGTACAAAGAAGAGAGATATCATCTAGAATAATGATATACGATTCTCATACAAGAAAAAAGTAAAATGCACCTAACCAAGATTATCTCCAAAAAAAGGAAACATCGCTAGATAATAGATATCCATGAGTGCTAAAAATATATATTATAAAAGAAATAATATCCTAATAATATGCTAGACTGACACCCCTTTAAGCATATCTTAGGTGTGTACAAATAAATTAAGTCCCAACAATTAGGCTTGATAAGGTACCTAGTACAAAACCAATATGGAAAATAAAGGGAGTAAAATTAGTGGAGAAAAGCTCCCCTCAAACAGAGAGAAAAATAAGAGGACTAGAAGGATCCCTTGAATAGGATGATATTGCTAAAGTAGACCAAACCCCAAGAAGAGATGTTAGATTAATGAAATTACTCTCAATAAAAAATATATCATGAAAATATCAAAAATTCTTTAAAGACATGTATATCTACAGACACACACACATGGATGCATACATGTGTGTGT
Source organism: Cryptomeria japonica (assembly GCF_030272615.1). Classification (NCBI taxonomy): domain Eukaryota; kingdom Viridiplantae; phylum Streptophyta; class Pinopsida; order Cupressales; family Cupressaceae; genus Cryptomeria; species Cryptomeria japonica. The sequence goes on along the minus strand of NC_081413.1, from coordinate 584,695,249 downwards.
ACACACACACACACACACACACACACTTTAAGTCGAAAGAACAAGTTTAGGCTTATTATGCATAAAAATCTAATTGGGTTTTCTGAATTGAAGTTGGGCATGGAGCTTTACATGTACATGTTATGGTTTGTAATTAGATTTCAATTATAGGGTTGAGGCATGGGAGCTTCATTTCCATCCTTTTTACATTTTTTCTTCTCCCCATTTAGTTTGTCAACTTCCTTGTTATTAGGTTTACACATTTTCAAGTGGGTATTTGTAAAACTATCATCATAATTTCACACATCTTCTGAGATTCCTAACCATTTTTTTTAGATTTTAACAATATTAACATATTAATTTTCAATTTATTTTACATTGTCTTCGTACTTCTCAAAGACATATGTGTACTATTTTTTTAATAACTTTTGACCTACTTGGCCAGATTTGAAACATATTATATATTATTGAAATACAATTCATTTGTTACACTTTCAAAAGAAAATTGATTTTTCTATTATTTTGGTGCATGTTATGTGACCTTCATGAATAGGGGTAAACCCATGTCACATTTTAGACTAACTTATCAGCACAAGTGAATTTAAGTAATTCTAACTAAAAATCAATTTTAGTCAAGCATATGATCTATATAGATTCATTATAGCTATTTTTTTATATGGGCCACAACTCTTCCAATTGGAAATGTCTACAAAATATATATTATATACCACTTTGGGTCCAATTACTAAACAAAAAAACTCAATGTTTCAACAACTCCTACTCTTATAAATAATATATATATTTTTTAAATGTAAAAATACCCTTTTATAGATCATTAGTTTTTATATTTTATATTTTATTTTTATTGAAAGTAGGTCATGAGCATGAAAATATATGGTTGATTATTTTGTCAAGGAAAAATACTACAATTTATTTAAAATTTAAAAAAACAAATATGATGCAATAGAGAAAAGAATCTATGTCAAGATGATATAATTATTTTCTAATTTGGATAAATAATTAAGAATAAAGGTGGCAACAATTGAAAAGAGTTATATTTTAGCACACAATTTTTTAAATTTATTGAAAAATCTATATTAATAAAAAATAGTAAAAAATATATCCATGCACTAAAGTTTCAAGTTATCAATATACACCAAAAAATTGAAGAAAAAAAGGTAAAATCCACTAAATAAAGTGTGGCAGCTCATGTAACTTCAATTTCCTCATTTTATCAACAACTAAATTATAGTATTTACTTTCTAACAAATTAAATTCAAATAATTTTAAATTTTTTTGATAAAATTACAAACATAAAATAAACAAATAATATAAATTTTATTAGTTTATATCATTTCAAAATTCAAAACATATATTTCATTTTCTATTGATTTAATTTAAGAATTTGAATTAGCATTGACCATTTCCTTTATAAAAGTGTGACACAACTTTGTACTTTTGCCCACAGGTATTTGATTTTCAAGATGTGTCCACTTCAAAAAATCATTAAAAACAAAATATACTTAACAAAAAATTGTAGAAAATACGCAACTTGTACTCACTCTTAACTATCTTTCTAACAAAGGTTTTTCAAAATACTAAATGTCACTATAATTTTTTTGATCCATACATTAGACACTATGTTATGTTTTTCTATAAAAAATAGGATCATTTTTGTGTGTAGGAAGGATTTGAGCCTCTTAATTTAATCCATTTTTTAAATTTTTACGTGGATTAGAAACTAGATTCAGAGTACTACAATTTTTGTTCATTTGGTATCTTCAAATTTTGATTGCACGAGTCTCCAATTGCTCCTCCAAGTTCAGGTTTAGTTGATTTTAGAAAAAATGTGGCCCCCAAAAGATAGAAAGCGGGAGAGGGAGCTCTGCAACCAAGGCACACGAATGGTCCTTGGCTACAGGTCGGCTCTCTGCCCGGGGGCTTCCAGACCTAGTGGGAGGCCCCCGCATTAATTCTGCTCATGCCTCCATTAATGGAGAGAAAAACCGACGGTGAGGGGATTAATACCCACAAAACCCTGGGCGATGGCAAGAAAACTTTCAGGGATGCTGTCAGAGGGCTCCGCACAACATTTCCAGAAGAGGTGAGGTTCGAACCTGAAACAAACAAAGATGTAGCAGCAAACTTTGAAGAAGGTGAGGTTGCCTCAGCCCCGAGATTCATCATCAAACCTAACTCCTCCATGACTGAATGTATTTCTAAAGAAATTTCTAGGCGGTTTTTTTAGCAGCCCTTGATGTAGATAAGATGCCATCTAGACAATACCTTAATAAATGGTTTCAAGATACTTGGTCTGTTAAATTTGGAATTCAATTTTTGTTTTGCAGAATGTTACAAAAATGTTTATTTATTATTCTTTAATGATAAAGAGATGCAAAGGAAGGTTATTGACAAACAATTTTGGAGTGTAGGAAACGCCTGTTTTAGGGCCATTCTCTGGACTCCGCTTGCTTGTAATGAAGAAATTATAGCACTCTCCAACCCTAAATGGGTAGTTATTAAAAATGTCCCCCCATTTTTGTGGAACTATATTTCTAAAATTACGGAGCCACTTGGAAAGGTTATTAAAATTGACTCCTCGGCCTCCCTACTACCTCACATGGATGTAAGGGTTCTCATTGCATTCAACCTTGGAGTAACCCTCCCCTCTGGTATTGATATTTATATAGAAAACCAGCTCTTCGCATGCCCCCTAGAACACTTAGGAGGGATTAATGCATGCCATAGATGTAGAAGAAGTGGACACTACTTGAAAAACTGCCCTTTGAAGGTGAAGAAAAATGATACCTCCTTCAAAAAGACCTCCAGCAGAAACCGCCTTCACCTGGAGTTAGATGAGTCTAAAAAGAATGACCCTATCCCCTCTGCATACCCACCCCTTGACCCTTCTCCCCAACCTAGGGTTTTTGAATCTCTACCCTCATCGGATCATTCTTCCCCCACCTCTCAACCCCAAACCCTCCCCTGCCCTTCCACCTCAACTCCCTCAACTGTAGAAGCTATTCTCAAATATCAATTGGCATTTAAAGAAGCTAATTGGGCTACTAGTGAATCTGATGTAGTGGAAGTAGAAGAGAACAAAATCTCCATTCCTACTAGTGACCCTAGGAAGCAAAATGCTCAGCAAATTGTCCTTGAAAAACTGAAGATGGCTGCAGAGCATAGAAAGCAACTTGAATTAACATTATTTAATCAAAAAAAGGAAATTGAGTCATGTACCATACCCTTCCTCCAAGAGTTGATCGGAGGGGAAGATGGTGGTACTCATGTTGCCACCAGTGCTATCGAGAAGGTTAATCACTCCCCTCATGGACCTATAATTTATATGATTGCCCTCACAGAGGATATAAGAGTCCCTCAGATGGAAAATATTCCAGAGGAGGCTAAGGAAGGAGGAGAGACAAATTTCAACAATCATATTGAAAAAACCTCTGATAACACTGATGGGGATGTGGAGCCTACCACTTCTCCTTTTGACCAACCCCAGAGAAAGGGCATGGTACTGAACCTGGGTTACAAATGGCTGAAACAGTGAATAACAATCTTGAAAAGGAAAATCCATTCTCCCCTGATCCTAGAACCTTTGAGGTTGGAGCCAATGATGGGGGAGAAGACCTAACTAGTAATAAAACAAAAAGGAAAAGGAGGAAAAGATCTCCTAAAATTGGTAAAGACAATTCAGCTAGGAAGGAATCCTTAGGACCTGATTAGCTCTCTGAACTCAGGAAAAAAAGAGGGAGACCTCTATCAACCGTGGCCTTTGATGCCAGCCACCTCTCTAAATCAGATCCTCAAATACTGTTAAGTCCTAAATGGAAGAATAAGATCCTCAAATAGGGACAATCCCCCTGTGATAGGGCAATATGGGTAATAATACAATATGAAAATAAGATATTTGGTCTCTACTCAATTTATGCTTCCAATGACTACCAAGGGGAGAGATGTGGGAATGGATTGCAAAATTAGAAGACATCCCCTGGCTCTTGGGAGGAGACTATAATATGGTACTCAATGCACAAGATAAACAAGGTGGGAATAAGGTAGAATGGAAAGGACCAGAGAGGTTACACTGGGAGAAGATGGTCAACAAAATGAGGTTGCTTGATCCAATAGCAGGTAAAAAAGGAGAGCATAACTCAATATGGTACACCTAGTGTAATCACCAACAATTCAATAAGAGAGTGTACTACAGTTTAGATAGATTCTATTTCAATAGGGACCATTTTGAAATAATAAAAAATGAGGAAGGTGTTCAGTATGTTGTCATACCATATACACAATCTGATCATCACCCCATTATGATTGGGCTAAAGGTAACTAATAGTAAGGTGACCCCACCAAGCCTTAATTTGAATTTTAGAATGAACACTAGCTTGATAAAGGATGGTGATCTTAAGGGTGCAATATACCTGGTTAGAATGTATAACAAATGTGGAAATAACAAGTTGACAAACATTGAAAGGTGGAATCAAAATATTGCAACCTGGACCTCACTTTGTCGGGTAGTAGGTAAAAAGAAAGCTAAGGATGCCAGAGCATCTGAGATGCAGTTACACAATGCACTACAAGTGGTAGAATCTGAATTGCAAGGAGATCCGGAAAATGCAACACTCACTAATCAACTAATCAGGGCCAAAAATGAACTTAGAAGGCTTCAAAACTAGAAAATTAAAGGTTGGAGAGCAAGAGCTAAGCTTAACTGGTGAGATTCTGGGGATCGAGGATCCAATTTCTTCTTCGAGATGCTCAAAATGAAATAGGTAAGAGAGAATATAGACTCCATATGGGAAGACAATAAAAACCTTTTTGAACCAAATCAAATTCTAGAATGTTTTGCTCAGTACTACAAGCAACTGTTTTCTATAGAACCAGTTAGGAAGGAGAAGGAAAATGCAAGGAAATTAATCATGTCTTTAGTCCCCAAACTCCTTGATAAAGAAGATAGTAGGATACTTGAAGGAGCTATTTCCAAAGAAGAAATCAAAGCTATAGATGCCCTCAGTAATGACAAGTCCCTTGGCCCTGATGGATTCCCAGTTGAATTCTACAAGGACAATGTTGAATGGATTGTGGATGATCTCCATGAGCTATACTCTGAGGCTATTCAAAAAGGATCCTTGGGAGAAAATATAAACCAAGGTCTGATCAAATTCATTCCCAAAGAGGGTGATAGAACCCTTGTTAAAAACTGGAGACCCATTACACCGTTAAATGTATCATATAAGATTTTAGCAAAACTGACAGCAAGCAGACTGGAAAATATTCTACCTAAGATTATCAGTACTACACAAACAAGGTTTGTTAAAGGACGCTATATATTAGAGAACTTAATCACATGTTGGCAATCACTTCATTGGGCAAAAGAAACAGGCCAGAATGGGGCCATGTTACTCATTGACTTCGAGAAAGCTTATGACATAATAGAATGGGAATATATTATTCAGATGCTCTAGAATCTAGGATTCCCCCCTGGGTTCTGTAAACTGGTCAAAACTCTATTAGGTGATGCTAATGCCTCAGTTGAAGTGAATGGAATGAGATCCCCCAATTTTGCACTATCCAGGTCAATAAGGCAAGGTTGCCCCCTAGCCCCTGCCCTATTTGTTATAGTTGTTGATGCAATGTTCTATCTACTCAAAGAATCCTCTATCACTCCTCCTGTCTGGGGCATATCCTTACCTAATAAAAAGGAAATATGTAATGTCCAATTTGTTGATGACACTGCAATGGTAATTAAACTTGATGAAGAGAACCTTACTGCTTTGCTGGAAAATATAAAGGTTTTTTGCCTTGCCTCTGAAAGTAAGATTGCTATGCACAAATCTAACCTACTTGGTTGGGATGACAGCCCCCCAGATTGGCTCTCAAAATTCTCGCTCAATTGGCTAGGTCCCTCCCATATGGTTAAATATCTAGGTATCCCCTTCTCTGTTCTTCCAAATCTAAAAGAAATGTGGGAATGGGTAAGGAATAAGATAGAGAAGAAACTCTCTAAATGGAATAGGAACTATCTATCACTGGCTGGTAGATTTCAGGTCTGTCAAAAGTTCTTGGCATCTTATAACATCTATTTCTCTGTAGCCTGGCTCTTCAAGAACTATCAATTTAACCATATCCAAAATAGATAAGGGAATTTCTTTGGTCTGATGGAGAAGGCACCAGGAAGCAACATGCAGTGAAATGGGAATGGTGTACTATGCATAAACTGTATGGTGGAATGGGGTTAAAAGATCTTAGAAAACAAGGGATAGCCCTGGCAACCAAATGGATCCTCAAAGCCATGGATGGTGAGGAGCCATGGAAAGTTCTAATAAGAAACAATATAGCATCTTCAACTCCAAAAAAAGCCAAAAAGTGGAAAGATCTCCCCATGACTGACCTTCTTCTTGGATAGATAGATGTAGCCCCAGCTAGATCAGGGGTCTGTAAGTCCCTTTGGAAGGCATGGGAACAGATGCAACACTTGGTGCAATACAATCTGAAAGGAAATAGACAGAGCCAATTCACTAGGGATAGATCTATTTTGTGGAATCTAATATATAAGGGAAAACCATTGGCAGCTATTCAAGGCTACTCTGCACTTAAATGGCACAATTGGGGAATCATTACTTTGATAAGATTTTGGAGAATGGCCAATTGAGATCATGGGAGAATTTGCATCTTACCTTCTCTATCCCGTTATCCCAGAGTAGAACCTATAGCATCCTCAAGTCTGCCATAGCCAATGCCCTTCCCCTCATCTCACCCTTCCCCCCCCTCTTCTCCTTCTCTGAGATTAACTGGGTTTGATGGCACGCATCTTTCCTCTCTGAAAGCTAAAAACATTTATGCATCCCTCACTAAGGTTGATACCATTTTTCTTCACCTAAATAAATGTTGGGAGCTAAATTGGAACCTGGTGATTGGAAAGATAGATTGGGCAAATTTTGGATGTCTCGAAATGAACGAAAAAAATAGTTCTTTGGCTAGAGACTATTGTTAAATAAAATCCCTATTAAGGACAAGGAGGGTAACTACCTAAATTGCAAAATTTGTAGAATTCCAGAGATTGTGAAACATATCTTTTTTTGATTGTCATTTTGCTAAAAAAATCTGGAACTTGTTTGGTCTAAATCTGGATGCTAATAATTTTTAAAAACATAAATGTTGTATTAGGCTACATTAAGGGCTATAGGAAAACTGCAAATATCTTCTAGTCTTGTTTATCTTTAGAAGTTCTTTGGCTCATTTGGAAATACTATAATGATGATGTATTTAATAACAACACCAGGCACCTCACTAAGTCTCTTAGGAGACTCATCTTTCATACTGTCTCAATGCAGGTCACTGTGGTTATAAATCTAAACTCAGATAAATTTGATAAATGGATAAAGGAAGGTGCCACCACTGTCTACATCAGAGAACTATCCCACAGCTTCACATGGGAGAGAGATGAACCAGGAAAGGCAGCATTTGAGCAAGCACTCATGGCCTTCATGAGACAAATAGACCGTACAGACATCTACATATGGAAATCTCTTAGGAGGAAGCTGATCTGATTCACTAGAGCACCTCACACCCTCACAAGCAAGACATTCTTGATGGTCACATGGAAGTATGGCAAGACGGAGATATGGTTGGGTGGCTTGGATCTCGACAGTGGGAATCAACTCTTCTTTAGATTCTGAAAATTGCTTACATATAGTCTATAATGGCTCTTTATTTTGATCTTTTGCTCCTATAATATGATGTAATTATTGTAACCATCTACCCATACGTGGTCATACTCATGGAACTAGTAATATTTTGATGGCTGCACCCTCCTAAGGTGCTTTGATGTGGATATTCAAAGACAATTCTGCTGTAATGTAATGACTTTATGATATTTAATCCAAAAAAAAATGTGGCCACTTATACCCCACCATTTGTTCACTATCTTGGTGCACTTACCCAAGAATAACATAATTAGGTACATTCTTAGGATAGGTGTTATCTTTGCAAGTAGGTGTAGATGTGTGTTTTAATTAGTATATGGTGAGCTTAAAGAGTGAATAGAATTGCATAATTTATACCATTAAATTTTATGAGGAAAACAATAGCTAGAGTAAATCGATATAGAATAATAAGAACATGATGAATTCTATCAAATTAATTCTAGTTCCTAAAATGGGTAAGTGCACAAAGATGGGGGACCAAAAAGGGGTCTTAAGATGCCACTTTTTTTTTTCTTCTAAAATCAACAAAGTCCAAACTTCAATGAGAAATTGAAGATAGGTACACTCAAAATTTGAAGATGCAACAATAACAAAAGTTGAAGTTCTTCGAATCTACTTCTAAACTACTAATTTGTTTTAAAAATAGAGGAGATTAATGGTTTTCAAAAGGGGCACCACATTTATTGGTCTTATTGTTTTAGAAAAAAATAATATAGCATGAAATGTGGTGCCCCTAAAACATCAACTTTTTTTTGAATTTTGCAAATCTCTCTAGTGAGAAAGTATCTAACACATTGAAGTTTATGTCGAATGTTTTAGCTGATTTTTTTATGAATATTTGAATTTTTACAAATTTCCGAAGTGGACACATCATAAAAACACATAAATTTGAGCGTGCTCCCCCCCAAAATTTGTGAAAACTAATAAAAAATCAGATTTTTTAAAAAAATTGTGTGTAATGGAGTCTAGTTACTAAAAATGTAATTTTTTTCAAAATGGAATAAACGAGTAAAAATCTATGGCCAAAATATGACATGTTGGTTTTTGACAAAAAATGAACACACTAAAAAAATAAATATGGATGAAGACCTTAACATTATCAAAATTTGAAAATAATTATATTGTTGGATAGCTAAGAGGGATCTTGACGATTGTATGGTGTTTTATTTTTATTGCATTGAAACACATGCAAACTTGACGGATAGCATAAACAAAAAGAAAATTTTCAATATTTGCTGGAAAACACGTCTCAGGCCTAAGAAGTGTGTCCAAGCCTTTGGGTTGGATGCACAAGGTGTTTCCCAAGGTGACACATTTGGTGCACGCTAAATTTGATGTGTGCCAAATGAAAAAAAAAATTGAAAATACATTTGGCATGTGTCATATTGGGCGCACGCAAAATAAGGTGCATGCCAAATGTATTCCATGCAATGTTTTCATCTTTGCACAAAGTTTTCTCTCTCCACTATATACATAAAATATACTTAAAGTATATAAGTATTCACATTTTTATTTGTCTTTTTCCTTTATTATACTTTAAGTTATATATTATGTATATATTGTCAGGATGTTTGAGAGTGGTTCCAGATCTCTAGGAGATATAGTGTAGATTCTAGTTTTTAGAGTATTCATATAAATTTCAGACTTAGTCAAATTTCAGTAATCAACATGCTCATATCAACATTATCTCTCTAGTCTCTTCATTTCATTCCCGCTCTCTCTTAGGTATCTCCCTCTCTACTTCCTTCCTCTCACATATCTCTCCCTCTCTTTCCCATCTCCCTCACCCACTCTCTCTCTTTGGTCTATCCCTCTCTTTCCATCTTTCATTTGGGGTCTCTCTTTCTATCCCTCTCTCATCTCTATCTCTCACTCTCTCCCCCTCTCTTAAGTGTCTCTCTCTCCATTATCTCCCTGTCCCTCCCCCTCCCCCTCCCTTTCTCTTACTCTCTCAAGTCTCTCTTTATTTCCCTCTATCTCTCATTCTCTCTCTCCCTCTTCTCCTTTCTCTTTCTCTCAAGTCTCTCTCCCTATCACTATTCTTCGTCCCTCCCCTTCTATATCTCCCTATCTCTATTCTTTCTCCCTATCCTCAGATCTCCTCTCTCTCATCTCTCTCTCTCTCTCTCTCCTCTCTCTCTCTCTCTCTCTCTCCTCTCTCTCTCTCTCTCTCTCTCTCTCTCTCTCTCTCTCTCTCGCTCTTTCTTTCCTTCTCAAGTCTCTCCCTCCCACCCCCTTTCTCTTTTTTCTCACTCTCTCTATCTCTCTATCTCTATTATTCCTCCCTCCCCTCCTATATCTCCCAATATCTATTCTTCCTCCCTCTCCTCATATATCTCCCTCTCTATCTCCATTCTTCATTTCTCTCTCCCTCTCTTTCCCTCTTTCCACTCTCTCCATTTCTCTTCCCTCTTTCCTTCTCAAGTCTCTCCCTTCCACTCCCTTTCTCTTTTTCTCTCTCTCTCTCTCTCTCTCTCTCATCTTCTCTCTCTCTCTCTCTCTCTCTCTCCCCCTACTCTTCCTCCCCATCTCTATTCTTTCCTCCCTCTCGTCCTATATTTCCCTCTCTATCTCTATTCTTCATTTTTCTCTCCCTCCTCCCTTTCTTATTCTCTCTCTCTCCCTCTCCCACTCTCTCTCCCTCTCTCACCTCTCTCTTTCCCTCTTTCCCTCTCAAGTCTCTCCATCCCACTCCATTTATATTTTTTTCACTCTTTATCTCTCCCTATCTCTATTCTTCCTCCTCCCTTCCTATATCTCTCTATCTCTATTTCTTCCTCTCTCTCTCTCTCTCTCTCTCTCTCTCTCTCTCTCTCTCTCTCTCTCTCTCTCTCTCTCTCCTCTCTCTCTCTCTCTCTCTCCCTCCCACTCCCTTTCTCTTTTTCTCACTCTCTCTATCTCCCTATCTGTATTCTTCCTCCCTCCCCTCCTATATCTCCCTATCTGTATTCTTCCTCCCTCTTATATCTCCCTCTCTATCTTTATTCTTCATTTCTCTCCCCCTCTCTCCCTTTCTTCTTCAACCTCTCTCTCTCTCTCTCCCTCTCTTTCCCTCTCTCCATCTCTCCCTTTCTTCTTCAATCTCTCTCTCTCCCTCTCTTTCCCTCTCTCCCTCTCTCCCTCTCTCTTTCCCTATTTCCTTATCAAGTCTCTCCCTCCTATCCCTTCTCTTTTTCTCACTCTATCTAACTCCCTATCTCTATTATTCCTCCCTCCCCTTTTATATATCCCTCTCTCTCTCTCTCTCTCTCTCTCTCTCTCTCTCTCTCTCTCTCTCTCTCTCTCTCCCATTGACTTTATCTTTTTCTCACTCTATCTAACTCCCTATCTCTATTATTCCTCCCTCCCCTTTTATATATCCCTCTCTCTCTCTCTCTCTCTCTCTCTCCTCTCTCTCTCTCTCTCTCTCTCTCTCTCTCTCTCTCTCTCTCTCTCTCTCTCTCTCTCCTCTCTCTCCCACTGACTTTATCTTTTCTCACTCTCTTTATCTCCCTATCTCTATTTTTCCTACCTCGCCTCCTATATCTCCCTATCTCTATTCTTTCCTCCTTGTGTGTCTCT